>NC_136069.1:1504178300-1505378300 GCF_964261635.1 Lissotriton helveticus | reverse complement strand
ATCTTCAACAAGGCCGCCTCCGTCATCGCACCCCAACTCCGAGAGGTCATCAACTGCTCCTTCAGCACCGCCACCTTCCCGGAGAGCTGGAATCATGCCGAACTCAGCTCCCTCCTGAAGAAACCATCAGCTGACCCCACCGACCTCAAGAACTTCCGCCCCATCTCGCTCCTCCCGTTTCCTGCTGAAGTCATCGAGAAGACCGTCAACCGACAGCTTGCCGCCTTCCTCGAGACGAACGGATCCCTCGACCCCTCGCAGTCCGGCTTCCGAGCCAACCACAGCACCGAGACCGCCCTCATCGCAGCCACTGATGACATCCGAGCCCTGCTCGACAACGGGGAAACAGCTGCCCTCATCCTCCTGGACCTCTCCGCAGCATTCGACACTGTCTGCCACCGCACCCTAGTACAACGCCTCAGGAACATCGGAATCCAAGAGAAGGCTCTGGAGTGGATCATCTCGTTCCTCGCTGGAAGACCTCCTCGCTGGAAGAACCCAGAGAGTTCGCCTCCCCCCGTTCAGATCCGAGGCCACCGAAGTCATCTGCGGCGTACCACAAGGATCATCACTCAGCCCCACCCTCTTCAACATCTACATGAGCCCCCTCGCGGCCATCGCACGCCAACACAACCTCAACATCATCTCCTACGCCGACGACACTCAGCTGATCCTCTCCCTCACCAATGACCCAGCCACCGCCAGAACCAACCTACACGAAGGGATGAAAGAAGTTGCCGAGTGGATGAAGAACAGCCGCTTGAAACTCAACTCGGGCAAGACAGAAGTCCTCATCCTGGGACCATCTTCCTCCGCCTGGGACGACTCCTGGTGGCCCCCTGCCCTGGGCAGCGCACCCAAACCAACGGACCACGCACGCAACCTGGGCTTCATCCTGGACTCCTCCCTCTTGATGACCAGACAAGTCAACGCCGTCTCGGCCTCGTGCTTCAACATCCTACGCATGCTCCGGAAGATCTTCCGATGGATCCCCACCGAAACCAGGAAGACGGTCACACAGGCACTCGTCACCAGTCGACTGGACTACGGAAACACCCTCTACACCAGAACCACAGCCAAACTACAGAAGAGACTCCAACGCATCCAGAACGCCTCCGCACGACTCATCCTGGACATCCCCCGCCGCAGCCACATCTCCGGACACCTGAGACACCTGCACTGGCTCCCCGTCAACAAGAGACTCCGGAGTGGGGCATTTTTCGAAAGAAGACCCCAGCTTTCCAGGGTTAACTAGTTGATGTTTGTCCTCCTTCTTCCTTTGTGTTCCAATCCACTGACTGCCTTGTAAGGGATTTTGCGAGGAATGTGGAGTCAACGTTATTTCTGCCCACTCCGCAGCGTCCTCCGGGTTGCCGAAAAATAGGGACTTTTGGTTTTGTATCACCTTCAGCCTCACTGGAAATAACATGGTGTATTTTAAATTGCGAGTTTGCAGCGTCTTTTTTACTTCCCGGAATATGTTCCTCTCCTTTTGAACAGCCATTGTAAAGTCAGGATAGATGGATATGCGTTTATTTTCAAACTGTAAGGGTGCACTTTCCCTTGCAGCACGCAATATAGTGTCTCTGTCCCTATAATTTAGAATCCTGGCAATGATCAGTCTGGGCTGCGTCCTTGGTCTTGGGGGCCTAGGGGGCACTCTATATGCTCTCTCCACTGCATATAATGGGGAGAGACCTTCCTTGACCACAGTATCTCTTAAATAAACTGCGTTAGATTTGTCCCTTCACTTCGCTCCGGAATTCCCAGGATACGTACGTTGTTGCGTCGTGATCTGCCTTTCGCATCGTCCAGCTTGTCCTGCATGCCTTTCAGTTGTTGTTTTACTTGGTCCAGTTGTTCGGTAGTGGCCGTCTACTGCGGGACCAGACCATCCAGTAATATTTTATGCTTTTTAACTTTGTCAGTAAGCTAGTCATGATCAGCCTTGAGTAATGTTAAACTAGTTGACAGTGTTCCAATTTGCAGTTCGATGGTGGCTCTGGAGTCTCGTATTTCTTTAAGTACCAAGTTATCATCTCCAATTGCGGTAGGCGGGTCCAACTCGTGGGCCGAGCTGTGTGAGGCTTCTGGCAGCCCCTTCATTCACATAACGCAATATTATTTATGCATCTACTTATATTCTAGCAAATCTGTAAGACATTAGTGTAGAGGATGCTGAATAATTACTCATGTGGTGGGTTAGTGCTTAGATGTTAAGGCAGCGTAATGTTTAGTTCTCATGTGCTCTAATTGGCTGACTCCGCTTTTGCCACACCACAGTGAGTTTATGGTTTTCTCTAATTTCATTTGCAAAAATAATGTTTAAAAAAACCTTTATTTTGCAGGTGAGCCAGAGGTTTAGAGAGCAATTTCCTATTCTATTAGGGATGCTCTCCATTTGTCATACTCTGTATAACTCTGCACTTGACAGCCTACATGGCATTCACTGTACCATTTATTTTTGAATTTTGTAATAAAACCCTTTTATTAGAACTCCGTTATTGAGTGGCCCACATTATTTACTTAAAGAATTGTGTTTTCTGATGTTTTTTTTGGAGGTGCCCTAATGTGGGGGCACATTGCCTCTTGAAAATGAGGTTTAACACCGTCTCCAAACTAGCGAAATTAATTTTTTGGGGGGATAAGTTACATTTTGGGGTGTCCAGATTTAGAGTTACATCATTTTGGTCCCACACTTACATCACATTTCCTCATGAATCACAACTCATTTATGCAGTTAATATTTCCTTACAAATTCTTTTACAAGGAAAGGTTTTCCTTTGGATTCTTTTTTATGAGTTGGCGGATTATGTCGGCTTCGTTTCTTGTATCTCATCTTTTAAGTTCAGGGTCCGTTGTCTATGGCCGGATATGTATAGTTGATATCTGTTAAAGGTGATTTTGTTTAATAAGAACCTTTAAATAAATGAGATCCAGTATTACTGCAAAAGCTAAGCTTCCCTCAAGTGTTTAGAAAGAGTCTCTCAAAAGGTTTCTCTGATGGGGATTAAACTATTAAAACCAAATCATGTTAGGGAGGTTTTATGGAGCACATGGTCACCAACTGGCCTATTTGAGTTTGAAGAAAATATTTGTATACAAAACAGGTGTAACAGTTTATTGTGATTTCTGCTGGAAAGGGAAGTACACAGTATATCCAGAGCTCTCTAGACAGGCCACTACAAGAGGTTGACACATATCAAAGAAGACATTTCCACCTCACTTTAGTGTTTTGTGTCTAGGAAAAAGTCTAGAATGTATTGACTGCAAACAAAGTACAAGAAGGTACATGTGTTTCTTTGAGAAATAAGGAACCACAATATAGTCTGCCATATGAAAAGCCTACTCTGAATATGCTACTTCACTGTAAGTCAATGAAACAAGGCAGCTTTGTCTGTTGAAACATGCTCCCTATGCTTCATGCAACACGCTACACCAGCTGTTGTATTTTGCAAGCATTGTAGTCATTGCAAAAGATGTTTCTGAAGGCTGCTCTTACCCAAGTCTCTTCTAGAGGGGACGTAGCCAAGCCTTATGGCGAAAGAATTAAAGAGGGACAATTCATTTCAGAATTTTAAGACGAAACATGCATATTTTTGTACACTTTCTATTTGAGTGATTACTATAAGAAAGGTATGATTATGTACTCCAAGGCACACAAAGAATCAATGTGCCAGATGTTGATTGGCCAAGTAAATAATTCAAATTCGCTTTAGATCCATTTAGCTTTAACACAGTACCGACCATTTCTGTGTCTATGGCTCGCACATCAATAGTGAGAGCACTCATAGTCCAGAGAGACGGGTGGCAATTTAACTGTAAGCTGCCCATCACCTGCATAATTGTAAAACTGAAACCAAATGACTCAATCAGACATACCAAACAAAGGTAGAATAAAATGGAACTGGTGACAAGGCTTACCTTTTTGGAACTCTGAGGTTACCCACGGGAACGGACTTGATCCAAGCTAGGTAATGCAACCCCGATCCATATTGTCATGGTTTAGCCAAGCTAGTACCTGTTTGCATATGCTCATGAATCGAACATTATCCAGACGGTTATGTGTATATTGTGTCGGGAATTGCTGATAAATGCAAAGGCATTAAGGCTTTAAGACCTCCTGTATCAAGGTCGAGTCTTAAACGGTGAAACTAAGTGATGGTCAATTATTCACTTCCTTTATAGGTTGAAGGTTAACCTGGACTGAGTGCAGAACAGCATTGGCTTGCAGAAAATCCTGCACTTGAGTGGATACCAATTCAAACTTCCCTCATCATCTCCATGGATGAATTCTGCCTGACTCTGGAGGGAGGAGACACGGTGGCCCTCCTCCTCCTGGACTTCTCAACACCATTTGACACAGTCTCCCTCCCAATCCTCATCCAACGCCTACACGACACTAGAATCGAAGGACATGCACTCCGATGTATCTGATCTTTCCTGACTGTAAGGACCCTGTCACACTTCCTGGCATTGTACACCATAGACGCCTGTATTTTACTCATCTATGGAGCTCTGCAAAGATCCTCCCTCAGCCTGACTCTCTTCAACGCATACATGATGCCATCATCTGCTCTCACAACATTAACGTCCTCTCCTACACCAATGACACACATCTTATTGTCTCCCTCACAGACAAGATGCCCATTATCCGAATAAAGTTCAATGATTGCATGACTGAAATTGCCCACTGTATGAAGACTCACTGTCAGAAGCAGAACACAGACAAGACCAAAATCATGATCTTCGGGAAGAGCCCTTCACTGTGGTTCTCCACCTATGGGCCAACAGAGCTAGAACCAACACCCATCCCGTCCAAGAACGTCTGGATTGTCATTAACCACAAACTAGACATGACTGCCCAAGTCAATGCTGTCACTACCTCATACTTCCATACCCTGAAGATGCTGACGAATATTTTCAAATAGCTTCCATCATGCATGCCCTTGTCACCAGCAGGCCGGACTACTGGAACACCATCTATTTCAGGATCAACAAAAAACTCACCAGAAGGCTGCAGACCATGCAGAACTTGGCAGCCACACTTGCATCACACCACACTTCACCTGAAGGAGGTCCACTGGATCCCCATACACAAACGAGAACAATCCGAACTCCTCACCGCCACTTTCAAGGCACTACATAACACTGGGAGAGCATACCTCAACAATTTCATCTGCTTTCACAAACCTTCCAGACACCTCCATCCCTATGGACTCCAATTTGCACACATCCCTCAAATTCGGAAAAACACAGCAGATGGATGACTCTTCTTCTACATTTCTCCTAAAGCATGGCAAGACCTGCCTATACACACAAGGGTGTTCTCCTCACCTCTTTGAATTATGCAAGAACTGTAGACCTGGCTTTTTGAGTAGTCCCACTAGACCCTAGGTTTGGCCAGACTTGCACCTGCTCAGTGCCAGGATATCCTGGGTGATAGTGCGCTCTACAAATCTGCATAATATAACATCTTTTCAAAAAATGTTAATGTCAGATTTGAAATGGGATCATAAATGGAAAGGCTAAAGTGTCTTGAGGATTGATGTGACTGCTGCCTGGCTCAATTGAGGTGATACTGTACAGAGGGTGTTTATCAGGTGCAACACTGCTGGATCTATGGAGGGGTGATGGCGCAAGCATAGCTCTTCTAGTGAATCATAGCATTTATTCTGTTGTACAAGCTGGACAAATTGATAAGTCATTTCAGCCTGGAACTCTTCGCATATTTGAGTTGGCCTGGGAATTCCATGCAGATTAGGTAGCACTCAGCACAAATGCGCTTGCTTTAAAGTGATCTCATAGTAGATTTGCCTGATTTATTGATTACGGAAAGAAAGAAGATTGTTGCACTCTTTCATGACTAAGACGCATTGGGAAAGTGCTTACTGACACCATTTCTTTGAGAAAGTCTAATTTCATTTATTGTTTTTTCATATCCAATAGATGAGTTGTAAACATCTATTTTAAGACTATCTTTGCGCTTACAAAGTTTAAAAGTGGTAGCAACATCAAATACATGTGTAATATGTTTTCAAAATTAATTTTAAATTCCTTCTGGGGACAGGACATCAGAGGAGGCAGAGATATTAAAGTAGTCAATCAATGAGGCTGGCTTGAAAAGTCTTAATTTTGGCCATCCATTTTAAAGTTTCATGAAGAGCATGGGGGATGGATGGATGGAAAATATTTATCAAATAGGCACTGCTATTGAATCTGGTATTTCCCAGGGCTTTCCTGCCACACTTGCTCTGTGAAGCGTATACTTGGGATTGTACATCCTGTCTCTAATTCTTGCATCTGCGAAGATAAGCCTCACCAAACGGAGGTGCAGAGTTATGTTAATAGCCTTAAAATGAGGATTTCTCTTAAAGACTTGACCATAAGCTTCAATGGCTGTAGCTCTGGAGGAGACATAGGTCATGGGTATCAGGGGGAGATCAAGAAGTCCCTTCATTATTCCTGTAAGTGGTCACCATTCCGTCTGAAGAGCGATAAATCAAGTATGGAAAAACGATTTGACGATGAAACAATGGGAATGTGTTAATCCTTCATGGCACAGGCAGGAAGAGGTGGAGTTTGTGGAACACCATAAGGCAAGCCAGAGAGTTGTATATGGAGAGAGAGCATGAATGACAGCTGAAGGTGGACACCACTTCACAGGTCCGCTGGTGCAATATTATTATGCAAAGGCAACTGTATGATCAGCACCTTGCCGGTGTGCAGAGAAGGATCAGGGTGTGGGAAAAGATAAGACGATGCAAGAGTAGAAGGACATGCTCAGGCTTAAGGTTGAGATTGGCTGACTTGAATGTTGACTGCACTCTTTATGTGTGCTGTGGGTGCTGGTGTCAGCAGATGCAAGTATTGTTGAGGCACTTGGTTGATGCATGCTGCATATTCACACTGGTGGGTGATTTAGAATCTCATGGAAGGTGTATTCATGAAGGATGGGCGAGTGGCCATGTAAAACAGGTTGCACTTCAGTCGAACCATCATCCGAGTGTGTAGAGTTTGCACTGATTCCCCTGCCTGTCTCTGTGGATTACTATTCTTGTGAATGCCAACTCTGCATTTTACTTCCCTGTGTTATCACATACAAGTTGAAGATAAAATGATTGACGGGGTAAATTGTGCTGCCGTGTTATTTTGGGGGTAGGGGAAGTGGGAATAGGCATAAGATTAGGTGGTGGCCCACTCCAATTATCGTTCAGCAACACATGGGCCTAGATACTTGGCATTACGGATCAAGTCATTTATTTTGGGGTGTAAGAAAATTATGTCTTTGAACATTTGTCATAACAAATGTCAATACATTTTACCTGGTGAGGAATTAAATGAATATCAAATGCTATTAAACCACTTGAAGAACTATTTTGAAGCTTTAAAGAACTCTGCCATCATACATCATTTTTCACAATGGTGCAGTCATCGCCAGCAAATAGACAAATATTTGACATAAATTGAAGTTTTAAGCAGTCAGTTGGGAATTTGAAAGTTATACGTTACAACTTCTTGGGAACAAAATGGTGGAAGAATTGTTTTCCAAGATTATATAAAGGGGTTATTGGCCTGCATAAAACTGTTGCTGGTCAACACTGTGGATTTGGGCGAGTACTGAGAAGTTTCAAAGTGTGTTGAGCAGCTGCAAGGTGAAACTACAACATCACTTAGTGTGTTCAAGGCAAAATGTGTGTGGAGTGGGACAGAAATATGAAAGTGGAAGTAGTGTGCGGGAGTCAAGATCGTAGACTGGGCAAGAAAACAGTCAAGGGAGTACTTTTAGTGTAGTTCTATTTTAATTTGTCGAAAACTCCTTTGTAAAATGTTCTGGGCATGAATTGCATGGGTGGTACATAAGAACCAGAAGAACCTATGAATGAGATTTAGTGTTATTAGCTAAGGGTATTGTCAGCCATGATGAGAAGTGCAGTAATCCACATGCTGTTGAAGAAGTAGACAGAAAAATAAGTTGCTGGTGGACTCGGGAAGGATTAGCATATTTCAGGGCACACGTTTAAGGAGGATAAGTGGTTGCTGCTGCGTGATGTGGTACTAGAACCATGTGAGGACAGTAGGCTCAAACTGGTGGCCTGCATTGACTACCAGTAGCTTGTTGACACCTTCAGAGTTCCTCAAAACCGTAAGTTCATTTTTAAAAAGCTCAGGGTCACATTTTTCTTTTAAAGTGAAGGGAAGGCTGTGTTTATTTTACATTATTAACCTCAGGCTACAGATAATAGAGCCTTCTAATGAGCAGTCCTGGAGTCAGATTTATGACCCAAGGCAGAGTGGAAGAACTGAAGCACTGAGGTATTTATCTCTTAAATAAGTACTTGTCAACTCAATATTGGAGTTTGATAACAAAATGATGTTTCTGAATACAGTTCAATGGTAGAAAGTTAAAATTAAAAGTTACCTTGATGATTCAGTTAACTTTTAATTTTAATTTTATATGCAATTTAAACTGTTGCATTTACAAATAACAGTCCTCTTACTCTCATTAGTCACTAGACAATTTGCCATATTTATAACTGAAAAATACATTTCTTTTTTAAATGGCAGAAATTTAATGTGAAGAAAAATATTTCTATAAAAAATTAAGTCCATGTTTTTCTCCACTTTCAATTAAGCCAAATATGTCTTAATGTTTTATGAAGAATGAATAAAATGTTTATAACATAGCAGTGGTAATAACAGACTGCTAGCACATCCACTCACAATCTATTGCGAGTGCATAAAATGCAATAGCAACATGTGCAACAATGGACAAACACTACGCCACCTCAGTAGTGTAAATAAATATATGAAAAAAGAAGAAATTACATATATCGACAAATTTTTAACAAAATTCAGAGCACTACATAGGTATTGTATTTTTGGTCTGCCAATGTAGCAGATCCAACATTTGATCCAAAATTTGTTGACACACAGGTCAGTATCAGATGAAAACGAACCCAGACACTTGTTTCATCAAAAGGACTACTTTTTCAAGGCAGTTCCTAAACTATTTTACCTTACTTTAGAAGACTCATGAGGTAATCTCCAATTTTCAAGCACGCTCTAATTCACAGAAAGATGTATATACTCCAGTGTATCTCTTTAGCTCTTCTTTTCTTTGGACAACAAATGGTGGTATGTTGTGAGATGATTTCCTATCACGAATGGAAGGGTTATTTCTTTTTTTATTGTGTTGGGTCTCTTTTGTTTGGTTGTATTCCTCTTTTTCTTTCTGTGATTTCTCTCGTTTACTTCTCCTTTTTTTGAAATTTCTCTGGACATGATATTTATGAATCCGCACGTGGAATGAACCTTCACAAGCTTGTCAGAATATTTCTCTCCATGCACTCTTTTGGGTTTTAGCTTTTTATGGTTTTGTAATAATGAGATAAAACACAATGTAAAAATATTTTTCGAAGTCAGCGAAACACGTGTCGGCTGTTCGTTTTCATTTGAAATGACTTGTCAACAGATTTGGATTCTTTGAAAATTAAATGTCGGATCTGCTACATTGGCAGACAAAAAATATGATACCTATGTAGTGCTCTGGATTTTGTTAATAACATTTTATGAAGTATGTTTCTTTACTTTAAATTCCTCTCATTTAAACAAATGGCTTTATTTTTCTGCTATAAATATGGCACCTGGTCTACAGCCACTGGGAGCAAGAGGCCTGGTGTTTGTAAATGTGACACTTGGAAATGGGATTACATTTAAACGATGAGCTTTAAGGAATCCATACAAACATAAAGTTAACTCTTCACATTAATTTCCTCCCATTTCAAAGTGTCATCCTTTATACACAGCAGGCTTCTTGCTCCCAGAGGCTGGTAGACACAGTGCCACATTTATAACTGAAAAATAAAGCCATTATTTTAAGTGGTAAAAATTTAAAGTGATGAAAAATGTTCTATATCATGAACATTTTTGCAGAATGTTTTTATTTCAAACCTTACTATCTGGTTCTATTGACATTAGGCTTAAAGTCAATGGAGCTGGGCATGAGGGTGTCTGGTAACAATGCGCAAGTTGTTTAGCCTAGAGTTTCTGACAGTGGAACTCCTTACTCGTGACCCATTTGATACAGGGACACCTTCTCAAAAGAATCCTATTTGGGCCCATTTCAGGCGGGTCTTTCAACACTGCTGGAGTGTGCCCCACATTCTGAAAGAAAATTTCCAGCGCATCAAGGAAATGCCTATTTTATTTCACAAAAAAAAATCCCGAATTGAGAGGTTCACTGCTAAAAAAAAAAAAAAAAAAATGTTTAAAAAAATGCTGAACGGCCAGCTGTCAATGGATTTGCGCCTAAAGTTCCCCTGCTATTTCAGCATGAGTGCTTTTGTCTAATATTGCCTGTGAAAGAGCGAGGTGGCAACGCAAAATTTTGTGTACCCCTCGCAAAGTTAATGTCCCATAACATTAATATGTACTGTTTGCATGTTTTGCGAAATTAACCAACCATAGAGTAAAATGCACACGTTATTTTTATTATTACACACGGGGAAACTAACTTTGCTTGCATGTTGCAATAAACTCAGCTAATATGTATTGTTATCGTGTTGTGGATTAATTTGCAGCTTAATTGTAAACAAAAGCAATTTAATGTGCTTATTTTATACGTTTCTGTGTGGTGGAGAAGTCGAAAATGTAAGTATAAAATGCATTTATGTGGCTTATCTGCTAGGTAACAACTAATTGGTCAACATTAGTAAGGTGGGAGGTAAACAGAATGGGTTTTAATTCAATAATTAACATAAATCTGTGTTTGTTTTTACGATAGTTTCAAAAGTGGCCTCTGAGGCCTATGCAAAGATGGCTGCTCGGAGTAAACTGTGAGCAAGAGCTGAACTACGCAGGCGCGTCAAAAACCTGCAAGTCAGAGTGAACTGTTTGTGCTCAAGGAGGTTCAAGGCTGATGTGGCCCGGAACCTAGGATGGGTGCCAAATCTGGACGACTGAACGTTGAGATCATGAGAATTTTGCTTGATGTTGCCACACAAGGAATGGCTAGGCCAAAGACTGTCCTAAACAAAGACCCTTTAATTCTTACTGAACCATCGAGAAAATGATGTCGTACGGGTGAGATGATGCTCACCCACCCCGAAATTGTCCAATGAAATTTTGAATAAGAGATGTTAGATACTTTTTAGATAGATTAAGTTAGGAAATTAGGGTATAACAACCTTGGATTTGACTAGAAGGGGTCGCTTTTTCAATTTCCATCGGAGATGCTGCCCGATGGCTGACCGATTCCTGGATATAAGAACTTTAATGTTTCTTTTACTTGTTTGTTTTGCAGGATTGAAGGATAAGAGGAGGGTGTTAGTTAGGGATGTTAGGGAAGATTGAATTTGGAACTATCTGTTCTTTGCTAAACTTTAACTGTTTTTCTACAATAAAGCGATTTTTTTTGAGCTCCAAATAAAATGATCATTTGAAATAAAGTTTAAGATTTTACTGAATAAAGATTTACTAATGCATAAAGGTCAGACATGATAAAGTTTTGTTTTGA
Organism: Lissotriton helveticus; assembly: GCF_964261635.1. Lineage (NCBI taxonomy): Eukaryota > Metazoa > Chordata > Amphibia > Caudata > Salamandridae > Lissotriton > Lissotriton helveticus. The sequence goes on along the minus strand of NC_136069.1, from coordinate 1,505,366,782 downwards.
ATAAAAATTAGATAAATGAAGTAAAAGCTGGTCTTTGAGTCTTCCTACGCCTAATTTTCATTTAGTAGATACATTGCCACTATGGTGGTGTGTCTGAATAATTAAATGTCTGAATAAAACCATGGTAAAGTGTAAATAATCTGCAGGTGTAAATAATAATTAGTTAAATAGGTTTAGACCCTCCACCAAATGTTACAGCATTTCTCCATTGCGATTCACCAGAGCCTTGATGCCAAGTGTAAGTGAACAGGGTAAATGCGCAGTGTTATAGGCCCCACTGAGGCATGATTTGTGTGTTTTAAGGTTTCAGGGAAATGGTGAGTATTGATTAGAAATGATTTCTGGAGCCGCGATGTAGCAGTTATTACTTGGTAGCAGAGTAGTGGTTACTAAGGAAATTAGCTAGGGTTATGGTAAAGTACTATATAGAGTTTGATGTACAGAATTATGACTAAAATCTGTTGAGTTTGTATTACGTTACATGTAGTCCTGGAAAGACTTCATAGAGTAGGGTGAAGCCAGTGCCTCCGTCAGCAGGTGGAGGAAGTGTGGCAAGGTAGTCCCACAGTGAATTAGTCTGTTTCAAAAAAGGAGTATCGCCGAATACTGCGGTGGTATCGTCGCATATCACTGTTTAGGGACCTTAGGTGTGAAAGGATAAATGTATAGTGAGGACAGTCTATGAAATTTCAGCCTTCAAGTATAGGGATCATTTCGTGCTTCCCGACTAAAATTTACTGCTGGGAGAGTAATAGGTCTTAACCCGAGCTTGATTGAAGAGTAAAGAGAGTGGCGTCTCTCTTGTGCTAACAATAGAGGAATTCTGTGGTGGGTTAGTGGACAGACTGCCTACTGGTAACACAGAGTGTATGTATATATGAATAGGGTTTTTCCGTATGGACGTGCGTAAATGATATTGCAATACGCGTTCAAGCGAAACTCTGGGACTGTCTCTAAGGAGGTGAAAAAGATCTCTGTATGTGCTTTCCTAGAGAAGCGAGATCGTTACTGCATGATAGAAGGGTAAAGTCAGTAGTGTTGCTTTATCGGTGAGTCTAAAAATTCTGAGGAGATAAGCGTCGTCTACTCCGGTTACAGAATACTTGTGTGATTGAAAATTCCATCACTTTGTTAGCGAAACAGATTAGTGGAATTGTTTTGTGTAAGTTACTGATTTTGTAAAATATCTTGTAAATACGGCTTCTTGAAAAAACCCTGTAAGGGAGGGGTCAGTCGGCGCTGCAGAAGCCGGAGCGCTGGTGACATCAAAAGAGTCGCGCTGGGATTGGTCCACGTGATCAAGAAAGAGTAGGAGTTGATTGGTTCATCACAAAAAGCAGCAAAGGTTATTGGTTAAGCACAATAGTGACATATCGTGTTCTAACTGGTGCATTAGTGCGAACCGCGCTGTGATAGGTTGGTGATACGGAATCAACAACAGAATAGTACGCGATCTTTTGAAAGCAGGGAAAAGTTACTGAAAATGTCATACTACTATTATGATGATGACAGAAAGAAATCTTCATGGTTTAAAAAGCTTAAAAACATGTTCGTAAAAGACAAAGAGGTAGTTACGAGAGAGGGAAAAATATTTCCTTCACCGAAAACGCCCGCTTCCTATATGTTGATGAAATATGGTTACCATACGTGTGTTTGGTTGGAAAATTGGGTACATTATACCAAGGATGATGGTGTATTAGCTTTTCCGGAAGGAGGCTCATTTGATTTGGCTATTCTGAGAAATCTGAGAGACAAAATGATGAAACTTGAACCGAGACCCAGACCAACTCAATTTGAAGCGTTAGTTGAGTGGGAAGATGAGATCCATCAAATGGAGAGTGAGAGGTTGAGTAGGCATCTTAGACCGAGAGGTAGAGGTAGAGATTTGTGGGGAGAAACACATGAGACTAGAATGCGAAGATTGAGGGACGGAAGTATGTGCGATGGCGTGTATCCTGTCAGATTGGTTGAAGAATATGAGGGACGAAAAAGTACAGAGAAGAAAAAGAATACAGAGGTAGGAAATCAAAGCTATGGTGAAAGTGAATCAGAGGATGCTGTTTTAGAAGAAATATTAAATAGGAGACCGCCCCCATATCAGCCAATTTCTTCATGGACTACCCCAAATGCCCCGATGACAGAAGAGAAAATAAACGAAACGCCAAGACAACTATCAAATTTCAGAGATTTCCCTGAAAGAGTAGAAACAAGATATGTCCCGAGTACACCAATAGGAGAAGCTAGAATTACAGGTACTCCTGTACAAAGTAATGATTCACACAGAATTGTGTTAAGTCCAGAAAGACGAGGTAATGAGCAACCGAGTATGTCTGATTATGAGCGCTCAACACATGAATTGATTCAAACCCTTACTAAAAATATGGAAGCTGTAACTATACCAGTAGCGATAGGACCTGTAATACCAGTATTTGATGATCAGAAAATAAAAGAGCCAAGATTAACAATTCCATTACAACAAAGCCTACAGAGAGCGAGAGAAAGTACTTATCCTGATTTGTCAGAAATAAGGCAGAATACAAGTGTAAATCCACCAGAGCTAACTTTTAATAAGAATTTGACATGTGAATTCCCAGGAGCAGAATCTGATTCAGCTACTCCAGAGAAAAGTGTAGATAAAATAGATTTAACGCAGACACCCATGGGACCATCAGAAAAACAGTTGAGTGAATGGATAAAATCATTAAAATTAAAAGAGCAGGAATTAAAAGTGTTGGATGTGTCTAAATTAAAAGTAGACATGGAAGAATTAATAATTGGAACAATTGGGACAGACAGATTAAAAACTTATCAGGATGATGAGCTCATGTTTTTATGTAAAAGTATAACATGGAGAGCAAAAACAATGTACGATCAATTAGAAGAAGTGGGAAGTGAATGTGGAATAGATTTTTCCAAAATAAAGTCATTACAGAAATCTTATCGAGTAGATTTTGCAGAAAGAGACATTGGAAACATGAATACTGCAGGAAGACAACTTCAGATAAAAGATTTGATTGTGTTGCTATGCAATGGGGTGATGTAGGTAAATGGAGAGTCAAGTGGGCAAAGAAGAAGGAAGAAAATAGTGATAAGTCTACTTTAGCTTTCCCCATTAGAGAGAAGGGAAAAGTAGCAACTGAATTCCCTGAGAGAAATTCCTGGAGGAGGATATGTACATGTGCCCTGGAGCAGACAAGATATATTGTCATTTACGAATGATTTCCCCAGATTGAGAGAGAAGCCAGTAGAATGGTATTGACAAGTGGACAGATTTGTAAAAGTGTCAAAAGTATTGTGGAATGATTTAGATGGATTATTTGACATAGTGGTACCAACAGATTTATGGACAGAATGTAAAATATCTGTGGATTGGCCAAGGGAGGAGTATCCCAGAGATGAGAAAACGGGAGCTCCCTCACCAGATGTGATCAGGAAATACGAGCAAGTGATAGTATGGTTGAAAAACAAAATACCTCCAAAAGAAACTGATTGGGTAAAGATAGACCGAACAACGCAAGAGCAGAAAGAAACTGCATTCATTTTACGAAAGGTTATTGTTAGTTTTTAAACAGTATAGTGGTTATGAAGAATTAAATGAGAAAGACATGAGTCACTTTGTTTATAGATTTGTATATGGATTAAGACCAGAAATCACGGACATGATTAGACATAGCATGATGGATTGGCAATCGAGTTCAGTAAATAAGGTTCTGAGACAAGCAAAATATTGTAGTGAGGAGATTGATGCAAAACAAAAGAAGCTGAAAGAGAAAGCCATGTGGGCACAAGTAAAAGTAGCCAAACAACAAGTAGCACAGATGGAGAATAAGAATGCAGGGAATCAAGGTGGTATTAAAGGTAAACCTAAATTGGTGGGGAATATTGATGAATTGAAAAAGAAAATGCCATGTTTCAACTGCGGCCAGATAGGGCATTGGAAACGAGAGTGTAAATGTCCGCCTAGAGTTAATGGGGAACATACATCATTGAATCCGCAGGTGCAGTTTGAGGTAAATCAGCAGCAACCGTAGCAACAGCAGATAGCAAATCAGCAAAGTCAGGTGCTGCAACCGCCACTGCTATACAGTGGAAATCAGCAGAGATACAGTTCAGAGACAGGATTCAGTGGAGGTGAGCAGGTAAAAAGACCGCAAAGAGCAAACGTGTGTCCTCAATATTGGTTGCAAGAGGAGAATGGCAGTGAGCCAGATTAAAGTTTCTGACGGTGCCTGAGGGAGGAAGAAGAGTGTGTGCTTGGAGCCACTCTTGAGGTAGATCAGTCAGGTCCATTTGTGAGCGGAAAGGTGAATGATGTGGAAATAACTTTTCTAGTGGACACTGGTGCTACCCGTTCTACTGTTAGATCAGTGGAAGTTCAAAATCTTCCTCTCTGGGGTGAGACAATCCAGGTTGTAGGTGTAGCTAACAGACAAATACTGCTTTGACAAAACCAGTTGAAATAGAGATTGAAACATATAAAGATATGCATCGGTTTGTGGTGTGCGACAGCAGTCCTGCTAATTTGCTAGGCAGGGATATATTGTGTAAAATCAACTGTGCCATATATTGTTCACCGGATGGCATAGAATTGCAGACTCCAGATGAAGACAGTTTGTATAAATTGACAATGCTCATGATTGAGGCAGAACAAGATAAATTGTTTCCTGTGTTTGATAAAGAGAAAGTTCCTGTTGAACTGAAAGAGACAGTAAAAGAAAGCGTGTGGGATTTCACTGGAAAAGATATAGGTTTAATGAAAGGGGTTGATCCTGTGAAAGTGTCCATAAAAGAAGGTGTGAGTTACCCCCATATACCTCAATATAAAATGACTGCAGAGGTAATTGAAGGAATTACTCCAGTGATTAATAAAATGATTGAGCAGGGAATTCAGCGAGAAATTGAGAGCAGTCCTTGTAATTCACCAATTATGGGATTGAAAAAGCCAAACGGGACATTTAGAATTGTGCAGGATTTGAGAAAAGTTAATAAAATTGTTGTCCCATGTTGTCCAATTGTTCCGAATCCAGCAGTGATTCTGTACCAAATACCACATGATGCAGAATGGTACACAGTGATTGATCTGTGCAATGCGTTCTTTACTGTTCCATTGCATCCAGAAAGCCAACCAACTTTTGCGTTTCGTTTCCAAAATCGTATCCTAGCATGGTGTAGAATTCCGTAAGGGTACACTGAGAGTCCATCGATTTTCAATCAGCTGCTAAAGAAATCACTAGAAAATGTGAGCATGCCTGGAGAATCTGTACTAGTGCAGTATATTGATGATTTATTGGTTGCATCAAAGACAAAGGATGCTTGTGTAATCGACACAGTGGCATTATTGAATCATTTGGCAGAGAAGGGACATAAAGTATCTCCATCCAAATTGCAGTTTTGCCAGAAAGAAGTACTGTATTTAGGTCACAAGATTGCTAAAGGAATCAGACAAGTCACAATTGAGAGAATTAAAATGATACAGGGAATGGAGCCACCTAAAACTCAAAGACAGGTAAGAATGTTCTTAGGAATGGTAGGTTACTGCAGACTGTGGATACGTGGATTTTCATTGATTGCAAATCCATTGCAGAGACTGATAAAAGCAGACATCAGAGACCCTATTGTTTTGACCAAAACGGAGATGGAAGCTTTTGAACAGTTAAAAACTAAATTGTGTGAAGCACCAGCTTTAGGAATGCCTGATTATGAAAAAGAGTTCGAATTGTACTGCAGTGAGCGGAAAGGATGTGCTCTGTCAGTATTAATTCAGAGGCATGGAAGAATGAGAAAACCAATTGCGTATTTCTCAGCTGTTTTGGATCCTGTTGCAAAGGCTTTGCCAGGTTGTCTGAAAGCAGTAGCAGCAACCAGTGTAAGTCTGGAACAAAGTGAAGGAATTGTGATGGGATTTCCTGCGAGAGTCTATGTACCTCATTCGGTGGAGATTCTCCTCACAAGAGCAAAAACTCAGTACATGACTAACAGCAGAATGACACGTTATGAGAAAATAATTTTAGGAGCTGAGAATGTGACAATTCCAAGATGTGTAAATGTCAACCCATCAACACTATTACCTGATACAATTGAAGCAGAAGTGAAAGGTGAGCTTGATCACAAGTGTTTGGATGTTCTGGAATATTGCACAAAGCCTCATCCAGACATTAACCTGTTCATGCTCATGACAAGGTCAGCTCGTCATGAGGCACACTGGAGCTGTGCTCATGACAAGGTGAGCTCGTCATGAACAATGGGATTTCATAAATATCAGCACCCAGCGGGAATTGCCTTAGCAGTCGAGGTGTTAAAGATGAACCTTTACTTGAATCAGATTTTTTAATGTTTGTGGATGGATCATGCTTGAGAACAGAGAGTGGCGTTCTAAGTGCTGCATATGCTGTCTGTACAGTGGCAGAAGTGTTGGAGGCATCTTGTCTGAAAGGAATTCATTCTGCTCAGATAGCGGAATTGATTGCTTTGATACGAGCATGTGAGTTGGGAAAAGAGGTGAAAGTAACCATAGTGACCGATAGTCAATATGGTTATGGAGTTGTTCATGATTATGGACAGCTTTGGCCCCAAAGAGGCTATTTGACCTCTGCAGGAACACCCATTCGAAATGCAGAGTTTGTAAAGACACTGATTGATGTGATACAGTTGCCTGAAAAGTTGGCTGTGGTAAAATGTTCCACTCACAAGAGAGGGGAAGATTATATCACAAGAGGAATCAGTTACGCTGATGCAATTGCAAAGCATTGCGCCAAGAATCAAATTTCAATCAATCGTGAGAAAACTGAAGAACATGTTTTAAGTCCTTTAATGCTAACAACTGTAGTGGAAACTTGGCAGGAAGTGAAGCAGATGCAGGAAGAGGCAGGAACAGAGGAAAAAGATATGTGGCTAAAATCAGGTTGTAGACAAAGGGAGGAAGATGAAATTTGGGTTTACAAAGATGAAAGACCAATAATGCCCGATAGCATGATTTCAGATATGGCCCGAATGTACCATGGTCAAGCACATATTGGCAGAGACGCTATGATTCGTCTCTTTAGACCAACTTGGTATAATCCTAAATTCAGAATGATTGCTGAAGGTTTGTGTCAAAGATGCTTAGTCTGCCTGCAATTTAATCCAAACAGAAAAACTGTTGTAAGTTTGGGAACCATAGGACGGGAGGGTGGCCCATTTACAAGAGTTCAGATGGATTTTGTTGAATTACCTCCATGCAACAGACTCCGATATGTTCTTGTGATAATCTGTTTGTTCTCTCGATGGGTAGAAGCTTTCCCCACGAGAAGGAATGATGGAATAACTGTTGCTAAACTGTTTTTGCGTGAGATAATACCACGCTTCGGGTTTCCGGTCACGATTTAATCGGACAGAGGCCAGCATTTTCAAAATGAGTTAATGCAGAGGATTTGTGAAGCTCTGGACATTCGCCAGAAGCTACATTATGCATATATACCTGAGGCTTCAGGAGTAGTTGAACAGGTGAATGGAACGATTAAAAACAGGATTGCAAAGATGTGTTTGGCAACAGGAATGAAGTGGCCTGATGCTTTGCCACTTGTTTTAATGACACTGAGAAGCATACCTGACAGAAAAACTGGATTGAGTCCACACAAGATCTTAATGGGCAGGGTGATGAGACAGGCCTATGTACCAGTTAATAAACTGTTAGTTATTAATGATGACATCATACTGGATTACTGCAAAAATCTATCTGATGTAGTAACTTCTGTGCTCCACCAGGTGGGAACTGAATCAAATACAAAGACAAAACTCCAGCTCATGATCTGGTCCCTGGGGACTGGGTAAGAGTGAAAGTTCATCGCAGAAGGAATTGTTTGGTACCAAGGTGGCAAAGACCACGTCAAGTGATCTTGGTCAGTAATACTGCAGTTAAGTGTGCTGGATTGAAAAGGTGGGTTCATGCTAGTCACACCATCCGTGTGCCTGAACCTGAATATCCATACGACGGTGAAAGTACAACTGACTCTGATTCTGATTCGGAAGGTGAACCAGAAAAGGATCCAGATACTGAATATCGACAAGAACGTCGACATCTGGAAGTATCAGAAGCCAGTTCTGCGTCTGAAGGTGAAGGGGAGATTGTTGAAATACCAGATTCAGAAGATCAATCTGAAGATCGAGAATCGGTAAAGACAAGCACCAGTAAAAACGCAAAAGAAAGTGAAGAGAGCTGTAGAAAAGGAGAAAACTGAAACGCAAACTGAAAACTCCAGAAGTAGGAACGGAAATCCTGAAACTGGGGAAGAGGAAGTAACTCACGACAAGGATGAGACTCCAAGTACCAGTTATGAAAGTGTTCCTGACAGAGTAACAGTAGAGAAAACTAAAACCGATGAAGACAAAGACATTGTGAAAATCATAATAAATGATACAGTAGAAGACACTGAAAGTGAAACTGATGACAGTGCAGATGAGACTCCATTAAGAAAAAGCACAAGAAAAAGAGCTTGGAGAGTGGCGCATAACACTGTAGAACCAAAGACTAAGAAAGTCTGCAAAGGAGACAATTGGCCTAAAGGGGCTGGAGGATTGAGATTCAAAATAGTAAATGCGACAAAAGAACAAGAAGAGCAAGTGAACGAAATTACCAGTCAGAAAGAAACACTGGGAAAGAAAATAGAGACTATTCAAAGGCCAAAAAGAGTAAGACGTCCAAATCAGAGGTACAAGTCACCTGAGTGGACATATATGGTTCTTCCACCAATTGTTGAAGTAAATAGCAGTCAAGAAAATCTGTATGACCCAAAATCAATTGGGAAAAGTGAGTAAAAAGATCATCTAAGAGAAAAGATAGGTGTTCAAAGTATATGATATTAAAGTAAAAAGTCCGAAGTCCTGTGAGACGGTTTTTGTAAATGTAGAAGAGGTCGGAGTTGACACAAGGTCGAAGAAAACTTGTTAGAAAATCTAATTATAGCATTATTTAGAATAGAAGTTGACACAAGGTCGAAGAAAACTTGTAAGAGTGCTGTGTGGTGTGAAAAATTATAGGTGACATAAGGTCGAAGAAACAGTGTTAGAGAAAATGGCAATGAATAACCACAAGACGAAATGTTATATTTTTAGAAAATGGTGCAGGTGTTTTACGATATGTATGGGGTTGATGACTATACTATGGATAATTTTGGCTATTGTGATTCCTTTCCAAACTAATTTAATGAAATGAAAACCGAATGGGAGTTCAAGTAAACCAATTGAGAAAGAAAAAGTGCACAAAACGTATGTGTACAAGCCAGAGTTGCATCAAGATAGGTCTATTAGTGACTACACTAAAAATACTTTTTCAAAATTATTGCTGGAGTACATTAAAACTATGAATGTTGATGACTGTTATGTTTGTGTAAAATTGCCAGCATCAGTGTCAGAAGGGGTGACCTATCACCACCTTCCTCTTACATATGGAGTAACTTGTAGTGTAATCTTGAGTTTGTTTTACAAGACTGGGAAATTGGAATCTCATTATTCCAATGTGGATGAGATATTTGCAAAATTGAAAATGCAGAGGTGATGGGAGAATATTTTCTAGAAGTAGATGAGTTAACACACAAGTATGCATTTAATAATAATTTGACATGTAAAATGAGAGTTGAAGAAAAGGCATTTTTAAATATGGTTGAGGAAAGGAGAATTGCTTATAAGCGAAAAGAGAAGATGAAACATGCAAAGTCTAAATATTATACATGTTGGGAAAATTTTGCATCAGAAGAGATAATTCAATGTATGACAATTATTTTGTGGGTGCGAGTCAATGTGAAGACACCTATAGAATTATAGGGGGTTGGGGATTTAAAGGAGGAAATGATCCTGTTTTCCCTGGAATTTATTTCATATGTGGGAATAAAGCTTATTATAGACTGCCAGACATTGGTATGGGACATGTTATGTGGGTTTGGTCTTTCCTAAAATTTTCCATGTAGATAGAGGTATGAGATAGGTAAAGTTCTAAGTCGCAAAAGAAGAGAGAGTGTGTTAGAAATAATAGGTGATGTATTTGGAGTACTGATACCAGCAGTGGGAATTTTGTTTAATGCAAATAGAATAAGAAAATTGTCCACAATAGTTGATGAATTATCAACAGATACAGCAGGAGGATTCCTAATGGTAGATACTGAAATGGTTGCTATGAGCGCTATGGTTATGCAAAACCGACTTGCCCTTGATATAATTTTAGCAAAAGAGGGAGGAGTCTGTGGACTATTGAAAGTTCAACATTGTTGTACTTATATTCCAGATAAAAGTCAGAATATTGAAAAGTATATTATAAATATTACAGATTTGCATAAAGTAATTGAACCACTGGAGGTTGAAGGTCTCCTTGTAAGGCTGGGTAAAAGTTTCTCGGCAATTAAACATTGGTTTCAGGAAATAGGTTGTTCAATTATAGGTAAGATACTAATTCCAATAACAGTTATAGTGATAGTGATTTTCTTTATAAGGTTATGTTGTATATACAAGGGTAGAAGAGATTTCAGAAACTTGATGAAGAAAAGGAATGAAGAACGATTGGCAAGAATGAGGGAAAAGAATGAGATAGGAAGAAGAGAGGAGACAAAAGTATAGATAATATTAACGAAAGGAAATTGAAACATGTTCTGCTAAATTTTTCACAATTTTGAGGGTTATTTGGTGATAAAATCACCAGATGAGGGAATTGATGGAGCGAGGTGGCAAACGCCAAATTTTGTGTACCCCTCGCAAAAGTTATGTCCCATAACATTAATATGTACTGATTGCATGTTTTGCGAAATTAACCAACCATAGAGTAAAATGCACACGTTATTTTTATTATTACACACTGGGAAAACTAACTTTGCTTGCATGTTGCAATAAACTCAGCTAATATGTATTGTTATCGTGTTGTGGATTAATGTGCAGCTTAATTGTAAACAAAAGCAATTTAATGTGCTTATTTTATACGTTTCTGTGTGGTGGAGAAGTCGAAAATGTAAGTATAAAATGCATTTATGTGGCTTATCTGCTAGGTAACAACTAATTGGTCAACATTAGTAAGGTGGGAGGTAAACAGAATGGGTTTAAATTCAATAATTAACATAAATCTGTGTTTGTTTTTACGATAGTTTCAAAAGTGGCCTCTGAGGCCTATGCAAAGATGGCTGCTCGGAGTAAACTGTGAGCAAGAGCTGAACTACGCAGGCGCGTCAAAAACCTGCAAGTCAGAGTGAACTGTTTGTGCTCAAGGAGGTTCAAGGCTGATGTGGCCCGGAACCTAGGATGGGTGCCAAACCTGGACGACTGAACGTTGAGATCATGAGAATTTTGCTTGATGTTGCCACTCAAGGAAATGGCTAGTCCAAAGACTGTCCTAAACAAAGACCCTTTATTTCTTACTGAACCATCGAGAAAATGATGTCGTAAGAGTGAGATGATGCTCACCCACCCCGAAATTGTCCAATGAAATTTTGAATAAGAGATGTTAGATACTTTTTAGATAGATTAAGTTAGGAAATTAGGGTATAAAAACCCCTGGATTTGACTAGAAGGGGTCGCTTTATCAATTTCTATCGGAGATGCTGCCCGATTCCTGGATGTAAGAACTTAAATTTTTCTTTTACTTGTTTGTTTTGCAGAATTGAAGGATAAGATGAGGGTGTTAGTTAGGGATGTTAGGGAAGAATGAATTTGGAACTATCAGTTCTTTGCTAAACTTTAACTGTTTTTCTAAAATAAAGCGATTTTTCTTGAGCTCTAAATAAAATGATCATTTGAAATAAAGTTTAAGATTTTACTGAATACAGATTTACTAATGCATAAATGTCAGACATGATAAAGTTTTTTTTGAATAAAAATTAGAAAAATGAAGAATTAAAAGCTGGCCTTTGAGTCTTCCTATGCCTAATTTTCATTCTAGTAGATCCATTGCCACTATGGTGGTGTGTCTGAATAATTAAATGTCTGAATAAAACCATGGTAAAGTGTAAATAATCTGCAGGTGTAAATAATAATCAGTTAAATAGGTTTAGACGCTCCACCAAATGTTACAACATTTCTCCATTGCGATTCACCAGAGCCTTGATGCCAAGTGTAAGTGAACAGGGTACATGCGCAGTGTTATGGGCCCCACTGATGCATGATTTGTGTGTTCTAAGGTTTCAGGGAAATGGTGAGTATTGATTAGAAATGATTTCTGGTGTCTAATATTGCCTGCCTTATAGCTGGGTAACTTTGGATAAAGCGGGCCTGTTACTGCTGGCCCGCTGATGCTCTTCTGGGGTCTAAATCAAAGACAATGCATTTGTATGCAAAGAAGTAACTAAGTTATGGGACCTTCAGCACATGGTGAAGGCAAAAGGCTATACTGAAGGTTTTGGGTGGATGCCGGCAGGAATGCTGAAAATGACAAAACTAGAGGGGTTAAAGAGAACATATAAGTGAGAACCATAACTCGGGACACCGGCAGACCATGAACACAATGATGTGGCGGCAAGCCATAGCCCAAAAAGAGGCATAACATCTTTATGTTTAGGACCAGATTAGAATATTCAGTTCTGTTTCAGGATAACATTTTGACTGCTTGGGGGGAGGACAGGTAGAATCCTAGCAGGTATTTGTTCCTTGGTATGTTTTGTTTTACATCATCAAGCAGATCGAGGTTTTCTTTGTCTTAGCATTTCACTGTTGACCAGATTATGTTATTGCCTAGTGTAAAAGTAGAAGTGTAGGGGGCGTGGCTAAGGCGGCGAACATGGCGGACGCAGCCTAAGCGAGCTCCGTCCCGCCGATAATTTATCCGGCGAATATCCTGCGTCTCCATGACCCTGAGACGTCCTAACCGGGGTGTTTGGCGGCCGGAGATTGATGCGGTGCCCCGGCTGTTATTGGAGCGATTTTGACGCTTGCCCGACAGAAATCCAGACGCCGAGCGGAAGTACAGCGCGGCCGGTGTGGGTGCGCAACAGTGGATGAGCCCGCACTTCCGGTGAGTGGACGGCCGGAGTGTGCTACAGACACGGCGTGGAGAGACCGCAGCGGTTAGCAGCATCGCTGCCACAATTAGATATCGAGGGTTGTGCCGCCTGAGACAGTGGGGGGCGCAGGGGGAGCTGAGCAGGCCCCGTTCGGCGGTCGTGTCGGACCGGGGAGAGACTGCTGGTTCGCGGGCAACACGGGACGCCTTTCCCGCTTCCTCCCCTGCCCCCCAGCGGATCCTAGTAGATAGCGGTGACGCTCCCCGCAGGGGAGGTGAATGACTCTTGCCGAGCCTAGCGAACGGCCATGATGGGATTGCGCCTCCTGCGCAGCGCGCCATTATATACCCCCTGTCTGGCAGAGCTGCGGGACTGCTGAGGGGGCCCCCCTTGAACAAAGGATCCGGGCGCTGATGACTGATCCCAAAGTGGGGAAAACGAGCTGCGACGCCGAGGAGCTTGGAGGTGGAGGCGAACAACCACACGCGGATCCTGTGACTGCTTCTGCGCTGAGGCCCTGGCCCTCGACGGGGGTCCCGGACGAAGTGGTGGCGAGGCCCTCGGAGGGACACCTAAACACCGGTGAGACCCATACATCCCCGGCATTGGACACAGAGCGCCTCTTCACTGTAGAGATGCGGGGGGCACCGCGCCGCTAATCTGACGCTGATGTAAGGAGGCGAGACAGCGCAGGCAGGCACACAGGCTGGCCTAGGGGTGGACATTAATCTTCTGCTCAACATTCCCACAATACCCTGGACCCTGTACCTATTTACATATATCATCATGACGAGGGGCGGCAACAGTGGAGGCGCCTCGAAACAAGGTACAATAGACAAGTTTACGGGGCCGACTGGGGGTGCGGAGCATCGGGGGGCCCTCCAGTGTCTGGCCCAGATAATGCAGCCCTCATGGCGGCGATAACACAATCCAGGGACATGCTAGATGCAAAAATAGGGGCAGTGGGGGCTGATGTTACCCTGCTGCGCCAAGACTTGCGAAACGCTGTGGCCCGCATTACTGAAACCGAGACCAGAATCACAGGGGTGGAAGACGATGTAGCGACCCTGAAAAAGAAGGTGGCCAACATGGAGGGGATTCAGAAGGGCCTTGCCTTGCGAGCTGAGGATGCGGAAGGACGTGCTCGGAGAAACAACCTACGCTTTGTGGGATTTCCGGAGGACTATGAGAAGGGCGATATGGAAGCCTTCGTGACCCACTGGTTGGAGGGGTGGCTCCCTCCGGAGTCCCTTTCGCGTTGTTTCATTATTGAGCGCGCGCACCGAACACTGATCCCAAAGCCACCGGTGCGGGCTCGCCCTCGGCCGGTGATAGCCAAGCTCCTCAATTACCATGATCGCGACACGATCCTGCGGCAAGCGTGCACAAGGGAGCCTCTACTGTTTGACAACAACTAAATTCTGATATTTCCGGACTACACCAGACTGGTACAGCAGCAACGCCAGTCATTTACCGCGGCCAAGGCGCGACTGAGGGGCTTAAATATCCAGTATGCTTTACTCTACCTAGCCCGTCTGCGGGTGGTCTTTCAGTCCCGGACCCAATTCTTTAATACTCCAGAAGAAGTCTTCGCCTGGACAGATGAGACAGTCCGGATCAGAGTAAATACCCCACTGGGTCGAGACTCAGACTCATTCTCCGCGGCGAGGCCCCCTCGGACCCCCCGGCGATCACGAAGCAGAATCAATTGGAGGTCTCGTACTACGAAGCATCCTCCTCCGGACAATGGGGCTGCAGAGGCCACCGAAGATGCAGACTCTCAACACCCGGAATCGTGAACTCCGAAGGAGTGCGGCGGCCTTTGAACCAGGGCCCGGGAAGGGAACTGGACTCCTCCTGGGCACAGATGACTTTTGCAGTCTGCTGTCTGAGACTCCTGATGAATACGTAACTTTATGACTAGGGGATGAGGGTTGGGGGACGGCGAAGGGAGGGCGGGCACGACCCCTCAGCTCAAGAGGAGTTCGGTTGGGGGGGTACGTTGGGACTAAGTGGGTAGTTCATGGGGATCCATTGGGATAGTGGGTCTCTGGCCTCCCGTTGGGGGCCGGAGACGACCTATACCGTGACAGGTACTTCAATGTTGCTGAGGTATGGGGAGGGGGGAGGTGGGGGAGTTTTGGGGGTAGTTAGGAATGGGGAGGTAGCGGGGGAGATAGTTGGGGGTGTGTCAGGGAAGGGAAGGGTCGCTTTCATCTGCACGGTGTTCGATCAAGTCCTATGGAAACATGGTTTGTGTGTGTGGTCTCTGGTGCCTGGGCCATTCCTCTTTCTGCTTATAGATGGCGGTTGATACTCCCGAGACAAGTCCTCAGAGGGCGTTGCTACGTGTGGTGAGCTGGAATGTGCGGGGAATGCTGGACAGGATAAAGCGGGGCGCGGTCCTGCGACAGGGTAAAAAAGAGAAAGCTGATGTGCTATTGCTACAAGAGACTCACCTCATGGGCACTAAGACTCTTAGTCTACAGCGCTACGGATATCAGCAGGTCTTTCACTCTGGTTTTATAAGGGGATCTCGGGGAGTGGCAGTCCTGATACACCGCAGGTTATCCTATGTTCATGAGGCCCATTGGGTAGATGCACAGGGCAGATATGTATTTGTCCAGGGCAAGATAGGCACTGAGGCGGTTGTCTTTGGTAGTGTGTATGCCCCACCTCCACTACAAGGCGCTCTTATTGAAAAGCTATTTGATGTATGGGCTGGGATACCACAAGCTTTAGCGGTAGTAGGTGGTGACTGGAATGATGTGATGAATGCACGAATGGATCGCCACAGGCTGGGGGGAGACGTGCCGACAGACACACTTACTAAATTGAATGGCATGGTAAGAGGGATGGGATGGGTTGACGCATGGCGACACCAACACACCCAAAGTCGTGAATTCACATATGTTTCGGCGGTACACGGGTCCTTCTCTAGGATTGATTATCTATTTGTCCCCCACTCCTGGATTGGGAGGGTGAATTCCACTTCTATCCTGCCGCGAGGCCTGTCAGATCACTCCCCAGTTGCGATAGACATACTTCTTGATAAAAACGACAGCCATTCCGGTGGCGCCTTTCCACATGGCACTTGCAACTGGACACCTACCAGACGCACATGAGGGAAGCGGTTGCTCACTAATGGAGCGATAACGACAAGTCGGATACTGACGACATGACCCTTTGGGAGGCCCTGAAACCCACGATCCGCGGGTGGCCATTGCTTGGTGTGCGGCCGCTCGTAGGACACGTAGGGAAGGTATAGTGGAGGTTGCCAATCGAGTTAGAGATCAGGAAGAAAAATGTAATACTAGAGGAGGTGTGGAAAATGTGGGTCAGCTGCTATTGCTGCAGCAATCGTATGCCTCCCTGCTATTGGATGAGGCTAAACAGTTGTGGTTGGCGACTCAGAGTAGGTTCTATCAATGGGGCGATAAGTCCAGCTCTATGCTGTATTGACTTTGTCAGAGCGCCTTTCATGCGCAGTCCTTACCGTGTCTCCGGGATAGTGAGGGGACGACCGTGACAGACCCGGCAGCTCTAGCGGCCATCTTCGCACAATATTATACCACCCAATATGCCCCCCGATAATCCCTCCCAGCAGAAGATGTTGACAAATTCCTAGCCGACCTTCCGCCACGAGCGATTTCGGATGAAGGGCGTGCCCTCTTGGAGCTCCCTCTATCTGCGGAGGAGCTTAATACGGCTCTCGGCGAATTGAATGTTGGCAAAGCCCCTGGACCCAACGGGTTCCCTTGTGAATTTTTTAAGAAATTCCACATCCAGCTAGGAACGTACTATAGAAGAGCACTGGAAGCAGCCAGGGAGTGCGGCCGGCTCCCGAAGGACTGGCGACTTGCTGAAATAGTGGTCTTCTGTAAACCAGGGAGGTCCCCTGAGCAACATGAGTCCTATAGACCGATATCATTATTGAACACCAAAGCAAAAATATTGGCAAAAGCCCTGGCCAATCAGCTTCTCCCGTACATTGCAGATCTGATCCACAAGGATCAAGCCGGATTTATGCCCCACAGAGCAACGAGACACAATATTCGACGCGCACAGGTGGTGGTCGAGACAGCCCGAGCAGCGGGGATCCCTGTGACACTTTTACTGGCCGATATAGATAGCGCCTTTGACTCAGTGAGCTGGATTTACCTCCGTGTGCTCCTGTCCCGCCTAAATCTTGGGCCCCACTTCCTATCATATTTACAGCTCTTATATACAGACCTAACGGCGTCGGTGAGAGTGGCTGGGGTGGTGTCTGACCCCTTCCCCATAGGTCGGGGCACCAGACAGGGGTGCCCCCTGTCGCCATACTTATTCGCCCTAGCCATGGAACCACTGACAGCATGGGTGCAAATGGATGCACAGATGCGTGGTATTGAATGGGTAGAGGGGCCTTCCGACAGAATCGCACTCTATGCTGACGACGTTCTATTTTTCCTTACGGACCTAAACAAATCAGGCCCGCGGGTCCTTGACATTATGCGAATATTTGGGGAGGTTTCGGGCCTCCACTTGAACCTACGTAAGTCTGTGCTATGGGTGCTAGGCGAGCGCCGGGGCCTAGGGCCCTGGGCGGCCGCACTGCAGGAGGCGACGGGAGGCCTTAAATATCTAGGTGTTTTTCTAACAGACCTGCGTGGGATCTCTTGGACACGCAACATAGTACCAGTGTGGGATCGGATCCGATCCGACATGGCCACATGGTCCCGCATGCCCCTAAACATATACGGCCGTTCGGCCATATTTAAAATGGTGGCCCTCCCACACTTATTATACAAACTACAAAACCACCCGTACCCCATTCCACCGCAGTGGTTCTGATGGAGCAAGGATTCGCATATTACGCGCCTTGCTTGAATTCATGAACCTCGAATAACATTAATAAAGTAACCCAATATGTTTTGTCTTACTAATTTCCCTTTATTTTTGACATTTGGGGTGTCCTAGAGACGCTTGCCTATGTGTTTACTAACTCAATAACGCTTGTCCTTAAAAATGGCCGCTGCTTGGAGGGTTTCCTTCTGCGCATGCGTTAGTCACACTCACGTGACGTGACGTACTTGCAGTTCTGGTGGGAATCTTTGCGCTTGCGCATTTGCATTAAGATGGCTGCTTTATGTCCTCACATGGTGAAGCTTGCGCTGATGCTTTCGTGTTATTGTTTGTTTGCACTAAAACCTAATGCCATAGTTTATATAAAGTAAATGGGTATAGAGTAGCTATTCATGGTATACAGTGTATTCATTTATTTCTGTGTTTTAATTTGTTTTCGCTTACTTTTCATGTACCGCGATTTTGAGGGTCTGAGGGACACTCGTGAATCCATATTGAGATACCTTTCTGCGCATGACAGTCTTCTGCCGGTGGCATTGAATTGCTGCCAACCAGAGGTCTCAGCCAAGACGTGCCTGGGAAGATGCCCCTTCACCCAGCAGAAGAAGCTGAAATGTCCAGCAAAAGTTACATTTGTATAAGTTTTCATTGTATTCTGTAAAGTATGTCATGGGAACCCCAAAAAAATCAATAGGCGGTCCCAGAGTATTTTAATGCAGGCTTGTAGAAATGAAATGTGATTGGTGTGTTGACCTATCCTACTTGGGGACCAATCGAAATTGGGGATTCTGACATTTGCAACATTTGGGGGGTGGTACACGGACCGAAAAACAGTATAACTAGCCTAGGTTTAGCTAGAGAAATTGTCCGACTTGTCCGAATAGCTGACCTGTCACTGACCCAACGCACTCAATAGGTGACTGATACAGAGAGCTGCGGAGCACTCTGTCCGAAATTTCCATAGACTCTAGAAGTTTTAAACCTTAAGTGCTGGCGGAGTACTTTGCTGGGGAATTCGAAAACCCAATCGGGGTTCTGACTGATAGCTGCAGAGAGGGTGGAGCGCAGGCGTTTCTTCCGAACTGCGGGTGCTGGTCGTACCTTGGTGGTCCTGTCCTGATCCTTGTCTGGGTTTCCTGTCCTGGGATGTCCATCCTGCACTTGCTGTCCCACTGATGACTGTCCTTCCTTGGGGTTTTTCCTGTCCTTAAGTGACCCGTGGCCAGGGTTGGTCTTCACACCATTCTAGGTAAATATAGTGCTGAAAGCTCTATACTGCACCTTCTATTTTTCTGTGTTTTGCTTTAATAAAGACATACCTTTGCATACGTTGATTTTCCATGCTTTCCGCAAACTACTGAATGAAAAACCCATACGTTATTGTTGTTATCTAGCACGTTCCTATCTTTCCCCTTCCTTAAGTACTTTTTCTTGATACCATTCATGAAATATAGATGTGTCTGATCATTACCTTTAAGCTGACTCAATGATGGTTCTGAAATTCTAGTATGTTCCATTTCTTTCCCCTCCTATAGGTATATGTTATTTAGAGCTCTCGTAATTCAAAATTCAAAGTTCTTTCCCATTTCCATTTATCCAAGGTAAAGGTTTTCACTTGTGACATTATAGTATTGTTCTAAATCTTTCCCGTGTTTAGCTATTCCCAGTTAAAGACTAACTCTGAGATTTTTGATTAAGCAGTTCCCTGCTCATAATTCTCCTTAGACTCATAAATGATTAGCTTAATCTATTTCCTTTATGGATATGTGCTGTTTATTATCTTGGTTATTGATTGTTTACTTGTATTAAACCTGATGTTTTCCGAATCTGAAATCTAGATAAAGGTTTTGAAAACTTCCCCGTAGTCTGTGGTCTTTATGAAATACAGAAGGATATAAAGTTGGTATTTTGTTGTTTGTATGCCTTTTTCTTCACAGCTAGCTCCCTGATTCATCGTGGTCATTTAGGTACCCGTAACGGTGGATTGGTAAGTCGGGTAAAATAGAAGTATATAGGAAGGAACTGGGATACTGGTAGTAGAGTGTACGGTCACCTGATTAATGTACATGGTCAATTGAAAAGTTTATGGGCCCGGTACGTAGGTGGTAAAATTATTGGTCGGGTGACCTGCGCGCTCTATCAGTTCAAACAGGTGAACTCAGCACTCGGTCAGTTTCTCTGGGCCGGGGGTGTGGCGAGAGTTGCACTCCGCACATGTTTCCTTTCCACGTATTGTGGCGGCCTGGCGACGTCGGACATCTTGTCCTACTATCAAGCCTCTCATTTACTGATACTGAATGAGTGGTGGTATGGGGACCGGGGGGACCCGACCTACGCCCTTGAGAGATATCTAATGGACCCTGACACGCTGCACAACATACTTTATTCAACAACTAAGAGGAAGAGGCTCCCAATGGTTACTCAAATAGTGTTTCATATATGGCGCGGAGCGCTTCGCCGCATGGGGTGGTGGAACAGACTAACCGGGGAGACCCCGCTGTGGCAGAACGGACTGTTGCCGGCATTGGCGGCCCTGCAGGGATTCCGAGGCTGGGACACAATTGGTATATCAGCTCTAGGTCACGTCGTTAAGGGCGGGACCCTCAAGTCGTTCCAGGAACTGCAGGAGGAATTTGACATGCCCAAGTCCCAGTTCTTTAGATATTTACAGTTCCGTCATGCTATTACACCCACCCTGACCGGCCTGGACTCACTGCCTGAATTTAGCACGCTGGAAGCCAAGGTATTTATGGGGGAATTGGAGAGTAAAAAAATTTCTAGCATATACCAAACACTGGTCACGCACTGTTTCTCTTCCCTGGATAGCCTACGGGTTAAGTGGGAGAGTGATGTTGGGGCACTTGAGGAGGAAGACTGGAGGGAAGCGCTTGAGGCTCAAAGCGGAGCGGCAATCGCGGTACGCCTGCGTTTCATTCAGTTTAAATATTTACATAGGGCCTACTATACTAGGGAACAGCTATGGAAGGCCGGCATGGTTGTGTCCCCGGAGTGTTTGCGATGTGGTCGGGAAGTGGGAACATTTCTGCATACAGTATGGTCGTGTGACGGTCTGAGAAGGTTTTGGTCGGGTGTGTGGGACTGCTTGTCTGAAGTGTTGGGCTGGGAGCTCCCCCGCTCGCCACAGCTGGGGCTACTTCATGTCCTGGAACAAGTGGGTGGAAACATTTACAAACGCCATTTGCTGCTTTTAGGCCTCACAGTAGCTAAGAGAGATGTGGCCAAAGCCTGGAAAGATCCTAGGGCCCCCCTGGTGGGAGTCTGGAAAAGAGGTTTGGATTTTTATATGGGACTGGAGCGCCCGATCTTTGAGGCCAGGGGCTGTCCCCGGAAACATTATAAGATCTGGAAAAGGTGGGCGGATTATAGAGGATTATGGCTGGAACCGCCAGCAAGTGACGAAGCAGAAGAAAGACAATTGGTCATTGATCCCGGGAGATGAGGAGTACACACTAAATGTTATATGTCATTCAATTTGTATATGGACTGGCTAGATACTGTGCAGGGGGTGGGAGAGGGTCTCGGGGGGGGGGGGGTGGAAGGGTGTAGGGAGGGGGGATGTTGGCAAGTTGCCTTTTATTTTACTTCGCATACAAGAAAACACTGTTGTTTGAATTACCTACATGTGATTACTCCATTAATGCTCATAGCTTCTCCCGAGTCCGGGGCGCTGTGAATATTCGACATCTGTTCAACAACATAATAAAATTCTGTTTTGTAAAAGTAGAAGTGTAGAACTGTAAATTTGGGTAAAGTGTAAAAGAGTAGAACTGTAAATTTGCTAAAATGAAATTAAATCGAGTGATATTAGTAGTTGATGCTCATGTAAAAGAAAACATGGCAAAGCATATTTATTACAATTGACTGTGATTTAAAGCAAAATACCTAGGTACAATACACAGTGGCACTCGTGACAGTACACCCAGGACTGACAGCGCTATTTACTCAACACAATCATGTTTGTACTTGCCCTTCATCCCACTCTCCTTCTCTTCATTTAGACTCGTGGGGCAACCTAGTAAGGATGGGAAAATCCGAAAAAACGAGTTTCAGACAGAATAGACTCAGCATCGGGGATGGTGTTTACGTCCAACAACGAACTCTTGCAAATGGTTTGGGAAGCAGGCCAGGTGGCTGCCTTGTAGATCACATTGAGTATAGTCTTAGGTTGGTAATCCACTAATGTTACCATGGTCCTAGCAGTACGGACATGACGCGCCTCATGAGAAATGCTCCACAAATCAAGGGATGTGGTGGTAGTGAACCCCTCTGGGATGTCCACCATCAGTGGAGTTCAGAGACCCCCCCCCCCTTGCTTAAGAATCAACAGTGTTTAATGACGACAGCTTCTCAAGAGCTCATGTTCTCCTGTCTTCACTGATACAGTATCCTCTTCGTTGACGCGTCAACCTCTAGAGAAGTGAAGCCCACTGCCTGAGCCATCCAAAAGCTAGTAAGAACCGGCATTGCTGGAGGAAAGCCCTTTGAGTCAAGCAGTCAGAGCTGGCAACTGAGACGAGTGACAAAGGCAAGCGTGTCTTAGTGATTCCTTGGGTAATGTGAATAAAAGATGCAGGTTTCAACATTTTTCCCCGTCAACATTTCACTTTTTTTTTGTACAAAAAATTCTTCATCACAAGTTTAATTAAAATGTCAGACTTGGGCTTCACTTTATTTTACAATTGCTGCAATTCTTCATTACAAATTGAAAAAAACAACATCAGAAACTGCTTCAGGACACTGTGAATAAACATTCAATATCTCATAAAGATAGCTGCGTACGCAAATATTCTCAGCAAAACATGTAGGAACTGTTTGGTAAATGTTTTTGCTTCTGTTATTTGTGCCTGTGAGTAAAAGCTCTAGTGATTAAAACGTGTACTTTACACTTGCAACGTTTGTAAAAATAAAAATCCTTTAATGACTAGCTCGTGCTTGAAGGATGTAGAGAAGACTGGTGTACTGGCAAAGAGTGCGTTCAATTTAAAAAACAAACTCAGGTCTAAATATTCATACTGTTAAATTTCGCTTTAATTTCACTTTAAGAGTGAGTGTCCATTCCCTGGAGATTCTGCATGTACATTTATCTCATCAATTTTCACATCTGATATACTAAGAAAAAGTGTCTACCATCCCTTATGGGCTGGGGACGAACAGGTCTTGCAAAAACAAACAAAAAAACTATATAAAGAGTATGCTGCACTACGGGTTACCGCAGGTGGTCATATTGTTACCCAATTCTCTTTAAAATTTGCCTTTATTAAAGAAGTAGGAATCAACTACATAGTAATGGAAGAATGTTTTAGGTCATTGGTAATGTCTTGACCTTCTCCATCAACTTGCTACTGGTAATTGGAGGACCATACGCTTAGACCTCATGATGAGTTGCATGGAGAAGAAAAGCAAGGCAAACAAAGACTGACTGTACATATTCTATGGACCATGAATTGTGGATGCTTAAGAAAAAAACAAGTAAACAATTGTAACCAATAAAACAGTGGTTGCAATTAAATGTATAACTTTTTGGAAATTACATCTGAATCTAGCTCTTATCCTTGAATCTTTTGGAACAGCTCTCATTCACCAACTTCATTGACCAATTCAAGGAAATCAAAATCCTCAGACACAATGGTCCTTCGAATTATGCAAATACAAGAATCTGTAAATTATGGATCCAATGCAGGGCTAACTTCAAAATTCAGTACAATGCAATGTGTACGTCTGTTTTATTCTAAGGCAGTTCTGTTTGTATTCCAACATAAAAGCCTAGCAGCTGGCTCATTATTCCAAGGAATGCTAAATTACTATGGAATTACATTTCAAACGGCTATAACTCAACCTAGAAAAAGCAAACAAAGTGAAAAAGGCAGCACATTATTTTACCCAACAATGGTGTTTGCTTGAATATCCTCACTTGTTTTCATAGTGAGAGGGGTACATTCATCAGGCCTCAGATCATGGCACAGGAGGGTGCAATATGGTCAAACACAAAGACAATTCCACTTCTGGTTCACATCAAATATTCTCCAGGCAAACACTGGCACACACTCAAATCGAAGATCCCCAGCCTGCAATACAATGCATGAAATGAAGTCATGTCTGCCAGTTCGAACACTTCATAACGGGTACAGGGTAGCAAAATACCTTCTGTAGAGCGTCACTTAAAAACACTGGTAGAGACTACGCCCATGATGACCGACATGTATATCCACAGATCAAACAAAGTCCATTGGTTGCCATTTCACCTGACAAATACACGTACAAATTAATAACTTAAAAAATTTACCAGATGCCCGGATGTCTCTACTAAAGAGACTGGCAATGGCAAGCATTCATACCTCAAATGTTGTAGGCACTGCTTCTAAAACTGTGCTCTCCTTTAAACACTGCATGAAACAGATATAAAAGCACAGCTTTTTGGTCCTATCTGGTTATCCAATACCTTCCCAGAGCATTTAGGCTAACATGACTTTATGGAAAGGCGGGGGTTAATCAGGAATGAACAGGCCACGCCCCCTTCTTTTTTTTTATATTTAAAGGGAAACACAAGCTTTTCTGACCACTAATCAGTTGACCTCACCTAAGAACTAACAGCTTGCACAAAAGGGATAACTATAGAAAAAGAGGTAATGAAATCTCAGGGATTGTGATTATTTTTACTCTCCGCGCTACAATGCACAAAAAGTGATGTAAAAGTACTGTAACGGAGGTTGGTCTGCGCAATGTTCAGATGCACGGATAGCACCAAGGGGAGTGAAGGGGCCGCTGGGCCGCTACTGTCTGAAATGCTGGACACTCCTAAAACCCCTTTTCTGTAAAAGGGCCTGGATCCATTGGCATACCACTATTTCAGGTATAAAGAAAGAGTCCTGCAGAAGGTACTAGTGTCAGTCTACTGGACCTCTGCTGTGCCAAAGGAAATCTGTATCCTTCTGGGGCAACAATGGCCTTTTGAACTTCCTTGTGAGGCAACAAGCTGTAAACTTTGCATTTCACTGAGCAATTTGTGCATTTGTGTTCTAACCAACGTCCGACTGCAAAAAAGATGAAACCATATTTAATTCGGTTAAGCTGACTTGCAGAAGAAGCCATCAACCTGCCATGCTTAAGCTCAGGAAATTGACTCGCCTATAAGCCAGAAGGCCCAAAAAAATACAGGAATTGCTCCCATTGAGAAAATCTCGGCATAAACCTTTAGCCCACTTTGGGCTATCATTTTTTGTTTCTCTTTCTTCAGTCCTTTAGTTTAAATTACAGCAGTTCAAGTAGCTGATGGTGGTTCCTTCCCCTGGAAGAGGCGACGCCTCATTGTTCACAAGCGCGTTCTGTCGTGCCTCACTGATTAGGCGGCATGCCAAGTCCAGAAAGAGTTTTTCCACATTGTCAGACTCTTTGGCGGAGGTTTCCAGATAGAACATGTTGTGGGCCTCTGCGAATTCGTGTGCTCTCTGCTGGGAGACTTCTCTGTTTTGCGCCAAGTCTATCTTGTTGCCTGCAACAACACAAAATATTCCTGGTAAGGTCTATAGAATACGCTTTCTTTTAGTTTCCATAAATACTCACAAGTAACAAAGATAAGGTACCTAGAGGCAACCTCGCTATGGTATGCACTTTATAAATGTCACAATATTAATAAAGATAATAGTAAAAGTAAAATAAAAAGGCATTGGTGTGGTTCAAAACAGGGAGTTTGCATCTCTCCTCAAAGTTGAGTCACAACTAGGTATTACTATTATACAATGTACTAAATTGTGAGGGTTTCTGAGGATCTTTTACCAGGGCTTGGCTGCGCTGTTTATTTTTTGCTATGGTGCAAACAACCAGAGATTAACTACAATATATCTGCTCTTCTACCATGATTCATTAAGAAGGAACATGCTTAAATCTGAAATCTTCAGAGATATAAAACTTAAGACCATTCATAGGTCCCAGATTTACAACTGTACTTGCTAGTTTCAGAATTTATGGATGCAAATAACAATTTACTTACCTTCGGTAACGCTCTTTCTGGTGTGTGCTCTTATAACCGCAGGTATCTCAACTTTAGAACAGATACCACAGCAGTACCACCCAAAGGCAGAGGGTCTAGGGAGTGGACTCAGACCAAAACATCCTGCAGAACTGAGCAGGTGAATTGACTCTCCTGGCAGACTTAACTGTCAAGGCACTAGTGTTTTGCGACAGTATGCAGCGACCATCACATCACAGCCTTGCAGATGTCCAGAACAGGTACCCATCTTGTTAAAGACGTTGCAGTGGCCTTGGCCTTAGTGGAAAGGGTTCACAGGCAGTGGTGCTGGAACAATTTCCAGAGTGGTGAGGCTGTCATCAATGTTACATCAATGAAATCATAGGGACTTTGCAAAACTCAAGCGCCACACAAGGAACAAGTGCCCAAATGAGTCACTCCCAGTCTTCAAGAGAGTGGTGAGGGTGTAGTATGCAGATGAAGGTGAATTCTGGAGCACACTATTGCAAATATATTATTAAAGCATGGTGAGGTAGCGCACTGTCATTTATAGATAACACGTTTTCCATTGAAATGGCCACTAACTTTGTACATAGTTTTACTGAAAAAACTATATAGCGCACAAACAGGGTTTGAGCGAATAGTTGTCATTTGCGCATCACCAAGTAAAGTGTCTTAATCTGTTTTGATCCTATTTAGGTCCTTGTTTCCATCGTACGCCAGAATTACAAAACAATATGTTATGTGTGCTTTCCTATCTGCATTTAAATTTTGTTCTGAGTTAAGACAAATAGAGTCCTGAGGCCTTTACTTTTCGCACCAACACGATGGCCACATATTCCACTTTATAAAATTCTCTCTTTGCAATCAGAGAAAGAAAAGTAAAAAACAAACTCCATGTTAAAAGAACCATCAGCAATTTGTCAGAAGGCATAGTCTGACATTTGACCTCTTTCTTTAATCACATAGCAAATGTGACAAGATAAAAACAAAAGTTAAAGGCACCTTTATTGCTCATTCTCCTTTGGGACTCCTGCACGGTCATTTTGAGGGTGCTGTATCACCCCTACTGTCAGCGCCTATACCCACAGGCCTTCAATGGGCTGCTTCCTGGCAAGTGCACAGCAGATTTTGATGCAGAGGACAAGCCAACTTGACAGGTCCACTTTTCCACTGCCTCGCCTTTCTTTGCAGCAGAAAACCCCAACTGACCATCCACACAATGGTCCTTGTGCAGTCGCTTTAAAAGCTCAGCACCCACTTAGGGTCGAGGCGATGTAGTCTCTTCCTCGAGTGATAGGTTGGCCAAAGTGGAGGAGTAACAACATTTGGTAGAAAGCCGTCCAAGTCCAATTTGTCTGGAAATAAGGTGATGTAGGGCAGTTGCAAAGGACCTGCCGTTCACTCATGCGGCTCGTAGATGTAATCTCAATTAAGAAGACGGTTTTAAGCGACAAAAGCCTTAAGGAACAGCTGTGCATAGGCTTTAAGTACACATGAAAAATGTCAAGACCAGTTCAGATCCCATTGCGGCATGACAAGAGGTTGGGGAGGGGGTTGTGGGGGGAGGGGGGGGGGGACATGTAACCAAACATTTTATAAAATGCATCACAAAATAACTCAATCATCACAGCCAGCTACCCAGACGTCTGGAAACACGTCACCACAGTACTCCCCCTCCTCAAGGAACTCTCTCCAGAGCAGAAGACACTAGCTAACTACTGGCCT
This sequence comes from Lissotriton helveticus, assembly GCF_964261635.1. Taxonomy (NCBI): domain Eukaryota; kingdom Metazoa; phylum Chordata; class Amphibia; order Caudata; family Salamandridae; genus Lissotriton; species Lissotriton helveticus. The sequence continues at coordinate 1,505,339,272 of NC_136069.1, read as the reverse complement.
ATTCTCCTGCTACCCTATGCAGCAAAAGTAATGGAAAAAATTATAAACGCCTAGTCACTCACCTCACGGACAACAACCTCCTCCACAGCACTTAATCCGGATTCAGGCCCAACCACAGTACAGAGACCACTCTCATCGCAGCTACGGATGATATCCAGATGATCATGGACGGAGGTGACACCACAGCCCTCATTCTACTGGATCTGTCTGCAGACTTCGAAACTGTATCCCTCACCATCTTTATCCAATGACGGCATGAAGCCGGCATCCAAGGTCCCACACTTTGCTGAACTTGCTCCTTTCTGACAGACGGCACCCAGTTGGTCAGCATGACCCTCTTTACCTCAGACAAAGTCAAACTCATCTGTGAAGTTCCGAAAGGATCCTCACTCAGCCCCACTCTGATCAACGCCTACATGATCCCACTCGCCAGCATTACCCATACCCAAGGAATCAATGTCATATCCTATGCGGATGACACCCATCTCATACTCCCTCCTACAAGAAGCCAAACACCCACACTAATTTCTTCACCACCATGCCCGAATCCGCCAGATTGAGGAAAACCAACTGCCTCAAGCTCAACAAAGACAAGACAGAAGTAGTAATCTTTGGCAAAAACACCTCGCTCTGAGACTCCAACTTGTGGCCTTTCTATTGTGAAATCACTAATCACCTGTAATAAGAAAATTATAGCCACTCTTCTGAGCTCATGGCTGGCAGTGATCCTTTTGGTCACCTTGGTATCTTACACGGGGTAATACATATAGAACACCGGTTATCTAACCTCAAATGGGATTTGTGGTGCATTAAACCTTGTTACTCAGGTAAGATGGGCAGTTTGTCGCTACTGTGGCTCATCTAGGCCTCTATTTTACTGGGTCTTCAAATTTCTGGCTCTTTGGGGTGGTGGAGGATGTGGTTTGTGCCAGAGGACCACGTTATGGGCCAGGTGCCCACAGCCCATCTCTACAACATGTACTAGAGGTACTTCTTGGGGATTTCTGGGGAGGACTTTCTTCTAGCATGCTGAAATCTGGGTTTCTGCATCTGAGCTGGACCTTTGCCCCATGTCCTGGGAAAGCGTTAGTTTTCGAGTCTCGATTCGTTGGGAGGTCAATTTTTTCAGGGCCTCAGATGAAGGTTCAGCGATGCCATGGTCACCCAGTGATGCATCTAGTCTACGGGTTCACTCGAATTTGATCATCTTGCATGGGAGGGATTCGTGGACAGGAATGAAACGGTCTATCTCACTCTGTAATCGGGTGATAAAGATATTGTGCAGCTTTGTAATGGATGATTTGTGGTTATAAATGCTCAAAATGTTCTTTAAGTTCATGGTATGTGTTTTGTTCCTATGCTAGATGCATTTTTATTATGCAAAGGCTTGTTAATAGATGCAGCCTGAAGTTTTTCTCTTTCTAAAAAACAATTTCAGATTTCTCCGACTCAGTCTCTCCACTGTGTGTGAAAGTGGGAAATGAAGGACAAAATGTATATGTTGGTAACCAGAAGGCACTTGCCGGGTCCACTTCATATTGCAATATCCTTATGATGTAAGATAGAGGAAACTTTATCCCATAGATCACTTATAGTGGGTAAAAGGTGACCTTTCCTTCAAAATGATCCCTCTAGGAACTCTGAGAGGTGCACACAAGCTCACCGTTTGACCCTTCCCTCTGTGTGTGTTCTGTGAGTAGTTGTGTCTTTTTTTTTACTCCAGCGCTAAGAAGCTGTGTGTACGTGTGCTCTACAAAAATAACATAGCACAGTAAAAAGACTTGCCGGTAGGGTCTCTGAGACAATTCTAGTTTCATCTTTAGCAAAACAATGTTAAAGTGCGAAGAACACCAGAAAATTAGTTCTGACATTGGGAAAACCCTAACGAACTCACCATGTATAAAAACGTACTCTTAGACAGTTTGGTTGTATTTTCGTTTTAGTGTTACACACAAAGCATCAGCACTTACCGACTAACACAGTGACGACCTGGTGGCTGGCATATTGTTCAATTTCTTTTAGCCATTCAGGAAGACATCGAAAGGACTCCTCACAGCTTATGTCGTAGGTCAGTATTAGCGCATTGGCGCTGCGGTAGTAACTCTGCGTGATGGATCGGAACCGCTCTTGCCCCGCCGTGTCCCAAATCTGCAGCTACAGACGCACAATAGGGTGGTGGGGAAAAGGCATTATTATCTGAGACTTGTGAACAAATTATTCTATGCAAACAACATTCTACAGTTCACGTCAAAGCTATAGTTTCAAAAGAAGTGTATCCTTTTCTAGCCAGATGGGAAAAAGCTTTTTTTTGTTCAACTTTGGATGTCTCGGCTGTTAGTTGGTTGTTTAGCACTTTTGATTATATTCTGCTGTTTTGAAATGAACCCACTACATTTTTGAATCGCTGCTGCCGGTTTCCTTGGTAGCTTTGACCATTCAAGGAGCCTTGACTGAAAGAAAATCCAGCAACAGTCGGGAGGAGATTGCTTTCTGCTAATTCAGCTGTTATTACAAAAGCATTTACAGGCAAAGAAATATTGTAACAGAACTGTGAATTTTGCAAGGAAACGGGAACACAGGAAAGAATACTTTATAATGAAGAAGCAAAAAAGTGAAATGCAAAATTAATTATGTTGAAAAATATATATTCTTGTATTAAGGTGAGATTTGCATTTGTATGTTGGTGATTTATAAATTACTAACGTTCACCTCAAAGTATCCTGACACTATCAATAACATTTTGTAACACAGAACAATAACTTGAGCTATTGAGAGGTTGAAACCACGTTTTCAGGACATTCCTGAACTTCAACAAGCCAGTTTCCATCTCAAGAGAAAGGGGCAATCTGTTCCACAAAATGACAGCAGCGACAGTGAAGGTCACACCAGCCATTCTAACATATCTGAATTTTTAGGAGACCCCTTTACCAACACCTTGAGAGAGGTATGAGTTTCTGGGTACGACTAGCTTTTGTGCACCTAACACTCTTGAACTGTATTCACTGATGGATTGGAAGTCGGAGATACTACTACTTGTACGTATTGTTATGCAGTGCCACCATCTTTTGGAAAATACCGTTGGGACAAATTAGCATCATACGCAATGACGTCAAAAGCAGGAACGTCACAGACAACGTCACCCCACATGTAAACGGTCACACATAAAGGTGAAAGCAACTTATCCCAGTCAGCTGTAATTTTTAAAACTCAAACGTATGATTTCATGCACCGATGTGCACCTGAGCTTAGAAATCACTAAAAGTGACAACACAGTATGTCACTTGGTAAATGCTTTTTGTAAAGTGCTTTTATACAATAAATAACATGTGCTTGGTGTATTTTCAAGACCGTGCTTTAACAGCACAGCCATCAAATGGACCTATTGCTAACAATATACACAGGGTGGGATTTGGGCCCACCTCTTTCCATCATAGTCTTTCTTTGACCTGCCTTTTTCAGCCAGTGGCCTGAGAATTTGTCAATCAAGTCTTTGCCCAGTGAAGTATACATCTCAGCTAATGCTATTAGTAGTTGGGGATGTATCCTTCCGCCCCACTCCACAGCCTGCACTGAAGTGCCTGAGGGACTACTCTACAACTTATAGTCTTCTCTGTTCCCTCCTGCTGGCTCCCTCCCATGTATCTTGCACTAATATGCTAACACAGCATCTTAGATGATGATTTGTATAGCACGTATATAACCTGGCGGTATCGTGGCACTTAAGTGGAGGAGTTGCCCTTATTGGGTCGTATTGAAACAGCCAGACTTTTAGGTTTTTCCTAAATTTTAAGCTGGAGGCTCTAATGTGTAACAGGAGGTTGCTCCAGGCTTTAGGAACCAGGTAGTAAAAGAAGGGAGCCCGGTTCTGGCTCTTCAGAAGCAGGGTACGTGGGAGAGCTTGAGGTTGGCAGAGCGGAGGTGTCACCAGGGTTTGGATGTGGCTGCTCAGGCATGCGGGTCATTGCTTGGTTAAAGCTCTTTAGGTGTGAGTTAAGTACGGCGAGGTGCATTCGTGTATGGGGAGCCAGGTGAGGTATTCAAGGTGACTGGATGAGTGCGGTGCAGTGGGAGTTTGAGAGCTGCGTTCTGAATTACCTGGAGTCACTTGGCGAGTTGTGCAGTGATTCAGACGTAGACTGTATTTCCACAGTCCGTTCTACAGATGAGCAGGGCTTGGATGTCGGATCTTGGAGTGCACAAAAACTAAAAACTTTCTCGAGGAATTTGTGGGTGAAGAAGCAGTTGGAGGCAATAGTGTTGACCTGGTTAAACACCAAGGTTTGAATTTCTATAACAGTCCCAAGTTTCTTTGCTGAGGTCGATCGGGTTGGTGTTGATCCTAGGGCTGTGGGGCTGCAGCCCAAAGGGAGCTTCATTTTCCAAAGATGTCCACTTCCGTTTTGTTGCAGTTGAGATTCAGTCAGTTGGTCCTCATCCAGTTTGAGACTTCAGACATGCAGTAGGTGAACTTCATCTGGGCGTTGGAGGTGTCATGGGAGAGAATGTTCTGTGTGTCGTCAATGTAAGAGATGTTAAGTGAGTGGCTACGGCTGCTGACGGGTCAGGCCATGTAGACAGTGAATAATGTATGGCTGAGTGAGTAGCCTTGAGGGAAGCTGCAGATCAAATTGGACGCAGAGGAAGAGCACAGGGCCAGGCTGACCGTTTGGGTGTGTCCAGTTAGGAAGAAGCTAGTCCAACCGAGTGTGGATCCATGTATTCCAATGACATGTATATAGTGAACAAAACGGTTCTTAGCTTATTTTCAAGTCAACAAACCAATGCTGTATAGAAACACAATGGAAAACTATACTTGTTATAAAATTTCCAAACCCAGCCGGGAAAGGATTTTATTTTATAAAGAAGCAATGTTCAATTCAGTAATACATTCATGATCATATGACACAAGCCTGTGTCGTACATGAAAAAGAGGGAAATAGAAGGATAGCATAAGGGTGAAAGGGGTGTCTATCAGGCAAGAAGCGAGAGCAGAGACAGGGTACTGTTTCTAAGTAAAAAATCAATCACAGTATCGCCTGGAGTGGAACATAAACAATCTTATTGCTCAATATTATAAATATGAAACCACTCATGGGTGTAGGCATGGATGAGAATGAAGTAGGAGATGGTATAAAAAGCGGCTAGCAGGTTTTGAAGGAAGAGAGATAGTGTGTCCTAGTTATCCACGATTAAATTCAATTCATCTTTAGCTGCAAAGAGGGTGGTCTCTGTCTCATGGTTTAGTATGAATCCTGATTAAGAAGGGTTCAGGAGGTGGTTTGCTTTAAGAGGGTCAGCAGTCATTTGTTTATGAGTTTTTTTCAAGAATTTGGCCAGATAGAGAAAAAGAGAAAAGGGTCTGGAGTTTGCCAGTAACTTCAGGCCCATGACGGTTTTATTCAGGAGATGTAAGATGGTGGCATGTTTCCGGGAGTCAGGGAGGGTGGCTGTGGTGAGTCATTGAGGACTGATGTGAGGACGGTTTAGATGGGATTGAGTCCTCTGTTGAAGATGAAGTGGGGTGGTCACAGATCCATGGGGGGAGGGGGAGGGCAGCTTACAGAACTCATGGTGGAGGTTGCTAGGTGGGTGACGAAAGGCCACATGTCAGGGTGGTTTTTGGAGTGTACTGAAAGGTGGTGAGAGTGGAGGGGGCCAGTTAGGGTGTAAAGTGGTTGTATATGGTGGTGAACTTGTTGCTGAAGTATTGGGAGAGTTGAATTCAGAGTGCTTGTAATAGGGTGATGGTACTGGAGCTAGGGGTGGGGTTGTAAATTCCTTCAGTATGGCAAAGAGTTCTTTAGATTTGTTGGAGCTATTTTCAATTAGTTTTGGAATTCCAGCTCCCTTCGTAGTCTTGAGTAGTTGGTGGGAAATCTGGAGAGCTTACTTGTATGCATCTCTGTTATCATGAGTGTCTCCAACAGCGTTTCAGCAAACTGCTGTGGCACTTCCAGATTCCGAATTCTTTCATTTTCCATGTGCTTCTCTGTGGCTTGGTCCTAGCGGTGGGGGTGATTTTGAGCGGAGTCAGTGTGTCAAGTTAGTGATGGAGCGGGTAAAGTTGCCATAGGGTGGCAGCCATTGAAATAGAAGTTCTGTGGTCCAGACTTCCTCAGAGTTCTTGTTCCAATTGCACCGAAAGACTTGTTGAGAGCGATTCTGTGTTGGCTTGATAGGTGAACTTTGCTGTGATTTGTCTGATACTTCATTAGTGGAGTCTAGATCTGGGCTCAAAATTGGACATTTCTGTGGGCTCAAGTCCTGGCTGCTATGTTCAAGTTACAAATGGGCACATTCCTACACCCACAAAAGCTACTACCTAACAACAAGGGTCTCCTCCTAGTAGAGTTTATAATACTGACGTTTCAGGATGTCAAGAGCATTGCTTACCAGTTATAGTGGCTACCTCGGAGCCAGGAACAGGTGTCCAGGGAGGACACAGTTCAGTGTCAGAGTCCACTTGTCTGGTCTCTTACCATTCCAATGGGACCAGATGTAGTAGTACATCAACACCCATTGTGACGTCAATGGGACAGAGGGGGGCGAGATTACCGAACTTTAGGGTTGCTATCCTAATAGTAGTCCAGTTTTCCCTATATTAGCGGACCTAGGAGAAGCAGGGGGAAGGAGGTGGGATGACAAAGTGTTTAGTTTAGCTCCTGATATTCCCCACAATACTTGTGCTCAGAATAACTTCTATCATATATAATTTGGTGTATAATGCTATGTTGACTTTTGTCCTCCTATTGTGGGAATCTTTGTGTGCTAGGTGTGAGTGGTGACAATGCTTAGGTGTTTCAGTTCTCCATACAGGCACCAATAGCAATAAATTGTGCACCTTGCAAAACGGTCTCTACGCTCTGTCCATATCCGCAACCATTTTGCCATTGAATCTAGCCTGAGAGAGGAGGCACGCTCATCCACTTACTTAATCACTAGGATGGTCTTCTTCAAAAAACATCCCTATGGGATTCGTCTTTATGACAGTCCACTGATTGAGGCTGCTTCTCCCCGTCGGGCTTAGTCACTCTCAGACAATCCCACCCTCACCCTCCACTCTAAATTACAAACAGAAATGGTACATTCCACAGGGTCTTAGTAGAGCCTCAGGGCTTTGCTGGGATGAGGCATCATAGAGAAGACAGTGATGTAGATGTTCTTATTTAAGTAAAGTTCCAATGACCAAAGAGATTATATATGACCAAATCCCTTCGCAAAACAATGCGTAACGTAAAACAACGCAAGTTCATAAGCAGAAACATCTTGGAGTTCACTGATCTTCCTTTTACATGCAATGGTTACCAGCCGTGAGAAATATCATTGAGCAGACTGACATTTGAATGGGAATCACATGTGTACATAGATGTGGTATAACGGCTAGCGCGGTCGACCTCGAAGGTGGGGAGCCGGGTTCGAGTCTCGGCAGGGATGCTCAACATCCTGGGATTCTGGGCAAAGCACGTAATGTCCTTGTGCCTAACAAAATGAATGTACGCAACTGGTGCTCATGTAAAGCCCTCGAATACCTTGGGGACAAGTTTGTGCTATATAAAACTAAAAATATATGTCAAACAATGGTTGTTTGCCTGCAGCACTGGGGAGCGAGCACTGAAAAAGGGAACTGAAAATAGATGCTACAGAAAATAAAACGCCCTTAGTTACCATGAATGAGACACGTGGCATACATGCCACACCTAAATATGTGTTCAAGTCTAAACCCTCATTAGGAATCCCAGCCAGTTACACTATGACTGTACCCTAAGTTTCACGTTATGGGGCAGATCACTGAGCGAATCTGCTGTTTCTAGTCTTTGCTTCTGCAGACAGAAAAGCACACAATGTCCTGCAGCACACCACAACGTTCTGCCAGATGGCTAGCCTTTCGTGTCACGAACAGGGACGGGAGAGCACCATTCTGTATGCATGACACGAACCGTACAGAATAGTCAAACCTCAGAAATAAATTATGTAAAATTAACATACAGAGCTAAGGAAAAACAGGTTTGCAGGTGTTTCGCAGAAGAAAAAAAAACCTAACAAACCAACTAGTGTTTGATTGAGACCGAAAAAATGAGGCCTCAGGGACAGCTATAGATTCACTATTTAACTCCACATCTATGTACCATAGCGATATATACATCTCAAAAATTAAATATTAACCGGTCGGTAAGTAGAGGTTTTCTTTGCCTAGCTCCACATCTATGTACCTTGGCCCGAAATATACATACCAACAGAGATGTGGAGTTAGGTAAAGAAAATCTTTACTTACTAGCTGATGTTTTTTTTTTAAATGTATTTTGCCTCCATGTTGTGTCCCCTCGATATTCTAGTCAATAGTCACGTGGCACACTCTAGAAGAGCTATGAGGCCACTGCAAGTGGCGAATAGTGCTTTACAAATTTCCATAAATAGTGCTTTAGGAACATGCCCAAATATCTACAATAAAATAAAATGTCCTTTTGTCAGCACCACAATAGTATGGAAGTGGAACAATTCTTAAACAAATAGGATATGAGATACTTCCAAAAATTGCTCGTCATTATAAAGTAAAAGAAAAACATCTACTTCATAGGTTTACAATAGGTCTCTTGCAGTTAGGCCTGAAGACGTGAAAGGAAGCTGCACAGTGCATAGCGTGTGAAAAGTCGAATAACAGGATCAAATACAATGTATCTATCTTGTGCAAAGATAAGACAACAGAATGCTTAATGCTAATAGTTTGGTCTGGAATATAGCAACTGAACTGTAATACATAGAACATGCAATATACCCCGGATTGAAAGTGGTCAGCTATCAGTCTGTCCAGCGGCTGCTCCTCAGCAATGGTGGAAAAGCGTCGCCTCACTGGCTCAGAGCCAGCAACTGAAAAATAAATCGATATGTTACTAGAGTTTTATTTTGCAGATGCTGGCTCTAAGCCAACGTGTGCAGGGAGGGGCGGGCCAGAGCATGGGCGGGAGGAGTTGTATGTGCACTTTTAAGTGCACATGCGAGTTTGGCAGGCCGTCTTAGATCGGCCATACTGACATGCGCACTGATGTTTCTCCAACCCAGCTGTATAGTACAGCTGGGTTGGAGAAACAGTAGACTACCTGTGCCTGAGCGAGCGCCTTTTCAGCTTTTAAGTCTTGTTTTTAAATTTTTTATTATTAATCCCAACACCCACCTGCTCTCCCTGGCGTGCTACGCGCCCGCCGACTGTCTCCCCTCTGCCCACTCTACCGGTCTTTGTCGCCGACAGCCACCAATGAATCTGTCCAAGTGTTTATCACCATACTTTGATATCACTCTGTCTCTAATAAGTCCACACATCAGACTAGCCTTGCTTTTTAGGTCGAGCCTGGGCCGCGCATGTGCTGCTGTGCGAGGCATGCTGTATTCAGGTATGGACCTGAAGCGCCGCCCACTCTTCCCATATTTTTCATTGGCTTGTGTCATTGTTGACTGTAAACTGTGGTCATTAATTGGTCAACAGGCTTAGTAGTCCATCCTTAGTACTGCCTTGTCTTATTTTGTAACCTCCCATGAGGACAAACCCCCCTCCCCCAGTTACGTGCGTTGTTACTCGGTAGGCTTTAAATTACAGCCTCCGAGCACTATTTTCTCAAATAGCTTTGTCCTGCCTGCTATTGCAGGCAGGACACGCTCTCTCCTAACGCTTAAAAAAAAAAAAAAGCAATCATTTGCAATGCAAAAGGTCTCGCATTTGTGAAGGTTTAAGCTACTGGCATTGTAAATGACAATGCCTTTTATTTATCTGTTTTAAAAACAACACCATGCCAATAGCTTAAACTCTCGTAAATGCAAGACCTACTGCATTTCAACTGCTTTTTAGTTTTGGCTGGGTGACTTCTTTGTTTTGGCAGTTCCAGAGCAGTCACCGCACCGGTTTCTCAAGAAAATGCTATGTTGGGCAGAAAGTGGCAAACTACTTCACTTGCTCTTTCCTCGCTTGCTTCATGTGCTTTGCAAAAGTGTGCTTCCATTGCTGCACATCATGTTGCAATGCACATTGATTAAGCTTGATGTACTGATCCCATTCCAGGCAAACTGATGAAAGACCCTAGTTTCAGTCAGAGAAGCTGAAGCAATAGTCTCATTTAGTCCTCTTTTTATGTTGGCTGCCCGAGTCCTAGCAGACCGCTCATCTTTTTCAGGGTTCCCACAAGTTTAGTTCTTTATTACCTTGCCCGTCAGCCAGAAGCTTCAGTCTCCAGGCCTTTGGGCTAGTGCTCTACTCCAGACAAAGGAGAAGTGCATGTGATGCCTGTTGAGGGATGTACTCTTCTCTGAAGGGCATAAAGGAGATGCACATTTTTAAGGAGCTCATTCCCGAGCTGTTTTACACCTGCAGCTCCCTGGACAGTGTCCTCTGTAGTGGTCAAATGCTAACTCTTCAATCAATCAATCATATAATTTGTAGAGCGCACTACTTACCAGTGAGGGTCTCAAGGCGCTGGGGGTGGGGAATGCTGCTACTGCTCGAAAAGCCAGGTCTTGAGGAGTCTTCTGAACGTCAGCAGGTCTTGGGTCTGCCGTAGGTAGATGGGGATGGTGTTCCAGGTCTTGGCGGCGAGGTGGGAGAACGATCTGCCGCCGGAGGACGCTCTTCGGATGCAGAGGAATGTGGCGAGGGCAAGGTCGGCGGAGCGGAGCTGGCGGGTGGGGGTGTAGAACCTGAGTCGTCTGTTGAGGTTCGCTGGTCCGGTGCTGTGGAGTGCCTTGTGTGCGTGGGTGAGGAGCTTGAAGGTTATCCTCTTGTTGACGGGGAGCCAGTGCAGGTCTCTTAGGTGGGGTGTGATGTGGCTGTGGATGTCGAGGATCAGGCGTGCGGAGGCGTTCTGGATACGTTGAAGCCGTCTCAGGAGTTTGGCCTTGGCCCCTGCATAAAGTGCGTTCCTGTAGTCCAACCTGCTGGGGACGAGGGCCTGGGAGACCGTTTTTCTCGTTTCGGTGGGGATCCATTTGTAGATCCTGCAGAGCATGCAGAGTGTGTTGAAGCAGGAGGAAGAGACGGCGTTGACCTGCTTAGTCATGGAGAGGGTGGAGTCAAGGATGACCCCTAGGTTGCGTGCGTGGTCGGTGGGTGTTGGAGCTGTTCCCAGTGCCGTCGGCCACCAGGAGTCGTCCCAGGCCGAGGGCGTGGATCCAAGGATGAGGACCTCCGTCTTGTCCGAGTTTAGCTTCAGTCAGCTGTTCCTCATCCATTCGGCGACTGCCTTCATTCCTTCGTGGAGTTTGGTTTAGGCGGTGTGCAGGTCCTTGGTGAGGGAGAGGATCAGCTGGGTGTCGTCGGCGTGGGAGATGATGTTGAGGTTGTGCAGTCGGGCGACATGTGTGAGTGGTGCCATGTAGATGTTAAACAGCGTTGGGCTGAGTGATGAGCCCTGAGGTACGCCGCAGATGATCTCGGTGGCTTCGGAGCAGAAGGGGGAAGGCGGACGCTCTGTGTTCTGCCGGAGAGGAAGGAGAGGAAAGAGGTGGTCCAGTCCATGGCCTTCTCTTGGATCCCGGAGTCGTGGAGGCGTGTTTGTTGTGTTTGGTGACAGAGCGTGTCGAAGGCCACTAACTGATCCAGGAGGAGGAGGGCTGTTGTTTCTCTGTTGTCCAGCAGGGTCCTGATGTAGTCGGTGGCAGCGATGAGGGCAGTCTTGGTGCTGTGGTTTCTGCGAAACCCGGACTGGGAAGGGTCCAGTATGCTGTTCTCCTCGAGGTAGGGGGTCAGTTGTTTGTTGACTGTCTTCTCGATGACCTTCGCCAGGAACGGGAGCAGGGAGATGAGCCGGACGTTTTTGAGCTCTTAGGGGTCCGCCTTAGGTTTCTTGAGTAAGGCGTTGATCTCGGCGTGCTTCCAGCTCTCCGGGAAGGTTGCTGTCTCGAAGGAGTTATTGATGACTTTCCGGAGATGGGGAGTGGTGGCTGTGCAGGCTTTGTTGAAGATGTGGTGTGGGCATGGGTCTGACAGAGATCCGGAGTGGATGGTGTTCATGATCTTGATGGGGTCGTCGTCGTTTATGTTGGTCCAGGAGAGCAGGCGGTTGGTGCGGATGGTGGTAGTGGGGGCGGGGGTCTCAGTGGTTATCGGGGCGGTCATGGCGTTGAAGCTGTCATGTCATCACCTGCTTAGTCACAGTCCTGATCCCATCACAATACCGGAGATCACAGCATGGGTTAACCAAACATGTCCCCAAACAAGCAGACGTTTCCCTGCCGAGCGCTTCCTCCTCAGAGCGCCCGGAAGACCTCATCATTCCTCCTGCGCGTTGCCTCGGCTTCCATGGCAGCAGTTATTCTCCTGTCCGATTCTCTGCGTCCAGAGAAGCCAAGTTTACAAAAGCTGAGAAGCTTGGCTTGAACGTATGCAAAGGGAATTAACATGGCTTTGGTCTCGGCATCAGAGCGCTGCAGCCCATGATCCCAATGTTTGTGTGTGACACGTGCAGTGCAGGCAGTGATGGAGCCTACTTATCTATTCAAGTTCATTCTGCACCGTCCACAGCCTAGCTTGATGACATGGGTGACCATGTTTGTTGTGCTCCTTTACCCTCAGATCAGGAAGCTTCTCATCCTCTGTCCCTCCCATGTCCTAGCACTACCTATCGCCTCCAATGCGCCTCTGCGTCACGATCCACCACACTCAAATTAACATTCTCGCTATAAAAAATATATTAATTATGACACCTTATCAACCACCGACAGAGGGAAATGAATAACTTTTCAATGGCCTTCAAAAAGGGCAGAATGGCATCTACCCTATTAATGTTAAGCTACAATTCATTGCAAACTTGTCAAATTTTACCATTACTGTACTTACCGATCAGGACAGAAAGCCTGAACCTGAAAAAAGTCTTCACAGGAAGCCAGGGCAGACATCACAAAACAAGTCTACAAGCCAATATCACCCGGAGTTCTGAATGACAGAGCAAAATTGTTGTGAAATTTGATTTGATGTCTGTTACAGGAATTCATTTGAGCATTAAAGACGGCTCGCCTAAAGGTGGCAAATCATATTTGGAAATGAAAGGGCTTAATTTATTAAACCCATCAGGAAAAGGTTCAATCTACTTAGATAGTAACGTTCTTGTAGGAGTTGCTCCAACAAAGGATCCCTAACTTAGTTTGCCACTAAGTTAGGAATCCTTTGTTGGAGATATATATATATATATTTGTCTGCACTGGCTTCCTGTGAAGACTTTTCTCAGGTTCAGGCTTTCTTTCCTGATCAGTAGGTAAAGTAATGGTAAAATTCGACAAGTTTGGAATGAATTGTAGCTGAACGTTAATAGGGCAGATGCCATCCTACACATAATATATATATATATATATACACATATATATATATATCAAAGCTCACGTGTGAAAACACAGACCTCACTCACTGGGATACTGTCCAGAAGCCTTTAATACTAACAGCAAGCTTCAAATAGCAGAGAGACCCAGAGAAACGTTCATGAATGTCCTGTTTCGTCTGTTTAGCTCCTGTTACGCGTTTCGAAGGCTCCCGCCTTCTTCTTCAGAGGATGACGAACAAATACAGGAAAAGTTGTACACACACATGACGCGGTCCAGCTTGTAATTGTAAGATTTAATTTGGTACCTATTGCACAGCCCATGTTGATATATAGACTATGCGGGACAAAACATGGCTGCCATTAATGCCGTTGATGGGTATTTTATTACTCATGTATGAGAGCTGTAGACACCACATAATGAAAGAATGACAAAGTAGCATGTCCGTATTTCATTAAATGTGTTAAAATGACCAATAATAGCAAATATGTCCTCCGGTGTAATACAGATTAACAAACACAGACTGGTAGGCATTTAGAACTCAATGTGACTGGAATACATAGGCTTTATTGTGGGGCATTGGTTCTTAACTGATTGTATTACCAGAATTTATCGACGATAATTCCATGGACAAGTAAGCTTCGAATAAGTTGGGAAGCACAAACCTGCCCCTGCCATGATCCATGGCGCCATATTTGAGCTAGGCGGATGAGGGATGGCACATTAGCACTTTTATTCACAGAAAGCATTTGCTACCCATCACAAGCGTGAAAGTACTTATTCACAACTTTGTGTGACTGTACGATTCCCTTAGTGAATGTGTTATTATTGGAAGAACAGATGCATCAGTGAGTGCAATGAAGGTTAGGTGGATGGGTGGGTTATTGAGTGAGTTCATGGGTGGGTGTGTGGATGAATGTAGGGGCATAGGCAGCGTGTACTGAACAAGTGCTTGGGGAAAGGACTGTACTTGTGGGAAAAGGGCATGCACTAAGGGCAAGAGGAGTGGGCTGGGGCAAGGACAACGTGGTAGGGATGGGGCAGACAAGATCAAGAAGGCAGTGTGGGGGGTAAGAAGCAGTGTATGAGTGTCTGTCAGTGTGAGGGGGAAGAGGCAGCGTGTGGCTGGCTGTCAGTGTGAGGTTAGAAAAGGATAAGTAGTTCAATCCTGATGTTCTGGGATGTGTTAACTGGTGGATCAGCACGGGAGAAGGCCCTTTGGCCCTAAGTACAATACACCCTCCTATGTTTTCAAGAATACTCCACCCTCCTTGGCTGCCAGTGAGTCATTACTTCATCCTCATGCGGCGTGTGCATCCATAGCGGCCCACTATTCTATCCAAATACATGCACTGTGTGCAAAATGCTTCTCCCAGGCCCTCCTGCTGTGGCGGAACTACAGAGCATGTTGGGGGCTCCAGGGCAGCTGAGCCCCCAGCGTGCCGTGTTCGCCCCCCCCCCCCCCTCTCCTCTCCCCACATGGAGACACCCTGGGCTAAAGCCCAGGCTGAACTGCGGCAGCTTCCGTGCAATCGAGTGCACAGGCTGGGACAACGTCCGGTGCTCCTCGGAGCAGAGCGTGCAGCAATAGTGACACGTGTTTGAAGGTGTGCATATGACGGTCTGGTATCCTGGCTGTGATGCCTCTATCCAGCTCTAATGTATTTGTGTTATTACAGACGGGGCGCGGGGAGGGCCAAACTAGAGCACCCAATGGTACAGTAATCAGGTAGAAGCAGTCGCCGAGGGGCCCTTGAGGGCGAGCTGCTAGTATGTGCTACTCAAGGAAACGCGCAGTCTCTGCTTGCAACACTGCCACGTGGTGCATTTTTAAGCGGATAGTGTTCCCATCAGATTAACTATTTGGCGATGAGAGGACTGCGCCTGCCATCCGCACAAACGTGTTCCAGCTGGCGTTGCAATGACGCAGTCACTTTCCTTCCCCGACAGGTGCCGTAAAACGCTCATCGGCATTCACGCTCTCATGCAGGAGCGAAGCCAGAGCTGCTCCGTGTATCTGTCTGCCCCCTCTCCCCCTCCCACCGCAATGAGTACCTGCTTCACTGCCCCTGCGATGCTTTAGTGGACTCATCCAACTGTGAGATGACAACCGTGACACCTTAGCACTATCAGCCAATGGCTGTTGAATGTAGGCTGTGAGTGACACTTACACCAAGGAATGGCTGATGGGGCCTGACCTTCTGTCCCTCCCAGCTGGCTCTGTGTAAGGAGCTCTGTTAGCAGCTTTGCGAGACGGCTTATACTGTCTCGAGCCTGGCCTGCAAACAGGCCTCGGACAGACATCAAGGAAAGCAGTAATGAAAACGAATGGGTAAAGACACAAGCCAGGAAGTGCTGGCAATCCCAGCTGACAAATGATAACTGGTATTCACCAAGCCACAATTAGATGACAATCAATTCTAAGCTATATAAAGTAAGATGGGTTTTCGGTAACTAGAAAGATATCTTCACAGCAGCAACACCCTTTTTGACTTATTTTATTTATAATCACATCCAAGTTCACTTCTTAATATGTTTTTGTCTTCATTTTGAGTCAACACCTATATGAAAAGCGACAGTCATTCTATTTCATAATAAGACATTTTGTAATACCATCGTGAACCTTTTAACCCCTTCGACGCTCATGACGAGCTGGGCTCGTCATGAGGTAGCCTCCTGCTACGCTGATGACGAGCCCAGCTCGTCATGATACATGCGATACCGCAAATCTCAGCGTACGGGCGGAATTCCGCCCGCACGCATGCGGTTAATATCCCAGGAACTGCATTAATAATAATGTCATTGAATAAAAATAAGCTTTACATTGCACATAGCCTGCCCATTACAAATGGGCCTGCACGTTAGCTAATTAATACAACATAAACTGCAATTTGAAGAACATAAACGTACCTTAATTTTTTCACCTTTAATTTCAACAGTTTTAATCATAAAGTCGACCCCGATCGTAGCTCCCTGACCAGGCGGGAAAAGACCCTGCAAAGATTAATAACTCTGATTAGCTATTAAGGCAGACATTACACAATATGCAATAGTACGTTGTGCATTCCCTAATCAATATTAATTTTCCTATTGTGTTTTTAGACACAAGCAAGACACCTTTCAAAAAAAAAAAAAAAGCACAACTGTTGACAGAGAATATTCAAACTGATCAATCAATGTAATATAACTTTTCGGTGTGGGTGAGAAAGAAAAGTTACTCACGTTGTTACTCTGGCACTCCTAGACTTAACCACGGCACGAATTTCGCCACGATGCGGCGGTTTTAATGAGTGGGCGGGGCCGCATCGGCCAACGGACGTGTGCAGCACTACGGAGGTAGTGCTCGCAACGGCTATTGGCCGACGGGAGCACTTAAAGGGAATGTCTCCAATTATCAGCTTGTCAAAAGAACATTTCGTAGATAGTCCCAGAAACAAATTTTCAAATGAAATTGGGGAACCGTCAATGTGCATTCCTGCAAAGGCCTGTGTCCCCGAATTAAGCGCCATATTAATTAGTGCCATTTTTTCATGAACACTGCCCTTTCCAAAAGTTGCCTTCTCTTTGCCACACATTTGCATTCGTGACTCTTAGACTAGTTTCTTGGAAACACTGTCCTTGCTGACACAGAACACTTCGTGAGCACACTATCACACTGCCTTGACATTAGACATGGCCTTCACGTGTGTGACACAAATATGCTTTATTATTACATCCATATGGCGACACAGCTATCTGTGAAATACAAACAATAGCAAGCCAATTACAATCTCGGCCAGAGGCAAGGATACATATATATATATATATATATATATATATATATATATATATATATATATATATATATATATATATATATATATATATATATATATATATATATATATATATATAACCTTTTGTTTTCGAACAATCAGAGGAGACACATCAGCTGGCTGCTGGGAGGGGTCCCTGCATGCCGAGGCTTTCACCTAGCAGCTCACAGACTTCTCCGTGAGGGGTGTCCAGTTCATGACCAAGACGTGGTCTTACACTCTTACCCATCCGGTAAAGGGGTTAGATTATCCAGGAGAGGGCTTCTTGGCATAACATAAAAACATCGACACGTAGGTTAGGGTTTCGTATTTCAGGAGTGTGCTACAAAGTTGTGCTATTGTATGTGTATGCATATATAAGTTGTGTCAAGAAAATGGTCGAGCCCACTGGACCCCTTAGGGAAAAATGGGCTCATGACGTGGGCCACCTTGACGATACTGAATTGCAAGAGGCACTGGCCTCCCCACGAGTGGTGGGTATACCCTCACGGCTCAGACTTGTGCAGCTAAAAATCTTACACCGATCCTACTATACTAGGCATACCTTGCACAAGATAGGTAAAACACCGCACCCATATTGTCTACTTCGTTGCGGGGACGAAGGTACCCTTTTCCACACCATATGGCAATGTCCCAAAATCATGGAACACTGGGTAAAGGTAATGAGAACGATTTCACAAACGGGGGAAGTCTCACTGGTACCGGAGCCAGGACGATGTCTGTTAAATGTCTGGGAGCCCCCATGAACTAACTCACCAATCACAGGACTGGGCCACGCTAGGGATTATGGTCGCCAAACCTAACATTGTACAAAAATGGGGATCGGTGGGGTTACCAACACTTGCCTCGTGGTGCAGGGACATGGACGCCGCCATGATAGCTGAGAGAACGTTGTTCGTCAATCGGGGCTGTCCCCGGAAGTGGAGTAAAATCTGGGGGGCATTAACAAATTTAGGGGGGACATATGTGAACCACCAAGCAACCGTGACAATGAGGGTTTGGAGGAGGAATAGTAAGGAAGGGAACATTGACAATGCGATGGAATTGGGCTCCAGATGGGGGGGCGATGAATACTAATGAACTGCCTGTAACAACTATGTATGACTGTATATTTAAGATTGACATTGTACCTATGAGACATCTTGAGTTGCTGTAATGTGATTTCATTGTGCAAAATACAATAAAAATAATTCCCCCAAAAAAAGAAAATGGTTGAGCTATTCATTTTGTTCACTTTTATGACTTTCAGTATAACTGCTGTCTGCTTTGGTCTATTAATCATCGCAGCCCATATATTCTATGCAAGAATCACTGTGGTTCAATAAATATGGAAAACACGCCGCTTTGTTTTCTTTGTATATTTCTCTGAGCAAAAGATCACGAGCGACTGAGCGAAAAGATGGACGACTATCACCACGGTTCCTGAAGGAACAAAGTGGTCATGTTCAGTTGTTGCCAGAACTGTTCGCCCCCTGTTTAGGTTTGGGGGAGATAATGGTGGCACTGCAAGCTAGCTGGTCCAAGGGACAACATATCCTGTGGGGGTGCATGGAATCAGTTTGGCACCATCCTAAGTTTATGTTGCCCCCAAAAGCGCAGTTCCTACTGATAAGTGGAAACTACTTGACAAAAGAACATGAAGAAAACTAGAGGAAAGGGGAAAGTAGAAAGCACTGGCAAGATGGCAGCCTCGGTCTGCCAAGTGAATAAGGGAGATGGTCTATGGGGTGAAGAAGTGGGAAGACAACAACACTCAACAGAACAGTCATGCAGCAAAGGGGATTGAATGCAATGTCAAGGCAATGTCGAGATCAATCATGAAAGACATTTTCATGGATGGCCTCTCAGGGTTCCAGCACAAGACAAACATGGTTCTTTATGTGGAAGGGAGGAAGGAACACGCGAAGGTGGCAGGAAAAATATACCAGTGTGGGTGAATGGCCAAGGAGGAATTTACATTTGGAGTGAGGGGATAGAAATACTGCATAGGAGAACCTCCCATCTGGTCAATTTCCCCAGGAACATGTACGACACAGCCACGATCTGTGGTGAAACCTGTGGCAGGATAGGCGAGTGGATGAAGCTAAAAACAACAATCAGGACTGGTGCCAGGGCCAAGAAGCTAATTAGGGCATCAACCCAAGTGACTGTTTCCAAGGCCTATAATTACAACTTGTGCCAAAATAATTAGCAGTTTCCACCTTAATAATCTGCTGCTGCATAAGTGCCTCATGGCTGCTATAACTCCACCTCCACAAGTACAACCTTGGTGCGTAAATACGATTGTGAATACCATAACTGATGTACAAATTCAATAATAGTAGCATTGTGGCCTCATTTACTCACACTTATAATTACACCTGTATATGTGAGTAGATCAGTAGACAGTTGTTTGGTGAGCATGTTTCAGGGTGGGGAGACGCACAAAATGGTAAACAACCATATACGTGTAAATGTGTGAAAATTCATAACCATTTTGCAAGCAGTTTCCGTTTCAGAAAAGAGGCGAAGGTTAATTCCCATCAATGGCATGGGTAGATTTGTTATCAGGGTGGAAAGAGAAGGCAACTTCCACAAAACTGGTTGGGTTTAAGAATAGAGGGTTCTACACAAAGAAACAAAAAATGAAATCGTGGAAAGGCACTTTGCATTACAAGTACACATACGAGAATGCAGACTTGCTACATTTCCCTATGTGTAAATGTATAATCCTGTGTGTAACTCCGATAGGCTACAAGATTCGCAGCTTCACAAGACAGTTACTGCAGTTCTTTGAAATATCCAGGTAAAACGGAAATATCCAACAAAAAAAAAAGTAGATGTGAACCTACAATGTACATTTTTCCAACTTTCCTTTTTTCAAAAGTTGTTTTCAATTATATTATAAAGGCAAGTACAAACATATGTTGAATAGAATTTAACCCTATGACATCAAAATTAAAGTAGACATTTTACCGCGGAAGAGCGTCTGCAACTATCTCTTAGTTATAGCATGGCTCACAAAGCATTCATTATGCCACTATTAGAATGGCTAATCTACGTACAGCAACAAAGGAGGAAAAATAAAAACAGAGCAATGGACAATGATCATACAATAACTCTACACTTCAAAATAAATAATTGACCATCCCTCCCTTGTTAACGTATATCAGAATGGGACCACCTCATTAGTCTGTCACGGTTTGTTTTCCTTTCTCACCATATAAAGTAGGGTATCTCACTTCCCATACAGCAGCAGCTTTCAAATCACCTCCTACTTGTTACCCGCCTCCAAAATCTGTTCAAACTATCTTCGCAGCCCGCTGGTGATTCAACCCTGGTATGGGGCTCCAAAGATCCGGTTCACAGATTATCCCGGGTACTCGCAACGGATCCTCTACCTTGTTTTTTGATGATTATACAAAAAGTAAAAAATGTTGGGACTCTATCCCAGACGAGTGCTGCGTGTTTTTCAACCGTGTATATCGAAAACACGTTGAACCACCATATTGGCTTCGATTGCGAGGATGAGAATCTCCAGTGTTGCACTATATAGTCAGTCTGACTGCCAGAAGCAGGCGAGTAATGAGCTTTCCACCTGGGGCGGTCAAGAATTACTCAGATTCTTCTCCAGTGTCACCCAAAACCAAAGTCAGGGGGTCCATTCTGAGCTACAATCCCACTACCGCCTTAATCTTTATCAACCTTTTTTTTTTTAAAGAAATTTTGTGAAGCGGACGTAATTCTAGATACCTAGACGATGCACTTTATAAATAGACATATAATTACAGACATTGGTATATTTAAGTGCTGATTCATTGAAGAGAAACACCCTGTAATTGTGCCTGAAAATGAATCATAAGCACTGCAGGTAGAAGGCATAACAAACTAACTTGTCACATAATTAATATCATGTAACCACCTCAGCACATCCGTGGACACCTCATTGCATATTAGGTTACAAATGCTAGCAAGTTTTATAACGCAGGCATACTTTATTATTCTAGATTTCTTTTTTTTTTTAGCTAATCCACATTACTAATGCAGGCGAAAGTTTAAGCAACATTAGATAGATATTGGATAGGACAGCTGCAATGGTATGAAGACATTTAGTACCACTGCTGCTACTTCCCTGGAGGGTAAAGAGAGTTACAATAATCAAGTCTACGGTAAAAGACTGCTCCTACTACTGAGTTTCTGTCTGCATCAATGGCATTTTCCCTTGATGCACTCAGTTGGAAGAGACACGCTTAACAAAGTAGGTCAATTGCCTTGTCTAGCCAAAGTGTTTCATCATGAATGACCTCCAAGCTCCTCAATTTGAATCTCGAGCTACGCTAGCTCCAAACATTGATGGCTGAACTTGGAAGCATTCCTTGTAAAGTTGTCCTTGGCCTTTGATCTAATATGGTTTAGGACCATATAAGATGTTACAGTACACAAACAAATTCGATGTTCTAGAGACACCTGATGATGGTTTGTGGCTGGATTTTCCAACCTAAAGTTAAAAATGAGACTTGTAGGCAGACAGATCCTCAGAAAAAGGTTAGTTCAGTGTTACTATCTCAGATTGGAGACAAAGGAGGCAAATCATTTGCTTACTGTGTGTCAAGGGCCATTGACCACTGTTAGCCGATTGAAGAGGGTATGATAATCGGCTGTACTGAATGCTACATACAGGTTGAGGAATGACAAGAAGGTTTTGTTAGACCTTTCAACCTTAGGGTGGTCTTTCTCCAAACCTTTTGCGTTACTCCCCCATTTTTGCTAATCTCGTTTTGGTTGGCCTTAGGACTCTAGCACTGGTTAGCAGTGTTAAAGTGCTCTATTTTAAACATGGTGAGATTGACATACACCCAATCGGCACATTTCAATTATGTAGCATTCCCTAGTAAAGTGGTACTACATGTACACAGGACCTGTAAATTAAATGCTACTAGTGGGCCTACAGCAGGCATTGTGCCACTCACTTAAATAACCTTTTAAACATGGCTTAGGCCTGCATTTAAGCCTAAGTGTTCAGTTCTAAACTTCCATTTCGACCTGGCAAAATTGCCAGGCCTAAACTTTCCTTTTTAATACACATAAGTCACCCCTTAGGGTACAGTGTATCAAAAAAAGTTGGACATATACTTTTACATGTCCTGGTATTGAAAAACTCAAAATCGTTTTTCACTGCTGCTAGGCCTGCCTTTCCCCTAAGATAACACAGGGTAACTTACTACATTTAATAAGTGACAACTTTCAGCTGGGAGTAGGTAGGGATATCGAGTTTGGGGTCCAAAGATTTGTAATTCCAAACTTTTTTTAATGGTAGAGTCGGATTTGAAATCACAATTCTGAAAATGCCACTTTTAGAAAGTTGACATTTTCTTGTCTAAACCATTTGGAGCCTACAGGCTCACAAAGGATTTGACACTAGTCTACTGTGACCCCAGACTAGCTGGGGCCATGGTTGTGAGGCTGGAAATGCCAAACATCTCTAGGGGGTGGAAGCCTCCAGAACCTTCTCCTACTACAAAGTGGGCACAAGGTATACATTATGGACCCTCAGACTCAACTATTCAGTACATCTCTGCACCTGTGGGAGACTCAAAGTCATTCTTGCAGAGCACAGCAGTAGTCCTTCTATTCTGTTGCCCTGCTTACAGAGTGAAAGGAATGGACATGCATCTTGAACCCAGGACCAGAGTCAGTCAATTAATCAATCAGGGTATGCTAAGCGCAGCTACTCACCTGGGAGGGTCTCAAGGCGCTGGGGGGCGCAGCTCCTAGGCACTCGCAGGGTGCTGTAACCGGTGAGATCAGCGGTCTTCCATAGCCCACCAGGATACGTGCAGTGCCGGATGCTCATTGTGATACGACGAAGAGCCAGGTCTTAAGGTCCCTCAGGAACTTGGAGAGAGTTGTGGTCTGGAGGAGCTGGAGAGGAAGGGTGTTCCATGCCTTGGCAGCGAGGAAGGAGACGGAACGACCTACTGTTCTGATTTTCTTGATGCGCGGTACCGTGGCGAGGGAAAGCTGAGCAGAGGAATCTTTGGGGTGGGTGGACAAAGAGGCAGTGGTGTATGTAGGAGGGGCCAGTGTTCTGGAGGGCTTTGTGGGTGTGGGTGAGAAGCTTGAAAGCGACTCTCTTCTTGAAGGGGAGCCAGTGTAGTGCGAGCAGGAATTGGGCGAAGGGGCAGTGGCGCGGTAGGTTGAGGACTAGTCTGGCATATTCGGGAGTTTGCAGGTGAGGTTCTTGTTGATCCCGGCATAGAGTGCGTTGCCGTAGTCCAATCTGCTGCTGATGAGGGCGTGGGTGACGGTTTTCCTGTGTTCGAGGGGGATCCAGTTGAAAGTAAGAGACGGAGGGTGTGAAAACAGGAAGAGGTGACGGCATTGATCTGGAAGTCCTTTTTGAGTTTGGAGTCCAGGATTCCAGGATGATAGGGCGGAGGGCCACCAGGTGTCGTTCCAGGCATCGGGATGTGAGCCTATGATGAGTACTTCGGTTTTGTCTGTGTTCAGTTGTAGGCAGCTGTTTTTCATCCACCTGGTGACTGCTTCCATACCTTCTTGAAAGTTATGTTTCGAGACGTTGGGTTCGTTGGATAGTGAGAGGATGAGTTGTGTGTCGTCTGCGTACAATATGATCTTGATTCTGTGTGATCAGACAATGGAAGCGAGAGGGGCCATGTAGACGTTGAACATAGTGGAGCTGATGGAGGATCCTTGGGGGACTCCGCAGGAGGTTGGTGTGGGTTCCGAGATGAAGGGAGGGAGTCTGACCCACTGCGTTCTGCGGGAGAGGAATAATGAACTGATCTAGTCGAGGGCTTTGTTCCGGATTCCTGCATTGTGGAGTCTGCGGGCTAGGGTGCGGTGTGAGACTGTGTCGAAGGCCGCGGAGAGGTCCACGAGGATGAGGGCCACGGTCTATCCTCTGTCGAGGAGGGAGCAGATGTCGTCTGTCATGGCAATGAGGGCAGTCTCTGTGCTGTGGTTTTTCCTTAAGCCTGATTGGGAGGAGTCCAGTATGTTTTTCTTGTCGATTAAGGAGGCGAGTTGGCGGTTGAACGCTTTTTCAATGACTTTCGCCGGATAGGGAAGTAGGGAGATCGATCTGAAGTTCTTGAGGTCGGTGGGGTCCGCTAAGGGTTTCTTTAGGAAAGGGTTGATCTCGGCGTGTTTCCAGTCATCGGGGAAGGAGGCGGTCTCGAAGGATCAGTTGATGATTCTTTGTAGCTCAGGGGCGATGATGTCTGCAGCTTTTTGGTAGATGTGGTGGGGGCAGGGGTCTGTGGGGGCCCCAGTTTTATTTATTATTATTTTTTTTTATTTATTGAAGTTTTGTATAGCGCTAGCTGGACCCGGGGGTATCAGAGCGCTTCACAGCAAATAGAGAAATGCAACCAAGGCAATAAGCATAGAATACAAGAATCGGAAACGATAGGAGGGGAATAAAGCCTGTACACCAACAAAACAACAGCAATAATAACGCAATAAGAGACGGAGTTCGGGGGCGAATCGGTTAGATTTGAGTTCCGCAAAGGATATCAGATTTCTGCTGTTGGGAGATGGGCTTCTCGCTAAGCACCGGAGCGTTCAAGGAAGAGGGCTTTGAGTAGCGTTTTGAATTGTGGGAAGGAGGCGGTCGTTCTGATATGTGGGGGGATGGAGTTCCAAATCCTGGGAGCGTTCCCCGCAAAGGATTTATTAGAGGTCTTGCGTTTCTGTGATTTCAGCGGGATGAGCAGGAGTGTGTTGGAGCTTCTGAGGTTCCTGGATTGTCCAGCCCTTTTGAGTTTAGAGGCCAGGTATTCTGGTTTGCCTGTATGCAAGGCTTTATGTGTGAGGCAGGCTGTGCGGAAGTTGGCTCGTTGGTCAATCGGAAGCCATTTGAGTTCTTTGAGCGCCGGTGAGATGTGGTCAAATTTCTTTGTTCCTGTGATCATTCTTGCGGCAGCGTTGAGGGTGGAGTTGAGGGGTCCCAGGTGTGACTTGGCTGTTCCAGTCAGTACAGCAATGCCATAGTCAATTCTTGAGAGCACAAGTGCCTGGGTGGCATGTTTCAGATCTTTGGGGGGGAGGAAGGGTTTAATTTTGTAGAGAAGTTTCAAGTTCATGAACGCGCTTTTGGCGGTTTTAGAGATGTGCTTCTTCATGTCCAGTTTGGGGTCGAGAGTGATTCCTAGTGATTTTGCTGAGTCCGTTGGAGTAAGAGAGACATTGAGGGCATTTAAGGCTTTGAGCCATTCCACTATTTGTGGGTTTTCATCTTTGTTCGAAATTAGGAGAACTTCAGTTTTTTCTTCGTTCAGTTTGAGGTGGTTGGCTGAGAGCCAGTGTTGAACCTCCATGAGAGTGGCATTAAGTCTGTGAATGTCAGCGATCGAAGTGGTTTCCAAGTAGAGTTGAGTGTCATCCGCGTACAGGTGGAAGGGGATGTTAGAGTTCCTTAGGAGAGAGGTTCCATGTAGATGTTGAAAAGTTTAGTCCTCAGAGTCTTTAGGGTGTCTTTGATGCTGAGGGCGGTCCAGCTGTCCAGTGTCAGCTGTGCGGTGCAGCAACCGGTGGGTGTGGGTTCCTCGTGGAGTTTGTTGTTGTCGAAGTTGTCATAGATGGTTTTGATTTTGTGATGGAAGAAAGTGCTGAGTTTGTCGCAGTGGTCCTTGGAAGGTGGGATGTCGGTGGACCCGCTGTTAGTTTAGCGAACTCTTTGATGATGCCAAAGAGTTATTTCCGGTTTTGTGTGTGGGCATCAGTGCTTTCTTCCTTGAGTGTATGATGAGTTTGTGGTGGGCAGTAGTGGCTGTTTTATGGTTGTCGAGGTTCGCTGGTGTTGTGGAATTCCTTCATGGTTTTTTGAGACGTCAGCAGGCTCGTCTGGATTCCCGGAGTTTGGTGGAGAACCAGCTGGCCTTCTTGGCGTGAGGGTTGGAGGATTTCTTGAGGGGGCGACGGTGTTTGCACAGTCGGTGATCCATTTGTGAAGGGTATGGGCGGCTGTGGTGGGGTCGACGTGCAGTGGGAGAAGAGCCGCTGAAGGTGGCAGCGAGGTGCTCGTCAGAGATTTTGTTCCAATTCCTGCATTGGAGCTGGGGTGGGCATCTGTGGGGGATGATCACTTTGTAGGTGAAGTGTATGCAGCAGTGGTCCGTCCATTGGAGTTCAGAGGTGTGGCCAAGGGAGATGGAGTTTCCTGCTGTGAAGATAGGGTTGACGGTGTGTCCTGCTGAGTGCGATGTTCCTGGTACGATCTGATGGAGTCCGATGACATGAAGGTTTTCCAGGAGGGAGATGGAGTTTGGGTTTTGGCGGCTGTCGAGGTGGAAGTTGAGGTCTACCAGCAAAAAGTAGTCGGTGGAGGTGATGGCAAGCAGGGTGATTATGTTGGTGATGATTATTACCTTTGGTGATGGAGTTGGAGAAAGGTGCGCGGGGTCCGGGAGGTCGGTAGAAAAGGGTGCCTCGGAGGGTGGTGGTCCGGTTGACCTTATCTTGAAGTGGAGGTGTTCCATAAGGTCCGTAGGCCCGTCGGTGTAGGTGCTCAGGCGGAGATAGGCTTTGTGGGCAATGTCGGTGCCACCTCCGGGGCGGTTTGGGCGGTTCTTCTGAGTAAATTTGTGTCCTTCAGGGATGGCGATTGCAAGGTCTGATCCAGAGGTGGCACTTGTCCAGGTTTCGGAAAGTAAAAAGACGTCGGGAGAGGTGCTGTCAAGGAGGTCCCAGATTTCCGTGGCAGGTCTGTGGAGGGAGCGGACATTGAGGAGGATGCATTGCAGGGTTTGGGCTGCAGTTGGGATGTTGCTGGTCGGTGGAGGTTGGTCCTGGGTTTTGGCGATGCTGAAGGAGTGGCAATAGTTTCGGCAGGTGAAAGGACCATGGGTGTTGAAAGGTGAGGAGAACATGCAGTTGTTATTCTTGCCGCCGTTGAGTGTGTGGAGAGCTGCTGAGCTGTAGCGTTGATAGGTCGGAGGACCAGGGTTCCTGGTGCTGGTCGCGGACGGGCGCAGACGGGCTTGCCTTTGGCACGCCTTCGGCGCACCCGCTACGAAGCCACCTCTATTAAGTAGAGGTCAGGGAGGGCGGGACAAATGAGAAGCGGGAAAAACGCAGGAGGGGCCAAAGGGGCAGCAGCGGCGGGAGCGGCTGAAGAGTTGAGAACAAGAGAATTAAATTAGAGAAGATAGAAAGAATAAGAGAATTAAATAAGAGAAAATAAAATGGAGGAAGAGAAACCGATAAAAGGATATAACAAGGAAAAAAAAGAGAAGCTAAGCCAGACAGAAAAGGCAGGAGCATTCCAGGGGCGAAGCACGGGGCCTCGAACCGAGGTCTGTGCTAGACAGAGGCAGAGCACTGCCTGGTTAAACTGCAGAGCAGTGCGCTGGGAGAGCAGAAACCCAAGGGGGTTTTGCTCGACTCAGTGTGCAGTGGCCTCCATTAAGTAGAGGCCGGGACAGCTGGGAGGTGGGAAAAACACGGGAGGGGCCGCAGGGGCAGCAGCGCGGCGTGAAGCGGCTGAAGGGTTGAGAATAAGAGAATGAAATAAGAGAAAATAAAAAGAATAGGAGAATGGAATAAGAGAAAATAAAAAAAGAGGAAGAGAAACAGATAAAAGGAAATAACAGGGGAAAAAAGAGAAGCTAAGCCAGACAGAAAAGGCAGGAGCAGTCCAAGGGCGAGGCTCAGAGCCTAGAAACGTGGTCTGTGCTGGACAGAGGCAGAGCACTGCCTGGTTAAGCTGTGCGCTGGGAGAGCAGGAACCCAAGGGCTAGTTGGCTGGCCTCCTGTTAAGAGACTCAGGAACAGAAAAGGGTCCAACCACCTAACGCCCAGCACCTGGCCTCGTTCTGCTGTGAATCTTACACCCTAAATGGTATCACCCTAGTCCTGGACTCTTGGAAGTGGGCCTGAAGGTGCTGTGCCAGCCTAGCTGTGGTCCTGTGTGCAGAATGGATGCAGCGTGACGCATCTCCTCACAGCTCCGCTTTGTCACATACCCAATGCAGGACCTTACCGTGAAACCTGCAGTCTTTCGCAACCGCCGCTGCGCGAATGCATCTTCAGCGTAGCAGAAGCCCCTCGCCAACGGCCTCCTCGAGGACGCAGGATTCTGCATCGCAGCCCTTCAGCTTCCTCGGAACCGCCTGCACGCAATGCATTTATGATTCCTCGCCAAAGGCAATCTACAATGACGCAGGACCTAACGTGGTAGTTTCTCTGAACTGCTGCTGCACTACATCCTTAACACAGGATCTTCCAACGCTTCGCAACCAGGATTTAAGGTACTCAAGTTCAAAGAGCCTAGCTTAGTTTCTGTATGTAGCCCGCGTTCCATTGCAGTCGGCTTGAACATGTGACTTTGTCCTGGTCCAGCACAACCAGATAACCTAATTTGGCACTTGATGCTTCTAGGCACTATTTTTTACTTAAAACTTTAACACTGCATATTTCCACTTCCACCGATTAGATTTTTGTCATTTTGTTGGTAAACTAATTCATGAAATTTTACTAAATTTTTCTAAATTGGTGTGGGATCTATCCTTGTGTTGTGTTTCACTTTATTACTGTTTGAAGTACTGCATAAATACTTTACAGACTGCCTCTAAGTTAAGTCTGACTGCTTTTGTGCCAAGCTAGCAGAGAGGTAAGCACAGGTTCATCTGGAGTTTGCTTGTTACTTCACCCTGACAGGTTCTGTGGCTGCTGCTTGAGTAGAGCTCCACCCCCCTCAACTAGTAACCCCATTTCCAACAGGTTTACAGACGTTTAATCCACTTTTAGGATTACTACATCCTGTACATTTGTTTGATAAATGCATGAAACTCTGCTAAACATGAGCATCGACCTACTAAATACTAGTTTGAAAATAACAAATGAATAGGAAGTTAAAGCCAAACTGTTCATTAACAATTTGGAAAGGGCTAAATAGTATAATGGTTGTATAAAGATTTGAGCTGAGAACACAAACATAGTATTCCTTAATGGCAGCACGTATAAGGCCCCTGCAACTTTATAATATACGAGCATCTGCGTCTACTGGATTCCAGTTCTGTGGATGGAGCAGATCTGAGGAACAGAATTTTATCTAACAGGAACTGGTGCAGCTTGGCATCGAAGCCTGCTGGATGCACCAAAATACGTGGGTGCTGAAGAATGGCTCATACAGTGATAATGAGGATCGTACATTTTAATTTCATCGGAACGGTTGAGTAAGTAGGTGTAATAGCATCTTAATTATGAACGCGATATGATGATACTCCTTAATAGAAGTCCCTGGCATATGGTAAGTGGCACTCTTGGAAGAAGACAGGCACATTAATATTCACTCCGAAGACGGCTTATCAACAAATCAAAGGATGAGGACTAGCACTGCAACGTTCCTAACTGACGCGCCATGCATATGGGGGTTGGAACAGCCCGCACGTACATTCTATTCTTTCTCTTTGGGATTAGATTAAGGACTATGAATTTTGTAAAGGTGACCGCCCAATATAACACAGGTACCTGATACATTCACTCCAGGGGCGCAACTAGGTCTTAAGTTCGGGGGGGGCTGACATGGCATAAAAAGGGGCGTGGTTAACATTGTTAATGGGGCGGGGCTAAAATGGCAGACAATCAGGATCGGATAATGCTCAGGCCAAGCTAAGAAAAAGAAGTGGCAAATTCTGCATTCAAAACTGGACAACAATCAGTTTTATGAGAAGTAAATTGGAGAACAGAGGGTAATGTGAACCATTTATATAACAGACAAGGGATTTGTTCATCTTGCAATAAAGTGTCACTCAAATACATTATATTGTCTCACAACGATATTATGTAGACGGTTAAAATTACACCCTTTTTTCTAATGGAATGCCCATGAAACTGGGTCTAAAGAGCCCAGAACAACATGCTACTCTCTGAAAAACCTAGACTGTTCACAGATATAATTCACACAAAAAAGGGGATTCTGTCCACCCCCCAAAGACAAAGAAGGAATTTGAGATTTTGCAATGTGTACATTTGCAGTGTTGTTACAAACTACAGTATCAATAAACATTAATTTATTGGCAGTACAGACATTAAAGCATGGTGCTTTAATAAACAGGCATAATAATCA
Source organism: Lissotriton helveticus (assembly GCF_964261635.1). NCBI lineage: Eukaryota > Metazoa > Chordata > Amphibia > Caudata > Salamandridae > Lissotriton > Lissotriton helveticus. The sequence continues at coordinate 1,505,309,092 of NC_136069.1, read as the reverse complement.
TGCTGGAATTCAGAAGGTGCATGAGAAATAATTAAGCATTTACATTTTGATAATATCATGTTACATTTGCTGTTCTTCGCACTTACTACCCCATATGAGGTGTTGAAGCGATTTTTGGTGGGTAGCACACTACTCTGGAACCCAAACAGAATTAGTGGGGACTGATATAGGGAAATATGAAATTAATCTGAGTGGTGGAGATCTTAGTCTGTTATTTGTATTGAAAATGAATAGTGGAGCAATAGAAGAAAGAAGGAAGGGTCTGGAATGGTTTTTTTGGGGGGGGTAACAGCAGTAGGAAGGGGTTTGGGATGGAGGTGGAAGAGTCAGAGTGAAAGGTTTAGAAAGGCTTATTTGGGCGATCTGAATACTAAAAGAGGTATGAGATGATGGAAGGAGGGGTAGAGGATAGAAGAGTATGGGGTTTAGGATGAATGAAAGAGTGTAGGTAGAGAATATACTGATAGAGGTATGGGGTTAAAAATAGGTCAGTGCATTGGAGAGAGTAGTAGAGTGAGGTTTGAGATGAGTCGGGTGGAGGTAGGGAATATATTGCAAGAGATATATGGTGACATCTAGGGTAGTGCAAAGTAATAAACATAAAGATACTTAAGTACATGAAAGGTATCTAAATGCATAAGGAAGGAAATCTATGTAGAATAAAGTTGCATTTAATAAACTAAGACTTTCAAATGTTGTTGTACTTGTGTGTTTGTGTAAGGTGTTAGATTATTCTGTACCATTACAGACCACTATCCCGCCTGAAATAAAGGAAAAAGCTAAAAACCTGTATTTTCACACTATAGTTCCTTCCACCAAGCTGAATCTGTTATAAGTTTCATATCTATAGCACCAAGAGGCTCCTAGCGTACATGTTTAACAAATGGCCAAATAATACCAAAGAATGAAGAAAATAACAAAATGAGACCACACACAAGCCAATTTATCTAGTAAACAAAATATGAAATGAAACTAATAAAAAGTAATTATCACAGTCTAGACTCATGGCCTGGGAACAAGCCTGGTGTTATATATCAGCTTAACACATTGGGCCTGGCTTCAGATGGAGGAAATTCTTACAAAGAACCAGTAGCGGTCGGTGGTGGGAGTGCTGCCGGGCGGTGATGTGGGGTGGGGCAGGGTGAGGGGTAGAAAACTATGGAATACGGCCAAATACAGGTAAGTAAACATAAAAATAAATAAAATGAATTTCATTGCACGCACTGCATCGCCAAATGCGATGCAGTGCGCACAACAAAATTTGTTTTATTTATTTTCATGTTCTTAAAATGTGTATTATGATGATGTAACAATTGAATTACTGCACAGTGAATATTTAAGATTGGCAGGTATTATCGGTCTTTATTGAGATAGAGGGTGAATCGAAGAAAAACAAGAAAATAAACTAAAAATACACAAATAAACTTACAAACCTGTCTACAATACACATACTCCCAATCCAAACCTAGGACATGGTAGACATATTCGGCCATCATCTGTTTTTACAGTACTGCAGACTTCTTTAAAAAGGCCGATCCTACTCCTTGACTGGATGTAGTAGAAGTGGGCCCCATATGCTTCAAACATCATCCCGGACAGGGACACCCCACCTGTGGCACCACTTGCCGGGGCCACTCTGCAGATAAGGGGGCGTGTTCTGCTTCACATCAGCATCACATCTCTTGCAAGGACATGCCAGGGCCACCACCGCCTCAAGCCCACTTGCTGAGAATGCGGCTACGATCTGCTTCGCAACAGCATTACTTGGAAGTACCACCCATCCATAGTACCTCTGCTTCGCAACAGCATCACTTGCAAGTACCACCCATCCATAGCACCTCTGCTTCGCAACAACATCACTTGTAAGTACCACCCATCCATAGTACCTCTGCTTCGCAACAGCATCACTTGCAAGTACCACCCATCCATAGCACCTCTGCTTCTCAACAGCATCACTTGCAAGTACCACCCATCCATAGTACCTCTGCTTCTCAACAGCATCACTTGCAAGTACCACCCATCCATAGTACCTCTGCTTCGCAACAGCATCACTTGCAAGTACCACCCATCCATAGCGCCTCTGCTTCGCAACAGCATCACTTGCAAGTACCACCCATCCATAGTACCTCTGCTTCGCAACAGCATCACTTGCAAGTACCACCCATCCATAGTACCTCTGCTTCTCAACAGCATCACTTGCAAGTACCACCCATCCATAGTACCTCTGCTTCGCAACAGCATCACTTGCAAGTACCACCCATCCATAGCGCCTCTGCTTCGCAACAGCATCACTTGCAAGTCCCACCCATCCATAGCACCTCTGCTTCGCAACAACATCACTTGCAAGTACCACCCATCCATAGTACCTCTGCTTCGCAACAGCATCACTTGCAAGTACCATCCATCCATAGCACCTCTTCTTCTCAACAGCATCACTTGCAAGTACCACCCATCCATAGTACCTCTGCTTCTCAACAGCATCACTTGCAAGTACCACCCATCCATAGTACCTCTGCTTCGCAACAGCATCACTTGCAAGTACCACCCATCCATAGCGCCTCTGCTTCGCAACAGCATCACTTGCAAGTACCACCCATCCATAGTACCTCTGCTTCGCAACAGCATCACTTGCAAGTACCACCCATCCATAGCACCTCTGCTTCTCAACAGCATCACTTGCAAGTACCACCCATCCATAGTACCTCTGCTTCTCAACAGCATCACTTGCAAGTACCACCCATCCATAGTACCTCTGCTTCGCAACAGCATCACTTGCAAGTACCATCCATCCATAGCTCCTCTGCTTCGCAACAGCATCACTTGCAAGTAACACCCATCCATAGTACCACTGTCCGGCCCACTCAGCAGACACGGGGGCAGGTATGTGTGGCATCACTGCCCCAAGCCCACACAGCTGAACTGAGGCCTAGCACGCGCCCCTGACCACCACCTCCATCACACTTGTGGTGTAAGGTGAGGACACACCAGGTGTTGCAAAACTTCACAGCCATAATTCTCAACGCAGGATCTCTGCTCTCACTTCACCATGTTACCCTACAGCCCACCCAGGAGTGCAGAAACCAAATCAAAGCACCTACATCCATCGATAAAAACATTGTGGGGATCCAGGGCCTAACATTTTATTTCCAACCAAGTAACACCCTTCAGTGGCAAGATTTGTTAAAAATAATAAAATCGGATTGATCATAGAACGGACCAGTCAAGCATTAAATTGAAGAGTTGCTTTCCCCTCGGCTGCTAGCACCTTCCTATTAGAAGTTGGGCCACTGTTGACAGCATCTGGTGACAGCCCCACCCCAGGCACCAACTGTAGGTGCTTCCATTCTCCCTACCTCAATGTGCCGCTTTCATAGCCAGCACAAGCACTGAAACCAGTGCCAAAACCCACTAGGAGCTATATCCGTGCTTACGCACATTCACAGCTCCTCTCCACCCCAACAATCCCTTCCAACCAATGAAGGGGCCATAGGACGCAATGAGCAGCACTATCGTGCACCCCTATTCACTGTGTCCAGTCAGGAAACTGATAATGCGCGTAAACCTGGGATGTAATGGCGCACAGCGGCGGGTCGCATAAAGAATGACAGTACATTACCCACAGGACGCGAGTGTAGTGCTCTTCACAGAGCCCTCTAACATTTACCATTGCAATGTGTCTCCCCTCCTCACGTAGATCTGCGGTCTGAGCAACGCTCCAAGTACAGGCTGGATACAAGTAAGGACAGCTCCTAAGGAAAAAAAATCAGTTGAGGTGTTCCTCGAAAAGCTGTGTCCAAAATGCCCAGGGCAGGCGGGGCCTCACTTGAGAGAGTGTGAAGATGTGCACAGCAGGGGTAAAGGGATGGCCAGTGCAGGTGACGCTTTTCCTTTGTAAAGGAATTCCTGCTGGCGTCATATCTCCCTGCTGTGCACATCTTCACACTCCATGATGCACAGCACATCAAACGTGCTTAAGTGAAATCTCCTGCTTCAGGCAAGGAAATCACCTCGGTGGCACCCCTCTGAAAGAGAACAAAAGGTAGGGGGCAGGGAGGGTCACTGAAACCGTCAGAGGATAGCTGCCTCCGGCTGGTTCTGGGCCTCTCTGAAGGGGTCATTAAAATCACAATCTCGGATTCTAAACCATCCGAGAATAAATGTGGAGCCTTAATGCAAATGAAAGTGGGAAAACGGTTTTCATACTTTCCTTATTTTACATCATTGTAAATCAGGAAAGTATGTTGTGCTGTCATCTGAACCTTGGCAGCCCGGGCTGGAGATTACGACGGGGGGGGGCTGAAGCCCGCTCAGCCCAATGGGTGTTGCGCGCCTGATTCACTCCCACATTTGGAATTCTCCACACATTGCCTCGTACTCCCTTTATAGCACAGGATGTGTAATTTGCATGGGTTGACTTTAGACCCAGCACTATACCCGCTAGCCACAATCCTTTCTAGCAAATAGGTAGCCACACAATTCCATGCTGTGGCTACTGCATGTCAAGGACTACGTAAAAGCTGTAAACAAAATGTAAGGCGAGGCAAGCACCTCAGGTGCCCTGAGAGCAGGGTGTGAGCACTTTAAGTAACAATAGATGCAATTAAAATAATCAGTCTCCTGGTATAGCTCAGATATGTCTACCTGAACTTGCACAGCTAAAGACAGTATTCTTAATTGATTCAATACTCACCAAGTATTAATTGAGGTTATTTTACTTTTTTAAATGGTTATTATAAAATGTATTCGAACAGTGACATTCCTTCCTCAATTCCAAATCTCCCACCTTTCCTGCTTTGTTCTTTCTCTCGAGATCTCATTGCCATTTCTCAATATCAGAGAACAACCAAATGTGGTAGTGTGCAATTTCAGTTGATTCGTGTCGTAGTCTTTTACTGTCTTGTTACCCTCATGACATTCACGTGCCCTTTCGGAACCATCTGAAAGCTGTTCACTGGGTGGTCGTGTACATTAGAAGAGTTATTAGCAGGTCATAAAAACACACCAATTTTCTCCAGTTTTATTTTAAATGATAGGTGTTGGACCTGGCCATTTTTGTGTCATAATTTTTTATTGGAGTTTTTCTTGGTTTTATGACTCTTGGAGTCTTACCACTGCTGATCAGTGCTAAAGTGCATGTGCTCTCTCCTGTAACCTTGGTAAGATTGGTCTACACCTGTTTGGCTTATTTACTTTACCTGTAAGTCCCGTGTACAGATGAATGCTGCATACCCCGGTCCTGTAAATTAAATGCTACTATTGGTCATGCAGTGCTGCTTGCGCCACCCACAGAAGTAGCCTTTCAAACCTGTCTCAGCCCTCTACCACTGCAGGGCCTGTGTGTGCAGTTCACTGCCACAGTGACTTGGCATTTAAAGTGCTTGCCAAGTCTGAAACACCCCTTTTACTACATATAGGTCACCTCTAAGGTAGGCCATAGGTAGCCCTATGGGCAGGGTGCTGTGTAGGTAAAAGGTAGGACGTGTGCCTTTGTTGTGTGGCATGTACTGGTAGTGAAAAACAGACTATTAGGTTTCTTACTGCTGTGAGGCTGCTCCTCTCATCAGTTTGCAGTGGGAATTCCCGGATATGCGTTTCAGTGGTAATTTCTAATTTGGAAGGAGTAGCGTTCCCATGTTTGGTATGTTTGGAATAGTGGTGATAAATCATGCTTATTGGTAAAAGTGAATTTGTTTCTTACTATTTTAGAAATGCCACTTTTAGAAGTGGGCCTCTCTGTGTGCTTATGACTCTTTGTGCTTTGCAGCCCGACTCCAATCAACGTCTGGTTTAGACGGACACTGGTCTGTTTTATGCATCCACTCTAGACAGTCATAAAGGGAACCAAAGTGTGACCCGCATATCCTGATGGGTCTTCCTGGGCTGGAGTGGTGGGAGGAGTTGTCACCTGCACCTGAATAGGGCTGTGCCTGCTTTTCACAATGCTGTCTCCGCCCCCTGTAGTGTGTCTGGAGCCAGAGCTGGGAATTGAATAGATGTGTTGTGCACTTCTAAAGTTTTCACTGAAGTTACTTCCACATCAAAGACATTATGAGTATAAGTACAGGGGCTCTGACCTCATGTTTTTAGACACTGTGTGGACTTGTAGCCAGACGCTGCTGGTTCTACAGACTGCACCCTGCCAGAGGCTGGTTTGCGAGGCATGCTGTACTAGAGTTAGGACTTTAAGCTCCGCCCACTCTACGTCCATATTTTATTGGCTTGTGTCATTGTCCCTTGAAAGTGCTGGCTTCTGATTCTTTAATAGGCTTGTTAGTCCCTCTTTAGTACCGCCTTGTCTTCATTTGTAACCTCCCATGAGAACTGGCCCTTTTCCTTCAGTTGTTACACGGCATGTATTTAGTCGGTGAGCACTATTTTCTTTAATGCGTTTCTCCAACTTTCAGCGCGCCATGCGCGCTTTCACTTTCCAAGCATCCCAGGGCAATGGCAGTTGATGTCTTGCAATTACAAAAGTTTGAGCTATTGACATTGTAAATGACAATGCCTTTTATTTACATGTTAATTTTCAAAACAGATCAATAAAAGGCATTGTCATTTACAATGCCAATAGCTTAAACTCTCGCAAATACGAGACCTATTGTATTGCAAATGCTTGTTTTTAATATGTAGTTTGAATACGGTTGCTACTTATTTACTTCAGATACTTTTTTAAAGGGCAAACATGGTTAAAAAAAGCAGTTCAACAATAAAACTAGCTGCATAATAGAAAATACAATAAAAGTAATTGGGAAAAGACATTTAATCAAAGTAAAATGGCTATTAAAAAAGGCTTTCAAATTGTACAGCAGCACTGATACAGAAATGCGGCCAATCAGGTTGATACAAGAAGTGATGTGGTAGAGAAGATTTGATTCAGGGTCTCAGTCGTCTAATCGCAGGAATTTCGTGACCGACGAATTCCTTATTGCTCGTTCCTTGAAGGCTACCTTATGAAAGTTAGAGCTCTAGCAGTTGAAAATGACAATGTTTTTTCCTTTTTTTTATTTGCAGTGAAGTGATCAGATTTGCATAGTGCTATTGCCATTGGTCTGACAATCTCTGGCGTTAGTGCCAGGAGATGGACACTGAAAACAGAGCCGGGGGATCTTTGGAGAATCAGAAATGGTGGCATTTCCACTAAGTCTGGCTCAGCGGTTAACATCGAAGTCAGAGTCAGGGAAACAAACTTGCCTGACTGAAGGACAACGCATCAAGCAGGAGAGACACCACAAAGCTGAAGTGCTAATTTTGAACTAATTCCCGTGTTTCTTCATGATTCAAATCTCTGGAAGCAGCCCGCTGAGGAGATGTACTGGTCAAAGACGAGCAGGAGTCAGTAAAGATGTTTATTTGGAACGGCGATGGGCACCCTCCACTAAAAGCTTTGGCTTCCACCCGCTTTGATTTACCATGTTTTTACAGCTAAATTTAGAATGATCCCCTCTGTAGATAGTGAATCTTTCCTCTTCATCCTAAAACTTAATATCAAACAGTCCTTTACATGCATACTATTATACCGCCCGCCAGGCCACAGGAACAACTTGATGAAAAATATTGGTCCTATGTTAGAATCAGGGATCTGCTCCAGGGATTTTACCATTCTAGGTGACTTTAATTTCTATCTTGAGGCTGATCTAGGCAGAGACACGGAGAGCCTTCTTGAAACTATGAGTGCACTAGGACTCTCACAACTCATCAATAAATCTACACATCTGGCAGGGCATACGTTAGATGAAATTATCACAAACAACCCCTTCATTATTATAAAGGAGGTATTGCTGCTAGCTTGACAGACCATTCTGCAGTCTTGTTTGGATTAGACACTCTTACTTGTCACAATAGAGCTCGTTCCTCCTGCTTCCAGGCATAGAACAAAGTCAATACTGACCAACTGACGCAGACGCAGCCAAACCCTCAACCTGATCAGACGCAAGCCACTTATGATTACACAGATAGCCCTGTGAAGGCAGCATTTAGCCTAGCGCCTTTAAAACAAGCATCCGCCAATAGGACTACTCTCTCTGCACCTTGGTTTTCTGAAACCCTTAGATTAGAAAAACTAAATTGCAGGAAAAAAGAAAGAAGTTGGCGGTCTCACTATGATAACCATGAGAAAGAATGATATAAATTTGCATTATCCAAGTACAAAAGTTTACTGAATGAAGAAAAAAGTGATTACTTCACAAAGCAAATGGATCCGCAAAGAATTCTACAAAAGAGGTGTTTCGGGTAGTAACTAGGCTCTCCACCATATCAAGCAGGAAGGCAATCAACAGTAGCCAAACTTTCTGTGATAATCAGGTGCACTGCTTTAGGGACAAAGTAAATAAAATCTCCTTAATTCTGAGGCCTCAAACAACTCTGATACCACTGGGAATATTTCTCAGGCTAACCAAACACAAGTTTCCTTTCCAGAATTTTCTCCCCTTACCGATAAGTCGGTTAAAAATATGAATTCAACACCCCAAGACCTGAGCCCTCCATCGGTCTAAAAATCAAGTGCAAATCTCTTGGGCATTTTAATTCAATGATCATTACAGGAGTTTTTCCCAAAAAGTCTCCTTTGTCCCACTTTTAAAGAAACATAGCCTGACCTCCGCAGATCCCAACAACTATTGCCAGATTTCCCGTCTCCCATTGCCTGCGAACGTTGTGGCGAAAGTTATGAATTTACAGCTAGCCCAATTTGTTCAAGAGAACTGCTTGTTAGATCCAACATAATTTGGGTTCCGACCGGAGCATAGTATATAGAGAAGGCTCTGATCAAAGTCATTGAGGAGATAAGGGTGATGTTGGATAGAGGTGGTGCGTGGCCTTTGTTGTCCTCGACCGGTTTGATACGGTGGACCATAAGTTGCTGATAAAACGGCTAGGAGACTCAGAAATTGAGGACATAGCCCTGGCTTTACTTACTTCGTTCCTATCTGAGAGAGTGCAATCCGTGGCTCTGAACAGTTTGAACGCGCTCCTTACTCTCTGCCCTGCGGGGTCCCACAGGGATCCTTGCTCAGTACGACATTATTTAACGTTTATGTGACAGAGCTGGCTACCTTGATTAAAAACTATGGTTTCTCTTTTACCTTTTATGTTGACGATACACAAATTATTGCGTCGGCCTTCAACAATGAAACATCTATTTCTACACGTTTCCATGACTGTATGCGGGCCATCAGCTCATGGATGAGCAAACACTGTCTGAAGCTCAACTCTGTAAAAACCGAGATGGTACTGTTTGGAAGCCTTTCCCAAGCTTGGGCCGCTCCTTGGGGCCAGAAGAATTAGGCTCTCTACCCAACCCTGTAACTAAGGCCAGGAACCTAGGTGTCTTGATTGACAATAAGTTGTCGGAAATCAAATTAACGCTATGGTTAACTCCTCCTTGTTTTTACAGTAAGGATGATTAAGAAAATCCTACCTTTTCTTCCAGCTAACACTAAAAGGACTTATTACGGCATTAGTGTTATCGAAGCTGGATTATTGCAAAGGACTCTATGTGAATATTAAGGCTCAACATCTAAATAAACTACAGATGGTTCAAATTGCAGCAGCTTAAATATTATTAGGAATAACTACATTTCAATCTGTTTCCAAAGAAACTTACAAACTACATTGGCTTCCAGTAATACGCTGTATCAAATTTAAGGCTCTCTGCATCGCCTATACAGCCCTGTATAACCCTGGCCCAGATTTTTTGAGGCATCTCTTTAAATGGTACCAGCCCACCAGACTCCTGCGCTCTACAAATTGTTACACCCAGATTCTGTGTAACAAACTGGGGTGGAAGAGGTTTAGTCTCCCAACGACAAAGTTGTGGAATGATCTTCCCCTTACATTAAAGCTCTGCACTCGCTGATCTCCTATAGGAAGGAGATCAAAACATAGCAGTTTAATAATTAATAACTTTCCTCCAGTCCCGTTCATGTACATTTCAGCACCAAGACACTCCGGGGTATACAACCGCTCTACAAACTGTGATAACATAACTTTTCAAATCCTGCCGGTCACCTGGAAGAAATTTAAGAGGAGGAATCTGTTGGTAGAAGTATCAGTCAGAATATCAGACTACTCACTGCTATAAAAATTTGACCCCTATTGATACAATTATTTTTTAATTCGAGGATAGCAGACAATAGCGAGGGTCTGTCTCAACACTGCACCAGCAAAAGGGCAAAACCATGTTATATTGCAAATCAGGACCACACATTCACTAAAATAAAGGACACAGGTGTTGAGGGGAGGACACTCGGTGGCTTCTGTAATAAAGAAATTAAACTAATTACTACCATGAATTCTACACAAAGTGGTGCAACGAAGTGCGCAGCACTGTATTTGGCCCTGCACAGGGCACTTCAGCCTTGCCAGCCGAAGTTGGCCTAGAAGAGGTGGCCGTTGCCCGTCTCCTTCCACACTGGTGGGTTCTCAGGCTGCTCAAAGCCAGTGCGGTATGTGCTGTGGGTGGTCTCTGCAGCAGGACGTCATTGTGAAAGAGGATGCCACGTCACAACCTTGGAGCTCTGCAGTCAGGATTTTAAGGTGCAGGCACTTGGCAAATGGAGGAGGGAGCCGGTAGGACACCACTTACGTTAAGGGACGGGAGCTGCTGACAATCAGCACGCAGCCGCCATTGTTAAATCATGGCATGGCGTGCTGCAAAAAAAATTGAAATACTGTTTTAAAAGTTGATTTGGGCAAGCCGCGCAGCACAAAAGAAAGGCGCGAGACTACTATGTTAAAGATTAAGCACAGTGTGGTGAGCCATAAAAAAAAAAAAAAAATTATAATGTTTTAATGTAGGCACTATAACAGAGCAGCGTACGTTAAGCAACTGAAAAGAAATGTAAAAAAAAAACTCAAATTACAGGGACAATGTGTCAGGGAAGTGCATAGTTGTCCTGCAACACCAGTTACAATGAAATCTTTAACTAAAGAGTGCTCAGAAATTGTAAATGAAACTACTGAGTAAGATCACATGTAACAGGGGGCTCTCCTCATGGGAGGATACAACAGTAGAAAAGGAGGGACTAGGGAGCATTTCCAAAAGACAGAATAAAGGAGCCAATTAAAAACATGGGCGGAAGATGGGCAGAGTTTAAAGCCCATATTCTGAATACAGCAAGTCTCGATGAGAGAGCAAATGCTGCTTAGGAGAGACTTAAAAACTAGGAGGGTGTGAAACGGTTATTTGTCTTGTAAAATTTCATGAAAAGTTCAAAAAATTACCTGAAATAACGCTTTTAACCTAATAAATTGTTTGTGGGGGCCTTATGCAGGTCTTGCAAGAGACAAGCAGGTGACTGTTTTGAGCAAAAAATGTCGTGGTACAACAAGCTTTGCACAAAGAAGTCCCCAAGGATAAAACGAATTTGATATATGAGCAATTTTGCAAATGTTGCCCAACTCAAAATTTATGAATTTCACAATTTTGTTAGTGAAAAATTTAATTTTGCTCAGACCTACATAATACATGTTTGTGGAAACATACTGCTTCATATACTATCCAGACTAGTTTGAAAGAAATCTACATCAATGTAGTCCGGCTACTACGATATGAATGATATCATTAAGCAAGCAGCTAACAGAACTACCGCTATTCAAGGAAGGTCCTCAGACATATCATTTCTACAATTAATAGGCACAAAACATTGGTTTGACAACTGATCTGAATCTAATATGTGGAATGAATGGTTTTACATTTCTTGCTGTGAAAGTTGGTTAAGTGCTGGTGGATTCATTATAGAAATATACTACTTGAGAAAAAGAAGAGTCCAAAGACAAGACATGTAATCTTCTCCTACGATCATGGCATTCAAGTACTGTGAGGCTTGGAGTGTAGCAAGACCAAAATGGATAACTGAACATAACAAGCATTGGCAAAGTCAATAGGTCTCACCGATTCAAGAGCTAATGGATTTGCCAATGTGTTTTAGCCACGTTGTTCACCAGAGTGGGAGAGAGTGGGGTGTATTGGAGTGGCATAGTGTGGAGTCGCGCTGAGTGGCATACACTGGGGTGAATTGATGTAGAGTGCATTGGCATGGTGTTGCAGAGAATTTAGCTGCATACAATACACAGTCATAGAATGTGCGTAGTGTAGTGCAGTGGCGTATAATGGCATAGAGTAGAGTGATGCAGAGGGTAGTGGCGCAGAGTCGAGTGGAATAGAGTGCAGTGGCGTAGAGTTGAGAGGCATAGAGTAGAGTAGCATAGAGTGGTACAGAGTAGAATATAGTGCCACAGAGTGTAGTAGCGCAGAGTCAAGTGGCGTAGAGTTCAGTGGCAGAGGTGCAATGTTGCAGAATACAGTGTCAGACTGCAGTGGAGGAGAAGAGTGGTGTAGAGAGCAGTGGTGTAGAGAGCAGTGGTGTAGAGAGCAGTGGCAGTAGAGTACAGTGATGCAGAGTAGAGTGCAGTGTCATGGAGGGCAGTGATTGAGTGCAGTTGTGTAGAGTGCATTGGCGTAGAATGCAGTGGTTAAGAGTAGATTAGAATGGCATACCGTGGATTGGCCTAGAGTGCAGGGGCATAGAGTTGAGTGCTACAGATTAAAGTGCTTTGGCACAGAGTGTATCGGCATAGAGTGCAGTGGTTAAGATTCAAAGAGGGGCATTGTGTGCAGTGGCATAAAGTGTTATGTTATGTTATGTTAACTGGTGTTTTGTTGAGCGCTCAGCTACTCAAGCAGAGTGTCCCGGCGCTATCAGACCCAGCACAGCATAAGCCCGGCAGAGAGGGGAGATTATTTGCGGAACAGCCACGTTTTGAGTTCTTTTCTAAAGGGCAGTAAGTTCTCACTCTTTCTTAATGACAGTGGAAGGGTATTCCAGGCCTGGGGCGCCAGATATTAAATGATCGACCTCCGGTCCGAGCACGCCTATTTGCCGGGACCGTGGTCCGTGACAATGACGCCGAGCGTAAGGCTCTAGACAGATGGTGAAAACCAATTCTCTTCCTTAGGTAAAATGCACCGGTGCCGTGAAGGGCCTTAAACGCGGTGGTAAGAGCCTTAAACTCAATGAGTTTCCGAATTGGCAACCAGTGGAGAGCCTTCAGCAAACCTGCAGCATGGGAACTACGGCTGAGGCCAAAAATTGCCCCTGCCGCCGAGTTCTGCACTACCTGTAAACGCGATAGAAGATACTCAGGAAGACCAAGGTAGAGCACGTTAGCATAGTCAAGCCTTGATCCCACCAAGGCTTGTACCGTGGTTTTCCTGTGGGCAATAGAAAGAAAAGGGAGGAATTTCCTTAGCGTTTTTAGTATCCCAAAGCACTGTCCAACCAGGCCCAGAATCTGTGGTTTAAGAGTAAGGCAGTTGTCCATCTTAACCCCAAGATTCTTAGCCGCCAAGGTGTTGGCGGAAAGTGGAGTGGTGCAGAGGGGAAACAACCTTTAAATCGCGGTCAGTAGACCGCAATGCCTTTACAACGTGGTCGTTACAACAACCGTGTTGTTACAACGTGATGCCATTACTCCGGAATTCATTACATCGACTTACAGTAGATGGCGCTCTAATGTAAGGAATAGTATAATTTACTATTACAACACCTTCCCTACTGTTGCGTAGGCCGGAGTTGGAATAGTAAATTAAATAATAATAATAATAATAATAATAAGCCATTTATAAAGCGCCTGGCTACACAAAGAACAGTGTGTCCCCGCGCTAACTCCTGATAAATTTCGAGAGGTAGGTATTTAATAAGCCAAAGGGAGGGTTTACATGATGGGGAACATAAACGTTTTAAGTTTTCCCCGGAATATTACTAATGTTACAGCACCATCTACTGCAAGTCGATGTAATGACTTGCGTAGTAATGGCATCGCGTTGTTACAGAACGCAATGTAATTGCATGCATTGTAGCATGCTATATTCGGTGCAGAGTGGTGTTGAGTGCAGTGGTGTACAGAAGATTGTTTCAGGGTGGGGTAGTGTAGGATGCAGATATGCAGAATGACAGAGTGCAATGGTGTAGAGCAGGGTTCTATAAAGTTGGTCCTGGAGGACCGGATCTATGCCCGATTTGTAGTATATCCCCATTTAGATAAATGGAGATATCTTTAAAAAAATCCAGCATGGATCTGGCCCTCCAGCACCGAACTTGGAGAACCCTGGTGTAGAGTAAAGTGGTGTGAAGTGCAGTGGTGCAGAGTAGATTAGAGTGGCACACAATGGATTTGGCGTAGAGTGCAGGGGCACAGAGTTAAGTGTTACAGAGTAAAGTGCTTTGGCGCAGAGTGTATTGACAAGGAGTGCAGTGGCATAGAGTGCAGTGCTACAGAGTGGCGTAGAGGGCGTACAGTGGAGTTGTGCAGAGTAGATTGGTGTGGCCTAGACTGGAGAACTTTAGAGTGCAGTGGCGAAGAGTACATTGGAATAGAGTAGAGTGGTACAGGGTGGAGTAGAGAGGCGTAGCATGAAATGGTATAGAGTACAGCTGGACAGAGTGGAGTGTTAGAGTGGTGTAAAGTGGAGTGGTGCAGAGTAGAGTGCAGAGGGGTAAAGTGAAGCATGCATGATATAGTAGCCACTGCCACAACAGCCAACATATTTTCAATTGAAATTACCATTACATTTGCACAGACATACAGTTTTACTAATAAAACGATACAGTGCACAACGAAAATGTTTGGAAATTGCATCACTTAGTGTAATGATTTGTTTTGATCATAATAAAGTATTTGTTTCTATCACACTTCAGAAATCACAAAAAATGTGCTTCATTGGTGTTCCTAATTCTGATATATTCTGAAATACTTACACAGTTCATTTAAATGTCATGTCATGTGCTAGAAAAAACCTCTTTCCTACCCCCAGTATCCAGCAAGATTGTCACATAAATCCTCTCACTTTGAGGTCAGAGAATGGAAAGTAAACAAGCGCCCTTGAAAAGGCAGCAAATTACATTTGACATCGGTCTGGCAAGATAGGAACGAGATTAAGACCAGTTTACAGAAAAGGAGATCGTGGAAGAATACAGTAAACATGGTGTAGGCAACGGGAGGAACAAACCGAACCTGGGAGCCTAAAGCAAATAAAGCCAGCAAAAGAAAGCCAAAAAATTTGATTTACAAACCACTAAGGCAATGGTACTCAACAAGCGGAATGCATTCCTAGGTCAACTTTCTGTAAGTCCACAAGATGTCTTTGGCAAACCAGACAGCTATGCATTCTGGCAGGCTGTAACCTAAAAAGGATGTATTCTTATTTTTTTAACTGAATTAAAGATCTACCTTTCTAAACATGCTCGATCATGGCTAAAACAACTTCACACCCGAGTGTAGTGAGATCAAAGTGCTCGGGGATGTACCGAGCCTGATTGATTTCTAGATCGCCCAAAGTCTCCATAAAGAGAGTGAATGTTGACTGCAATGGGTGAGACCCCTGGTGGAATGCACGTGACTAGCAACCCCTTGGGCACACCACAAGTGAATAGCAAAAGGATCAGGCCACCTTAACGGAGTGTCCAGTTAGGAATGATGCAGTTAAAAGACAATACTTCACGACTGCCTCTACATGTCTAACCCACAAGCTGTCCAAAGCAGCATGGATTTAGCTGGCTCTTCCAAATGTTACTAAGAGGTAAATAATGCAATCCTAAATCAGCACATGTGGCTTGTGGTGCTATAGGGTAGAAGCACAATCCTTCTGTTAAATGTAAAGCCATCATAAAGGTCTGGAGTTTAGGGTCAAATGTATCACTATTTAGACTCTGCTTTGAAAAAAGTTAAAGAAGGGGTATCTCAAAGTTAAAAAATAGCTCAAAAGAACTGTAAGGAATTAGAGTGTAAAACACTATGGATTTGAATTAATTGACGGACTTGTATTTTAATGGCAATCCTTATGTTTTGTGATCATTTTAATTTGCTCAACACCCTTTCAGAATAGTTTATTTTTTAAATGTAAATCTAATCCAAAAAGTGCCTAACTCACCAAATGAAGAATATCAAATTAGTACAGGCAGAACCAAACTCAAATGCAAAAACTGAAATTTCAGATAAAACAAGAAAAGTTGCACCATATCAAGAACATGCTGAAAACCTGTTGGAAAACAATGCTTCTGTCTCCTATGCAGAAAGTTAACATTGAACCCTTAATAGGTCAAGAAGGTAAAACGTTTTAAAACAAAAAAGGGAAACATTGCTTACCTGGCAGTAGGACCTTAGATTCGACGTGGACAAGATTCTGATCAAGAAAGCACTGACCTTCGACCGTCTGGATACTCTGGACTTCGACTGGGCCCGACTTAGTCTCCCTCTCGGTCCAAAGCATCGTCTGTGCCCGTGCACCATACAGGCTCCGTGAAGGACCTGTGGAGCATCAAGGGCAACTGAAGTATTTCTCTTGGGGTAGAGGAGTCACTCCCCTGCATTACCAGGCACCATAACACAACTGACCGGTCTGCTGGTCCTGAGCTCCTGTGGACTCCGAAGGCTCCAGCAACAAAGGAGGTGGATTCCTACGTTCCTGGAGGTGAACTGCCCAGAGTTTGAGGCCAGTATCCCTCCTGGGGACCAAATAACCCGAACCCCTGTGCACAGCGCACTTTTGCAATTGTATATGCTTGTTGGCGTTCCCAAAGTAAATGCATTGGGCAATTAATAACCCCAACCTCTGTACACATTTCGTACAAAAGGACTTCAGCCTCCTCGCACTCGGTGCCCTGCAAGCTGTTTTGTGAAACTGCTAGAGGTCCCCTCGAGACTCCTGTGACTTTGGCCTGTGGGTTCATTTGAGGAACAAGACTGATTTTTGTGGGCTCCCCTGGTTGATCCGGGCCTGCCCTGACTCCCCTTGCTGTGGTGAGTCTCCTGGTCCTTGCTGGGCCAGAGCTTGACCTTCCTCGACCTTCTTCTTGGTTGCCGCTGCCAAGGCTTGTTTGGTGCTCCCGCCGGACACTGACCCCTCGGCACTCGACACCTTTCGTGGGACAGCTTGTATCCAGCTCCTCGTCATCCTCTACGTCTCCTGGTCCCCGTGGCTGCAGAGTCAAGGTCTCCCTCTTCGAACCTGAAGCACCCGACATCGATGGGCATTAGTCAACCGAGCCCCTCTGCTTTCAGTTTCCTTCCTTCAGGAATCCACCTGTGGGTTCACCAGACACTTTTCTTCTTTCCAGCAGCGGCATTTCTTTGAAGACTCCCATTGCGAACGACTGCGGTTTCAGACGCCATTCCGACCCTATGCACCTGGCTGCCATGGAATAGGTAACTCTGGTCCTTCAGTATCCACGGGGATGTGGGGGCTCTCCGACCTTCTATGTTCTAAAAGGTTTCTTCGTAAACCACTGGGAAGGGTCCTTAAACACAAACTGCAACCGCAACTCTCCCATTGAATTTTATGTGGAACGCAGTCGTGTTCTCACACTGCACCCATCCTCCGTGGGGTCCCTACTTTTGGGGCCTAGCGATTCTACAACCAATCGAGTCGTGATTCTTATACCACTGTTTTGGTATATGGCTTGGTCTCCCCCTGGAGCCCACTGTGTATTAGTGCTACTTAAGTTTGTTTCTGTGCTATAGTATTGTGTGCTTTGTGTTTATCTGCGTGTAGCAGATACTGTGAGGTATTTAAGGTGTGTTATAATAATACATACATATTTTCATAACTACTGTGTGGTTCTCCTTTCATTTAGCCAATACATTAAGGTTGTATTCTGGTAAAACAAGCTGCTTAACATTCCTTCAAGACTAAGCCTGAAAGCTGCTCTCCGCAGCTACCACTTGGATAGCTTTCTACGGTTGTCTTTGACCTCTTAAATCACCATAAGTGTTGTTTGCACTGGTGCAAGGTTCCCACTTTAATTAGTGGACAGCATATACCAGGCCAACTTCCCACAGGAATTAACAACAAGGAGCAAAGAGGGAAAGTAGTAGTCATAGGTCACCCTCCACTCAATAATGTATTCACAAATAAGACCTAGACCACTTAGGCATACAATTTTGACCCACTTTGCGGTGTACCATCAGATGCAAATCATTTGCAAAATACTCCTCTCTTTGGAAGATTGAGGTAGGAGGTACATCCGGGTTATGCCTTATTTAAAATATCTGCCCAGTCCCAAGGGGAAAATCAAACAAACAGTTGTGAGACAGACAAAACACACACTTAAGTGTCAAACTACGACTAATAGAAAAAAAGTCTCAATTCAGGCAATTTCTTCAGGGCGTCACGGGTTTGGCCACTGCATTAGGGCATACTTTGTCTTCACAACCTCAATCGACTACCATTGCGCATACCAGTCGTGAGGTTCAACCCCTGGATAAAATTCGATGTAACCCCAAACGTGAGTCACCTTTCCTTCTGTGCAGTTCACAGGAAGAGGGTCGGGGCCGGCAATCACTCGGCACTCGCGAGTGAATTGAGACTGGCAATGAAACATGTCGGCAAGTAGAGCAGGGCTAGATAGGTTTTTGCCTGCCTCTCCTTTTTAACTTCCCTCAAACAACACTTAATCAAGAGAATAAAGTTAAACTGTGTGTTGTTTGTGTGGTTTTCTATATGTTTTATATTTAACACATTCCTTTGTGTCTTTTGTCTGTTTTCACACACTGCATACTTTTCACAAACACTGTTTTGTGTGTCTCGTGGACACAATCTTTCTTTGAGCTTGATGGTGCCAATGATGAGAGCAGGGCAATCCTGGTGAGTACCTGCCAGGTTCCCGTTGGTGGTTCGCCCGTGAGGCGCCATCTTGTTCACACACACTTTTTTCTATTAGTCGTAGTTTGACACTTAAGTGTGTTTTGTCTGTCTCACAACCGTTTGTTTGATTTTCCCCTTGGGACTGGGCAGATATTTTAAATAAGGCATAACCCGGATGTACCTCCTACCTCAATCTTCCAAAGAGAGGAGTATTTTGCAAATGATTTACATCTGATGGTACACCGCAAAGTGGGTCAAAATTGTATGCCTAAGTGGTCTAGGTCTTATTTGTGAATACAACTTCCCACAGGCCCTCAACTAGTAGTTGGGTCCAGATTACTTTTATGCAGTGGAGAGATACTGATCTAGCTTGGGTAGGTTAGATATCCCAATATGTGGACCAAGGCATTTCCCATGGTTTAGAAATATTAGCCCAGCTTAGTTTCTCCTCATCCTTCCTGACTTATCAAGAGAGAGATGGTGTCTCAGGCAGAAGCTGTGAGCTGATCCCCCATACGCCCGATCCCTTGGTAAGAATAAGGTATCAGAGGATGCAGAATATAATCAAAGTATGCCATAGAACTTTCAGAGTGACTCAATTCTGTGTTAAGGGTTTCTCTCACTTTCACACAGACTGAGATGAGAGATGGCTTCAATGGAATCCAGAAGAAACATCTTATGCTGTAGATTGCTACTAGGAATTAAAGCCTGCGCACAAAGTGATTATAATCTTTTCTTGTTGTAGGTGGCCTCTAACGTTTAAGCAGTCAATCAGACTTTCCTTTTTGCTTAGCTCAGAACCACCTGCCGGTATGACTGGGGTAATAAACACCATCTACAACAGTTATTTGGTAGGCTGGTGAAGGTGCAGGTAAGACCTCCTCTTTCAAATACAAATTGAATTGTCTTCCAGTTTCCAAGTTCACAAACAGTCGCCTTTCTCAGCTGAAACAACACTTTTCCTTCTTTGGGATTATGAAATATCCTGACTCGACATCCTAGAACACTGTAGACAGTGGCATCTTCCCCAGGTTTCCGTCTAAAAGAAGGAAAGGACTTCTTGATAAGGAGTCTGTGGTAAGTGCTGCCATTTTAGTGGTTGAAATTGAAGTATTTCTGATCACTTAATACAGGGTCCATTGTGAAAGTGCCAAGTTAAAGCACCTCTTATTCAGATATAGTGTTTTCCAGGCAGGATGACCAGCGATTAAGGATCCTCCAACAGGAGAGCTGTTTGTAGTGCATACAGCTTATAAAATGGCTTTTGGGGCAGTAGGAGGAGACTAAGATGTGTTACAGTATTGGATGTTAAAGTGCCTTGTAATACACATAATGTCATCAAAATAGTTTGGGCATTGAATAACCAGTGCCTTTACACTGGAACTGGATTAATATGGAAGATCATTGGGGAAAGTGACATCACTTTAGGTGCTTGTTACAGACCACAATTATGGAGATGTTTCTATATTCATAAGGAATCCATGAAGAGATGTAGTCCTCTATTCTCTACTAAAGTAGCTCTGCTATCTTTCTGTAGTCTGAACAACAATAAAGATGATTAAATTCTAAAACAAAGAGCAAAGATGTTGGCCTTGGTCAAAATGTTTGCAGACGAACCCTGGTGATAGTAGGTTTTGTGATTTGAGTGATGACATGCTCTTGTCTACCAGTTTAGGTGAGAGGGCAAACTGGCACATTGAGCCGGACCAGATAGGACCTGTTACCGTAATCTGGACTTGAAAAAAACAGCCTATCGACCAAGATTCTTCAGGGGAAAGCTCCAGGATAGGAAACCCCTGCAGAAATGTAGCGGAGCTATATAATACACAAGCAAAGTCCAGACCATAGGTTTGAGAAAAAATAGCCAACTCATTTGCAAGACAAATAACCAAAAGTCTAAGAACCAAAGAAAGTTTGTTTTAGCTACCTGTGAGATGCATGGCCAACAGAAGGGCTGAGTGGCAGGTCTGTTGAGTTCGCAAATGGGTCATGTAAACCTTTTCACGGAGACCAAGAATTTTGGGGTCTAGATTGCAGGAGTGCAATTGCAGCCTTAATGATATCATCAAAAATATAACTAAACCCTTTGTTCCAGAAACAAGTTAATACAATGCACTAAAATGGCTTCTCAATGTGACACATTATATTTTGTCTAGTAGCTAATTGAGAACAGTCAACGTCACCTACATAGTAGTTTAAGCATTAGTTGGGAGTAGCAATGCATTGACATTCAGATCTCATCACTAAAGTGGTAGCACTGACAACTCAACATGCTGGTTTGAGGGAACAATGCTACCACCCATTGTACAACCGACAACTACTGCTAAGGTATACTGCGAACCATTTCGATATGTAAACCATCATTTAAGATTCCAAATATGTATATTGATAGTACACCAGTAAAGAAAGGTGCATACCCATTTTAGTAAATTAATGTCACATGCACTTTCGTAAACAAGGAATCACTGCCAACATGTAGTGCTTCATACAGATTTCTTCTAACTGAAACGAAATGTACTTTCCCTTTAAGGAATCCCAACCATTGGGTTGGGAGGACGGAGAACAAAGGGCAGGAAAAATAATCTGGAAAGGATTCCGCTCACATTACAAAGCAAACCGTACACTGGACTTTTACATGTAATTGTACTGAACAACATCCCTATCAACAACACAGCATGTGCATTTCTGGTCTTCAGTACCATCTGCAACTGCTCCTTCAGCGCGCTTAATCACGTCTCTTCATATAATCCTCTTCTCAACCAATCCAATCCTTCTTTTTACGCCAGCCTCCATCTCCACTTCCCAGCTCACTGCCACCCACCTAACAGTATTTCTCTTCTAACAGAGTATCCTTCAAGACCTGGAGACAAAGCTCATTTGGAAGTAAAAAGTGACATTTAATATTAGTTTTCTGACAGCTAACTTGTTATTGTTCCTTCTCTCTGAGATCCTGTACAAACTGTTATTTATGCTTAGGAGAGACTGCTCACTGGAATTTTACTATGTACTGACTGTAGTGTGTGCCTCCTTGTTCTCAACTATTAGAACTGGTGGGGCAGAAACAACTCTTGTGGAATTCCTTTGCACTGTGTATCACTGGGTGACAATGAGAGCAATGAGCAACAAAACCCTCACTTGACCTATTAAGCATCAAAGGTCAAGAAGTAATATTAAGCTGAAAAACATCAACACCTGGTATAAACATGGGAAGGGCACAGAACAACACATGAAAGACACAACATTACAAGATGACAGTGGGATAGACATGTGAAGATAGTTGTGCAATTTCAGGGAATCACCTGAGAAACACACAAAGAATTTGGGGAGACATTTACCACCACCATCTACCAGCATTAAAATAAGTGAGTATATTACGGTTGACTGCTCCTTTCTCATTAGGTGAGAGTCAATATCAGGCGTTACAATGTTGAGTAGTAGGAGACAACAGTATTGCTTTACCAAAAGTGCCGACACATAGCAAAACCATATTCGCACCTCAAACCTTTACCCCATATAAAGTGTTCATCAAAAATGAACCATATACTTCCAGTTTGGTGACCAATTAAGCACCAGTGATGCAGGGCAAGACCTTTGTGAACCAAACTAGGGCTGTTTGAAATTATGTACATTTTTTTCTCATGAAATGTTATGAAAATTGAGCTAAATTACACTTTCCCAGTTAACTGTTGTTAGCATGAAAATAGGCACACAAGATACTAGCAATGACCTACTCTACATACAGAAGTCACAAAAGAACTTCTGCACAAACCAGTCTTCCACTGGGCAAAATCACACAAAACTTGTTAATGCAAAATTTATCATTTTTGCAAAATTCAGGAGAATTACAAATGTTGATGCTGTAATTTAAATTTCGGCCAGCCCTAAAACCCTTCATTTGCGCTGTGACTTCTTGAGGAGAACTGAAAAGTGGTACAAGGCACACACCCTCTCTTCACCCTGGCAATCAAAACTTCAAATCATCACAACAGGAGCACAAAAGTTTGAGTCTCTTTAAAAGTGGGCCACATGATGAAAGTATCACTTACCTGAGTAAAGCGCCGTACTAAGCAGGTCTTCCCCACACCAGCATTTCCAATTAAAACAATCTTGAACAGGAAATCATAATCTTCCATACTCATTTACACGGCTGAAAGAGAACAAGAGGACAGTATGAGGCTGAAGGTTTCAATCCGGGGTAAGTCTTCTTTGAAGCTGGGATAAGCAACAATTCCCTGTGTGGCCTGCAGAAGCCCCGGTGAAACTTTCCAAGTAAAACTGAAACCGGAGAAGTGAGTGTGTCATTCGTGTGCTCTTTATACTTACAGGTAAACAGAGCGAAGGTCAGTCTTTGCAAATTGTGTAGCGTTGCCACTGATAGCTACAACAGCTGCTATTGGTTGGAGTGTATTATCGAGCCAGTCATTGCACATCCGGTCTCTTTTTCTGATCTTTGCAAACATTCAAGGCATCGTTTGTTCCTTTAACTATCCCGACAATATGTGGCTACATACAGTGCTTTAAATGGAAAAAAAACCAAAGTGCAGGTACTTACTACTTAGAGTATTGTTTACTGCTTAGAAATGCTGGTACCCCCCAATTAAAATGTATTGCAGAAGTGCTGAGAAGTGCAGGTACTCTTCTTTTCCAATACAAGAAGTGCAGGTACTCAGTACTGGACAGTGATAATATTTGGTTATGTATATATTCCCAAGGTGAAAATGGGGAACACACATCCCTATAATTGACGGTGTTTTAGGGGAAAAGATTTATCAGTGGGGGGAAATAGTTAACTGTTATAAATAGAATATCAACCTTAAAGAGTGTCATCACCGCTCTGCATAGAATACATCCATACTCTATAACTTCGGATGCTGAAATCTCAAATATCTGAGATTGCGTTGCTATCCTAGAAAACTGGAATGCTTTCATACATCTAAAAAGTTTTAGAAACAATACGACTTGTGAACCAGGACAATAAGTAAGCAGAGAAGGTAGTATTTCATCACACAGAGATCAGCAACCAGCAAAGGGAAGAGCCACAAACCTAAAATAAATCAAGCAACCTGATGATCAAGCTCGTTTTTATACGCCCTCCTTCATTTTAGTTACATCCTCCCTATCCTGACACAACAGTTCTGTAAATATATTTTTATCATTCTCATTTCTACGCAATGACTGATGGTCAAAAGCGAATAAAAAATTGGTGAACGTTCACTTCACTGCTATAAGGTTTGTGAGATCAAATTACATCATGGTGCATGGTCACTGTCTGCACCAGGCACCTCCACATCAGGACATTGGAGAACAAATATAAAACATATTTTTTTTAAGCGATGGTGCCCCCTGGATGCACTGTGTGACTACACCCGTCTATATATGCAGGTTTACAAATTCCATTATTCCTCACATTTCAACAGTTGACTGTGGGACTCAGGGCAATGTCTCAACGAACGCCTCCCAGAAGCATCAATATGTAACAGTTGCAAGGAGATAACTCCTTTAATCTGTGCACATTCTGGCTATACCTGGAAGAATTGTACCACACCTGGGATTCCTATGTAAGGTCCCACCTAGAGTCCAAAAACGGGTTCTGACTAAGAGCTTCCTCTATTAATACAGCGAAATATAAAGAACCAAGAATACCACTCGCAGACAGCTCCTCAACCTACTGATGCTACACAAGGACCTTTTCCTTTACACTGGCTCCCAGTAGCTAGAAGCACAACCTTTAAACTAATGTGTACTGTTCACTGAACAGTCCAATGGCTTTGGCCACTCTTCAGTCAAAAAAGACTTCACTAAAAATCTTCAAACAAGATTTCTACACTCAAGGCTGGCTACTTTTCTGATTGTACCTCAAATTCAGAAAGACTAGAACTGATGGAAGCTTCTTTTCTTTCAGGACATCAAAACTCTGGAATGCCTGCCATAAGAATATTGACCAATAGCCTCCACTTCAGGAAAACAATGAAAACCTGGATCTTCCCATCATTATGAACACAAATTACTGAGTTTGATCCTTACAAATTTCTAAATTGGTATACATGACAGCGACTGCATACCAACACTCTCGGCACCACTACTATTTGCTACAACAAACACACTGCACCAAATTTGTTGCATGTCTTCAAAATTCAAATGCCTGAACCAACACCTCTCAAAGAGGACATGCTACATTCAACACCCTTCCCACTACCCGGCTCAGAAAGGACGCCCAGGAACTGCTGAAAATGGAAGCACCGGCTCCAATACAAAGCAATACAATGCATTTATAAAACAATATATGCAACACATCACCTCTCCTACAACCACAACATATTTGTGGAGGACTTTAACTTGCACTGGGGCAATTAATGGCCTGGCTCAGGGTCAATTAACTCTCAACTTCACTCCAAGCCAGCCAACTGAAAAGATCTACAAAGATTTGGGACACCAAGAACATGTATCTCACTAACCTCACCTCTTGCATGTGGACTACCCCTTCTTGCCATGCTGATGACCACGATGTATATAATACAACCACTACCTAGAATGAAGTGTCTGAAATTATACTTTCAGCCCTCTGAAGGAGAAAATAATTAAGAGAAAAAAAGGAGCTCCTTGGTACTCCAAGGGACTAAACGAAGGACATATACAACTCAAAACAAAGGAATGCACCTGGTGCCAAAGGCTATTGTATCAATACCTACAAGTCGGAAACCATGTCTCAGAGTATTTATTCTATAAAGTCAGAGGCCGACACAACAGGTCTAGAATGTTAAAAATGATAATTTTTTAACTTAAGACTGGTGTTTGCAAGCCGTATTTATGACACCATGTCTATTGATGCAGATAAAACACTTACATATTGGATATAGCTTAATTGGGTTCAGCAACAATTTTACCTTTCTGTAGGTGGTTTGAGGCAACAAAGTTGATTCTTAGCCCAATTGTAAACCATATACTATTTAGGTTTCTCCAGAGGCTCTCTTTATCCTTCTTCAAAATGGTTGATCGTCTACTTAACAATTTCATTTAGAAAAGGAAGAGGAGCACAAATTGCTCTATCTAAATTAAGATCAGTTAAAGACCAAGGTGGCATTAAACAGCCAACTTTGCTCATTATCAAACTACTATCTAGGCATGCAATGGTATATGGCGTCTGCCTAATACTAATTATCCCAAAAAACCTTCAATGACTTGATATTAAAAGCGATTGGATCCACCCAGCTCCATTCATATCTTTGCTGATGCTTAGAAGCAAACAACAGGACTTTCAATATTTTAGGCATAAAGTCTAAATTTAAACTACGAAACATGTTGGCAGTTCCACTCTGACATAAAAGGATGTTTAAGGTAGATAATTGTGCTCTTATTTTGATTGCCTGGATAGAAGCTGGCATAGTAATAGAGAGTGACTTCTATAGTGATGGCCAAGCACTCTTGTTTGCACCCCTACAGAAGTACAAAGTGTCGAAGTTGGACTTATACGGTATCACAGCAAACAATACCATTCCCGAATTGTATTATTCAGCTTAGACTAGTTAGAAAGAAAGTAAACATGACTTCCTACATGTACAAATAGCTGAACAACTGCAACACCACACTTGAATAATCATATTGTCTTTGAAGAACCATGTTGGTGAAAAATCCCCTCCCCCCTTCAAAGGCATGTTATTAAATATGATGTATACATGTGATGAAGCTAAACCTTTTGGAGTAAAGTAGAATCAGACATTTAAGAAATTTCTAATCAACCACTTATTATTTGCCCTTTCCAGCTATGTCTGGGCATTAAATCAGTACCACTGAGACATAAAGGAAAGATTTAAGCCCGTATTAGACCGCATGATTCTTTTAGCTTACAAAATGATATGTTTCAATTGGGAAAACAGTAGGCAATTTAGAACACCAGTATAGTGAGCATGGGTATTGTACATGTGTAGCTGCGATACTGTCTGGCTCTGTCCATCCACTTCAAGGATCTGCAAAGAACTACATTTTGAAACAGCCTAGGCCTACACCTATAAACATACAAATCTCTGAAGTTAAAACCATGATCAAGTATTAGTTATGTTATATCAATCAATCAATCAATCAGTTATGTTATATAGTCTATATAGTATTGCTGTCTGATCACGGATTTTTCATTTATTTGTGTTGCCTCAAACTACATACATGACGATAAAAATGTTGGTGACAACAATTCAGTTATATCTAATTTTTCATTCATTTCTAGCATTTAGTGGACTTTATATCAGCTGACAGAAATTATAAATTTTGATTCTCTGATGAACAGTTTGTGATAAAGATCAACCCCTTCTTCCTTTTTTCTGCCTTCTCAAACTATTCTTCTCTTCCTTGTATCTTAATTCATTGTTTGTTGTACCCATTACATTCCAGTTAATTCTTTTTTTCTCAGTGAGGCTCTTAAAATTATTGCGAGTCAGGACTCATTATAACTTATATATACAATTATAAGTTTGACTGATGTAATATCAGGACAAACAAGCTCGGTCTTCCATCATTAACACAGAATTGTAGTCTTATTTTCATCTATCAGGTTTACAGTTTTACACAACCCTGGTTTTCAATTGATAGAATGGGTTGACATTTGTGGACGAAATGACACAATTTTGGTTTTCTTTTTTCTTTTCATTTTTTATCAATTAAAATCTTACATAAAAAATATTTGAAAAAGAAGAAAAGCTAGAACAGCTGAGTCTGGTTAATAGCACCCCCTTTTCCACAGAAGTGTGCAGTTCGAGGAGTATAGGTCAGCAAGGATTAGGGAGCACAGGCTGCGCCTAGAAAAATAGGAAGTCACAGTCTTACTGAAAATGGATAAAAACAATGTGTCACAGAACACTAAAGCTAGAATAAAGACAAAGCGAGGTTATTTCACCAGGTTTGAATAAGAAGACACAAGCCACAGCACATGGCTGATATTCTATAGAAAACGTGGCCTTGTTTACTGCACACAAGTCAGAAGGGATCTGTCCCAACAGATTGCAGCTAGAGTAAATGCAATGTGCAGTTATTTTTCGATGGGCTGAATCATGGACCCATTTTCTGTGCGGCAAAAAGATTTGTGGGTTATTTTGTCGTATCTTCAGTGCGTATATTAACTCATATAATCTCAAAGTTAGTGTATGAGCTGCAGACAGCACAACTTGGTACCAGATGGCAGTAACTGACTGCATGTTAGGGACCTTTGCTGTGAAAAGCACATGCTCTAACTCAGACATAATGTATGTCCTAAAAACACTTAAATAGAATGCACAGACCCCTTTCTGCACAAGTACAGCACATACAATTGTATTATGATATGGGCATAGTATAGGCCAGGCGCGACAAGCAGATACCCTGCAACTTCATCGACTAGGATGTATTTTATCCAAATTGCTGCTAGAGTACATGCAATGTACAGTTATTTCACCAGGTGTGACCCAATTGATAAGCAACAACGCACTACTGCAAGAGTAAAAGCAATGCGCTATGTTTAGAGAACCAATCAGAAGAGATCGGTCACGCATACTGTTCCTGGAAAAAAGGCAATGCACTGTTGCTTCATCCATTGGTATATGTGGTACTGTTCCCGATTTACCACAGGTTGTACCGTTAGTCTAAGTCAAAGGCCAGTTAAAGAAGGATTATGGTCCATCAGCGGAGTAGTACTCGCATATTGGTGAGTGTTTTGAGATCTATGGATCTTGAAATATGGTGCAATACTTTTATACGACATGTAATAGGAATGATAATTGGTTCTGGGATTCTGTCTTCATTTATATGCAGGTGCTTAGCCAGATGACTGCGTCCTGAATAGAGCCTTTCATTTATTCGGGGTCGAAACGTTGCGTGCATATAAAATACAAAGCTCTCCACAACACCGTTCCAGCTTACCGCAATCACCGCCTCAACTTCTACCAACCCACCAGACACGTTTGAACTGCGCCCAAGGGAGGAGCACACCTCCCTCCAATCAATAAGACCAGAAGCAGAGGACGTTGCTTCTCATACCTCTCTGCCAAAACATGAAACGACCTCCCGAACCACCTCGGGAACCCTTTCCCTCCCTCATGAACTTCTTAAGGAACCTCAAGACATGGTTCTTGCAGATGAAACAGGCATTATCTTCTCCTCCCCCATCATGCCTGCCCTACACAGCGCCTGGATACCCTCACGGGTAATTAAGCACGCTCTACAAATTCACATAACATAACAGTGACTTCTGACATTTCTGTTATGCCCATTATATATAGTCTTACGGCTCTTATAAAAAAAAGCCCTCAAAATACATTATCATGCCACATTGCGTAATTTCAAGTCCTTTCAGGTTAAAATCCTATTGCAGAAGCATGTGTACAACATGAACCAACAGAATGCGAATGAACAGAAAGCAAGCATCTAGTGTTCGCGACCTTTGCTTTTTATGATTCTTTAGTGAAAAATGTGCCCTTGCATCCAAGATGCACACAAAGACGCATAGGCACTAAAATATAGCGCTAAATGCCAGATTCGCATTTTGTGTAATTTCACGTCATTTTTCCGAAATTTAGCCTACTTACGTACAGGGAAATTATGCGAATTTCGCACAAACCAACAAATGCTATACCACAGCAGATTGCTGCTGAGATTACGGCAATGTGATGCCGTTTGCCACAAGTAGGAGTCAGAAAGGGAATGTCACTTTAGGTCCAGTTGAAGATAAATTATCTGTCATTAAACCAGGTATGAGTCAGAGGGGACATGTCACACTAGACTGCTGCTAGCATTAAAGCCAATGCAATGCGGTTTCACCGAGGAGGTGTCAGGATTGATTTGCCTCAGCAATGGCTGCTAGAGTGCATGCAATGAGCAGGGCGTGAGTCAGAAGAGCTTTGTCACACAGATTGCTGCCACGTCCGAGCAGCAGTTCCTCACGCCTCCTTTGCCAGCTTTCCGATTATGTTCCAGTTTGAAGCAAAGCCAGCTTGAGTCATCTGAATTCAATAATATTTTTCAAGAGAGACAGACGAGTGAAATGTCAGCGCAGTTATCGTGCTCACGTGGCTGGCTCTGCGGCGCTCTGAATGTTAATTCCCCAGGCTGCGGCCATTTTGAAGAAATATGGCTGGCTGTGCTTGGAACAAATCAATGTTTGGGATTATAGTGAAAATCACTATAAACTAAAGCGATAACTTGATATTTAAGGCCTATCGCTAACAAATGAAACAAGCATTTGCAATGCAATAGGTCTCGCATTAGGAAAGTTTGAGCTATTGGTATTGTAAATGACAAATTTTTATTTATGTGTTGGTTTTGAAATTAGCGAAATTAATAGCTTTGTCATTTACAATGCCAATAGTTTTACCTTTCGCAAATGTGACACCTATAGCATTTGTAATGCAATATGTGTTGTATTTACGTGACTTAGATGTATTGATATTACAAATAACAATGGCTTTTAATTTTTTTAAATAATTAATACTTAAATAAAAGTTATTGTAATTTATAATGGCAATAGCTTAAACTTTTGTAAATACCTTTTGTGAAGATTATGTTCAGTGTATTTTATTGTGACGAAAATCCAAGAACAGAAGTGAAATATTAACATCTTTTTGTGACATTTGTAATAAAGCTTGAAACATTTAGAGAACATATTTGAACCAGTTGTTGAATGGTTGCACAGATTGATGCAGTGGTGGCGCTGAGTGATGTGGTGGCGACGAGTGATGCTGTGGCGTTCAGTGATGCAGTGGTAGCGCATAGTGATGTTGTGGTGCCCCTGAGTGATGCTGTGATGGTGCTGAGAGATGTGTGGTGATGCGATAGATAGATAGAGGGAGGGCGATAGATAGATAGAGGGAGGGCGATAGATAGATAGAGGGAGGGCGATAGATAGATAGAGGGAGGGCGATAGATAGATAGAGTGAGGGCGATAGATAGATAGAGTGAGGACGATAGATAGAGTGAGGGCGATAGATAGATAGATAGATAGATAGATAGATAGATAGATAGAGGGAGGGCGATAGATAGATAGAGTGAGGGCGAAAGATAGATAGAGAGAGGGCGATAGATAGATAGATAGATAGATAGATAGATAGAGGGAGGGTGATAGAGGGAGGGTGATAGATAGAGGGAGGGCGATAGATAGATAGATAGATAGATAGATAGATAGATAGATAGATAGATAGAGGGAGGGCGATAGATAGATAGAGGGAGGGCGATAGATAGATAGAGGGAGGGCGATAGATAGATAGAGGGAGGGCGATAGATAGATAGAGTGAGGGCGATAGATAGATAGAGTGAGGACGATAGATAGAGTGAGGGCGATAGATAGATAGATAGATTGATAGATAGATATATAGATAGATAGAATGAGGGCGATAGATAGAGTGAGGGAGATAGATAGATAGATAGATAGATAGATAGATAGATAGATAGATAGATAGATAGATAGATAGATAGAGTAAGGGCGATAGATAGATAGAGAGAGGGCGATAGATAGATAGATAGATAGATAGATAGATAGATAGATAGATAGAGGGAGGGAGGGTGATAGAGGGAGGGTGATAGATAGATAGAGGGAGGGCGATAGATAGATAGATAGATAGATAGATAGATAGATAGATAGATAGATAGAGGGAGGGCGATAGATAGATAGAGGGAGGGCGATAGGTAGATAGATAGATAGAGGGAGGGCGATAGATAGATAGATAGATAGATAGATAGATAGATAGATGGATAGATAGATAGATAGATAGATAGATACCGTACAATCTATTCCAGTTCCAAGGAAAAGAATCATGTCCACATTAAGACCGGGGTAAGAAGGGAAGGAAGGGGTACATAGATTAATATAAAACAGTAACATTAATATCCATCAATGGTAGGGGGAGAAAGAGGAACCCAGTTTTTGTACCACATAAAAAGCCCTCTATGGAGTACAAAGGGTCTAGGCAGCAGTTTACTTAACAGGTCAAACGCACAGATTTTTCTTCCTGCACTTGCCTGGGGCCGCCTGGCTCAGTGCTTACACTATAAACAGTTAAGGGAGCCAGGCGACGGAGCTACACGTCACAAGGATAAGGAATGAAAGAATGGAGAGATACACCAGACAAAGTGGAGATAGATGAAAGAATAAAGAGAAAATGCAGAGAATGGATGGATAAAAGGGAGAGGACAGATGAGGAATGTGCGGAGAGACGCAGGGGATAAGGGAAGGAGAGAAAGAGAACAGAGAAATGCAAGGGAGAATAGAGACTAAGAGTGAAGAGCAAATGAAAGAGTGGAGAAAAACAGGTAGTACAGAGAAAAGAAGAGGGTTCAGAGATGCAAGGGAGAATGGAAAGGTTCCGGAGCGAGATGTAGAGCCTAGAGAGCAGAGACAGAGGAGTTGGTCTGGAGAGAAAGAACGAAAGACAGAGAAAACGAGACCTATTGGCTATCTCAATGCTAATGCAAAGCTGCACTTCAACACCTCGTCAGGAGTGTAAATACAACTACACTGTGTGTGATGCTGGAGACCAAGTGGTGCTGTGTTCTCCAGCTTTATTGCGAACGCACATCATTTAGAAGTAATAACTGTGTTGAGTTAATTTTATTGGTGCGTTTGCTTTTAGTTGTACAACACACTCATTTTTTGATAGGATAAAATATGGTGAATGATAGGATAAAATATGGTGAATGATAGGATAAAATATGGTGATCAGAGTTTATTATAGAATTAAAGTGTGCTGTATGTTTATCATTTTTTATTGCCTTTTGTAATGCGAGTGTGGTTTATTATACATATCAAATTATGTCACAATAAATAGGAATTATAAAGTACTGTTCTAAAGTGCTTCCTTTGCTGAAATCGTGTGTTTCATCTAGTTGAAGGCAGTGTTCCTGATAGCACGCAGCGCTGGTTCCTGGGGAAAACAGTCACAAAAGGTCATGCGTCCGTTTCCACATTCTAAAGTGACACAAAGACCCAAAATCGAGTAAAAACGGACTCTGACAAACCATGTACAGAAAAAGTTGTGTGGATTGTAGGTCGAAGCGAATCTCATATGCGCAACATTGGGGAAAGGACGCTGTACCTTTTAGTGTTTGCAGAGTGCCGCCACGCTGCCCGTGGCGACCCGGAAGCTCTTGGAAGCTCTTGGCCGGCCGGCCAATCCGCTCGCGGCCGACCGGAAGTCCCGCCTCCCCAGGTCCGCGAGCTGCCGGCGCATGGAGCGCCCTGCCGTCCGGTGTAGCCCGGGTCCCCAGGAGGGGGCCGGGGAGAAGGAGGAGTGTGGCGCCTGTTGCGGGGCTCCTCTGACCTGAGGGAGCCCCGATTTAGTTGGAGACGCGACGTGAGGAGCCCCGCCGGAAGAGCGCAGTTGGTGAGTGGGGCCCAGGGCTGATGTAAAGTGCGTGCGTGCCTGTTTGTATGCGTGGGGGGGGGAGTGTGTGCGTGTGTGCGCGAGGGAACGTGTGTGCACATGCGTGACTGTGTGTGATTGAGAGAGAATGCGAGGTAGCGGATAGTGTGCCTGTATGGGTGCTGTATGCCTGCGTGTGCATGCGCGCGCCTGTGTGTGTGTGTGTGTGTGCGTGCGTGCATGCAGAGAGGTGGGGGCTGCCTGTGTGTGAGCAAGGGCTTTGCGCATGCGCAGCGGCTTTGCGCATGCGCAGATACCAGACGCTCGCTCCCGAGGTCAAATCCGACCCTGAAAACGCTCGTAACACTTTGGTGTCCACTCTCCTGAAAACGGATCACATTAGTTGTCGAGCTGACAGCATTCATGCTTCGCATGAATGCTAACGTCAGCTCGACCTAAAAACTAAGCCTTTTCCAACACAATTTCTGAAAAGTGTCTGATTTTAAATTAGAGCTCTAGGAAAACTGAATGTGTTTTAATGAATAACTTCACATCAATCATTATCATTTCATATGCATATAAGAATAAAATTATTGGGGAAAAAACGCTTACGTTTCAAGGGCCAGTAATACCGATTCCACTGGCACACTGAAGTCCCATCACTGTGGAATAATCATGCAACAATCCCCGCACATGAGATTAGTAACACAAAGTGAACAGCTTGAAGTACAAATTAGGAAGCATATTTTGTGCCCACCCATCAGTAGACTGAGCACCTGCCAAGTGGGCTGCAAGCAGTTATGGGTTAGAATCCCAACGGGGCCAACTCAGGCTTTCATTCGTGTAGGAACACTTCATTAAATAAACACTGTCGAGGTGGATAATGACGACACCTACTAGTGAAGTGCCTAAAAATAATTCAGCTTTTGTGGTGTGCTATGGAACGAGTCATTAGAGTATTGTTACAAATGTAAGTTCTGCTTGATCTAGCTACATACTATATATACTCCGACTCTTCTGTGAGGGTTATTACCCCTTTACACTAAAGGCTTGTAATTCTGAGATATTCATGCAATCATGGAGGAACCGCCTCTATTTATTACTAAAAGAAGATAGCTTTGCCTTCAACAAAGAGCTCCCGCCCTAAGACAAATCTTTCTGAAGCTTAGTGTTTTAAACTTTCGTGCAAAAAAATTGGCTTGGACAGAACTCCAAGATTTATCAAAATGTATAGAGATAAACAAAGCAAGAGTCATGTGTAGGGTGTGTGCTTTAAAGAGTTGTTCCAGCTGTAGAAACTGGTCACTGATATTTTGCAGCTGTGCCAGAAAGTCTCGAGGTAGCAGAGCCAGGCAACAGGCGCTAGAAGCAACAAGCATTTGCAGAGCCAATAGGGCTCGTCTATGCGAGAGCTACTGGCTTTGCTAATGTATCTTAGTCATGTTGTACCCCAGCGTGACTGCTGTTCAGCATGGCTAAAAGTTAGTGGGGTAAAGGAGAGTGGAGTAAAGGAGAGGGGGGTGTTGTAAAGTAAAGTGGAGTGGTATAGAGTGGAGTGGTGTAGAGGGTCAAGGAGTGGCATACAGTGGAGCGGTAGAGCGTAGAATGGAGCAGAGTTGAATGGCATCGAGGGAGTAGAGTGTCAGAGTGAGTAGAGTGTTGTGGAGTGGCACAGTGTCGTGGAGTGGTGTAGAGCAGAGTGAAGAGGAGAAGAGTGTTAAATAGTACAGTGATATCGTACAGAGTAGATTGTCATAGAGTAGAGTGGAGTGGAACAAAGTGGAGTAGTGTGGCAGAGTGGATGGGCATAGAGTGGAGTAGAGTGTTGTAGAGTCGAGTGGCATAGAGTGGAGTGCCGTAAAGTGGCATGGAGTGACGTAGAAAGTGGAGTAGAGTGTCCAAGAGTCGAGTAGAGTCTTAGACATAGTGTTGTAGAGTAGTGTGGCATAGAGTGGAGTAGAGTCCCAGAGTTGAGTAGAGTTTAATGGTGTAGAGAGTCAGAGTGGAGTATCGTGGAGTGTAGTGTAGTACAGTGGACTAGAGCGAAGAGATGTAAAGTACAGTGGTGCAGAGTAGATTGGCGTAGAGTGCAATGTTTTTGAGTAAAGTGGTGGAGTCCATTGACAGAGTGCAGTGATGTATAGTGGTGCAGAGTAGATTGCAGTGGTATAGAGTGCAATGGCGTAGAGTGGAGTGAAGTGGTGTCCAGTGGCGTAGAGTGTAGTGGTGTAGAGTAGATTGTTTCAGAGTAGCGTGGAGTGGTACAGGGTAGAGTGCAGAGGTGTACAGTAGAGTGGCGTAAGGTAGCGTGGTGTAGAGTAGCGTGGCATGGAGTGCAGTGGCGTGGCATGGAGGGCAGTGGTGCAGAATAGATTAGAGAGCGGCAGAGTGGAGTGATGCAGAGTACAGAGGTGTAGAGTGCAGTAGAGTGCAATAGAGAGGTGTAGAGTTGAGTGGTGCAGAGTAGAGTGCATTGGAGTAGAGTGCAGTAGTGAAGAGTAGAGTGGCGGAGAGTTAAGTCTTGCAGATTAGAGGGTCATAGAGTGCAGTGGAAAAGAGTGCACTAGAGTAGAGTGGTGCACAGTACAGTGGTGATGTGGTGCACAGTAGAGAGGGGCAGAGAACACTGGCATAGAGCAGAGTGGTGCAGAGTAGAGTAGAGAGGCGTAGAGTGAAGTGGTTAGAGTGTAGAGTCAGAGTCCAGGGGTGCGCAGCCAATTGAAGTCACGTAGAGTAGAATGGATTACAATGTTGAGGCGTAGAAACTAGTGGCATACAGTGCATTGGCATAAAGTGCCAGGGGTATTGAATTCTTATAGCCCGACTCCCGGGACATATTGCTTGGGGTCAAGGACAACAAGTGTTCATGTTTGTTTCGACCTTGGGACAAGTAAGCCCAAACTCCTGCAGCACAAACCCTTTGGCTGCCAGTTTATAGTATCACATTATGGATCAGGGAAAGGTACTGTCTGCAGTTAAGGTGATATTTGTGTCCATATGTTAATGCTATTCAAATTCATATTTATGGGTCATTAATGCAAAGCTTCCATTATTAGGGTGAGCGCTCTAAGAAAATTGTACATTCAGACTGCACTGCTGAGTGGTACCGGTATAAAAATGTGTACACACGTTTGCAAAGTTTAACAATATAAGGTTATGTATAATGCTCACAAAAAATGCGACTAGGAAAAAAACGGTTTGCTTCAATATTGTGACATTTTCGGTAACATTTTTTGAAGCATCATCTACTAAAATGTCTTGATGCCTTCTAGTATTCAGAAAAAAACGTTGTTTTTGTGGGAGCTGCCCAGCGATTATCAATATAATAAACATTGGCAAAAAGCTATACTATTTTTTGGTCTCGAAAAGCACACATTGCCACAGTAGTTCCTGGCAAACTAAACTAGAATGCTGTGACTCAGAAATAAATAAATTGATGTATTAAAAACAAAAGGTCTTTGTTAACTCAAGACCTATTCTTAAATAAAGTCTGAAAAGTGTGCCCATGGTATATGCCTTTGCATTAGTGCAGATTTACAGCTTTTATGAATTCCCAAAAATTTACAGTAGTAGGCCATGAAATCGAACTCCTAGAAAATATTTGTGTACTGCATTTAGTGTACATTTCAAGCAAAAATCGGTTGAGAATTTACAAGTTCACTCTCCCTCCAACCACTTTTTTTCCCAACTGTGGAAGAAGATTTATTTCTACCCTTGTCAAGGGTAAATTTTCAATCTTTCTCAATATGGGAAAAGCCCTCACAGACTGCATCGAAACAAGCGCCAATCACACCAAGGAATTCTTCAACATCGTTAGAAAGTTCTCCTGCCAGTCATGCACAGATAACACGGTCCGCCTCTCCCAAGAACTCTGCGACATCCTGTCGGACAACTTCGACTGCCAAACTGCTCGAGAAGGACTTTAATCACCAGCATCTAGAAAATAATAAAGCTGCTAGACGCCGCCGAATCCGGCTTCACCGCTGACCATAATACCGAGAACGCCTTTATAGCTGTCACTAATGACATCAGATCCATCCTCGACCGGGATGAAACAGCAGCCCTCGTCCTTTTTGGTCTCTCACCTGCATTCCACACCGTAGCCCGCCCCACCCTCATCCACAGACTCCCTCATCGGGGGGGGGGGGGGGGATGAGGAGTGGGGGGGGGTTGAAGCTCAACACAGACACAACGGAAGTGCTGATCTTCTGGAAGAACGTCTCCTCGTGGGACACCTGGTGGCCCCCAAGCTTGGACCCACACCCAGAGACCACGCTCGCAACCTCAGTATAATCCTTGACAAAACACTCCCCATACAGTGCCAAATCAACACAGTCACCTCCTGCTGCTTCCACACCCTCTGCATGCTCCGGAAAGTCTTCAGATGGATCCCTGCCAACACCAGAAAGACCATCAACCAGGCCCTCGTAACCAGCCGGCTAAACTATGGAAATGAGCTCTACACCGGTATTACCGCCCAACTTCTCAAGAGGGTCCAGACCACTCAGAACACACCCTCAATCTCCCTAAGCGGACCTGCGTCACCCCCACCTCATGAATCTCCATTGTCTCCCCATCTAGACGAGATTCCAGTTGAAGTAACTGACACATGCCTGCAAGTCCCTGTATACATCAACCACTGCCTGAATTTCCACCAACCCGCCAGACACCTGCTACATGCCGCCCTAACCCTCATGCACACCCCTCGCTTTCGCCAAAGTGAACTTTCCTTCTCCAACCAAACTGAACTTTCCTTCTCCAACCACCACGCGCACCCCCTGCTTTCGCCAAAGTGAACGTTCCTTCTCCCACCACGCCGCCAAGGCCTGGAACGAACCACCCCTCCACCTACACACATCACCCACCCTCCCTCCCTGGCAGAATTCAGAAGGGGACTCAAGACCTGGATTTTTGACTGAGACCAGCAGAACCTCAGTGCCTGGATACCCTCTGGGTTAAAGAGCAGCTGATTGAATGAAAGGATTAGAGAAGAGCTGGTGAAATCCACTAAAACATGCAAGTTAGTAGGTTTGCACAGACTCCAAAGCACATTCCAAACCTGGAACTATTGCTTAACGCTACCTCCAGCCTCAGTATGTAGATCTGTGGGAAAGTGGCAAAATGCAGGAATTGCTAAAATTCAAACCCTACTATAGTATGAGCCTGGCATAATCAAAGAGACGATTATCAGAGCACTTATATAAAGAGATGGTGGTCATAAGCACCAAAAGGATAAGTGTATTTTTTACAGGACAAGCAGAGTTATGAAGCAACTTGTCCCATGGACAAGTAGATATTTTATTAAATTCCACACTCCTGAAGTGCACTGGCGTAGAGTGCAGTAGGGTGGCGTAGAGTAGAGAAGTGCAGAGTAGAGTGCAGGGGCACAGAGTGCAGTGGCACAGAGCAGAGTGGCACAGAGTGCAGTGGCGTAGAGTGCATTGGTATTAAATGCATTGGTATAGAGTGGTGCAGAGTAAAGTGACAGAGTGCAATGATGTAGAGTGCTTTGATGTAGAGTAGAATGGCGTACTGTAGAGTGTTGCAGAATAGAGTATAGCGGTGTAGAATTGGTTATGTAGAGTGGAGAGGCGCAGAGTGCAGTGGCTTAAATAGTTTGAGTAGAGCGAAGTGCCATAGAATGTAGTGGCACAGAGTAGAGGATCATAGAGTGCAGTGGTGCAAAGTAGATTAGAGTGGCTTAGAGTGGACAGGCATTGAGTGCAGTGGTAAACAGCGCAGTGGTGCATAGTAAAATAGTGTGGGGTAGAGTGCATTGGTGGTGTAGAATAGAGAGACATCGAGTGAAGTGGTATAGACTGGAGTGGTGCAGAGTATAGTGCAGTGACAGTGTGGAGTTGCATAGTGTGGAGTGGTGCAGAATACTGTAATTGCATGGATATAGTGCTTACTACCCCTGAAGAAGAGTTGAAGCGCTTCATGGCAAGTAGCACGCTACTCCGAAACTCAAGGTTAGTGGTTATTCCAGTGATTATACTGGTTTTTAAGATTAGTAATGTGTTCTCGAGAAAGAAAACAAAGGCATTCCATGCACTTACTGCGGTTTCCTTGTGGCAGATTAACATTAATACCAGTTAGTTTATTAGTGGTGGCCATGTGGTTCCAGGCAAATGGTTGGTGAGATAAATAGATAAGCGATTGAAGTTAGTTATTGTTAGGTAGCACAGATACGGTTGTAAAGGAGCGCCTGTGGTCTGTGAAATGATGTATAAGTGATTTGCAGAATTACAATAAGAGAGATTAAGGCAGAAAGCCATGAGAATGACAGGAGCCTATATTCAGAAATATAAGGCATGCAGAGGATGCAAGGTAAGGAGAGGGTCACTGAAGAAAGAAAGGAGAGGAATTATTTGCAGGAAAGCAAGTAAAATTTCTCATGCCGGGTTTTAGAATCATATTTTTAAAATTATAGTGTAAGAAGACGTTACAAGACCACAAGCAATCTGAGAAAGTAAGCTTTAGAAAGAAAGAACATTATACATAGTGCGTCATGGTTGGGCTGACAGCTTAAAAAACCTGTGAAGCCAAGTGCACACACCATTTAAACATTAGGAGCTCTAGCCTGATGTTTGCCAAGCCTAGGGCAGCCCTTTTTCTAGAGTATCAATCTTGGTATAGGGTCTGTAAGCTGTACAAGCAGGTGTGGTGCAAAAAAAGTAAGTCTCATTCACTGATCTTCCCTTACTATTCTGTAATAAAGATTATTTCACTCACTCACTAAAAAGAAGTTATTTGGCCCCGCTATGAGCATCTCGCAGACAGATATGTACTAAATTATCTAATCTCACTCCAGGTTCTTCCTACAGCATAGCAGAGCAGCCATAGGGACGAGAGGTTCCTAGTGTTAACATTCCAAGTGCATGTTATGTGTGCTTGTGTATGTTGCCAGTGTAGTACATGCATTGTATGTGTTAGTGAAGGAGGCCTGTGGGTTCCTTATTCAATGCCCCTGGCCTGTCCATGTGCACAAGATTCTGGCGAGGTTGTTTTTCCTGACAGTAGAAGTGTGTTTAGGACATTCCTGGAGCTGTAGAAAGAGGCCCAACCATGGAAGTGGGGAGACAGTGTACTTGTATAATTTCGATTTTATATTTTTAGTGAGATCTACTGATAAGCCGTCTTGCATAACAAACACTTGGTAGGTGTTGGGAGCGAAAGGTGGGACTGTAGTCTCTATTCACCAGTGAGAAGGGTCTTTTAGGTGAGAGCAGCTATGCTTTACTCCCACTGTTTTGTCCTGCAGCAGAGGCTTGCCATTAGGTGTGAAGTATTTACAAGATACAAAAAACTAGGCATCACACACAGCAAGCATATCAAGACATTATGTAGAAAGCAATAACTTGGAGATCACTATCAGTAGAGCATTTGGCTCTTACCATACCCTTCCACCCTAAAGACGTAAAGGAGGATGAAGTACACGACCAGTAACATCAGTCATATCATCTTTGACCAATATTACAAAATTCTCTGACATAAGGATTAGTATAGTGTAGTGACAGTGTGGAGTGGCGTAGTGAGGAGTGGTGCAGAGTAGAATGCAGTGGTGTGGAGTGGTGCAGAGTGCAGTGGAGTAAAGTGGAGTATGCATGGTGTGGCAGCACACTCCCATTACAGACAATGCATCTACAATTGAAATGTATTAAATTTGCACAGAGATACAGTTCCTGATAAAAGTATAAAGGGCACAAACGAAAATGTTTGGAAATGTCATCACTCAGTGTATTCATATGTTTTGATCGTATTAAAATATTTGTTTCCACCACACTTCAGAAATACCACAAAATGTTCTTTGTGCTTTCCATATTTTGAAACTGCTTTTCATTTACATACATTTATTTATTTTTGTGCTAGAAAAAAACACTGTACCTAACACCCAAGTAGCCAGCATGATTGTCACATAAATCCTCTCCCTTAGAAGTCAGAAAAAGAAAAGTAAACACCAAGCTTCCTTAAAAATAGAGTCTGACATTTGACCTCGATCTTTGAATGCAGAGCAAATTTGACAAGATAAGAACAAAATTTAAAGGCCTGTTTACAGAAATTCAGTACTGGTGGAAGAATACAATAAATAGGGTTTGTGTAAGGAAGGGGACAAACTCAAGCTGGACAGCCTAAACCAAAGTCAGCAAAGAGAAAGAAAGCAAATAGGAGAAAAAACCACAAATGGGCCAAATGCATTTTTAGGGAGGCATTCCGAACGTCCCCAAGATCTTGTTAGCAAACCAGACAGCTGTGTGCTGTGCTGTCTGGTAGGCTTTGACCTGAACATGCACAGACAATGACATTCCTTTTTGTGCACTGGAAAGTTTGCCCCAACCTTTAGTAAGGCAGAAGAACATGCACAGGACAGGCAGCAGAGGTGCAAGATTCCCTCATTGATAAAGAGACAACAAACAGATTATATCAATTCTTTCTATGGTCTAGGTACCAATATTTGTACTGGGGAATGGTTTGAATTCTATGATCTGACTGCACTTTCTCTGTACCCTGGACTAGTTGTTTAACTGCACTTGCCCCCATTTACACTGGTGTTCTCTTGCCCCCATTTACACTGGTGTTCCTTCAGTGCTCCGTCTTGAGCCATTTAGAATTTTGTCTCTTTATTATTTTGTTAATTGTAATTATATTCTCTTTGCACTTCAACTCATGCTTCTATGCTGATGAAAAAATGTTCTTTTAGTGTTCTTTCTTTTCTACTAAATTCCAAGCTCATGTTTTGGCCAGCCTCTCTGTTGTGGAGGGCTTGGATGCGCGCTTACATTTTAAACTCAAAGTCCTAAAAAGCACAAATACTTTTTCCCTGCTTTCTCGTGTATTCCTCTCTCTCATCCCATCTTATTTACTAAAGGTCAGATTTCTTTTGTCTTTCTGCCACAATCTTGTATTTCAGTTTGATTCTTCACTTAATTTTGTTCACCAAGGGCCAGATGTAGGTAATTCCGATTTACCTACTCTTAAATACCGAATCATACCGATTCGGTATTTAAGAGTAGGTAAATTGGAAGTAGGCAGATGTAGGTAATTTTTATTTTACAATTACCGATTCTGTAAGATTCGGTATTTACCGATTCGGTAAATACCGAATCAGTATTTCCCATTGATTCCTATGGGCCTTGAAGCCCATAGGAATCAATGTGAAATACCGATTCGGTATTTACCGAATCGGTAAATACCAAATCCTGGAAGGGGGAACGGGGTGTCACTTTGACACCCTGTAGCACCCCAATTGCAGGCTTGTGTGCCATGTGGCACGCATACATACCCCTAAGGCCATGTCTGTGTGTCACATGGCATAGGTGTACATGCACAGATGTGCATGTACACTGGAATTCGGTATTTTACCACCCAATAGGAATGGGTGGTAAAATAAGAAATCCTAAGGGCCTGTGGCACTGCAAACGGTGCCACCTACATATGGATTAACAGAATCGGTATATTTACCGATTCGGAAAAATACAGACGTGGTAAATTTACCGAATCGGTAAATATACCGATTCTGAAAATTCCGAGCCACCTACATGTCAAAAGTCAAATACCGTTACCGACCGGTATTTGGCTACCTACATCTGGCCCCAAATTTCTTTTGATGCCAACGTCTCTTGTTTTTTACCCATATAACATCCAGAAAATAAACTCGCTTTTTCCTGTCTCGTTCCTTCTTTGAAACGTCTGCTTCATACTCATTATACATTCTCCTGTTAATTACCGCTGCTCCTTCTCAGCTGGTCTTCCTAAATAGATCACAGTACCCTTCCAGATCATCCAAAATTATAACTAGGTCATTGCCCCCTTGCAGTTTTCCCAAAATTCTAAATCGGTCACTACATCCTTCTGGATAATCCAAAATTATTGTGCTTGCCTTTTATTTTGTCTCTTACCAAGCTTATGTATCTCTATCTCTTTCAAATGTACTGGTTACTTCTACTTTTGCTTCTTCAACTTCTGTTCCACATTCTCGGTCATGTGTTCACAAGTTTTAATTTTCTTGTGTTACATTATTCACTACGCTGCTCCTATTTGTTTTTAGGCTCCAATGTGCTTCCTCTCGACTTTGTTCCATTGTTGTATAAGCACCTCAATGAGGAATACGCTACTAATTACTGTCGTGAGTGCCCCTGGCATATATGAGTTTAAAAAACCTCCTGGAATAAATTTCT
This sequence comes from Lissotriton helveticus, assembly GCF_964261635.1. Taxonomy (NCBI): domain Eukaryota; kingdom Metazoa; phylum Chordata; class Amphibia; order Caudata; family Salamandridae; genus Lissotriton; species Lissotriton helveticus. The sequence continues at coordinate 1,505,265,962 of NC_136069.1, read as the reverse complement.
TCAAAGTATTAAACCTACTCCGATTCATTTATTTTAAGTTATGTACTGGTTTATTTACATCACAATTTGTACCACACAGTAAATATGATAAACCCAAATACAATATAGGTACCCTGTATTTGCAGTAGCATACAAGCTCAATTACATAATGAGCAAAATACAACAGACAGCTGCAGCAACCCCCAAACCCCACACACAAACTCATAGCACAACAGCAACAACGCCACTCACTCGGAGAGAGCAGAAGTACAGCACAGGCAAGCAGCAATGCAAGTGTTTCTCAGAGAGCATGCTCCCACCATGTAAACAGCAGATACCACACTGATAGGCAAGCTTCTTTCACACACAGCACTGACAGCAGTATGGAAGCTTCCACCACACATACTTTCTGTAATGACAGAGGAACGAAAACAACATGTACAACACAAGCTGAATTCAGGTCAGTAACAGGTCAGTTTAAGCATCAAGAACAGGAGAGACACACACACACACAAACACGGTACAGTACAGATTGTGGTTCAAGTCTCAAATCTGGGAGATTTTTCCATATAATTATTCAATCGCTGCCATTGTTGATAAGAGATTTCATAGCATCCTTCTCAGATTGGCCAGGTCTGTTAATACGATTTGTTGGACGCTCTCCATTTGTTTTGATCTTTCCTTTTTTTGAGGGGACAATGTGCCTTTTTCAATCATAAAAAGTTAGGGATGTTTTCCGATATAAATTGTTGGTTATTACTCGGGTGATGGACCTGCTAGACAAAGTAATTAGAGGATGGTTTGACTATAGCTGGGGATGCATTTCCAGTTTTTAACATTCTATCAAGGTCCAGTGTGTGATCAGAAACATGGGTCAAAAACTTCACTAGCGGAGACGCCCGACATTCATATGCTCTACAACGTCTACAACCCGTCTGTTACCAAGGTCGTCCATGCACAGGCTACAATCTTTAAATACTACGATTTTCTGAGCTATCGTTTGAAGGTATACTGCCAAAGTCAGGATTCCTCCCAGAATGGACATGTATGGCCATGGCCCATATCAAAGATGGAGCAGGATGTGGTGAAACCAAGTGGCTGACAGCCCGGTAAATAACAGGGGGATGGTAGGGATGGTGCTCAGAAGATGAGGTAGGAGAAGTGATAGCAGCATGGAGGTTTGATTACACTTGCCATTCAACTTGCCCATGGCCCAATACTCAGGTCACTTGGGGTGCCCAAAGGTGATGCTAAATGATTAAAGTGGCTTGGAGGAGAGCATGAGATCTGGAGTGGTTCTGCTGCAAGGTTGGTATCCATAAATTGGTCTGATATGCCCAGCTGCTCCAGTGGTACTGTTGCTACAGAACCTGTTCATTTCCAAGCCTTAAAGAGTTAGCTGACTCAATGGTAATCTAACTCACAATATAATGATGCAATTGTTGTTACGTTGACATTATAACTCGTGGTTACTTGTATAATTGGTTTGTACCACGTAAACGCAATAAACAGATTTAAATAAAAGAAAAAGAGTTAGATGACCTAAGCGGACTATTGGGTATGTCGCCCTTCATCTCTTGCACGGTATTGTATAGTAACCGAAAAAGATACACTAAAACATTTAAAGGTTTACACTAACTAAATATTCGAGTGAAACAACCAAATGAATTGGAGGAGGACAAGAGGACTAATCTATAATGTGCCAGAGGTCTCGACTACCAGTCCATGCAGCTAGAGACCAATTAATTTTAACAGGAGAACAGAGTTCATACATGCACATTTAAAAGGCTGAGGAAAACTATGATTGATTGCTCGCCCTGGGATTAGCACTCTGCTAGGTTGAATGATGTCTTTTCCCCAAAAATGTGTTGCGTTTTGCTGATCATTGAAGACTAAATGAAAAAGTAGGTCATAAAAATATATTCTCACATATCTGATGTTCGTGGTGATTTCTTTGATCAGGCCCTTGGTGGTCATTCCTATCCTCAGGCTTCAGATTTTAATTTGCAACTTGTGACAATGAGTTGCACTGGTGGACTGAGGGGAAGGAAACACATGAACTGGTTTTTGAAATGAAGCTTGGCCAAAGGTTTCTTGGACAGGAAAAAAAAGTAAACTGCAGCAAAGATCCCAATTCTTGCTAAGCTTTCTGGGGTTGTATCCAAATACGCTCAAACAATGAATAGCGATTCCATTATCTTAGACACGGGCTACATTTCGTATTTTGGTTGTTTTTGTTTTTTTACATTTTGAGGGTGTATTTTTGTCTAGGCATAGGTAGAAAATGTTAGATTAAACATCTCAATATTAGAAAATTAAAGTATGATATCTCTGCATTTATCACATTAGCTACAGATAACCACTTATTAAGCTTTTGCATTTCATTCTGTCTGAGAAACCCCTACCTCTACACCCCTATAAAATATCGGGATCCCTAGAAGCTTTTCACTCTCAATGTACACGCTTGCTAAGGTCAGGCTTGTTGCACCAATGTTAGGTAATCAAACTGGTGTGATGATGGTTAACCATTAAGTTACTACTTATCAGGTGTTCACTACTTTCTGGCCACTCCTGTTCCATTCACTGCACCAACATTTGCAAATGTGGAAACCTACAATAGATGAGGATTTCACTATGCCGTAAAGGAACAACAATTAGTCATATATGGTATTCCCTAAAACAAATATTCATTTTTGCACAGCTACATGATACTTAGAAGACTTATTTTTGTGAATTGGACCCTAAAAACGTCTGATAAGACAGCGGCCAACCCAAAGCGGAGTGTACAGCATAATTTAATCTAGTCTAACTGATTAGTGGAAGAGAAAAAGTAAGGTTGAATCAATTTCATGTGGATTATTCTAACAAATACAGAATACATTTGTATGTAAAGAGCACAATTAGACTTTATGAATATACATACAAACAGCACCAAATGGCTGCCAAATAAGTGCTGCACTATTTATCATGAGTGTTCTACACTTCAGTGGTCAATTCTTAAAAAGGTGTTTTTTTAAGACTGCATGAGGGTTATAGCCAGCAAGTTTCAAACAAAAATGAATTACCCCTTGTGACACTTAAGGCACACCAACATCTAATGGCTCCCAACGTTACGAATATATCTACCAGAGTTAGAATATGTTGGGCCCAGGGTTCTTGCTCTTGAAAGGAGCTCCTATTTCACAATGGACGCAAAGCCTGCTTGAAACCACGATAGATCCATTCCCAACAGCTGTAGAGGTATCTTACTTGAGTGTACCCAGCAGCTGAGTCTGGAGGAGGAGAGTTACACATCCCTGGTGCAGTGTCGTGTACCTACCTTCTCCTTATTTTAACCATTCTGATAGCCTTGGTGTTTTTCCCCCCAAGGCAAGAGATGTATGTCATGAGCTACTGACCAGTGCTCCAAGTCAGTAGATCTAATGCCTAATGAGGGGATAAGCAACTATTTAGAAAATTAAATAATACAAGTAGATTAATAAAAGTATATATACATACAAAACAAACTGTAGAACGGAACATTTAAAAACCCATCTGTAATGTTAAGAAATTTAAAATAGAGGTTAAAAATTGAGTTGGTATCCTTTGCTGTACTTGTGCTTCCCCCACAAATCAAGCAAACCAAATCTAGTATAGACGATTAGCGGAAGCACTGGAATGCACGAACAAAAAGAGACCATGCATGAAGAGCAAACAAAGACAAACGGCCTAGCACCTGTCCACATTCTCTTAAGAACAAACTCAGTCCAAACAGAGGAACATAGGGCACACTTTCCCTTTAAACACGTTTTCCAGTAAAGGTAATACCTCCCCGCAAAGCATGCCTCCCCTACCCCTTCAATGTATCCAGATGCAAGTATCATCAAACCCAACCTTTTTCCAAATTGTCTCTTTTCAGCTTGTTTCACTGCCCACTTTACAAACAAATGGCTGCAGAACCAAGCCCAAAAAACCTGTGGACTTCGGAGCAGCAACACAACCTAAAAGAAACAACAACACAACGTCACTAATCAGTTAATAGCCAATGTGGCCGCACAAAACACCTGTAACAATCTGATCTCCACCTTCCCATTCTTTTAATAAGCTTCCCTAAACTACTCCTCTCACTGTCTTCTGGAGCTGCCCGAAGCAGAAAGAATGCGTGCTACACTCAAATACCGGTAATACCATCTCTGCAATTGCCATTTGTAAAACCTTTAACACCAGAAAAGTAAATACCAGTTAACTCCAAGCTTGCACAAAAATGTTCCTAACTTGACCCAAGCCTGTCCACGACTATTCATACCACAGACCTACCAGACATGCTTATTTCACCGGAGAAGCACTCATCTCCTCTTTGATCCGTGTTAGATTTCCTAAACCTCAGTACTACTGTACTCCTGACAATCTGCACATCCTGTCTCACCAAACCACTACTTTCTTTGCCCATAATTCCGATATTTGGAATGCCCCAAAGTAGAGACAATATCTCATCAATGAAGTAAATACTCGTTCTTCCTCATTCAAACATATCCCTGGCAAAACCAGCACCAATCTCTTCGACTATGCCACCATGATGGGGTATAACCCTTTCCCTCACTGTCCTATCTTGACCAACCATCTAAAATGTCTGAACTCGTCTCTCCAGCCTATAACCCCAAAACAACTCGCCATAGACGCACACTCCTGCCAGTTTCCCTGCAATGGTTACAGCCGTTAATCCCATCTCTAACATGTCCATGATAAAGTTCACCACATATCTCGTTCGCTCCCTTTTACAACTTTTCACATCTCTTTATACTTAGCCCTGGATGCCACAAAGTCAATCCACGCCTGTCAGTAAGTCTTCTGAGTCGAATTTGCCAATGACCCGTCAATTAATTCCAGAACCCTCAGTGAACTACCATCCACAGGTCTTTTGGCAATTCAGTCACTCGTTGGTCCGCGTCCGGGAGAAAACCCACAGAACAATGTCCACCGAAAAAAAGACAATGTATCTGGAATGTCATTATTTACACCAGGGACATGTCATGGATAAAACACAATGGTGTAGTTCAGACAACACAACCCAACATAAACATATGCAACTGCAGTATACGCTAATCCCAAACTGATTGCCTGTGTTCACTAGGTGTACCATGGCAATGTTGTTGACATTGAAATTCACCTTCTTGTCTCAAACAAAGAATAAGACACAGAATAACTCATAGTGAGTTCATGTGAAACTGTCATCCAAACTGACCGCCAAATAACTTTAAACCCACATGATGAACAGGCAAAGGGCGAAACGCAGACTTGACAGCACACTTTGAATTGAATACGTTTTGTGGTGGACACATTGAAGACCCAGTTACAACTTCTATTGAGGAAGATTAAGAAGATAAATGAGGAGATAAGGAAAGTGTTGGGAAAAGGAGAAACAAATGTAAGAGATTTGGGACGTGTGGTTGATGTACTGTCCTAATTGGCATGCCCAAATGTGGGTCCCGTTCGCTATGCCAACAGATTCAAGCTAACCTGAATGATTAGGGGCGATAACCCAAAACCGGTCCCAGGATGCCTGTTTCTGGTCTAGGGAGGACCTGCCGGGCAGTTTGGGCTGGACTGTTCCCATGGGAAGCAGGGTCAAGACGGATTAGCGTATGCCCAGGTCTAAACTGGGGCGGCATGGTGAGCAAAAGAATGATGGATTTAACCCACATCTCTTGACTGGGGGAGAATATTTTGATTTGTTCTGCATTACGTCCTTCAATTGTGTGTCTTTTGCTTTAAAGCAGCTGGCAGCCATCCTTTATCTGAACTACATTTTGCTGAATTCCAACACGCATCCCTTTACTCCTTCACTATGTCACGCGCTGTGTGCAGGCTTGGCTACCCAAAACTATTCTTCCTGTGTTACTATTCCCCCTGGCTCCCTCTTACCCAGCGCTGATTTGCTCTTCTGTGCCCCACCAGTGACATCATCCACATCCCTTCCTCTCGGCAGTTGGCTTTGCGCCTCTTGCTGGGCCGGGAAACGCACTCCAGTAGGCCACACCCCGCCTCTCCCACTATAGTGGCAGCCACCTTCATTCCTGCCGCCTTATGTACATCCTAGGAGGCCACCGTAAATGCGCTCTCAAAGCAGTGCAAGCCCCCGTTCCCTCCGCTGTCATTTTAATAGCGTGACTTGATCTATCGGCGCATATCTCCCTTAGCACCTATTGAACCTGTCACCAGTTCTTTCTTCCATGTTCCAGGTATTTTTGGTCATGAAGGGGAACAAGCAAGCATTGCTGTTTCTACCCCCTCAGCCGATTTACTTGCAGGGTGTGCTCTCTGAGGTACCCGCACAGCTGATCAATGTCTCCAGGGACTATAAATTGCCCACCCTGAATCACGGAGCACCCGGTGTGGCTCTACAACTTTCTTAGTCTGCTCTGAAGGCATTTATTAAAACTGATCAACTACTCTAATCCATTACCGCTATCCGGGCCTATACAAAACCCTTCCACCTACATCTACAGTAAGAAGGTCCTGCCACCTTCAGCTTGACCCTAAATGTCACCTAGACCCTCTCTCTCAAACTACAGCTATTCCTTCTCCCATGTTGTCCTGGTAACCACCTCTCACTCGAACAGCCCGGGAAGACCTCTTAAAGCTGCCTCTCCCCGATCCCGTTAGCTTAATGGACTTGACTCAATCCTCTCCTATGCAGAAAGAACCAATCTATTAAATTAAATCTCTGGTGTCTCTCAGTGACAGAGTCGCCTGGTCACCTATGTAGAGGCCGAGCTTCTTTCCTGTAGCAGTAGAAAACAAAGAGGCCGCTCGACACTGTAACAAACCCTGGAATTGGATTTAAATGTATTTTTCTCCTACATCTTAGGAAGATAGTTAACTGCTAAAGTTAAAAGTTCTCCATCTACTCCAGTTGGTACGCTTCTACAACCACCTTTTGCACATTATATGTTTCTGTAGTATGGAGCATGAGTAGATTACTCAAAGACAAACTTCTTTTTGATTAGGTTAGCCAACAACACCCCATTTCCTTTATATTCTCCTATGTAAATATCAGTGGAAATAAAAACTGCTAACTTAAGAGTTTATTTGGACAATCACAGGAAGTAAAGATTACATTGAAAATTGATTTGGACCTTACCTTAACGAGTGAAGGTTACAACTGCATTGCTACAGGCAGGAGTTTCTCTTCACAGCTTAATTAGCCAGCACTAACCACAAGCCAAGGCAGGTCAATATAACAGACCTAAACGAGGGCCAAAGAAACACCAGGCAGGCCACACTAACCAGAATGCTTTTCTTTCAGTTGTTAATGTCTTAGATATGTAGGACGGAAATATGTAAACAAGTGTGAGTTGAGGGTTTTGTGGTTAACTTTCTGTGTTTTGGCAATAAGCTATACCACACAACTATTTGCTATGGCTCACTATGTTACAAAATATATATGAATACCCATAAAAATTCATGTGTATGCACTTCAAAAGATTTCATGCTTAGATAGATCACATTAACATGAGGCCTGGAGCTCAAAAGGGCTTCCTACCTGACCTTGACTGGACAAGCTTCAACAAGCTATTCTGTACCCCCTTAGAGGTCACCTTGCTTGTCCCGACTACATGAAATTTCTTTATCTGGTTGTGCAAGTTGCTTACACATTGCCGAGCCAGCCTTTCTGGTCTGCCCATATATGGCTGTTTATAATTTGCATGGTGCAGACATTGCACATCCACGTTAGCCATATTTGGCTTTGTGTCATATTCTAGTTCTGCTGACATGGCATTTCAAACTGTATATAGCACCTAGAAACTTGTCACTCTGGGAAGAAGCAGTCTGAGAGCCCCTAAGGCTGGAGACCTGACTTCTTCCTTGCTAATTAGCAATGATGCATGCTTTTGGTGGCAATAAATACATTTCACTCTGTTTCTGAGCAAACCTGCTGTGTCTGGCGAGTTTCATTCATTTGCTCCTGGGAGGGTGCCAGTATTTCCCCATCACACTAGACAGTCTTTCTGTACCATCAACCTCGGTACTGGATTTAAGCCAGAGATAGCCACCCCCTAAAATATTTGCTGTAAGAGCACCTAATACATGGATTTGTGTTGCAGGACTTCAATGATTAACGGCAGCATTCCTCACAGGGTTGGGGGTGTTGGAAAGCAATGTCATTTTAAAAGAATGAATCATTAATACAGGTCTACATCTTCTAAAGTAAAGGAGTGCATTAAAACACATCATGCATTGGGAGAGAGGACGGAGAAATAGAAAATGCAAAATTCTTTGAAAAATCACCCCAGTTAAGAACCTTCTAGTGTCTCAAGTCTGGATTCTGTGAGAGGCAGTGCTGCACGTTGTTTTTAAAAGGAAGCCTTAACTGAAAACAGCTGCTGGTGAGAGTCTGTAAGGTGAATTTGCCAAAAATACATGCTTAAATTTCCGGTGTGCTTTTTCCCCTCCTTTTCGAAACACTCTTACAGGACCGTTTCCAATTATGCTGGCGTTCGGTTCAACCTAGCACCTAAAAGTTGCACACTTTCAGTACAATTGTGTTTGTATTGCTTTTTGTAAAATAAAAACTTAAAGTTATTCGGAGACATTTCCAGACTTTGTAAAACTGGGCTCAGCAAAGCGGACTGTGTGTTTACCATGCCAATTCTGTTGAAGAAGGGGGTGGCGGCGCTCATTTTACTGCGACCTGTTACCATTACCAACCAAAACGTTTCTATAGTTGAGGAATGCGAATGCTTGGCAGCACTCTCCTATATAGGAACCTCCATTGCGGTCTTGAAAAGTTAGGAACTACGCATTTAAGAAAGAATTCGCTTACTTCAATGTTAAAGTTCTGTTGAGAGAATCCAGTTCTCAATTAAAATCTTTTATTATAAACAATTTGCTAAAATTACAAACACGATCTGAAAAGCATTCCACCCTGCGAATTTCATCCGCTTGCAGATTAATTTGTTACCCCAAAAAATATTTAAAAAAAATAAATTGCGTATTCCAGACATTCTTATTTTATGATCTGGACTCAGCACTGTGTAACACAGAACTGAATTAACTAGTGCATATTTTGCTGGACAATTACGCGCTTGCCTCCTTACAGTCACTAATCCAGTAAATTCATGTACATGACAAGCAAATAAGTATGATTCCAAACTGGTTCCAAAGTGACTGTACAGCAATGAGTTTTCCGTATAGACATCGTTGAAAAACGAACCTTCAAATACCCTTTTCTTCACATAAAATCAATATGAGATTGCAGCTGTCAACACTGGACGCAGGGCCACCAATGCACAAAATCAATTCACTATAGGAAGCAGGGAGCTTCACTTACAGTGCATCCCGGCTGACCGCCTCATAAGCGAAACAGCGACCCTGTGTGCATTTAAAACAAAAAATAACAAAACAAAGCACGTTCTTGCCTTGATGCTGGGGTGAAAACTGCAGCTGAAGGGCCCTTACACGAAGACTCACGAGGAAATATTTGTACTCTGCTGCAAAGCCACCAGTATGGTTTGTCGCTCATTTATTGCTCCTACCCTGCAGTAAACATTGTGCGATATTAACCGCACAAATCAGCTGCTTGAAACTTCCCGGACCGGACACAACATGTTTTCCTGTCAAATGGTGAATTTTTGGGGCTGATTAAGGCTAGGGTTACATAGACACTGCCTTAGGCGAGAAACTGTTTAACATTTTTCTCCTGGTTGTTGGAGCACATGTTTTGCTTAGCCTCGAATATTATCGGGAATGTTTCCTTTCCATTTGTTAAGAAACATGCACGTCACTCTTTCATGGTAAAAGGTGCCTGTTCCTTAAATATTATATCAGTGCCCAAAACGGAAACACTTGAAGTGAGATGTACAAAGAATGAGGTATGCAAGACTTTAGTGTATGATTAGTTAAAACCTTTGCAAAATGAAAAGGTGGCATCAGATCACAGTTTGCATATTCCATAAGTTTACATCTTTTAAGATGCCAGTTTAAAACTATAAAAACTAAAAAATTGTCGAGTCACATAAGGCCTATATTACATGTTACTAACAAGAAGGTGCAATGTTAAAAAGTGCATACATATGTAAGTTAAGTGGCAACTAGCTTACTTCATTTAGTCTGAGAGGGAGAATGGGATACACATATATGGAAAATGTGTGCAAGTAGATAAGCACCTACTGTGCGTAACACTTGTATATGAGCTGGAGTGTAGTCACTAGGCGGAAGGGAGGGAATGACATGGGGGGTGGCCATTTGCGAGAGCCCAATGGTGGTTGGGTTATCGCTCAGCCCATCGCGTGCACAATTCTGAGCCCCTATCTTCCCAGAGAAACAGTCCAAAAATGTAATCAAGGCACAATTCAGGGTGGTATTGGAAAGGTTGAAGCAGGCCAAGACTGCTCATCAGCAGGAGCTCATGTCGTTAGCTATCCAGCCCCTTCGTAGCAGAGCCTTTCTATCCTCTAGAAGGGCGTGGCACAGGCACAAGACGTGTGTTGTGTCCTCTTTATGTTGATTGCAGAGCTGACACATTGCCTGAAGCTTGCCCCTTTTCTACGCTGGGAGGTAGCCGGCAGCAGGGATGACCCCCATTCTCAGCTACATGAACTGTAGCTTTGTCTTTTCGTTGTAGGAGTTGTAGGAGTAGCACTGGAATGTCAGTTGTTTGTAGGTGCATAGGGGCATCCAGCCATGAGACCGTGCAGAGAGACTTGCCCTGTCTTCTATTTAAGAGAGTAATTTTGTGCACATATTTGCCAGTCTTTTGAATTCCTGATGGCTGGTGTGTAAGTCCCAGGGGGGTACCCAGCCAAGTGTGCTGAGGGGTTGGGTCAGATAGTGGTTGCCCGGCGACCTACAGTTTGTAGCCAAGTCCGTCCATAAGTGGTGTGCCAGGGAGCCTTCCTTGGAGGCCCTGAGCTTGTGCCAGCTTATAGCAAAGCCAGCCTTGCGAGCCAGGGCCTGTCTACAAATTCCGAATTCCGGTCTTATTTGCGCTGGTGATGTGTAAGAGGGGAGCTGAAAAACTGATCCGTAGATCTTTGAGAGCGTTCGCCTGGGCAACCTGGAGGATCTGTGTAAAGGTGGGGACTTTTAGTTTTAGGTGAGAGGATCTGAGAGCAAATGAAAGTACAGAGCCTTTCTTTTTTATTTCCATCATCTGTCTCACCTATCTGCCATGGTCATTAGAAAGGACGCCTAGGTACTTGTGGCAATTGGTGGCTTCTAATTTCTCCTGGTCGAGGGACCATGTCGGCTTTTGAGTTCTGGCAACTTGGACCACAAGAATCTTGGCTTCTTTTTGTTTATTTGCAGGCCTTTCATTTTAGAGAATGTGGTAGTTTCATCCAGGAGGCGTTGCAGACCAATCTTTGTTTCGGTGATAAGGACCACCTCATCTGCATAGAGTAGGTTTGAGAGGCAGTGGGCACCTAGTTTGGGTGGATGCAAAATTACTGAGTTGAGGTCCAGAGACAGATCGGATAGAAATAAATGAATAGAGTGGGCACAAGAACGCAACCTAGCTTGAGACCTTGCGTGGTGGTTATAGGCTGTGACACGCGCGATCCAAAGAATGGAAATCGGTAAAAGTCATTACAAATCGAACACAGACTTTTACCAATTCCAGTCGGTTCTTGCAAACCAACCAATGTTTTAATAGTTTGGTTTGCAAAAAACAGAATCATAGCAATTGCAATTCAACCTACCTTATCATTATTATTATTAATTGTATACAAACATGACCCCGTCTAAATACCGTTTATATATATAAAGTATTACTAAATCGTACTTTTTTTATTTACATATCACAAGGCCTTTTTTCAGTTCCAAATTGCGATTCTGTGAATCAGACAGTTTGCGACCCCAAAAGCCTTTGTGCATTTGGCCCATTGTTCCTTACTGTTATTGTTTTAACTTTTTAGATTTACCATAAAAACCTCCAAACCATATGCTAAATTTGCTATAAGCAAATGTTTTACTTAAGCAATCAATAAGTCCTTCAAACAGGAACCAGTAAATACATGATTATCTGGTTAGAAAAACCCTTCCCTTTTAAGGCAGTTTGGCTAGGCTGCTGGATTGCCCAAAGCGCGCTTCACCATGGCTTCATCACACCTTACTGTGAAGGATCTCCGAGTTCACAATGCTCTCTTAAAAGCTACATTTTATACGCCTCTTGCAATGAAATCCAGTGGTGGTGGGAGTGTTTCAGGATTTTGTACCGTGCGGTTGTCAATTTTGTGCACCTTTTCCCTCCAATCAACCTGTAATAAACCTCCACCTTGTGTAACATGCAGCTAAGTACTGGGGGGCCTCCTAAAACTTCACATCTACATTTAGATGACACTGCGATGGTCCACAGAGAGTGTTACAGTAGTTGGAAAAAGGGAATATTTTTATCCAAAATTCATGTTCACAAAATTATGCCATTTTATCAATTACAATTAAAAGTGTTGTACTAAGAATTCCCGAGAGGCATGGATTGTCAATCTTTATTGTGTGTTGTTGGCCCCGAGCAAAGCATTGTAACACTGGAGCAATTCTACGTAGGTGTGTGGACTGCGGCATGGCAGAACTGGCTATGCCAGGTTGCAGCTGCATATTTCAAACATAAAGGTACATGTGTAGAACCTGACCACTCTAGCTATACACATTTGTGCATGGTACCCAGTTGGCTTCGCTAAAATGGAAAGTTGCTCTTAGATTTATCACAGCCTTAGTCCTCAGAGGAGGTCCAAAAAGGCAGGATAAATGGAGGTGCAAAAAGAGAAGGGCGGAAATCACATTAAAATGCAAAATGTAGTGCCGGTCTAGCCTTAGTAAACAGATTGTCCAGAGCAGAGGCATCCAAACTCTTCTATCACAAGAGCTACATGTGATAAGTAAAAATCTTCTGGAGCGAAGTTCAAACTTTACCACTGCTGCAATAGTGACCACATCAGACATGATCACAAAATGGCCACAAAGAGAAGTGCCAACAGTACTGACCATCCCAGAACATCAAGAATCTCCACACTAAGCTTATCATTCAAGCATAAATTCAAGTAATAAGTGTAAAAATATTCTGAAAATTCATCATTTGGTCTTCAAAAATCATTTTATCAGTTTCTGATTACATACATAATGTGCTATAACATACAAGCTTTTCATGTTGAGAAAACAAATGTAAGCAATTTAAACAAAAGCTTATCAGTTTCTGAAAAAAACAAAAAAATTCCCACAAATTAACAGATTTTATTTTTATCAAGCACACATCTGGTTCCCAAATTTCAGCTAGCCATTTTCATCAAGTACTCACATGTACAAATGCTTCTCAAGGACGGATTCTGTTTTAGACACACACATTGTTAGCCCCGGGGTGGACAACAGAATACTAAGGGTGAAGACAATATGTCAATAATGGCAAATAATATGCCAGGAGTGGTCAGAATTTTTTCAGCGGTGAAACCCCTTATGTCAGGGGTAACCACTGTTACACCAAACATACTCAAAATATGTGTGTTTGGGGAGGACAACAGCTTCGCAAAGATGTCCAAAATATGTCAACAAGCATTGGCTTGGTGTACTTTCTTTTTTTGCATCACCACAACGCTGAAGTTTGAAGGCATTGTAAGGGAGAAGAGGAGAGCTTACAGGTAACAAGAGTTTGAGCATTACATCACTGGACAGGTTATATTCTACCAACAGTTCACTTCTCGAAGAAGTCTAGTTTGATGTAATTCTCTTCAAACAGATGTGCTGTCTGGGATAAATCAGAGAATGTCTGATTTAAGCCACATTCTAGCATTGTGTGTGATGGGCCTTCCATAGAGGCTCTTCAACTTTTATGACAGGCCTCAATACAGCACTAAAGAAGAAATGTATTCTGGAGATGGCTATGCTAAGAACAGAGGCAGGCTTTCCCGAGGCAAGATTTTTCAGTGGACACATACGTTGTAGAATGTTGAATTTGATCATCATTTAAGGGACAGGTGAAAAGAATTTGATTGTAAAATGGTTCCCTACCCAGGCCACTTTTAAAAAAAAAATTATTTTAGGAGGAAGTATTAAAAGGCCCGAAGAGAATGGGCAATCAGTTGGGATGGAGATTGGCTTGCAGATACTTTTTTGCATGACTGGTCTCGGATGTATTCAAATACGGACAGTTCTGTGCTAGGAAGTCGAAGAAGAATTGACTCTGGTGGGTATCTGGTTGTATAGGGACACAATAAATATTAGAAAGCATAAGAAACTCAGTAAGTTTTCACCCTCACTTTCTCCTGCAGCCTCCTTTCCCTGTGACACCAGCAGATAAAACAAAATTATAGGAGTATTTCATGATGAGCATTACTGAGAGATTTGGTGGAGACAAACTACCAACTTGGTCCAGCCAAAACCTTACTGGTTGCAAAACCCTGACCTCCCTTTAGCCCCTCCCTCCAATACTCTTGATAGAAGGGCAAAGAAAGGGGCAACTGTCTGTTGAAGGACTTCAAGGTGGACTGATTAGTTAGTGAGTTCACAAAGAGCTTACAGAGTGCACACTCTAAATGCACCCACTCCTCTTCTGTGTAAGAGGAGAAGGGAAATTGAGTTGTATAGTGGGATACAGATTCACAAATAAAAACAGCCATATTAAGGACAAGGGATAAGTCTACTTTTCTCTTAGATTCCTGAATTTATTGGGTATCAGACAAAATAAGTATGACGGATGGGCCTAGCACACTGCTTATGCCAGACAATTCAGCAGGTGGAATATTATCCCAAACGAGATTGGCACTTATTTACGTTGCCATTCTTTTTACCATAGGAAAAATAATGTTTAAACTTCATTCACTTATGTCCCATACCTATTCAATATAGGACGTAAGGGGTTCCTTCTCACGCATACTTTTTCTACGTGTGAAAAGTATGTATGCTTTCTCTGTAAGAAACTACCTGAAAATATTTTGTGAATAGTACAACACAGCACTTTCCAATCCTTTTGTTCATTTACTCCCACAATCGAAGAATATTTTTAAACTAGGATTTCTCATTTCTTTGAAAAAATCCAGGTTTTGATGCTTACAAATGACATATATGAGCATTAAAAAAGTCTGAGAGGTGAAATTAGACTAGAATATGGAAAATAAACTAGGCAAGGCATTCACTGGAGTATAATCAAATTTAGATGCAAGTATGCAATCTATTACAAACTATTAATTCCCTTTCAATCGTTTTTCACGTGCCATTCTTAAGAAAGGATGCATATAGGGGATTCACCATGGATTTCAAATAGTTACATTGTCCATCAAAACATATAAATTGCATTCCTTTCTGCAGGACATATCAGTTTCAAATCAATACTTCATGCAATGCTCCATAAAGTTCCTGTGTGGAAAACAAAACCTGCTCTTCATATTTGTGAATAACTAACAGTAAAAACAACACTATGCGTGGCTGAAAAAAGGGAGGAGGAAGTACTTAACTAGTGGAAAAAGCTGGCTAAAACTTCTTCGAAGGACTCAATACGTTTCCAAAGAATTTCAAGTGTCAGGAAGAACTGTAGTTAGAATGATGGTAATGAGATTTCTCAGTCACTTAGATTGTTCTGCATGGGGTTGAACAGATGTTAAGCACTGCAGAAGAGGCTGCAGATGCATTGAAAAAGTCTTGTTGGCAAATGCCAGTTTTGGTCATCCTGAAGTTAAACTAATTTTTCAAGAAACTGATGGAATTGACTGGTGTATAACTACAATGTGACAGACATTAATTAATTACTAGAGATCAGTCAAACTATGATATTGCAGATAGGAAATCAAAATGCTAATAAACCATTTATGGTAACCTGCAGCAGAAGCTTAATATGTTCATACCCTCACCATTTGGCCAACCCACAGAATGCCACCTTAAATATATACACATATTTTGAGACAAGTTAATTTAACAGGTTGGAAGTATCCCAACGTTTCTAGAGCGAATGATGCATGGCATTCATCCGAAGAAAATAAAGAAAGTATACCTTAATTAGACTATATAATTTAAAAGATTTTCTTAACAGATTTCCAGTCTTCAAGCAGTTTGCAAATGAGGCTTGGAAAGAAACATGCACTGCTTTTTGATCAATAAGGTCGTAAAGTACTGATATTTAAACATGTGGTCACGTGATTTCTTGAAATAAAGCTTTCTTAGATAAGTTTATTTAGACCGGTGGGTAATCTTTTTCTAGTAATATTGTTACTGACATTATTCTCTTATTAGGAGTAAAAAAATACATTATTACTTTATTTGTATTCATTCATCAACACAGGATAAAATACACAACAGGATGATTGCTTGATCATATATTTTTTTTAAAATGCCATTTATGACAATAATCTGCAAGCCATGCATATATATGGATGATGAACCTCAATACCCTTTGCAAAATTCCCTTGTCCTTTTTAAAAACAAATGTGTGCCTCCTTTAATAAACAGAGCCCTAACTTCCTTGCTACCCCGGTTTCCTTTTTCCAAACCACAATAAGATTTAAAATTCATTTGGAGTGCTTCATTGACAGCGTTGTGCTTCAAATGACCCTTTTAAAAATGATCCATTTTTATTAGTTTTTGACCCATTCTAAAATGTTAGCATACACTGCAATACCCTGAGCACCGAAAATGAGCAGGCTGTATAGCTGGGCAGCAGTTTTTACTAAGGGAGTGAATATTTTTTCTTTTTTAACTTTGCAAAGTTATATAGAAAACGTTGTAACTTCATGAAGGTTGCCAAGTGTGAGAAATTGAGTTGTTGGTTGACTGGGGTGAAAGCCCTGGTCAAGCAACAGCTACTATCCCTTGCACGATGAACGACAAAAAGTGATTAAAATTAACCTGTGCTTAACCCTGGATAGCTTGGCACACATGCAGTCAGGCCTAACTTAGAGTCAATGTGCTAAGTATTTATGCATCAAACAGACAGTAATAAAGTGAAAACACAACACCAGAAACAATTCTGCACCAATTTAGAAAAATAGAGTCAATTGTAATAAATTAAGATTTAAGTGACAATAACACCAAAAAGCTCAAAGCACCAGCAAAGGATATCTGGTCATGCTGGACCGCAAAAAAGTCCAAAGTTCAGGTGGACCGCGATGGAGCGCGGGCCAGCTACAGAAACCAGGCTTTGCCCACTGAGAAAAGACCATTAGTCCATGTTCCGTCGACGGAGAGGATGCAGGGCGCAGGAGGCGATGCACCAGTGTTGAGCCACGCGGTGAAGCGCTAGTCCTGAACGTGCAGCAGCTGAGATGCATCTGCTCCTCGGAGCAGGTTTCTGTGAAGTTTTCAGTATCGTCGTCGACGAGGATGCGAGGACCTTGTGCTGATTTGAGCGTCACGCAGTGGTGGTTCCAAGGATTTAGAGTGCTGCTTAGGTGGGTGACAAAAATATGTGCTGCAGGCCCACTGGTAGTATTTAATTTACAGGCCCTGGGTGTATGGTATACCACTTTACAAGGGACTTACAAGTAAATTAAATATGTCAGTTAGGAAAATATACCAAAACAAAAAATTTTTAGGGGAGGGAGCCCAAGCACTTTAGCACAGGTTGTAAAGTGCACAGATTCCAAAGGCCAATAATATTAATTCATCAAAACTGGAGGCAAGCAGGCAAAATGTTCGAGGGAAGACCACACTAAGGCTGGCATGTGTAACGGTAGGAATTAACCTTTACCACATTTGTGTGAAAACTAATATTTTTGCAAAATGCACGTCACAAAGGGTGAACTTGCAGAGAAAAATTCTGCTATTAGCCATCTCGGTTGTGTTTGAGTTAAGTGACCATAATCTCCCAATGTTCTAAAAGTGCTCTCAATGTGCAGAAAACCTTCACGTGGCCTAAGATCAAGATGAATCGAGAAACTTTGTAAAATATGAAAATTGTGATCTGTGCAGGTAAAAGGAAAACTTTACACTCTTCAATAACTAAAACAGACTGGGTTTTAGTGTAGCTCATAATCCTAGGATCACCTTATACATCTGCTGCATAACTAAGAGGAAAGGAGGAAGGGTATTTGCGGGGTCAGGAGTCACACAACCTCATTTTCAGGAAGTGGCTACCTTTCTGCAGCACATAAAGCGGTTTTCAACAAGAACTTCGGTGAAAAATCTTATCTGGAGATAATGAATGTGGTCTAAACAATAAAGCCTATGAGGTTTTGCAAAAGTTGGGGGATCTATACATTCAACAGCGACCTAAAAAAACTATTTCACATAAACTGTCCACCTTCATGGGTAGGAAAGGCATGTGATGTCATGCGAGCAAGACAGACAGACAATTTGAACAAGCATTGGCAAAGCAAATAGGCCTCTCCTTTATAAAGTGTGTGATAAGCTACTGGCTGTGCCAATGCTTGTTTCTAAAACACGGTTTTAAAAAAAGGAACTAAAATAAAAAATACTAATGCTATGTAACACTTCTAAATAATTCTGTGATTAATGTTCCTTGGGTTCGTAGGAGAGCGGTTTCCAGCTCTGAACTTCTCTCGGCTGCTGGGTGATGCAGGCTTTGGTGGAACATACTCTTGGTGAGACAGTAATAATAAGATGTGCACTGCACCCTGCTCTGAAAAATCACAGTATCACAGGGAGAAGCATCTGTGGGGACGACTTTAAAAAGTGAATTAAACCACCACTAGAGCATGCAGTTAGTGTTCCAAACTGTTTTCTGACAAAGCCTTGAAGCATCTTATTAAAATGCTGTCCAGGCCGAGCCCTGGAGTGGCAAGCAGTTAACATTGCAGGCAAAGCGCCGCTGCTTTTGAGTCACTAAAAGACCATCTGTGCCCAAAGACACAGAAAATGTCAAAGCGTGTGAAGTGAGGGCACTGCCCCAGTCCGTGAAGTGAGTTAAGGAAATGTTGTGTCTTGTTACTTCAGTTTCCAAATAAATGGATTGCTTAGAACGTGTACTCTAATTATGCGCTGTGGCTTGGCCTTAATACAGTTAAATCGTGCTTACTTCACACCTGCACAATCCAATCTGAAATTCCTTGGATTTTATAACAAGGTAGTGGCTGGCCGCCATTGGTAAAAGGGCAGCATGTCTGTAGGAAATGAGGTCCCACAGCTTCAGAAGTGTCACATTATTAAAAGAGTATCCGACCTCACAAAGTCAGAGGATTTCATGATCTTGCTCCTAGAGGCACATCATTGGTAACGTGGCACACGAACAGACGCTTCAGACTGGCACGGCAAGTGTGCACTATGTGAAAAGAGGCACATGCATGCCTCGCTCTCGCGTTGGTGCAAGTGGGATATTTAATGTCACTGAATTCATTCCCATTGATGCTGGAACTGCTTCGTGTCAGTGAGAGTGTGGAGATTTCCATTCTGTACCTTAAGTCCCAATGACTGAGCTGTTGCTTTGTTGACCAGATACTGCTTTGGAAACATTGTTTGTAGTGACCCATCTAACCACCCCCACACCACCACTACCTCTTGCCCAAGAAAACAAAAGTACATAGGGGCATTGATAGTCTGTTGGGATTAAGCTATATTCGGTTTAGATTAAAGTGCTGCATCTACAAATCTGATCTGTTGTATTTTATTTTTTAAACTGCAAAACACAAATTGGTTAGATTCTGAATATGAAGTATTACCAATGTGCATGTCGACAGGATGTTTGTGCAAGTAACAATGCAGGGGGGAGCCACAGGCAGCAGAAGGTCACAGGAGTAACAGAGGAGATTTTGGTGGTGGAAAATTAAAACAAAATGTAATGGATGGGAAGCAACCGATGACCTGGGGAGTGGTGGAAGCAACGCAGAGGGAATTAGGGGTGCAAGGGAAACGGCACACGAGAGAACAGTGAGAAAACACATGCACTCTCATAGGGTGTTTAACCAAAAACAAAAAAGAATTTCCCTAAAAGTGAGCAATGGAAGAGTACAGGTCAACCAACCAAAAGGATGGTATTAAGGCTCTGCTCCAGGGGAGGGACAAACACAAAAAAGAAAGGCAACCATTGAATAAGAAGCAACCAAAGGAGAGGGATACTAAAGCCAACCAATGGTAAACAGTGGGCGGGCTGTAGCCCCACTGCAAGTTAACAATAGGTTGTTCGCAACCTTGCACTGTTTGGTACCATCAACCACAAAAGGTTGAAGTATCCAGAAAAGAAGTTGTCTTGATGCTCCTTTGTCCATAAAGTACAGAAATCATCAGAAAATGCTGTTAAGAGCACACAGTCATTAGAAGAATGACAAAGTAGGAATATATCACACTTAAAGAGGGGTCATGTGTATTATCTGATTAAATGTTTAATCGTTTAAAATTGTGAGCACTGCAATTCATTTTTTTCAGGCTCAATGCCTTTTACTGACATAAAGTTCCTTTGTTATTGTAAACAAAATGAAGAATATTAAGAGTGCAGACCGCCTCGGACATCACAGACTGCCCTGTAAAGTAAGGTCCCTTCAGACAGCAGTGGTGCACTTCCGAAATGAACGCCAAGAGTGACATCTCAACACTGTCCAGCAAAAGAGAATTACAAAGTGGCCCTATCAAATAGTAAAACACTATTAGCTTCCTCAGGCTAAAGTGTGTGCCCTCACGGCTATAGAGGTTTCTTCGAGCATCTGAGAGGAGAAGCAAAGGTTCAGTGCCCAAGTCAACATGGTGACCCATTTTTCCAAAGGTGGCCCCATGTATACAGAACCAGCCAACCCTATGTCCAATATCCACCTGCCCACAAAGACTTTCTAGAGCTGGCATTTTTTACATTTGTACATGTATATTAGCTCATACTCTTGAACATTCAGTATTTATACCTACCAACCCCAATCAACACCACTTTAGCAGCTCAGCTAGACACATGCTGTTCCCGCGTGTTCGTATTCTGCATGGATCGATGTTCCTCCAGTTTTTTTTCCCTCTGTTGCTTATGTTCTCTTCTCTGTGAATGTTAACTAAGATGTAAATTGCGTGCCCATTACCAAAAGTGTTCCACTGTTTTTCATATATACCATAAATAATGAAGCATATATGTGCATATGAAATGACCCAGCTGCGTCATTGCTTTTTTTATTGCTTTCTTTGCTGGTGTTGCAGAGCATCAGCAAAAAGCAGCAGCAAATCCATTGGGTCAAAAAAGCGAGACTTTGATTTTGCCAGTGCTTGTTCATATAGGGACGTCCTTTTATTTTTTTAGGTCTCGCCTGAGCCAGCGCATGCGCTACTCTGGCGAGACATTTAGTGAGTGGGCTTTAAAAAACCGACCACAGCTATTTGTGTGGCCTAGAGAGTGCGGTTACGCGCACAGTTACGAGCAGAAGCGCCATCTGGCTTTCCTCTCTCATCATGGGCACGCGCGCACGCTTTCAGCGTGTTTATTATTGCGGTCGCACCACCCGCTCCGTTGCTTGCTGCCCTCTCCCATCCTCCTCCCTCACCTCTCCCTCCACGTTACTTTAGCACTGCCTCGGACCGTCGCGTGCACGTGATTTTACTTTCAGCGTGTTCATTATTACGGCCGCACCACCCGTTCCGTTGCTTACTGCCCCCTCCCAGTCTCTCATCCGTCCCTCCACAATACTTTAGCACCGCCTCACACCGTTCTGTGCATGTGATGCGTGCCATAAAGGCTCGTTGCGCTTCTTTTTTAATTGTTACAGCTGCAGCACCCGCTCTGTTTATTGTTGCCCCCTGTCCCTGGCTGCCATGCTTCATCTTTTATCATTACAGATGCACCTCCCGCTCTGTTGCTGGTTTTCAGTTTCACTGGGTCAAATTAATCTTTATTTGGGCGTGTTCCTGTTCGCATCAACGCTGTGTTTTGGAGGGGTGTCTGCTCTCGCTGCGAGTGCACGAGCTTCCCAGCATCAGCATGTAACCAGAGGTAGCTGCAGGGCTGGGTCTGCCTTCATCCCAGCCCTCCTCCCTCCTTGAACACCCCCTTGTCCTCAGCCCCCCACCCCCGCCTGTTCTACGTTCCTCTCTTTCTGTGCTGCGGACAGAGAATCCCGCTCCTAATATGCAGAAAGGTAAGTCCCTGGTGAATTTATCTCTTCTCTCCTGTCTTTCTTCCCCTTCTTTCCAGCAGCCCACCTCTGGTGCTTACTTTCTTCTGTCTTTCTTACTCTCCGCCCCCATTCTTAGTTTTCTGCCTGGGGGCACAACTCTTCCAGTTACCAGCAAGACGCTTTGTTCTCCTTACATAGCCCCTTAAAGGCAGCGGACCAGCAGCCCTCCTTTCATACAGTTACTCTCCCCTCCTTTATACTATTTGTCTGTCCCTGTGCAGGTGTGCCTTTCTCTTAACCCTCCTCCCCTGTCTGTTCTCTTGTTATCCTCCCATGCCATTTCTTGAGCTCCATCTTTATTATTCTGCCTTCAATTCTTCTATGGTTCCAAAAGAGCCCCTTCTCCTGCCGCACTCAGTTTTATGGGGAATGGGGTCCACTGAACCCGCAACTTACTCCAGAAGTCTGGCGCTCACTCCTACTCTGTGTGCCCCCGGAGTATCAGTAACCCCAGAGAGCCCGCATCCTTCCGAGTGACCCTGCTGGTTTGTCACAAGGGGGATAAGAGCCCCCCTCAATATAGGAGCTACCATGCAGTTCCTTCCGACACGCAGGGCGCACCTCGTTTCAAGAATAAATAAACAAAATAAATAAACACCTCTGGGAAAATGTACTGTTAATTTACTCAACGCAGCAACCAAAGTTGTTCTGTTCTGTTGCGTGAAAGGGCGAGAGGGTCAGCACCCTGTGCACATAGATGGGGTACTTCGCTCCCTTTCCGTTTTCTGCTGCACTTTCAGGCTGCATAGCACTGCGCACACCCTATTGCACCATACCATAGTGTGCCGCTGAATACTACTTAGTGTTACTTTTGGTGACTTTTCACTTGCACAGTGAAATTTGCCCCCTGCTTCCTAAGCATGCAATAGGCTTCCAAACCAGAGAGAGCATCTCCTGCCTCAACATAATCTCGTCGCCGTAGAGCAATTCTTTCATTTGGCAGAGGGTCTCTCCTCGTGACCCAGCAAAGGTGCTGTGGGCCCCAGTGCAACCACGGAAATTAAGTACCATATGAAATAATTTTCAACTGTGGAAAACGGTAATCCACAGAAAAAAAGTGAAAGAGCACTGATGCCGACCTCGCCCTTGCCACAGTCCCCTGCATCCACAGAACGACCTCCGGGGGCAGATCTTTCTCCCACCTCGTCGCCAAGACCTGGAACACCCTCCCCATCCACCTACAGCAGACCAAAGACCTGCTGACCTTCCCAAGACTCCTCAAGACCTGGCTTTTCGAGCAGTAGCAGCATTCCCCACCCCCCAGCGTCTTGAGACCCTCACTGGTAAGTAGTGCGCTTTACAAATGCTATGATTAATTGATTGCTTGATGCTGCATGCTAAGGGACCAGATCTCTGCAGGACAGACATTTCCTTGTGGATTTCAAATAAAGAAAGAGCAATCCTAAGCCGGAGTCGAGTTTACTCCGCCCATGTTACTCTTAGCTCTATTGCAATAACACAAGCCTCATATGAAAGACCCACCTCTATAATGACAGCAATTTTTGAATGAAACAAACTCGCATTTTTTTGTGAACACAGAATATTTCAAATTAACGTATATTTAAACAAGCCGAGCCACCCCTGCCTATTAATTCACAATGCCCTTCAAGTTACCTAGAATCTCTTCAGATGAAAGGAGAAGGGCCATCTATCCTATGTAAACAAACCTGCAGCAGCCCGTCGTGCCTGCTCTGCAGGGACTGTAGTAGGGATCTTAGCCTTTAGCAACACAACAGGCCAACGCAGTCACGCAGGGAGAACCGGGGAAGTGTTTGAAGCCGCCCAACTGCTGACAATGAACGCACAGGCACTATTGTTAAAGTGTGGTAATTTGGTGTTGATGGGGGGGAAGATTTTTTTCAGTTGATTTTGGCGAGCCCCAGCACAATTGAAAGGTGTGCTCACCATGTTAAATCTGCAGTGTGTGCGGTGCTTGGAAAAACAAATTGTCTGTAAGCCTGAATATAGAGAGCAACCAATAAAGAATGGTTCAGCTGGTTACATAAATGTTTTAAAAACAGCTGCAGGAGCATGTTGTGACTGCAGTGAGATTAGCTCTGTAAGAAAACAACAAGCATTGGCATAGTCAATAGGACTTGCCTTTGGGACCTTATAAGCACCAAGGATATTGTGCTGGAGAACTAAACACTTATAAGGTCCCAAAGGAGAGACCTAATGGCTATGCCAATGCTTGTTTTTTTATATGCTTTCTCTTTGCCTTTCTTTAAGAACCGGTGAGTGATTTTGTGGAAGACTACTGTAGTACAAGAACCTGCAATCACTTGCTCCTGTTAGGTCTGCCCCTAGCCAAGAAGTTTTGCTTTAAATAAATATATGTAAACTATACCTATTTGTTTACAGGGGGTTTAAATCGGTCATACTCACCTATTGGTCTGTTGCGGTGTCATTCACATTTGGCTTCCGCTCACCACAGTTTACAGCATGGGGCACAGGGTCATCCAACTGGCTTACTGACTGAGTGAGGACATCTCATCTTGCACAATGTGCACGTCCGCACAATAAGTAGTTCCTTCAGTGAGGGCATCTCACCTTGCACAATGCGCACGTCCGCACAATAAGTAGTTCCTTCATTGAGGGCATCTCACCTTGCACAATGTGCACGTCCGCACAATAAGTAGTTCCTTCAGTGAGGGCATCTCACCTTGCACAATGTGCATGTCCTCACAATAAGTAGTTCCTTCAGGGAGGATGTGAGAAAGTGGCTCTATATATACTGGACCAGAATAAGGTACAGTGTGTATAGAGTCCACAAACCCCAGAGGTATAAGAGAGGTTAAAGCCAGGTGTGACCTTACTCTCTAAAGTGGTAGCTTGGTCGAGCAGTAAGGCAGTACCAGAGGACAGTGTAAAGCATTTGTTGTACACACTCAGTCAGCAAAAGGTTTCACACACTCAAAGACTGAACTCCAGGCCAATTGTTTTTATATCAAAGATATAGATGTTTTATTTTTTGAACCAACAGGTATCAAAATATACCGTTCTCAATATGAGAGGTCTCAGATGAGTACTTTGCAGAAAGTCAATAAACTTTGTGAACACAATAGATACAGGGGTTGCAGTAGGCAACACAATTCTAAACACACTTTAGCATTGAGCTCAATGGATTTTCGTCGTATAAGTACAGTTGATTACTTTGTAGATTACTTTGGTAGTTTCAGGACTGGATCCTAGATTCCGTCCAGGGGTCTAAGCTGAAAACAATTTAGTATAAACGTTTTAGTTATTGTAGTGATGTTTCAGGAATATAAACCTGTTTTAAAAGTACACACTTAGAAACTTTTCAATGAAAATCTAGCAATGTTATCCAATGGGAGAAAATTCAGGTTGCATGTAAAGTACAATCTCGTTACTTTTGTAATCCAGTACTGGGCTCCTAGATCCAGCACTGGGGTCTCAACTTAAAACAGGTAAGTAATTACATTTCAGTATTTCGTATGATTTTTAAAGAATATTTAAAGTTTTCAAAAGTAGACACTTAGAAGAAATTTCATAGAAAAGCAGACAATGGATTCCTATTGAGAAAATACAGGTTACTAGTAAACCCGGTAAGGATTACTTTTGCGGTTCAGTACTGGGCTACAAGGTACAGTACTGGCTTCTCTCCTGATCACAGGTGAGTACTTCGGAAATCAGGTGGTTTTATATGAATATTTGAAGTTTCCAAAACATCACACTTAGAAGATTTCGAGTCAAGCCAGACAATGTTATCCAATGGCAGGTAAGTGAGTTACAGGTTTCCAGGTGAGTACTCGACTGGTGAAGTTAAGGTTCTGGGCATTGACTCAGGGGTCCCCCAGGGTCAGGTAGGTACAGTTGGTTCACCCTCAGCGGCAAAGGGGCGGCCGGGCGCAGAGGTAGTTAGGCCCAACGAGGGCCAGGGGGCCTCCGGTTGGTGGCTACTGGCTAGCAGGCCACGCGGCTATGGGAGCTGGGCTCCTGGTCACTTGCTCAGGGCAAATGGGGAAGTAGGATAGGGCAAAGGTGGCACGGTCAGCAGCACTCGGGCGGCTGGGTGCAGGGTGCTTTTGAGCCGTCGGGCGCTGAATGTTATTCAATGGGTAAGGGAAAAAATGAACAAAGGCTGCAGGTTCAGGGATGGAGACTCTTCAGGGGCGACCACCACTTCGAGAGGTAAGTTGGGATCTTGGAGCACAGGTAGGTACCCCAAAGAAAGGCGCAGGGGGTTGCAGGGTGCCGGGTGCAGGGGTGTCGTAAAAGCTTACCCTCAGCTGGTCGCGGTTGGGGGGCCCCCTGGTTCAGAGTCTGCAAGCGTCGTCTGGTTCGTCAAGGAGGGTCTTTGGGCACTGGACTTCGAGTCCCAGTCCCCGGGGGGACGTCCTTGTGGTCCTGGATCACTCGGGCAAGGGCCGGCTCGGAGGGTGCAGAGTGGGCTAGTCCGGAGCTTCCTGGCTGGAACCAGGGGTGTTGTTGCAGCAGAGCCTCTGCGGATGGGAGTCCCAATCTTTGAGAGGGTCAAGGCAGGCAGGTCCTCTGGGTGTCCCACGGTTGCTGTCCGCAGGAGTCGCCGGGATTAGGCAGGAGCAGGTTCCAGGATCAACAGGCCGGTAGTGCTGGGGCCAAGTCAGTTGGGGTCGTCCTGTTGTTAGCAGCTGCACGGCGGGTCTTCTTCTTCTTGATCTTCTTTCTTCTTTTCTTATCAGGATCGGAGGAAGAAAGGTTCAGGGAGCCCCTAAATACTGAAAATAGGGGCGTTACAGGTAGGGCAAGGGCAGGGACAAATAGGTCCCTGTCCTGGGGTGGGTACACCCCCACGTTGGGAAAAATCATTGAGCATCCAGATCTTAACAGTTGGGTGATTGAGAGTAGGCCATCACTGCTAGGGAACGTGAATATTGATAACCAGAGCTACAAGGGGTGGATGAGAACTATCAGGGAAAAGATGAAATCTCGGGGGACAAAGTCTAAATCTAGAAAAGAAAAAAATCTGCTCCCTGGTTTACAAGTTTATTAAAAGAAACACTAGGAGAAGTGAGATTATTTGAGCGGAGATGGCGTCGACAATACAATAGTAATGATCAGAAGGCTTATAAACTGGCTAGGAAGAACTATCATGTATCAATTAAACGTGCTAAAGTGACTTACAATACTAATTTGATTGAAGCCACAAAAAATAAGCATGAGGAAATTTTCCAAATTGTTAATAGTTTTAGGAACCCTAAAATAATCTCTCAGGAAATTCCGCCATCCCAGACCTTTTGCAACGAGATAGCAACTTTCTTTGAACAGAAAATAATCAATCTTACTAAAGATTTCCCTCAGGCTACCCTGGAGGGCTTAGAGGCAATACATAATATTCAAAACAAAGAGCCTCACTCAGCAGGTTGAGAAACCTTTGCCGTGATCAGTCTGGAGGAGTCTTCTCAAGCCAAATCCACAATTAAGTCAGGATCACTGTTTGATCCTTGCCCCCCTGTGCTGTTAAAAGCTATAAAAGAGGAGGTCAACCCTGTGATTAATTCAATTCTCAATTCATCACTCCAAACAGGGGAGATTCCAGCATGCTGGAAAGTCGCAGCTGTTACGCCTCCACAAAAAAAAGTACTACTGGACCCTATAGTCCTATCTAATTTACGGCCCATTTCGCTTCTCCCAGCTGAATGTAAACTGGCAGAAGCCTGTGTCAATAAGCAGCTCACGGTGTATTTGGAGGAGAAAAATATTCTTCATCCAAATCAAGCTGGTTTTAGAGCCCATCATTCTACAGAATCCGCACTTCTGTTCACTACAGAGACCATAAGAGCTGCACTGGATCAGGGAATGAGGGCAGTCCTGATCCTATTAGATCTATCTGCAGCGTTTGACACGGTGTCCCATGCTATCCTATTACATCGCCTGGCCAGTGCAGGCATAGCGGGCACCGTGTTAAAGTGGTTTAAGTACTTTCTGATGCGCAGACGGCAGGTTACTATGTTGGGCCAGTTCTGTTCCGAAGAGAAGATGGTTCGGTCAGGGGTACCTCAGGGCTCTAGTGTGAGCCCTACCTTATTCAATCTGTACATGGTCTCCTTGATTGATCTCATCTCCTCTTTTAACATCAGCACAATAGCGTATGCAGATGACACTCAATTAGTCCTAGTTTTAGATGAAGACTCAGGAAAAGCCGAACAGACCCTGAAAGAGTGTTTGACGGCTACCTTTGCGTGGATGAATAACAACCACCTTAAATGTAATACTGCCAAAACGGAAATCTTGCCGTTTGGTCAAAACAATCTCTTTTCCCCTCATACGTGTTGGCCAAAAGAGGCAGAAGCCCCGCCCAATACCATTGTGGCAGCACGAAACCTAGGAATTAAATTTGATGAGACCCTCTCTTTTAAACAGCAGGCAAGGGAAGTTGCTGGCTCATGCTTGAACATCATAAAGGGCCTTAGGAAATATCTCCTGCCATTATCAGCCAGACGCACTGTCGCAGATCACATCCAGACTGGATTATTGTAATAGGCTATATGCAGGGGCAAATAAATCTGCCCTGCATAGACTGTAGATGGTCCAGCACGCGGCTGCAAGATTGGTACTCAGATGGCCAAGAAAATCCTCGGCCTCTGCCGCGTTGGCTGCGCTCCATTGGCTTCCTATCCAGAAGCGCATCTTGTTTAAGGTCCTAACGATCGCCTTTAGGGCCTTTCACAAGCATGGCCCACGGTACCTGTATAAAAACTTTAACCGATACCATCCCATTCGAGAACTTAGATCCGCAACAGCCAATCTGATGATTGTCCCAAAATTCAGACTGGCAACAACAGGAGGAAAATCCTTGGCAGCAATAGGGGCAAAGGCGTGGAACAAACTGCCCCATCAACTTCGTGAATCCACCTCTGAACAGGAGTTAAGGAAATCCCTTAAAACATGGATTTATAGCCTGGTGGACTCAGTCTGTAAAACATTTGTTTAAAATCTTTACCTGATGATTGAGAACAGCAAGTGCTACCATCTTCAGCATATGAATCCAAGCGCCAAGATGCTCCTTGGAGTAGTAGTGCGCTATATAAATTCCTATCATATCATATCATAGCCTGCTCCTCTCCTGTGGGAGGGGGGCAGGAGCCTAGCTGTGATTGGGCAGGGCTCCCCATCTTCAAGATGGCCGGAGCCCGGGGTCGTGCTTCACCTCGTCTCCCCCACCTGAGGGGTGGGGTTGGAACAGGCTGGCACACCCTTCCTGCCGTAGTTTTTCCCGCCAGTCTTCCCGCCAGAGTGGGGGTCAGGAATGGTGGGGCCAGTTGGTAGGTACAGCAAATGGTCTGGAGAAACTCACAGAGGCGGCAGGCCTTTGAATCTTCCCCCTGCCCATCCTGTGGGAGGAGATTTAGCACCTCGCCCAGGATGTGCAATGTTGCAGGCCCAGGAGAGCGGGGCTCTCCACCCAGGGGTCCAGCAACATGTCTGCTGTGTGGCAGCCTAGGCAGCCTCTCAGTCCAGACTTGGATTGTTGTTGGGTTTCAGGGGGCATCTCTAAGATGCCCTCTGTGGTGCATTTTTCATTAAATCCCACACAGGCATAGGTGGGTATTTAATGTGCTAAGAAGTTTAATACCAAACTTGTCGGTCTTGAGTGTAGCCATTATGGTGCTGTGGAGTTTGTAATGTCGACCTCCCAGCACCATATACTCTTAATGACATCACTGCACTTACAGTGCCCAGGAATGGCCCTGGGTACTGTAGGGGCACAGGGCTCATGCACCTGTGCCCACACCACTGGCATAGGGCATCCAGCTAGAGGGGTGACTGATGTATGCCAGGGCAGTGGGTTTGTGGGCATGACACACAGGGATATGTGCCATGTCGACTCTTTGTTTAGTTCTGTACTTAGGCACTCAGCCTGCAAAGGCAGTGTGTGGGTGCCAGGGTACAGGGCCCCTAAGGGTGGCACAATAAGTGCTGTAGCCCTTAGTGGTCTTTTCTGGTCACCATGCCCTTGGTACCTAGGGTACCATTTACTAGGGGCTGACAGGTGGCCAGAGATGCCAATTAGGTTTTAGTTTCAACACAGTTTTAGGGAAGGAACACAGGCCCTGGGTACCTGGTTGGCAGGAGCCCAGGGCACACTCAGTCACAGCATATCAGCAGTCAGAAAAAAGTGGGGGCATACCAATGCAAGAAGGATGGCACTTTCTCACAGAGGACATCTCACCTTGCACAATGTGCACGTCTACACAATAAGTAGTTCCTTCAGTGCCAGGGATTTGTAGCGCAATGTATGGTTTCACATATAAATATACATATGCTTGTTCTTGGGAAATGCCTGTTTTTCATACAATGGGTCTTCATGCAAAACCATTCACAAACATAATAAGCATTGGTAAAACCAAGAGGGCAGCAACTAACACCAGCCCTACTAGCTGTGGCAATGTTCCCTACTAGCTGTGCCAATGTTTGGTTTAAGTAAATGTGCTGCAAAAAAACAAGCTGGAACACTATGTCTGTTCTTGATATGCGACTGTGCAGATGACAAGCTTTGGCCACGTAATTCGAATTTTAAACGTCGAATTTGTCTGCAGCTATCTAGTTATTGGTAAGCAGAATCTGTTAGAAAAAAAACACCATCTAAAAACGTGGGAACTGTAACCTCTCACTTCAGCTTTGTAGACGTCTACGCAAGCTTTGTAAAAAAAATATATATATACAACAGCGAGGGAAGACTGCCGCAGGCTGCACCCGAGTGAGCGTTCTGCAAAACAAACCCTCTTTTCACATCTGCGGAGGGAGAAAATTACCAACTGAGGCTAAGCAAACTCATTATATATTCTGCAGAAATGTATTAAATATTTACGCGGTCTCTGCTTCTCTCGCTCGCTCTGTGTCTCGTTAAACAACGCAGTACGGAAGGGAAAAAAACGTGGCGTAACCTGTGCTATCTTCCCAGACGTGCACCGAGGCCGGGACACGTAATTGGAATCATGTGCTCTCCCCACGCGGTGACCTCTGCGCTGAAAGCAGAGATTGTGCTGAATTAAGCACAAGGGTCGGCCCTCTGGAGATCTCTGGTAACACGGCCGGTGCCTGCTGCATGGAATCAATTAAGGCCTGGGCTCCGAGGGCAGGAAAAGGCCTGCTACAGAAGGTCGGGCATTAATGGAAATAAGGGCCCGTTTTAAAACAGATTAGAGTCCAAACACTGCCAACGCGCGCACAGACAAGCGTGGGGGGATGCCAGGGACAACAGAGTGCAGGGACGCGGTGGCGTAGCAATATTAATACAACACTCCAAAGGTGAGTGACTGGAGTCAGCATAGGGCCTGCTCTTGCGCAGTGACATTTTTTCGGGAGTTGTGGGATCCTGGGCGAAATATATTTTGTGTCCCCTGTTCGGAACAACTTTGAATTTATAACTCCTCTTTGACTCATTGAAGGCCTTGTGAAGCCTAACCACATTGAATTAATTATATGTTGAACCTTTGCAAATAGGGGCTAGCAAAACGAGTGAAAAGCTCACACTGCTTGCTGTCCACTAACCAAATTGTACGAAAAGAAGGTTCGAACAATCATTTATAAACCCATTTCTTTACGAGTTAAGATCTGGTTTTAGATACTTTCAACAGCAAACATTTTATGTGGAATTCAGTGATTAGGCCGCAAGTTACTCTCTTTTTAGAAAAAACCTACAAAGAATGCCTTGTTAGAGGTTTAGAGGGCGTGCGCATAATATTAAAACAAGCATTTACAATGCAACGGTTTCGCCTTTGCAAAAGTTTGAGCTATTGGCATTGTAAATGACAAACTTTTTATTTATGTGTTGGTTTTGAAAACAGATAAATAAATGGCATTGTCATTTACAATGCCAAAAGCTTAATCTCTCGCAAATGCGAGACCTATTGCCAGCACGG
Organism: Lissotriton helveticus; assembly: GCF_964261635.1. Lineage (NCBI taxonomy): Eukaryota > Metazoa > Chordata > Amphibia > Caudata > Salamandridae > Lissotriton > Lissotriton helveticus. The sequence goes on along the minus strand of NC_136069.1, from coordinate 1,505,234,125 downwards.
TCTAAGCCAATGTTAAAATTGGGGCACACTGTATTATACAGGCGCGGATTCCCCTATGCAAACAAATATACTCACGTAGTGAGCACAGTGTAATTAGCAGGTGCACAATCTTCTCAAAGGCGCGGGTAGTTTTGCTGTGATAGGGAAAACATGCTTCCAAGCTCTGACGATTTCTAAAGTTGCGGAATACTAAATTAGCACCTCTTCAGACGGCCTGTAACACATTTTTAGCCAACATACTTAAAATGCGATGTATACACCACCACGTGGCATAATTTTTTCCAAACAATGCTCCCAAAGATCACAGAGGGAGAAAGGTTCCCGAGGGGGAACCCCGGTGAACCCTCGAGAAATGAGTCGGGTCCCTTTCCATGTTGCCTTCTATGGAACAAGTTGCATCTTTTATCCAGCGCCGGGTATGTCCGCAGGCTGCTTTCTTGTCCTGCATTGTGTGTAGCACATAAATAATTAAACAATCTGCATGTAACGTGTACCACCGTTAACCAGTTCCATGAACCGCTGTAAGTAGTGCGGGCTGTAGATGGACTTGGGCGCAGCGCGTGCAGTGGCACCGGGGTCTCTTGAAGCCAGATAACTGCTGTACATTGCTGCCAATGGGAGTCAAAGGGCCCATTGACTTGCCTGCACCGGGCCCAGGACATCCTTGCTAAGCTACTGGCTGGATGTATCGAAGAGAAATGTATTGAGGATGTCATCTCCAAAGGTGTATCCTTTGCAAATCGGACTCGAGTAGACAGGCACTGCTTGTTATAAAATATATCGAGTTTTTACGAAAATACTTTAAAACAAGCATTGCTACACTCCTCTTATGGGCTTCACACGGATTACAATATTTCTCAATATTTACACGGAAGCATACCGCGTGGTATTGGACCAACGTCTAAATAACTACGATGAGCATAATGCATCAGGGCACGGTAATCTGCGCTATTGATACCTCCGACTGTGATGTAACAAATCAACTGTAAATTACATAGACGCTTAGAAGGTCCAAAATGGAAAGGGAGACCAGAAAAGGATGAAATGGCATTAAATGCATAAATTACCCCTGAAAGCCATTACCGCTGTCGTGATGGAGCGGAGCCACAATGAACGTGTTTTGCAGCGGCGACAGCGAACAAGTTAAGTTCGTCAGATTTGAACGTATGAAAGAACAAATATTTATTGACCTATCCGTACTGAAACCGAAAGTACTTATCGCATTTTAAATGTTTGGGTTGGACACTTAAAACAGAGACGTCTTCGGCTAACACTACTTCTGTTCTCACGTGCATTACGTTTGCCTGTACGGGCGGAGCGGACGATCGATGTGAACACGGTGCCCGCCTCGTGCCATCGCCTATGTGGTTTGGCTCCGGCCCTGTTAATGGTAAGTGGCCATGTGGACAGCGACACTAAAGGCTACATTGTCTGCTTTACAACTCAAGATATTGGTAAACGGTGTTTTGATCTACCCAGGATAAAAGGCGAATTACAGCAGGTTTCCCTACGTCTCACATCCTCTCACCGCAGGAACTCTGCAGCAGGCCCTCAACCCACCATGCAATGTCATTCTCTCTGTGCTTCCAGGTCGAGATCTCTCACATGGACCCCTCCTGCTCTTAGCCCGTCACCTTCTCACGTGACTGGCAAGAGCCAGGTAAGAAGATCCCGACACCTGAGCTTTATTGTCAGGTCAATTTGGCGGTTAGTATGCCTCCTCGGTATTGGGCTGGCATGGGATTCAAACTCTGCCACGGTGCCAGAACCCCCAAAGCACTCCCTGTGTGCGAATCCCAAAAACATGTTAACAGAGTGAAGCACGCTGGTGCGGTCTCGGCTGCAGGTATCTGTCTGTAAACCGTGGGACACGAGTTAAAATGTTCCGACAGGCGACAGCTCTGGGGGACGGAACCATGACTGGAGACATGTGTGTACACTCACGGCACACTATCACAGGGGTGTGAGGAGTGTGGGGGGGTCAGGGAAGCCTGTATACCTGTCCTAAACCGCACTGCTAGAAAAAGTTAGGACCTGTTTCGGTTATAACGGTCTGGGCGGGGGTGGGTCCAGAGTCAGACTCCAAAAGGATTAAACTGCAATGAATTCAGAGCGGACATGACAAAGCTGCGCATGCGCACACCACTGCACATAAAAGTTAAAGAAATAAGTGCTGTTTTGTGACTGACAGCGAGACAGGTTAGCACGCCACAGTCAGAGGCATTTAATGAATACTCGAGAAAAAGCTGGACCCGGAGTTAGACCATCCATGGTGGAGCGGGGAGAAGGAGGCGGGGGAGTAGTGGAGGTTGTCATTTCCCGACTGCTCTTTGCTCGTAGACCTGGCTCTGCCTCCTGCCGTAGGCTCTCTTCCCCAGCACTAAGGCAAGCATGCAGACCACGCGCCACCCCTCTGCTCCTTCCATTCCGGTCTCGAGCCTCACAGCTGTGGCTCATTACTTTAAAAACACACCCACTGACGCTGCGGTCCCAGAGTCCATCTCAGCTTTGAAAACTTAGTAGGGAGTGAGTGGTTCTAAAGTCACGGGGCACCATTGTGCGTATGGTCACTGATATTATAAGTCACAAAAAAACACTACTTATGAACAATCTACAGACACTAAATACTTTATTACACGCGCAAGATCTCGAGGACTACGTGTCCCATAATGCACTTTCCACACTTGTTACAAACATCCAGGTAAACATGAGCATCAGAAGGCAAAGAACAACACAGTTGCTATTTCGTACTCACGCTAGATCTGTGACTCTGGGGTCTCTGGCACTGTAAGGTTGTCATGTCAGCACACTTACAAGAGTTTCTCAACAGAAGACGGCCTGACAAACAACGTAAACATGCCTAAACAGACAGGGAGAAACATGACCGAGAAAAAAAAAAAAAACACGCCCACCGCCGCAAAAACACGCCCACACACGCCCACCGCCGCATGACGTAGGGAAAGGGGTGGGATGAGTTAAAAACGCGGGAACGCCCACGAATCTGCTCCGGCAATGACGGGCAGATCTGTCTTCCAATGGCTAGCCTCCATTTATGGAGCTAGCCAATGGAAGACAGAGGCGGGATTAAGCTCCATACTGTTTACAAAAGTTTTCGCCTGCGCGATACTGCTTGCCCAGTAAACGCCAGGCGAAACCTAATGAGACATACACACATAGCATTTGAAATTTTAGTTTCAGTTGCCGAATGTTTGTAATCACAAATGTATCCCCCATCACTACTGGTGTTCTTGCTGCTACAGTGAAAATCAAAGCACTGCTCTGAAGATTTTCACTATTGCACTGCTTAAAATCTAATCACTTCCTCCTTATTTCGCTTCCCTTATCTTGTCCCTCTTTATGTGTGTGCACATAACAGGCTAGACAGTTACTTACGCCCTGATCAGTAAAAGAGAGAACTGGGAGGGATCTGAATACAGCAGATGGAGAGAAACAAAGTGAACAGTAAAGCTAGAGCTGTGAAGCAGAGGGAGCAGCGGTAGAGATAGAGATGACAAAGAAAGATATGCGAGGTTGGGAGAGAAGTAAAGTAAATAGAGAAGTGAGGAAGCCAGAAAGTAAATTAAAGAGAGGTAGAAATATGATGTTGCAGGTGGATAAAAAGTAGAAAAAAAGTTACATTGGGTTCCAAAAGTAGAGAGAGAAAGAGATGGAGAGAAGGAAATGTAGAAAGAGGCAGACAAGTATAATACTCCAAGAGGGTTAGGTAGAGAGGCGATGTAGACAAAGAAGTGAATTTAGAGAGAAGTGCAGCTGGAGGGTAAAAGCAGACATAGAAACTTGAGGAAAAACAGATGGAAGTTGGAAGTTTGAGCGAAAGCAAAATGAGAAGATTTATAGAAAAACGAGTCATTCTAACAGAGTAGTATTGAAGAGCAAAAGGTACACATTGGGATGGCTGGTAGAAAGAGACATGCAGTGTAGAGTGAAAAGTGAAACTTTAGATACATATGTGAAATAGAGAAAGTGGTGAGGGTTATACCGAGGTAGATGGTTGTGAGAAAAAGAGATGGTGAGGTAGTGAATATATATATATATATATCCAACAGTCAGTTCGTGTCGTAACCCAAGCCGCTAACAATGGCGGGCCGTGACGGGGTCGCAAACCCCTATCAATCCAAGCCGTATCGCATTTACAAATCCGGGAAACAATACGTCACGGCCACACAAGATTCCTTTTCAAAGCGCGGAGCTTGAGGAGCGCGCCATTAGGGCCCTAGGGTCCGGCCTCCCCGCCACGCCCCCTGCAACTCAGGTGGCCGGGCTAGCCCAATGGGCGACCGGCCACGGGAATACCCTCCGGGGGCAGCAGTGACGTACGTCCGGTGCGGGAGAAGGCGGAGACTCAGGCCTATTTAGGCCCCGGGAACTTTAGTTCGGTCTCTTTCCCTCGCCTGCACCGGACGGACCCTGTACTGCGCCCCTCCTGTTATCGACTCCCACCCACACGTCCCTTGAGATTAGTAGTTTGAGGGGGGGGGGGGTTGCAGAAAAGAGGCCACAGAACATTGACATGGATTTACAGGGTTAACGGGAGTCCTTCTTGCGTACTACCTAGGCCAGCACTGAGGGGAGAGACGGTAAGCTCTCCGCAGCGAGAATGAGGCCTCCGGCTGGGGACGCAAGGAGCGCCAGGTCACGAATTAGGGCAGGGCGCAGCGGCCTCTTGGTATTCCCTACGAGCCTCCTGGGATCTTGGGCAGGCTGGTGGTCGAGGGGTGGGCCCCGAATATGGCAGACAAGGACCAGAGGGCAGGGGCCCACCACTCAAGGGCACAGTTGGGTTGCGCCTTGCGTGAATACTCAGATTTGGAGATGAGAGCCAGAGGGCCCCTTAGTACTGGAGGAAAAAGTAATGAATCTAATAGAGAAAAATTTTGAATGGCGATATTACATTTTTTATTGATTTTATCAATTTTAATATGTACTGTTTTAGTCATGTTTATGAATGTTGAAAATTAAACATGGCCGTTTTACACCCACTCTCTGAAGTATTTAAGTTGATTGTGGGATGTATCATTTGACTTTGCGGGCGGGGCAGGGGAGCATGCTGGGGGGTCCGGGCCCTATATATATATATATATATATATATATATATATATATATATATATATAGATATATATATATAGATATAGATATATATATAAGAAGACGGGTTAGCTGAACTGGATAAGGGGTGTTCGGAGATGGATATGTGTTGGTGAGATATAGAGACAGAGAGAGAGAGGAGTTGATGGTAGAGAAATGGGGTGGAGGCAGAGAACTTAAGGCAGAAAAGGAGAAGAACTAAGACGTTTAGAGAGGTGAAGTAAAGGGAACAGAAGTAGACAGCGAAGGGGGAGGTGGGGAAGTGAAGAGGCGCGGATGCAATTTAGGTATTGCCTCTGCAACCTCTTGCAATTTCACATTATGCTTCTTATGTAAAATTTCTGAAATTTTTAAATAAAAAAATTAGAGCAAGTGCACTCGAACAACCAAAACGTAATTGGCTGCTGTGTGCCACACTTGTTTTTGCAATATTTAATGTACACAAAACATCCCTGTGTTCAAAATGACAGATGACACATTTCATGCTCAAATACAGCACCAAATGCCACTTTTGTATTTTGCAAAATTGTGTAATTTCATGTCATTTTTCAATATTTCACGTAATAATGCAAATTACATGAATTTTACACCAACATAGTAGTCAGCAAATGGTGAGCTAAATTGAGGTTAAGTAGAAAGAGAGTGAGCTTTGGTAGAGAGATGAAGTAGTGAGGGAGATATGAGGTAATGTGAGAAATGAGATGGAGTTGTGAGGCAGAGAGAGAAAGAGCTGAGACGTAGAGCCCTGGCGAGGTAGAAGTTGAAATGAGATTGTGAGAGCGAAGTAGATGGAGGAGAGGAGGCGCTAGGGGGCGCACAGCGGAATGGCTGCCTGAACTGCAGCTCCGCCGGGCGATATCACACGATGTGATCCATTGCCACTGAAACCCCATCATTCCACACTGCGCGACCAGCATTCGGTGTGGGAACATGTGGAGCGGAGGCGGACAGGTGTGGAGGTGATCAAAAACCCCTGGGCGCGATTAAAATTCCGAGAACTCTGCGGTGCGCGCCGATCTGCCTGACAAGATGGCCGGCGGACGACTGCGTGTATGGAGCAAACGACACAGGTTAGGCAGCGCACTGCCCGAGTAACCCAGCGAGTATTGCCCGAGGGGGAGAGCGGATAGCCAGGCCAAGCGCGCCCGTTCACGTCGTTCTGGCACCAAGACGCAGGGGCGGAGAGCGCCCGGACTTCAGCCGGCTGCCTGACAATATGGCGGCGCTCATTGCCGTCACAGCGGACCCTGGGGTTTGGCGCCGGCGGGCTCCTGCACGGAGTACTGGTCTCACTGCGGGCGGACTGACGGGGCGGTGAGCGGGATACACCGTCAGGCGCTTGGAAATTGAGTACATCACAACGCATGCCTCCTGCACTCCATAGATCCAGCTAGCGGTGACATTTACATACATAGTGCCGGCAGGTGTATGAGGCGAGATAGCGCACGAGCGAGGTGGCGACCCTTTGACGGGCTGATCGTGCTGTGGCACCTCACGCTCACGGGCTCATATCTCTCCCTCCCCTCAACGTGCCGCAGGGGTGACCAGACCGCTCCCCCCCGGGGTACTCAAACGCTGGCGTAATTCTACTGGCGGAAGACATCTTGGAGGAGAACTACCACCACGAGCGGAGACTGGCCACCACTAAGGAGGAAACACGGCGACGGCGACCAGGGTAACGAGGGCGTCTGGACCCACCTTGAGGAAAGGGCAATCACCGGCTACCACTATGGGGAAGCCAGACAAACAGCAACTTAAACTTTCATTCGACAACAAAAGGGTGACTAAACCAGCGGACGACATGTCGGAGGCCGGCGGTTCTGCGGATCCACCGCCAACTACTAACATTGAGAAGATCTTGATGGCTATCCAATCTAACCTGCAGGACATCAATGGCAAGCTGGACAATCTGACGTGCAGGATGGATGGCATGGCTGCCCGACAAGATAAACAGGGCGAACGGTTGGACGAAGCTGAAGCGAGAATATCTGCCGTCGAAGATGAGGCACATACGTCCACCACTAAATGCGCAGGTTTTGATCGCATTCTGGCGGTGATAAAAGCGAAGGAAGAGGATTTGGAAGCGCGCTCGAGGCGCAATAACGTGCGAATCACGGGCCTGCCAGAATCCACCAACACAGGACGCATGGAACACTACATCGAGGGTCTCTGTAAGGATATCTTTGGGGCGGAGGCCCTATCGCAGATCTTTATTGTGGAAAGAGCCCATAGATCATTGGGCCCCAAGCCGCCGCCCGGCGCGACTCCCAGACCGATAGTGGCGCGGATCCTCAATTACAGGGACAGAGACGTGATCCTAAGGCTGGCAAGGGAAAAGGGCAAAATCACCCATCAGGGCAACTACCTGGAGTTTTACCCTGATCACACGGTCGCTGTACAGCAGGCACGAAAAGAGTACGCCACAGTGAAGGCTAAGCTGCGAGCATTGAACATTGGGTATTCTATGCTATATCCTGCCCGACTTCGAGTGGTATGGAGGGAGCAAACGACAGTGCTGGCGACACCCAAGGCGGCCCTCGACTTTGTCAAGAGGATACAACGTGAGGCGAGGTCGAACTCCCGGGACGACCAAAACAAAGTCTCGGACTGATGTCACTGTAGGTTTCCAACTTTACGCAGTGGTGGGAATGGATGCACGGATGACAATGTGGGGCTGCATTGCGGCCCTCCTCAGCTGCATTGCACAGGGAGTGCGGACTCGAGGCTACCACAGGTGAGAGAATGGCGTTTAATGTTGACAATGTGTGGTGGAAGGGCAGGGATCAGCGGGGATGGCAGGGTAAGGTCCGCTCCTCTGTCCTGGACTGTCATGGATATTCATAAATTGACCTTGCTGCTATGCCTTCCCCGCGGAATTTTTTGATCACACGATGGTGTCAAACTGTAAATAACGCCACCACTACGAACTATGGCTCAGGACCCTTTGTTCTAAAAGTGATCGCGGACCCTCGGGTCTGAACTCAGGATAGCGGAGGGAGTGGCAGACCACTGTACACAATGACTCACTTTGCATTGCGCTATGTAGACTAACGGTGGTGACATCGCCCCCCCACTCTGCTGTGTCCTGTGCGATGTATAACCAAATGTTTGCTATATGCGGGGAGGGCTGTGCATTGGTCCTATTAGACCTAGGCCTTTCCACACACGTGTGTTCGCTGTGGGACGCTGCAGCAAATCCTCTAGTGCTGCTTCACTACTTGCACCCAGCATGAGGATGGTGAGGGGGAAATGGAATTGTGGATTGATGGACACATATATTGCGATTATGTCTGATTCTATCAAATATCGCCTGTACCCGTACATCGGGTGTAGAGTTGCGCTACTGGCGGACCTCCATGAGGGTAATACCCGACACAAGTTCTGCCATGGGCACCGAGTTAGTGTTTCAATGGTTGAGGGAGTGGTGCTCAGAAGGGGTATGGCTTCGGCAGGTTGGGGATGCTGAAGTGGGCGAGTTTTGGGGAGGGGGGATGTTTAACTGTTTACTAAGACCTATTGCATTGCAAATGTACACGACATTCAGATATTCCTTGAGGGGGATTGTGTTTGCAAATTACGACCATGGTAGAGGGTGGGATCAGGATCCGGGTAGGGTACTTATGTGTACGGATATGTGTGGTATAACGTCATTTGTGTACACCAGGTTCTAGAACTGGCAGCGGTAACTGTCTAAACGTCCTCACTTGGAATATTCGTGGATTTTCTCGCCCACAGAAAATTAGGCAGGTATTTGCCAGTCTCACTAGATGGAATATTGATATAGCCTTCCTGCAGGAATCGCACTTAGCACCGCACGCACACGCTTCATTGGGGACGAAGTGGGCGGGCACCTCATACAGAGCTTCATACTCGTCTTATTCCCGGGGGGTGCTTATACTGATTAGGAAGGGGGTCACTTTTGAGGAGGAGCATTTGACACAGGACCCGGCTGGTAGATATGTACTTGTCACGGGTACGCTAAGGGGCCAACACATCACGCTCCTAAACGTGTACGGCCCGAATATTGACGCGCCGGAATTCTATCGTGACATCTGGGGACACCTACAAAAACATGCTTGCACGCACATTTTATGCGGGGGGGGGACTGGAACGTGACACTATTGGACGGCCTGGATCGCTCCTCACAATCAGTGGAACAACACAAACAGTCGAGACTCATGGTGGGTCACATGATGGAGGATTTAGAATTGGCAGACATCTGGAGGCTAAAACACACAGACGACCCAGGTGCTACACACGTCACGGCATCCCACAATAGTTGGTCCAGACTGGACTACTGGTTAGGTTCCAAGGATGTTGCTTTATGGGCGCGTAAGATACAGGTACTACCACGCACGCTATCGGATCACAACCCGGTTCACTTACAACTGGACATACCTCATTACACACCTCCCCCATTCCAATGGCGTTTCAACTCCCAGGCCCTCACGGACCCAATATATGTAGACACCCTGACTAAGGCAATCAAAGACTATTTTGCTAATAATTCTCAATCTACTGATGACTCTTGCCTCCTGTGGGAAGCCTTTAAGGCCACGATAAGGGGAATCTGCATTAGCACTACCATAGGGGTACTCAAAGACATACGGTGCCAAATTCGCCGCTGCGAATGCCAGATGAGGGACTTAGAATTGCAGTATGAACAAACGCAGGACGTCATGCTGTTACCCAAACTACGCGAATTACACACAGAACATGCCGATTTTTCAGCGGCAGAAATCAAATACCTAGATCGCAAACACGAGGCCAGGGCTTTTGGGGAAGGGGGTAGACCAGGGAAAGTACTGGCGCAGAAAATATGTGAGGGACGGGGGCACTCAACGATACTCCGAGTCAAGTCAAGGGAGGGGATTTTGCAAACACACCCAGCAGACATAGTCGAATGTTTTGTAGACTCCTACAGCACACTATACCAATCCCAACCAACAGCTACTACTGAAGAAACATATGACTACTTGCATGAGGTAGCGATTGGATGGCTGTCGGATGCCCATAGGGAATATCTGGCACGACCGATCACGGTTGAGGAGGTCACAGAGGTGATCGCCTCGCTCCCCAACGGAAAGGCCCCAGGCCCTGACGGGTTCACGTCCGAATTTTATAAAAAATTTGTGGACATCATCGCCCCCTATTTGGTGGACATGTATGGTAACGCCTTTGAGGGATCATTGCTCCCCCCCACTCTGCGGGAGGCAATGATCATAGCACTCCTTAAACCATCCAAAGACCCGGAAAACTGCGACTCCTATAGACCCCTTTCCCTAATAAACGTAGATTCAAAAATACTCGCAAAGTTACTGGCCGTTAGGCTGTCCCCACTGATGACTCGACTGGTCCTCCCGGATCAGGCAGGGTTCGTGCCCACTAGATCCACCTCGCATAATACCCGAACACTGTTCGCGCTGGCACACTATTTGAAGCCCTCGGTAAAGGCGGTAGCTGTCATGCTCGACGCTGCGAAAGCATTCGATTCGATCGAATGGCGCTACATGCTGTCTATCCTCAATAGGATGGGGTTCCCTAAAAGGTTCGTCCAGTGGATTTCCTTGCTGTATACTAAGCCATGTGCAAGAGTCCGAATCAATGGTTATGTTTCAGCTCCCTTTGACATTGGGCGGGGCACTAGACAGGGCTGCCCCTTGTCGCCCCTACTCTTCGCGCTGGCTTTAGAACCACTAGCGTGCATAGTGCGTCAAAAATATAAGGAGTCGGCACTGCAATTCATGTCCAGGCCACTGCACATATCACTCTACGCGGATGATATGTTATTGTATGTTCGAGATCCAGAGACACATCTGAACCCGCTGCTTAGAGAGTACATCCGGTTTGGAGGGCACTCGGGTTTAGCAATAAACTGGTCCAAATCCTCACTTATACCTCTCACCGATGCCACTGCCCCCTTTGCGATGGACTATCCACTAGAGTGGCAGCAGGACCCGATTCGATACCTAGGGGTCATGTTCCACAGGAATCCAGACGAAGTCATGCGTGCAAACTATGGGGTGGTACTCTCCAAACTGGACGATAAGGTCCGTCGTTGGATACACTTACCCTTATCAATAGCTGATCGTATAGCGATAGTTAAAATGAACATCCTGCCCAAACTTCTATATCTCTTCAACAACATACCCATCACACCTACGAGAGAGGTCTTTCAACACATAAAGTCATTGGTACTGACCTTGATATGGGCGGGTAAGCAGGCTCGAATTGACCTACAAACACTGACGTTCCCGATAACGAAAGGTGGATTCGGGGTCCCAGACTTTCTCCTATATTACCTTTGTGCCCAGGCACAGTACGCGGCATACTGGTACCATGAGGTCCCCTATCTTACTCACGTGGCCATTGAGGAGGGGGATGCCCATCCAGTTCCCCTGTCGGCGATACTATCACACACCAGACCACCACTCCACGAACAGGACATCAACACTGTAGACGCCACAATCAAAGCTTGGAACAAACTAGGACAATTGGCTCACAAAACCCCATTGTATGCACCGGACATGCCATTACAGCACCATCAGGCTTTGTCAGTCACTAACGAACAAGTGGGGATGTCTCTGCTGACGAGAGCTGGAATCGACAGGATGTGTGACGTGTACCAGGGGGGCACATTTATAGACATCGACAATTTACAGTATATCCGGAACCAGTCTTCTATGTTCCGATTCACATACTACAGGTTGAAAAGGGCATTGAGGGTACACTACCCATCATTTCCAGCGGAACCAGAAACTCTAGCGCCCTTACAAATGCTGATCACCACTAGGGATCTATCTCACTTGGTGTCCAGGTTGTATAATGCTGCACAAACGGAAATAGCGGGTCACACACTGAAAGCTAAGGAGAGATGGGATGCGCAGTTTGATACTCCTCTGTCAGAAGAGGAATGGTACAGCACATGCGCACTGACACAGATGTTGACACCTAATGGGAATCTGAGAATTATACATTTCAAGTTCCTCCACCAAGCCTACTATACACCGGTGAAAATGCGTAAATATGGGCTACAAGAGGACGACAAATGTAAGCGCTGTGGTAGTGAGGGTGCGGACTTTGTACATCTGGCGTGGCAGTGTGCGAGGGTAGCGGATTATTGGGTGGAGGTCACGGTCGCACTATCGGCCATGTTGGGAGGAGAGGTGCAGTGCACGCCACAAATCTGCCTGCTGGGGATTATACCTCAATTCAGAGCACTAAAACGCAAATTCTGTGCGATTGCACTACTGCTAGCAAAGAGACAGGTGGCGCAATGCTGGCACAGCCGTAGAATACCGTCTACGACAGTGTGGCTACATGACATGTCCGTCTGCCGGGATAAAATACAAACCTATGAGGAGGGCTTGCCTGCAAAATCAAAGCCGAAGGACATGTGGGGATTTTTATCAGACTATCTGAATTCTTTGCAGGAACATGAGGAGGAATAGCTGATACACTAGAATGACTGGAGAGTGGACGACTGATGAATGCATTAGAGATATCGGAGGGCGGCATTGGGGAATACCGGGATACTGCTCCACTCACTGTACAGGTTGTATTAGAATGCACTGTAAGGTCTACGGTTGGGGAATGTTATAGTTCTGTTTTTGTAATTACAAAATGTAAGACTCATACCGGTTGACTGCTAAGAGCTCTACGTAGGGTGTAAGAGACGGATCTGCCTACCATATCTGCACAATTATTACAACATTACATTTGGTGTACTGGACATACGTATTAAAATGGCGAGCCGGCCTCAGGGTTGTAGGCTCATGCAGTGTAATATGCTTTATGTTAATAAAGGTCTTACAAATTTAAAAAAAAAAAAAAAAAAAAAAAAAAAAGTAGATGGAGGAGAGATACACGGAGGTCAGATGGAAAAGTGCAACGAGGTATAGAGAGGATATAGAGAGAATCAAGAGTGATAGATCTAGGCACAGAGTGATACTGAAAAGGTGAAGGTCACTAGAAAGAGGTAGATAAAGATGAAGTTGAGTGAAGTATATTGAAAGAGAGAGGGAGGAGTGGTAGACAAAGGTGAGATAGAGAGAGCTGAGATACAGAGGCTGAATGTACATACCGAAGTAGAGATGGAGAGAGGTCAAGAAAGAGGGTTAATGAAGAAGATGTGAGGTGAACTAAGAAGAGAAATGACTAAAAGTTTGTTTTCACAGAAACAGGCTGCTTAGCATCATGCACAACCTTTGCACCAGGGCGCAGAAGTATGCACGTGCTGTCTAACACAGGATTTGTGCTAGTTGCATGCCCCCAAGTACTAAATCTTAGAACAAGACAAATTCTTAAATATTCCACAATGTATGAGTGGGTGATAGCACTCCGTCCATCATCTCCTTGTGTTTGCTTTGATAGTGTAGCACACATGCAAATTGTGGAATATTTAGGGAAATGAAAAACATTCTACATGTTGGCGCCTGCTTCAAGGAGGCATCATTTTTTGATGCAAAGCCCGGCCTGGTTATCCTATTAGATAGGGCTTTGCGTCAAAAGATATGGGTGCACTAAACTGCCCAAGTAATGCCCTCTTAACACAAAGCGGCGCAATGCTGTGCAAAGCACTATTTGTGCTAAGAGGGAAAATTTCAAGAGAAAAAATCTTTTTCTCTGGAAAATAAACACCATTGCAAGATTTTACGCTGCCCTGTGTCGCATCGTGTCACTTAACCCCAGTGCAAACCCTATTAAATCTGGCAATAAGTTTCTGTTAAGCATGCGCAACTGTCAAATTAGATGATGAAGCTGGTCTTTATGAGCAATGTTATTAAGGAACAAAGAGTGTCCCGCTCACTTTACCAGGGGTCCCTGAAAGGGTGCGGTCCCTAGGCAACTGCTCACTTGCAGTCATGTGCTGGGACCAAAATGTGAGTTAAGCATACACACCAGTTATGGTGGGGGACCTAATCGAGTACTGATGTCCATAGTACAGATGGGGTGCTATGCCCTGGTCTGGCGTGCGCTGCAGATGAACTGTGCGGGAGACTCTTATGGTCTGGTTGAGCTGTTAGCAGGGTAAATGTCACACTTTGTGAGAAGGATTAGAACCTGCACCAAAAATACTGATCTGTTCTTATCAGCCCTGGGATCTGTGGAGGCTTAAGGAGGCATTCCATCACCAAGGCAGCCTTTCTACAGATTTCTTCAGTTGATGAGAAGAGCCTTTTTAAACACACTGCGCTACTTCTCAGGAGCATTTGTACACCATGAGTCTAATACAGTGCCAATTTGTTATTATATTCATTTGACAATTTTTTTTCCTTTACTATACTTGTCACTTCCTGTATCATCATGAAAGTATAAAGTCCTATGATATCACTCCCTGTGATATTTTATATATGTTCATTAGTTCTTCAGAGAATTTGCAATTGTAGAAAGTTGTAAATGTGTTTGCCCAAGTACAAACTGTTTCAGACATGTTTGTGTGTGCTGCATGTTCATGCTAGAAGAATGAAGTAAAGAAAAGCTAGCTCAGGCAAACGTGTTTTACATTCTTGCAATTCTTTCAGGCAATTTCCCCAGTTCTCATGAGCGCAGCTAAGGCATCTGCTTGTATTCATCGCGAGCAATCAGTCACTTGATAGATACTAGAAACCCGTGTGAGGTAAAGTATCAATTTGAGTCCTGCTTGTACTCCAAACGCGGATCTCCACCGTTCATTTGTGGGGGTCCATGGTCACTTGATACTGTACTTCACTTGTAATTATTTTTCTTTAGTCAATAAATGTTTTCAGACTCAACCCAACCATGCAGTGAAGCTTCTTTTCAGACAAATCTCTGTGTAGCAACGAGGTGAAAGGATACAATGCACACCCTCGACGAGCAATTCCTGCGTAAACGGGAGACCTCAATTCAGGTACAGAGGTGTGGGGAGTTCCAGAAGCGGAAAGATGAACACTTAAAATGCTATATGCGTGAGTTTATATCCAGTCTTAGGGACAGGGCTGACTTTTCTAAACACCATGTCAAGTTCAAAGAACCGTATTAACCCCTTCTATGCTGATGACGGCTGGGAGCCGTCATGGCACACAGTGCTCGTGTGCTGATGACAGCTCCCGGCCGTCATGACCGCATCCGCGATCAAAATGTGCCGCACAGGCGCAGAATCGCGGCCACGCCCAAGGGGTTAAACTTCTGGAGGGACAAATCAGAGAA
Source organism: Lissotriton helveticus (assembly GCF_964261635.1). Classification (NCBI taxonomy): domain Eukaryota; kingdom Metazoa; phylum Chordata; class Amphibia; order Caudata; family Salamandridae; genus Lissotriton; species Lissotriton helveticus. The sequence continues at coordinate 1,505,218,848 of NC_136069.1, read as the reverse complement.
ACGCATTAACCTCACCTCCATTATACTATGTTCCCTTTTGTTGATTACCAGTCGACAGTACACAGCACAAAGTGCAGGGTGGACAGCTAGTCCAATTGTTCCTTACGGTATGCCCCCCAGGCCAGGTGCCCCGGCCACAGTACTTGTCCAAGTGGCTCTCCGGCCAAGATGCACCCAGACGGGCTGAAACTAGTTTCATTTTAGTCACTTGCAAAAAAAAAAAAAATATTCCTCCCTCTGGCTGATGATTTAAAGTCAGACAATGCACTTCACCTTACAAAATGAAGAAGCAGTGCAGGAAGCTATGCAAGGACAGGGGAGACAGCTAACTCTGGCTACCACCTACCATTGGGAGCACCCTACAACTTTAGAGGCCCCAAACAAACACGAGGAATTCCAACCTGAACACTCTGTCCCACATACAGTAAAAGCATGTAGGCGCACACAACCATTAATCCGGGCTGTTAACTAAGGTCACTTGGCATTCCCAGGAGCTTTAGATACACTTATAGCAGCAGCGCAGGTAAAAGCCCACAAGATTGTGCTGCAAGCACCTAGGAATTCAGGAACACAAGATTACGGCTTGAATTAGGCCTCGGCAGACACGAACTGGCCCTCCCGGGAGCTCTAATAAAATACTATAGCAGAGTCATCAAAGCACCGCACAACTCTCTCAAACACCATCTTGTAAAAATTTTCAGAGAAGAGGACTCCCCCTGGTTTACCAAGCTGGGTAAAGCAACAGAGACCCTAAACATAGATTCCAACTGTCTGTCCCTAACAGACATCCCGCTTAAGGCTTGGTCAAACATCATGAGATGGCAGGTCCGCTCCATTTCGTACGATAAGGATCTAACTGCACTTCGACACAACACCTGTACGAAGACATTGGACGAATCTTACATCTTGGGAAAAGCCCAACCATACCTAACAGAAGCACTAGGGGCCCAGGCACACAAAAAATCCTTTTTATGAGGCTAACATCACTCAGAATTGGGGACTTCAATCAGCATGGGCACAAACAGATGGAGCCATTTCATGCCGCCTTTGCAAATACCAACGGGAATCCTGGCTCCACTTACTATGCTGTTGCCCCAAACTCACCTGCGACCAACAGAGGCTGCTTCGTCCCATTTTCAGAGCTCTTGGCATTAGAACTTGCAAGGAGGCATCAGACTGGTGCTTTTCAGAAATAAAAACACACCACCTGGCAAGAGCGGCAAAATTTACTTACCTGATTGGTCAAGCACTAGACGCTAGAGTATAATCATTTCCTCAAGCCCCTGAAAGTCAGAGCCAGATTAATGCGCCATCAAGGTGTCACTGTAACATTCATGAGCAAAGAAGACCTTGGCAGTCACCTCAAGTACTATGACTGGAACATCGCCACACAAAAATGAAGCTCCTGGACTAAAGGCAGAAAGTTCCCTGCAACACAAGTTTGACTGTTGGAAATGGGTTTTTTAAATTTAACAGGAGGCCATGGGAGGGGGGGAGGGTAAGGGGGGTTGGGTTTTACTTTTAGCTTTTACTGTAATGGTTTTAAATAATCGAATGGTCAATAATAAAATCAAACACAACCACATATAATTAGGAAGAAAAAAAATAAGGAAGAATGTGGGGCCAATCCATAACCTACTACACAGAATTATCAGGAGGAGTCCACAGGAAGTCTTCCCAGGGAGGTTCAGTTAAAAAGCACTGTACCCTACAATTAGCTGCCACCACTAGTAAAGTCATGGTCTGGTGATGAGGAAAGAAGCGATCCAGCCTAAAAGAATAACACCTGGGGTCTAGAACTGTGTTGATAAGCAACAAGCCACAGCTCTCGTAGAGCGCTTGTGAAGAGAATCGTGGCACACGTTTCTTGCACCAGAAAATACACCCATTACCTTTTTACATGTATATGGTTTACAAGCCTACACCATAAACTGTATTAAAGTTACTGGACGTATTTCCTTAATGAAAATAAAAGGTATACATTTTGCAACTTCTAGGACCTAGCTACTCTCAGAAAATGAAAGCTTAAAGAAGGTGCTTGGCAATTAGGTGAACTAGATGCAGTAGCTGATTTTGGTCTTCCCAGGAGTTGCATCAATCCCAAACATATATAGAAAATATGATTATGATTTAAAAAAATATAATACCAGTTAGAAATAATTGAGAATCGCAAAATAAGTCTTATTGTACTACATCATTAGTACATTACATGTTTGTAGGCTACAAAATGTGCTTTACTCGCCATAGTATGTACATTTCATGTATACATTAAGTCATATAGACTATCTCCGAGTTGAAAGAGTAGTTGCATAAATTAGCAATAAACTCTAAGCTGTATGCCAGCTTAATATCGTTTTTCCATAACGTGCCCCTATCTCCAAAGCTTCATAAATCGAACTAAGAATTCTGCTTTTTTTCTTCTAGATGTAGGTTCCTCATTAGAAGTCTTTCTTCTAAAGGGATCCTGTAGCAGTGCAAAGAACATTCAAAAACCCTTGTTTGACAAAAATGGCCCAGTTTTCTTCAGAGTTCTCTTTGGAAATGCCAACGCCGTGGCAACTAAGAGCCGTAGAGGAAGAGCAGTGAAATTCAGATAACCACCATTCAATGACCTCTATTGCCAACCAGAACAATAGTTTGCCAAATACTTAACATCCCTCAGTTATTACATAGAAACAGAAGACTGCAATATAAAAGCGCAAATTAGTAGTTTGGAGGAATGGAAGGGTTGGAAGACTAGCTTTCAGCTACCATCCCTTTGTCAAAACACACCCGAAAGATGGGACAGAACTCTAGAAGTAAAGCTGAATAGGAAGAAAGGCGCTCTACACAAAACTAACATTCCTGACCCTGGGAACACTTGGCAACCATTTTTGATTAGGACGAAGAGAAGCAGCCAGGAATAAGGAATTTTCTCCTAGGTGAAAGATAGTGGTGACAAGGGTTTGAGTCTACGTAACGCATAGATAATGAGAGAAATGGCATATACGGTCTAATGCACAATACGTTTCTTGTCACGTTAAATATAACAATAAATACAAATTAGCAGTTGAACTGGTTCTGGATAGAGAGGATTTTTGTGAAAATTTGTACCACAAGGAGGCCATAACAAGGCCTGTATATTGGAGCAAGACAGAACGTCGTAGATTTTCCAAGTCAATGTGCAACATTCGTGTTTTTAAACAGGAACTAGACCATATATAGAAGGTTCAAAAACAGAAATAACTGAAAGATAAACAATATCTGGCTCCGAGGAATATTATAGTCAACATTTTTCATGTACTTCACTCTATAGAGAACCGAAAAAAAATTACAAGGTATACACCATCCTGCTAACTACTAATCTGTGATATCACCGCCTACCAGGCCTTAGACATGGGGATAACTTTTGCAAAGTGTGATAGCATGTACAGAAAAGGATCTGTGAGAGTACGGTGAGCTTAACTAAGCCTTTTATTCGGTTTGTACAACAGTTTTACTAATTCCTACAACTCGTGTCACCTGATGATTTAACTTCATGAATTAGTTACCACGCTGCACCAACACAGGGATCTCCAGGCGAGCACCTCATCTATAATTTTTTCGACAAGCAAATCTACTTCTTAGCCCTTCCCCTCAACAACACACGCCATGCCAATATACCGTTAATCACCTTATTTGCCCTGCCTACACTGACGCAGATATTTTACTACAAGACATTCCTCACTGCCCTCCAATACATCCAGTTTCCAGTCTACCTATGTGCCTCCCCCACCTAAGTGCAGGTTGCATCATTCCGCATTGCAGTTCCAAAGTTGTTCGTTGTTATTGGTCAAGTGTATGATGAAACACATTGCTTGATATACGATGGGTGCACCCTACGTTTGATGCTGCACACTATTTGTAAACTTTCATACTTCCCTGAGAAGGGATTGATTTACCATTGCTGTGTATCTGTATGATTATGAAAACGTAATAAAACATTTTTTTTTTTTTAATGTACTACAGCTTTGCAGCCCACTACCGGGGACTATACTGATGCATAAGGGCCTTTTACCTGAGTTTTATGAAAAGGGAGAGGGCTTTTAACAGCCAATATAGACCTTGGCAGCAGGCAAATAATGCCATATTGAAACATTCCACCCAATGAGGGTAGAATGTTCTAAATTAAACAGGGGGGAACAGAAAGATAAACATTGGACCTGAAAGTCTATTATCAGCCATTATTATCCTTTTGGAATGTTGGGCACTTCACTAAAAACAATAGTGTGCCAAAGTTTTAAAAAGTGTTTTTAAATGAATCTGCCCTCAAGTGAAAAATAAGGGATACAAAGACATGGGAAATCATGGTGACCAACAGAACTTTCCATTGAGAAATGCCACACACAAACAGAAAGCCATACAGAGTGTAACTAACACACATACATACATACACACACCTCCTCCCCTTATTATAGGTCAAACACATCCTGTACACAGCAACCAGACTACCACACAGGAGAGGTGCAAGTGGTACATTTGCATCTCTCCGACCCCAACTCAAACAGTTAACCCCTTCCATGCTGCCGTCGGCCATTGGCCGACGGCAACGCTACCTCGCTGGTGCTGCAGTCGGCCAATGGCCGACGCGGCCCCGTCCGTTTTGCGGAAGTGCCGCACTTCCGCAAAATCGCGGGCGCAGTGGAGGGGTTAAATTTAAAAAGACATAACCACCAAAGCAAGAATCTTACCATAACAAAATAATATTAGCCTATAATCACAAGGTGAATCACAGTAGTTAAGTAGGGGAAGGGGAAAGAGTATCAGTTAGTGGGAATGGCGCAATGAATCAGACGGGGTGAGGTGCCTTCAATCTAAAACTTGAAGGCACCTTACTGTAAAAGGCCTTAGGTATACCTCTAATATATGTTTTAAATGTCAGAAGACTCTTTGACATGAATCAGTAAATGAGTCTCATTTCGTAATGGTGAGATATCTGGTAATGCCCCCGAGGGAATGGGCTTACAATCACATCAACATAGAACTAGCAGGGAGGAGCTACGCCAGCTGCCAAGATGGCCGCATAAGCTCCCGGCTCCGCCGACCTGTTCTTAATCCTGCATTCGCACCAGACTCCCGGGTTCATGAAGTATTGCTGCTTCTAAAGGTGTAATCCCGAGGTTTTTATCTCATCGGACTCCGAAGATACGCCGTGTTTCCATTCTCGGCCTAACATCGTGTGGAAGCCGGGGCCTCGATTTCTAGACTATCCGGGTTGGAGTTGATCAACAACGGCCGCTGGACCTGGACGGAGCCCGGTCCCCCCCAAGTGTCTCGTAACCTGTTGGTTTTCAGATGGTGGCATTGTGACCGGTCTACACCGTGAACACAAAAGCGGATCGCGCCGGCTGCCGTGTCTGGGGGTCCGACGCCCGGAGACCCTGCTGACCTCCCGGGGTTGATGGGCTGGGCCCTCGCTATCGGCGACGGTGTCGATCTTACAAGACGGGGAGCGCCCACTGTGATTACTGGATTTGCGTGGCCTGTTGCCCCGGAGAAGCCGGCCTCCGGGGTAGGAATCCAGCTCTGCCTCTTCGCGAGAGGAGATGGGGCGGACGGAAGGTACGCCATCGCTACAGGCCGTCATGGCCGCCATTGAGGCGCTCCATCCACAGTTCACGGTCGTATTCCGGACACTGAGCGTGCAAGTTGACGGTATCCTGGGACCGGTCTCTGACTCTCCATTAAGCTCTCACCCACCTGCGATACCAGCGATGCAATGTACATCTGAGTTCGAGGTCCCCGGACATAACCTGGATTTACTGTGCTTTTCCGATTCTCAATTCACAGTCGGCGAACCCGTGTTTGTCGCTAGCGTTCCCTGCTCGATCCTGCTGCCGCTTCATTCAGCTATGGACAGTCTTCTGTACTGTTACAAATCCCTCAGTGACTGTTGGACAGACGTGACATCTCTGGACACTTTCCTTCGCTCGTTTTGTGGAACTCGTGACTTTCTCTCCATTTGCCGATCCTGCAATACCGAAGTGAACTTTGACGATCGTCCTGCATTTTCGATTGAGATGGTGGTTCGACTGGAAAATACTTTTATGAAGTACCGTACTGGCCAGGGATGATCTTGAGGGCTTGGGTTCGGTGAAATAGCTTGACTTAATGTCGGGATTGTACCTATAACGTGAAGGGAGTTGGGTGGTGCCTTGCTATATCCCCCTGATTGGTTTGTAAATTTGCTTTATGTCGGTTTGATTCTATCTCGGGGTTATGGCTTCTGGCGGGGGGGGTATGGGAGACCGGGGGTGTATTTTCTTTTTACGATTCTTCTCCTCCTCCATCTTTTCCCTTCCCTGGGGTTAGTTTAGAGGGCGACAGGCACGCTGCTAGTGGGGTTAGGTCGTAGCCATCCGCAGGGGTGCAGGGTGGGGGGTTGAGGGGGGGGGTTCTTATTTTTCCTTTATTTTGTTCTATGACCTTTCTGTTTCCCTTTTCCCTTCTTCACAAGAAATGTGGCACGTTCTCCTGATCATTTCATCCTCATATCTAGGTGTCTAGGGTTGAAGTCTCATATTCAGTATTCTGGACGGACAGGATCCGATTATGTTTGCCCACGGCTATCTGTACCGTGTTGCTTTATCTCAGCTCCAATTTGTATCGATGTTTTTCAGATGCCTATAACTGTTGTGTATCCTCAGACTGTTCTTCCCGTTCAATGTTATGATATGTTCCGCCAAATGATGCCTGATATCTGTATTTCTATTCTTGTTATAATTAATAAAAATATATATAAAAAAAAACATAGAACTAGTAACTTGTTCAGAAACTTGCTTTCAAACCAAGACAAAATTACATGCTCTGAGCCATGAACGAATGAGCTTACGCAACCAAGAGTGCATCAACATGAAACCTCAGATTCACGCCAACACCTCACCCATGTCATTGTCAGTGACATGCTCTACCAATACAATAGGAACACACAGACATCATCTCCTGCCTACTTGTAAATCTTCAGAATGTCGAAACCAACCAACACTGTTAACTCCGGCCTCTATAGCCAACCAAGCCAAGTACCCAAAGGCTGGATGACTCCAATTAACCAAACCGATTATCTTGTGATGAACCTCAAAGCTAGCAGATGAAATCACATCCCAAAGCCTTACTAACTCATGTAAACTGTTCACCACATATAGTATGCGACAGGTAGCAGCATTATTAAAAGTAAGACTACAATATAGAAGAGGAAGCAGTAAACCGATAACAACTACCCCCGAACTGCAATCTCAATTGGCTATTCTCTAAAATCACTCATGTCTGCTACAGCAAGATTTTACAAACAAGACACTCTTTCATTTACTTCAAATGCTGACATATACTACATAGAAATACATCCTTTGCTGCAATCAAGTGGAAACCAAAATCGGATGGTGTTAGTCAAGATGTGGGTTCACAAAACCAGAACGTTTTCAACGGATCGCCTACAAAACACATTAAGGTAACTCAGGAGTGTTTGAGACAGTCACCGAGGCTTGGGTCAGACCTGAAGTCTGGTCTCTGCTAGGTCCAACATGCTAAGAGTTATGGCACGCCACAACAGTTCTATTCTGTACTGGAAGCCATGTAGTTGTGCTTACTGCACAGAAATGACATATAAGATATTAGTGTCAGTTGTAGAATGTCCATTTCCTTGCCTTTTGCAATAAAGTGTAATCTTACTTTGTAGATTTGCCATTGCTCTTCTGCTACGATTAAGCTCCTCTACTAACACCATGCATTTTAGCATTCAGCTTCTGATTCTGATACTACAGCTCTGGCTGGGAGGCAGTGCTGTGCCTCGGTTAGATCATACAAGTATTATGAGGGCATAATTGCCCATCGAGGAAGTTGGGATTACAACCCAAATGTTATGCTCTAACAACGGTGAAGAGCACTTACCATAACAATGCTCACAACAGCCATATCGATGCCAACAATAGAGCTTTCAACTTTAATTACAACACTACCCCCTTTAATGTTTTTGCAAATCTGTCAAGAGTTCCAAAACTGGCAATAACGTGAGCCATGCTTTATGAACCTTCAAATAAATGTTCTATATAACAGCAAATAGTCCTTGCCGGGGGAGCTCCAAGTAGCTGGTGCAGGCGGCAAGATAAGGACAGCCTCGCAAACTTTGTCAACACAAATTGAAAAAATGCGCCGCACTCCTCTTGGATTTTTCAACTCAAATTTAATGACCTTTCCTTCTCTCCACCTACCCGTTTCGAACTTTCACAGTTCCTGATCACAGTAGTTACATAAGTCCTATGTTTGTTTCACCATTTTATACCATAGCGCCACGCTATCCCATAATGAGGCATTGTGGGCTTGGTAGTTTATTAACTAAACTGTGCACGCTTTCGTGCTTACAATCCATTCTTGCTCAGCTGGTAGACATAGGTATTTTGCACTAATATCTTAAGGGCATTATATAATCACCTGAGTGGTTGCACATTGTAAATGAGCCCTCAATGGGTGACTTAAATGTGTCACTCTAAATGAAACGCATTGCGTGACCGCTGATATATGCGCGTCTGTGAACTCATGAATGAGCATTTGCTCACTTTTTGATGAATGAGTGTCATACAGTTCTCAGCTAAGTGCCGTATTGGCTCCTTATTTCAGACTAGGGTCCCACACCATGTCCAACAGCAGTGCAAATAATGGACAAACAACTTTACTGACAGTGATTTTCGCAACATTTCTTCAACTCGTCATGATTTCTCAATCAGTTCTCATGTGTACATCTTTACAGTGATATGTGATGCAGCAGAAAGGATTCTGGAATGAGTTCATATTGTCCATATTCAGAGTTCGACTTCCAGAATATGTTATTTACAAATGCACATGCATCTCCTCGTCTTCATTGAGCCCCAAAGTGTCAGGATTTCAGTTCCTAGCCGCTGTATTCGGAGGAGACATTTGATGAATAGTAGTGGGAAGCCTCAGTTATCTTGGAGACAGTTGGTGGCTTACCGTTTCCTGAAGACCTGTTAGATCGTGCTGCCGTTTTCTCTTCACTGTATCCAACATGGCGGCTCCACGATCAAGCAGTTCGCGTTCTAGTGTTTTTCCTATTCTTCAGGTGACAGCAGTTCGTGCGCGAGCGCTTATGCTCTGCGCACTTCAACTGTAATTTTTCCGGGAGTAGCTGCGTATTTCCAGTGCTCCGATATTTTCCAGTCAGAACTTCGCGAGGGATATTATTCCGCTCGCCAATTTGTTCCTTCCCGTTTCCGAAGAGTTGGTGTAAGGTCGGAAGCAGAAAGTCACAGTCTTCGTGGGAGAACTAAGGTATTGCGGTGGCTGGTCGTAGGAGAGCTGACTCTCTTCTCCCAGCGTGCCGCGGACTATATATCTTAATTTCTTGCTTGCTTTGAAGCTGTTTGGTCCAGTCTACAGTTTGCTCTTTATTTCTGGGGAAGAATTTCGAGTATGTCCGAATTCTGTAGCCAAGGAAGTAGCGTATAAATAGTCCAGAAGAGTACTACGCTACATGAGACTTTATTTTGAAGTTAAACTCTAATGATAGAGCAATATCTACAAGTAGGTGAAAATATATATATATATTTGTACTTACCAACTTACCAGCGTACATCGTCATTGCGCTATACAGCGTACACGAGGAAAAGAAACATAAGGACAGTTGAATAAACTTTAATCATCATACAAAAGACTACAAGAGAGAGGCAATTACCACTGTTAGTTCAGGTGAACTTATGGGAGAAGAATTGTAAGCAAGTGTGAACACTTAGTTGGAATTGAACTCAGTTTAGTGAACAAGTAATCTTGTGCTTTGTAATTACAGGTGTGGGAGTTCCTCACGGAAATACCCATCTAGCAAGACAACGCAGTGGCAGTCTCTCTTTCTCTCCACTTCCCCTTTCCCCCTCTTTACTGCTAGTTAAAAGAGATTTTGACTGCAGTGGAGTGAGGGAGTTGGGAGCTATCTTCTGATCCTGTGGAAGCCTGGTTCTGGAATTCGGCGCTCGACACAAAGGGCTCCTAGTCTTGAAGCGGATAATTAATTTGGACTCTAGGCATCTCAACTTTTGAATTCTGTTTCCTCCTCTTTCATTTTCACAGATGGTAGCTAGGCCTGAGTATCTGATGTCTTGTCAGGTTTTTCCAGTGTGACTTTGCAAGTGCTTAGCTGTGGCATAGGTCATGTCTTTGTTTTGGATTGCTCAAATGTGTTCTAATATGCGCTTTTTCAGCGGACAGATGGTGGAACCTATGTAGCGTTAACCACAAATTGCGATTCACATGTGATTGCGTCTTTAATTTCAAATTTTCGACTTCTCGGATCTTTGATGGTTTTAAGATTTTTGCCTACTTTGCAAGCTTTGCAAGTCATACATTTTGTGAATCCTTTTTGTCGTTTTTGAAGCCAGGTTTCTGTTTTTTTTATTTCAAAGTGGCTGTTGACCAGTGTGTCACAGAGTGATGGTGCCTTTCTATTTATTTATTTTATTTATTTTATTTACGTGATTTTTAAAGCGCTAACAAATACCCGGAGGTGTCTCGGCGCTGTGGAGCAACTTGAATCCGTCATCCTACCATCCTCTTACTGGTTGAACAGCCATGTTTTCAAAAGCCTGCGAAAACTCATCAAGTTCGGGGCAGCTTTAATGGCAAGTGGCAAGAGATTCCAGAGTTTTGGAGTGGCCACAAGAAAGCGCCTGTCTCCCCAGGTGACCGATCTTGTGCGTGGCACACGGAGGAGACTGGCATTGGCCGATCTTAATTGCCTTCCAGGAGTATAAGGCTGAAAGGCTTCAGTCAAGAACCGAGGTCCTATGCCATGTACAGCCTTATACGCAATGCAGAGGGCCTTAAATTTAACACGGCTCTCAACTCTCAGCCAGTGAAGCTGACGAATACCAAGAGTGGTGGATTTGCGGCGAGGGATGTTGAGAAGAATCCTGGCTGCCGCGTTTTGAATGGATTGCAGCTTCGTTATGACACGCTTCTGAGTATGAAGAAAGAGAGCGTTCCCATAGTCTATTTTTGAGAAGACTAAGGTGGAAACCAGAGTCTTCCCAGCTGAGGCAGGGAGGTAAGGTAGCAGCTTCTTAATTTTTTTCAAAATGAAAAATGACGACGACACAACCTTATTAGTGTGGAGGTCAAAAGCCAGCTTACTATCAAAAATCACTCCCAAATTTCTGGCTTTTTCCACTGGGACAGGTGGCTGGCCAAGCGTTTCCGGCCACCAACCGGGAGACCATTCGGGGGAGAGTTTTCCAAAGGTCATAACCTCGGTCTTGTCCGAATTAAGCCTAAGACAGTTCGAAGCCATCCAAATACTGACCTCAAGCATGGCTTTCTGGAAGTTGGCCGCTACAGTAAGGCCGTCCTTGTGGATGCCCAGCACTAGCTGGGTATCATCTGCATACGTTGTCAATTGTATCCCATAGGCCTTTATTATCCTCGCTAAGTCCGCTACATAGATGTTGAAAAGCATGGGACTTAGCGAGGAGCCTTGTGGGACGCCACAAGGGAGTGCAGAGATCGGAGAATAAAAATCTCCCAACCTTACTGTCTGAGTACGGTTTGCCAGGAAAGATGAAATAAGATCCTTGGCCAAACCGTTTATCCCCAGAGCTGTGACACGGTCGACCAGAGTGGCATGGTCGACCGTGTCAAAGGCTGCTGACAAATCCAAAAGGATAAGGACCGCCGCCCCTCCCTGGTCCATAATCGCCCTAATTTCATCAGAGGCCTTTATCAAAGCAGTCTCTGTTCCATGCCCTTTCCTAAAGCCAAACTGCGTTTCGTCGAGAAGTTGGTGGGTCTCGACGAACTCTGAAAGCTGTCTATTCATCAGGTATTCGCATACTTTGGCAGGAAAGGGCAGGCAAGCAATCGGTCTGTAACTTGCGACGGCTGTGGGGTCTAAGGAAGGCTTTTTTAGAAGGGGTTTTATAACAGCCTTCTTCCATATACTGGGGAATTGGCCTGTCAGAAATGCATTGTTACAGATCTCCATAAGAGGGCAGGAGATCACTTCTGTGAGTTTTAACATCACAGATGGAGGGCAAGGGTCGAGTGGAGAGCCCGATTTAATGATGGAAATGATTTTAATCACATCATCATGTGAGGCGGGTAGAAAACATGAGAAAGAATCATGGTTGTACTGGGACATTACTTCTCTCCCGTTACCACCACTGTGTTCAGTTCTGATGTCATTTTCAAATGAGGCATATATATCTGCTACCTTGGTGGTGAAGAAAATGGCTAATTCATTACAAAAGGTCTGTGAGGGCTCAGCTCCAGGGCCGGAGGGGGGGGGGGGGGTGGACAGGGTAGTAACAACGGAAAACAATTCTCTAGCAGAATTAGCAGCAGTCTCAATTTGTGCTGAGAAAAAAAATGTTTTTCGAGTCCGAATCGCCTTTTTGTAAATCATAAGGGCATTTTTGTAAATTTGTCTGGCTGTGGGGCAATAGGCTTTCCTCCAACGCCTTTCTAGGTTCCTACAATGTTGACGATGTAGTCGGAGATCTTCATTGTACCAGGGGGCCGAGGGAGATGCTCTATTAGGTTTCGTGAATTTCTCTGGGGCCACTAGGTCAGCGGCATTTTGGATCCAGTCCCGAAAGGCTGAAGCCGATATTGACGGAATATTTCCACCCTGAGGGCGGGAGGAGACCAGAGAGTCTAGCATCTGAGGGAAGTCTGCGTTTTTCCACGCACGAGTCCCCAGCCTAGTTCGGGGTCTGGAGAGTGAGGGAGCCACAGACCGTATATCTACCTGAAAGATAATAGCTCTGTGGTCTGACCACGTGATAGGGATAATGTCCAGCACAGAGATGTCTGGATCATTGGTGAACAGACCATCAAGGGTGTGTCCGGCTTGATGTGTAGTGCCCTTGACCAATTGGAGCAATCCTAAGTTAGAAAAGTCAGCCATAAGTTGGGCGGTATCGGAGTTGTCCTGCTCTTCCAAATAAAAATTAAAATCTCCCAGTATAATATATTTATCTGAGCAAATGACATTGTCATTCAGGTCTGAGAGAGTGGAGAGAAAGGAATTACGGGGGCCAGGGGGTCGATAGAGTAATGTGCCGTTTAGTGCTTGCTTGGGGTTAATGCTAATAGCGAAGGCGGCTGATTCACAATTTGCCGAATTTATAGGATCGAGTGTGGTACGATATTTGTCCTTGTAAATGATTGCAAGGCCCCCACCTCTTCCTATGGGCCTATCATGTCTGACGACGCTATATCCAACCGGGATAGCATTGCAGAAATCCGGGCCTGACCCGGCATCTGCCCAGGTCTCAGTAGCGAATAGAAAATCCAGATTGTGGCTGACAATGAACTCATTAATGTGAAAGCTATGACATGGAAGTGAGCGCGTATTAATAAGCGCAGCTCGACATCCATGCACAAGAGTGTTCTCTGAGACATATGGCGTGCTATGATTTGGTTCTAGGTGGGCTGGTAGACAAGGTTGAGGAAGTTGATAGCTACAGCCTGGGCACCTGAAGGGGGGACTGCCCATCGCAGCGGTCAGGGGGGCGGTAGTACAAATCTGACAGATCTTACCAGGGTTTAATTCTCGGATGTATCGAGAGGGGTACGACAGTCGTGGACCAGGGATTATGGCCCTAGGCCGTGTCCGGTCGCGGACGGGCGCAGACGGGCTTGGCTTTGACGCGGCTTCGGCGCGCGCCCGCTGCGCCAGCCCGCTGCGCCGTCTGGACTCGGTGCTCATTATATAGAGCGTGAGGAGGGTGGTAGGCCGGCGCGACTGGAGCGCAGCCCCAGCCCACACCCAAGATGGCGCCCGCCGCCGCCTTCCGCGCAAACAAAAGCGGCTAGGCGAGGCAAAGAGAGGATATTTAAAGCGTGAAAGGTGTCAGTGTGCCTAGCCTCAATTCCCCTTAAAAACAGTCTAATTAAAAAGCCCCCAAGGAATTTCACACATAAAAATTTCACAGGTTAAAAAAACGATGTTTTCAATTCAATAATACACCAGATTTGATGGCAGAACACTAGTTAGCTCGCAGCCCTAGTACTCCCGACTAGGGAGAGCTCTAAAGACCAAGCAAAGTATGTGAAATTAATGGTCGATCTCCTATTTTGGAACCAATATCTGGGTCTTTTTTTAACACATTCCAGTATTTCATCAGGCTTTTACGAATTTGGAAGCTTTCCTTGGAATAGGTCAAAATTAGTTGTGGCATCTCTTAACTCATGGTTATTTCCTTATTTTTATTTTTTTCAAAAAGTGTTTGAGCTCTTGTTTTCTGTCTTGCTTTGGCCTCTCAACGTGAGATGTCACTATGTTTGTAACCACGTTTTGCAAAGCGGGTCTTGGTTTCCAGAAACTTTTTCTCCATTTCTTTTGGCTCAGAACAGTTCCTTTTCATCCGTAGGAACTCTCCGTATGGAATACTTTGCTTCAGAGACTGCGGATAGAAGCTCGTTTCATGGAGAAGACTATTTGTCGCTGTTTTCTTACAAAAGACTGTTGTGTGTATTTTGTTTGATTTTATATACACTTTAGTATCCAAAAATTTGATCTCCCTTGGTTGTATGTTATATGTAAACTTCAGGCCAACGTCATTTTGATTAAGCACTGCTATGTATTCCACACGTTTTTCTTTTGACCCCCTCCACAATAGGAAGAGATAGTCGATGAAACACAGCCATAATGCCACATCAGCGGTGTATGGGTTGTTTTCTTCTCTCCAAGCTATGTGTTTCTCCCACCAACCCATGCTGAGATTAGCATAGCTTGGAGAGAAGAAAACTCCCATAGCAGTACTGCATTTCTGGGAATAGATCTGTTTATTGAACAGAAACACATTGTTGGTCAAGCATAGTTCGATCATTTCCATCAGCATGTTCGTGTGTTGTAACTTCCCAATTGGCCTTTGTTTCAGGAAATATGCTATGGCTGACAGTCCACTGTTGTGGTCGATTGATGTATACAGCGAAACGACATCAATCGCTGCTAGTAAATAATCTGATTGCCATTCTGTTTCCATTAAAAACCTCAGGAAATCTCCTGTGTCTTTAATAAAAGAGCTTAGTGTTGGGACAATTGGTGCCAGAAAATGATCAACATAGGAGGCTATATTTTCATAGAAAGAGCCACAACTGGAAATTATAGGACGAGCCGCAGGTTTATGTAAGGTTTTGTGAACCTTTGGCAGAAAGTATATCTTGGTGTCACTGGATTGGTGGTTGTTAAAAAGTTTTTCTCGTTTTGACTAAGTAATCCTTTCTCATGCCATTCAGATATCAATTATGTATATCTCTGGTCATTTCTGGAATGGGATTATAAATTAGCATTGTATAGTTGGTTTCAACGATATGCTTCCTCGATGTAATCTTGTTTTTCAAGGATGACAATATTGCCACCCTTGTCAGCTGGCTTGATTTCTATTGCATAGTTGGTTTTTAATGCTTGCATTGCTTGACGTTCTTTTAGTGATAGATTTTCTTTCTTGCCATGATGTTTAGTGTTTTCCATGACTTCTAGTTCTGCATTTTTTCAATGTGTGTTGATATATATATATATATATATATATATATACACACACACACACACACACACACACACACAAACACACACATACACACATTTATACCTTTGTGGGAGCTTCCAAGAGGTAACAAACATTGCCAACGCTAATAGGGGCAAAGGGAGGGGAAGGCGACAACACAGTGAATGCACCAAAACAACACATGCAATCTTGTGGAGTGCTGAATGAAAAATAGTTCCCTAAAAGAGAGCAGTGGAAGGAAACAAGTCAGCCAGTAAAACGGATTGTAAAGAGGCTATGGTCTAGGGGAAGGAAAAACGCAGGAAGAGGAAGGCAAGTCCTGAATAAAAAGTAAACAAATTAGAGTGACAATAAAGCCAACCAATGGTAAGCAACTGGTGGGCTGTATGCCCACTGTAAGTTCACAATATGTACGTCACAGTCGGGCAGCTTGCACAGTCTGGTAGAGAAGACCTAAAAAACACTCCCTCACTCAATAGATTCTTCAGGCAAAATGCTGAGGCTTCCTGTGCCCCCAGGCCCCAGTTAAAGGGTTATTTCTCTTATGAAATACTCAAAAAGTAACAAGATATGGTTCAGGCTTTATCCTTCCTCTCTCAGCATAGTCTTATGACTAACAGTTATAGCAACTGCTGGATACACTCTTATGGAAGGAGAGCAAATATCATGAATGTACTATTTCAACATAACTAACAGCAGATAAGTGTCTAATGAACCCACGGAAGGAACCAGCATAGGGCAAAACAATTATAATCTCATTGCTTTAAGGCATGCCTAGGGGGGGGAGAGGGGAGGCGAGGTAGTTGATTGATTTAATAAGAACAAGAAAACTATGATTCAGAAAGATGGGGCTAGCAAAACTAATGATTATATAGGAGAAATAGACGGGACTTACATACCAGGTAGCTCGGAGGATATAATGACAAAATAATAGATTGAGATTTAGACAGGCCTAAGTGTATGACGCTATGATCGACTAAAGCTATTGATACCCTCTATACACTGTATTTATGTGATCTTGCATGGCTCCACTGTATAATCTGAATTGTAAGCAGATATGGAAAAAGCTTATTAAAATTGGTTTTAAAAAAAAAAATGGAAGAAGAGCAAATCAGAAAGGATTTCAGGTTTTGCTGCTCCTGACAAAAACAAGAACTTAAGAACGCTCAGGCTGATGGCTAGACCCATGGCCCTCTGCGGCTCCATTCAAAAACACTGAACCTTCAAATTCTTAATTACTCATCATCAGGATATTGTTGTTTTGAGGGTGGTACAGCTTAAGGAAATACTGTGTATATAAGGTGCTCAGCGTAAAACATGTACACATTTTTGTGACCATGCCTGTCGCTACAGATGAATCCAGACACTGATATGACGAGAGAATTCTGAGTTATCATATAGGCAATTTGGCCACTCTGTCATTTCGAGAACGTCGAGTGCCTGAGGAGTGGAAGTTGGCTCAGGCTGTTCCCATAAAAAAGAAGGTCAACCTGAGTATGACTCAGTTAGATAATCTTCGTCCTATTTCCCTCCTGCCTTTCTGTGCCAAGGTAGTGGAGAAATTGGTTAATGGTCAATTGGTTGGCTTTGTGGAGGATAACCATCTTCTTCACTCCTCCCAATCGGGCTTCAGGGCGAAGTATTCTACTGAGACTGCCCTCCTTTTCTCCACAGAACTGCTTTGCCGCAAATCTGATGATGGTCACACTGCCGCTCTGATATTATTGGACTTGAGTGCGGCTTTTGATACCGTATCGCACTCGGGGCTCCTTGCACGCTTGAGTGAGATGGGAATAGCTGGCCAAGCCTATGAATGGATAAGTTCTTTTTTAGTTGACAGGAAATTTCAAGTTCACTGCCCCCCGTATAAATCCAATCCCAGGTCTCTTAGACAAGGGGTTCTGCAGGGCTCCATATTGAGCCCCACGTTTTTCAATCTATATATGGAGCCCCTTGCAAGGTTGGTGGAATCCTATGGGGTGGATATTGTCTCGTATGCAGATGATACCCAACTGGTGATTACTCGATCTCATAACCCAGTTGTGGCAGCAGAGAACTTCTCCTGTCTTGTGGCACTTGCTGGCTGGATGAAGAATAACTGTCTTCGCCTTAATGGCAATAAGACGGAACTTTTGGTTATCGGTCCGTCTCCCTCCGTCTGGACCTCAGCCTGGTGGCCAGGTGATTTGGGTACTATGCCCATCCCATCAGATACGGTGAAAAATCTGGGGGTTCTTTTAGATTCTAACCTCTCTTATTCCCAACACGTGGGGATTGTAGCCGGGAAATGCTACGGCACACTAAAGGTCCTCCGTAAGATCTTAGATCTTCTTCCTATTAAAGCAAGGAAAACCCTAGTGCATGCCTTAGTCACCCCACATCTTGATTATGGGAACTCATTGCTCTGTGGTCTTAGTAAAAAGGGCCTGAACCAACGCTAATGTGTCCAGAATGCGGCGGCCAGGTTAATTCTAAAACTACCTAGGAAGTCATCTGGAAAGCGGGCTCTTCAAATCTTGCACTGGCTTCCTATGCAGGAACGCATTCGGTTTAAAACCTTGTGTATTACCCACCGCATCGCACATGGCCGTGGCCCTACCTACCTCCAGAGTATGATGACCATATACCGCCCCAGACGGTTGTTGAGATCTATGGGTAGTATGCAGATGGTGGTCCCTCGTATCCGTAGAGCATGGATGGGAGGGCGGTCCTTTAGGTTCCTTGCTAGCAAACACTGGAATGAACTTCCACTCGAACTTCGGATGGAGCCTTCGGAATTGCGCTTTAGGCTGAAATTGAAAACACACTTGTTCCCCAAGGTCTAGTTGTATCTGGTGCCTTTTGTTCTTTCCTCCCTGTGTTGCTGGGCCTGCTTTGGAGTTCTGTCGGAATGCATTCACAGCGCGGGGACGCACTGTTTTCCTGTGTAACCATGCACTTAATAAATGTTTTATTATTATTATTAATTGTAATAGGTTTGCCATGTTAAGAAAAAAGTTCTCTACCAACTGCAAAATATACCTCTTGCATAATACCCCAAATGAGAAGGTCATGTAAGACCTACATACAGGTAAAACCTATGCTTGAAGTACAACACCTCTTTTGACTGCCCAGATGTCAAACGCACCTATATTAATAATAATAATAATCCACATTTGTAAAGCGCGAACCATCACCCGTAAGGGTCTCTAGGCGCTGGGGGCCGTCGGGAAGATTAAGCAAGCTATTGCCCAGAGTCACATGGTGCTGGGCTAATCTGCCACCGGCGATCGAACCGTGATCCCCAGATTCCAGCATCAGTCGCCCTAGCCGCGGCGCCACACCACACCTATTGCTAACCATATACGTACAGTGAGCTTTGAGTCCTCTCCTTTCAACCACTGATTTTCTTTGACCACCATCTTTTAGCTAGTGTGGACTTTTTCAATCACGCCTTGGCTGAGCCCAGTGGAATATTAATATCTCACCTAATGTTATTGGCTGTTTGGGTGTATCCTTCTCCGCCACTTGAGTGCTTACACTGAGCTGTATGAGAGCCTTCTTTACAAGTAAAGCCCTTTCTATCCACTCCTGCTGGCTCTCTCACGAGCATAGTGCCCTAATGTGCAAACGTTGTTTGCGTTACCGCATTAAACCCAGTCCAAATTACTTTGGTAAGGCTTGTTTTTAACTCTTGATAAAAAAAGATGGGCGTTCAAAGCCTGCTTCACATTCTCTTTAAGAATCCAAGTTCTCATCTACTATCCCCTTTATCACTCCTACAGTCTCATATACACTTTTGACCACTTGAACAGCACTGAGTGAGGAAGGCACATAAGGAATAACCAACTAAGATTCTATTTCCGGAATCTAGCATCTTTAGAAGTGTGTAATCAATGACACCCTGTTACCGAACAATCATCCCTAACACCAGAGTGGCCACATAGAAGTGAGCCAATGGAATCCCAAAACGTACTATATCACGCGACATTCCCCCTCAGGCCGGAATTGGTGTGGGATGCGTGCTGTGACACACGCCAGCTGAAATATGACCAGGTCGCCGTTAGGGTGGACATAGAGGGGCAGGGGTGTAACGCAGGCCCCTGCGGCGTACGGAGCCCAATCCTTCAAGGGCCCCCAAGCCTTTAGGGGGCCTCTATTCAGGTCAAGGAATATCTGTGATATATAGCAGATTTGGAGGCCTCTCTTCACAGTCTGCAGTGGGGGTGGGCACATAATTTCGTGTTACGTCACTGTGGAGGGAACTGCCACCCCCTTAGCGTTTCCCAACTTACACCACAGGAAAATATTTGTAGTAACTCTTGTGTCCTCAAGGACAGGGCCACCCTGTGACGCAACAACCACTGCGTGGTATGTGCACCTGGAGGCACAATGTACGCATCACTTTCTGGCTGCACTTCCGGACTATAGGCTCTGGGGTCATTTAATGAGGGGGGGCACAGTAGTAACACGACCTCTTTCCTCCCAATAAACCTATGACTACTCGCACAAAAAGAAACTGCAAAGTCTGTTCTTGCTATTCACTGACAATGCTACAAATGCAGTGGGAGGCTTGGTGGGGAAATGTAACGGTCCGGCGCTGGAGCAGTAGAGGTGTTTTGTTTTGTTTTTTAGTTATTTTTTTAAACTTCTGCCAGCGCCCGTAGTTTCCTTTAAAAGAAAAAAAAGTCTCTGCAGCACAGGGGAGGGGGCTGCTTCCATCGAGGGGCGCGCTCATCAGAGCTCCATTGTGTTTCTCCCACTGGAATTGAAAGCCCTGCATACCAAATGGAAAAGCCAGGAAAACACGGTTTTCAGAAGAAGAAAGGCCTGGAAAACAAAGGGGGCAGTCGGAGGCCTGCGTTCCTTTAACTGCGCACTGAAGAGGAAGGAAATGCATTGTGCTCTTATTTTTCAGGCGGGAATGCCGAATTTAATCAACCAGCCTTACTTTCTTTAAGGAATTGCCCCGCCGGCAACAATTGCTCGAAGATGGGACTCGGTGTACAAAAAACATGTGCGTGAAAGTGCGTCTGGGGTAAGCCAGCGTGATTCGGACTGTTTATCCTCTTCTGTAAACAGGGAGCCCCGCAGGCACTCAGCGAGATGTTGTCCGGAGAACTCACAGCTGCCAAATGCTACAAGCGGCAGCCGTCAGGACTCAGTTTGAGTCAAAACAGCAAAGGAGATAGAAACTATTAACCGTTTCCAAGACACGCAGTTACATAAAGCTTCTGCAGCGTCCCTTTTAGCCCTTTACGAACAGTCTGGGAACTAACAAGGCTTTCGTTTTCAGTTTTAGAGAACCTTGAGGACTGCTGCGAAAATATAATTCCTGCCACTCGTCTCACAAGTCAAGTTCCAAGATTCCTTTTTTTTCTCATTTCAGAAAAAGTTTTCTACAAACAGAAAAAAATATAAAACATGGTCTAATGAACAGACATTGTATGGTGGAACACCCTGAATCGATAATATTCCACTGGGCTAGAAGAACTTTGAAATTAATTGCAAAGGTTGCTAGTAATAGAGAACGAACACAAATTGTGATAGGGAAAGACGAGGAAGAAAGCAGTAGAAAGAGAAGAGAGCGAAGCACTGATTGGAAAATGCAAATCCAATGTAATATAGGAAGAATAAGAAGTATGGATATATTGCATGTGTTGCTAGATCATACAGAGGGCCACTGGAATTATGCGATTGTGCTGCTGAGGAGTTTGTCGCATAATTATGGATTTGCTGCATTTGCCACATAATCCATCTGTCGTATAATCTGCCCATTTTCGGTTCAAATGTTACTAAAAACGCAGTTTGCGGATGCTGTTTTATTTTACATTTTTTAGTTGTGTAAAAAAGATTGCATTAAAGGATGGGTGGACGGGCAGGGCTGAGAGCAGGTTCATTCTTTAATTAGGGTCTAAAGCCAGACCCGGGCTTGCTTTGGTCTGTACACCGATAAAGGAATATTGTGATCTATGTACTAGGGCTAACCCTAGTGCCAGGACAGTTAATTACATCTGGAGTGAGAATGGTGTTCTGACTGGAACAATTACCCTACTGATGCTGTAATGGAGGGCCCAACATGCAATAAAGGAGTCAACTCCTCCTTAAGTAGGTCCATACTTATCTGTACTAAAACCCTGCCTTCCACCTACAACAAACATACAACCTCGTCCTGTGAAAAACCTAGGATAATGAGTCATGTCTCGCGGATCCGCAGATTAAGCCACTAAACCTCACCTATCCAGTTTCAACCGTGACAAAAAAGTGAACAAAAATATGTGTACTCAGTGGTGAAAGTAAAATTAAAGTCCTCTACACATCATCCAAAGGTGCGGTATATGCTTCTAACAGGATGGACAATGAAAGTAAGCTTCTTTCCTTACATCTGGTCTACAGGTGTTAAAGTAGCAGTCATAAATGTGCCCCTAGCCTGTTGCAATATAGACAAGGCTGCAAAGACCAGATGTTAAATATTTAAAATCTCCATAAAAACATGGCACTCGCCTGGCGGATACATGTGTATTAAGAGTGCTGTAGGAAGTCGGCTCTTTATATTATATACAAAAATGAGATATATGGTGCAAAGAGTCCAGGGGCTCCCTTATGAGTCGACAGGGGGCTATTCTAGGGGTAGAGTGGTCAAGTAGCCATAGGCTTATCACTGAGGAGAGCAAGACATCTGCAAATACACACAATAGTCAATAAATGAGACAACTCAAGAAGGAGATCTACACCAATTTATAAAAATAGCAAGTATCCTTAAGTATGCTTAGGAACCACAAGCAAATTGTTCAGATAAGTACGTTTTTAAATAGGAATTATTTTCAGTTCGAAAAGTCGACAATTACTGCTGCAGCACTTGGAGCCCCTGTTAAGTACTGCAAGCACTAGGTACCAGGGTACCATTTTTTAGAGATTAACAGTGGGAGCTAAAGGTATTATCAACAGGGGAAACAATTATACAGTTTTAGGGAATGAAGACTAGTACTGGAGACCTGGTTAGCAGGAACCCAGTACACTTCAGTCAAAGTTGCATTAGGTACCAGGAAAAAAAGTGGGGTTACTGCAACGAGTACCCAGCTTCCTCAATGTACCATTAGAGATAAGCTTTAGACCGATTGTTCAGTATTCATCAGGTGCCTGACACAGTGAGCCAGCACCTTGCTTTCCTCTTTCCAGCCCCTTCATTTATCACCATGTTTGACCTTCCCTCGTTGTTCCTTCACCACACTTCTCTGTTTTTATTTTAGATATTTGATATAGCCCCGAACTAGCTCTGCAGAAGAGCAGCTTTGCCGATTGCACCTCTTATTACATGTGGAGACGTTAGAACCTGAAGTGCTGTATATAGTGGGGAATGGTGTGTGCAGGAAGAATTGAGACAGGGTAACATAACCCAGCATGTGTAGGGTACATATACTTGGCACATTACTAGAGAGAAAGGGAATTGTTGCATTTTAAATAATCGTTTTATGCTACTGCGAAATAACTTTATATTGCAGTTTTTGCTATTCCCAAGCACTGTTCTATCAGCCAACTTAATGATACTCATTTTTCAACTTCAGAAGGATGAAATACTGTGTTGGTCCTGTCAAAATTCATACTCTTGATATGCAGGTAATACCAAATGTCAATATCATGTGGTTAAATGAATGAACTTTCTTGCCAGCTAACACAGGTATTTGCAATTTGAATCAACGACAATGTAATTTGCCCAGAATCTACACATCTTCCCAGTGCTGAATTGGAACCCAGTTCTATGGTTTCCAAATTCTACAACTTAGCCCCTATGTCACATCTCCTAGCCATTCCTCACCTGTTCCTATGCAGTTTAATTTGATAAAAGACCTTCCTAATCTTTTTCTCTACCAAAAAAGCGCTACCCAATGAGAGAAGGATGTTTGATGCACAGCTAGATGAACACGAAGGTATGAAATTATAGCACCTATGCAGCAAAACTGATCACCCACTACCTGTGCCAGTCTTATATTTTCATGCTGCAAACAACCTTCAATAAAACATTTCCCACTTTGAAAACGCAGCACAATAACTTACCTTCACACAAATTATATTCTCTTTGATGCAAGAGTTATCTTTGCACAAAAATTTGAAAATGTAGCACAACAATTTGCAGGGAAACTGCCACAAGAAAGAGACCAGGTTGGCAGCTGTCTTCCTACTGCATCAAAGACTCCAATTCTCACAGTATCTCAGTACCATGAAATACTTCCTGAATCTGTCCCTCTGTGGTCTTAAATGCCTGTGGTTTGCACTGATACACAAACTTTTTGATGACAGTTAAAGATATACCGACTCATTGAGTCTGTCCTTATCTCTGCCTTATAGAAAACCAGAGGCTTTAGATTGCCGACATTAGTCTTTGCTGTTGAACCACAATATTCAAAAGATAACCTCTTCTGATATAGACACCTCTCTTTGATTTCTATTTATTAGCTAGTAATGGTATACTCCATTCATCTGCATTTGCCAATCAGACACACTCTAAGAGAAGATATGCAGCACGTTCTCTAGTCTTAGGCATCAGTTCACCAAGTCCAACAATTAAAGACTTACTTTGGGGTGGTGACAGTGTATTGTGTTTCCTGAATCCATGGTGGTGACCACACCTTTTTAGGTCGAGCATTCGAGACCTCTTATATATACTTATATGTGTATTCACTCTGTGGGCTCTAGAGATCAACCCTAGGGCGTGTCTGCTTCCGCTTGTGGACTTTTGTTTCCTGTTCAACTACCTCTATTTAACTGTCTTGATACAAAACGACCAGTAGAGTTCAGTAAAGTACCAGAATTTCTTTCTGCTGAGGGACTTTAACATTTTTCTGGCAACTGCCTCTATTTAAATGTCTTGATATAAAACGACCAGCAGAGGTCCGTAAAATACCAGAATCACTTTAGCATTCCAGTCCATAGAAATCGCCTTCCACGAGCACCCTTAGACAATATTTTTTTCAAATCTTGTATATTCAGTGATATGACCACCGGAGGCCCTTATTTTATAATAAAAACAGAACTTTGGACTATACCATTTCCCGCTGAAAGGCAATATTTCTCTCAATGTGTTCCCATACCTGGCGTGTCACGCAGTTTGGTGCTTACTTTCCCTCCATGTTAAACAAGCATTTGCAATGCGATAGGTCTCGCAATTGTGAGAGTTTGAGCTATTGGCATTGTAAATGGCAATGCTTTTTATTTACGTGTTAGTTTGTAAAACATAAAATAAGGCATTGTCATTTACAACGCCAATAGCTCAAACTCTCACAATTGCGAGACCTATCGCATTGCAAATGCTTGTCTTTAAACTTTCGAAAAGGGGAAACAAGGGAACCCTACTCACAGCGGAACCAGGGCAAAGTGTATATCCAAAGAACAATGGTTCCTGTGGCATACGAATATATAGAATATACAATACTCGACAGCTTAAATAAGCAATATTCACTTGTAACAGAGAAGGGTCTAGCAGAAAAAGAAACACACATATGCAAAATTTATAAGAAAGACTTCTTATATTTCAACTCATGAAAAGTATCCATATTTACAACAGCAACACATATACAAAAGGTTGTATGTACAGTGTAAAGTGCAGTGCGTCCCAAGTGATTATGTGAGCAAAAACAAACACAAATAATGAATGATCTATACAGTTTTGCGTTATGGGTATTTACACAGGGAAATGACCAAGCAATCTGATACAATAATTGTTAGCAGTGACTATATGAAATCACAAATCACTGTGCTAATAGGTTCCTTCCCTATAGCGTCGACGGCGTTTCGACCTGCTTGATGGAGGTCTCGTCAGGACTAAGCAGTGAGGGACATCTCGTAGTGTCTCGGCTTAACGCAACCCATGCGTGATAAAGTAAATTAAATCGGACTTACAGTGTACCCAGCCGGGCACACTGTGGTTGCTCGTGGTAATTGAGTCTGGTGGCACGCAGGTTGCAGTTGGAGAAGCAGGGTAATACCTGCTCTTCGGACGCGGAATCGCTCGATCGCACTTTCCCGGTCGGCTGTTTGGTAACTCCACTGTTTACCAAACAGCCGACCGAGACACTACGAGATGTCCCTCACTGCTTAGTCCTGACGAGACCTCCATCAAGCAGGTCGAAACGCCGTCGACGCTATAGGGAAGGAACCTATTAGCACAGTGATTTGTGATTTCATATAGTCACTGCTAACAATTATTGTATCAGATTGCTTGGTCATTTCCCTGTGTAAATACCCATAACGCAAAACTGTATAGATCATTCATTATTTGTGTTTGTTTTTGCTCACATAATCACTTGGGACGCACTGCACTTTACACTGTACATACAACCTTTTGTATATGTGTTGCTGTTGTAAATATGGATACTTTTCATGAGTTGAAATATAAGAAGTCTTTCTTATAAATTTTGCATATGTGTGTTTCTTTTTCTGCTAGACCCTTCTCTGTTACAAGTGAATATTGCTTATTTAAGCTGTCGAGTATTGTATATTCTATATATTCGTATGCCACAGGAACCATTGTTCTTTGGATATGTCTTTAAACTTTCAGCGCGCCGCACAACACTAAAACAGCGCCTCTGCCTCATCTCGGTTCTTTCTTGTTTTTGTAAAAGCGCGGACTGTTCTTGTGTACGTCCTTGACTCTGGCACAGTTCAGCGCGCCGCACAACACTAAAACAGCGCCTCTGCCTCATCTCGGTTCTTTCTTGTTTTTGTAAAAGCGCGGACTGTTATTGTGTACGTCCTTGACTCTGGCACAGTTTGGAATAGCAGCCTTCACTTTTATTTCATATAAACATGACCGCGCCCGCCCGGGCATTCCAGCCGGGTGCACAATAGTTTGTAAACAGCTGTAAATAGAAGGGTTTAGCCCCACGCACGATAGGTGACACCAACAGATTTAGAAGGGGCGGAGCGCATTTTAAATTTATAGCCCGGCGCTACGGTTAAAAAACTAAACAAAGGCATATGAAGGGTGTAGATGCAGGAGGGAGAGGAAACAAAGGAGGAAGCGTCCAAGCAGATTACGTGCAGGGAGTGTATTTAAAAGAAATGCAAAGAAGCAGCCGCCATTACTTAAGCTGGCGTCCATAATGAAAACTGCGCAGCACGCTGTTAGGCTGCCCGGGTGAGCAGCGAAGCAGCCCCTCCCGCCCGGCGTCGACGAGTCTTCCGTTTCTAGGCAACGGCCCCACCGGCACCAATCCCAGCGCGGCTCCTCGTCTGACGTCAGAGGAGCTGCGCTCGTGATTTCTGAGGCTCCCGAGGTTCCCGGCCTGCGGCGGTGTTTACGGGGAGGCAACTTTTAATTTCCCTACAATGCCGCTGTGGGAGGCGGCGGGGATTTAAGACAGTGCTCCTTCTGACACAGAGCTCCACAGTGCCTTCCCATGCGTAAGGGGAGAGGAGCCCGGTGAGTGGGTTGAGGGTGGGGGTGTACGCGTGTGTGTATGTTTTAGTGTGTCTGTGCGTGCGTGTGTCTGTTTAAGGGGGGGTGCGTGTGTGTATGCAGCGTGTGTCTGTTTAAGGGGGGGTGCGTGTGTGTATGCAGTGTGTGTATGTGCGCATGCGTGAGAGTGGCTTTGTTTGCAATGGGAATATGAGGCACGGCGACGTGCGCGCTCCCGAGGTGCAATCTCGGCAAGGGAAAGCGCGTGGAACTCTGCTGTCTACATTCCCCGAAAAGTAACTACATAAGTTGTCTCGCATAGACAGCAAAAGCTTTGCTTTTGCTTTCGTCTAGCGAGACCTAAAAACAGTAGATGTTTCAGCACCCAGGCTAATGTGCTGCATAGATGAATACATATAAAGGTCCCAAAGACGAGACCGATTGCATTGCAAATGCTTATTATCTGTAACGGGGCAGAAGCCTACTGGGCCAATCGTGTAAAGCTCTGCTCTATGCTCCAACCCGGATCCTTGTACTAACATCCCAAGCAAGTGTATGTTGTACGCGTTTGTGTACATGGTCTGCATGGTGCATGAATTTTGTGTATGAGTGAACCTGAGTAATGGAGGTCTGCGGGATCCATTTTGGGATGCCCCTGGTCTGCACGTGAACACAAAATGAGGCGAGGTTGTTTTCCCAGAAAATAGAAGTGTATTGCTTAAATTTCTAAAGTGTGTGGGGGGGGGGGGGGGGGGGGGGGGAGTTCGACCTTACATTCACAATGACATTGGTGTGCAAATGACATACTGTCCTGCAGTAATTTCATTACACCACTACACCTTTCTTACTTTGCTGCCTTCAGATACCAACTGCAAAGCTCAACTTCAGGGGCTAATCTCCAAGGAAACCCTTTCTGCAGAACCCCTTAGAAATCTTCTGTTTTCTGTTAGCTTAGAACTTTCCAGTCACTTACATAACTAGCATTAAGCACCAAGATCAACGAATCATTACTTAATTCATGTTTTGAGACAGCTGGATTTATTTTTAAAGATGCTCAACTTTTTCTTAGGTTTGTTCTCTGAAAGCAATAAGCCAGTCTGTAAAAAAATCCATGATATTTACTCCTCATGGCATTTTTTTCAGTTTAAATTTAGTTTATAATCTAGGAACACAAGAGGTTCTTTGTTCCCGCATATGAATGGTCCTAGATTTGCCACAGAACATTTTGTGTGATCCTTCTGAAAATCGCATTTTCCAACATACACAATATGAGTAAGACCCTTTCATACATCAGCCTCGTAGTCATAAAATACTTGGAGTGCATCAATACTTTTCAATTTGCAGTGTGGGTACACAAGAAAATATATTTATTCAGGTTACAGTTATTAGCCAGCATGTACCATATCCAAAAGATTGTCAGGCATTCAGGAGAGACTGTAGCGGGGGGGGGGGGGGGCTAGTTTTTGCCCCCCCCCCCAAAAAAGCGAACATCTCACTTTTCACTCGCAACAGACCACAAGCACAGAAAACTTTGCTCTGGATCTCCATTAAAACTCTGGTTTAATATTGATATCAATTTTCAAAGGATGAGTAACCTATAATAAACAAACAAGCCTTGCTTCTTCAAGTTTCAAGTTCATTTAAAAGATTTGGAACTCCAAAGAGGTCCAAAAATCATTTAAGTCTTGTTTCTTACATAATACAAACTATAATGTACATAAGTACATATGGATAAAAGTTGTATAATAGATAACTAAGAGAAGTATGTTTGTAGCACAACCACTTACAGGGATCCTATCGCCAGATTTATCTAGGTCTCCCTATTAGGAACTACTCATATCAAACAAGTGAGGTTGTCCCGGATTAAAAATTGTATTCTTAAAGACAGCTTTAACCATTACCCTCCTCTTTGTAAATAGCGCTGCAGCATATTAACTATACCCGCAAATGTTTATTATTGACATCTTAGACAATGCAAAAGAAAGCGACAAGATAAACATTTGCAAAGCCAATAGGTCTCGCCTATGCTCAATGTAACAGTGTTTTTTTACCTTTCACCCATGAGGCGATACAATGAGGAGCCTCCATAATGTGACAAGTGCCCCTGCATAGATGTGGAATTCCTATAGGCCGCCCAGGACATATTGTATGGGGTCAATGTTTTTTTCGTCCTTGGGACCAGTAGACTCAATCCCCTACAGCACAAACCCTTTGGCTTCCAGTTTACAGTACCACATTATCGATCAGGGAAGGACCATGTGTGCAGTTAAGGTAATATTTGTGTCAACTTTTATTTATGGTTCATTAATGCAAAAGCTTTATTATTAGTGTGAGCACTCTAAGTAAATGTTGTAAGATCGAACTGCACTACTGACAGCGGTTCTAGTATAAAAATGTGAACACACGTTTTCAAAGTTTAGTAATATGAGGCTCTCTGATCAGTTGCAAGCATTTGCAGAAGTTCGAAAGCAAGATAGATTTTTTGCTTTCAAAATATTATGATCACCAAAAAATGCAAGGAGGAAAAAAATATTTTGCTCAACTACTGCAAACTTTTATGTACCAATTCTTTGCAGCATCATTTAGTAAAATGTTTTGATGTATGCTAGTATTTCTCAAAAAATATTTATAATAGAAAATCAGTGCAACCGGTTTCAATAAGATTATGGGAAACGTAAAAATAAACAAGCATTGGCAAAGCCAGTAGGTCTGAAATTGGTGGTCAGCCTTTTGCTTTTGTCAATGTGCGACTTGTTTTGGCTTGGTTTTTGTAAAACCTAATTGGCGTGGGAACTGCTGGGTACTCACCATTATAAGAAACATTGGCAAAAGCAACAATTGTTTTGGGTCTCAAAAAGCACACATTGTCACAGTAGGTTCTGGCACTGAACAAATATACTTTGTGTGCCAATATGCTTCTTGTGAAAGAGCAAAATGCTATCACTCAGAGTGAAGCCAGCCGATAGAAAGAGAGAGACAATTTTTTAATAAACACAAAAGGTCA
This sequence comes from Lissotriton helveticus, assembly GCF_964261635.1. NCBI lineage: Eukaryota > Metazoa > Chordata > Amphibia > Caudata > Salamandridae > Lissotriton > Lissotriton helveticus. Next base: position 1,505,188,946 of record NC_136069.1, on the reverse strand, counting down.
TGGGTAATGCCAGACTTAATTATGGGTCCAATTAATAAAGAAAGTCTCAGAAGTGCACCCATGGTATATGTCCTTTCATTAAGTGCAAATATATGGCTTTCCTAAATTTACAAGAATATACAGAAGTAGGCTAGAAAATGGTACTCCGAGAAAATATGTGATCTGCATTTTAACATGAGCAAATATGCATGTGTAGATTTGCTCATGCAAAAATCTAAGTGTTTGCAAATTCACTTTCCATCCAACCACTTTTTTCCCCAACCCTTGGAGACGTTTTATGTCTTCCACAGTTGGGAATACATTTACAGCCTCTCTCAGTATGGGAAAATATTAGACAAGAGTTGGTGAAAAGCTTCAGAACATGCAAGTTAGTAGGTTTGCACAGACTCAAAAGGGTAATCCAACCCTGCAACTATGCTTACCACTACTTTCAGCCCCAGTATGTAGTTCTGCGGAAACATGGTAACATAAGGGATTTACTGGTATTCAAAACCTACTATTGTATGAGCCCTGGCACAATCGGAGAGCCTATATCAGCACTCTGATATAATCAGATTGCTGCCATAATGTGTCGCCTAATTAAATGGCACAAAAGGGGCAAGTGGATTTTGTTACAGGACAAGTAGATTTTGTGAAGCAACATGCCTGATGGACAAGTAGATATTTTATTAAATTCCACACCCCTGTACCAGATACTTCCATAGCTCAGAAACTGGGGATGTGGTGTAACAGCCAAAGCTGCCGACTTCAGATTTGGGGGAACCAGGTTCTAGTCTCAGCGTCGACTCAACATTATGTGATTCTAGGCAATCACTTATTCTACCCGAGCCCATAACAATGAAATTTAAAAAAACATCAATGTGTAATGTAACTGGTGCTCACATAAAGCTCAATAATACCTTCAGGTTTAGATCACGCTATAACAAAAAAAAAAAAAAACACAAACACACGTAAACATGTATATACTTATTATATTCATAGGCATTACAGTGAACAGGGCCCTCCTGTGAAGGAGCTGTCCAGTGAGCAACAAGCGACAGTTAATAAGACGCGTCATATGGAGGTTTTCCATTTTTGCCTGCGTTTTTCACAAACTCAAACAATTAAACTCTGTTTAAACAGTAATATAATTTTTACAAATTAGGCCTTCCCATTAACTAAACAGAACTTATTTCTATGTGCGATACTGATATTTACTTAGCTTTGTAAGTTCAATTAGAGCAGGATTTATAGTTTAGGGGAGCATTTAAAAACGTGAACTTCTCCCCTTGAATAGCAGCTTCAGCACTTGGTCGTGCATTCAGATATTTCAATCACATTTGTTGATCATACTTAAGTGCAAGTTGTCGTTCCATCAAGTTTTAGTTTTAGTCTGGGGACAAAAAACATTTTGTTTTATCAGGAATGACAATCACAGCATCAAACTGGCATTGATAGCAGCAGAATTACAAGGCAGATTGGGACTTGATTATGTAAAAGCTAACGCAGTACTGTGTACGAAAACATACCTCTGCTGTGCAAGGTATAGAGGTGTAGGGGTCCTCATGCACTATTGTTGGTTTGCTCTGTGACGGATCAAGCGAGGCATTTAGAAGAATTTGCAGAATCCATGTTGCTTTAACATTAATGAAGCAGGATTCCCTTTGTGGATACTTCCAAAGACCTGCTAGCGTCAACAAACCTCTCCCTGTATTCACATTTTTCAAACGCCAGACCACTAAATGGGGAAGAAAGTACATCGAAAAGGGACGGGAAAAAAGCACTAAGAAGCGGCCAGGGCTGGCTACTTCATAGCGCTTTTTGGGTTTCGCCTGCCGAAGGCTGCGCTCTGCGCAGCTCTTCAGCGCAGGTGAAATCCTATGTCGATAATAAGCACTTCGGGAACGTCCCCCGGCTCTCATTGGCTAGCTCCATAAATGGAGGCTAGCCATTGGGTGCCGGATCTGTCCGTCAAGGCCGGACCAGATTCGGGGGCGTTCCCGAGATTTTTTCCCTGGGCGGAGTTTCGTTTTTTCCCGTTCCCTCCCCTTTCACTGAAAGTGATTTCAGATGCGCTGTCCATTCCCGCCCCCCTCCGTGTGCCTCCCCGCCCCCGCCCCCCCCTCGCTGTCCTGTGCACGTTTCCCGCCTCCCTCCCGCCGTCCGTGTCCTCTCCCGCCCCCCTCCCGCCGTTCGTGTCCTCTCCCGCCCCCCTCCACGCCCACAAATGCTCAAAATCCGGAAGCTTGTGTCCGCCATTTTCTCTCCTTGCAGTGAAGGTAAGCCCGTGTTTGTTTCCCTCCGTGCCTTCTTCCCCCTGTCCGTTTCCCGCCCCCCTCCCGCTCTCCGTGTATTTTGTTTCCCTCCGTGCCTTCTTCCCCCTGTCTGTTTCCCGCCCCTGTCCGTTTCCCGCCCCCCTTCCGCGGGAGCTCCGCCAGCCCTGCTGCTCTGAGAGGCAGTGGCAGTACCAGCGCGAGCCCCGGCGGAGGCAGCGCGAGCCGGGAGCTACGGGGTGCTGGGGCTCCAGAAACGGGACTGCGGGAGCTGCAGCTGGGGAAGTCGGCCGTGGCTCATGGACCCGAGCCATGGGCAACACGGCGCACAAGACCCTGCCAGGTATGGGGCAGGGCGGGCAGAGAGGCACACGCGTGGGTACCTCCTGGTCACTGGAGTACCAGATCCCACGGGACAGTGCCCGGGCAGGCCTGTGCCATCCGCGGGACCCTTCAGCGAACCGGGATGTAGAGCGTCCTGCCCACCGCGAAAGGTGCAACGGTGGCTTCTCCTTCCCGTGCAGTCCGAACAGGGTGCGACCCTGGGGTGCTAGGGATGTTTGCGCTCGCCTGGTCCTTCAGAGTGTGTGGGCTGGGGTCGGTCGTCCTCTGCCAACCCTTTTGCTTATCCGGCTGGACCCCCTCACTGAAGTCTGTAGCGCGGGGTGTCTGGTGTTTATTATAGTGCATTTGGTATAGATAGGAGTGTCAGCCTCGGTCCCCTCCTCTCCACAGCTTTGAGTGAACAGTGTGTACTCTTGGGCAGGGCTCGTATGTGAGTTTCGGTTTTGCACGACTGGTTTATGTTCGCTGCTGTGCTCTAATGGTGTGTTGAGTGATGGTGAGAGGGTGCGGGCAGTGTTTGCTGCGCACATCACGCTTACTTATTCTCTGTCTGAACTCACGCATGTAGTGTTACTTTTTACCAGTACTGTCGTCCAAAGGCGTGTGAGTTGAGGATACCTGAATTTTGTGCACGGGGCGTTGTATTCCAACCCGGCGATGGAGTCCACGCGTCAGCTATCTTAATTAAGCATTTGTGTTCTGTTGTTGGATAGCAGTGATGTCTGTTTTCTGTACAATTTGACTTCCACTCCCTTGTGACACGTTCCACCTGCGGGTTGATTTATTTGCCCTCTTTTGGTGCGATTGGCAGGTGTGATGTGCGGTTTAATCCAATGTCCTTTTCGGTAAATGCCCCAGGCCGAGTGACTGGCTCCCCGCAAAGGCTCGAGATGGCAGGTGCACGTGGTGCTAGGGTGCAGTGCCGGTGCTCTGTCTTTGTATAGTCTGTGGTCCTCAAAAGAGGCACGCGTGTGCCCCGGTGCCTCTCTTCTCCCCTGCTGTTCGCATGTGTTTGTGGACGGCTGCTTTTGTTTGCCATCCTTGTGGCCTCGCCAGGCGGGCGTGCTTTTCGTTTTGTCTGCTTTGGATGGCGGGTGGGGGGCTCAGGGTGGCCTCGTCTTCCTGTCTTCTTCCGCGGAGCTGGGAAGGAGAGCGAACAGAGACACTGAGAGGCGTGTTTGTGATAAGGTTTTTAGTCTTTCTGTAATGTATATCTGATAAGTATATCCTAGCACTTTCGAATGCTGATTATGTTTTTTTGCACTATGTTGGGCGTTTCTATGTATGTGTCGCCGTGAATAGCTCCAGCCTCCAGGTCAGATATTTTGCTGACTGCTGTCTGCATCTTTTGTTAAGGGGGACTGGAAGCCTACATTGAAGCGATGGGCGGGGCCTAGTCCTCGAGGTCAGTGTTTCTATATATTTCTTTCACTGGGTGTACTTGCGCTGTCAGATCCTTTACTGTTGGTCTGAGGAGTATACTGGGTGGGGAACGAGAACAAAGATGTTTGCCGAGGATCACACAACTGAGTGAAACAGAGGTGCCCTTATTTGAAAGAAGTTTATTTCACTATGTTAGAATCCTGTATATGAATACCAATGTGTACATTTGTGCTGCGAAGCGATGAGTGGGACTGCGACCCCCAACTTTGACCAGATTTGATCCCAGGCGCAACAGCAAACTGCTCCAGGCTGGGCATGTTTTGATACTTGTGTGAATCGTCTGAGTTTTAGATCCATCCATATAACTCGTGCACCCAGCACTGACTATCCCTATAGGGCTTACTGAAAGTGACGGCAATTCCTAGACGTGGGTTTTAACTGTGCAGCACCGGTCACAATTGTGCGACACCGCTCTACTCGGGAGCAGAGCTGCTTTGATAGGCTAACACAATGCAGACATTTGTCGGGTGTAAGCTGCAGCTTTAACGCAGCACGGCAGGCACTGCCGTGCTCTTTCAGTTCCAAGCGCTAGCACAAAAGGCACTTTGTTGTGTAATACAAATATTCCTGGAATTACCTTTCTAAAAGGGGACCCGGTGTGCATAGCCGCTTTATAAACATTCATTATTGCTACTGTGCTATCAGTCACGATTTGCACCATGTCGGCGCTTTACCGTCCAGATATTATTAGAAAAATATCAGCTCGTGTGGCCCGCAGCCACCCGCCGAGAGTGATTGCTAACGGGCAAGTGCCTCAAAATTCCAAGCCACGGTCTGACAGCCATGTTTCATTTCTACTTTGACACCTTTTCCATGATGTCAGATCACATTTCAGCACACCCTTTGTCTTTTTCTGTTTACTGATATTAAAACAGTTTTTGCGTTCTTCTCACATCTGAAGCCCCAAAAGTACTTATTTCTAGAAAACAGCTGTCTTTTGTGCTTTCACTACGTGGGGGTTCATGTTGGTGATTGTTCTGTTTATGAAAGTGTCTTGGGCCCCAATATATTGCAGCCAGCGCCAAGAAGCCCCACAGAGCTACTGAGAACCGCTCTGCTGTTGTTGGAGCTGGTGACGCCATTGCCGCTCGTTTCACAGTGAAGGTTCAAGGCACTGAGGCGCAGCGCTCTCCCCTCCCGACCCCAGCTGCACCCTCCTCAGTTGTGACCTATAACAGTCTGCGCCTCCCCCTCGGCCTCCACAGTCCCTGTCCAGACTATATGAAGGGGTTTGTGTCCTAAAGACTGCAGTTTGCCCGAAACGTTATTTTAATCAGACTTTTACTGTCTTAAAAGTGACCCTCTGTTTCCATAAATACCACCTTCAATTTTCCGCGTTTTGGCTCCAACAGCATGAAACTACAAGTCCCAAAATGCAAATGGAGATGGATTTTAATGGATTGTGTGTGTGTGTGTGTGTCTCTGGGTGTGTGTGTGTGTGTGTGGCGCACTGGGTGTGTGTGTGTGGTAGTAATTGCTGTCTGCTGAGCTCGTCCGTAGGGTACAATAGGTCTCACATTTGCGAAAGATTAAGCTAATGACAATGTAAATGCAAATGACATTTATTTATCTGTATTCAAAACCAAATCATAAATACAAATTTTAACATTTACAATGCCAATAGCTCTAACTTTTCCAAAGGCGAAACCATTGCATTGTAAATGCTTGTTCTACCCTTCTGTCGCGAGGGAAAAAAAAAAACCACAGGATGGGGGTATAAAAAAAGTGCTATGATGCAACCATCGTTGACTGCAGCATCGCTTTTTTTTCTCTACAAGAAATAGTTCTTGAATCAGAGTGTGAGCAGCATATGGCCAGTGGAGGGACACCAAACACAATTAATCTGTGCTTGGTCCGTGCGCCAGAGGAAAAATAGGAAGTGGTATCAAGCGCTGCCCAATCAGAAGGCAACAAAGAAGACTGACAATGATGTCAAGTATTGGTAAGCAATGGGAGGATTCAAAGCCCATTATTGAACACAAAAGTCTCGCAAAAGGTGCAACACAAGTTTGCAACCTACTTGTTAGTTTTTTTTTTGTTCATGTTCTACTATTGAGGAGGGTGTACCCGGTTATTCCTCCCCCCTCCCTTTTTTGACAGTACATGATTTTATAGCCAATATGGTGGCAACTCTAGAAGAATGGTACATCCTTCCACTGAAACGAAATGACTTTGGTACAGAGAACAAGTTAATCTTGGACAATAAAGGCCACCTCCATCCCTGTATTTCGAAGCAATGTGGCATGCTAGAAAATACATGTTCGGATTGGATTTTTTTTTGTCTGCCAATGCCAGATGTGGAAATAAGAAGGCTGACTTTCTACACAAAAATAATGTGCCACTAACTTGGCTAGTCCTAAAATATGCTTGCTGAGGCCAATCTCCCATAAGTAGTCTAATAAATAAATGACTGCAAGCGTTAGCTGTGTTGTTGATTAAAAGGATGACCATTGAACACAAGCTTGTGACAAGTGCCCATATATTTGAAATCCAGACAAACAACCCAGATGTGATCAAATTTACTGGATTCACTTGGCGATCTAGGAAAGGATTCAAATTTAGGGCCCATTGAAAATCCCCAAGTTCATGCAAAAGTTTTATTGGCGAGTAACTAAAGGTTAGCCGTACTTGGGAATGTCTGCACTAAAAATGTGGAGTGCTGAAGGGAACGTTGGATACAAACCAAGACATGTTCTAAGTGCGTACCTGCGAATCATCGTGACATGCCTATTACTAGAAGTGTACAAGGTGAACCTGAATAATATATTTCAATTCCTGTGATACTGGCTTTTAATCTCTATTGCTATAGTGTCAGGAAATTTAATAAGAATTTAAAAAACAATCTTGCATTTAACAGAAGGCCAAGAATATCGAGCCTATAAAGTGATAATGGCTGTGCAATGTATGTCGCTGACAATTTGTATTGCTCGAGGTGTGAGGCACACCTGTTTCTTTAGCAATGCCCTGCAGCCTCAAGTGTCATGCACATTACAAACATTAGTGTAATGACACATTAAGACGGTTCATATGTGCATTAGTAAATGCTGGATGGGAGGGAAATCAGTGAGAAGTCAGTACAGCTTGTGAATGAGAGAACAGAAAACAGAGAGATGCGCTTCCAATTACGAAGGAACTACCTTGGAGGCAAATGGACTTTGTATGAAGTATGCTTCCATACACTTAATCATATATTTGAAACGTCACTCTTGAAAGAAATATAGTTAAGGGGTAAGCTGAAATGTGACCCATGGCCATTTTCTAGTCTAGAATTTTGTCTGGTAGGTTCATGAATCGGGGCACAATTTAGTGATCAACTTAATGGTGCAATTGCAATCTGGGCCTGAAATCATCCAGAAGATTTATTTCCACTAATTCACCTGAAAATAACAAGTCATAACATTATGAATAGCCAACACCAACAAAATTAAAAAGTAAATAAATATCAATAACTTCTGTGATCGCTTCTTACGATTCAGATTGCTCTTGGAAAAAGCTCTGAAAAATCGACCACAACACTTGCTGATGGCTTCGGAAACTAGATAGGGTTCATTAGATCAGTCTCAGAAAGGATCATGTTGTTCTTCCATAATTGGAGCAAGAAGATAAGAACAGACTTTGACCATTCTGCTATAAAATGGATTATGAGACTCTTTATTCTCTCTATTTCTGTTCTCATGCCCAAGTAATTGGCCAATAATAATACAAGTAATTCAGGATAAACTCCAATGAGACAGGGGCCTAAAAGAGAATGATTTAGACCCCTCTGCTGGCACCTTAAGAGTGCCTTGCCCACATTCACTGGTGTCAGAATGTCATCTAAGTTGGAATCCTGTAGATAAAGAATTACAGCAATATGTCATGCAAATATGGCATATGTCCCCAGTCTTTGAATGAGTGCAGATCATGGCTCACTTAGAGAAAACGGAGAAAAATGTTTCACTCAAAGCTCTTTCTCCGCACATGTCATTGTTGCATTCAGCAACACAAAACATCAGATTCACTCTCTTTATTTTATACTCCATGAGTAAAGGATTCACATCTACCAAGGAGTGATCCCTAAAACATCAAAGAATCCAAACCACAGCTGTCAGGCTGTACAAAGTCCAACTAAATTACATCTGTCCTGATAGTTCTACGCCGTCTTACAATGTAATCCAGAACAAACTTCAAGCTGCTTTACATTACTCTTGGGATCTACTGGATAACAGCTTCTTACACTTGAAACATCAGCCCATCCCATTACACGCACCAAACATCTGAGAGCCAGTCATATGTTTTTTACTACGTGAAGATAAACTATAAAAAATTAAAGAGGCAGAACCCACAAAATTCTTTGCACAAAGCTCTGAAATATATGATTGTCCACCTAAGCCCAAGCTGTAGACCCAACAGAGCCACCTTCTGTTCCTAGAAGAAATTAAATCATCACTCTCGAGGCAAGCTTTTGAAGCATGAAACACCACTACGGGGCTCTCCCCCAGATCACAGAAAGGGCCTTTCCTTAAGAAAGCTCATCAACCTTCCTGTCCCTTGAGCACTGTCAAATATGTACAGAACATTGCTATAGCGCAACATGTTGGCACTCAATTCCATCCACGCACAACGAGAGGGATATGGTGCTACTCGTCCGCAAGCGCTTTGTTTTGTGTATTAAATGATATATAAAGGCACACAAAATACGAACAAAAAGCTACATTCTACAATAAATACAGTGAGGACAGCACTACCATAAACATGGTCAATGCAGCGAACTGGATAGCTAGGCGGGTATAATAAATGCATAAAATGCATCTTTGAAGAAAATGAAAATTATTCGAACAACGTGATTTAGTTACAACCTCCATTTGAAGCTGGTGGATACTGGACATCGGTACTTGACTGGGACCTGCGCCGCATTTTCATATGCAATCCTAAATTCTGGCTGTGCATATGCAATAGGGCCAGGAAAAGCCGCCAGACACAAGTTGCACTGGTGATGTCGGTATACTAGATCTGAGGGAATCACAGCTCTGCGCTCAGCTTACCTGCTGCGGGGGTCTCCCCAGTAGATACAGAGCGGGTTCTCGAGCCGATCAGCCGCACATGAGTGGTGGTTTAATGCTGTAACAGCGTCTCATGTGTTGCACCCGTCCTCCTCTCAAAGAAGATGCTGCTCTGTGCTCTGGTTGCTGTGATTGCTTTCCGTTTGGCGATGTTGCTTCTAGGTTGGAGTATGTGCCTGACCTTCTTTGGATGCAGCTATTGCCATGTGTTGCTGCTCTCCTGCTCCCCCGTGCTGCTGGCCTGTGTTGTTGCTCTGCCTGACCTCTCCTGCGACGCTGCCCCTGTGCAGAGCAGCAGACGCACAATGAATGCAGAGTTCTCTCTGCTTTCTAACAATGACATCATTCCTCTGGGGAAGGAGGGGGTAGGGTAGGATTCGAGGAGGCGGGTCGGAGAAGCGTTCGGTTCTGGGTAACGTAGGAACGACACGTCAATGCGCCGTCTTTAGTTTTGTGACTTTGCAGGCAGACGGACTACAAGTCCCGTGCGAATACCCCACGAGGTCTCGGTCAGCCAATTACGGTCCGGCTTCGGGTGGGGACAGTTGCTCTCAGTGTAGTTGGAGGAGGCGGCCATATTGTGTGGCGCGTTTCTTGCCGGGCTTACCGGGGACGAAGGGAGCCCGACAGCCTCGGAGGAAAGCAGAAGGCGGCGGCCTGCCAGGGACGGGTTATTCTGAGGAGTAGGGAGGGCACTTCCCTCGGCCGCAGGTGGGGCGCAGCTCGGCTCCGACGTTGCCATTGGAGCAAGGACATATATAATCTTCGCGGGTTTTGGGGTATTAGGCCCTGTGGCGTAGGAAAGTGGGGATACCTTCAGGCTAGTAGGAGACACTGGGGTATTATTGTGGGTACACGCGAGATGAAACGGCTGTGTTTAAGGCGACCGTGTGTGAGTTAAGCTTTCAGTGAAATATCTCTGTTGTGCAATAGGATTGGAGGGAAATGAGGAGGAGGTGTTATTACACCCTCTGAAACTACAGTTTGGTGTACTGGCAATAGGCTCTTATTAATGTTATTTAACTCTATTTTCTTCTGAACACTTCAAATCTTTTTATGCATGTAAAATGGCAACTATTTCCACAGGCTACATTAATTGGACCCTGGGGCGTCCTTTTATTTTAATTGATGTGCACCCAGACCGTAGTTTCTACGGCAAAGTGCCTTCGTTTCAATCATATATTCCTAAAATGTTTAGGTAAATTAATTAGGATTCTCTACATAAAAAGCTATTTCATCATCCCCGATTTGAATGAAGTCCAATTCAAACAAGGTTTTCAGGTGCCCCTGTTTTGTTTTGTTCTTGATATTTTTCCAGGAATAGCACTATGGTTTCTAGCCTTTGGTTTCGCCTTCCTTGACCCTCTTACAGCCATCCATTGCCCCCAAATCTAGGAACGGTTGTATTCAGCTGCAAAGCCCGCATCACCAGGTGATGTGTTTTTGTTGTTACAGTAGAAGGTAAGAACCAGTGTTATGCGATGCACACGATCCGTATCCTTATTTGAGACTTATAACATCTCAGCTTGAAGCATTTTGCGAATTGAATGCGTCAGATGATCGATCTTGCACATCCTTTGCATAATCGGAATGGTGAAGCCTCAGAATTACGAGGCGGTGGTGTCCGTTCTTCATTCAGCCTTAAAATAAGGTTGGATCTCATATTTCTGTACTTTATCTCTTGTTTGTGAAATTAGGTACTTTTATCTGTTGGGATTGAGACCTTTACTGCGTATGATGTATTTTGTGTTGCTGTAACTAAGAAGGGAGCTTCATAACATTCACCATCGTGCTGATAGGAATACGAGCCGTCTGAGATGTCCATAACTTGCAATGGGAGTGTTAATTTTTGGAATTGTTTCTTGGGTAACAACTTTAAGGCTGTTTTGTCTTACTGCAATATGCTTACCCATGCGTGTGATAACCTTCTTTAAATCAGTTTGGTTTACTATTTAATCTCGCCTACTTGTACTTGAAAGGAAATCCCCCCCCCCCTCTTTAGTTTTCATATTGTACGGTAGGTCAAGGAACTCCCATCTTTACGTGTGCTTGACAAGTTTGCCATATAAATCATGCAGAATATAATTTATTTTCTAAGTAGGTTCTGTTTAGTTAGTCGTTTGAAACATGACTTGTTTACTCATACAGATTTAGTTGTCCTAGGTATCTATGGACGCTTAGCACAGCGAAAGGTCAAGGGTTTCCTTCCGTTATATTTTTTGTGTTCTCTTTATATAGAAGGGGGTGTGCTTTGCCACGTCAAACGGTACGAGCTGTCTTTAGGGTTGTGTTTGCAGAGAGTTCTGTGCAGAATATTGGTTTATAGTGCTGTATTTTCAATGGGGTAATTAGTATTGGTTGGGTTGCTTCCAGACGGATTGGGCTACTTACATTGTAAGCCTTTGGGGCGTGGCCCTCTTGACAACAGTGGGAGCTCCATTGTTGTCCTTGACCTTTTGTCTTCGAAATGGCCACCACATAAGGCTGAAATGTAGTGTATTCATCAGTCATATCATGACCAAGCAGTTTCCAAATTGGATTGTGACCATTTTTTGGTTACCAGCTTTTTAATATCACGAATGCTCATAAGGCGAGAACTTTTTCACTCCCCTCTTGGTGTAGACTTTGCTTAACTTGTTTCGACTTCAGTTTTGCTACCACTCTGGCCTGAAGCAGGCGTATGTATGGCTTTCAGATCGATGTTTGAAGTTTCCAGTTAAACGTTGTGGCAGGTTGCTCTAAGGTACGTTTGACAGTTTTAGACGTTGTGCTTTTTTTCTTTTAACACGGTCGGTATAGGACGTTGGTATATCATTGTGCAATAGTCTCTCTAATGTAATACAACCGCGTTACCTTAAGTACAGCATCAGATCTAATACACACATGGGTTAGTTCAACTTTCAAATCATCAATTGGTTACTGTGTATTCCAATAGGGCCACATGAGTAAGTGGTGCTCCCCTTTGGTCATGTGATGGAGCACCTCGCAAGTTGTGCATGCAAATATTTTAGCCATTATGACTTAGATAATGTACATTGAGGCAGGGGTAAGGCAAGTGTTACGGCATTTATGTCCAGGCTTTAATGTGTATTGACTGTGCGTGTTTGCTTGCTAGTGTCGCCTATTGCTGATTGGATTATAAGGTGCTGGTAGAAGTGCTTAGTGATATGTGCGGTAGTCTCATTAGATGCGTTCTGTTTAAATGACTATATCCAGTAACAGGAGTCATTCTGTCTTGACCATTGTGTTGGAGGACTCGTGAGATTTTTAACAGAAGGGCTTTATCCTGCTTGTGTACAGGTAAGCTAAGCTTCTGACTCCTTGACAACATCGTATGTAGGCCACAGGTACGTGATTCAGTTGTGGCGGGGCATAAATGTGCGGAAGTTCTACCATTCTTTTTTAACAAACCTCTTATAACAACCTTAGGTCAACATTTTTAAAATCTTAAAATATTTTGTTTTAGTTGTGCTTTTTGAATGTTAGGTTCGTTATTTTCCATGTGCATTTCTAATCTTTTAATCTGAAATTCATTGTTATTCCCATCAAGGAGTTCCTGTGGCGTTGCAGATGAATGAAGCAGACTGGTCATCTGTCGGAATTTGTCGTATTTTCCAAACTGTACATAAAGGTTTTGTTTAGATTTCTAACACTTTCAATGTTAAAAATGTAAGTCCTTATGTTCAATACTTTCATGTGTTAAGTCAGACAACCCTCTTCTCTCCAAGTGGTTTTTTTCCTCCTTCTTTTCACTCGCTCACCCACCATCCCCCTTTAACCCATCTTGCATCTTTAACTGATCAATTGCTGAAGTTAGAAAACAACTTACGGCTCAGCAACAGTCTGCCAGGTAAGATATCTCTCCATGTCTAATCATCACAGCTGTGGCAGCAGTTCTCAAGCAGGTGCTTCATTTCACTAATAATATTTTCGGATATCTATATGCCAGGTAAGACATATTAAACAATGTGGCACATCCCATGGAATGAGTAAGTATTTCAAATGTCATTTGCAACATTTGTGACCATATCTTATATTTTGTTTCGATCGATTGTAAACTACTTAAATCCGATGAGGCTCATAGTTTGCTGTTTACACTCAAAACGGTTTCATTTTATGGTGCTTTCCTCTGATGTGGTAGTTTGGTCTTTTAAGCAATGCAACCAATGTTTAAGATCCCTTCATACCATTCGAAGTCTATCTTGTCACTTGGAAAATTTGGGGTCTGGTTTGCATGTATTTTGCTAAGATTGGGTATGCCATTCCCTTGCAGTCTACCTGGACTACTCTTGAATTTCTGGAGTACTGGCTTCATTTCAGGCCTAGTTTATAAAGTAAATCCGTGTGGTGGCATCTCACACCATAGATTTATCTAGATGTAAATGTATGCCTAGAAACCGTTTTACCTCTAGCCAGAGATATACACGTAGTAGTTAGAGTTTATCACATGACAGGATGGAGACACAAACTATGATCATAAAATGATTGCTAGTAAGTGAGTTTATTTTAGGGGTGTGCTGCTCAAACTGTCATTCGTTGCTTTAGTGGCAATATCAGCCAATGCTATGTTGAATTATTAATTGAAAGGAATATGGAAACGAGCATCACCTGAAGAAAATGACATCTGACACATTATTACTAGAAGTAATAGTAATGTGATTTTTTTTTTTTCTTTTCCTTTTTAGGAGTTTGGTTTGTGCTGGTAGTGTATTCCCTGTTTCTGTTGACCATATGTGATCCACTTGCTGTGTCTGTGAGTGGATGTGCGTGGTGACTTATTCCAGGGTTTGGCTGGAGTAGATTTGAGCCTTTGTTCTGTAGTATTACTGGAGTAGTTGTGCCTGTAACTTTAGAGAACCATTACTGATTTACCCCTTTGTAGTTCTGGGTTACTCTGAAGAGTACATCTTTGTGCATTAGCCTCACGGTACAAGGACATACACATCTGCCAGCACATCGGTGAATTACATTTGGTATTATGCAAAGTGGTACTAATGCAGTAGTACTACTTCAGATTCCTATGAGATTTGGGTCCTTATTAAATAGCATATGTGGATATATAGTGTAGTAGTACCTCTTACTTTACATACTCAAAGATGCTTTGGTTAATAGGCCCCCTTGGGGTTTATTGAATTCCTGTGCATTTGCTGGGAACCAAATTGTCACATAGCAAGTTCAGTGTAAGGCCACAGAATAAGTTATAGAGTCTTAGCCAAGAAGTGACCATAGGCTATAAGAGAACTATAGCTTAACCCTTTAAGTGGTGCGCACGTTCAGCGGACGTCGTGTGCACTACCTCGGTAGTGCTGCGCACGTCCGCTGAACGTCGCGGCCCCGCCCGCGCAATAGAATGTTCCCCACCAGCGCGGAACGTTCAGCACAGCGGAGGAGTTAAAGATACATACCTTAAAGCATACAGTACATAATAGGATACAGGAAACATAATGGGTGCAGTATAGCCTTTTATTGCTTTGCCTAGCACCCTTTCTGTTGTGTGGATCGTACCTAAGTTTTGCTTGTTGCCCACATGCATCCTCCAACCCCTGCTTTGCGTGCCCTTGTGTGTGCAGACAGGACTCCACATTTGTGAAGGGTCAGTCTCCACAGGCTAATAGAACTTAAAACTAGAAGCAGTAATAGAAACAGTTGACCGACTCCAAGATCATGCCAAAATATGCATGGAAAGGAATCATCAGTAATAAGGACATTCTGATTGTTTTAATTTTTTGTTGTGTCTGCAAGACATTGAACTGAACATTGTACAATTTTATTAACATTAAATCTTGTATGTTTGGCTGTAGATATTTTAAGTTGCAGCTGTGAAAAAACACAGTAGGCTTGCATATTTTCTGACTTTGAGGAAGAAAATCGCTGGGGCAAGGGATTTTGCTATTTTAGGCAAAGTGAGCATTTGCTCTCCCCCACTATCGTACAGTTCTGTACAATATGGTTTCTGTCCTTCTTCAAAGTGAAGGTGTTGGTTAGGCACCTTGCATAAAAGGTGTGTGTATGTATGTATATGTGTGTAATATATATGACCAAGGACACAGTCGGTGTCCGAAACACGTCTTGAGACTTGCACCTTTGATTGTATAAAGCACTTGATTTCGGCATCAGCACATCTTGTCTCTGTGGTCCTGTGTGTGCGCGTCTGCTGCTAGTGTGTGTGTATGTGTATATATACATATACATACACACTTTAAAAAGTAGGAATGAAATGTTCTTCAGTAAAAGTCAATTTACTTCATATAACTAAAAATGCCTGTGCTGATGTGAAACACAAAGTGGGAAATTTGTCAGGCTAGTATAAAAAAACAAAAAAAACTGTTATCTTCAAAACTGGCCTCCTTTCCTACGTACAATTTGATTAGTGATTTGCTAAGTCCAGAACTTCGTACGTTCTACCTTAAAATCCTCAACTAGGATTTTCGCGTAGTTGTATGTATCCATAGTTTTTCTACTCCAGGCCAGGAAATATGCACATCTTGAAAGTGAAGAATAAGGCAGTTCTCAAAGATAAAACTGGAAGCTGCGGTTTAAAGACATGAAAGAACACATTTTATTCCTGTATCATTCAAACGTTCTTCGCCGCAGTTCACAGTGGCAAAAGGTTGGAGCCAGAGTCTCTTAACTACTTGCTATAATGAATTTAGGGTACCCCTGGCACTTAAGAATTCTCAAGGTCTGTTTTCACTTAATTTTCATTGTTAATCAAGTCCTACTTTATCTAGACTCTCTCAAGGTCACCTTTGCTCCCTTCCAAGACATACCTATCATATTGTGTCGTTTCCATGCATTCGGATTGGCAAGCAGTATCCTGAAATTGGGTAAGATTTCCTCTTGGATTGGGCATTGTAGCGTGTGCAGAGAAGCAAGAGGGGGAAAAAATAGAAGTATGACTTCCCAATTGGTACCTAAAAAATAAAGTGCCACCAACTAAACACATGGAGATATTAATGCCTGGCGAAATCCTCCTGATCACCTTAATTGAAAGTTCTCCAAAGGTAAGTTTTTATATACTTTTTTCTCCCTCGTTTTTTTTTCCCTCCTGAAACTCCATTAGCACACATCAAACTTAAATTCTTGTGAGGGAAATATTTCACTGGGGACTCCATAAAATGCACATTGAAAGCTGCTGCCAAAGATTCATCCCATTCCTTGATATTTTAATGGGTTTTTTCTTTTATATAGGTATTGGGATAGTCATCGCAGGTAACTATTTTGAGTTAAATATGTTGCCATTCACTGCCTGTGGGTTATGTAGTTCGTTTGTTGGCCCAAATTCCCTGCAGTTGTGTTGTAGCTAGCTGTAGTGTAATCCTAATCGTAGAGGAGCCCACAACCCCCTGGAGATTTCGCCTACTCATTACCAAAGTTGGCTAATGCTTATTTAGGTTCCTACTTCAGTGTGCAAAAACAATATGGTGAACTACTGCCTTCCCTATAAAACAACCTCCGCCAGTCCAGATTCACTACATATTAGCATTTAGAGGAAACATTGTTTAAAAAAAAAACGTGCTTGGGATCATTTCAGTGACTAAAACCCTGTATCCCGCTTATTTAGCGCATATGCTGGAAGTTTTAAAAGTTAGTACTCCTTACTTTTGATTTATTCTGTATTTTCCCATGCTCTACATTTTAAGACCAATTGAAGCTTAGCTTACAAAACATTTCTGGTGCTCCAGCTAAGTGGGGTGCAACACGTTCCGTGTTCTAACATTGTGATTTGGGGATACAAATGCCCCATAGCCCACTTTAACACTGAGTAGGGCTGTACTACATCAGTAGGCGGCACCTGTACTGCAGGACGTGAACTTAAAATAAAACTAGCGATAGTGATTGACCACTTTCAACTTGTTTAACTGTTTAATTGGTACTTATCACCCACTCACTTTTACTCACCTTCCTTTGTAAATGAACCCTATGAGAAGATCAAAGAAGATATGGCCTGGAAAGGAATTCGTACCTAAAGGTTTCACCCTTGAAGGATACAAGTTCACTCCCTTTCATAACATTAAAAACCAAGCATTGGGAAAGGCAGTTAGTCTCACCATTGGAACCTATTGGTTTTGCCATTCGCTTTTAGCGTTGGGATACTGTACTCCACTGTAGAAGTGGGGTGGGGGCATTGCGTTATTCCACTGAAGTGCGCATGTGTCAGTACGCATGTATGCAACAGACAACTAATATGAAAGCCATATATATATTTTATCGATCCTAATGGCAGAAGCCACTGTGATCAGTAGATAAAGGTAACACGGTTTTTTGATTAGACAGCAATGCTAATTACACAAAAACCAAAGGTGTTCGGGGGGCGAAGGAGCGGATGGTGAGAAGAAAGGATGAAAACAGCACAATGAGGTTGGGGGTGCACAACTGGGAGAAGAAACCAGCACCAGAGAGCAACAAAGAGCTTGAGGAAGGGTGAGATAAGCACTCATCTGAAGAACACATGCAATAATGGAGTGCTTACACAAACTAAAGAGCAGCGTGCGGTGGGGAAGAAAAAAACTGACCCAAGAGGAAGCAAGCAAATGGGTAATAATAATGCCAACCAGTGTAAGCAGTGGGCGGCCTTTAAGCTGACCATAGGTCTTTTACAGTTAGAAGAAAGCTTGTGCTGTCTGGTGGAGTCCACTTGAAGGGTAAGATGATACGAAACTTGGAACCATTAGGAGGAATCCTCTTAAATTTCTCGGTGTCTAACAAGGCATAGTTGTCCCTTTTTTAAAATTTTTTTTTTTTTTTTTACTATTGTGACATGAGTGCCGTGCAAGTTTCCAGCTCTCAGATTATATCTTTGGCTATTTGCCCCTCTTTACTGGGGTGAGCTTTTGAAAGTACTGAGCCACAACTCTTCGCAGGCGGAGCATTGAAAGATGGCTCTTCTCGTCAAAAACACGTGAGCCACTCAAGTTAGTCTTGGACAAGCAACAGCTTATATTTCTTTAGTGTGGAAAACAGCAGTTAGACCTTGGGTTAAGCTACCTGTTGGACCGTGTTTCATTAAGTGGCACCAACGTCAAATATATGTTGGATTTGTATTTCCTAATAAGGAAGATAAATCACAGCAAGTTTGTGGTCTTTCAAGCTATATGTTGCCTATCGAGGCTGCTGAAATCTATTTCTCACTCTTGTTTAAGTTACAATGGAATACATCGACCAGTACCCTTTTAAAGTTGTAATGAGCTGGTGTAGTCCCTTTTTGTACCATTGTGTGTCGACCTGGTGTGGGGATGGCCTTTTTTTTTTTTTGGGAACAGCTGTACTAAGAGTTGAGTTACAGTGTTTTAATCGGTGCCCATTGGTCTGGAGATTAAGCCAAATTGAAAATAAATGTCAAAAGACCTAGCAAAAAGCATGACAACGTTGGTCAGATTTCCTATATACAATAAATTCTAGACAAGGAAGGACTTCATGCGAGTCCAGAGCTATGCTGCAAACTCAGTCCACAGCCAAGAAATGACTAAAAGTTTTGTACGGTGGAGTGCTGAAATTTCATTCGATATATGCATGTAGCAATTCGCTTGATGTCTATTTTGATTCTCAGTTGGTAAGCAGAAAATACACCTGCATGAAATGAAGTTGGTCTTGTATACGTTGAACTCTGGCACCAGAAAACTGGTATCTTAAAGCTTTGACCTGGGAGTTGTGTTTCTAGGATTGGGACCCTAACCTCCACGACAGTGACATTATTTGATATCAGCAGTCTGTCCCCTGTTGCTGAGGAAATCTGTTTTTGATCTGTTAGTTAATTGAATTGTGGGTTAAGTAGCTGATGGGGATTCACAGGTTTGCAATTTCTGTACCTTATTATGATAACTTGCAATCCTATATTTGCTCTACATCTTTGCCTACCAATATTAAGGGTAATGTCATGTACAAATGCTATTTTGCGAGTCACTGACTCGCAAAATAGCATTTGCAACTCCCGCTTTTAGGGAGGGGCGGCCGTAAAACACTCCCAGTTTACCATCTACTTCAGGTCGCAAATGGGAAGGGGTCCCTCTTAGTATGTGAGAAAATATTTTTTAAGAGCAGGCAGGGGTCCCCCGGACCATTGCCTGCTCTTAAAAAAAAATGAAACTAAAAAGTTTCATTTTTCATTTTGCAGTGCATCTTGTTTTCCTCTTCCCTGTGAGTGTTAGCCATTCCTAATGGGGTCGTAAATTGTGACAGCCTCATTAATATTCTTGAGGCTTGCAATTTGCGACCCCATTAGGAATCGCTTTCTGAGACACTGTTATACGACACAATTTGTGAGTCGCAAACGCAATGCAATTTGCGAGTCTCAAATTGGTGGATCGTACATCTGACCCTTAGCTCTTGGACTTGGCAAGCTCATTTCATGAAGTTAAGGCTGATGAATTAATATTTTTTAATCACCTGAGGAGAGTTTTATATGAAGGTAAAATAAGTGGATTTTTCCCCCCCCAAGTATGAAACGGGACTTCTTCCAATAGTAGCAGCTGTCCACCTAGATTGAATGATTGGGACCGATTTATGCAATGATAGTGGGGCATACTGGAATGTATTTGTCTCAAACTTATCAATCAAAATATATGCCGAACATAATCATTAGTTCTCTATCGTAAAATGAAGCATCTGGGACTTGGTATTTGAAAAAATTCAACTGTAGTTTAAAGTTCATTTTCAATAGTACTTAGGTTAGTGTAGACCTTTGTGAAACTCAAGTGGAACCTTTGTTGGACGGACAAACAGAACGGTTTTAAATCATTGAGTAATGTAGAATAGATAGTTTGAACTAGTTCACCAAATGCCCGAAGGATGAAGTTTGAAAAATCTGTTTTACTTATACAGTTCATCAAAATGGAACATCTTTTACATGGGTGGCAACTACAGATGTTGTAGTGTATTCTATTGGGGGGTCACCATTTGAGGCAGAACTCCTGTGATTGTTCTAGCAATGCGTCTCGGGAAGAGACTTGGGGGCCCATTATAATGTCGGGCGGATTGCCTCCGCCAGGCTGGCGGAGGCAATCTGCCTGACATCGCAGCATGGATTCCCCCCTGCCAGATTAGGATGGCGGGGGGAAGGCGGCGGACGGAAAGACCGTCCGCCGATTTAAGGCGACCGCGGTGGCGGTAATAGAAAAATATGGTTGCGGTGTCCAATGGACACCGCCAGCCATATTACGATGTCTGCAGGGATGGGCCTTTCCGCAGCGGCAATGCCGCCACGGAAAGGCAGGTGGTGTTCGCTGCAGGGGGCCCCCGGGTGATGCTGGTGTAGGGGGAGTACCTATGGTACCCCCCACATTTGCATATGCAAAGCGGCAGGCACCGCGCGGTGCCTGCCGCTTTGCATATGCAAATTCGTTCACAAATGTTTATCATTGTGGCGGGCGGTGCAGAGTGCACCACCCGCCACAATATTAAACATGTAGGATGTGCCCGCCACTGTGGCGGACACATCCTAATTCCCCCTACGGGACCCCAGCCCTTATGGCGGGCGGTCCCGTTCTCCGTTAGGGTGGCCCGCCATCCTAATGACCCCCTAAGTCTTCAGAGTCCATTGAGATAGCAAGTCTTTAGCAGGTGATATTTATGTGCACATACAAGTCTACCTGTATCTTATCCCTTTCAGCCAAGCAAGTTCCTGAAAATATACCTGTGCTCCCAATGCTTTTATTGAGGCAATTCATTTTCTATGCCACCTCGCACAAAACTGCACTACGTTGCAGATCCCACTTTGGAGAGAACACACTCCTAATGCCCTGTTTTCGCTGGACTTGCATTACCATTGGGGATTACTTCATGTACATAGGATATTCCCTTCAGAAAAATACTGTCCATGGAATACTTTACTCCTTTAGATTACATTTTATGGCAAAGGATTCATACAAGATCAAGTTAACCCTGATGAAGTCCTTTCAAGAATGAAACACGTTGGACGGGATAAAGTACTGAATATTGATGCAACATTAATGGCCATCAGTACTGAAAATAATTTAGCTCCCTCTTATGTGGCTCTATAAAGGGGGGGACAATTTGTGGGATTCTATTACGAATCCATCTTTACCTTAAGTTTGAGATGGTTTATACTTTAAATGTTCCCTCAAATGGAATTTTATATACATGTTTAGTGGTTTCCGGGCAGTGAAGCCATAAGGAGTTGAGCACTATCAAGTGATGTAATTTTTTTTTTTAGAACTAACCCCAGTGCGGCATTAGGGCCAAAACTGTTCTATTCTTTTGTGCTTGACATTGTAGAGGGACAGCAAGCACCATTAGTAACTTTATTTGTACATTGGACAAGCCAATCCCCAGTCGGCTCCTTAGTACAGAACCAAAAATAGTTGAAGAGAATGAGCCATGTTCTGAGGGATCGACCCACTATTCGAGCTGCTGCTGATCAGTGGCAGAAAAGACCGATCCGATTGTGCCCACTCCCGCATAGGAGAGGTTGTTTTTTTTATGGCGACAATACATTTGGGGCAATTAACTAACTAGTTCCAATGGTCTTTCACTTTTCAGGCACCAAGTATTAACTCCCCTCCCCCACACAACCTTTTTGTGACGTTGATCCTACTTTAAGGAATGCCACTCTGAGAGCACTCTTGTGTCTTGATCAGCTCAGACGGCTCTCAGTGCTGCGGATTGCGTAGCACCAGTGTTGGCAGGAATGGTCAGTTGAATGATAGGTTGATCTCTTTGAGCAGAAGATTTTCTGCAAGGCTCAGTGGGCAAGGACTCTACTGAATCCCACTGTTGACCGCCTCAAACCCTCCCTACTTATCCCTGATAGACAAGGCAGCAGGGAGTGCTATAAATACAAGTAGAGCTGAGATCAACAAGTGTGGAAGTTTTAACAGCAATTGAAAAGGCCGGACTGTTAAAAAGATGCTGAAGAGTAGGACTGCTTTTCGCAGTAATGTGTTACCATTACATGAATTGGACTGGGGCATAAGAAAAGCCAATGGCCCTGTTGAGGTGGGTACAAGTGCACCAGCACAGTTCATACCAGGGGTCTTAAACCTGTTCTGTAATGAGAGCTACTTATGTTCAATGAATATTAACCAGAGCTACTGTTATTGTACTTTTGAGCACATCAGACAAGATTATATTAGCAACTGGGTTGCCACCAGCAATACAAAAAGGCTTTATCAATTTAGAATGCCTCTACATGGGTAATATATAATAGCCATATCTGTAATATCCCTCCCAAAGTAATATGAGATGGGTCGTAGTCTCCCTGATGCTGCATGATTTATCACTCCTATCTCTAGATATATTGTACAAAGTCTACTATTTGAAAGAGACATTTATAGATTCCTTACCTTAGAATCACTCCCAGGCGTCGGACCGGACCCAGAGACATTTTTCTTAGCAGCACCCCTGCGTGTCAGTGGGTGGCATCTGGTGACTCTGTGTTGTGGTTGCCGGGATAACGTTGCGGTGCCTATTTAGACAATGCCCCTGCTTGCTGACGTCAGTTCTTTTTCCGCGCCAACCTTGCGCGGATCCGGCAAGAGCTACCCCTAGTTAACCCTTTTGGCAAACTTTTTTTTTTTTTAAATCTGTCGACTCCTGGTGTGTGAGGAATGTTCCAACGCCGGGCCAGGTTCAAGCCCTGCGGCGCATGTCACAAACTGATGTCTGTGACGGACCCACACCTCGTGTGTCTTTGCTGTCTGGAGCGCAACAACATGGAGTCTTGCTCTAACTGTTAGGCCAAGAATCCAAAGTCTTTGCAGGAGCGATCCTGAAAGCTATTGAAGGCCCGGCGGTCGGCTCATCGCCGTTCCCAGGCTCGTTTGAGAGGAAGGTCTTGGGACCACTCGCAGAGCCACCACACCTTGTCGAACTCCAAGTCTTCGAGGTCCTCTGGTAAGGCAAAGAAGCAACTGCACTCTTTGCCTTCTCCCTGTCTGTTGGTTGACGGGACAGGGAGCGTTGTCACTCTGAGGCTCTGTCTCTGGTGCCCGATTGAGGAACTACTCTGCGTCTCCTCCTCACCAACCCCATTTCCTGGAGCTGGTGCGTCACCTGCCGAACTTAGTACACTTAATGAAGCCCTTCATTGTATTTTTGGGCAGCCCAACTCTGCCGATAAGCCTTCGGGCCCGCAGACCCGGTTGGTTCCTTCGCTGGCTGCGGCACCGGAGGGCCCCCCTGGATCCGGATCGATGCCAGTCGATCTTACATGACCTTCCCCAGCGTTGATCGCTATGACGCATTGGGCCTGGAGCTCCATTCATTGGCAGTCCGGACTAACCTGACAGGTGCTTCAGCCTGTGGCAACCTCCTCTGAACGAAGCCCTCACTGCCGTCATCCTGGGCACCTGGTCCAAGCCCAGCACAGGGGCTCCTTTGGAAAGGACCATCGCCCAGCCGATCCAGTTTTCCTTACCCAACATCCTTCCCCCGTCAGCTTGGTGGTCCAAGCCTCCTCTTCCAAGGGCACATTCCCTTCCTGCTCTCCTAGATAGGGAATCCAAGAAGCTGGATCACCTTAGGAAGGGCTTGTCTCTTCCTCCAGCTTGGCGCTGAGGTCCATGAATACAGAGTGCCTCTTGGGCCGATACTCCCATATGATCTGAGATACGATTGTACAGGTGCGGCCTAGGTTCCCGGAAGAGGCCCGGACTGTTATCCCAAGCAGTGGCAGATGGGAGGGGTGCAGCAAAATTTAGATTTTTCACAGCCTGCTGGGCAGAAAATCTGGATTTTATTAAGGACACGGAGGCTAATATTATGCAAATCTCCTTTATTACCACAGCTCAGTAGCAACAATAGAATGTAGAACATCAATGAACATTCTGAGTAAGAATAAAGTCCCTTAGAAACCATCTCCCATCCTTCTTTGTTCAAAAACTGCGAAGAAAGATCAACGTGAGATAAACTTGAGGATCCAAAAACTTGAAGATCCAAATTCCACAGTTAAAATCCAGAATCACGTTATTCTGAAAGAAAAAGTAAACATCATAAATGTATTCTAAATGGGAGGGTATAATAAAGAGGTGGGATAATATTAGCCTCCGTGTCCTTAATAAAATCCAGATTTTCTGCCCAGCAGGCTGTGAAAAATCTAAATTTTATGGCACGACACGGAGGCCATATTATGCAAGTTTAAAGTGCATTAAGAACATTATCAATCACATTAGGTATTGGTTTGAAATAACATGCTCTAAACATACTATCATTTGACCAATCTGCAGCTCTAAGGATGTCTTGTAATCCTCCTCCTAAAGAGAAAGCTTTTGAGGCTGAGGCACCTCTTAATGAATGAGCACCAAAGATGGATATATCAATACCACTTTCATGCATAACGTTTTTAACCCATCGAGCAAGTGTTGGGGAAGAGACCCCTTTATGAGGAGATCTATAAGAAATGAAGAGTTGTGATTCATTCATTCTTAAATGTTTCGTTCTTTTTTCATACTCTTTTAAACAATTAACCACGCAGAGTCTATCATTCGTAGAGAGAAAAGGATAGAAAATAGTAGAGGACAGAGTCTTAGTTCTTTTCTTTAGGTAAAAGCAAACTCCTTCAGGTTGAAAAGCCCTACTTGAAATATCTAAAGCCTTAACGTCTGAAGTTCTTCGAAAAGATACCAGACATAATAAAACAGTAATTTTAAAAGAGATGCGTTTGAGTGAAAGAGAAGTATTATCTCCCCATGAAGATAAAGTCCTAAGAACAAGAGTAACGTCCCAGAGTGTGGTATATTTTGGGCCAGGAGGGTTAAGAACCCTCATGCTTCTCATTATCTTTTTAGTTAGAAGATTTTGTCCAACTGATAATCCATTAATTAAGGAATGACCGGCTGAGATCGCCGATCTATAAACATTAACAGTTCTGTAAGACAGACCTGAAGTAAAGAGATCTGAAAGATAATTGATAACATTGACTAGATCAGTTGAACAGGATCGTAACACCGTTGAATGCACCAGCAAACCCATTTGTTCCATGCCAGTCTATATGCTTTTCTTGTTCCAGGTGCCCACGACTCCGAAATGAGTCTGAAAGCATTTGACGAAAGTCCTGGGACTCTCCATTGTCTCCTGAAATCTTCCATGCCGTCAGAGTTAGAAGGCCCTGCTCTACAAGGGGGTGTGTATGACCCTCTGGATCTAGAAGGATTTCCTTGAAAGAAGGAATTAAGATTGGGAAATCTATGCTCATTTCCAGAATAATTGGAAACCACGCTTGGGATCTCCAAAGAGGGGCTATCACGACCATGCTCTGATTGTAACGTCGGGCATGGAGGAGAAGTCGAGGGAGCATAGAAAAGGGAGGAAAAGCATAAGGTGCTAGGTTTGTCCAGTCTTGTAAAAAGGCATCTACTTTCGTGGCCTGAGGGTCTGGTCTCCAACTGAAGAAGTCTTTCAGATGGAGATTTATACGGTCTGCAAACAGATCTGTTGTGAATGGGCCCCAGATCGATTGGATGGATAGGAATACATCTCTGTTCAATCTCCAATTGCTGGAGTCCCTTAAATTCCTGGAGTACCAATCTGCAACTTCGTTCTTCAGTCCGGGAATATGTTCCGCAACAACTGAAATACCTTTGTTCAAACAAAAGTACCATAGGCCCTTCGCTAAGTGTGTCAAATCTTTGGAATGGGGACCTCCCAGTTTGCTGACATAGCGAACTGCTGACACATTGTCCATTCGTAGAGTTACACAACATTTCATTGATTCTTGAGTGAAACAACGAACCGCAAATGAGCCTGCTAGTAACTCTAAGCAGTTAATATGCAATTATTTTTCTTGTTGGGTCCAACGGCCCCCTGTTGACGAGTTTCCACATCTGGCACCCCAGCCTTCTAAACTCGCATCTGATTCTATTATTAAATCTGGTAGTTCTCCGAAAATGGCTCTTCCATTCCATGCCTCTAGATTTTTGAGCCACCAAAGTAGTTCTGTTTTGGACTCTTAGTCTAGGGAAATTAGTTGGGAATACGATCCGTTGGATCTCAAGTGTCTTGACTTAAGTCTTTGTAATGCCCGATAATGAAGGGGTCCGGGAAATATTGCTTGAATTGTGGAGGAAAGAAGGCCCAGGATTTTCACCAGGTATCTTAGGGGAAAGACTTTCATATGAAGTGTTTTCCTCAATTCTTTCCTCACTTTCCTCACTTTGTCGTTGGGAAGACGGAGGTCTGTTTTCACAGTGTCTACTAAAAAGCCTAGGAATTGGGTTTGCCGAGAAGGAATTATGCTTGACTTTTTTAGATTTATAACAAAACCCAGGTGTTGTAAGAGGCGTATTGCAAGATCCGTATGGAGTGAGACAGTCTTTTTTGATTGGGCCATTAAGAGGATATCGTCTAGATAAATAATCATCCTCACTCCCCTTTGTCTCAACCAAGTCGCGACGGGTCGAAGTACCTTGGTGAAGCACCAGGGGGAGGAGGAGAGGCCGAAAGGAAGGCTGCAAAACTGATAGAGATGGCCTTCCCATGTAAATTGGAGAAACCTTTGATGGGGTTTCCAGATAGGAATCGTTAGGTATGCGTCTTTCAGATCGAGTCTTGTTAACCAGTCTCCTTTTCTTAGAACATCTCTTAGGAGGTGAATTCCCTCCATTTTGAAGTGTTGATAAACCACCCATTGGTTTAGTTCTTTCAAGTTTTTTACAGGTCTTTGTTCTTTGTTTTTCTTTTCTACTAGGAAAATGTTGCTCAGGAAACCCACAGAAAAACTCTCTATTATTGCGCCTTTTTTCAAGAGTTCCTGGACTTCTTGAGAAACTAATACCTTGTCTTTGCCAGAGAAGGTAATCTCTCTTGGTGCCTTTGTCTGAAAGGGAGTGTCTATAAAATCTATTTTGTAACCTTTTACGGTATTGAGTACCCAGGGGTCTTTGGTCACTAGGTTCCAATTCACAGCAAACTGGAGTAGTCTCCCTCCCACCTTTGGAGGGGTATCTGAAGGGTCTGACAAGAGTCTTACCTGTCGAGAAGGAGCGTTGTCTTCTCTCGCCCCTGAAGTTTCTGCCACGGGGTCTTTGCCTTTGAGGGTAGAATTGTCCAAAGTCGTTTGAGTTATTGGTATTAAATCTGCCTCCTCCACGAGACATGAAGGGCCTTGAATTTGAGTTTCCTCGGTCGGGAAAACGACCCCGCATTCTCCCGGCCCGTGTAAAAACACGATCTTGGAAAACTCTTTTTATATCTTTTTGTGACTTTTGAATAGAGCTAAATGCTCCGACATATCTTGCCATTTCTTTAATAAAATCTTCCCCAAAGAGGAAGCCTTGAGTATTATGCCCCCCCTCGTTTTTTGCTAACTCAATTAGTTTGGGGTCGATCTTGAACAAGATCCCTTTTCTTCTTTCAATGGAAAGAGCAGCATTGGCATTACCAATTAGACATATAGCCCTATGGACCCACTCTCTCAATTCTTTAGGGTCGACCTGCCGGTCCTGTAGATATGCTGTTTCTGCCATCTCAAAGATTTTTGTTATTGGGCCAATTGAGTCGAGTAGGCGATCTTGGCAGGATCTAAGACCTTTGTCTAGTCCTTTTCTAGGGTCACGAGAGGTCTTTGAGATGAATGCTACCACCTTAGGATCAAGTTCAGGTGTAGTTGTTATTTTGTTAGGTAGGGAAGGTCTGGGACATTCGGATCTAAGTCTTGTCCTGACCTCCTGTGGGATCTCTTTTCGTAGCCAGAATGAGAGGTATTCTCCCACATGTTGGGAGGGAGCCCACTCGGGGGACAGAGGGTATTTAATTAAGAGTGGGTCGAACATAGCGTCTCCAAATGGGTCTATTAGGGCTATGTTTTTATCTAGGACCTTAGGTGTCCCATCAGAGCTCCCTGTTCCCCTATTTTGTGTCTCATCTTCATCAGTATTAAAATCAGACGAATAGGATAGATCTATTTCTTGGTCTGAATTTTCATCGGAATCAATGTTAATAGGGGGCTCTGGGCCTTCATCTTGCCCGAAAGGGGTGCCCGAGGCACCATTCTTGTCACCACCCCGTGGGCGTGAGAGGGCGGAGGATATCTTAGGTTTTTTAGAATCTTTGCGTTCTTTACCTCCAATTGCCCGCTTTCTGGGAGCCTTAGTTGCTCCTGATTCATTTCCGCTGGTAGAAGGGCGGGGGGATTGTAGTGCCTCAAGTTTCTTATTAATATTTTCGTCAATGGAGACAAGGACCTTTTCAAAGGCCTTGTTGACTAGTTTTTCAAGTTGTCCCTCAATGTTAGGGATAGGGTCTGACATATCTGGGGTAGAGTAAAGATATATTAAGGGTTAAATCTCGATTTAATATAGAATCGAGGTATAATGAGGTAAGGCTTGTTGAAAAAGTATATGAGGCACTCTAGATTGAAAAAACGCTGTTGATCTTCGAAAGCCGAGGCTGTCTGAGGGGTTAACTGTCACTGGATCGAGGTAGTGATCGATCCCAACCTCCTAAAATGGCCGTTCAGTAGGCCTTCAATGTCGAGTTCCCAATCGCCTAAAATGGCCGCCACGCACGCATTACGCGTGCGTCGGGCGTTGCCAAGGGCAATTTTTCTAATCCGGCCCCTCTCGAGCGATTGCTGCGAGAGGGCCGGAACATTGTGATAAATTTAGGGACGCACCGTCTTCACGGTGTAGTCCCGGTGAGGATTAGGCGTGTTCCGGGGGCGGGGAGACTCGCAAGGGTGAGTCAGCTGAAGCGCGATTCCGCTTGCGAGCGCGCGTGTATTTAAGGGATAATAGGCGACGAAACCGGTCCGAAATAGAACCGGAGGGGGTATAAATATTATAATGAGACCTATCACCAAAGGGAAAGGGCTAAAGGTTACAGGTACACCACAAACGGGGAAAGAAATTTAAAAACACGAAACATGTAAAAATATCAATAGACTATGTGCTGAATTGCAGGGAAAGTAGTTCCTGTTGTAATAGTTACCATATACTGTAAGTATAGCATAAAACAAGAGGTAATTAATAAAGTAAGTCAGAGAGTAAGGCGGAGTTACTTATCTTTCTGAGCAGCAGCAACAAAGAAGGATGGGAGATGGTTTCTAAGGGACTTTATTCTTACTCAGAATGTTCATTGATGTTCTACATTCTATTGTTGCTACTGAGCTGTGGTAATAAAGGAGATTTGCATAATATGGCCTCCGTGTCGTGCCATAAAATTAACAGTTCGATGTGGGCTGGATACCACCAACCCCCCGATATCTGGTTGAGGAATTCTGGCACTCCATCCCGTCGGACAGGTGGGTTTTGGAAATAATCCAAAGGGGCTACTCCCTCCTCCTCGAGACCGTCCCTCCATGCCATCGTCTTTCGATCCCATGTCGGAGAAGGATTATTTGGTGCTTCTCCGCCAGGAAGTCTCCACTCTCTTTGCCAAGGGAGCTATTGGAAGGGTCCCTGTGTGTGGTTGCTATTCCTACTACTTCCTGGTGCCCAAGAGGACAAAGCACTGCACCCTTTTCTCTACCTCGGGTCCCTCAACCGCTTCCTCCGGAAAGAGAAGCTCAAAATGCTCACGTAAGCCCAGGTTCTGTCAGCCCTGGAGTCTGGATGGTGGCATTGGACTTGCCGGACACCTATTTCCATATTCCTGTCCTGCCCGCCCACAGACACTATCTGCAGTGCATGGTAGGCCACGAGCATTTTTTGTTGGCCGTGCTCCCCTTTGGCCATACCAGTGCCCCTCGGGTGTCCACAAAAGTGATGTCGGTTGTTTCAGCTCATCTGCGCAGAGCAGGGGTTCCAGTCTTCCCTATCTCGACAACTGGCTGTTGAAGGTAGGCTCGCCCCTGGCTGTTGTCTCTCGTCTTCAGACTACGGCGGACCTCCTGTACTCAATGGGGGTTCACTGTAACTGTGCTGAAGTCACACCTGACTCCCTCGCTGATACCAATGTTTCAGCCTCTATCCTGGATTTCGGTGAGAATGCCCCCGAGAGATCTGAGTCTCATGGTATTGTGCTGGTGGATCATGCCAGGTGGCATATGCAGACTCTGCAGTGGTCCCTGAGGGCGCAACATCAGGGAAATCTTTCCAACTATGTCCAGATCTCGGCGGGAGCTGCAGTGGTGGTTAACAAACCAAGATTGGGTTAGAGGCAGATCCCTCTCCATTCCCCAACCAAACCTAATAGTGGTGACCGATGTGTCACTTCTGGGATGGGGCGGCCACCTGAGTCGCGGAGATCAGAGGAGTCTGATCTCTGGAAGAGTCTGGACTCCATATCAACCTGTTGGAGCTCCAGGTGATCCGCCTAGCACAGAAAGTATTTCTTCCCTCCCTCAAAAGGAAAGTAGTTCAGGTGTTCAGACAACACCATCGCCATGTGGTACTGCAACAAACTGGGAGCTGGGGTCGTAGACCCTATGTCAAGAGGTTCTTTGCCTTTGGATATGGCAGGAACATCAGGTTATGACACTTGTGGTTCAACACCTGGCAGGGTCTCTGAACACCAGGGCGGCCAAACACAGCTGTCGGTGCCTGGTAGATCACGAATTGTCTTCACTCTGATGTGGAGCAAGGTCTCTTTCAGCGGTGGGGAGAGCTTTGCTTAGATCTATTTACCACCGAAGAGGAGGCGCAATATCAGCAGTTTTGTGCTTTTAGGGTTTCCAAGGCGGCACTCTCGGCGATGCTTGCGAGTGGAACTGCGGCCTCCTGTACGCCTTTCCACTTGTGCTACTGCTGCCCTGAGTGCTGAAGATAAAGTGCGACCCTGCCCAAGTTATTCTTGTGGCTCCGAATTGGGCACCAAGAGTCTGGTACCCCGAGCTCCTGACCATGCCCATCGATCCTTTAATCAGACTGCCCCTTCGGCAGGATCTTTTGTCGCTGCAGCAGGGGATGGTCCTCCACCCAAACCTATCCAGTGAAAGACACAGCGAGAAAGAGGGGGAGGGTGACGGCGGCACAAACAGGTTGATGTGAAATAGCTGCATCCTAAGTTCAGTAAAATGTGATCCATGGGGAAGTGACATCATTCCTCCATCTCCGTTGCGAGAGGCTCCCTATTACGCAATGGACTCTCGGAGGGGTCTCAGACTCCAAGACCTACCTACTGGATCCTTCCCCAAAAAGGTGAGAGGGAGTTCTTTGGCAAGTGGCGCCATACCATACCTCAACTGTGAGTGGCTCCCTATGCGCTGTGGACTTAAAGCTAGTGAATATAGAACCTCCAGTGGGGTTGCGTGCTCACTCCACCAGGGCTATGGCAGCAACTACTGCATTATTGCGTGGTGTCCCACTCTTGAAATCTGCCTGGCCGCAACGTGGGCATCTTTGCACACGTTCACCAGACATTACTAGCTGAACAGCCAAGTCTGAAGGGACGGTTATGTTGCCTGTTCTGTTCTCCAGGACTTTCTGAGGAAAACTTGGTTCGCAGACCCTCCTCCGGGGATGGTATTGCTGGGGTATCTATTCTAAGGTAAGGAATCTAACTGTCTCTTTAAGATAAACAAGTTGCTTACCTTCGGTAACGATGCATCTGTAAGACATGGGTTAGTTTATAGATTCCTTACCGCTCCACCCATCCTCCCCGCAAACTGATTTCTAGGGATAGGGACTCCCTTACAGGGCCCTAGCTTGGCGCACCATTGGCCAGTCTTTCATGGCTCTCGCTTCTGGCGTGGAAAGTTGTCAGAACTGACGTTAGCACGCAGGGGGCGGTGCCTAAATAGGCAGCACAAAGGCATCCCGGCGACCAAGTCAACGGACGCGGAGTCGGCTGACGCCACCCACCGACACACAGGGGTACAGCTATGAAAAATTCTTTAGATCCTGTCTGATGCCTGGGGGTTATTTCTAAGGTAAGGAATCTGTAACTAACCTATGTCTCTTACAGATACATCGTTACCGAAGGTAAGTAACTTGTTCATTATTTCTCAACACTTCTGCTTATGAGTTATCAAAATATACACATTTTTCTGTCCAATACACTTTTTCCAAATTTAGAGTAAATCT
This sequence comes from Lissotriton helveticus, assembly GCF_964261635.1. NCBI lineage: Eukaryota > Metazoa > Chordata > Amphibia > Caudata > Salamandridae > Lissotriton > Lissotriton helveticus. The sequence continues at coordinate 1,505,156,948 of NC_136069.1, read as the reverse complement.
TTAAATCAACCTAGCCAAATCTTTTAATTTAGACGGCTGGGCTGCACATTGGAGAGCTACATGCAGGTAACCGGTTAGCTACCATTAGCTCAAGAGCTTGATATTGGAGAAGCCTTATTCATACCATCATCAGTAGGCAATATTACAACAAAGGGGGTATCAGTAAGAACTTCACTTCAAGGCCTCCAGTCTGAAACGCCATCCACAGCAATTTTTGTTACTAAAAAGTGACCTAGTTATTTGGTTGCTTACTTGAAAATCCATGGCCTGCTTGGACTCCCGAGAGTGCAGCGGCTTGGGAGTGCAACTAATTCTCAATCTATTCCCTATTTTTGAGAAAAATGACCTACTGGATATTATATATGTGGGGAGGGCTGGGAATCTTATCGGACCACTCTGCATGTTTTACAGATTTTTTTTTCTCTTTTCTTCAAGGCAATACGATTAGGGGAAACTGACTAATACATGGAGTAGGAAGTTCAGTCATATAGTGGACAGCCAAATGCTTATACAGGCATTTACTACCTTATTTGCACTACTATTTTCATCAGGCAAAAGCAACTATGTAAAACTACCTGCAAACTCTCTTACACCCTAGAGCAGTTTACTAAATGGGCTAAAGAAAATGGAGATTCTATGAAGTGCCCATGTTGCGGCCTTTGAGCTGTTGAGGGAAAATGTCTTCTAAAACGTTATAATACTTGGGGATGGATTTGTCCAACTTGATCAATTTTTTATATGATTAATATGGTATCATGTACTTAACTTTTGTCTTTGTTTCGACTTGATGTGACTTAATTTGTGGAGAGCTACTGGGTACAGATATAGAATAACTGCACAAATTTCATCTATAGGATTGCATTCAACTGATTTTGTTTTGAGTTAATGATTTCGAAATGTACTTGATGTAATTCATTTAAATGCAGAGAGCTACTGGGTACTGATGTCGGTCTTGTATTCCCCCACCACCACCAATTGTGATGACCTCTCTTTATATCTGGATGTATTGTGGACCGTCTCTAAAAAAATTGTAATAATCCTTTGCACCTACAAAAGTTCACATCAAACTGGGCATAAAAGACCTAGAAAGGAAGTTGAGGAAGAAAAATATACCCAGACTACTCCCCCCCCTCCCCCCCCACACACACACACACACACACAACCACAGTAGTAACTGCAAGAAGAACTTGTGCATTTTGAGGAGGGCAGCCTCCTTCCTGTCTGTGAAGACACGGATACTGAGGATATATGGAAGAACATTGAAACAGACTCCCCACACAGGGCTGGACTTTCTGTAGCGGGCACCGGGCATTTCTCCGGTGGGCCGCCAGGGTGGGGGCTGGTTTTAGACCCCTGGAGGTTGTTTTTGATACTGGGGGCACGTTTTGCAGCATAGCTGCAATAACGCGCCCCCCCCCCCCCACCCCCCCAAGTGGCACAAAGCTTTCTGCAAGCCCCTCTATTCCCCCCCAAACCCCCATGCCGGTGGAGCTCTTTTTTTTTAAGGCCAGTTCCGGTTCCCAGTCCGGCCCCGTCCCAACAGACCGTTTCGTACTTGCCCATGTAAAAGCTCTTCTCTTGATGATTTATAAATGTCATACACTGATGGAGAGAGCAGTAAATATTTAATGGAGAACCGATAAGGCACGTTTCTTCCTGTGCTTCTGCATAAAATACTCCACCTACTACAGAGAAGAATCTTTATTCTCTGCGTAGCCCACATTACACAAGCATGGAGAGCATTCAAACAGCCGCCATCATGTAATTTTATTTTAAAATATATTTTTGTTTTAATACAAACAACACCTATAACTTTAATATGCAATGAAATATGCAATCAGGTCATCATGTAATAAGGTGTAGCATAAACCAGGACCATTGCGAACAGCAGACTGGTTCAAGTGCCGTAGTCTCTTTGATCAAAAGAGCAGAAAAGAGATGTCTATGCCCACTTGTCATTGACCTGGTATTGCTAAATGTAGACTCCCACCCCATTGGCGTAACAACTATATACATTTATTTATAATTACATGACTGCTGCATTGGTTGTAATCACATGTACAACCTCAAGCAATGACCGTTCTTCCCTGTCAGAGGTAACGCCCCACCTACCAAAACATCGAAGTGCCCATCTCCCCAAGACATGGCAATCCCTCAAGGCAGCACATCTCGAGCTGGCACGTCCAGATCAGTCCGTGTCCAGAATTTTTAATACCACCAGTCCTCCCAGGCCTTTGCCATCTCTAGTGCCTTTTCGCTGTTGGCGCAGGTCGCTAGCTGCAGCCTCGTAGTCCCTTCATATTCCATCCACTTGAGAAATTCGGCTTGCCATCTCCGATAGCTAGGACCCTTCCTGGCCTTCCAGTGAGTTGTGATTTCACTCTTTGCCAGCACAAGATCTAAATCTATGAATTTGCTTCTTACCTTGTTCTTAGAGGTGTGAGGTGTGTAGCAAGCAGAGGCCTATCATGGGTTCTATGTCGCTAGTTGTGACATCCTGCAGAAGTGTTACCACCTCCCCCTAATATGTTCCCAACTGAGGACTCCCTCCACATCATGTGGGAGAAATCTGCTCCCATTGTACTGCAGTGCGGGCACGTTGCCAAATTCACTTTAAAATGCCGATTAGTTTTTGCCGGTGTAAGATAAGCCCTGTGGAGTATAAAAAAGCGCACCAATTAAAAGTGTGCGTTCCTCGTGCTTTTCCATGCTCGTTCCATTAAACCCGTCCATGTTTTCTCAGGGATTTCCACACCGAAGTCTTCCTCCCATAGTTGTCGAAGTGAGCACAGAGGGATGAGTCGCTCGTGCGTTATTCGACGGCACAGACGCGTAACCGCCTTAATGGTGCCCCCTGCCATAACTACGTATTGACAAACCATTGAAGTCTGAGGTTCTCTCAACCCCTCCTTCCAAAGTGCTTGAATGACGGTCATGAGCGCCATGTGCCCCAGATAGTCCCCCCGGACAAACTCGAACCTGTCTTGTAATACCTCATAAGGGAGTACAGCACCATCCATGTGGAGGTCCCCCCATGGTGGTCTGGCCCCTTGCCATCCAGTCATTAATTACCCCTCAATCACCCCCTTGTGCTAGGGTAGTGCACATTATTAATGGGATCTCTGGGGCAAAAGGCTGTGCGCTCTGCAGTTTAAAAGTCACCATTTCCTGAGAGAGAGGAGGTCGGGAGCGGAAACTGCAGTAATCTAGGCAACGTCTGTTGAGAGACCCGATGCTCGGCCATATCAGGCGGGTCCCGTAATGTCCGTGCAATGGTCTGAGTAAGCCACTCCAACTGCACCGCTAAATAGTATGTTTCATAGTCTGGGACAGCCAAGCCGCCCTGACCTCGGTCTCAATAGTGTGTTAAGCGCCACCCGAGGCACAGTGGAACCCAACCATCATTGATTGCAGCTGCTTAAAAATGGAGACCGGAATCCAAATAGGCAGTGTTCTATAATAGTACAACAGTCGGGGGAGTGCTACCATCTTAAGGAGGGCCACCCGCCCAGCTACAGAGAGAGGAAGTGTTCTCAAACTCAATACAGCCCTTGAGCTCCCTAATGGCCCTAACTACATTACCCTCCAATAAGTCGGGTTGAGTGTAATAAATACGAGTGCCAAGGTACGTCATTCATTGACGCTCCCATTGTATTCCCTGCGTTGCAAGTGGTCCTTCAGTCGTAGGCACTGTAGGAAACAAAAAAGTCTTTGAAGTCCAGCAATGGTGCCAAGGTCGACCAACAGAGTCTGAGCACCCTGAAGAGCGTCTTCCGTGTCTGCCAAAACCATAATCTGGTCGGCATAGATTGCTATATGGTGGAATTGCTCGCGCACTTGAAGTCCCTGATAAAGGAAACCCGTCCTGGCCGGGCCGCCAGCGGCTCCATTGCCAGGGCGAACAGTGGGGACAGGGGCAAACCTTGTCTCGTTCCCCGTCCACATCACAGGCCTCTGAAATCATCCCACCCGTTTTAACCCACGCCGTAGACTGGCGATATAAAAGAGCTGTCCAGCCCACAAACGCATTACCCAGGCATAACTTGAAACGGGTATGTCCATTCTAAGCTGTCAAAAGCCTTCTCGATATCGATTGTCAGCACAGCAGCGGAGGGCTTGTGATATGTATCAGCATCCAAGATATTACAAAGATGCCGCACATTTTGAGCTGTGTTCCGGGACGGTATAAACCCCGCTTGATCTGTGTGTATTTAACTGCACCTTATACGGGGGGAGGCGAGTCGCCAATATCTGGCACAAAATCTTAGTCTGTAGTCAACATTGACAACGGCCGATAAGACGTCCTGTCATGGGGAGGTTTTCCCGGTTTTAAAGTGGTAAAATCACTGCTTCGCGAGTAGTAGCAGGCAGAAGGTGCTCCTTTCTCGTGGTATTGTACAATGTTACTAGCCGAAGTGGCAGAATGTCGACGTACGTACTATAAAAGGAAAGCCAACTGGATTCCCCTGCGCACCAAGTATGCATGTATCTTATGTCTTCGTAACATGGTATGCATACCCCTGACATTCCAAGATATACACTTTAGCTCAGACATTGAACCCGTCATTGCTCCTCTTCGCTCATCATCAGCTTGTTCAAAAAAGTTACACCCATGCCCCCTAAACATTCCCTTACAATAACAGAAGAACCCCAACACCAGGACACAAAAAAAAAACTAGCCCCCTTCCAAACTGTCCCAAAACTAAATGCCCTCTAGTGGCTGCAGAGGAACAAAGCGGAAAAGTGGTCGCAATCCGGTGACTTCCTCTTGCAAAACTAGGTGGTCATCCGCGGTCAAGCCCATTTAATAAAGCAACCCCCCCCCATCCCTGGCATCCCTCCCACTGCGGGCATCGAACAATGAAGCCGCCATAATATGCTCTACGCAGTACAAAATCTCAAAACCGGGACCTTCCCAAGGACACCTGTGGAGGAAAATTAGTGAAGCAAGCATAAAAAGATACAAAACAACCCACCCATCAGACAATTTCGTCAGCTGTGCCTGGCGTGACGTGGCAACTGGACACTACTCGTGAGCCATGCTACTAGAGCCATCTGTGTCTGTGCCCTCCAGGAGTCTTGTACGACTCTGTCAGCCGACGACTGCTTACGGTCCCGGAGCAGTTCAGACATAATGTAAAGCTCTCCGATACCTACAGGTTTAGCCAGCGCTATATAAAACTTTTTCAATAAAGACTCCACCCGCAGTGCCTCAGACCTCTCCTTCGCTGTCTGGCATGAGCTGGGTGTCTTTAGAGTGCCGCCGCGGCCTGCAGAGGTGCAAAGGCAACCGCGCCCGAGAAGCACTCGCCCCAGGCTCCCAGCCGGCCGTTGACCTGTTTTGTACGTTTCAAGCCAGTCCCATGCCTCCATCGAGGCATCGCAAAAATGGGTTCGGCCATCTAGGATAATTAGCAGCTGAGCTGGGAACATCAGAGAATACTGAAGACACTCGTCCCTCAGGGCTCTCAACAGCCAGGAAAGAAGCACAGCGACGCTGAACATCTAGCGTATAATCCAGGAAAACTGACACCTTGCTGTTAGCCACCTGGTAGGGTCCAGAGTTTCGTGCTGTCTGCAAAAGGAGGTCTCTGTCCTTATAATGGAGGAGTCTGGCTGCGGCGGTCTGCCCGGCTGTGACTGCCTAGCTGGGACCTGATGAGCTCTTTCCAGGGTAAAGGTAACCCTCCGGTGCCACTGTCGCGGAGCCAGTCCTCCAGGTATTGGACCATATTGGCCCCCTCCACCCCTTCCGGCAGGCCCAAAACGTAGATGTTATTCCTCCGATTGCGTGCCTCAGCGTCTTCGGACCCTTTTTCCAAGACCAATAATCTATGCTACATGCCTCCCACCTGCTCAGCAAGGGATTTCTGTGCTGGTTCCACTGTGCCAGGGTCGTTTCAGCCCGCTCCACCCTGTCCGCCAACTTGGAATGCTCTGCGCGCAGCAGCCCTAGTCCCACAGACACAGTGGCTATGTCCTGGTGCAGGGCCTCCCTCGTGTCTGTAATGGCCTGCAAAATGCTTTCGAGCTGCTGCTGCACCCCTGACCCTGCTGGCCCCTCGGGTGAATCCGACGGGGCCAACGTCTGCTTCCCCCGTGGCTTCCCCATTATGGAAAGTGGGGTGAAGGCGGCCCCCTCAATTCAGGTTGCTTGCCACGCTCAGACTCTCAGCTCTCAAATTACCACCTATTCGCAGGGCAGTTCGCACTGCACAGACCCACTAGGCCCCCAGCAGTCTCACCCCTCCAGGACTTCAGCACCAATCTCAGCTCGTGAAGTGAACGGCGGGGGCAAAAGGAAGTCATCCCACCGCAATGCCGAGGGAGCCAAGTTTGCCTCGCACCTTCCTCGCGAGTTAAGATTCAGGCCCCCTGCGGTACTACTCCAACCAGCACGGGCCCGATCATGTGCACCAAGCAGCCAGAGCCATCAGACAGTCTGCAGCACCAGCGTCCGGTGTCCCCCAGTCCTCGCAGAAATCAAGCACCCACAGGCGCCAAGAGCAGGCCGGGGCCCAATCCGGGATCCTCCCACGTGATGATGGGTACAATCCTGCACAAGCTAGAAGTCATTGCCGCTAGATCCCTGCAATGTAGCTGTGTTCAGCGCTGCTCCGCATTTAAACTCACGGAGGTTCCGCCGCAATCAGCAATAGCATAGGGCCCCCATTCGGTCAACCTGGCTCTGCTGCCGGAACAAGGTCCCCATGTCCACTGCGAAGGGGATCCCAGTGGCCCGACTAGTTGTACAAGTGAGCGAGGCCAGGTTCGGGGCACCGCCTTGGAGTTACTGCCCTCTCGCTCGTGTCCAGATTTGTAAGGCCCTTCGGGCAACCCCAGCGCCAGTCATACACACATCACTAATGTGTGAGGTCTCCGGGCTTCTTACCCCTCTTAGTTGGAGCTGCACACCAGTGCAGTCACCCTCAGCTCAGCAGTTCTCTATCCACTTTTCACCTTCTCCAGGCCGCCGGGTGCCTTACATGGAGCCGCTCACCAGCGCGGCTGGCCCCCAGCACAGCAGTTCTTTGTCCGCTCTCCACCAATGCTCTAGGCACCGGGCGTCTGATTTGGCCAGTGCCGCGTAGCGGCCGGCTCCCAACACTGCAGTTTCCTGTCCAGGGCCATTTTGCGTGTAGAAATCAAGACTTCCAGCGTGCGCTGCACCAGTTTAGCGCCTCTGGTCAACTAGCCCATACCTCTGACCGACTTTCCGGGGCTGCGCACCTTAGCAGGAGGGAGGGTGCTGTGCCCCCGGGGACAGGGCGGCCATAAACACTGATAATTCCGAGCTCATGCATCAACGCCACCCGGCTGCAAGCCGTGCCCCACAGCCTCCATCATGTAATGCAGTAACACCTGAAGTAGAGCGAAAATAGAAGCCATCCTCCCATTAATAGATCAGGACATTAGCAATGGGAGGGAATAGGAGTAAAGCCAATACCTACAAAGAAGAGATTTGGAAAAGGGTAAATATGCTCCATGAGGAAGGGAAAGCAGTTTAAAATACATGCTTAAAACCTGCCTTGATGCAGCTAATGCTGCCAGCAGATGTGCATAGGCACAACCCTTGCAGGGCATGACTGGCTCAATATCACATTTCAAACCGGACGTCCAGGACAAAAACACACCAAGTTTCAAGTTTACTTTATTTGCATAGTTAATTAAAACCATTGCAATACAAAAAATATACTCATTTAAAAACTATCATGTACATAATTAAAACTCTTGTCTCTAAAAAGCCATATTGTCTGGATTCTTGAATCATATACTCAGAGTGTTCACAGACCCCTTGCGTTTATGCAAGTGCTATTTCTGGTTCGGTTCCTGTTGTCAGTAATTCTGGCATCTTGCTGCCGCACAGTCTCAGATATTTTACTGTTCTACAGTTCAATTGTGGGTTGCTCGGTTCGAAACATGCTAGCAAAGCTTGCCTCCTGGTGCGGATCCCTCGTTGATTTAAAGGATGTTTGAGAAATTTAACTCGTTCCTTTGTAAGTTCTTTACAGGAGCATAGTAGGTGCAGCATGTCTTCCTGAGCCAATCCACATAGGCGGCACGCAGAGCCAGCTTGGATCCGAAGCCAGGGAGGGAGATGCTTGGCACAAGGCAGCAGTCCGAGCCTATATCTCATAAAAGCAATTTTTAAGTTTTTATCATAACCCAAGTTGAAATAGGTTTGTATGCCGGGCTTCGTGTATGTGTTCAGGGTCATCCAGCCGTGGGATCTCTTTGATAGTGCATCCTTGTCCTCCAGCCATGAGAGGAGTTTCACGGTTTTCCATACTAATTTTTTTAAAGTATGGCTGGTTGTCGGTATCTCCCAGAGCTGGTTTAGCCTCAAATTATGAAGGCTACTATATAGATATTCCGCGGCTGGTAATACGGGGTGCGATTGTAGCTCCTTCCACAACTGTTCGTTCAGTGTGCCACGTTCTGCTCTTCGCACTTTGTCCCAAGTGATGATGAAGGCCCCTTGTCTAGCAAGTGATTGTTTCAGAATGCCGAATTCGAGTCTAATTTGGGCTGGTGAGGTGTATTTCGGCAGCCCGAAGATGACCCTAAATGCCGTTGTTACTGTGGCATCCAGTATTTTTGCATCCTTCCCTTTCTGTACCTCACTGCCATAGGTGATTGTTGGCAGGAGTTTTGCCCGAGCAACCTCAACAAGTGGTAGGATCGATGGGCCTGTTAATTTAGAGTTTAATGTTTTTAGGGTAATTGCCAGAGCTAGACCTTTGTGTCTTATGCTGGTCTTCTGTGCCACAAACCGGCCTCCTGTATCCAACTTCACGCCTAGATATTTATATTCCATTGTATCCTCTATTCTGGTCTCGCCCCAGAACCAGGCAGCAGTTTGACGTCTTTTCCTCCTGACTATCATTGTTCTTGTTTTGCCAAGGTTAATGGTCAGGTTATTTGCTTGGGAAAAGTCCCGCGTTGTGATTAAAAGATGTTGTAGCCCTACTTTTGTTTTGCTGATCAGGAGTATGTCATCTGCGTAGAGGAGACAAGGTAATAAAATATCTCCTAATTTCGGGGCATGGGAGTTGCAGCTGGTTAGTAGCGGGACTAAATCGGCAATGTACAGATTAAAAAGTGTGGGTGCTAAGACGCAACCCTGCTTTAGCCCTTTTTCCGTCGGTATGCGCCTTGATAGATGCGTTCCGTTTCCCAGCTTCACCTGTAGCCACGTATTCGTGTGTAAGTTAATTATTAGTTTGAGTAAAGGCTGTGGCAGCCCCCAGCTGTGTAGTTTGGACCACAGTCTGGTGCGGTTGACGTGGTCGAAGGCAGCTTTATAATCAATGAAACATAAAAATAGAGACGACCGTGTTGCCTCAGCCTTGTCCATAAGCATGGCCATGCTTAGTATGTTTGTCATTGTCCCAACCGATTTTATAAAGCCAGTCTGCTGTAGGGGAATTATGGATTTTTCTTCTGCCCAAGCCTGGAGATCCTCCAATAGCAAGCCAGCAAAAAATTTGGCTTCGTTGTCTAATAATGCCACTAATCTGTAGTTTTGTGGATCCGACTTCTCGCCGGATTTATAGATGGGGGAGATGATTGAGCCTCTCCATGAGCTAGGCAGGGTATTCAGTGATCTAATTTCTCTGAAAAGTGGATCCAGAGCTTCTGCCCAGTAGGTTGCCTCCTGTTTGTACAATGCTGGTGGCAGTCCATTTGGCCCAGGGGCGCCTTCTCTTCTCCCTTTTCGTATCTGCCGTTTGATGGCATCTATATGGTTGGTGTGGGGGTCCTCGGAAGATGTAACTGTTCCTGAGTTCTCAGAGTCGGCGAGATTGTTTTCCGCCCAGGACTTGTGTGTCTTTTGGTAATCTACTTCGTTTCGCTCTGCTTGTTCATGGTCTCTCTGGTCACTGCCTTGATGGAAATGGGACCCGAGGTAGTTTGCCCAGATTTCCTCAGAGATGTAGGAGCAGATTCCATCATGATTGTTATTGATGAATTGATTTATGGTCCTCCAAAATCTGGAGCTGTTGTTGTGTTTGACGTCGGCGTGTAATTTGGCCCAGAGATCTTCCTCCTTAGCTCTGTTCGCGTCTCTTTTCAGTTTTTTAAGGGCTGCCCTTTGATTCTGTAATGCTTTCAGTCGAGTTTTATCACTGGGTCTGTCCCGAAGGTATCTCAAAAGTTGGTTAATCCTTTTTTTTTTTGCATATTTAATTTCTTTTTTTGCCATGTGTGACATGGGCATTGTGCCACTGAATCTTTGCTGGTTTGGTGGTTTAACCTTGGTAGCGTATGATTCCATCCCAGATAAGAAGTTTTTCCATTTCTCGACTTCTCCGTTTCCGACCCTTTAAAAAGAAAAAGTTGTTCTGCATTTTCCAGCATCTCGCCGCTTGCTGCTAATTTGAATTTAATTAGTCTTAGGTCGATGGTAGTTGTAGTTCCTTGAGGCTCCCGGCAGCATTCGAATGTTGAGGTCACTATTCTCAGAGCTATTTCTTGGGGCCGGTGATCGCTGTCGCCTTTATCGCCCATCTGAAAAGATGTGATTTGGTGGAAGAGGCCTAAAGAAACAAAGGCGTAGTCCAGAAATGAGCTGGTTTTTGTAGAATTGTGTGTCGCTACAGGAGGATTATCTTCTGGCAGTCTGCCATTTAGAGCCCTCAGGTTAAGATGTTCTAAATCCTCCAAGATCGTTTTTCCCATCTTGGTTTGCTTACACATTTCAGGTTTCCCTTGCAGCGGGATATTCCAGTTTGCGTTATGCAACAGCACTACTTCTTCCGACGAAGATCCCATTAGATAATAATTTAAATCCCCGGTTAAAATAAGATCGGTTGTGGGGCCGTCTCTTAGGCATGTTTCAGCAAACTTGTACATTTCCTTAATAAGTTTGGTTTTTAGGTCTCGCCTGTCGATGCGCATGCGCATCGAGCCTATTGCGGCCTAACCACGCTTTAACTAACAAGCAAGGAATCGTGGCGATTCCTTGCAGTGCCCGTGACTTTTAAGCTCAATGCGCATGTGCATTGAGCTTAAAAGCGCGTGCACAGCCGCCCGCATTCCTCCGACACCTTTGAAGTGAAGCTTAGCTTCACTTCAAAGGCCCGGCTTCTTCACACCCACATGCCGCTCTCGCTCTCCCCGCTCTCCCCGCTCCGCCCCCTCCCCTGCCCGCCGTGTGACCTCGGCTTACACTCACCCCTCCTTTCTCCCCTTTAGGCTGCTTTCGGATGCTTTGTTCGCAGCTTGTTCTTCTAGCCACTACAGTTAGCCTAGCGCCGCACCATCACCCACCTCTGCAACTCCTCCCACAACACTGCCTGCTAAGTACACAGACTGTTCGCCGGTATGTGATGCGACTGCATTTCCTCTGACAGCGCCGCAGGGAGTTGTCAGCTGCTTCATGTTACTTTTGACAAATCAGGAGAGGATAAAAGAAACCACCAGTTTAAGCACATGCACAAGTAACTCTACGTTACGTCTGCCCCACCATCCGTTCTTGATGCAGACAGAATAGTTGCTAAACATTATGTATGTGCTACGTACATAACTCTGCCTTATTAAACAGAATTCCATTTTAAATAGCGCTTGTTACAGTTGTACTAATGTACCATTAGTCTAGACGTTAATTCCATTGGCACAGCTTCTGGGAGCTCGCATTCCATCATCAAAGGCATCAGCCTCGCTCTGGCCTCACTTCTCCTCCCCCCTAATTGCTCTCACTCTCCATCTCTTGCCACACGCATCAGTAGGCAGCCCACCCCCTCCCTCTCCATTTGTTTCTATGCCTACTGGTTTTGCAGCACTTGTGAAATCCTTCTGGTGGGTGATGCAAGCGAGGAACATACGTGGTGCACACTCAGCTCAGGCGCCTGGATTCCTTGCTGCTTGTGGCCTGGACGAATATATTAATTCTCCCATCTGGTAGTTATTGTTTGCTGTTCATTTTTTCGGGGGTGATGGGCTACGACACAGTGGACTTCTCTCTCTTTTTTTTTTAAGGTATTAAATGAGAAGAAAATGTGTAGAGCAAGAATCGATCATCTAAAGGAATTTTTGCCCCAGCCGTGAACAGGAAATGCTAATTACCATACATCCCTCCAGAATCATTTGCGCACAAAACATCGTGTTTAGGAGGCTGACAGGTAATAGAGTACAGTTTGGAGTTTTGCTCCTGCTTTCTTATTGCCCATTGACACTGTGGTTTGCACACTCTGTCAATTTGTTTTTTATTCTACCACTGGGCAAAGTACCATTAGATGTGTGCTTAAAAATATCAGCAGTACTTATTCACTCGTGCACGGCTCGCTCTTGGATTTATTTTTATTGGCCATTAACTCTGTGGTTTGCGCACTCTGTCAATTTCTTATATTCTCCCATTAGGCAAAGTAACATGTGCTGTGGGCTTAAAAATATCAGCATTCGTTAATCACTCGTGCATGGCTTACTTTTTTTATCACTTGTGTGTTTTGTCTCTCTCTCCCTCTCCCTCTCCCTCTCCCTCTCCCTCTCCCTCTCCCTCTCCCTCTCCCTCTCCCTCTCCCTCTCCCTCTCCCTCTCCCTCTCCCTCTATCTCCCCTTATTTCTCTCTCTATCACCTTTATTCTTTTTCCTCTTGCTCTCTTTTCTCTCACTCATTCCCACACTTGACAGGACCAACAGTGGGCGCTTCTTACATACAGGTACAACAGAGCGCGCATCTCACACAGACAGGAGCAACAGAGGGAGCATCTCACAGACCGGAACAGGGGGCGCATCTCACACAGGCAGGAACAGGGGGCACACACGCAACGCCACTCTCACACGCCACTCATCCACGCAACGCCACTCATCCACGCAACGCCACTCATCCATTTGCAAAACGAAAAAAGTTAAACTCTTCTATTGCGAAACCTATTGCATTTTCAATGCTTGTTAATTTTGGTTGAATGTACACGTTTATTATCATGATGCTCATGTCCCTTTGGTTTGTCGATGTTTGCAAGAAAGTTACAGTAACTGCTAGTGATGATTGCAGTGGAGGGCCAAAAATGCGAACAGAACAAGCAATTGTGTTCGCCACATATATGACCAACCCTCCTTGCAGGTGGCCATATTTTGCCCCCCTGATGGCATTTGTGTGGAACCGCAAGAATCCTTGAAGATGGGGCGGATCTTCTGCCCATGTTTCTTGCAGTGCCACAATATCGAAGGCCCTAACGTAGGTGACAAACTCAACATCCGTTACTTTATTGGCTAGGCCGTTTATATTCCATGAACAGATCCGTACAGTGTCCAATTTCTTTTCCCATATAGAGTGAGCGAGGATTGCGTCAATCTTTTGTATTGTTGATTGTTCTTGCGAACCATCGAGTGTCTCCTTCCCGAGCTTGCAGAATAAGGGGATCGATGTGGCCCCTTAGTTGCTCTGTTTGATGCCTCATGTCCATGTTGCAATACCCTGAGGCTCCTCTCAGCACTGATGTAGTTCGTCTAGTGGATGCTGTCACTAAACCTCTCAGTGGGGCTGGGATTAGCAGATCCGGGTAACCTGGTTTATAATACGGGGCGATGGTTATCCCCCAGGATTTTAGGATGTCCCTTTCTGAGAGTATTTTATGTGCTGTTGTTGCAGTGGTCCATGTAGCTCTTGTTTTTTCGCCTACTTTTACGTCACCGCAATTAATAAATTCTACTGACTCAAAGTCTGTTGTTTTTACATCTGCTAGTTGCGGAATGTGGGAAAGTAACCGCAGTATGTTGCCTCGGTTCAGGATGTCGTGCCTCCCTTTAGAGGCGTATTCAGGTATGAACCATATTACATTAGTTTCCCTTCCACCTGCCCAGTTAGAGACACAGAATTGGTTTTGGGGAATTGGCCTACTGGCCTCGTTCAATGCGCTGTTCGATGTCATTTGGATTCCTTCTATGTGGCATGAATTTCTTTGCTAGTTTGGACTCTGGCTGGTTTGGATTGATTCTTGGGGTATCAGGAGATTTAATTTTTGAGGTGTCTGCTGCTTATTAGCCACTTGTTGTGTGGCTGCTGCATCTATGGGCAGAAGTTGACTGTTCTGAGTTTTCTCATTTTCCCCTTTAGCTGTTTGTTCGCTGTGTTGGATGTTCAGACTCCCATGGTTTGTGTACCCCGCCGCGGCGAAGTTATTGTTTGAAAATGTAACTGTGGCGTTGTCAGTGTGTCCAGAGTCCTGGTTTATCATTTTAATGTGGGTTCTCGTCCCTTTGTCTTCCTCCGTTCTGATGTTAGTTTGGTTAGTGGTGGGGTTTCCAACTCGAGGGGACTGGGAAGAGTTAGCTCCCGCCTCCCTGCGGGCATCCTCGAGTATGCGGTTTTCTCTCTTTCTGCTGAAGAAGTCTTGAATGCCGCTAGTCATGTTTGCAGAGTTCTTAGTGGCGGTTATTTCAGATGTGGTAATGTTCTGTTGCGATGTCCCTTCGAGAGCTGATGATGACCCAGTGGAGTGTAGCTTTGTCCCTCCTTGCAGTGAGGATGCCCCAAAGAGTCTTTGGAAGCCATTCCTAGTGGGACTTTGCTTGTGTTTCCGACCTTTTCGTTGTTGTGCGCGTCTTTGTTTTGCATTTAATTTCAGATCAAAGTTTTGTGCCTCTGCCTGTGGTAGCGAATGGCTGTGGCTAGGAGAGAGTACTGTAGGTTGTGGGTAGTTATTATTTTTGATAGTGGTTCCCAATATGTTGGATGTAATCGGTGCGTGATCCTTGCCGCCCTCCCCCGGCTGGTCGCTTGTTGTATCTTCCCATTGACTAGGCCTGGCCTGCTCTTCAGTTGGCCGGGTGTGGGCGTTGTTTGATTTGTGAGCATAAGTCCGTCAGCATGGCGGGGAGAGTTGCTAGTTTGTCCACAATTGGGCTGCACCCACAGGTTCGATGCTCTACTGACGTATGATCAAGAGTGCTCTCCAGCATTTTATTCAAATTCCCCAGCTTGCCGTCAATTGCCACAACATAGATGGCCAGCGTGTTCAGGAGGGTTAGCTGCAAGTCCATTTTATCGGTCTGATATTGCAGGGCCTCCACTAAGAGTTTCACAGTTTTAAGTACACTTGCCCAAGCATTGCCGTGATCGGTGCCTTGCGTATCCACTTTAGGGCTTCCAGCCTCGTTGCTTATTTTGCCACTTGTGTCTATTGTTGGTAACTCTCCTTGGTTTGCAAGCAGTGCCTCCCACTCGTCCTTGTCTGGGTAAGCTTGTTGATCAGGTTCTTCTTGGTCATTCTGCATGTTGGTTTGGGGCATGTTGGTTTGGGGCATCGCCGGGTCGCGTTGTTGTTGTATTGAGACGTAGCGTGCTCCATCTTCTGAGCCTTGTTTGACCCTTGAGCTCGCAGAAGGTCCCCTTTCGGCCTTTAGGTCGTCCGTGTTTGCTTCCAGGGTTACCTCCTCAGGATCGGTTTTGAGTCCCGACCGTAAGATTACAGTTGGGTTGTCTAGTTCACAGATGACTAATGGCTCTAGTGATGCGCAATTTCTGCCATTATTTTTATATTGGTTGGTGGGCCTGGGTGTTGAGGCCATTGTGGTGTTGTTGACTATCGCAGGGTTGCGGTTGTTATTACTTGATACTTCAATGTTATTTACTTGTTCTTTCCTTACTCCATAGATCTCAATCCTATTACCCCTCTCTTGCGCACATGTTGGTAGATCCTCGGAATGCGGTTCAGTGCGCTCTCTCTCTGGGGTTTTGAGATTCCATTTTACGGCGACTGCTGGGCCATATGGAGTTGTTGTTGTTGTTGGGCAGTCTAACCCTTGCCTTTCCCTTTTTCCTCCTTGGGCGGTAAACCCTTCAATCCCTTCCTCCTTACAACGATCCTCTTGTCTGGAAGGCAGGAGAGGTGTTGGTAGACCCTCAGGTACCCTGGGACATGAGAGCAGTGTGTCACCTGCATTTTTAAGAAAGCAGAATTTGGTATCAATTTTAGGCTGGAATAGATGGTGTTTTGCTGTTTTAGCTTTTTGAATTGCTTGGCCTCTCGGAGTCTTGTAGAATTTCAATTATGGTGTTATCCTCCTGTGTAACAGGTCTTGACTTGACCTGTGGTTGTCCCTCTATGCCGTCCTGGGTCTTCAACTTCCTTTTCCGCCTCAGTTTGGTTCGCAGCCGCTTTGGGAGCCCCGCGTACACGTCCTGATCTCATCCTTCAAGTTTTTTGGGGTTTTTTTGGGGGGAGAATTTTTCAGGCTGTTTAATCACTTTAAGGCTATATTATACAGTTTAAGGTGTTTTTCTTTGTGTTATCAGCGGCGTTTTTAGAAGTTTTTGCCGGCTTTTTAGGCTGCTGTGGGTTATGCTGCTTAAGTTGCTTGCGCCTTGTGACTCGCTTTCACTACCGGTGCTCACAGTGCTTTAATTAGGCGCTAAAGTCACTAAAATTGCTAATAGCAGTCCCACCCCACGAAAGACCTGATCACAGGTTGTCCACAAATAACCACTCACCGCACTGAACAGTGTCCTACGACTCCGGCGGCGGGGCGAACCTACAGCTATCCCTTGCACAGGAAGCACGAGTTGCTCCTGCACCTCTCCCGGCCGCCACTCGGCTCCTGCCGCACTGAATGGCAACCGTAGGTCCAACCGCTACTCGCAGCTCATGGAAGGAGCTTGACTGGCTCCGGTGCGGGCTAAGGCGGGCTGAAGCAGGCTGTCCACTGTTGCTTTGCTGGCTCCCCAATTCCCGCGTCTGCTGCAACTGATTGGGCACTGATGGGTATGGTGGATATAGAGAGTCATGCCCGTTGCCCCTGCTGTGCTGTGCCTGTGCTAGTGCTTTTCCTCCGAGGTGCTACTGAGATGCCTCCCTGCGGCTCCCGCCGCTACCGTGTTCCCGCCGCTACCGGGCCATTCCTGCTTTTTTACCGCCGCGGTACTCTGCCCTGTGCTCCCGCTCCGTACTCCGCGGATAGCAGGGGTGACGGGGGCGGGAAAGCGAACAAGTCACCAGACGCCAGCTGGGGTGCCCAAGTTGCTGAGGGGGGAGACGAGGAGACGAGGCGAGGAGATCAAGGCCGATCAGAGCCGTGGCCCCAGCGCGTCTGCTCAGCGCGTCCACTCACACCTGCAGCACCTGCAGCACTCTGGAACAGGAAGCAGCCTCCTGCCAGTTACAGGGAAAAATTAATTTGAAATGTGGATGATTACATAAGAAGCAACACAACCATTCATAGAAAGTCAGGGTTTAACCCCATCATATACCTACTGGCAATGCTAGCAGCAAAGCCTCTGTAAACAGATGTTTCCTAGCCAAGAAAAATATTAAATGTTTGGGGTCACGGTAAAATAAGTAACTCAGTCATGAGTAACCCTGATCAAATAGCTTCAAGGGAAGGGTAGGACAATTGGGTGGGTACCTAGCATAATAAAATTTGAATATTCCATAGAATTGGAAGGAAAACATCCAAATACACCACCAACGAGACTCTCGTTCAGAAAAGACAAAAACCTACTCATTCAAGAGAGGAACTACTGGCAAAAAAGAACGCAGCTTGGGATTATAATCCATTTACTTTTTAGTTTCCAAACTAGCCTTACATAAGACCCTTTCAATGGTGAAGGATTCTCAACAGATATGTCAAACTAGTAAGGTTAAAAAAGGAGCTCTACAAGGAAAAAATTCTGCTGGAGCAAGGACCTATGGGAGCGACAATAGACCTCAGACTCATTTCCTTGTACTCCTAAACAATGGACATTGCAAATCTCTCAGGTTTGTGGTGGAGAACTATATATAAATGGAAAAATTACACTTTTTGAAATCAAATTGGCACCAAGAGTGTGAAATTCTTAGCCAGAGTCTCGGTTCATCTAAGGGGGCAAATGACATCTGTATTTAGATGAAGGGCTGGTCGCCAACACAATGTACAACCAGAATATTGTTGCCAAATTATCTAAACAAAATATTGTGATGAGGAATATCATAGGCCAGAATATCATATGTAAAAATATCATTTTTAAGGTTTAATGTTGTAGATATTGCTGATTTTTGTGTTGTAAGTTATTAATATATTGTTTAAAATGTTACCACGTACAATTTTTTAATTGAAATTTGATTGGCGTGTAGGGAAGTAGGTGGGAGATGAACAGATTTTTTTTTTAATACTTAATAACCTTTAAATGGATTATTGTAAATGATTGTGTTAGTGTTGTATTTTTTTCTGCAATTGATTTGTTTCTTAATTTGTTTAAATTAAGTGTATTCTTTTTTTTTTTGTACTATTCAGTATTTGTTAGGTTAGTAGAGGGATGGGTAGTGGTTATTGTATATTAGTGTTTCTAATTGGTTTTTTTTCCAGTAACTACATTTTTTAAAATTAAGTACTTTTTATGAATACTTGTTAACAAAAAATGTTCTTAAATATTTCTATTTAGGATTTTTAATCCCATATTTTTACATTTTATTTTCATTTATGTTGTTTTTAGACGGGCATGAAGGTATTTCTTTAACTTCTTTTAGTTTTAGATGTATTTGTTTGGTTACATGTTAATTTTGTTATTTTCTACTAAGCAATTTGGCTGTAATTTGTAGTTTATAGTGTAAAAATTTATTAAATGTCATTTTTTCTATCAAAAAAGATAGTACAAATTTTAATATTGTATACTTGTTTTTTGTGATTTATTTTTTAACTGTAAATAGTAAATATCAACCTGTAAAGTCAAACCTTTCTCTACTTTTGGAGTTGGAATAGTACGTCATTTCCTAAATCTTCAAGAAATTCCTTCATTACACTAGACACAAATTGCACCCCATTATCAGTAACCAATGTTCTGGGAATCCCTTCTTCTAAAAACACTTCTTTGAGAAACTCAATCACTTTCAGAGAGGTGATATTCTCCACAGACTTAATAGTGAACCACTTACTATGATCTACTAGAACCATCAAATATCTATTTCTCATTCCAAGCCTTTCAACCGGACCTTAAAAATCTAATGCTAACTTCGCCCATGGACGATCCGGGACTTTGACACAACCCAATGGTGGCTCACGAACTACCTTGCACTTGTCACTATTTCTACAAGCATAGCAATTCTTGATAACTTCCTCTACTTCTTTGTCCATCTCAGGCCACCAGAAACTCTGCCTCAACCTTCTCTTGCTCATGCTCCTTCCTAGATGTCCCTCATGCACAAGTTTAATCTTGCCCTTAGCATCTTAGGTGGAACTATCCGATTGCACCTCAAAACTTTATCGGATTGGATACTCAACTGATCCTTTACTTTGATGTATTGCTTCAATTCTTCACTTAAGGGCAAAACATTTCTCCAACCATTAGTTATCGCACACTTCAATCCCTCAAACATTTCATCGCCATCCAACGCTTCACTCCATTCTTCAAACTACAAAGCCAATTCCCCTCCAGTAGAACTTGACGTCGCATCCACTTCAACCATAAAAGAAATGTTTTCCTCCTCATCAATCGGCATATGAGACAAGCAGTCTGCTACTACCTTTTTTTTTTTCCTCTCACAGTCATTTGTGAAATTCATATCCATGACAGATAAGAGCCACCTAGAAATTTGAGGGGTTACGCTACCTTCTAGACCCTTACCACCTTTGAAAATGTATAAGAGAGGCTTATGATCTGTCCTAAGCCTAAAAGGTAGCCCCCAGAGATAGAACTTAAAATGGTTCATTCCCCAACAACAAGCCATACCTCTTCTCCCCATACCTCTTCTCCATACTAGGACGTATGGGGTTCAGTCCGCTCTTTTCAAGCCGCATAAAACTGCTGTACTCTGCGCCTACGGCGCGCATGCAGGTGAATGTCCTAATGTCTGATCCATTCCCGATTTCTCGTGGCATCAGGCAGGGATGTCCACTGTCCCCTCTGCTGTTTGCTATCGCTATCGCCATGGAGATTCTATCTGCCCGGGTCAGACAACATCATACTGCACGTCTCATTGGTTTCAGCTCTTGTAGTTTGCTTATCTTGTATGCGGATGATGTCACGCTTTACATAATGAACCCAGAAGAGAATTTAGACCCCATGCTGAGAGAGTTTATCCGGTTTGGTGGGCTTTCGGGTGTCTTTATCAACTGGACCAAATCTGTGGTCTTTCCGCTGACTGATATCACCCCCCCTGTGGTGTCGGAATTCCCTTTGCGCTGGAAAGCTGATGAAGTCAAGTATTGGGGGATATGGATCAGCCGGGACATGCAGGAAGTGTGGATGCTTAATTATGGTAGAACAATGACATGGTTGGAAGATAAAATATTGGTATGGGCGAAGTTGCCGTTATCACTGGCAGGTAGGATATCGTTGGCTAAGATGGTTATCCTGCCAAAGTTCCTGCATCTCTTTGTAAATATTCCAGTCCCCCTCACTAAACATTTTTTTTGACACTTTGAGGTCTCGCCTAATCACGCTAGCATGTGCCGGAAAACAAGTCAGAGCTTCGTGGGATTTCTTGACTCTCCCTCTGCGACGGGGGGATTAGGAGCCCTGGAAATGCGTTTATGCGCATTGCGTGCTCAGGCACAATTTTTGCATTATTGGGTGCATCCGACCCCCTATCAACCGCATGTTGCAGTAGAGATTGATGCTATGGCCCAATCTTGGTGAAGGTCACCCTATATCAGAAGCCACATAGACCCCCGGGGAGATATAGACTCAGCAGGGACCTTGTGCTGGGCATGGTACGAGCTGCGTAAGAGGGCGGGAATCCCGCTACTATTCGCTCCCTCCATTCCTCTATCACAGAATCCAATGATGCCCTGCATACGAGATACTATGGGTAAGTCCCTTGCCCAGAAAATGAAGCTCCAAACGTTCAAGGACTTGTATCTTGATGACGAATTTAGACTCCCTCCTGAGCCGTCTGAGGGCAGGAGGTGCCATTTACTGAACTTTTCTTGTATCATAGAATTCGCACTGCATGTCGCTCCCTTGGGGAGGATTTGCCGAAAGCAACGCGACTCTAGATGCGTTAGAAAATATGCTTAAGTTCCCGTCCCCACGCAAGCTGGTCACGCGTCTGTATACTTGCATGCAGGACACTTCCCCGATACTCATACCACCCTCTTTATGACACTGGAATGAAGAGCTTGACTCACAGCTGACTGACGCGCAGTGGGACTACTGCTGCAGGCAACTCTCAGAGCTTTCTCCAAATTATAAACTCAGGCTGATTCACTTCAAATATCTGCATAGATATTATAGAATGCTGGTCAGTCTGCATCGGCTGGGTCTCCGGGCTGACAGCAACTGCTGGAGATGTGGCTATGCCCGGGCTATATTCCTGCACGTGGCTTGGCACTGTCCCAGACTTGCGGACTTCTGGGCGAAGGTTTTTGAGTCCATACACAGTATGTTGGGGGTGTCACTAGAGCCGTCCCCCATTCTCGGTATATTGGGATATGTACGCGACACTCCGCCCAAACTGCGCAAGCTCCATGCTCTTCTTCTCCTGTTTGCGAAACGTCAAGTAGCAGTTCATTGGGGTAGAAAACTAGTATCCACTATTGGGGATTGGGTTAGGGATGTTGCATATGGACACACACAACTCACTACTTTCTCAGAATTACTCTACTTTCTCGGATTACTTCCATCCTCCTCTAGACTACGGGATATTTGGGAACCGTTCATTACTTGGAATACTAGGGATGAATCAGACGTTGAAGACCTAATGGTGGGAAGCCCACAGAATTCAGAGTAGATCTGCTGTCTGTATATGCCCTATGCATAAGCCGCTGTGGTGGGCGAGGGAGGCTATTTTTGGTAAGTTGATTAAGCAGGAGACAGTGCTGTTGGTTTTCTTGAAGTCATGAATGTGTAACATTGCACCCTCTGTAATTGCATTGATATAGCCTACGTGCATGAGAATGTAATTTATGTATCCTGTCAGATATTTGGGAGGAGGAAGACATGGGGACAACTGCTCCAGGAAATATGCTTTGAAATGTAACTATGACTAATTGCTAATGTTTGTATGGTCTGTACCAGGCTGGTTGGTCGAATGTACCTAAGTTGTTTGTTGAAAAACCATAAAGACATTTTTTTAAAAAACAGGTGTTTGGGGGCTTAGGTAGTGAAGCAAAGAATGTTCGCATATTGTGAGCAGTTGACCTCCCAGGTATAACTCTGGACTGATATGGTCTGGCAGTGAGGGGGAGGATAGGTTGTAGCCTTGGTGCAATGAGTTTGGCATAGATTTTATTGTCAACATTCATAAGTGATAGGAATCCCAGTTGGTTGAGGACTTTACTCAACCCCCACGGTGGCTGTCTGAGAGAGTGCACCTCCCCAGCCCCTGTCACTCCAAAACCGTACAGTCAATACACAAACAGGCAGAGGCACACAGAATGGTTAAACAAGAAAATGCCTACTTTCTAAAAGTAACAAGTCAGTGTGCGTATGCACTCCTTCTCTTCATTTTCTAATCATGTTTTAATGAATTTAATGAAACAGTGTATGCATATGATGCATGCGAACAGTGCTATGAATCGTCCCTATCACAGCTCATATCAAGATATAGCCTAAAAGGGTGCTTCACTATGCACCCATCTGTCGGACTGCGTTAACGAGAGAAAAAGATTCTTTGAAAGTACACCTCTTCATCACATATTATCCATTTTATCGATGTTTACCAATAATTTTATCCATCCTATTTCATCCATTTTCTTTTATATTTGATCACTCCAGAGACAGCATGGTTGCGCCAGAATGCTTTATTACACAGTTTCAAATGCCTCCTGCTGCCAATCCAGGCTTTTAACAGCGGCATGTAAGGTCAACCATATTTCAACGCAGACTCTTTCAATTACCCAATGCATTTAGAGTAATTACGACTCTTCCTCAGGGGTCACTGTAACAGATGAAAAAAACATCGCAAATTGCTGCTCAACATAATCTAATTCTGTGTCATGTAATGCTTATGTGCCCCAATGCCTTTACCCTTATTAACCAAACCCATCTTGTGATCAACTCAATATACATCCCTTCCCCAATTCTGACCTAAACACCGTCGTAAAATTATAAACATGAACAATATGCCTCTAATGTGAAAAAACAGTGCTGCAACTAATATTTAAAAGTGCAAATCCAACCCTCTAACTTCCTTATAACTCTTCTATCCATTGTGAATCTCCCGTATATCTCAAACGCCTCAACTCCACCTTTCTTATAAACCAGCAGTCCCCACAATCCGTAATTTACCTCTTGAAAAACAAATCTAAAATCTAATCTAAAAGTGGCATTTTCAAACACACAATTTAAAAACCATCTTTAGTAAAATATGTTATTAAATTCTCAGTTCAGAGAGCCTGAACTTTATTTTTCCATCTTATCCCTATGGAAAGATATGTTTGTAAAATGTTACAAAGCATTCCCCATTCTGTACTATGGAGCAAGATAGCCTTTCAATAGTGAAAAACGAAATTGGCAGTATTTCACTATCAGAACATATTACACACATTAGTACATGTCCTATCTTTCACATACATTGCACCCTGCTCAGGGGGTACCATGGGCCTGCATAGGGGTTTCCTATATGTAAGTTAAGGGAAGGTTAGGGCTTGGCAAGTGGGTGCACTTACCAAGTTGACATGGCAGTTAGCAAACTGTGCAAAGGCACGGCAGTGGTGGGCCTGAGAAATCTTTTCTGGGCTACTCATGTGGGTGGCTCAATCTGTGCTGCAGGCCCACTAGTAGTATTTGATTTATCAGCCCCGGAATACCCAGTGCACTTTACTAGGGGTTTCCAGTAAATCAAAATATGCCAATCATGGATAACCAATCCTAATAACGATTTACACAGGGAGCATATGCACTTTAGCACTGATTAGCAGTGGTAACGTGCCCAGAGTCCTAAAACCAACCACAAGTCAGGAAAAAATAGGAGGAAGAAGCAAAACATTTGGTGATAACCCTGCAGAAAGGATGAAGTTCAACAACTGCCTCGCGCATGGTGGGTGGCATATGACCCATCTCAAGGGACTCCTAGTAAACATTCAATTAGTGTGGTGTCAGCAGCTCACCATAGGCTTTGTAAAAAAAATGTAGTCAGACCACTTAAACCAGGGGCCTTATTTGGTAAACTGTTAATGACTTGTAAGATATCTTCCTTGGTGTAGGGTTCGTCCACATATGTTCTGGGTGCATCATCTAGCCATAGCAGTTCTATGGAGTCTAGGTATGGCTTTAAGTCTGCCAATATGTCTGGGTCAGTAGAGGAATATAGCGCAGAATTAAAATCTGTAAGGTATTAAAGTATTTCCTGGGCTCCCCTTACTGGTTTGCGCTGGTCATCTATGAATTCTGTGACATATGCTAAATTACGGGGTGGCCTAAGAGTAGTGGCTAGAGTTTTACCTGGACGGTCACCCGCCCCATATCGCCTGGCTAGAGTATATTTCCCCAAGAATTTCACTTCATGTTGCACTTCCTCATATTCAGAGACTTTAGCCTGTAGTAATGCCAAATAGCACACATTGCCTGTGCTGTAATATTGTACTTCCTAATCTCTAATCGGAGTTTCTAGGGTTTTAAGCACCTGCCTAATGGACTTCAATACCCCAGCTTGCTTAGCAATACAGCTTCCACTTACTACCACCTGAAAGGCTTCACAAACTGTACCCCCCCCAAGGACACTTATCCCTCATTAAGTACAAAGTAATCTGTTATATCTTTCCTAATGTGTTCCTGGAACACAGAGTCTAATAGGGCAAGGAACAGAAGTTTCCAGCTAAAGGCACGCCCAGGCGATGATGGGAATACTGAGCTGAAGTAGGCATGGGGCGTGATCAGAGATTGTTCTGGGTAGCAGTTGTATGTCTGTTGTCCATGCAGCAATGTATGTAGCCAGTAATCCTGTCTAGACCATGCATTATGTTGTGTCGTTATGCATGTGCCCTCTGCACGGTCAGGATTTCAATTCCTCCAAACATCTATTAGCCCATACTATCTTTGGAGTGTCGTTTCCGGACTGATCCACGCCTGTCCAACTTTAATATGGCATTGAATTCCCGTCCCCAAATGATGGTATCGCAACCTTGCAATGTGAGGTGTGCCCATATGTTGTGAAAGTATTCTGGTGTATCCTTATTGGGACCATATATCGCTGCCAGCGCAGTCTGTGTTCCCCAATGAGCCTCTTAAGATTACATATCTCCCCTCAACATCAAGTTGTGCATGTGTCGTACTCCACTCCAGCCTGCTGCCTATTAGAATGGATACCCCTCTGGAATAATTTGAATATATCGCTGAGTAGATGTTTCCCCAGTATCTGTGCTGCAGCTTAGTAGATGGTGAGTATGAAAGGGGTTAGCCCTTAAAACTCAGGACCTGGGTCAGTTGGTCAGTACAAATAACAATGGTCTGAGTGTAACAAATGTAAATATACATATACATACAAATTCAAATATAACCATGTTCACCTAGAAAGTTTTAACCAATCAAAAGAAACAATTTAATTTTTTGTATTTCTTTCCGGCGTTTTATTCAATCATTACCAAAGTTGTGTTGAGCAATTTATGTTAAAGACATGTAATTGTTTCGTCATTACATTCTGTATTCGGAATCGGTGCTCTCAGTGAAAAGGGAAGGGTAGGTGAGTACGTGAGGGGGACAGAGTAAAGGTGTTGTGACATAAATAGTTGCATCCAAGTTAAAAATGAAAAAAACCTCTACAACCAAGCTAATGGGCAAAGGTTCCCAGTTTTACATCACACATAGATTTATGAGAATATATCTCTTAATTGGCTCCTATGGTGTGTCAAGGAAAAACAGCGTATTTCTACGTTTCGACCCCTGATACGCAAGAAGGGTGATTCACAGCCTCATGTTGGGGTCTTCGTCAGGAAGAGGAAAGAGAGCATCAGCCGACGGTCATTGAATGTGCCGTCTGCAGGGGGGGCTTTCAAATGCTCCGGTAGAATTGATGTGCCGGCGGTGACTAGGCACAGGTAGATCTATCCTCGATGGGGGTATGTCTTACAGGGTTGGATTGTCACTTCCACCCTGCTCTCCCAAACGCGTGTTCACTCGCGGTGGGGTTCTCAGTGCCAGTGCGTTTTACTTCTTGAGTTCAGGCGCGCGTCAGCGCTGTTGCTTCACGGCAGCCTGCATCCGAAGAGACTCGCGGTGCAGGCGCTCAATGCCAGTGAAGGCTAGATGCACCCCTCTGCATCTAGCCTTCACTGGCATTGAGCGCCTGCACCGCGAGTCTCTTCGGATGCAGGCTGCCGTGAAGCAACAGCGCTGACGCGCGCCTGAACTCAAGAAGTAAAACGCACTGGCACTGAGAACCCCACCGCGAGTGAACACGCGTTTGGGAGAGCAGGGTGGAAGTGACAATCCAACCCTGTAAGACATACCCCCATCGAGGATAGATCTACCTGTGCCTAGTCACCGCCGGCACATCAATTCTACCGGAGCATTTGAAAGCCCCCCCTGCAGACGGCACATTCAATGACCGTCGGCTGATGCTCTCTTTCCTCTTCCTGACGAAGACCCCAACATGAGGCTGTGAATCACCCTTCTTGCGTATCAGGGGTCGAAACGTAGAAATACGCTGTTTTTCCTTGACACACCATAGGAGCCAATTAAGAGATATATTCTCATAAATCTATGTGTGATGTAAAACTGGGAACCTTTGCCCATTAGCTTGGTTGTAGAGGTTTTTTTCATTTTTAACTTGGATGCAACTATTTATGTCACAACACCTTTACTCTGTCCCCCTCACGTACTCACCTACCCTTCCCTTTTCACTGAGAGCACCGATTCCGAATACAGAATGTAATGACGAAACAATTACATGTCTTTAACATAAATTGCTCAACACAACTTTGGTAATGATTGAATAAAACGCCGGAAAGAAATACAAAAAATTAAATTGTTTCTTTTGATTGGTTAAAACTTTCTAGGTGAACATGGTTATATTTGAATTTGTATGTATATGTATATTTACATTTGTTACACTCAGACCATTCTTATTTGTACTGAGCAGCTTAGTAGATGACATACTGTTCAAATGTGTTTCCTGGAGGAAACATATCAATCTTGTATCTGATCAGATAGGCCTGAATAAGTCAGGCTTTCCTGTAATCATTCAGGCCCCTAATATTCCATGTAAGATATTTATACATCATGTATGTTCATGGCGTGGTGTATGTTGTCTGTTTTTTCATCCAAATTCCATGCTGGCGTGCATTTTCTGCCATTGCACAAGTAATGCAATTGTTTGTGGTATACTAAATGCATATGACCATCTGTATTTGTGTGATTATCTGCCCTGCCAAATATATGGACTCTGTACTTGAAAGATATACAGCTGAAAACTGCAATGCGACTCCAAACTCTACCCAACCACCCTATTAGGTTGTGCATGCAGGACCACCCACCCCCTAAGAACAAACAATACCCTAACAGTGAAATAAGTGATTCAGGAGATATCTCTAGGGGCATGAAGGCACTGGCGAACTCCCCAGCCATATTCTTCATTGTTCACAAGCGCCATGGACTGCACTGGCACCAGCCCTCCAGTCAAATAACGTCCCAGCAGTTCGCTTTACCACAAGCCTGGGGCCAGCCGCTGGTCGGTTAGCGAGCTGCATGTAGAGAGTCTATTCGTTATCGCTGAGTCCCGCATCGGCCTGCCCCATGGAGGTCGCAGAGCCTTTGGTGCCAGCTGCGTTCTTTGCAAATTTTACGGCCTATTTTGCATCTGCAAAGTGATGTTATGCCCTCATGTGTGAACTTCACCTTGGCAGAGTACAAAAGAGCATGTGCAATTCCAGCCTGTTTCAGGAGACGTTTGGCGGATATAAACTCCCTTCTGGCTGCCTGCACAGCTGGAGTAAAGTCCGGGTAGACGGAAATGTGGTTCCCTTTGTGGATTATCTGCCCTATTTCCCCTGGCGATGCAAAGGATCCCATCACAATCCTGATAGTTAAGCAAGTGCGCAAGTATGGGTCTAGGTGTTGCACCCACCGGAGGCCTCGGACCAAGTTACCTGTGAGCCTGCTCCATGAGAAACATCCCAGACCGATCCGAACAGATCTCAAAGCAGCTTCTCCACAAAGTCCTCCATCTTGCCCATCACTGTGGTTTCCGGTTTCCGTGATCCAAATGTTAGTTCTACTAGAACGCGCTTCTAGGTCCTCATTCTTGGCCTTGATCACCTCTAGGACCTTTTCCATATTCAGCAATTATCGGGATTCAGCTTGGAACTTGTGGGCATAAGGTGTGCGATTTTCAAGTTTGTCTAGGCGCAGTTTGTGTGTGTCAACCTGTTTGTCGAGGTCCAATCTAGATGTGAGCATATTTATCTATTTTGTGATCAATTGTTTTTAGACTTGACTTAACCTCTAGTAGGAGGGTTCGGAGGTTGTCGCCCCCATCGCCAGCCCCCTCCCTATTTTCAGATTTGATGCCGGCTCAGAGTCCATGTGGCCTGTGAGTAGTTTATTTTCAAATGGCAGCTGAGTTTGTTTCGTGTTGGTTTTTGCCATGTCGCCTGGCAGGTGAGCACACTGAGAAGACAAAGTGTCGCTGTCCAGTACAGCACCGTAATGACCAGCTCTGGAGAATGTGCCACGTGCCTGCAGTTCTAAACTATTCTGATATTATGGCAGAATCCTGACCCAGTATGTGGCACTGAGCCACAGCTCAGCCGGCCAATCAGTCCCACTCAGGTACAGGGGAAGACCCACCGCGAGTGTCTTTGCTTGAGCGTGGTGGCGGCCCACATCCATTGCAGCCCCCGCTCAAAATAAAATTTAGCAGCTCACATGCAGGTCAGACGAACAATTGCCTAGTCAGGCCCTCACCAGAGCTACTATGTCCAAAGTCCCTCATCCGTCCGAGACCCCGTCTCGCTATTCCAACCCGCCAGTTATAGCAGTTCGGCTCCCCGCAGGCCCTGCAACCTGATCTCTGAAGGAGCAAATCTCAGGCACTGCCCGCGGGTGTCGGATCGATTGCGCTTCGATCTCAGCCCAGTGCGATACTTTGCCCACCTTCTCAGCAGGAGTGCTTTACCTTAATAGTCCCCTCATCACGAGAACTTAGCTGGTCGCATGGGAAATGCGCGACCATGCCGCAGCACTCAGCAGGCGAAGATGTGGCCCAGCAAGAAGATCGCGGTCCACCGCAGACTCCTTGTCACATGTAGGCTGATCCGCACACACCCCAGCCCAGGAATTGTGTGCGGCCTCCGAATCCCCTCTCCGGCAGCTTGTAGCAGCTGACAGGAGTCTCTGCATCGCAGTAGTGGTGATGGCCCTGCCAGAGGTCTCAGTCAAGGCGCACCCTCCAACTCTTGGCAGGAGCAGTACGTGCCAGCCGCTCTTCAATGCGTGCACTCTCATTCCGCACCACTACAAAGGCACAGCATCTCACAGCAGGTCTTTCATCGCAGTCCAAAGGCCCTCCATAAGGATTGTCCACGACCCAGGCACAGATGGGCCACAGCAGGCGAGGACGTGACCCAGCGGGAAGAGCATGGTATGTCGCCGAGCCTGGCTGGGAGCGCACCAGCCGGCGTGCGGCGCTGTCTCGTCTGCAGCTAGGCCCGTCCCTCAGCAAGTGGTGTTGCGGGCCTCGGCACTCATAAAGTCGCTCCGCCGATGCAGTTTTTTTTCAGAACAAAATTTTATTGTGCTGTTGAAAAGTGACATAAGACATACAGCGTCCCGAAGACCCGGAAAGGCTGCGAGCATGAAAGCAATAATCGCATTGCAAACAATTCAAACAGTCATTTAAATGTAAGAACTGACCCTAAGTCCCCCCCCCTCCCCTCACCCCTCAACGTCCTTCACCCAGAACCCCCCCTTCCCACCCCCTGCACAGCATCTAAATAGTCCATAAGTACAAGCATAGCAAAATACAATGAGTGTGTACTCCTCATCACACGGGCTCAATGTCCAAATGTCTTTCCTCGGGTTCACCCTGTGCTGGTGGCTCCAGCCATAGCCCTCTGTACTCTGCCCACCTCTTCCAAATTTTATAGTGTTTCCGGGGGCAGCCCCTGGCCTCGAAGATCGGGCGTTCCAGTCCCATATAAAAGTCAAGTCCCCTCTTCCACACACCCAATAGGGGGGCCCTGGGGTCTTTCCAGGCACGGGCCACGTCTCTCTTGGCCACCATGAGACCCAACAACAACAAGTGGCGTTTATAAAGATTTCCTCCCACCTGTTCTAGGATATGGAGGAGGCCTAGTTGGTGTGTGCGGGGTAGGTCCCAGCCCAGCACTTCCGACAAGCAGTCCGAAACTCACCGTCCAGAACCTCCGTAGACCATCACACGCCCAAACTGTATGCAGGAACGTGCCCATCTCTCTGCCACACCTCAGACAATCAGGGGACGCAATCAAGTCTGCCTTCCACAGTCGTTCCCTGGTATAGTAGGCCCTGTGTAGATATTTGAACTGAATAAATCGCAGTCGTACCGCAATGGCCGCCCCTCTAGGAGCCTCAAGCGCCTCTTTCCAGTCCTCCTCCTCAAATGCACACAGATCGTTTTCCCACTTAGCCCGCAGTGTATCCAGGGAAGTTGAGCAATGTGTAACTAGTGTTTGGTAGATAGCTGATATCTTTCTGCTTTCCAATTCCCCCATGAATACCTTAGCCTCCAGGGGGCTAAACTCGGGCAACGAGTCGAGGTTCCTCAGGGCAGGAGCAATGGCGTGACTGAGCTGCAGGTATCTAAAAAACTGGGTCTGGGGCATGTCATACTCCTCGCGTAACTCTTGGAACGATTTAAGGGTCGTGCCCTTGACCACGTGGCCAACGGCCGAGATGCCGATCGCGTCCCAGCCACGGAAGCCCCGCAGGGACAGCAACTCCGGCAGCTACCCATTCTGCCACAGTGGGGTCTCTCTCGTCAGCCTATTCCACCATCCCATTCGACGTAGTGCACCGCGCCATATCTGAAATACTATTTGAGTGACCACTGGAAGCCTCTTCTTCTTAACAGCCGAATACAGTATAGTGTGTAGCGTATCAGGGTCCATCATGTATCGCTCCAGGGCATAGGCAGGATCACTTCGATCCCCATACCACCATTCATTTAGTATCAACAGATGGGAAGCCTGATAATAGGACAGGATGTCTGACGTTGCCAGGCCGCCACAGTACGTGGAAAGAAAGCACGTGCGGAGCGCCTCTCTTGCCACTCCCCCAGCCCAGAGGAAATTACTAAGGGCCGAATTTACCTGCCTGAACCACTGCGGTGATATAGGGTACGGGTGTTTTGTAATTGATATATGAGACGCGGGAAGGCCACCATTTTAAAGATGGCCGAGCGGCCATACACGTTCAGAGGCATACGGGACCACGTAGTCATATCCGAGCGGATACGCTCCCATACGGGCATGACATTGCGCGTCCAGGAGACCCCGCACAAGTCCGTCAAAAATATCCCCATGTACTTAATGCCTCCCGTCGCTTCCTGTAACGCGCCGAGGCAGTTTTAATGAGGCAGCTAGCCCGTTTTTCTATCGGGTGCTGCTGGCTCCTCACATCGCAGGATTGCTGACAGATACTGCCTTTGTCGGCAGAGCCCTCTCAACGAGCTGGCGTCTTGCTGCTCAACAAGACCATGCTCCCCTTTAGATTACTTTTTAAGTTACTTTTTATATTCAGTGTGATATGCCTAGGTACCACACAGACCTTTCGTAGACAAAAAATAAATCTTTTTGTACATTTGCAGTTTTTCAATGTTTCATACAAACCAACTTCACACTTAGAAGAATTTTTAAGGAATAACAGTCAATGCAATCCTATGAAAGGAAATTAAGTTAACGGTTTGCAGGTCAGTACTCATTTGTGGGAGTTGGTATTCTGGAGTTAGAATCCGGGTTCCCCAGGGTTGAGGATGCACTCAGGACACCCTCAGCGGCACTAGGGCGGCCGGGTGCAGAGTGCTGAGGCCTGATGTTATCCAATGGGGGAGCAAGCCACTCAGCCAGGACACTAGAGTTAGATCCTTTTTCAGGGGGCATCTCTAGGATGCACTCTGAGTTTTTTTATAAAATTCTACACTGGCATCGGTGTGGGTTTAAGGTGCTGAGAAGTTTGATACCAAACTTCTCAGGTTTCAGTAAAGCCATTATGGTGATGTGGAGTTTGTATTGACACACTCCCAGCACCATATATTTTTAATGGCATTACTGCACTTACAATGTTTAAGGATTGGCTTAGACACTATAGGGATACAGGGCTCATGCACCTGTACCCTCACAACTGGTGAAGTGCACCCAGCTAGAGGGGTGGCTGACCTATGCCAGGGCAGTGGGTTGTAGAAATGGCACACAGGGTTGTGTGCTATGTCGACTCTTTACTTTGTTCTTCACCAAAACACGCAGCAGCCTGCAATGGCTGTGTGTGTGTAAAGGTACACAGCCTCCAAGGATGGCACAACAAGTGCTGCAGCCCTTAGAGGCTTTCCCTGGCCACAGTACCCTTGGTACCATTTACAAGGGACTGACATGTAGCTAAAGAGTGCCAATTGGATTTTGTCTTAAAGCAGTTTTAGGGGAAACATAGGCCCTGGGTACAGTTTGGCAAAAAGTGGGGGTAACCATGCAAAAAGAGGGCTCTTTCTTACAAGCTATGATTGTGCTGTTTATGGAGTTTATTTTGTCTCTTTACCACCTGCCTGGGCCAAATTGCAGTTTGTAATGTGTGGGGGATGAAACCTTCTTTTCCGACGCCAGGTGTTCCATATAACTGGGATCAGTAAGAGGTGGATTGCACGTGTATAGTAGATTTGTATCTGGGACTGTAAACGCTCCATATTTATCGGGAAGAGTATTTTTTCCCCAAGCTCCTCTGGGTCTTTTATCAGCCTATGCTAAACTAATAAACAGTGACCCCAGTGTGTGGAAGAAACTTGTGGTTAACAAAATGGTTATGTTAACAAACCAATATGAAAATGTAGGAAACATGACTTTTGATTAAACCTACTCTTTGAAAACAGTAGCCTAATCGACCTGCTTACTTGTTCCTCCGAAGTGAGAATTGCTCAGCCATAATTTAGGTTTATGATCTCATCCTTAGAACGACTTAACCATACACCCAGGTATTTAATAGGTTTAGTGCTCCACACCAGTCGAAATTGTATGTCTACTTCTAGCTTCTGTTTGCATTTCATACCCTTACTCCC
This sequence comes from Lissotriton helveticus, assembly GCF_964261635.1. Lineage (NCBI taxonomy): Eukaryota > Metazoa > Chordata > Amphibia > Caudata > Salamandridae > Lissotriton > Lissotriton helveticus. The sequence continues at coordinate 1,505,123,853 of NC_136069.1, read as the reverse complement.
TCAATTAAACATTCTTTTGCGGAGGGAATGAGAGCAGTGTCTGACTGGATGTCCTCTAATTGCCTACAATGTAATGTGGGCAAGACAGAGGTCATGCTGTTCGGGAAAGCCCCTCTCCTTTGGTCACCGGACTGGTGGCCCCTCGATCTGGGACCTGTTCCCGACCCTAAACAGACAGTAAAGAACCTAGGTGTACGGTTCGACCAGGGATTACTGTTAAAAGAGCACGCAAACCAGGTGACCGGGTCTTGTTTTCGGATGATAGGACTTCTGAGGCGTGTATTTCCATTCTTGTCGGACATCTTTAGAAAGACCCATGTCCAGGCCCTTGTAGTCAGCCGACTAGATTATTGTAATGGCCTCTTCTTGTCTGCTAACGAAGAAGTACTTAATAGATTGCAAGTGGCCCAGAACACCGCGGCAAGACTGGTCTTGAATGTCCCCCCCAGAACGCCTTCTCGTCCCCTCCTTGGAAAAACTTCATTGGCTGCCCATTAGCCAACAGGTCAAGTTTAAGATTTGTTGTGTCATACACAAAAGTCTGTTTGGCTCAGGCCCCCAATATCTGACTGAAAAATTCAACATCTACAACCCGGAACGTCTGCTTCGTTCCAGTGGCCAACTATTGTTACAGATCCCGATAGTTAAAAAGGCACGGCTAGGTGGGCGAGCCCTATCTTATATGGGCCCCACCCTTTGGAATAAACTCCCCCCCCGGCCTGAGACAGACTACCTTAAATTTAGGAGAACACTGAAGACACATTTGTTCCTGACAGCATAATCTCATATGCCTCCCTAGAGCTCTGTTTTTGTTGCACATCCAATGAGAAGCGCGGAGATACCCCTTCGGGAGTAGAGTCCGGCGCTATATAAGCAACTAAATAAATAAATAAATACTCTGTGTATTCAGTTAGAGTGAATATTGAAGGTGCATGATGCTTATGAAAAGTGGCAACCCTAGTCTGTACTCCCATTGGCCAATCTGGGTTTTTAATAATCAAAAATAAGGCTTGCACTTACCCTGCAGGGACATGCAAGTTGAAGCATAGTTGCTCCTATTCTAGTAACACAGAATTATAGTGCTCTAAACATGTAAAAGACAAGGGAAAACAGAAGTAGCAACCAACAGTAACTGCTGGGGAAAGCTGCCTCCCAGGCATTGATTTAATGGCTTACTGTGTAGCCTAACGCGCACGCTGCCTAGCTGCTTTATTAGAGTTTTTGGAGTGGTCTCGGGATCACTGCACAGAAGGTGGCAAGATGGACAGGGAGTAATAATCAGTTGCTGCTAGCAAACAAAGAGGTGGTACAGAGGAAAATTGACACGGAATTGTCTTTGGGTAGGATAGCTAACCCTTTTGAAAGAACCTTTGGCTGATTTGATTTGTTCCCCATTGGGCGTCGTACCTAAGAAAGACTTGGGGGAGTTTAAGCTCATATTCTCTTAGCCACCAAGGGACATTCTGTCAACGATGCAATTGACCCAGTCAGTTTGTTCTGCTTGGTATGCATCTCTTTAGCAGGCCATTGTTATGCTAAGGTCTCTAGGGTTTGCTACTCATGTCAAAGGTAGACTGTCCGTATTCAGATTACTTCTGGCTCATATGGACAATTTCAGTCTCCAGTATTTCAAATTTCAAGGCATCTATTTTCACAAATGCATCCCTGTGGGGTGTCCAGTATCCTGTGCTTATTTTGAGACTTAGTCCAAAGAATGGGGCGACCTCTCACCCCAAAATCAGGCGCACAGCGATAGTATAAGCATAACAATGATGCAGGACATTAATCCAAATATCACCAAGAGTTTATTCAAATTTCATCCAATATATTCATCTTTTCATGATTTATCCATGTGTCACACGAGAGGCGGCATGTATAGAACACTGTAACCTTAACCGCTGCGGAAATGCCTAACCAGGCTTGTTTCGACAGCTGGGAGTGTACATGCGTCATCCTCAATAGTTCATCCCGATAACCCAGTGCATTTCGGGCCTAAGCCCTTTGTCAGGGGTACTCTGCGATAAAAAAACATTGTTGTGAAAACCATTTATACATGTTAACGCCTTCATAAACATTGTCCGATCTTATCAAATAACATGCAAATATAATTGACGTCTTTCCCGCTACTTGTAGCCAAACCGCTACTGCTAAATTCATGCCCAAACCCACATCACTCAATCCCTCATCTTCTCCCATAATTCAACCTCCATTTTAAGATCCGTCTATTAGTACCCAACCACGTCTATGCAAAATGTATGCAAAGTATATTCTCGCTCTAACTTCACAACGTGATCAAAAATTGTTACCTTCAATATCACCGTCCATTCGCCTCCCAAAACTGGTTCCAATCCCGTGCTCTATCCTCGTTCAACGTTTATAACGCATGCATTGTGTCTCCACCCACCGTTACCTCCTCTTCCTCCTTGAATTCTTAACCCTTAGCGTACCATTACGTCCTGCTGCAGCATTTTCGGTGTCATGTATATAATATCACTGAGTCTAAGTTTAATCTTGCTGTACACCCCCTTCTCTTATTCTAAGGTTAACTCCAATGCGATGCCTAAGTCCCCACCTCATTCCATCAATCTTTATAATCATCAGTGAAAATCGAGTTCTACCGTTCCCATAATGCACCACATTTTGCCCTCATAGCGTACCACACCAGTGAACCAAACCATGACCTTTACCATTTCCCATTCGATCTTCCTCGGCATCAATCCAAAGTACCCCGCCCACCCTTTGCTGACTTACACGACGTAAATTATAACATGTCTTTTGTAATTTGATGGCGTCTGAACCAAAACTTCACTTCACAATGTTTTGAATATAAAAACATGTATAATACAATGACATAATCACGGTTAGTTAACGTTTTCTTGAAGAGATAAAATTCAAAAAGATTCGCTTCCAAAAAGGTGTTTCAATGGAATCTCATGTGACGTCGTGCTGGTATTTGCTTCATTCCTGATTGTGATAGGTGGGTGCAACTCGTCCAAAAGGCAGCAATGTATAATTCAGTAAGGGTGACAGAGTGCACACCAATTGCTTTCTATATCCAAAGTTTGACCATTTTAAGTTCTGTTCGCGTGCTAAGCCCAAAAACGTGGTCTGCCTCGAAACCACGTGCTATGAAGATAAGTCCAAAGAATGGGGCGACCGCTCACCCCAAAATCAGGCGCACAGCGATAGTATAAGCATAACAATGATGCAGGACATTAATCCAAATATCACCAAGAGTTTATTCAAATTTCATTCAATATATTCATCTTTTCATGATTTATCCATGTGTCACACGAGAGGCGGCATGTATATAACACTGTAACCTTAACCGCTGCGGAAATGCCTAACCAGGCTTGTTTCGACAGCTGGGAGTGTACATGCGTCATCCTCAATAGTTCATCCAGATAACCCAATGCATTTCGGGCCTAAGCCCTTCGTCAGGGGTACTCTGCGATAAAAAAACATTGTTGTGAAAACCATTTATACATGTTAACGCCTTCAAACCGCTACTGCTAAATTCATGCCCACATGACCCATATTAAGATCCGTCTATTAGTACCCAACCACGTGCATAGACGTGGTTGGGTACTAATAGACGGATCTTAAAATGGAGGTTGAATTATGGGAGAAGATGAGGGATTGAGTGATGTGGGTTTGGGCATGAATTTAGCAGTAGCGGTTTGGCTACAAGTAGCGGGAAAGACGTCAATTATATTTGCATGTTATTTGATAAGATCGGACAATGTTTATGAAGGCGTTAACATGTATAAATGGTTTTCACAACAATGTTTTTTTATCGCAGAGTACCCCTGAAGAAGGGCTTAGGCCCGAAATGCATTGGGTTATCGGGATGAACTATTGAGGATGACGCATGTACACTCCCAGCTGTCGAAAAAACAAGCCTGGTTAGGCATTTCCGCAGCGGTTAAGGTTACAGTGTTATATACATGCCGCCTCTCGTGTGACACATGGATAAATCATGAAAAGATGAATATATTGGATGAAATTTGAATAAACTCTTGGTGATATTTGGATTAATGTCCTGCATCATTGTTATGCTTATACTATCGCTGTGCGCCTGATTTTGGGGTGAGAGGTCGCCCCATTCTTTGGACTTATCTTCATAGCACGTGGTTTCGAGGCAGACCACGTTTTTGGGCTTAGCACGCGAACAGAACTTAAAATGGTCAAACTTTGGATATAGAAAGCAATTGGTGTGCACTCTGTCACCCTTACTTATTTTGAGACTAAAAGGAACCATTCAACATGATTGTCTGAGATTGGTTGTTATGTACTCATTTCACCTACATTTCTGGAAATTTTTAATGGGAGCATCTTCCGGCCTGCTGCACCAGAGTGGAATTTATATTTGGGCCTTGCAAAAGAGAGCCACAAATAATCCCATGGTGCATAGTTGGGGCCCAACGGGGTTGGGTGAACCCACCCCCCATAAATGGCAATGTCTGAGCAAACGTTTACATTTTGATGTGAGCCAGGGAAAAGCCTGTGAAAAGCCTGTGAAATCTGCTCCTGCTCTGGTTGCTTGGATGGTTAGATCTGGATGGGTGGCGGCAAGGGGGGGCGCTGACATTTAAGCCAGAAGGTAGGGGAGTCTTTTCTTACTCACCTTCTACCTGGTGACAATGCTGTTGGCCTCCCCCGCAGACCAAGACCAGGCAGGAGTCTTTTTGTTTTCAGCTGGACGAAGAGGGAGCTTTACTGGAATTGGAGCGATCCTTCGCTCATCATTGCTTTGGTCTGTTTACTTCTCTCTTTGGGATGCCTGGCAGTCTCTGCCTCCCTTGCATCAAACAGGGATTTTTTTTGTGTGTATCCGCGTCACACTGTTCCCTTTTTGTCAGTGACTGTACTTGTATCAGGAGAGGCCCTGTGATTCTTGGTCCTCTGTGGCTATGCTGCACCATTTTTGGGGAGGCCAGGGAGACATGGCTGGTCTGTTCTTAGGTGATGAGGCTTGAATGGGCGCGTTTGGAGGGTAATTTTCATTCCAGAGTACTTTCTGCTTGGTTTCTCTGTAGTTTCTGGGGTGCAAGAGGATATCAGTTTATTAATTGCATTTAGAATTTGCAGTACTCTGCCTACAAACATGTAGAAATAAGTGGGTCAGATTTTTTCCCCCTGTTTCTTTGCAGGTTTAGTTGAAGGTTTCCTGAAGCAGATTTTGATGGTTGGCCATTTGTTCTCTGTGCACACATGTAGTTGGCCCATATATGTGCCTGTTGTGTAAAATTTAATTTGATCCCAGGGCGTGTAAGCATATTGTTGGTAACCAATATTGGGATTTTTGTTATTGAGGTGCACATTGCTGATGATCAAATACGAGCATTATTGGTCAGCCGCGTTTAACTGCTCTTGTCTGTTGCAGGTGTGGCCAAGCCAGTGATCAATATAGCCGCATGGCATTGATGCTCCGGTGGATCTGGCCCAAATCATGGATTGAATGGGCCCTAATACCCACTGACTTGATCCTGGGTGTAATCCCTTTTCCCCTAGATGGGTGGTGGCTGGATGACAGCGCTTGGGCACATCTTCCATACAACTATGGTGGCACCATCGGGGGAGTGACAGGCTGCCTGGCCTTCACCTTGGAGGCCTTGCGGCGACAAGGGCCGCTGGTGAGCCTGAGGTATCGAGGCTGCCAGACTTCACTAGGCCACTCGTCTCTGCTTTACATCCACAAGGGACGCTGTGTATATATAGCTGCACAGTGCTGACTAGGGCCTGCACAGCCTTGAGGTTCAACGGCTGGGCTGCATTCCAGTCAGCCCACTGCGACGATCCAGACGGGAATATGTGCGTTATCGTCCCCTTCCCTGTTGCTGCACTTGTTGGCCTGTACTTAGGCACAGCACTCTTGGGGGCCCGGATTCATTGTGACTCTCACTGCACCTGACTGGCTCGACCCTGACATCTGCAGGGCTCACTGCACTTTTTTCCATGCTGGGCCCGCAACCGCCTTGGGCTCTGAGGCCGCGCTGTACTCACCGCAATCACTGTGGTGATCCAGGTGGTGGCCTGAGTGGCCTATGCTTGGCAGTCACCCTTCCCATCGCCATGCTTGAGGCTTCGATTCTGGTGCTGTGGCCCCAAATGGAACAATGCAAGAGAGTTCAACACAGAAGAATTATCAGATAAAGCTCACCATTCCGTCCAATGAGAAAAACGAAATCTTAAGTTACAGGTGAGTAAAACGGTTTTGGAATTTGAGTTTTGGGGGGGGTAGAACCAAGGTGCAGGCTGGCACTCAATGGGCATCACCAGTGGCACTAGGGCAGCCGAGTGCAAGCTGACAATGTCAGCCTATGGGGCTAGGGAAGGGGCACCTTCGTAGGGGACTACTCCTGGGCAGGCCACTTTGTCTTGGGAGCAAAGCTCCAAGGGATAAAGTCAGGGCAACGGGGGTCTCAGGTCAGCGCCAAGTCCACACCACCAGCGGTGCAGGTGCGGCCTGGTGCAGGGTGCTTAGGAGGTGTCAGGAACCCAATGCAATCCTATGGAGGACGTCCGTAACGGAAAAGGACTGCAGGCTAGAGTCAGAAGACTGTATTACGGGAACCTGCGACTGGAGGATGGAGTTGGTGGACACCAGGACACAGTCAGACAACTCAGGACTAATGAGTGGTGGGTGCAGGGGTGTCCTTTTGTGTTGGATTCTGCTCATCGGTTCCGGTCCTGGTTCGGGAGGCCCTTCAAGATGAGGCTTCAGGGGTTGGGGAGGTCAGTGGAGGTCATCCAACGTTGACCCTCAGGTCAGGATCGCCGAGGGGACCTTGCTGGGGTGTTGGGCCACTCAGGCCGTGGGCGTCGGGTGCAGAGTAGCGAGGACTTGGACAGATCTGGAGCCCTGACTTGGGTTGGTGTTGGACAAATCCGATGTCGACGGAATATAGGAGTTCTTTGTGAATTCAGAGCAGGTCCTTGGGGTTCTTGGAGGCTGCTGGCTACAGGACATGCCAGGTTCAGCTCGCAGGGGTTCAGAGCGGGAGACAGGCCGGTAGGGCTTGGAGCTAAGCAGTTTTCGCCGTCGTCCTCTTTTGCACCACAGCTCTTCGGACCTTCTTGTCATGTTGAATCTGAAGAGGCAAGGTTATGGGGTGCCCCCTAAATACTAGATTTGGGGGTCTACAGCGGTGTGCAGGTTGGGATCAATGGGTCTCTTCCCCGGGGTGTCTACATCCCCCAGTATACCATCCTCCAGTGGGAGGGGCATAAGCCTCTCCCTGATTGGAGGGGTCCCCTCATCTACAAGACATGACTGAGATGTGTGATTCACCTCACTCACCTGAGGGGTGGGTTGGCAAAGTTGGGCAGACCTCCCTTCCTGGCTAGGATATCCATCCGGTTCCTGCGCCAAAAATGGGGGTCGGAACCGGTAGGAGTCAGTTGCTGATGGCAGCAAAAGGATAGGGGTAGTGAACAAAGGTGGCAGGCCTTTGAAGCTCACTCTTCAAGGACCCTGCCCATCCTGAGGAAGGAGGCATGATACCTCTGCCCAGGATGTGCTTTGTTCCCGGATCCAGAGATCTGATGGCTCTCTACCCAGGGTCGAGAAATCTGTCTGGCGGTGGCAGATGGCTGGGAGTCAGACAGGAACCACGCCAGAGTTTGCAGTTTTTCAGGGGCATCTCTAAGATGTGTAGATGATAAGGCGAGGGGTCTCTGAGGGTGGCACAATGCATACTGCAGCCCTCAGAGGCCCTCTCTGGTCACAAGGCTCTTGGTATCAGGGGTACATTTTACAATTACAGGTGGCACAGAGGTGTGCGAATTGTGGATACGCAGGTATAGTTTAGGAAAGAAAACCGGTGCTGGGGCCTGGTTAGCAGGATCCCAGAATACACTTAGTCAAGTTGGCATCAGGTCTCTGGTAAAAAGTTAGGGGGTCACCATGCAAAACAAGCAAATAAGTGTGTAGCCATGCAGCACCTTATCCTAAGTGGAACAACAAGCAGGTGGGTTTACTTTAATTTCCGCCCCGAAACCTGCTCCCACTTATTAAAAGGCTAATACAGCTACTTTATTTGTGCATTTTAAAAAGCAATACTCATCTTCTCCACTCAGCCACTAGAGAGGCTCTTACCATGCATGTAAATAAATGATAGTCTGCTTTAGCTGGATGAAGGACCATTATAGTTAGGCATGACTGCCAGCGGTCGTGACGAAACATGAAGCAGCACACAAACAAGCAGAAATAGACAAAGAACAAGAAATGGCTTTAACAAAAAAAAGATTTGTTTCAAGCTCAAACTGATCAAAAGTTACAAAAAATATGGCAACTGTTCCCTCGCACCGGAAGGCTTTTTGCAAAGGTGTACTATTCCTCTTTCTGTTGCCAGTTGTATTTGGGTGTTAAATTGGTACTAATTACAGTGCACTCTTTTGTCAGGCACTGTTATAGGTGTAAAAAAAGACAAACTATTGAAGTAATACTTTTACAATATGTGCCGCGTAATTTACCTAGTCTTGCTGCATAATATAGTGAGCCTTGCCGCATGCTTTGGTCCTCTGCCGCATAATTCCAATGGTCCTGCCCATGAGCAGTATTGGAGGCAGATGTGTTAAATTAGATGTAATTTCACATTGTGCTCTTTTGTCCTCTCTGACTTGACCCCTCTGATAACAAGACATATCTTTTATGCTAGAACATTCCACCTTGCAACCCCAATCATTCAATCGCCCCCTATGTTTCCTAAAAGACTCTTTATAAATAGTTCAAACTTCTCTCCATCTGGCCTCTCTTTGCTCTGAACTGCACAGCACCAGCAGTCTAATGCCCGCTGACATGTGTCCCCCCAAGCTGGAGTTCAGATGCTTAGAAGTGATGTATAGCAAATAAATGTTAATAGAGGTAGTAGCTAAAACTTCTCAAGTATTGGGGTATCTTTCATAGATTCACATGCTTGAATCATTGCCCGTCGTCGGAGTGGGAGCCCCACGGTACATAAAAATAGCAATAAATATGCATAACATAGTCCTACCATAGGTAAATTAGAACTAGGAAGTAAAATAGCTAGAAGTTAATAGGAAAAAATATTCCACTTTCATGACTCCAAGTCACTATATATAGTCCAAACTACAGCCAATCGGACAACACCACCCTCCAGAATGTTCTCCCCTGAGGCTCAGGCGCTCCGATTTTCTACCGCACTTCGTGTGAAGGCAGTCTCTCTGAGCTCTGCTCAGTACCTCTCGGGTTTCTTCAGAATTTTCTTCATTCATGATGTCTTCTAAGAAATCTCTCTTTGGACATTGCGAGTCTTGTGGGAAAATCCGGCTGTTTTCTGAAGACCTCCACAAGAATTGCATTTATTGCTTGTATCCAGACCACCAGGTGAGACTGCAAGATCTGCAGAACTTTCCTTAAAAAAACTCTGAGGAACAGAGAGGTCTACTTCTGTGGCTACAGAAGATTAAGGATCAGGACAACCCTTTATCTGAGTTTGGAAGTGTTTCCTCTGTCAGGACTGCTGCCTCTAGGAAGAGGACTAGCGACACAGATTTAACTTCTCCTGGGGCTAAGGTGTTGAAAAAACAGCACTCCTCTAAGAGTGCTGAGTTGCCTTACACTTCCAAAAAGGCTCCTCCACCTAGTAAGGGTAAAACTCTACCCTCTACACCCCCAAGAAAGACTGTAAAATCTCAGCTTTCTAAACCTGTTTCTGACAGATTTACCTAAAAAACGGGGTCCCTGCTCGACGACGATGTCTTCGTCGACGAAGCCTGCCATTGCCGTGACGACAATGTCTACTGCGACCTTATCGTTTCCGAAGCCTCAGATGATACTGTTGTCGGCTTCTTTGCCGTTGACGCTGGTGTATGTATCAGTGAGACCAACCACGTCAGTTACTGCCTTCTCTGTGACTAAGAGATTAAAGTCTACTGTCGACGTCCCTCCATCGACTGAGACCAAGAAGACCTCGTTGACGATTGTCTCGTTGACTGCAATTGCATCATCAATGGCCGCCTCGTCGATGATTGCCTCGTCGACGGTTGCCTTGTCAGCGACTACGTCGACGGCTGCTTCGTCGACGATGCTATCTTCCTGCACTGATTTTCAAGTTTGGTCGTCATCTAGAGCCACAGCATCCTCAAAGACCTCTGTGGTGCTGTCTACGCCATTGCCACCGTCGACAACACTGCCTTTCTTGCTTCAAAGGCGCTGATCTTCTTTGGCGGTTCTCTCCAATTCACACATCCCCAGTAGAGTTCCTCTTGCATTGCCCGAGCAGTTACTGGATTATAGGGCATATGAGTATGAATCTGAAGAGGATGACCGGTTTCGTACTGCCAGGAGCCCTTCAGAACTCTTCATTATATATATATATTATATATATATATATATATATATATATTATATATATATATAACTCTTCATTATATATCAAGACGTGGATCAAGAGGACCACTACCCTGATACTGCTTATCTAGAGCCAAACCCTACGGCACAATTGCCTCTATTTCTTCTCAACAATCTGCAGTATATGTTAGAGGATTATTACTGCCGCTTTCCTCCATCTGAATCGGCTTCTTCTGTCCCACCAACACCTGTTCCTCAATCTTCTACTGTGTTGAGGTCGCCCAGACCAGTTTCTCCGGTACCTTCTATGTCACATCAGCAAGAAGCTCACACCACGGATGATGACCGGGAAGAAGGAGAATTGGATGATAGGCCACTACTTACTGAATGGGATGACTATCAAATACAAGCGCCATCTCCTTCGACTACGGCTACTGTTGACTCGCCTCCAGTGGACATCGGAGGTTTTCATGTTATGATGGAAAGAGCGGCACAACGTTTCCTTCTTCCCATGGAAACAAGGCAAGATGATTGTTTCCTTTACGATTTTAAAGACCAGCCAAGGAAGCAAGTGCGAACTATCCCTTTTATTGACTTTATTTGGCAGGAAGGACTGAAAGTAATGCAGACTCCTGCCTTCAATCGGCGGTCCTGCCTCGCCTTGAAAAGAAATACAAGGCACCGGATAACTCACCAGCTTGTCGAATAGGTCAGCCTAAGCCAGACTCAATTATTGCCCAAGCAGCGCAGCGTCGAGCACGGAATCCCTCCTGTCCATTGTCCGCTCCCCCGGATCGGGATGGGAGATGTCTAGACACAATTGGAAAAAAGGTTTCAACCATGGCAGCCACTACTGTCTGTGCAGCTAACTCACTGGCCAACTTAGGCTGCTATAATAGGCAGATGTGGTCCGACATCTCCCCCTACATCGACATGTTACCTGAGCCCTCCAAGACAGAAGTGTTCAAGATCCTCCAGGAGGAAGAACGAATCTCGGCTGAGATTATCGATTCTGCTGTGGATGTTGCGTCTACGGATTTTTGGCAACTGGCGGGTGCGGCTGTCTTGAGGCGACACAGCTGGTTAAAATCCACATCATTTCGCGGGAAGTTAAGACGAAAATAATTGACATGCCTTTTGACGGCGAGTCTCTTTTTGGTCAGCATATCGATGAGGCCCTACAAACCATAAAAAAAGATAGACCACAAGATCTCTATGTACTCTTCAGTTTCGGAAGCCGCCTTTTCATGGTGCTAGAGGCCGTGGATCCTTCTCCAGTCCAGGAGGCTATAATCAGTCAAGGCAATACCAGTCCGATCAGGTTAACCAACGTTACTCCTCACAACAACAACAATCCTTCAGGCAGCAACCAACTACGTCTTATGCACAAAACAGAAATGTCATCTTACCGTGGACGGGATACGTCCAAGAAGCTGTGACAACTGCCACCTGCTTTACCGCTCAATCCTACAAAAGTTGGAGGAAGGATCTCCCGTTTTTACTCAACCTGGTATGCTATAATGACAGACAACTGGGTTTTGGACATTGTGGCCATAGGCCACGTTCTGGAGTTTACCAAATTCCCTCCAAATTCTCCTCCCAAAGACCCGCCTCCAGCTCACCTCCAAGAGCTTTTCTCCCAAATAAATGTGATGATAAAGAAGGGAGCAGTTGAAGTGGTTCCAAAATTACAAAGGCACCAGTTTCTATTCCAGATTTTTTCTAATAAAAAGGAAATCGGGAGAATGGCGTCCCATCTTGGATCTTCGTTCCCTAAACAAATAGCTCAAAAAACAATCCTTCCTGATATTGGCTTAACAAGAAGTCCTTCAACTCCTCTGTGCGGGGGATTACATGACCACCCTCGACCTCCAAGACGCTTACTTTCATGTACCGATTTTACCCAGACACAGAAAGTTCTAGAGATTCAGAGTGGCTGGCAGGGACTTCCAGTTCAATGCCCTTCCCTTCGGACTACGTTCCGCACCTTGTTTCTTCACCAAAGTTTTGGCACTGGTGGCTGCACACCTTTGATTAGCAGAAATCCTTATTTAGACTGCCTTATCAAGGCGAATTCCTTCACAGTCACAAACGTCCATACTCCGAAATGCCTGTCACTCTTCCAGTCTCTGGGTCTCTCCATCAATCTGGACAAGTTTCAACTCGTCCCGTCACAAACACGAACATTCTTAGGAGCCACCATAGACACTCTATGGACAAAAGCCTTTGTCTCAAACGAAAGACTGCAAATGCAGTGCAAGCTGGCCCAACTACTACGATCAAAAAAGTGCGTATCTTTCCGACAGTTCAAGTCACTTCTAGGGATGCTCTCATCATGCATTCCCTTGGTCCTCAACTGTTGTCTCAAAATGAGACCCCTGCAAGAGGAGCTCAACAACCATTGGCTACAGGTCTAGGGTCCTTTGACGATCTCCTCCACATCACTCCTCGGATGCAGAAGGCGTTGCTCTGGTGGACATTCAAGAGGAACGTGGCAGCAGGCCTCTCATTCCTAGTGGAAGCTCCAAGTTTCGTCATCACCACGGACGCCTCCCTCGAAGGGTGGGGAGCGCACCTTCAAGGACTAACAGTCAACTGAAAATGGGATGCTCACCAAAAGACTTGGCATATCAACTTTTAGAGTTGCTAGCACCTTTTTTTTGCTGTAATGTTGTGTAATTTTTGTATATATTTTTTTCACTATGATGTTTTGTCTTATTTTCTTCACTGTGGCCAAGTTGTTGTATGGTAGATTGGATGAATGCAAGGATGTGTGGCATTATTAGATGAATGAATGACATTTTGATTTTGGGGGCTATTGTATAATGTGTAAATGTGAAAATTGTATATATAGAATGAGAACCTGGATGATACCATTTTGTTATGATTATATTTTCTATGTTTAAAAATAAAAAAGAACAATATTTTTCAAATAAATTCTTGTGGGACAATGTTGATGTATATTAGATAAAGGATATATTACCTATGTATTCATGTATTACCTAGGAGAGGTTTTGTTCTTGTTCTAGCGATCTTCCTGGCCCTAAAATCTTTTCCCACCATCATTCTAGGAGCATCAGTGTTGATCCGGACAGACAACGCAACAAGTATGCACTATCTAAACAAATAGGGAGGGACAAGATCTACTCTGCTGTCTCAGCAAGCCCAGCAAATTTGGGATTGGGCGATCTGACACCAAATAACTTTGTCAGCAGTCCATGTTCCGCGAGTATCCAACATCCTAGCGGACTCCCTCAGCAGGTCGACCGTGTCCAATCACGAGTGGGAGCTCCATCAACCAACGTTTGAACGTATATTTCAGAAGTGGGGTCGACCCGATCCAGACTGGTTTGCGACCAGTCTGAACCGCAAATGCCCATTCTATGCAAGTTGGCTTCCCCAACAAGACTTGTGCTGGAATGCGTTTTTGATGAATTGGTCGCAGATCTACGCCTACGCTTTTCCACCGATACCATTGGTTCCCAAGTATCTCCGGCAAATGAAGGAGCCTTGTCGCCTGCTCCTAATAGCTCCCGGGTGGCCTCACCAGTTCTGGTTTACCGAACTCCTCCTTCTATCCGAATGCGATCCCATTTTATAGAAGTTTGGTAACTGTTAGAAAAGAGCGCACTGCTAGTAAAGGAATGTACAGTTTATACAGCGTATTTGTGGTGCTCAAAACAAAAGATACTTTATTTCCACAAACCTTATTACTAGTTAGAGGTGTTAATGATAACCATAATATTTTATATAGGATAACGAAAGCTACAAATAGGATCTGAAGATACGATACAGAGCAACGTGGAGGAGACTAGGTATTGGGCCACCCGCCATGATCACATTTGTTTTCAACTAACCCATCGTGAAATATTTATTTTAATCTAACAATATACCATGCAAAATAAATGGAGGTGATACTCTAGACCTACACTAAGGTGCTTCTAACCTATACTTGGTGGTGAGCTTTCTGTAACTGTGCATAGTATTACTATTGAGCACCCATACGGTTTTGGGATGTTTCCCTTAGTAAGGTGCTTCTAACCTATACTTGGTGGTGAGCTTTCTGTAACTGTGCATAGTATTACTATTGAGCACCCATACGGTTTTGGGATGTTTCCCTTAGTACTCTAATAACCTCTACATTACTGTTGTCTAACGGTTGACAAATTTGAATTATTAATTTAGTGGTATCGTTACATTTTGTTTCGGTTGCAGCCCTGAGGAAGTCATTGGTCTTATATGACCAGACGAAACACGTGTTGGCTGCACGACTGCATGGCTATATGTAGAAAGAAGAATTTCTGAACATTGAAGACTGTTTCCAATGAAGAAGATAATTGGAAAGAATAAACTGATTCGACACAATTGAACACTGATAACCTGTTTTGACTTTTGAGTGCTCGACGAATATTATTGCGATCCCATTTTGTTGCAACCAGTATTGAATCTCCTATCCATCCACAACGGGCAGATCTGCTATCCGGATCCAGCATCTCTGTGTTTAGCAGCCTGGCGCCTGAACACCTTGAATTTGCCCACTTAGACATTCCTTCGGAGTGTAGGGAGGTCTTAGCTAATGCTAGAGCACCCTCCACAATTAAAACCAACATGCTCAAATGGAAGCGTTTTTGCCTCCGGTGTCAAGCCGGCAACATTCACCCAAAACGTGCAAAACCGGAACTACTATTGCCTTTCTTTTTACATTTGGCAAAGTCAGGCCTTTCCCATTCTACTTCTAAAGTATTCTTAGCGGCTACCTCAAGATTCCGACATGATGGTGCACATTCTCTTTACTCCCTGCGGATCATTCAACAATTCTTCAAAGGATTGTTTTGTATGTTTCCTCCCATCCGCCTCCACCCTGGCATCTTAACATTGTTCTGTCACAACTCATGTGACACCCCTTTGAACCTATTCATAGAGCTGATTTGAAGTTTGTGTCATGGAAAATGTCTCTGCTGTTGGCTCTCATCAGCCAGGCGTGTCAGTGACATTCAAGCCTTCACTATAAAACCGCCTTTCCTTCAATTCACCAGAGACTCGGTAGTGCTCTGCACCAACCCCATTTTTGTGCCCAAAGTGCCTTCTGATTTCCACCTCAATGAACCAGTTATTTTAAAGACTTTCTTTCCTGATCCTCAATCACCTGCGGAAAAGGCTTTACATACCCTTGATGTCAAAAGATGTCTAAAATTCTACTTGCAAAGGACAGCCTTAATACGAAAATCTGATCAGCTTTTCATTGCATATGGAAAGATGCGCAAAGGGCACCCAGTCACCAAACAGACTATAGCTCGTTGGATTTCTGCGGCAATCTTTTTGTCATCAGCAAGCGGGTAGATCACTGCAGGCAACTCCGAGAGCACATTCTACTAGAGCAATCTCTTCGTCTACTGCTCTCTTTGCTGGTGTGCCTCTTCATCAGATCTGCAGAGTTGCAACATGGTCCAGCAGGCATACATTTACCAAGCACTACTGTCTGGAAGCTGCCAGCAATGCAGACACGTCTGTAGGACAAGCGGTTCTCCGTAATCTTTTTAAATAAGGTGAGCCTCTGTCTTCCCTCCTCCTCTTTTGATGCATTCTTATATACATATTGTTTATAAATATATAGATATTAACCCCTTGGCTGCTGGGGCTATTCCCCTGCTGTGCTGGGGAGCGCACAGCGCCCCCATGCTCATGACGAGCTAGTCATGAGCCACGGTGCTCCGGTGCTCATGATGAGCTGAACTTGTCACCACCACGCCAGTTTAATGGAACACTCAGCATAGCAGGGGAATTAGCCCAGCGTGTGAGCGTTCCACAGGCCATGACGAGCTCGGCTCGTCATGAGCACCGGAGCACCGTGGCTCATGACGAGCTGAGCTCGTCATGGGCATGGGAGGGGTTAATATGTTGATGCAGATATGCATATTTTATCTGGTGTTAATTTGTGTGTGTTTGTGTGTGTATATGTGTATGTATATATATATATATATATATATATATATATAATTTCTTCGATGGTCTCACAAGCATCATTATGGAATTACTGCTTTCTACTCGGATTCAAGCATGTGGGTCTATGAAAGATACCCCAATACTGGAGAAGAACAAGAGTTATTTACCTGTAAACTGTGTTTCTCCAGTATTGGTATCTTTCATAGATTCACATGCGACCCTCCCTCCTCCCCTCAGAGGCTCTTCTGGGCTCTTTTACTCTTATATCATACTTGTGCTGGAAAATCTGAGAGTCTGAGCCTCTGGGGAGAACATTCTGGCGGGTGCAGTCACCTGATTGGCTGTAGTTTGAACTATATATAATGACTTGGACGAGTCATGAAAGTAGAAGATTTTTTCCTATTAACTTCTAGCTATTTTACTTCCTGGTTCTAATTTACCTCTGATATGACTGTAATGAATATTTATTGCTATTTTTATATATAGTGGGACTCCCACTCCGACAACGGGGAATGATTCAAGCATGTGAATATATGAAAGATACCAATACTGGAGAACCACAGATTACAGGTAAATAACTTTTGTTCATATTCCCCAAGATCCTGCTACAGAGAAGCATGGAATACAGTAGTATTTAAAATATGTTTTCATGATGTTCACTACAGAGTAAACCCATAAATAAACACATACGTGCAGAAACTCTTTATCTCAGGTAGCCGACCGAATCCTAAAATGAGCTGGCCAGATAAAGCTATGCCACGCTAAAAGAAGGATGTGGAATGCTGAAGCGCCTTGAAGAGCAAAGACTTCATCCGCTCCACAATGTCTCTCTGTCCATCAGTCAGTTTGCTACTTTGTCACCACCGCTAAGCATTCTGGAACTTGTAGTTTAACATTTCATCAAATTATAAAAAGTAAGAGTTGGCATGCTTGGAACGGTTTCTGTGTTGTGAGTTGACTGCTAAGTTTAGCAAGCACTCAACTTGTGTAGTGTCGTTAGTGACAAATGTTTGCCCCCACGTTGCAGGCTCCTCCCTGTCAGTGTGCTTTGGGTTGAACGCTTCACTGCAATGCTCTTTCAAAGGCCTAGACTGCACTTCACACAGCTCTTTGCATCTCCGTATAAACATCGAGAGTTTCACACCTCCCTGTTTGTCCCCCCACAGTATGTATTCCTCATCCGTCTTTCTTTCTGGAGAGAAAGAATGTGCCTGGACTGTGTGTTAGCTTATTCCCCTCCAAAGAAGACTTGCATTTTATCTCATGTTCAACTGAACATCTTCTCCACTCGGCCGCTGGGGAGATTCTTACAGTGCATGTAAATAAATGGTAGAGTCTGTTTTAGTCTGTTGACCGACCATTATAGTTAGGCATGAGGGCCAGCGGAGGACCATTCACTGTAAGAAAGGAATGCACCAAACACACAATATGTTAAGCAATGGGTAAGGCATCATGTGACCTGGGCAGTCGCCACCAAAGTCAAAACGCACCCAAAGGTGGGATAACAAGCAGCGTTTCACCAAAGAAACTTAAGCAATTTTGACTGGCATAGGAAGGAATAAATGGAAAGTGGTGGGTGTTGTCTATGGCACCAGAATAGATAACCCATGCCTCGCAGAGCAGCACATGCTCGCTACTGGGCTCAACCTAAAAAGGGCACTTTCCTACCTTGAACAAAAAAGGAAAAAGCAACATTACAAACAAGAACATGAATGTATAAGTAAGGAAGTGGTCTTAGGGTCTGTAGACTGGGCCGGCTGCTCAGGGCTGCCTGGTAAAGGGGCTGGTTGATGTGGATCAGGACAAACTGAAGTAATAGGTTGCAAACCAGGGAGGAGAAGGACACCAGGTCTGGTATAGAGGGTTTTATTGGGATAACACGTTTGGTATTGAGCATCAAAGTTCTCAGTGTCCTAAACGTGAGTCTCTCCCTGGCGAATTGGCTGGGATCCGTTTTTGCAGCGCGGGCGTCCTCTTCAGGGTCTTCGGGTTTTCCTCGCTGGTCCTTAAGTGCTGGTCACGGAGGCAGCTCACCGCTCCGGAGCCCATGTAAAGGAAGCCAACAGAGAGGGCACCGTTAGTTCAATGGCCTCTGGGGGGGGGGGGGGGGGTGCACCTTTGGGGCCGTGTGAGGTGAGGCTGGGAGGAGTCCACCTTTGTATAACGTGCAAGTATAATTCTGTCAGTGACGTGGTGGAAGGGCATACATACGGTGAGGGTTAATCGCGGGGTAAAGAACACAGAAGGAAGGGGTAAGACGCGGGATACAAGCGCGGGTCTATGTACAGTAATTACAAGCTCTTCCTTCCCGCCCACACTGCCATACGCTGCCGTACCTGGGTCAGCCACGCTCCTCCCCTGGGAGAGTGGCACGGCGGCTCGCGGGGTCGTTGGCCTCCAGGCACTCCGTATGTCTCTCCTTCTCCTCCGGGATGTTCTTCGGGGTTCCCTCGCTGTTCTTGGTAATCTCCTTCTCCGCTCCGTTCAAACCGCTCTCCGACGCCGCTCCTCGCCTGCTCTTCCTCCGGGGTGATGTCACACCCCTCGTATCTTGCTTCCGGGGGTTTATCCAGTCCGGGCCTTGCGACGTAGGTAGGGGGAGTGGTCTCCTCCTCCTCCGAGAACGCCCACTTAAAGGCGCCAGGTCCCTCATCCTGTTCGGCGAGTCCTGTCTCCCAGGGGTCCGTCTGCAATGAAGGAGGCACAACAGGGTCATTCCCGGGAGTCCACCACTCCTCGGTAGCGCTCCGCCTCGCATTGTTACATTCCACCCCCCCTGGTTTCTCACGATCGGGGAGAACCGGCATGCGGGAGAGGAAATCGGCGTTCCCGTTGTCCTTCCCTTTCCTGTGGACCACTGTGAATGCAAAGGGTTGGAGGAAGAGGAACCACCGAAGTATCCGGGCATTCTGAGTCCTGTTCCTCTGCATCCACTGCAGAGGGGCATGATCAGAGAACGTGAATGCCCTGCCCTCCAGGTAATAACGTAGCTTATCAATAGCCCACCGAATAGCCAAGCACTCTTTCTCAGCGGTGGGATATTTCCGTTCCCGGGGGTGGAGTTTACGACTGATGTACAGTACAGGATGTTCAGCATTGTCCACCCCTATCTGTGACAGAACAGCCCCGATGCCCGTCTCCGAGGCATCAGTAGCAAGGGAAAAGGGCAGTCCGAAATCGGGGGGTATAAGCACCGGACTGGTGGTGATGGCTTTCTTTAAACGAAGGAAGGCATCCATGGCTTCCTGCGCAGGGGGCAGTGGCAGCGCGTTTCGGACGTTCTTTTGTAGCAGGTTCGTCAGGGGGGTGGCTATGTCCGCAAAATTCTGGATGAACCGTCTATAGTACCCCACCAGGCCCAGGAAGGCTCTTAGCTCTCTTTTCGTGGAGGGGAAAGGTGTTTCGGTGATAGCCTTTATCTTCTCCTCTTGGGGTGCTATGACCCCATCCCCCAGCATGAACCCCAGGTACTTCACCTTTGGGAAAGCGGCTCGGGATTTCTTGGCATTGACGTGTAGACGAGCCTCTCCCAGGGAGGATAGCACAGCGGCCAGGTGTTCTAGGTGCTCTTTCCATGACTGACTAAAGATGACGATGTCATCAAGATACACAGAACTGTACCTGGTATGCGGAGCCAACACTCTGTTCATTAGCCTCTGGAATGTGGCGGGTGCCCCGTGGAGTCCGTAAGGGAGGACGTTGAATTCATACAACCCTTCCTCGGTGGCAAAGGCGGTTTTGTGTCGGTCCCCCTCCCTTAGGGGTACCTGCCAATACCCTTTTGTCAGGTCCAGGGTTGTTATGTATCTTGCGTCCCCTATTCGCTCGATGAGTTCGTCGACCCTGGGTATGGGGAACGCATCGAATGTGGACACTGCATTTAAAGCCCTAAAGTCCATGCAAAAGCGGGTAGACCCGTCGGGTTTGGGCACCATGACTATGGGGGATGACCAACTGCTCTTTGATGGTCTGATGACCCCCAGATCCAACATGCTTGCGACTTCCTTTCGTACGTCTGCTCTTTTCGCAGCAGGGATGCGGTAAGCTCTTTGTTTGACTATGCTCCCTGGGGTCGTGTGTATCTCGTGTTCAGCTAGGTGAGTGCACCCAGGAGTGTCTGAGAACAAACGTGAAAAAGGGCGGAGACCATCCCATAAGACCTGTTTCTCCCCTTCAGTGAGGTCAGGATTGATGGGAAGGCTTCCCAGGGTGGACTCGGATCTCTCTTCAGGTAATACGAGGTGGGATGGCTGGGGGCTCGGTCCTAACCACTTCTTCAGGAGGTTTATGTGGAAGGATTGCGTGCGTCTGGGCGACATTCGCATTTTATAAGTCGTACCGCCATATCTCTCCAGGACCCTGAACGGTCCCTTCCATTCACTCCGGAACTTCTGTGTGGACGTAGGCAGTAACACCAAAGCCCAGTCCCCTACGTTCAGCTCCCTCCTCCTTTTCCCTTTGTCATAGTATCGCTTTTGGCGGCTCTGGGCCGACTGTAGGTTTGAGTATGCCAGATCTCTCAACTTGCCCAGTCTGGACCTTAACTGTTGGGTGTAGTCGAGCAGGGAGCGCTGCTCCTGTGCCTCTTCCCTTTCCCAGGCTTCTCTGGTTATTTCTAGGAGGGATCTCGGTTGTCGGCCATACAACAGCTCGAACAGGGAACATCCTAAGCTGCTCTGGACCTGGGACCTTACTACATACAGTGCTAGGGGGAGCATTTTGTCCCAGTCCTTGGTCTCTGAGCCCAACAGCTTCTTCAACGTGGATTTTAGGGTCCTGTTATATCGTTCCACTAAGCCATCCGTTTGGGGATGGTAAGCGGAAGTACGGATGTGGGTCAGGTTCAGGGTCTTGCACACCTCTCCCATCATTCGGGACACAAAGGGAGTCCCCTGGACAGTTAATATTTCGCGGGGGAACCCCACTCTTGAAAACAGTTCCACCAGCTTCTCCGCTACGTTCTTGGTGGTCGGGGTGGTTAGGGGGTAAGCCTCGGGGAACCGGGTGGAATAGTCCACTATCACCAAGGCGTATGTGTGGCCCCTAGTGGTGCGTGGCAGGGGCCCTATGATGTCCATCCCTACTCGTTCCCAGGGATTACCAATGATGGGCAGGGGTTGTAAGGGTACTGCCGGGGGTTTGGACAGGTTTTTCCTCTGGCACACCTCGCACCGCTGACAGTAGGCCTCTGTCTCTTTATATATGCCTGGCCAATAGAACAGACGCAGGATATTCCGGGTGGTCTTTTCGGCCCCACTGTGTCCTGCGGTTAGATGTGTATGGGCAAAGAACAAGATCTGTTCGCGGAAGTCTTTCGGCACCACTAGTTGTCCCTGGTCTCCCTCTTCCCCTTCCCGATATAGCAGATCGTCTCTGATACGGAAGCGGGGGTACCGTTGCTCTGTGGCCGTGGTTTGTGCCACGTGAGCCGCTTCCCACGCATTTAAGAGGGCAGGGTCGTTGGCTTGTGCGAACTTGAACCCCTTGTCTATGACCCAGGGCTCGGCAGACAAGAAGGCACCCACAGGATGAAAGGCTAACTCCCTTTTAAACAGGGCCAGGAAATGTGGATTATCCACCCCTAGAATCAATTCCTCGGGCAGAGACGCCACCACCCCCACCCTCACTGTGCAAGGCTCCCCTTCTACTGGTTTGATGGAGATACGTGCGATGGGATAAGTCTTAACGTCCCCGTGGACGCACCGAATGTGTACCTTACCCTCCCACCCTATCTGGGAAGGAACTAGGAGAGACTCCCTTATAACCGATTGCCTGCACCCGGAATCCAAGAGAGCCTTTACTGGGGCGTGGTTCACCAGCACTCTTACGTAATATGATGGTCCCATTTCGGCGGTGTACAGCACTGCCTTGGGTATGTACCCGACTTCCATGGGTTCCTCGACTGGCTTCTTTCGGGGGCACATTCGGGCTATGTGACCCCACTCCCCACATTCAAAGCACTGGGGACCCCTCATCGGTGCGACCTCCGGTCGGAATGGACGTGGCTTTAGGGGTTCGTAGACGGGTTTCTTCTTCTCTGTCTTAGGGGGTGGCACAGGCGTCTTTGTGGTTTTCTCTGTCTCCCAGGGAAATGTTCTGGGTGCCGCTCTTGTATAGTTGGCCGCCATCTCTATGGCCTGGGCTGCGGTCAGTCCGGGGTGTTGTCTTAGCCATCTTTGGGTCCCGTAGGGGAGGGCCTCCATGAATTGCTCAAGGACTATGCTGGTCATGACTTCCTCTTTGCTCCGGTCGTCGGGGCGCAACAATTTCTCTGCGGCCATCTTCAGGCGTAAGTACAGCGTTTTGGGGTTTTCCCCTGTAACCCCCTTTTCCTTCCGAAACCTGATGCGGTATGCTTCGGCGTCCATCCCAAGGTGATCCAGTATCACCTCCTTGATGGCGGCATAGGAGGATGTACCGGCCTGGTTTGCAACCTGGTAGGCCGTCTGCGCTTCACCCGTCAACAAGGGTGCAAGAAAGAAAGGCCATTTGTCTTCCGGCCACCCACACGCACGGGCGGCCCTCTCGAAATTAACCAGGAAGGCGTCCGGGTCTTCCCCCGTGAGGTACTTCTGTAAGGCTACCCCGGCTGGGTGAGGACCCGCCGGTCTACGGTCCCCCAAGCCAGCGGACCCTGGAGCCTGTACCGCTTTCTGTAGGCTGTCCATCTGTTGAGTCATGGTGCTGCGGAACAAGGCCCGATCCGCGTCAGCTGTGCTGATCTGTTGGCTAATGGCCCACTCCAACTTCTGTTGCCCGTCGATAAGGGTCTGGATGACCTGATCCACCATTGTTTCACTGTCCGAGGGAGTAGATCCCACTTCTGACACCACTGTAGACTGGGCCGGCTGCTCAGGGCTGCCTGGTAAAGGGGCTGGTTGATGTGGATCAGGACAAACTGAAGTAATAGGTTGCAAACCAGGGAGGAGAAGGACACCAGGTCTGGCAGGTAAAGAGGGTTTTATTGGGATAACACGTTTGGTATTGAGCATCAAAGTTCTCCGTGTCCTAAACGTGAGTCTCTCCCTGGCGAATTGGCTGGGATCCGTTTTTGCAGCGCGGGCGTCCTCTTCAGGGTCTTCGGGTTTTCCTCGCTGGTCCTTAAGTGCTGGTCACGGAGGCAGCTCACCGCTCCGGAGCCCATGTAAAGGAAGCCAATAGAGAGGGCACCGTTAGTTCAATGGCCTCTGGGGGGGGGGGGGTGCACCTTTGGGGCCGTGTGAGGTGAGGCTGGGAGGAGTCCACCCGTGTATAACGTGCAAGTATAATTCTGTCAGTGACGTGGTGGAAGGGCATACATACGGTGAGGGTTAATCGCGGGGTAAAGAACACAGAAGGAAGGGGTAAGACGCGGGATACAAGCGCGGGTCTATGTACAGTAATTACAAGCTCTTCCTTCCCGCCCACACTGCCATACGCTGCCGTACCTGGGTCAGCCACGCTCC
Source organism: Lissotriton helveticus (assembly GCF_964261635.1). Lineage (NCBI taxonomy): Eukaryota > Metazoa > Chordata > Amphibia > Caudata > Salamandridae > Lissotriton > Lissotriton helveticus. The sequence continues at coordinate 1,505,100,147 of NC_136069.1, read as the reverse complement.
TCCCCTGGGAGAGTGGCACGGCGGCTCGCGGGGTCGTTGGCCTCCAGGCACTCCGTATGTCTCTCCTTCTCCTCCGGGATGTTCTTCGGGGTTCCCTCGCTGTTCTTGGTAATCTCCTTCTCCGCTCCGTTCAAACCGCTCTCCGACGCCGCTCCTCGCCTGCTCTTCCTCCGGGGTGATGTCACACCCCTCGTATCTTGCTTCCGGGGGTTTATCCAGTCCGGGCCTTGCGACGTAGGTAGGGGGAGTGGTCTCCTCCTCCTCCGAGAACGCCCACTTAAAGGCGCCAGGTCCCTCATCCTGTTCGGCGAGTCCTGTCTCCCAGGGGTCCGTCTGCAATGAAGGAGGCACAACAGGGTCATTCCCGGGAGTCCACCACTCCTCGGTAGCGCTCCGCCTCGCATTGTTACAGGGTCCAAAGTGTAGGGGCTCAAATTGTGGCCTCAGGACACAAGCCCCCCGACCCCCGCCACTGAGTATTCATCGTTCCGTGTTCAGCCATGTTACAGGGAACCTGTCTTGGCCAATGCTGCAGGGGTCGACTCCAATACTGCCTGCTTTCCATGTTCGATCGTTTCCGGTCGCTGCTTTCCATCCCGGAGTGGCGGGCCGTTAAACAGGATGGGACAGTCGTCAATGATGAACGATCAGTGGAGTTGTCTATGCCTAAGACTCAACATGTCTCCTCCAAGGAACGTAATTGATGTGGTTTACCATCCAGGTGGAAAATTAACTGGAAGGGGTGCCTCCATAATTAAGGCACAACAATATTTCTTAGGTGATAAGTGGCCCTTTGAAAATCACACCTTTTCTGTAGTGTAATTGAGGCCAAGTCTTGATGGTGTTGGTTTATGCGTCTTGAATTGGATAGGATGTTTCTCTCTGGCCCTGCGCAGAATCCTTTGCTTCATTTGAAAATCGTGTACGCAGACTAAAATGTGTTCTGGTGGTACTGATTCTGTACTCCGCAAGCCCGCTCTGTGTGCTCTATTCTGATTTCGAGGTGCGGAGGGGCATCGATTTATAAAGCATAAGATCTGAGATGTAGCCAACAATGTCGCCACCCTCTGCCTTCGGTGGTATGCCCCTTATGTGGATGATCCTGCGCGATTTATTTTTCAATGGCTTCAGAATGGGCTTGTAGGTCGATCTGCTGGTTATGGAGGCAGATGATGTCTTGTTGGAAGTGCTCCACTTCCTCTGTGCGCTGTCTTCTTGTTCCTTTAAAGACGCCACCTGATCCCAGAGACAATTCAGATCCTGCCGCATCTCCTAGATCGATCCCTTTGAACAGCTTGAAGATCTTCTCAGAGGGACAAGAATAGAGTCTCAAGGAAGGAGTGGGTCACTGGTTCCACGGTCGTGATATCCTTTTTTTTTTTTTCTTCTTCTTTTTTTTTTTTTTTAACAGTTTTATATAGCGCAAACTTGACCCGAATCGGTTATCGGAGCACTTTACATAGCACCAGTTGCATTACATGAGGACACACAAATGTTTTGTTAGGCACAGGGAGATTAAGTGATTTGCACAGAATCACAGGATGTTCAGCATCATTGCCGAGACTCAAACCCAGTTCCCCAGATTCGAGGTTGACTGCCCTAGCCGTTAGGCCAACTCCTCTCACTTCAGAGGCTGCTATGAGGGGGATGCCAAGTAGTGGTCAGTAGCTGAGGTGTCAGTGAGCCTTGTCAGCATGTCTTTAAGTGTGTGATCTTTTTTTGCAACGGGCTGTAGTCATTGCATTGGTGGCCGTCACCCTCCGGGCCACGTCTATTGTGGAAGGGCTACCAAGGAACACCGTGAGGTCTGAAGAGCGTGGTTAGGTTACGTACTCGCGGGGGGAGGCAGGCCCAGTATCCCTCAGGGGCACCCTAGTGATTGCCGGCGCGTCTCAAGGAGCTGCCCAACAACAGGGCTGGCTACGTCCGTCTCCCGGTATTACCATCAAACAGGGTAACACCAGTCCGGAAGGGGCCAGGAGTGGGACTCAGCCCCGGACTCGTGTGTGGCTTAAGAGGAGGTTCAGCAAGTAGGGCCTCAAAGTGCATAGGTGCTCAGTGCAGCGGCCAGGCTGTCATCTGTCGAGCCCAGGCCTCAACCAGCTCCGAAATCCTATAGGCTAGGGTGCGTAAGTAAGGTGTCTCTTGCATGTCTCTCTGGGGGGTGGATCTGGTAGGAAAGTTAAAGTTGTTGGCCCTCTCTCTAGGCCGATCACCTTCTCCAGGGCCTGAGTTTCTCCAAGGCCTGGGTCTGTTCTTCCAGCACCAGAGCTGTGTATGCCCCTGACCAGGGGCCCCCCAAGTTAGGTGGAAGGTTAGCCCTGGGGTCAGTAGCCCCGCATCTCGGGTGTGGAGCCAAAATGCAATCCATTCCAATTGTGTGGGGGCCTCAGAGCCCGATTAGTGCTCCCCCAAGTCCTGTATCTGCTGCGATCTCCCCGGGAGCCACTGGTCTCCTTGGGGGAAGTCAGAGGACCTTCGCTATTCACCCGCCACAGGCGGGTCGTGTCACTTGCCAAGGCCTCCTGCAGTCCCAGGAAAGGGCAGGTCTTTGCAGCTGGGAGTCGGCCTGTTCACCACACAGCCGTCCCTCGCTGTAGAGTAGCAAGGCTAAAACACCGCATCCATCGTAATTCTCCTGCAGCCATTGTCTGAGGCCGGGCTGTCGACCTGACACCGCACCGACTGCTTCCGGGTGGGCCCCTTCTCTACCCATTCACGTGCTGCAGGATACAGCCTGTGGAGGTGGGCTGCAGATCACACCGGGGAACTGTTGAGTCGGGGTTTCAGCACAAGGAGGGCTGCGGTCATGTCGCCGGATCCCCAACACTCTTTGGACGCTTCTGCAGGGCAGACGCGGGTGGTATTGCAGATTACACCAACTGCCGGTACGGAGAGGCAGAGAAAAGAAGTCCTACCCTTCTGCCATCTTGGCCACGCCCCTCACATGTCTAGATTTTTGCAGTATTTGAAGAATGTTCCTTCTTTTTGTAATAACTACAGCCTGCTCTTAAAACCAACATCCAGTCTCAGGCTGAATTGTTCATTTGAAGGGGGGGACTTGTGTGCTTGGGTTTCCAGCGCCCCTCAGTTGGTCTCAAACCTATATACTAATACAGATGGGAGTTTGGGTTTTGGAGAATTACTAGGGTTGGAGGGTCCTTGTGCATCCGGACTGATTACTTCCTTGATCAGTCTATGGTGTTTGGATCCCAAAATAAGGTGGTAGCGGAATCTCTACATCAGGAGCACACAAAGTGCAGGATGATTTTAAGATTGTTGAACGATATCATGCTGGTATATTAAAAGAATAACAATGTTATGTTAGGCTAAACATGTACTTAGTGTGTTGAATAATGATGATGCTCTGTCTTGTTTCAAGATGCAGGTTTCCATACGGAGGCAGCAGAGGAACCACCCAGCTCATTCAATCTGTGGAGTCTTGGTGCAAGGTCTTACCCGACGTAGTCTCTGTCAGGAGTCCCAAAGACCAGAAGAGCGTGCAAAAGGGCTTTTCAATAGTATTCAGGTTTCATAGGATGGACTCAGTGGCTGGTGTTTTTTTCCACTAGAATCCTTAGTGACTTTCGTTTGTAGCCTAAAGAGGACAGGTCAGACGCTAAAGCCAGGTGCCATAGTACAGCCCTTACTATTTTGGCCAAAACAGAGGTCACACAGAATTTGCCAGCAGGCTCTGAAGGGTTGAGAGAGGAGCAAAGGATGAAATAGGGTTTCCAGAAGACCCATTAACATTTAAAGAATTGGCCAAACATGTGACTGTCTTACTAGTTGTGGTCATCTGTTTTCAAAACTGTCCTCTTCAAGGCAGTATGTTGTCTCTCCTTTTACGGGGCATTCACGATTAGGGAGCTAGCTGTTAGATCAAATGAGGGATTTGAGGGTGGGTTGCTTTTGAAGAACATCAGATAACCCAGGTGATTCACTTGCAATATCACACCCATCCTTTAAGACAGACCGGCTTGGCAGCAAAGGTCATGTAGCCCTCAGCACCTCACTGGGCTTTGCTGTTCCCCGGTGCGGTCATTGATGGGATACATCAAGATCTGGCAATTGGGCAGAGCTCTATCGTTATTCTTGCAAGCTAATGGGGGTCTAGGGTTCAGGGTAGTGCCTTATCCAGGGCTCTAGTATGGACAGGTATTGGTCCAGAAAGCATTACCTCACCTTCATTACGTATTGGGGCAGCTGCTTCAGCAGCTGGGTCTGGCCTCGAGCCTTGGGAGGTTGTTTAAAAGAATTTTTTTTTTTTTAAAAAGAGCAGATTCATAACTAGCATTATGTGCATTTTGACAAGATTTGATGGTATAATGACTCCAAATTGCTTTGTCACCTTGAAATATCTAAAACCTAACCTTTATTTGCTTCTCCCTATTTTTTCTGTGCAATAGGTGTGATGAGTTGCTTAGAGGCCTTGGTTCTGGGTCCAGCCCATATTCCTGAAGCCTGTGAAATGTATCTCTCCAACAGTTTTTTTTTTGTGGATTTTTTTTTGAGTTTCAAGACCTAGAATTCCACAACAAATCCACATGCTCTGTAGTCATCGGAATGCAATCCGGCCATGGAAGTTTTGTCAGGTGTAGATGAGTGCACTAAGTAGCAGAGGTCTTCGGGGTCGCCTGTTTAGGAGGGTCCGTGAGTTGTAAGAGCATCAGGTACATGGGACAGGTAAGCTCTGTGAACTCTGACGTCCGCAAAGTAAGGAAAGGCCCCAACAGATTGTGGAACAAGGCCCCAGGATGTGTCAGTGAGAGAGGTATCATCCCCATCCCCAGTATGATCCACAATCAATGGAGCCACCCCAGGCGGTTTGGGACAGTCTTAGTACCTCAGTGGGCCAGTATGTTTTGTACTGCTGCCCCCAGGGCTAACACCATCTGTTTGCCCCTGCGAGATTTAAGGGGGAATGTGATAGCGTTGGGAAGGCCCAAGAGAACATATGCCGGGAAGTGGGGAAGTTGGGTTTTGAAGTGAGCGTCCACGTCATCCAGGATCTGCTGCCCATATGCCCCTATAGAGGGGCAGTCCCAAAGTAAATGAGGGAGGGTACCCGGCGAGCCGCAGGCTCTCCAAGAGTGTGGACTGAGAGGGGTTGCCCCTATGGAGGCAAACCGGGGTCAGGTACCAATAGGTGGCCCCCTTTGTGGCAGTCTCAGTGGAGCTCACATTGTGAGCCGTGTGTCGTGCCCTATAGAAGATATCATGCCATTCTTTCTGTGTCATGGTCCTGCCTAACTCCCCATCCTCGATTCTGGCCCAGGGTCTTCCCAGCATCCGGAGTGAGTTTGACAAATGTATATAAATTAGAATAAACGAGCATTGCTGTGGCGTGTGAGCAGCCATTTCTCAAATGTAGGGAGGTGTCTTTCTGCACCCTCCCATAAGTCCCTACTCAACACCCAGTGTCGGACCTGAAGTTAACGATACCGCTCCGTTTCCGGTATGCCCTGTTCTCTGTGAAGATCAATAAAAGATTGAGGTCCCGAGAGATCGAAGAGGTGACGGACAGATCTGAAAGAAACAGGTTAGTATTAGATTCCTTACATTAGAATATCCCCAGGCGTCAGACTGGATCCGAAATATTTTGCGTAGCAGTACCCCTGCGCATCGGTAGGCGTCGTCTGCTACTCGGCATCGTTGGCGCTGGGATGACGTCGTTGGAGTACTTAGACGCCGTCCTCGCACACTGACGTCAGTTCTTTTTTCCGCGCTAGCAAGCGCAGGTCCAGAGAAAGTGGTACCCTTTAGTCACTTTGACTAAGCTTTTTCGATCCTTTTTAATCCTCCCGAACAGCGGGTTCGGGATATTCAGGCTCTGATTCCGATCTTTCATCCTTTATCCCGAGTCTCGGTCCGGTTGACGCTGTGGCTTCTGGGGCTGATGGCCTCCTGCATCCTTCTGGTGCATCACGCCAGGTGGCGGATGCGGGCTCTGCAGTGGGACCTGAAGTTTCAGTGGGCCCAGCATCAGGGCAACTTGTCCGACCATGTCTTGATCTCGGAGGGCACTGCAAGACCGTTGCAGTGGTGGCTCACGGACCGCGATTGGGTCAGCGGCAGATCCCTCTCCCTACCCCAACCGGAGCACATAGTTGTGACGGACGCGTCCCTCCAGGGCTGGGGGGGGCACATGGGAGAGGCGGAGATCAGAGGCCTCTGGTCTCCGGCAGAGTCCCGGCTCCACATCAACCTTCTGGAGCTGCGGGCGATCCGGCTTGCACTGAAGGCATTCCTCCCCTCTGTCCGGGGGAGTGTAGTGCAGGTGTTCACGGACAACACCACCGCCATGTGGTACTGCAACAAACAGGGCGGGTGGGGCTGTGGACCCTTTGCCAGGAGGCTCTGCGCCTCTGGCAGTGGCTGGAACATCAGGGCGTGACCCTGGTGGTTCAACACCTGGCAGGTTCCCTGAACGCCAGGGCAGACTAACTCAGCCATCTGTGCATGATGGCTCACGAATGGCGTCTGAACTCGGACGTGGCGCAAGGCCTCTTTCAGCAGTGGGGAGAGCCTTGGTTAGATCTATTCACCACAGAAGAGAACGCGCAATGTCATCAGTTATTTGCATTTTCAAGGCGGCACTCGCTCGGAGATGCTTTTCGTCGCGAGTGGAGTTGCGGTCTGTTGTACGCCTTTCCGCCTATACCACTTCTGCCCAGAGTGCTGAAGAAGATCAGGCGTGACCGGGCCCAAGTCATCCTTGTGGCTAAGGACTGGGCACGAAGATACTGGTATCCGGAGCTATTCAGCATGTCAGTCGATCTCCCGATTCGTTTGCCTCTTCAGGAGAACCTTCTGTCGCAGCAACAGGGGACGGTCCTCCACCCGAACCTGTCCAGTCTCCACTTACATGCGTGGAGATTGAGCGGCAGCAGTTAAGGCCATTTGACTTGCCTCCTGAAGTCTGTAATGTGATTCTGGCAGCCAGGCGTCCCTCCACAAAATCGGTATACGCCTGCAGGTGGAACACATTTGTGGCATGGTGCACAGCAAAAGCTGTGGATCCCCTTTCTGCCCCTCTTTCAGAGGTTCTCCTCTTTCTTCTTTCTCTTGCCCAGCAGGGCTCTGCTATGGGCACTCTAAAGGGCTACCTCTCTGCCATTTCCACCTTCTTATGGCTCCCTGATCAGCCCTCTTTGTTCAAGTCCCCGGTTGTAAATAGGTTTTTGAAGGGCATCACTCATATGTTTCCTCCTGTTCCTTTCGTGATGCCTCAGTGGGACTTGAACCTTGTTCTGACTTATCTGATGTGCGATCCCTTCGAGCCACTTCATAACTGTCCTCTTCGTCTCCTTACTCTTAAGACTGCATTCCTGGTTGCCATCACCTCTGCCAGGAGAGTGAGTGAGCTCCAGGCTCTTTCTTCTCAACCTCCCTTCCTTTCTGTCTATCCAGACAAAGTTGTGTTGCGGACGCGACCCTCTTTCCTGCCCAAAGTAGTCACAGCCTTCCACATCGGTCAGTCTATCACCTTGCCCACCTTCTTTCTGCCTCCGCATCCCTCGAAAGAGGAAGAGGCTCCACAGTCTGGACCCAAAACGTGCGCTCTCATATTATCTGGATCGCACATGCCAGTTCCGGGTGGATGACTAACTCTTTGTTGGTTACGTGGGCGCTAAGAAGGGACCGGTGGTGCACAAACGGACCATTTCTCGATGGGTCGTCTTGTGTATCGAGGCTTGTTACTCTCTGGCTAAAAAGGAGCCTCCTGTGGGGCTACGTGCCCATTCCACTCTGGCCACGGCGGCTACTACTGCCCTGGGTCTGGGAGTCCCCTTGCAGTACATCTGTCAGGCAGCTACGTGGGCCTCGCTGTAAACGTTCGCAAGACACTACTGCCTGGACAGCCAAGTCCGGAGAGATTGCTTTTTCGGCTGTTCCATTCTCCAGGACTTTCTGGTGTGATCATTGGTTTGCAGACCCACCACCGGGGTTGGTATTGCTGGGGTATCTATTCTAAGGTAAGGAATCTAATACTAACCTGTTTCTTTCAGATGCACACGTTACTTACCTTCGGTAACGATATATCTGTAAGAAACAATAGTTAGTATTAGATTCCTTACCGCCCCACCCATCCTCCCCGTTCTGCGAACCGATATCTAGGGTTACGGTCATCCCCTTTCAGGGCCCTAGTTTTTATGGCACCAGTGTTGGTTTTTATCATGGCTCTGCGTTTCTGGCGCGGAAAAGCTGTGTATAAGAACTGATGTCATCGCGCGAGGGCGGCGTGTAAGTACTCCCACGTCATCCCGACGCCGATGACGGACGCGGAGCCACAGACGACGCCTACCCACGCGCAGGGGTACTGCTACACAAAATTTTCCGGATCCAGTCTGACGCCTGGGGATATTCTACGGTAAGGAATCGAATACTAACTACTGTTTCTTACAGATATATCGTTACCGAAGGTAAGTAACTTGTGCAACGGCAAGCCTCCTTAGTCCAGTGGGAGAACTCTAACTCCGCGGCATCTAGGCCCGCTGCGAAGTTGGGATTATAGACTATGGGCTTGATCAGGACGGGAAAGTCGGGAGTCCCTTAGAGGTAAGCGACCCTGTCCCAGGCCAGTAGAGTAGGGGGGAGTCACCTTGGAGAGAGAGAGAGATTCCGAGGCCTGTGTGTGCACGCGCAAGAAAAGGACCCCCCCATTCTCCATAGGGCCGGCCAGCGAGAGACCTATCCATAAATAACCAATGCTTCTCGGATTCTGGGCAGGACCACTCTACCAACGCTGTCATTTGGGCAGCTTGCCAGAAAGCCTGGAGGTCCGGGACTTCCAAGCCCCCCCTTGCCAGGATCACTATGTGAGCTCCCTCTGGAGCCGAGCCCGCTGGTCTCTCCAGATGAAACGTTCTATGTCCCTTTGTAGTGACTTAAGGTTCCTTTCGGGGGTACCAGTGGGAGTGAGTGGAACAGATAAAGGAGCTGGGGAAAGATCACCATTTTCACAACTGCAATATGCCCTAGCCAAGATAGCGAGTGCAGTCTCCATTTCTGGAGGGAATCTCAGACCTGCCGCAGGATTTCTGCTTAATTCAACTAGTTGGTGACCTGACCTGACCCTGGTCTGTGAAGGTCGCTCCACCCGCCGCGCGGCTCCCCCTGAGTGCGCCCGGTCTCCCTGCCTGCCCCGCTTGATCACCGCTGCCCCTGTGGCATAGGTTTGTCTTCTCAGCCCTGTGCCCTGTGCCCTGATCTGTGTCTTCTCTGCCCTGTGCCCTGATCTGTGTTAATTGTGCCGTTACTCGCTCCCTTGTGCCCCTGCTCCGTACTCTGTGCTCCTGGTGATTTTGTTGTGCCCTGTGATTGTTGTGCCGTTTTTTCGCTTCCCTCTGCCCCTGCTCTGGGAGCTTCGCTCCTTGCCCTCTCGTGTCCGCTTCCCACCAGCACCCCCTCCCCGCTCCCTGCCGCTGCTCCCCTGCGGCCCCGCCCCCCTCCTCTGCACCACGATCCCCGCGCCACCCCGCTCCCACCTCCCAGCTGCTCTTCCCTCCCACCGCACCACATATGGCGGAGCGCACGCGCCGATTGTGCGCCAAAGGCAAGCCCGTCTGCGCCCGTCCGCGCCTGGACTGCGTCCAGCACCAGGACCCCTGCCCCCCGCGACGACGGCTGCCCACACGACGGACCTACAACGCCGCCTCCCTCCACGCACTCAACGCCGGCCGAACCCCCGCCTGCTACCGAGCCACCCCGAAACGCACCCACGGACCCTTCACCTGCCAAGCCTGCAAATTCACCTGCCTCCGGACCTGCACCGCACCCACCAAGCCGAGCACCAACAACAGCCACCTCAAGTGCATCCTGCTCAACACCCGCTCCGTCCATCGAACTTTGGAACCTGCTCGACACAACTTCACCAGACGCCGCCTTCCTCACAGAAACCTGGATGAACGCCTCCTCTGCACCCGCCCTCGCCATCCCAGACGGATACAAGATCACCCGGAGGGACCGTGTCAACCAGACTGGAGGAGGCATCGCCATCATACACAAGGACACCATCCGCATCACGACCGACTCCAACGACACCTTCTCCGCCGCCGAGCACCTCCACTTCCAGATACACACCGACCCAAAGACAACCCTCAGAGGCACCCTCGTCTACAGACCCCCGGGACAACGCACACAATTCAGCGAAGACATCACGGACTTAATCAGCCCGCACGCCCTCCCCTCCGCTGACTACATCTTCCTAGGGGACCTCAACTTCCACCTGGAGAACAACAAGGACCGCAACACCGCCGCCCTCCTGGACAACCTCGCCAACCTCGGACTCAAGCAACTGGTCAACACCCCCACCCACTACGCCGGCCACACGCTTGATCCCGTCTTCTCATCCAGCAAGCACATCACCTTCAGCCACTCCACCGGACTTCACTGAACCGACCACAGCTGCGTCCACTTCAGCTTCAGAAGAACCACGACCCACCACCACCCGCAACAGGTTCCTCACAGGAGCTGGAGCAAGATCACCGCAGAGCAGCTCACCACCTCCCTCAGCCAGAACCCACCCGCCAGCACAACGGACCCCAACGAAGCAGCCCACAACTTCACACAGTAGCTGACCGCCTGCGCAGACGACCTCGCGCCACTGAAGAACCCTCCCAGCAGACCCAGAAGCAAGAAAGCCACCTGGTTCACCGATGAACTCAAGGACTCCAAGAAGAACTGCCGCACCCTCAAGAAAGCCTGGCTCCTCGACCAGACAACATGACCGCCCTCAAACAAGCCACCTGCAAGCACCACCAGCTGATCTGCATCACCAAGAAGAAATCACTGAAGGAACGACTGGACAACAACGCCCACGACAGCAAGGAACTCTTCAGCATCGTCAAGGAGTATCCAACCCCAGCACCGGCAACAACGACATCACTCCTTCACAAGACCTCTGCGACTCTCGCGCCTTGTTCTTCCACCGCAAGATCGCCGACATCCACAACAGCTTCGGTGCACCATCCACGCACCCAACCACCGAACCAGCGCACCCAACCGCCACCCTCCGCACCTGGACCACGGTGACCACCGAAGAGACAGCCCGCACGATGAACACCATCCACTCCGGATCTCCAACCGACCCCTGCCCCCACCACGTCTTCAACAAGGCCGACTCCATCATCGTACCCCAACTCTGGGACATCATCAACATCTCCTTCAACACCGCCACCTTCCCGGAGAGCTGGAAGCATGCCGAGCTCAGCGCCCTACTGAAGAAACCAACAGCGGACCCCACCGACCTCAAGAACTTCCACCCCTTCTCGCTCCTCCCTTTTCCTGCCAAAGTCATCGAGAAGACCATCAACAGACAGCCTGCCGCCTTCCTCGAGACGAACGGATCCCTTGACCCCCTCGCAGTCCGGTTTCCGAGCCAACCACAGCACCGAGACCGCCCTCATCGCAGCCACCGACGACATCAGAACCCTGCTCGACAACGGGGAAATAGCGGCCCTCATCCTCCTGGACCTCTCCGCAGCGTTCGACACTGTCTGCCACCGCACCCTGGTCCAACGCCTCAGCAACACAGGTATCCAAGAGAAGGCACTGGAGTGGATCATCTCGTTCCTCGCCGGAAGAACACAGAGTCCGCCTCCCCCCATTTTGATCCGAGGCCACCGAAGTCATCTGCGGCGTACCGCAAGGATCATCACTCAGCCCCACCCTCTTCAACGTCTACATGAGACCCCTTGCAGCCATCGCACGCCAACACAACCTCAACATCATCTCCTACGCCGACGACACCCAACTGATCCTCTCCCTCACCAGAGACCCCGCCACCGCCAGAACTAGCCTACACGAAGGGATGAAAAGTGGATGAAGAACAGCTGCCTGAAACTGGCCTCCGACAAGACGGAAGTCCTCATCCTAGGACCATCGCCCTCCGCCTGGGACGACTCCTGGTGGCCCCCCGCCCTGGGCACCACACCCAAGCCAACAGACCACGCACGCAACCTGGGCTTCATCCTGGACTCCTCCTGGACTCCTCCCTCTCGATGACCAGACAAGTCAACGCCGTCTCCTCATCATGCTTCAACACCCTACGCATGCTCCACAAGATCTTCAGATGGATCCCGACCGAAACCAGGAAGACGGTCACCCAGGCACTCGTCACAAGCCGACTGGACTACGGAAACACCCATCTACGCCAGAACCACAGCCAAGCTACAGAAAAGACTCCAACGCATCCAGAACGCCTCCGCCTGACTAATCCTGGACATCCCCCGATGCAGCCACATCTCCGGCCACCTGAGGGACCTGCACTGGCTCCCCGTCAGCAAGAGAATCACGTTCAGACTCCTCACCCACGCACACAAGTCTCTCTACGACCTGGGCCCCAAGTACCTCAACGACCGCCTGACCTTCTACACGCCCACCCGCCAGCTACGTTCTACAAGCCTCGCCGCCGTACCACGCATCCGAAGAGCCACCGCCGGAGGAAGATCCTTCTCCTACCTGGCGGCCAAGACCTGGAACTCCCTCCCCACCCACCTTCGGCTGACCAGGACCATCTTGCCTTCAGGAAACCACTCAAGACCTGGCTGTTCGAGCAATAGCGGACCCCTTCCCCCAAGCGCCTTGAGACCCTTCCGGGTGAGTAGTGCGCTATACAAATGTTATGATTGATTGATTGATTATTGCGGCTGAGACTTGCAAACCTAAGTAAGGGATCGTAGCCAGAGCCCACTGGACCGGGTAGGATTACTGTAGGTGCCCCAATGTTTCAGGCTCCAAGGAGAGATCGAAAGCTTGTGACTTGTGCATGTTAATTTTAAAGCCCGATGCTAGTGCGAACATGTCCAGTTCAGCCAGAAGGGCGGGCAGAGACTCCCAGGGATGTTCTAGTGTGGCCACCACGTCGTCGGCTTATAAGCAGAGTTTGTGCTCCGTCGCCCCAAAGCGCGCCCCCCTGATGCTAGGCTTGTCCCGAACCCCTTTGGGCCATGGGAACCATATACAGGGCGAACAGAAGCCGAGACAGGGGGCAGCCCTGCCTTGTCCCCCCCGCATATAGTAAACGCCGACAAAATTACCCTGTTCATCCGCACTGTGGGTGTAAGATTCGCGTAGCTGCCAAAAACCCAATTGATGAAACGGCTAGGGAGACCGAAGTGAAGCAGAGTTGCCTTTAGGTACGACCAGTGGACCCTGTTGAACGCCTTTTGGGCGACGACCGAGAAGATCATACGCTCTGCCGGGAAGCGCTCGTATCTGTCCACCAGGTGCAGGAGCCACTTGGTGTTAAAGAGTTGACGTCCGGGAACAAACCCGGACTGATCTGGATCGATTAGGCGGGGGAGGTGACGGGAAAGTCTCAGCGAAAAAATTCCAGTAAAGCTCTTGAAATCTACCATAAGCAGGGATATAGGGCGAAAGGAGCCATTGAGGCTCCTGTCCTTACCCGGCTTAGGAATTACCGAAATCCATGCCTCCAGCATAGATGAGGGGAGGGGAGCGGCAGGGGTCGCCCCAATCGAGTTGAAAACCTGCACCAGCATTGGGGCTAAGACCGGGCAGAACTTCTTATAGAAAACTGAGAATAGGGCCGGACCCGGAGATTGATGGGGTTTTAAGCGAAATGCCAGCAATAACCTCGTCCAGCCGAATAGGAGCTTGCAACTCCTCCGCCTGGTTTAGGAAAAGTTTAGCAGTGGGGACTCCCTGCAGGTATTGTGCCGTGCTGTCTACAGGTAGCGCTTAAGCCGCATGTAGGGTTTCGTAGAATTGCCGAAACGTATCTGCAATCTCATGGTCCGAGTCATGTTCTCGCCCCTGTTGGTCCAGGATCCTAGTGATACGGGACGCCTGCCGTTGTGCCCTTAGTCTATTAGCAAGGAGCTTCCTGCATCTATCCCCCCCCCCCCCACATAGAATGCATGCTTGAGGCGGAGGGCAGAGTATTCAGCCCAATCTATATCCAGCCCTGCTAATTGTGCCCTGGCAGCCTTTAGTTTCTTGCACACCCTGGCCGCCCCCATCTGCTGGTGAATGAGCTCTAGCTCAACTAAACCCAGATCGTCTCTTTTCTCCCTCCTATCCTTATTGTCGGGCGCCGCTATGCCCAGAAATTCCCTCTTGACCACCGCTTTTAGGGCCTCCCAAAGAGTTGTTGTGGGGATGGTGGGGGAATCGTTAAGGTCTAGATAATTGTGATGCAGTTATGGATTTGTTATACTACTGAGGGGCACTGTAACATCGTTTCGCGGAGACACCAAAACCAACAGGAAGGCTGGTGGCGAAACCGGGAGATCCGTACCGCTGAGTGGTCAGATCAGGGGTAGGGAAGGATTTCAACCTCCCGCATCTGCTGAACCAGAGGGTCAAAGGTGAGCAGGTAGTCAATCCTGGCGTAGGTCTTATGGGGGTGTGAGTAGAGGGTATATTCCAGGGAGCCCGGGTGTTGATGCCGCCAGATGTCAGTGAGCCCAGCTTCCGCTAGCAGTCGCCTCCCATCCTCAGGACAGGGTCCCCATCTGCCCACATCGCTGTCCTGATCGGTCCACTGCGCCATCAAAGCCCAAGTTAAAATTCCCCCCTCACCCCCCAGCAGTAAGGCCCTGTCCGGAAAGCCAGTCTGCTCATGCACAACTTCTCGGATGAACCCCTCTTGGCTACTGTAAGGGTATGTGTGCCCAAGGTGAAAGTATGAGCCAGAGGTCTGCCTTTGATCTCGGCCTGCTTGCTGCCCACCTGTCCTGGAAATCTAGCAGAGACCAGTATTGCCACTCCCGCTGTTTTGGTGGTGCGAGATGAAGATTTGATATAGGAGGGCCCTGGACCTCAATCTATGCGTTTCAGTTGGCAGAAGGTGCGTTTCCTGGAGCAGGCAGTGGTGAGCCCCTGAGTGCTCAAGGAAGGACAAGACAGACCGCCTTTTGGTGGGATTATTAAGCCCATTAACATTAAGGGACAGGATCTTAATGTCGGCCGTCATAAGAGGGGACCCCAAAGTGTGCTAAGAACAGTAATTCCAAAGCCTGGAAATCGAACTCAAAGGCACAAGGTGCAACTACTATCAGCTCTTCACATCTGGAAGAAGGAGAGAACCCAAGAACCGTTAACAAAGAACATACAAATGAAAACATCAACAAGCAAAGTCTGCAGAAGTCCTGGGCGGTGCGACCCATGGAGAGTTGTGAGATGGATAGCAGGAGTACCCGCTGCCCCCACCCCACACAGGTCCCCGCCTATTAGATCAGCATGGATCCCACATGAAATACAGCTATCATTATCAGAGCCGATCTAAGTCAGTCTGTGGCCGTTGAGTTGCCAGACGAAGAGTTCAGCACCGCTGTGCGCTCTTTAGCCATTGCCTCCGGGTCCGGGCGAAGGTGCATCGGAGATTTCCTAATGCGTTGCCATCTTGTAGTGCTGTCTTGGAGGCGTCCTTCTCCGGAGTGTCCCGGTCTCCATCCGATAGATGAAGTGCTGAGGCCTCTCGAAGCCTACCCTCCCACTTGAAGATGAGCCGGAACAGGTGGCCCCAGGAATAAGATGTCTTTGGAGTGCAGGAACGCAGTGACAGGCTGAAACTCCCTACGCTTCTGCAAAGTTGAGATCGCCAGGTCATGGTAGAGGAGAGGCCGGCAAGAGGGAAGTCTATGGGGGTGCTTGGCCCGCGCCTCCCGCAAAATGTGTTCTTTGTGTTGGAAATCGTGCATGCATGTCAGGATGTCAGGAGGAGGGGCAGTCACTGATCTTTTAGAACCCACACAATGCGTCTGGTCCAGCTTGATCCATTGCTCCGGGGAGTCTCCCAAGATATGATGAAACAGTTCCACGATGAAGGCTTCGAAGTGTTGCCCCCCTGACCCCTGAGGCACCGCCTGATCCGGATATTGTTTCGGCTGGAACGATTCTCCAGGTCTGCCACGTGGGCCTGGAGGTCCAATTGCTGGTCCTGGAGCCGCAGAACTTCTTGCTAGAGCTGTGCCACTTCCTTGTCTCTCGCCGCTGTTTGTGTCTCCAGATCATCTACTCTCTCACCCACTGAGTCAATGTCCCTGCGAATCTCCCGGATCTCAGCATTCCGATCTCTTTTCATGGTATGAAACTCCTTTGCGAGGGTTGCAAAGAGAGCTTCAAGGACGCTATGGGTGACCGGCCCATTTTAATCGGTCTGCCCGTGTCTCGTTGAGGATCCCTCCTGTGGTGTCAGTGCTTCAGCCCCTCCAGCCCCAGGTTTAAGGTAAAGATACTTTACAGAGCAGTCCTTCCTGGATTTATTGGTGGATTCCTCTTCCCTGGCTATGTGCTAGCTGTACTATGGCGAGGGAGAGGAGGTAAAACACTCTGGATCAGGAGTGCCCTCCTCCAGGCCGACGCTGCTATTAGTCTAGTCCCAAAGGGCTATAAGGGGTGGCGTGCTACGTAGGTCTCCACACACGGCTTCCTGGCTTAGCTCATCCCCAGGACCATTCCACAGCATCGCCACAGCTCCCTTCCTCCAGCCGCGCACTGAGGCTGCTATGCATGCTTCCCCAGATCCGTAGCCTGAGCAATGCGCTGTGGGGCTCAGTAGCTCCACTACTCGGCTAGTACAGATGCTCCACCAATGCTCACCCGCCAGTGGGGGGTGGGGGGGGGGAACACGATTTCCCCTGTGGTGTTGCGCAGGGGGGAGCTCCGCAGAGTGGTCAGAAAAGACACCCCCGCCAGCTGGGGGAAGGAGGCCCCGGAGGGTCAGGCTCGTGGTCCGAACGCTGTGACCCCTAGACTACCCCAGTGTGTGCCTGGGCCCAAATCGACCCGGCCCGGCCATCTCTCTAGGAGACCCTTTTGCTGTCTGACAAGCGCGAGCATCAACGAGAGCGCACTTAGGACCCGGCCCCCCGGCCCCGCCCCTACCTCATCAAGTCCAGTGGTGGCCGGTCAGCCACAAGGGGCGACCGGCCTCTTAGTACTTTCGGGGGCAGAGTGATGCACTTCCGGTGGGGCAGAGGGCGGAGGCTGGGGACCTATTTAGGTTCCGGGGGCGGGGATCCCGGCCTCTCTTTCCTCTGCTCCACCGGACCGATGGCATGCGCCCAGAGGCGTCTCCCTCTCCCACAATGTATCACAAGGATGGACCCGGAGCGTGGCTAAGAGCCTGGAATGTCTCAGTGAGGCAGCGAAAAGGGACTGGGTTGTGCTCAGCTAAGGGCCGCCCGCGTCACATTCCACAGGGAATGGTCATCAGTGAGGCGATGTATCACAATGACGGTATGCAGTTATTAAATATTGGTACGGATCCCTGATTTGTAGAATTGTCATCGGTCATTCAGAGCGCAGGTGGGGAAGGTGACAGACCTGTGGGCCCTGGTCACCTTTGTGGCGGTAGAAAGACCTTGGAAGAGTAAAATTGACCGACGGAATTGACGGGAGTCCGCCTTGCGTACTCCCTAGGCCAGCACTGAGGGGGGAGACGGTAAGCTCTCTGCTGTAAAATATGGCCCCGGCTGGGGAGGCTAGGGCGACAGGTTACGAGTCTCCCGGGTCCCTGGTCAGCCTGGTGGTTGGAGGGTGGGCCCCTGGAGAGGGCAGACAAGGATCAGAGGTTTGGGGCAAACTCCTCATGGGCGCAGGTGCGTTGCACCTTGTGTGGATGCCCTGCATGGAAGATGTGAGCTGGAAGGCCCCTTAGTGCTAGAGGAGAAGAATCCGGCTGAAGAAGATCTGGAAAGCCAATAATAAAATTGTGTTGATAACTGTAAATAATAATTTTGAAATGCCTTGTCATGTTGATGAAATGTCAAATATTAAACATGGCCGTTTTACACCCACGCAAATCTCTGTTGATGATTCTAATGTGGGTTGTCCGGTATCAGGAGGGAGCGGGGAGCATGCTGGGGATCCGGGTCCTATTATTGTGAATCAGAAAATAGAGTTGCTGTCCAGTTCTCTGGAGACTTTCTGTTTCTCTTCTGTTTTCAGAATTGAGGGTCAATTTCAAAGTGTTAGTGTTGTTCCAGCAGGGGCTGCTCCTACAGTCTACTGAAAAGTGACTCCTGAGTGATGAATGTTACTACTGAGGACACAATGTCATAGCCATTCTTGCATGCAAAGGGGGTGCAAGCATACGATGGACTAAGGCATAGAAGCAAATATGTGCACATGGTCCAGATATTTTAATGTAGTCTTCAAGGGTATTTTCTGCTTTGGCCTGTGGAGTCTGACTTAAGACATCTCATCAAAATAGGGTTTATGACAACAGGTCAGGTTATGACTTGGGGCAATGATTGTAGAGGGGTAACGCAGAGGGAACTGTTGGTGACCAGACTTTGAAAGAGTTCAAATAAGTCAGTATTTTCTTGGTCTCTAGTAAGCCCGCTCTCCAGTAATGGGGGCTGGGCATGCAGCCTAAGACCGTTCTGTATCCAGGCTGGATCGAAAGTGACGTAATAGAGAAAGGGTGAAGCTCTTTATCACACTTTGATAACCGGTGTTTCAAGGTAATGCATTACAGTTGGTAACATGCATTACAGACATTTTTAGGTCTCGCCTGAGCCAATGCGCTTGTGCATTGCTCCGGCAAGACTTATGTAGGGGCTCCAGGAAATGCTCCCAGAGGCCTTTGGAATGCGGATTATGGCCAGTGCATGTGCGCCGGGCGCGGGCTCACCATTTGCTCCCCCGCATCAGACTTGAAAGGAATGTGCTACATTTGCTCCCCCGCATCAGTCTTGAAAGGGATGAGCTCCCTCGCCCCCGCCACAGCAATGCTGAGAGCTTGTCTTGTGACGTGATTGGTGCGCTCGCGCTCTCTGGCAGTGCTCACTGTACTCATGCTGGCTCCAGAGGCCAGGCCGGCGGAGGGGCATTGTGTCCTTACACCCGACTCAGAGCTCACCTCTCGCTCTCTCTCTGGCATGCTATAGATCATGTCTGTCTGCATTCCTCCCATGCCACTCATCTCTCTCGCATGTTTCCATCCGCCTGTCTCCTCTCACCTCTCTGTAAACACGGACGGACGTTTCCGCCCCTCATCTCCCGGCCTCTCCTCACCTCCCCAACACACCTTCTTTCATCCCCATCCCATCCCGTCCTTGTCTTTTATCGCTATCCCACCCCCGTTGGGTTTTCCACTCGCTGCCGCAACGGCCCCCATTGTATAAACCCTCTCTTCCATTCTCCACCCTATCTCTCTCTACGAGCCTGCCACTGAGGCTTGGGTCTGTATTAAAACAGGGACACGCCCAGGGTCTGCCACCCACCCCCACCGGGCGCTGCTGCAGAGGGGAGCCCTCTCATTAAACTGGCTCTGTATTGGGGCGCAGCACCTTTGGGCCAAGCCCACCCTTTTCTTAAACTGTCACTGTGGTCACCTGGGATACTATACAATAAACACAATATCTGGAATACTTGGCTCCAAGCACTGACAGTGTTCTTTATTCACAGCCAAGTCAATGAAATACTTCATTTAACGCGTATCTATGTACTCCAGTCAGAGTAATATACTCCTGTGTGGCCCACTGTGAGTGTCTGAATGAGAGCCACGTCCTTGGATTTCATTCAGTGTCCTCTGCATAATCCATTCAGCTCCGTCTGTATATTACAATCAATGCTCCCCCTGTATGTATCCGGGTGCGTCTGCCACAAAGTCCTCTGTCTCTATAAGCCAATCATAACAGAGTCTGTGTATTCAGCCCTGTCCCCGTCTAAATATTCCAGAGCACGCCCTATCTTTATGGTCCAATCCGAGGCCCTTGCAGTACACTTCAGTCGTAGGCCAGACTAATACACTTCAATCACAAACCTTTGTGGCATGTATCATTCATAGCCCTGTCTGGAAAAAACTGCAATTGTGTCCTGTCTGGTACGTATCAATCTTCACCCTGTCTAATATACACGAATCACCACCCTGTCTGATACACTTCAATCACTGGTACCTATCAATCATCAACTTCTGATTAACTTCGATCAGAGCCCTGTCTGATGCATCAATCCAAGCCTTGTCTTTGTACTACATTCACAGCCATGTCAAGCAACATCACTTATTGCCATCCACGCACTCTTCACTCAATGCGCTATTCATCAATCATGATGCAGTCTAGGCGCTTGAATTAGAATACTTCAGTGAGAGCATTGTCTGCATACCGGAGCTACCCCGGTGTGCCTAAAGGATAAGTTATTCTGTGTAACTCAACCATGACCTCTACTCCATTGCCTTCAAAGTCTGTGTGTTCAATCACTGCTCTGTGTACATAATTCCTTCACTGCCACCTTCATATAGGAAGAAGCCATCTTTCAATATTGGCCCAGTCCAATACACTTCAGTCATAGATGCGGCTAGTCCTGCTTCAGGCATATCCCTGGCCATATTCCAATCATAGGCCTTTGTGATGTAATGACAGCTGTGTCAGCTGAGCTATGCCTCTGTCATCGTCCATTCGCTCTAGATTGCAATTTCATCCCTTTTCTGTACGTCAAGCATCTCCCTGTCTATAATGGTCCACTTCTATCATGAACATTTCTATGTGTTCAATCATACTCTGGCTGGCAAGCTTCAGTCCTAGTCCTGTCTGGTATATTTCAATCCAAGCCATGACTGTTATCTTTCTTTTAAAGCTCCTTCTATATCATGGGTGCTCACAAGCATTTTCCCAGGGGGCAAAATACACACACACTACCCCCCCACACACACAACCCCCCCCCACACAACCCCCCCCCCCACACACACACACACACACCCACACAACCCCCCCACACACACAACTCCCCCACACACACACAACCCCCCCCACACACACAACCCCCCACACACCCCCCCCACACACACAACCCCCCCACACACACAACCCCCCCACACACGCAACCCCCCCACACACGCAACCCCCCACACACACAACCCCCCCACACACAACCCCCCCCACACACAACCCCCCCCACACACAACCCCC
This sequence comes from Lissotriton helveticus, assembly GCF_964261635.1. Taxonomy (NCBI): domain Eukaryota; kingdom Metazoa; phylum Chordata; class Amphibia; order Caudata; family Salamandridae; genus Lissotriton; species Lissotriton helveticus. The sequence goes on along the minus strand of NC_136069.1, from coordinate 1,505,079,259 downwards.
CCCACACACACAACCCCCCCCCACACACAACCCCCCACACACACAACCCCCCCACACACACAACCCCCCCACACACACCAAACACACCCCCAACCCCTCCCACACACACCCCCACCACCCACCCCCACACACACCCACCCCCACACCCACCCCCACACACACCCCCACACACAACCCCCCACACACACAACCCCCCACACACACAACCCCCCACACACAGCCCCCCACACACACAGCCCCCCACACACAGCCCCCCACACACAGCCCCACACACACAACCCCACACACAACCCCACACACACACAACCCCACACACACACAACCCCACACACACACAACCCCACACACACAACCCCACACACACACAACCCCACACACACACAACCCCACACACACAACCCCCCACACACAACCCCACACACAACCCCACACACAACCCCACACACAACCCCACACACAATCCCACTCACAACCCCACACACACACAACCCCCCACACACACAACCCCCCACACACACAACCCCCCACACACAACCCCCCACACACAACCCCCCCACACACAACCCCACACACACACAACCCCACACACAACCCCACACACAACCCCACACACACAACCCCCCCACACACAACCCCCCCACACACAAACCCCCCACACACAAACCCCCCACACACAAACCCCCCCACACACAAACCCCCCCACACACAAACCCCCCACACACAAACCCCCCACACACAAACCCCCCCACACACAAACCCCCCCACACACAAACCCCCCCACACACAAACCCCCCACACACAAACCCCCCCACACACAAACCCCCCCCACACAAACCCCCCCCACACAAACCCCCCCCACACAAACCCCCCCACACAAACCCCCCCACACACAACCCCCCCCACACACAACCCCCCCCACACACAAACCCCCCCCACACACAAACCCCCCCCACACACAAACCCCCCCCACACACAACCCCCCCCACACACACAACCCCCCCCACACACACAACCCCCCCACACACACAACCCCCCCACACACACAACCCCCCACACACACAACCCCCCACACACACAACCCCCCACACACACAACCCCCCACACACAACCCCCCACACACACAACCCCCCACAAACACAACCCCACACACACAACCCCACACACAACCCCACACACAACCCCACACACAACCCCACACACAACCCCACACACAACCAACCCCACACACACAACCCCCCCACACACACAACCCCCCCACACACACAACCCCCCCACACACACAACCCCCCACACACACAACCCCCCCACACACACAACCCCCCCACACACAACCCCCACACACAACCCCCCCACACACAAACCCCCCCACACACAAACCCCCCACACACAAACCCCCCACACACAAACCCCCCACACACAAACCCCCCCCACACAAACCCCCCCACACACAAACCCCCCACACACACAAACCCCCCACACACACAAACCCCCCCCCCACACACAAACCCCCCCCCACACACAAACCCCCCCCCACACACAAACCCCCCCCACACACAAACCCCCCCCCACACACAAACCTCCCACACACAAACCTCCCACACACAAACCTCCCACACACACAAACCCCCCCCACACACACAAACCCCCCACACAAACCCCCCCCACACACACAACCCCCACACACACAACCCCCACACACACAACCCCCACACACACAACCCCCACACACACAACCCCCACACACAACCCCCCCACACAACCCCCCCACACAACCCCCCCACACAACCCCCCCACACACAACCCCCCCACACACAACCCCCCCACACACAACCCCCCCACACACAACCCCCCCACACACAACCCCCCCACACACAACCCCCACACACACAACCCCCACACACACAAACCCCCACACACACAAACCCCCACACACACAAACCCCCACACACACAAACCCCCACACACTCAAACCCCCACACACAAACCCCCCCACACACACACACAAACCCCCCCCCACACACACACCCCCACACACAAACCCCCCCACACAACCCACACACCCAACCACACACACACCACAACCACACACACACACCCACACACACACCACAACCACACACACCACAACCACACAACCACACACACACAACCACACACACACAACCACACACACAACCACACACACACAACCACACACACACAACCACACACACACACACAACCACACACACACACAACCACACACACACAACCACACACACACAACCACACACACACAACCACACACACACACAACCACACACACACACAACCACACACACACAACCACACACACACAACCACACACACACAACCACACACACACAACCACACACACACACAACCACACACACACACACAACCACACACACACACACAACCACACACACACACACAACCACACACACACACACAACCACACACACACAACCACACACACAACCACACACACAACCACACACACACACACACACACACACACACACAACCACACACAAACACACACACACACACACACACACAAACAAACACACACACACACACACACACACACACACACACACACACACACACAACCACACACACACAACCACACACACACAACCACACACACACAACCACACACAACCATCTAGCTATCGCCCTCACTCCCACAGCATCACTCAGGTGCACCACAACATCACTATGCGCTACCACTGCATCACTCAGGGGCACCACAACACCACTCAGGGGCACCACAACATCACTCAGGGGCTACCACAACATCACTCAGGGGTTACCACAACATCACTCAGGGGCTACCACAACATCACTCAGGGGCTACCACAACATCACTCAGGGGCTACCACAACATCACTCAGGGGCTACCACAACATCACTCAGGGGCTACCACAACATCACTCAGGGGCTACCACAGCATCACTGAACGCCACCGCATCACTCGTCGCCACCACAACATCAATCTGTGCAACCATTCAACAACTAGTTCAAATATGTTCTCTCAATGTTTCAAGCTTTATTTCAAATGTCACAAAAAGATGTTAATATTTCAATTCTGTTCTTGGATTTTCGTCACAATAAAATACACAACATAATCTTCACAAAAGTTATTTACAAAAGTTTAAGCTATTGCCATTATAAATTACAATAACTTTTATTTAAGTATTAATTATTTAAAAAAATTAAAAGCCATTGTTATTTGTAATAGCATTACATCTAAGTCACGTAAATTCAACACATATTGCATTACAAATGCTATAGGTGTCACATTTGCGAAAGTTTTAACTATTGGCATTGTAAATGACAAAGCTATTAATTTCGCTATTTTCAAAACCTACACATAAATAAAAAAATTGTCATTTACAACACCAATAGCTCAAACTTTCCTAATGCGAGACCTATTGCATTGCAAATGCTTGTTATTGTCTGCTCTGTAATTGTCAGGGTAACCTTTTTGTGGGGAAAATTAATGTTGAGGCCATGAGCACCCTTGTATGGCGCAGTAGCAGTGGATTACTTCTTTACTAGTTTTGAACATTGCAATTTGTGGTTGAAAATTAAAAATGTGCATACATGTTTTGTCCTAATTGTGGAGAACTGCTTTTAAGAGTGCGAGTGTTCTTGTCACTTCTTCGACAGGAACCCTTATGGTCGACTTGAGAGAAGGGAGCAGGCAGGCCTGAGCCAGAGTGTCGAACTGAATTGTTGGCGAGGAGCACTGAAGCACGAATGTTGATGAAATGTATTTTTCTCCGATATTACTGTATGGTTTTGTTCATTCGTTATTTGTAGTGTTTTAGCGAGGAGTCCATAGTAACCTTAAAATATGTCTGAATATATGTACACATGTATACTGCAATAAAAACCCAATGTACATCCACATGAGTAGTGTGAATTTTTTTGGGCTTGATGGGGGGGGGGGGGGGAGGTTTGGCGTCCTGCCCATGTATGTGCACAGCTTTCAAACCGGTAAAAGGTTCTTAGGGTTTCAATATATTTTGAAATGTACAGAGTTGAGGAAACTTGCTATCGCATTGGTTATTTTAGAAAACTACAGTTAATGTTTAACAGTTTTGTATTTTTTTGCATTATTTCGTTTGTACAAAGTGTGTTCTCAACTGAAAGCCGTTCAAATAGACCCGTCACATTTACGTGATTTCTCTGGGAAAGGACCGGCTTGGCGCACATAAAAGAATACTTTACAGGCACGTCCCCCATCATCCTACTTTGTTAGGCGCCCATGCACCATGCTTTGTTGTACCTAGGCTAGAAAATATTTCTATTCTCCAACCCCCTGTGTGGGTTGCCACAGCATTGCTATTTCGACTAACCGCTGGATTTAGACCCAGATCTCTGTATTGAAAGTGAATGTTCAGCATTCCGTCCATCTTTGTGTTGCTATATTCTAACTAATCCGTCAGATTTTAAAACGTAAAAAATATTAACACGTTTCACTCCTTCAAAGTGTTATCAAGTATATTTGATGTGTAGAATTCAGTATCATCCTCCCTAATCCCAGAAATCTAGAATCGGTGTTGTAGTTGTATTCGATGACGTAATTAAAACTAATTTGTTGGTGGAAGTGGACTAGTGGATAATTTTTCGTTGACGAGGTCCCTGTCCTTCCTGATTTGGTAATCTAGCAACTGGGCTTTATAAATGGTTAATTCCTAAAGTATGCGTTTGAATACCAAAGGGCAGCACTTATCGGCTCTTGGCGCAATAAATGGACATGTGAAAAGCCTTGCCCATATGATGGCTTTAGTGGAGCGATTAGAGGCGAAGATGTTAACGCCCAATTAAGCCCTGCGGCTAATGGGATGTGACGCGCAGCGTGTGACTCAAGTGCAGCACGTCACGCATCCACTGCAACGCCAAACCGGGTGAACGAGCGCCTCTGCCAGGGACTGGCTGCTTGAAACCTTGTAACCACGGCAAAAGGTTGTCTTTTATAGAAATATGGCTCAAACTGCCTTTCACAGGAGGGAAACAAACCAGTCCTAAAATCCGGTATTTTTAGAATATCCAACTAGACAAGTGCTTTTACATTTGGCTCCCAACTCCTTGGGCCTAGTGTGTTATCGACGCCACAACGAGTTTCCCGATGGCCAATCACTGTGGAGCTTGAACATGCCAGTCTCTTTACATGTCATTTGTGGCCCAAATGAAGATAATTCTGAATCGTTAAAGAAAAATCCCTTTACCGTGGACTCCAAACTATTTATGATCTCGATGTTAATAGTTACATGCTTGAGAAACTTATGCAGTCCAGTTTGTCTGCGTTTCGGTACTTATGCTGCTAATTAGTCCGTTATAAATGCAGCACTGAGAGGGTCTGACAAAAGGTACAAATTAAAAAAACAACTGGATCTGCTCGTGAATGGAAATGGGAAACTTGACCGTTTTGAAAAGGCTATTACATTTAATATTGATTCTGCATTTTTCTAAACACGAAACTTAAAAGGTTAATTTGTTTAAATGCAAATAAAGTATAGAATGGATTGTTTCAGTGCTACCTGTTAAAACGAGCATCAAGGACTCCAATTATGCTGTCACAAACACAATGGTTTTTTGAGGGACTGTTCATGGATGTTAATTACAAGTTCCTGAGAACCTATATACATACACCCCTTCAGGCTCTCTTGTGTTGCTCTACTATGAAAAGTCTTGGGTGGGCTGGAGAGAATGAACATTGATTCAAGTGGACACATGCTGCTTATTTCATTAAGTAGCTGACACAACTGGATGTATATCCCTCTTTGTCTTATGTACTAATCTGATGGCCTACGCAATCAAATTAAGATGTTTTCAGACAGGGGGTGGGAGTGGAAGCTTTAAGTTAAATTAGTTATTTGTTTGGAAAAGTGATTTGCGATTTATGAGGGACTACAAGCCATGGAGTTGAGTCAAGGTCCAGAAGCACATGGTCTACGGTTCTGTCTGAAGTGGACTATTGGCTCACCTCGTGCCCTCAAAGTCTTGCATTACCTTCAAGAGCCTGAACAGGTGGCAATCTTAAATTGGTGCTGCTCACAAAAATCTGCTCCACTTGGAGTCTTTACTACCTCAGCATAATAGTCATACTTTTAACAGCAAACTGAAGGCCTACATTTGGTCTGCTGTAATCTCCTGGTCTTTAGCCTGTAAAGTACAACTGATTTAGTGGGTGATTGTTTCACTTGCAAGCCTGAAATTTTATAGACTCTTCGCTCAGGCTCAAGGGTGACTTAACTTATTTTTCAATATGGGTGTAAAATGTGTTGTCAGTTGATAACCCTGCCAATATAATAAACAGTAGTGGACTTCACCCAAGCACATTTTATATCCTTATTGTCCCTTTCCAGCAACTCTGAAATGGCTGTGAAGTGCGCAAGTACTACCCACTCAAATGTGTTAAACAAAATGACTAAGAAAAAAGCAAAACTTAACGGAAAGATCTTTAGCAACAATATCATGCTATGTTTTTCGTTCAAAAACGTTATTGCGGCTAGATATAGCCATAAAAGCACAATCACATTAAAACAAATATTGTACAGATCCAAGGTCAGAATAAGGAATTCATATTATACATAGGCATTTGGGCATAATAGAAAATACCATTAAATACAGTCGTCATTATGGGATTTCATGGTTGTAAAATACATTAAAAAAATATATAAATTGCAAAGCAATTAATTAAAAGTTTAAAAAACTCAAACTCTAAAAAGAAAGAATAAAAGGCTGTCTATTTCACTTGAACCCCAGGTGCTTCCCACCAGGATTCCCTCCTCAGCCCCCCATGTATAGACTTCGACTATGTGTCCAAGTATTCATTTGTATAGGCTTAGGACACTAGTTAATAACTTTAGGCTATTCCATTTTTAGCAGGTTTCTGCGGATTAGCCACATGGAGAACAAAAACTTAGATACAGCGACCACATAGACCGGGTCAGTGTTCGACTTTAGAATCCTAAAGAAGTCTAAGTAATTCCTGACACCCAAGTTCCTACATAGTTGGATTATCCATTTACGCCTAGGATGTTTGTATGCTCCACAAAAAAGCGTAACATGGATTAGGGTTTCTTCCACAGTCTGGCACCCGGGGCAATGTGAGAGGAGACTCCAGCCCACTTGTTGGTGATTGCAAATAGCGGCAGAGTTCGATGAACGTAATCATGCTATGTTTCAATGTACTTGTATAGCATATCAGCCATGCAGAATATTCTAATAAATTGGGTGAATATTCCTGTCTTTCACTCTGCTTGTTTCTTTCATTACTAAGCTTAGTTGAGCAGTTATCAGTAAGTATAGACCTTGAAGAAAAGAACATGCTTGCAATACTACAGTGACCAAGTCTTTCACTAAAACAGAATAACATGACAAGAACAGCCAATTTCAGTTACTTACCTACATCTCTATAAGGAATCTTTAAAGTTTATTACTAAGAATCCATTAGATTATATTAAGACTTTTTATCACTTACCCCTCTAAATGCTTTACGCTCCTCCCTCTCCTAGTCTATCCTATAACCACTTACTTGCATCCCTTTCCTGCTGCCTGCACCTACCTCTCTGGACTCCTGTGGTAATTTGCCAAATCCTTGTAGTCTGCCTTTTATTACCACCATACGCTGCAAGCACAGGAGAAACCGTAAGTGCATGCACCTGAATATTGGTGATTTAGTTTCATGAAAACGTAATTGATCAGATCAATATTGCAATGCTCTGTTGGAAGCAGTATTTTTACAATCGGCCACACTTTTTTAGCAAATTTTCAAATGTTTTTTCTTTTGTTAAAATCTTAACTATTGGCACCACTTTGATCCAAATCCCTAACCTGCCCTTGAGCATCATCCTCTACTACTCAAACCCTAATAATAAAGTCTGCTAGGGAAAAATCTCGGTGGAACTCTGTTTTGATTTTGACATTCCTGAAGGTGCCTCAGGTCAATCTGACAGACCCAGCATATCTTAGTCAAGACTTCTGAAAGATCGCCCTGAGTTGATGTGATGGTAGGAGATGGCAGCAAAAAGAGGCCGTACTTGTGCATATTCTTTTCAGTGGCTCATCATGTAAATACTGGATTTCGTTTAAGAAGCCCATTGTGACCAATCGTCTTGTCTGGCTGGTCACTGAACCGGAAGAAAGCACTACTTAACCCTGCATACCCAAAATGCTATGCCACATGGAAGGTTAAATATGCTTTTCCTTGAGGCTTGGTACTAAGATCAACCTTTTGTGGGGTCGTTTTTGACAGATCTCAAGTTAACATCCAAAATGTTTAAACCTATGACAGAAATTGCACCTAACATCTATTATTCATTTAAACCACACCAGTCTCCCTTTTCTGGAGCGCTTCAAATCAGACCTTAAAGTATTTCACTCATACGTTTTGAATTTGCTCCCACCTTACACCTTGAACTTTTTCCTGTAATATTCTTCTTCTTTAAAACTGTCTTGTTTAGAGAAAAAAAAGCAATGTTAGAACATTGGAATGTTGGGAACTCTATAGAAGGCAGTAGAGTGACAGAATAGACTACTCACTCTAATTTCTCAATCGTTGTTTAATTTAGACTATAGCCCTTTATCCTCTGGCTCTACCACTTGTTAATTAGAGGTCGGTAAGCTGCTGAAAGCTTGGGGCCAGATTCCTGTCTTTAGGTCTGCTCAAGGTTCTCTTAGACACTTGAGTGCAACATTAGCTGAGCTTTCATGCAGCTTGTGCCTGCCCCACATGCTCCAGCCCCAAGAATTGTCAATGTGTTATCCTTTGATTTAAAACTAGATACCTATCTAGTGGTTGGAGTAAAAAAAAATTGAAACAGGAAAACGCAGGACCCATCCTGGCTTCCCTGCTTGAACGAACTGTGATCCTAGGCAAGTAGTTGATTTCACAGAGCCTAATTTTTTTTATCATTATCTAATGAGAACATCTTAAAATATGTGAGTTCGGCATGTTGGCTGTACAAAAAGCTCAAGTTTTTTTTAAAATAGTCTATAATGTTTCTCCAGCTGTAATAAGACTGTGACACACATTGTTTCGAAAATATTTACCGTGGTATTAATTTTATTATCATCTTAAGCATTAGGCTGACATTGGTGCGTTCCTTCTCGGTGGCTGCTGTGACTTACGCTCACCTCTTACTAGTGTATTGAAACAGAAGACAGACCACCGGAAACGCCTCATCTAACAAGTCCTCGCAGACATTTTTGTTTTGACAATGCTTCTCGGATGAGTTAATTTATGATTAAATTAAACTATTTTTGAGTTGTTTATTAAATGATTGTCTAACAAATAAAAATATGTATATTGTGTCGAGACTCAAACTTTCTTCTTGGTAGGACATGTAATATTACCGTTTATACTCTTATTAATTGTGCAACTTGTAGCATGGCCGCTTACACGTTAATCCGCACATCTGTCCCCACCATGAATGGGACGCGCCTACGGACACGGGGTCCGTAGTACATTAGCCATACGAGTGACGGACATCTGACGAAAAGGCAGCCAATAGGAAAATCGGACTCTTTCCTCTTCAGAGTTTCCTCAAAATGGGCGTGCCTAATTCCCTTCAAGCAACGTAAAGACGGCGACAGGGGCGTTGCAGCGAAGAATCGACCAATCAGTATGCATGCTTTGGACAAAGGCTAGCATCTACGTCACAATTATTAAAATAATTTTGCATGACGCAACGGCTGAGTGCTGTGTTTTTTTTTCAACTTGCGACCGCCATCTTGTCCGGCGGTGAACGATCGGGGCCGCGGGAGAGCGGAGCGGAGGAAGGTGGCGTTTCCGACTTTGCCCCGCAATGCAGTAGGGGAAAGGAACGTCCGGTTGGGCTATCCGCAGGACTGTCACTGAGGGGGCGGTGGGTCATTTAGTGGCCTTTCCTGCAGTACTGGCGCGGCCGCCGACGGGAGAAGATGGAGGCCGAGGATGCGTGCCGGGACTACCAGTCGTCGCTGGAGGACCTGACCTTCAACAGCAAGCCGCACATCAACATGCTGACCATCCTGGCAGAAGAGAACCTGCCCTTCGCCAGGGATATCGTCGCTCTTATCGAAGCTCAGATCGCCAAGGTTTTTATATTAAAAGAATTTTATTTTACTCTATCTAACGAGCCCCCCCTCCCCCTGTCAATGTGGGATATATCTGGTCGCGGGTCCACAGGGCCAAACATGGCGGTAGAAGAGCATGGCGCAATAGGCTCACCCCGTGCGCAGTTCTGGGGTAACACTGACGGGTCCTGAGATAAGAGTAGAGGGATACGCCCCTTCAGCCACTGAGTACTAGTCCGTCCTTCGGTGGTTCCTAACGTGGCTTTCACTCGCAAAGTAACACGGCTTGTGACATGATTCTGGTGGCTATTCTAACTCGTAATGTCTCCACCCCCTTCTTCTGACATCTGAAGGCAGGCTCCCCACCTCTCTGTGAGCTGCAGTTTTATAGTCCTTCTCGTTAGCAAAGGGTTTGGGGTCAGCAAAGTGTTATTGACCTTTGCTTGTGTACGTATTTTATCTGTTCCCCTGGAAAGAACGTGGGCTCTCGTTTAAGCAACTATTTAGTTTAGTTTTACGTGATGTTTCCATTTGCTTTTGTTGTCTGTCCCTTCCAGGCAGTTCCGTATCGCCTTCCATTTTTAAAAGGCCTCGTGGTCTTGTTCACGAGGTTAGTCGCCACCTGTTGACAAGCTATTCTCTTACAACATCGTAAGATTCTTCCCGCTGTAGTAGGACCTCAGCGCCCACTGGCGTGAGACACTTATCTATTTAGTAAGTTTTTATTCATGCCTGGCAGCTGTCAACAAGTCATCTTCTAAATCGTGGGACTCTTCAAGAGGCACGGTACCTGGGGTTGTACCTTTTTGCTGAGCACTCGTCAGAAGCCTCTCCTTAAAGGTGTCACTACCCCTATCTTTAACCCGCTATCCCCGAACCACTGCTGCCTCTTACTGGGTTTCATTCAGTCCTAAACTCGGGGTTTCCGGGGTTGCTGCTATCACTTACCCGTCATGTATGCACATGCTTATCTGTTCCTAGTGTATCTCATGAATAAATGGTTTTAAAATGTGACTGGTATTTAATCTGTTAATAAAGCCTATCAACTGCGTATTTGTCTTTTTTTATTTACTACGATGCACAGTGTGTGGGGGTGGTTTTCAAATCGCGTATGGCACAAAGTATTTCAACTGTTGTAATTCTAGTTTTCGTTTGTAAAGTAACGTTTACCTAAAAAATGTTGAATGTACTCTATTCCAGGGTGTACAAAATGAGTTTTTTTTTAAATATGGCTACACTAGCGCAACTTTAGTTTCTGTAGGGAGATGGGTGGGGGAAGGAGGTATCTAACTAGATGCTTTTGAATGGAGACTATCTGGATGTCATGGTGTCGCCTCCTAGAATTCAGGATACCTTTCAAAATTCGTACTATTTTAGTTTATGATCTATCTGGCAATGTCGGTAGATAGCTGAACATTGGGGGGCGGGGGAGGAATACAATTGTTTGGGCGCCACATGGGATGTTAGTGTAGTTAGTGTGTCTATGGCTAGATAACTCGTGACACGTCAGTGCTCAGTTAACTTGCGCTCTAGCCCAATTTCAGCACGAGCAAGATAACATCAATCAACACCTCCGATTATAAAGCAACTTAAGAATATTCGTAGGAGAAAGTGAATTAATACATTTTGTACAATTTATATCCAACTGTGCAGTTTTTCGGAAATGTGCTTTCTTCAGGACATTTTTATAACCTCAACATCACAAAGAATCTTGATGTTAAGTTACTTTTTTTTTTCAGGACACCAACTTTGAGCTATATTCTCTTTAGTTACTTTTTACATTTATGAGTGAAGTTGGTTGGGTTTTTAGAGGAAGCGCAAACAGGAGTCACTTTGCAGTTAGCCATTGCATTTTTCAGTTTGTTTTTCCATTAGTCTGCCCGGACACGCAGTTATTTGGGGCCACTATTTATTATACTTTTTTTCCTTAGCCGCAAAGGGGAATTGTCCGCGTTTTTCTAAAATGTGGATGTACACGTTTATTTGGCATGTTCCGCATTTAAATCGTGTCCATGCGATAAGGGGGTCAACATGCCAATTAAACCATATGGGTTTTGCAGTTAGGCCTTCAATGTTGTTTTTAGGTGATGTTAATCGTTGGGACTTTCCACAAAGTATTCTTGCCCAAAGATGTATGGTTAAGGATCATGTTTTTATATATTCCGTAAAATCAAATTACTGGTGCGTATTGGCGGCTGTGAAGAATTAGAACTGCTATTGTGTGCTGCTGTGGCAATGGAGACCAGTATGCAGATATCACCTCCAGACAATCAAGAGAACACTTCCCAGTGCTGAATAGCCTGTTTTCATTTTCCATCACATTTGCTTTACTGTTTGAGATTTTTTTATATGCACGATTGCTGAAGCTGCCATGGCTGCATGGGTCCTTGGTCACCTGGACACCGAGTTCTTGAAGATACCACTACTGTGTATTTACACTGCTAAACAACTACACCAATGCCTGCCTGAGATTCAACCTGAACGGTCTGCAGCAATTCATTGTTCTGGGATGCTTGTTTGAATTAATTTTCACTTAATTCCAGCCATACACCTCTTCGGAGCCCCAGCATCCTGGTTTAAAGAGTTCTATTTCCATCAGCTGTTGGGTAAATACTTAATTAATGGAGGGTAGGGCTACAAAACCCCCAGTATTTGGTAATGGTATTTACTGGCAGTGGTTTAACCACTAGCATAATTGTGGCAAAGTATAATGCGTCCTGGGACGATACTCTTTTATTGGGTGGAGAATTGCAGAATGGACTTAAATTGTTGACGAGTGTCTTGGAAGTCACAGAATGTCAGTCATTCCTGTGGGGAGTCCTAATCTTATCCGTAAACGTAATGTTTTGTTTTACTAAATTTCTCAGTTTTTTATTACTCAGGCTCCTACTGCAGAGAAGCTTCCTGTCATGTATCTTATGGATTCCATTGTCAAGAACGTCGGGAGAGAATATCTTGATGCATTTTCTAAAAACCTAGTTCCTACATTTGTTAATGTATTTGAAAAGGTATATGCCATATTAAAGTTTTACTTTTATAATTGACAATTAAAGTTTTGTTGCAACTAATTTAAACTAGATGCAATATGTTCTGTGCATGTTTGAGTTGGTTCGCGATGTCAACTTGTCTGTTTTTTTAGATGCCGTTTTCCTAGGTGTACTTTGTGGAGCTTTTTTTTGACTCCTACGTGTTTTTAGGAGGAAAACACCGGAGCAAATAGTATGCTTATTTCTGTTTGTTCTCTTCCAATTTGTTGTTAGTTTTACCTCAAAGAAATGTCAAAGCAATTTGCATGCCTTCTTTAAGAACAACTTGTACACCCAGTGTTTGAAATTTAGTCCACAGTTACTGTTTAGAAAGTAATCCTGGTGGTACACTGAGGTCTTGTAGGCATGCCAGAACATGAAATACGGTACATGCAGTTTTAATCACAACTTACATGTTATGAGTTAGTACCCCAACTGAGCCCTTTGTGGGGGTCGGGAAGTGGCAGGGATGAAGGGTGCATAGTATTGAAGTTTTCAACTGAACATGCCTTCAATCCTAGTGGTCTGCAAGATAATTTGGATTTACAAGCATACGAAACAGACCCTTCCATTTTACACCAAGTTTAAAATGGTGTGCTTAAGTGGAATTTTCCGGAGGCTTCTATTTTTTGGTACGAGGTACACGATTCATCAAGGAATATGGTGGGGCCTTGTGAGTATTTGCAAGTTTTGAGCACCCAGAATTGTTCAGCTTTTCAAGGCACAGAAACCAGTTTTAGCCTTTCTTTATCTTTATACATATCCTGGCAATTGTAAACCCCTGGAGGCTTGATCTTTTGAAATGTCAAACTGTGTATTTAGTTCAAGCATTGTTTCTGATTTGCTGTTGGCATTGAGTGATCCAAAATTGTTTGCTTTTTTTTGTGTGTCTTTTTCTTATTAAATAGCTGGGCAGAACTGTTCTTCTTGAACTTTTAGTGGGTGTGCATAAAGATTAACACAGTGTTCAATAAGTTCCCGCCTGTAAATACCTGGATACGTTATGGCTTATATTAGATGTTTGACAACACGTTTTTCTAAATGTCATGTCATTACAAGCCCTCTAGTACCAAATACATTTTAATTAAATGGTGCTCGTGAGACTATTGGTATTTGTTTGGATGCATTGCAGTAGTGCTTTCGTGCTGTTTTATTTAAAACATTCCACCGTTTTATCTTTGTTTTTTCAAAGGTTTATTAAGTTGGCCTTGATTTTGTGAGCATATGTTTGGTATAGTATGGAGCAATATAATTCTTCTATTCTTTACAGGTGGAGGAAAATACTAGGAAAAGCTTATTTAAGTTGCGTTCAACATGGGATGAGATTTTCCCTTCAAAGAAACTTTATGCACTTGATGTCAGAGTTAACTCCTTAGATCCTGCGTGGCCAATTAAACCTCTACCCCCAAATGTGAATACGTCTAGCATCCACGTGAATCCCAAATTTTTAAGTAAAACGGTGAGTTTTCTCTAAAATGGGCATAAAAAGCAACTGCATTTAGTGGAAGCTTATTTTTAACAAGCTTAAGAGCTAAATTCTTTTGTTCTTTCAGCAGATTGGTTCCAGTTTTGTTGGAATATATTTTTTATGCAGACAAATAGGAGTTAAATTGTTTTACTGTGCGTTTTGACTTAAAGTAAATCACAAACTGCAGTAGTCCTGCTGGTGAGCATAAGTATTTATACTGAGGATTATATGTTTTATGAACCTTTTTATTTTTTGTGTTTAAAAATGAATTTACAATGTACACAACTCACAGGTAAAAGAAGAAATCTTACCCGAAATACATACTTAACATTTGATAACTGACCACTTGTGTGGGCATATTAATTTTTCAATTCCTTTTCCTTTTAGCCAGAGGAGCCACCCGCACCTGTTGCCCCTATTATCCCAGTTGTTGTTCCTGTTATTCCTGCTCCTTTGAATGTTCCAGAAATTCAAAAGAATTTGTCTCAGGAGCAAATGATAAGACAACAACTGCTGGCAAAACAGAAGCAGTTGCTAGAATTACAGCAGAAGAAACTAGAACTGGAGTTGGAACAGACAAAGGCACAGCTGGTGAGTAGGGTATTTTAATTCAAATTTTATGTCCTCTTGCGTTCCAACTGATAACTTGTATGATGCGATAGCTGTCTTTCAAGTTGGGTTATGTTTTATCATACGCATTCTAGTTCCCACATCCAATCATGTGTTTTTTTTTTTTGCTGCTTTGGAAGAAGCCATATCATGTCTTTTTTGCTGCGTTGGAAGACGCTTTACATACATTATGATTGTCTAGAAAGATTTTTGGTATCCTTCTGTGGTGTATAAAAAATGAGCCTCTGTCTGGGCATTCTAGTACAATTTTCTGCTTTGTACGTTCCCTCACCTATCCTCTCAGCCTTCGGTTCCATTCTCAACACTCCATGTTCAGTATTGGTTTAGGACTACTCTGAACCTTCACCATTGTAGAGAGTTGACAAATGCCCAAGAGGAACACTGAAGGTTTAGGTAAGATAACATTCTGAAGGCACATTGGGCCATTTTGTAGTGTCTTGGGAGTTTGAAAATGGCGTGTGTTTTTGTATTACGCAAAAGGGGTTCTTGCCTGTAAACGATTAATTTTGAGTCATAAACAAGAATTTGCTTGATGTGGTAAGATGTCATATTTGAAAAACTAGCAATTCATATTAAGAGTGCTGTTTCCAGTGTATGTGACTACCCAATGATAAACACTTGGGTCTTTGCCAAATCTTTGTGTTTTTGGGGCACCCCCAGGCTTTATATTGAGTCTTCTGTAAATACACAATAGCCTACGCCCTTGAGTTGTTCGGAGAACCAGGGGTCCTCGGCGTAGCACCTGTGACTCATATTGTCCCTTTTTTAGGTCTTAGCTGGCGAAAGCAGCACATGCGCTGCTCTCGTCATATGAGGGCTTCTTGGAATCAATACAGATTCCGAAGCTCTCGGAGGCGGAGTTGAAGCCCCGCCCATCTTCCTCATTCGCTGGCCTCCTCTTCAATGCAAAACGCTGGCTTCTGATTGTATAGGAGGCTTCTTAGTTCCTCCTTGTTGCCGCCTTTTCTCCATTTGGCCCCGCCCACCGGGATTGGATCTCTAATTCGCGGAGTTACACGCTCTGGAAGCACTTTTTTTTGTCCTTTAGAGTGCGTTCATGGGGGGGGGGGGGGGGGCGAGGTCCCGTTGCTCTCTCCGATATTTAGTTCATGGCCGAGCAAATTTTGAGCCAGATGTTGCAGGGGATGTTTTTAATAAAATGTATATACAATGCGTACATACTTACACCGGATTTCAGCCAATTCGGTTCACCCATTGGTATGCTGTAATGTTGGTTTCTTCCACTCACCACAGCATTAGGGGCACAGGGTCCACTCACCACAGCATTAGGGGCACAGGGTCAACTCATTTAACTCATTGGCTTACCTGACTTTGAGTGACAGCATTCATCTCTTACACAATGTGCATATCAACACTATAAGTTGTTTACTTGAGTGTCTGGTACTAATGTTGTATTGTATGCTTTTACATTACAGACCATACTTGGATTGATTGGGTGAGGGATTGGCAGTTTCTCCAGCACTGCTTCCAAGCCGCTTGTGTGTCGTTTATTTTTATTTTATTTATTTATTTTCAAAGTTTTATATAGCGCGAACAAGATCTTTGCAGATTTCAGAGCGCTTTACAGAAGGAAGGGGTAAGGGAAACAAGAGGGTGATTGAGCAGACTTTAGTTACAATAATAGTAGTAGGTAATATGTGAGTAACACAATAAGGTCGCAGTCTGATAAAGGCATAAAACAAGTAGATAATAAGGTAAACAGCTAATAAAGAGACGGTGTATAGTCTTAGATCGGAACAAAATAGAGTTCAAGTGTATTTAGCCATTAGGATGGCTTTAACTTCTTTCTTAAAAAATGCAGTGGAGGAGATCAGCCTCGTTTCAGGAGGGAGTGAATTCCAGATCCTAGGTGCCATTCCTGAGAAGGAGCGTTTGTATGTTTTCTCCTTCCGGAATCTTCGAGGTTTCAGGAGGAGATTTTTTGAGCTTCTGTTTGTTCTCGAGCCTCCTGATACAGTCAGCTTTTGGGTGAGGTAGTTGGGTGACTTGTGGTGTACAGCCATGTGTGTCATGCAGGCAATTTTCAACTGTATTCTGGCTTCAAAAGGCAGCCAGTTCAGGGATCTGAAGTCAGGGGAGATCTGCGAATGTTTTCTTGATCCAGTGATCAGTCTCGCAGCAGAGTTCAGGGAGGCTCTTTGTGGTGCGGTTGTAGATAGGGGGAGTCCGCTGAGAGCCACAATTCCGTAGTCTATGCGTGGGATGACTAGGGCTTGTACTGCGGTTTGAAAGTCCTTAGCTGGGAGGAAGGGTTTAAGTTTCCTCAACGTGTTGATTTGGAAATAAGCTCCCTTAGTTGCTTTACTGATATGTTGCTGCATGTTGAGATTGGTATCAAGTGTGATGCCTAAGGATTTCGCTGAGTCCACGATGGTGGGTCGGATATTGAGTGCGGTTAGGTGCTTGAGCCAAGATTGGGTGGTGGAGATTTTCGCAGGAGGTGAGATCAGAAGGAACTCAGTTTTCTGTGCATTAAGTTTGAGGTGATTATCGGCCAACCAAGATTGGGTGTTTCTGAGCGTGGAGTTCAGAAGTTTGATGTCATCCGGGGATTCTAGTTTGAGGTAGTTGAGTGTCATCAGCGTACATGTGGAAGTGCACATTCGATGCTTGAAGCAAGGTGGTGAGTGGTTCCATGACTAGATTGAACAAAGTGGGGGATAGGGAAGATCCTTGTTGGACGCCTAATGTTACGGGTACAGATGAGGTCAGCACGTTGTTGATCTTGAACTTCTGAGACCGGTTATGTAAGAAGGAAGTGAACCATTTGAGAACAGTCCCAGATAGACCCATTCTGGTGTTTAACAGTTCAAGTAGATTCTCATGTTTGACGGTGTCAAATGCCGAGGATAGATCAAGTAGGATGAGAAGGCAAGAGTCATTGTGATCAAGGAATTGGAGGGCGTCATCAATTATGTGCATCATAGCCGTTTCCGTACTATGTCTTGCTCGGAAGCCTGATTGGTGAGGGTTGAGGAGGTCAAACTGATCAATGTGTTTTGTCAGTTGGAGTTGTACGCATTTTTCCAGCAGTTTGGCCAAGGTGGGGATATTGGTGATAGGGCGGTAATAGTTTAGGTCGAGCGGATCAGCTGTAGGTTTCTTGAGTATAGGCGAGACTTGTCCTACCTTGAGGGAGTCGGGGATAAGCCCTTGTTGTAGGGAACTGTTGATGATTTTAGTCCAAAGTGGGAGGAGCAGGGGGATGAAGTCTTTTACAGCATTAGCAGGTAAGGGGTCTGTGAGGTGATTAGAGGGTTTCAGGGTGCCGAGCAGTTTGTTAATTGATTCTTCTGAGTAGGTGTCGAAGGACGACCATGCCTCGTTATTTTTAGGTTGAGTGGTGGTTCTGCTGATGTGGCTGGAGTATTGGTTTACATCATTGAGGAGTTCGCTTTTTATATTCAGTTTTTTGCTTGAAGAAAGCAGAAAAGTCTTCACAGGATGGTATATTACTTGTGCTATTAGATTGTAGAGGTTGTTCCTTGGTTTGCGTTTTGACTAGTTCAAACAGTTTTCTTGGTCGATTTTTTTGCTTGGTCAAGCTGGAGGCTGAAGAAGTCTGTTTTCGAGCGCTTGATTTTCCTGAAGTAGGCGTTCCTCTTTTTCTTGAGCGTTTTAAGGTGCAATGCCGAGGGAACTGATCTCCAGGTGCGCTCTGCCATGCGCATGGCACGCCTATCTTCATTGAGTCTGCCGTCATACCATGGGTTCGTGATCTTGGTGGAGGCTCTCTTCAGTTGCAGTGGGGCGGCTTCATTAATTATTGAGGTCATAGAGTTGAGGTATTGGTCGGTCAGAGATTGCACGTCAGAAGCGCCGGTGGGGGGAAGGAGGAGGCTGGTGCTGTGGGAAGGCAGGGAGTTGGGGCTAAGTTTCTTCATGTCCCTTTTCCAGATCTTGTGTTTGTAGGGTTGAACCGGGTTGAGTTTAACCTTTTCCTTTATGTAGAATGTGATAATGTGGTGATCTGACCAGTCACAGGGTTGGATTGCCTCCAGTTGGCACTGCCTGGGAATTCAGCATTTGAAAGGTGGCCAGTTGACTCTTTGCAAATGCCCTCCCACTGTGCAGCATCGTGTGCTGCAGTATTTTCACCAACTTTTGATAAGTTTGAGCAGGGAAACAGTTTTTCTGTTAAAATCTGCAAATTAGGCAGCAGCTGAGGCAAAATCAGAACTATGAGGAAAACACCACAGCCAGAGAGATGCATAATTCCAAAGGCCTTTGTTATAGATAATAGCTCTGATGACTGAGGCAACAAACACAGGCCCGTTAACACTTTACAAGCTTTGAAACCGCCCCTGTAGTTATCTTCATAATGTATCTCTGGACTTAACTGACTGCAGAAGTTGTCCATTTTCAAGTCTTACAGTTGCTAAGAGAATCTTGATGTGCAGAGAAAAGCCTATGGCATGCAGAGGAAGCAGGTAGACTTGCAGAGAACCTGGGCCGTGCATGTGCCTTTCACCCACCTACCTGTTTATGGGTGTGGCTACTGAGTCCCCTGCTGGCTCTAGTCTTCTGGGGATGTCCAGAGAGGCTATTTACAGCTGATTGAAGCTTGCAATGAACTCCAAGAACTTTCCCCAGTATTGCTCTTGTTTTTTATATTCCTCTCTCTAGCTATTTATTTATTTATTTATTCAAAGTTTTGTATAGCGCGAACAAGATCCTTACAGATATCAGAGCGCTTCACAGAGACATGGGTAGGGGCAGCAGGAAAGAAGAGGGATAATGGGAGCAGTACAATAGTCACCAACATAGTAGGATAATAATAACGTACAGAAAACATATCAATATACAATCAGGTAGACAAGTAATATAAGACGGCACAAGTCATTAATCTAACTGCAGAGGTTTTCAGGTAAACCTAGGATGTGTGAATGGCTTATACCAAGTTCTTAGGCTAGAGAGAACACTGAGTGGGGCATCAGGAGGGTGGTTCAGTGGACCAAAGTGTATCATATGTTGGTCGGTAGTAAGAGTAAGAGGTAGCGTAGTAGTGACATCATCAAGTAGAAGTATAGTGCCAATGGACAAGGTGAGCAGTGATACACAGCGAGGCAGAGTCTCTGATCCAGTACTTATAAAGTTCAAGAGATCTTGGCCAGAAGGATGGTTTTCACCTCTTTCTTGAAGAGTGCAGTGAGGGAGATAAGCCTGGTTTCAGGAGGGAGCGCATTCCAGATCCTGGGTGCCATTCCTGAGAAGGAGCGCTTGTATGTTTTCTCTTTCCGGAATCTACGAGGTTTCAGGAGTAGATTTTTTGTACTTCTATTGGATCTCGAACCTCCTGATATAGACCACTTTTGAGCGAGGTAGTTGGGTGCCTTGTGGTGCAAGGCCGCGTGTGTCATAACTGCAATTTTTAGCTGTATTCTAGCTTCAAAAGGCAGCCATTTTAGAGACTTTAAATCTGGGGATATATGCGAATATTTTCTTGAGCCAGTAATGAGTCTCGCAGCAGCGTTCAGGGAGGCTCTTAGGGGTGCCGTTGTGGATAGCGGGAGTCCGCTGAGGGCCACAATTCCGTAGTCTATTCGCGGGATGACTAAGGCTTGTACAGCAGTTTGGAAGTCTTCGGCAGGGAGGAAGGGTTTAATTTTCCTCAGTGTGTTGATTTGGAAGTTAGCTCCTTTTGTGGCTTTGCTAATGTGCTGCTGCATGTTGAGCTTGGCGTCGAGTGTGATGCCTAGGGATTTCGCCGAATCCACGATGGTAGGTTGGACATTGAGTGCTGTTAGGTTATTGAGCCAGGTTTGGGCGGTGGAAATTTTCGCCGGGGGTGAGATGAGTAGGAACTCAGTTTTCAGAGCATTTAGTTTGAGGTGATTATCGGCCAGCCAAGATTGAGTGTTAATAAGTGTGGAATTCAGATGTTTGATATCTTCCGGGGACTGTAACTTTAGGTAAAGTTGTGTGTCGTCGGCGTACATATGGAATTGGACATTGGAAGCTTGGAGCAAGGTGGCGAGCGGTTCCATGACGAGGTTGAACAGTGTGGGGGAGAGGGAGGATCCTTGTGGAACACCTAGATCTGCAGGCACAGGTGTAGATAGCATATTGTCGATCTTGAACTTCTGCGACCGGTTATGAAGGAAGGACGAAAACCATTTGAGAACAGTTCCCGATAGACCCATTCTAGTGCTTAGCAGCTCCAGCAAGTTCTCATGTTTGACCGTGTCAAATGCTGAAGAGAGGTCAAGAAGGATGAGGAGGCAGGACTCATTGCGATCAAGTATTTGGAGGGCGTCATCAATTATGTGTGTCATTGCTGTTTCCGTGCTATGTTTCGCTCGGAAGCCTGATTGATGAGCGTTGAGGAGGTCAAATTGATCAATGTGTTTTGTTAGTTGGAGTTGGACACATTTCTCCAGCAGTTTGGCCAGGGTGGGGATATTGGTGATGGGTCGGTAATTGTTTAGGTCAGACGGATCAGCTGTAGGTTTCTTGAGTATAGGCGTGACTTGCCCCACCTTGAGGGAGTCTGGAATGAGACCTTGTTGAAGGGAGCTGTTGATGATTTTGGTCCAGAGAGGGAGGAGCAATGGGATGAAGTCTTTTACAGCATTAGCAGGAAGGGGGTCAGTGAGGTGATTAGAGGGCTTCAAGGTGCAGAGCAGTTTGTGTATTGCTTCTTCCGAGTAAGTATCGAAGTATAGCCAAGGTGCATTGTTTTTAGGTTGAGTGTTGGACATCCTGGTGTGGTTGGTGAATCGGCTTACATCCATGATGAGATCATTTCTTATGTTGTCAGTCTTTTGCTTAAAGAAAGCAGAGAAGGCTTCACAGTGTGGGGTTTCGCTTGTTGTGCCGTTTGATTGTAAGGGTTGTGGCTTTGTTTGAGTCTTGATTAGTTCGAACAACTTTCTTGGCCTGTTTTTTGCTAGGTCCAACTGGCGGCTAAAGAAGTCCGACTTTGTGCGCTTTATTTTCCTGAAGTAGGCATTTCTCTTGTTCTTAAGCCTTTTGAGGTGCAGTGCTGAAGGGTCCGATCTCCAGGTGCGCTCTGCCATTCGCATAGTACGCCTGTCGTCATTGAGTCTCTCGTCGTACCAGGGGTTAGAGATTTTGGTGGAGACTCTTCAGTTGCAGTAGGGCGACTTCATTGACTATTGTATACATAGAGTCAAGGTAGTGGTCGGTCAGTAATTGAACATCCGAGGCACCTGAGGGGGGGAGAGGAGATTGCCGATGTGTGGAGGCAGAGTAGAGGGGTTAAGATTCTTCATGTCCCTTTTCCATGTTTTGGATTTGATTGGTTGAGCTGGGTTAGGTTTAACTTTTTCGTTGATAAAGGTGATAATGTGGTGATCTGACCAGTCGCACGGTTGTATCGCCTCCAGTTGTGTGGAGTTCTCTTTGGCGATGATGAGGTCAAGTATCGAGCCTTTGTCGTGTGTTGGTCTATCGCATATTTGGGTGAGGTCAAGCGCATTCAGGAACGTTTTGAGACTATTCACCACTGTGTCTTTCTGATCGTTCCAATGAAGATTGAAGTCGCCCAGGTAGACTTGGGTGGTCTGCCGACCGGCATTGGAAGTGATCATGTCCATGAGTTGTTGGGTGAATGTGAGGTTGTCCCCAGCCGGGTGATAGATGAGATGTAGAGCACAAACTTGTTTGCCCTCGCTGGTGATGTCGAGGCATAGGAGTTCACAGGAGGAAAGGGAGGGGGAGTTGACTTTAGTAACGGAAAGGTTGCTCCTAAAGATGCATGCAATTCCCCCGCCCGTTCTAGCCTAATGATGTGATAATTAGGGGGGACTAGTATGTCCATAATCGGGGTAGAGGCTTCAGTAAGCCACGTTTCCGTTAGAATGGCTAGGTCCAGATCCCTAGCTGAGACGAGATCAGCGATGTCGGAGGAGTGTCTCTGGGCCGATCTGCAATTGAGTAGGATGCATTTGAGTTTGGGAGAGAGAAGGGTGGTCGAGCTTTCTAGGGTGAGTGGAACTTTTCTGAGGTTGTTCGGGACGCAACCTCTGTTGTTGTGTGTTGGGAGCCTCAGAGGCTATGTAAGAATTGTGGGTATGGGGATGTGTGTGTTGGATCTTTGTTTTACCGGGCCTGGGCCATAAGAGCGTAGGAGAGAGCATATGTCGCGGTCCGACAGTGAGGTGGGACACGACGGGGGCGCTGGGAGTTATTGCGAGCGGGGATAGTCGGCCAACGCGGGTGACGTTGGAGGCGATGGTATGTAGGGAGGGTGCGTCGTTTGTAGGGTAGAGGGCAGGTGGGAGGCAGACTGGGCAGTGAGGAGAGAAGGTCTTTAATTGCGTGGACATCTTTTTTGATTTGTAGAATATCCTCTTTGACTTGTTGGAGGGTGGATAAAGTCAGGTCAGGAGGTGGATTGGGGATGGGGTTGGTGGTGAGAGCCATTGGTGACTGGTTGAGTAGTGAGCTGAAGAGCGGGCAGGGTATCGAGGGGGGGGATATGCTAGCGTTGTTGGGAGGTTCTGCGGTGCTAATGAGTGGGATGGCATTCAATGTGTGGGCGTGTTTGTGGGCGAGGGGTGTGGGTGACGTAGGCGGTGAAGGCGGTGGGTGGGAGGCATAGGTAGTGTCATCGGTGAGAGACGGTGCTGGTGAGTAGAAGAGTGAGTGAAGGCTGAGTACAGTGGGGGAGACAGGAGGGTAGTGAGGGCTGAGAATAGGAGGTAGGAGAGAGGGGGATGCTAAGGTAGAGGAGACGGTATGTTCTGTATGTTTTGTAGGGAGGGTGAGAGTGTCGTGGGTGGGAGGGGGGAGGGGGCTGGGGTGGGAGAGGTGTCCACTGTGGGGGGGATGGGAGGGGGGGTGGATAAGCTCCGAATGGTGGTGTGATCCGTTGGTGGCGTGTTGTGGGTGAGAGTTGTGAGTTATGTCAGGTGTGAGAGTGTCGTGGGTGAGAGTGGGGAGGGAGAGGGGGCTGCCGTGGGGGGGATGGAAGGGGGGGTGGATGAATTCCGAGCGGTGGTGTGTTCAGATGGTGGCGTGTTGTGGGTGGGGGTTGATATGTCAAGGGGGGAGGGGTGGGGGGGTGTGAGTGGGGGTAGAAGTGTCGTGGGTGAGAGTGGGGAGGGAGAGGGGTCTGCCGTGGGGGGGATGGGAGGGGTGGTGGATGAACTCCGAGCGGTGGTATGTTCAGATGGTGGCATGTTGTGGGTTGATATGTCAAGGGGGGGAGGGGTGGGGGGGGGGGAGTGGGGGTAGAGGGGGTCAAGTTAGTGGGGCGGCTAGTAAAGGAGGTGGAGACATTAGAGACTGTTCTTCTTGGGGAGTGTGGGGCGTTAACAGCAGGTGGGCCATTTACTGGGGTGTTGGGGGTAGAGGTGTTGTAGGTGGGGGCTGCGACGTCAGGGGTGATAGTGCTGGTGGAGTTCTGGGTGTGGGTCCGCAGCTTGGAGAGTTGCTCTTTGAACTTGGGGAACAGGTTGTCTAGTAGTTCCAGGTTTTGTGTCCGTGGATTGAATTAGGACAATCCCGTTATTGTAGATAGTAATGGTAGCCCTGCTAGGGAAGAGGTGGGAAGGTGTGATAGAGAGAGTTAGGCCATGAGTTGTTTTCCTGGTGGAGGAGACGGTGAGTAGGGTTAGGAACACTTTTCTCCATTGGGCTCTGCGTGAGGTGTGGAAGATATCAGTATTCAGGGCTCCATTGCCCTGTGAGAAGTGGGTGTCGGCAAAGGGTGTGTCAGGATGCGACCTCAGGAAGTTATGTTTAAAACGTTTAGTGGCTTTTTTGGTGAGGGTGGAGGGGTAATTAATTCTAATCGTGTGCTTGCCGTTGGGTTCCATATTAGAAGGGCTGTGTTGTTGGATGTGGGAGATGTAACGACAATAACAACTGTCAGCCGTTGGCAGAGGAGTGACACTAGTGAGTGACCAAAAGTATATGAGGTAGAAGTCAGTGCATCCAGGAACAAACAGTGCGAAGGTGCAACTTACAAAATGTATCCTATATGCGAGGTAGCAGTCAGCTTACACTATGTACAAGAGATGGGAGGTAGAACCGGATAGGTGGAATCACCTTTACCCATCAGAGTGTACGAGGTAGCAGCGGTGTAGTCTAGGTGTAGATGTAGAAAGTGGCTAGGTGCAGCTTACTTGAGTAGGCGAAGTGAATGAGGTAGAAGTACTCAATGCAACATCGCGACGTAGCTGATATCAAAGAACCAAATAAATGGGTAGCGAACATTGAATGATGGGAAAAAGTGAAATGGGAGCAGTCTGCGCAGAATGTATAGAATACTCGTAGAGGTATAAAACTGCAATATAGGGCGGTCACCTAATCACACAAGATACATATACAATACAAATACAAATACTAAATATAATACTAACAGAATGTAGGTGCAGATAGGTACAGGTAGGAGTACAGTACTGCGATAAGAGGCAGATACTTAATCACATACATATGAGGTAGTAATCGGTGAATTACAGGTGAGGATAAAGTGACGTGGGTACAGGGTCCAGCAGTGCACAGAATACCAATATAAGTACAATAAATGTGTATAATAGAGTAGAAAAATAACAAAATAAAATAAAAATAAAAATACAATACTGCAATGCAAAGCAGATACTTAATTACAGTGTTTAGATACAGAGCTATGTAAATAGTCAGTTCTTAGGGGCTGGGCAAGCAGTGAGAGTGACTAGTGCATGATGGCCGCAGAAGAAGGTGAAATATTAGTCAAATATGGCCGCCAAATGGGGGGATATATCCGATAGTCCTCTGTCAGTTGTTGTTGCTTTAAGACCAAGGAAGGGCTATTTCAGTTTCTATTTGAGCAAGCCCAGCTCTGACTTGTTGGGAGGGAGTCTTATCTCTGTTTTTTTGGTGGTCTTGTCTTGTGTGGAGGAGTCAAGCTGGGGAGCCTTGTGGGCGTCGAAGGTAAAGGAGGGAGATTTATTACTACAGCTTTATGGCCCCAGCCATTTTGAACAAAGGGAGGAAGGAAAAAGTGTACAATACCTTCTTGTAGAACTTCTCAGCCTGTATTATGATGTTGCCAGCAAAGTGGCGCAAAGGTACAGCATTTATTGGAGGTGTAGACAATGATAACACCTGGAACAAAGCTAAAAATGTGCAGCGCTTGCTAGCAGGTTGAAGTGCGTGCAAGCCTGGATCAGCTGTGTTGCAGCCCTTCCACATCCGATAGTCGTTGCTTTTTATAATAAACATGAGACCAGATGAGACTAGATTGCCTGTTTCTCCACTCCTTCCCTGTGGATCCCCTGGGCAGCGTCGTGTTGTCGTGTGTTTTGATATGATTTGTTTCCCCAACCATCTCGGGGCTCAGGCACCTCCGCCGTGCAGCGCTGCAATCTCCGGTCACCACCTTGCTAGTTGTCCGTTGTCCATTGTGCCCCCGAGTCCCGCTCGCTTCAGGCTCCACTCAAGTTGCTCCTTGTGTGGTGGTGTCCCAGCTCCGGTCGCCGCCCGCTCCCGTCGCATGCGGTGCAGGCTCAAGTCGTGGATCGAACGTTCCTCCGGATCCTTCCCGACCTCTGGGTTCCACTACTTCAGCTGCCGGTCCTGAAGCGGCGCATCACGCCCCCCGCTTGCCTCCCGCTTCCCGCCGGGCAGATATTACCAGTTCTTGCCGCTATCCCCCGTCACTTCGGCAGCAACCGTCTACTCACGGGCAGCCCCAACGTGTACCTTGCACACCGGACTCGCCTCAGATACCCAGCTCTATACGCTGTAGGCTCCGGAACCTCCCAGACTCCGCTCCGCTGTCAAGAGGGCACTGAGCTGACGTTTTCTGTCTGGAAGCTCCTCAGCAAGCAATATTCCGGTCGCGTTCTCAGCTCGGCTCCCGTCCTGCCGTCCTATGTTTCGCCGAGCCTGCAGAGGGTCCAACCTTCTCTGCTGCAGGTACGTGTATTTCGTCAGTAATCCAGTTACTTTTGAATCCATTTACTTGAAATAACTCCAGTTACTCGTTATGGTCCTGTTCTTCCTTTTCCCGCCGGCGGTGGTGCGTGCTAACGGGGGTGATTCCAGGAGAGGGGTCCCCAGCACTCGGAGCTCCGGACCAGAGCTCCTACCAGGCGGCCATCTTGGACAAATTATGTTTGGCTATGTTTGGCTGCCCTTAAATTGCACGCTTCCCAAAATTCAATTATTTAAAATGTCTGCATCCATTGTCTATACATTTAAAACAAGCATTTGCAATGCAATAGGTCTCGCGTTTACGCAAGTTTAAGCCATTGGCATTGTAATGACAATGCCTTTTATGTTTTAAAACCAAAACATAAATAAAAGCATTGTCATTTACAATGCCAATGACATAAACTAGTGTAAATGCGAAACCTATTGCATTGCAAATGCTTGTTTTTTTTCTTGTTCCAAACATTTAGTCATGCAAGGAGCTAGCAGACACGCATAGTAAAGGGTACTCAAACAACTAAACTTATAACTACAATCAGCAGAGGAATCTGTTTCCATTCCAAAATACATAATCCTAGAAAGAAGAAAAACTATCAAGTTTACAACTTAAGCGTAACCCAACCCAATGGCCTTCCCAATTAGAGGTAATAAGGTTCGAGGACAATACGTAAAGACACTGTCTCGACTCCAGAATAAAAGTACAAGCTCAAAGAAACCATAAACAGTGCAACTTGCAGGAGAGAGGAACACAGCAGACAGATGGCTCAAGTATCTTAGACTACACTGATTTAATGTTTACTGTATGTGCATCATACCCAAAGGTCACAAAGAAAGTTGTGCATCGTGAGCATGGAGAACGCTCAACATAGAGCCCGGTGAACCAGGGGGTAACCAAACTTTTGCCCCAACAATTTTGTTTTCCTTTCAATAAAAGTGTTGAATCAAACTAAATGCTCTCGGTGCTTTGAATATCAGTAGAGCCCCTTCAATTGTGCATAGACTGATGGATTGCTTAATTTATGTCCTTCTGCTGCTCCCCTTGCATTCTGGAACTTTTCATTCTGTCTCCAGACTCGAGAATCGGGTCGTTTTAATATTTCTCAATATACAACTGAATGTTTTTGCTCTCTACCTGCTTTTGGCCTCCTACACCCATCCTTTAAAGTGCTCTCTGCGAGTGTGTGGTGTTGCGGTTTCTGTAGCCAGCACATGGCTAACACTCAGCAGATTCATATGTCGGGAAACGTGAATGCCTTACAGCTGCGCCAAGAGTACCAGTGTGTCTAAAAGTCAGCTAGCTCTTTCCTTAAGTAATTTAAAGAAGAGTAGAGATTATCAAATGCTCTTAACTTTGCCAGCAGCCATTTGTAAGCACTAGCACGCTTTGTTTTGCATTTGAAAGCCAGTAATTCTTGTCATGGTTAGTCATGCATCCGTATATGACTTGTGAATAATGCACTCCGATACACTCCTTTGTTGTTGCCAGATAATAGCACTTGAAGTCTGATCTTGCTAGCCTTGCTCATCCATTCTGTAGCTGTCTTACCTGAACACTCAAACCATGGAGTCACCAGACTCCTGAGGCTTGAGCCGGGAGTGCGTTACGTTTCTCGCGCTGCATTCTGTTTTTAAAAAATGTACTATTGCTCACTTTGCTGTTTCGCTTTTAATTTACCTGCAAAACGTGGGGAATTTAATCCGGGCAACTGGGAATTGCGGGAGGCTTACTGTGCACTGGGTGGTGGACAAGGCACCAGGCGGCAGCTTTCCTGGGGTGGCGGAGTGTAGGGTAGCAGGCTAGTGGTTGCGACCCTGATCGCTCAAATGCAGGCACAGCTGCGCCCGCGCAGCGGGCGTGCCAAAGGCAAGCCCGTCCGGGCCGTCACCAGTCGCCAGGACCCCTGCATCTTTTGCTGGAGATGCCATCAGGTATTCTCTGGAAGAGCTTTTGGCTCTGACATCAAACTGCCCCTCGCTACCATGGGCCTGTCACGAGTGCCTTTGTGGAGTATGTGCATTTGAGTTGGTGCCAGCGAAACGGATTTTCTCTCCACCTGGCTATACAGACTATAAGTTCCTCCGCTTGAATTGCTGCTCGCTGGCCAAACACCACACTGAGGTGTTTGATCTTTTAGTTGACGAGTCCCCTGACGCCCTTTTCCTTACGGAGACATGACTCACGCTAGACTCTGTAGCAGAGCCTTGGCTGGCCCTCCCTCAAGGGTATGTGTTGAAGACCATTAAAAGAGAGGGAGGGAGAGGGGGCAGTATTGCGCTGATCGCCAAGGAAGCTTACTCTTTTAGTCTGCGTAAGGAAAAGACTGTGGAAGTGCTCTCTTCAAAATTAAGCTTAATCAGAATTTTACATTATCTGGTCTTCTAATTTATAGGCCGCCTGGTCCGTCAAGTTTGTTTAGGGGTGACTTATTGGGCAAAGTAGGACCTTTGGCTGGTAAGGCGGCAAATTTGACCATTCTTGGAGGCCTGAATCTTCACCTAGAGAATGGGGGTAAAGCGGAGATCGCCAGTTTTCTTGCAGCTCTGGAGGCCTTCCAGCTGCTGCAGCATGTGCTCGAAGGTACCCATGTGGCGGGCCACTTGCTGGACCCTATCTTCTCCAACTTGAGTCCTCTTATAGTCCATCTGCCAATGCCACTAGCCTGGACCGATCATTTTATGGTGTAATTTGTTTTGCAGCTACAAGGCAAAGCCAACGTGATCTGTCCAGCCAAGGTCCTTAAACGCCCATGGCATAAGTTGGATCCGGATCTCTTTTCTGCTTGGCAAGCATAGGCCTCAGCTTCCATCTGATGTGGATGCGGCTGATCTGTGTGTCCAGGAATGGCTGACGGCTGGCCTGGATAGTTGTATCCCGGCCAAATGGGGAGGCAAGGGGCGAGGACCCTCCAACCCGTGGTTCAACGAGTCACTCACAAAGGCAAAGAAGGGCTGCAAGCGACTAGAGCGTGCCTGGCGACGCTGTTATGATGAGTCAGCTAAATTAGAATATCGGGCGGCCGTCAAACAATATCATAAAGGTATTCAGAGAGCACGGGTGGAGTTTGTGGCCAATAAAATCGTAGCCAGTTCAAACCCCGCAAGGACTATCTTCTCCCTGCTCAAAGGTATGAAGAACGCAGGGGTGGCTAGTGTCTCTCCTATTGCCTCTAACCATCAATGCGAAGCGCTTGCATTGCACTTTGTAAATAAAGTTGACCATCTATATGGGCCTACCTTCGATGGCCCCTCATTTGGAGGGGGAGATGCCAGAAGTGGCGTAGAATATGGGGGGTAATAGTTTATCATTCCCGCTCCTGACATCTGGGGACTTTGAAGCTCTGTGTTTAAAAATTAAATCTGGTTCTCCAGCTGATGCCCTGTCCTCTGCCTTTTTCCGCCAGTTTCACTCTGATTTCTCCTGAGTGTTTAGAACTGGCCAATTTGTCGCTTAGGTCAGCCACAGTCACTCGGGCATGGAAACATGCTAAAGTTATTCCAATACTAAAAAAATCTTCTCTGGACCTGAGGGAACCTGGCCACTACCGGCCAATCTCCCAGCTCCCTTTTTTGGCTAAGCTAGTGAAATCCCATGTGAATTCTATTCTTGCGAATTTCATTGAGCAGAACGCCATTTATGATCTGTCACAGCATGGTTTCCGACCCAGGCATAGCACAGAGTCTGCTCTATTGGTTGTGTCGGAGGCTATTTGGGGCAGCTTGGATGTTGGGGACTCGGCGGCACTGGTCCTTTTGAACTGAAGTGCTGCATTTGACACCGTTTCCCATGACATACTCCTGAAACGCCTCCTGGAAGTTGGGATTGGGGACGTGGCCTTAGCCTGGATTCGGTCCTTTCTTGAGGATAGGTCCTTTCAGGTTTTAGTTCCTCTATTTAATTCCCAGGAGTTTGTCCTGCATCGGGGGGTGCTACAGGGCTCGATCCTAAGTCCACTCTTGTTTAACTTGTATGTTAGACCCCTGGCGGATGTGGCAAAGGGCAGGGTGCTGTCCCTGGTGTCGTATGCGGACGATACCAAACTGGTGGTTGCTTTCTCTGAGAAATGCAACGCCAGTTTGGGGGAGTTCAAGGACGATCTCCTGGCCATCTGCGACTGGATGGCAGCGAATTGTTTGCAGCTAAATGCCAGCAAGTCGGAGATCTTGTTGTTCGGCAGGGACCGGGAGCTTTGGTTTGAGCAGTCGTATGCGGACGATACCAAACTGGTGGTTGCTTTCTCTGAGAAATGCAACGCCAGTTTGGGGGAGTTCAAGGACGATCTCCTGGCCATCTGCGACTGGATGGCAGCGAATTGTTTGCAGCTAAATGCCAGCAAGTCGGAGATCTTGTTGTTCGGCAGGGACCGGGAGCTTTGGTTTGAGCAGTGCTGGCCGGATCGTCTCAAACCCGCTCCACTCCCTAAGGAGGTTGTGAAGAACCTGGGTGTGTGGTTGGATAATGGTTTGACCTTTGATAAACATCAAAAGCCGTGGCTGGGGTTTGTTTTGGGCTGTTGCGGGGTCTAAGACCTCTGCTGGGTTTCTTCCCTCCCAAGGTGCGCCAGACCATTGTACAGGCGTCTATCTTGTCCAGATTGGATTACAGTAACTCTTTACTTGGGTGCAAATAAGGCGAGTATCAAGCGGTTGCAGAGGGTTCAGAACGCGGCGGCCCGGCTTTTGGTTGCACTGCCTAGATCCTGCTCGGTGGCGCATGTGCCCCCTAAACTCCATTGGCTACCGGTTGAAAACTCATCGAGTTTAAGGTGTTATGTTTTTCGCACAAGATTCTGACACATCAGGCCCCAGCAGGGTTACTTCATTTGCTGGCGCTTTATGAGCCGGGGCGTCTACTGCGCTCCGCTGATCTCTCGCTGGCCCGCGTTCCGCGAGTCTGGAAAGCGAGGGCCGGAGGTTGCTCCTTCTGTTACCTGGCGGCGAAGCTTTGGAATTCGCTTCCTGTCTTTATGAGAAGCACTACGAATCATCTGGCCTTTCGCAAAGCCTTAAAGACCTGGCTTTTCCCTACATTGTCTGTCTAATTCTTTCCTCGGCTCTCCTTGGTCTCTTGTCTCTTGTTTTCTGGTTGCTCTGGGACGTCTCGTTGCTGAGGCAGCCATGTGCATTACATACCCTAAATAAATAAATTGCAGTTGGACGAGCAACACTTTTCCTGATCTTCTTTTAGTGTTTACAACTCAAAGCTGAAATTCCGGGCCGAAAGTATGCAAGTTACGTCGGCAGAAAAGGACTCCCTGGCCTGTGCAACATGGCTAAATAAAACATTGACAAAGTCAATAGATCCAGCATTAGAAAAACCTAATGGCTTTGCTAATGCTTGTTGACAGTTGCAAGCTTTTAGGTAACATGCCACTTAATGGAGTGGATCTCTCTGATCCGAAGCACATCACTTCATCCACCTTCGTTGCATGTTAAAAGAAAACTACTTCATAATGTTGAAGTTCTTTTTGTAAAACTCCACATGCTCCTAATCGCAGGCAAGGCCTCCGACCTCTTGACCAGGCTATATTTAAATATCACCCATTTTTGAATTTTGTGGTCCCAAAAATGGTTGTAATTGAAATTGTTGTACATACTGTCCCTGGCCATGCCTTACATTGTGTTTATTAATAAAGAAATCTGCCAGGTCTTGGCCTTCGTTTAAAACTTATATTAAGTGTATAGTTATTAAAGGGACTTGCTTGAACGTGCCTTCTCCGTAGTTTTCAAGCAAGCTTTTACATAACGTAGAAGGTACATAAGCACTCTAAACATTGTGTATCTAGAAGAATTTCTAGTTTCTAAGGTAGAGCAAATTGTTCCCATATTTAGCAGCATGCAGCCCTTTGCATCTACTCCATTTTTTTGATATTTGGAACAAGTGTAGTCAAACATTATTGTTTTTTCAAGTTGTCTATTGTGCTTAGTTGGTTACTTTTTTTAATGTAGTTGCAGATTGCTTAAAAAGTTAACAGCCTTTCATGTGTTTTGTACAGAAAGTTTTAGATCTAATTCATCACTTAGTCCATGGGAATTCAGTCTGGGTTATCGGTACTGTATTTTTCTAAGATGTAGTTCAAGATGTCTCTGCATGGTAACTTGTAGGTAATAAGCTAATTGTACAGTGTAAACCTAGCCAATAAGAGGTGGAATCCTACACAGGGTCAAAGCCAAACATGCAGAAAACTTGATTGGAGTGATAGCTGGTTTTGAAGAGTGACAGATGAATTTATGGCAGTGTGATGTGGTGTTTAAGTGTGTGTCTGTAGGTGCAGGATTGGTTCAGTTCTGATGTATGTGGGAATGATGTTCCCGAACCTTGGTGCCTAGATGGAGAAGTCCTGTTGCCTTCTTTAATTTTTTTTTACATTTTATTTGCACTGTTCCACCTCCAGTCTGGTGCCGAGAGCCACTGGAGACGTCAGCCACATATGTAGGGGTGCCAGATGCAGTGGCTTTCTAGATGAAGCTGCTAATTTCAAAGTTGGTGTAGGCCCTCAAGGAGAGCATCTAGAGTTCCATCAGGGGTGGGAGTGATTTGACCATATTTTTACAGGCCAGTTATGCGTCCCGCAGGAAGTATGCTTTTTAGAGGAGCAGGTATGAAGTCTTGGTGGCTGTGGACCAGGGCTTTCCCCCGTCCAGATCGGAAAGTACGAGGGTCTGAAATGTAGTTCTGAAGAGAAGTCACATTCCTTGTTTTTGTTTAAACAATCTCGATATTCTTAACCAGTTCTTACAAGCTAGTGTCACTGCAGCTAAGGGAGTTCCCCCTCCTCACCCCCAGCAACAAACCTAATTTGTCTCAGCAAACCTTGGCGTATAAATGTTGATTAAAATTTTATTCTGATGCTTTTCATTATTCCCTTACATACTAGTGTGGTAATTGTTTTTCTTGTTTTTTTGTTGTTTTTTAGGCTGTTTCACTTGGTGCCCAACAAGGAGTAGGCAATGTCAGTTCTGCTTCAACGCCTACTAAAACGCAACTTGGGTCACAGACTGCTTTACACACAACTGTGAAAACTCCACACATGGCATCAAAAGCCCCTCATATCCCAACAAAATCAGCACATGCAGTAACAAAAGTAACCCCGCAGCTTACTGCACACCCAGAAAAAAATATACCATTGTTGCTATCAGAGCCTCAGGAAGACAAAGGGCTTGTTAAGGACCCTCGTCTTAGCAGAATAAGTCCACATTCAGTGCATACTAAAGATCAAGGCCACAAGAAGGACGTCCATGCGGAGAGCAAAACCAGCAAGAATACATCAGCAGAAAAAAGTAACTCCACAAAGCAAGATAAAGGAAAAGTGGATAAAATACCAAAAAGAGAGATGGCCACACATGAAACCAAATCAAAATCTCTCTCCCCCCAGAAAAGTAAGTCGTCTCACCCAAAGGATTCTAAAATCCAAGAAGGCGAGACCACAAAGGGCGTTGAAATTGGCAAAAGAGATCCAAGATTACGAAAGCATCAGCAAGGTGGTAAAGAAGATGACAAAGAGCGAAGGAGAAGCCTAGATAAAAAGGAAGAGCACAGTAAATCCTCTGACCATAGATCTGTAGGAGGTAGGGCTAAGGTTAATGGCATTGTTCAGAAACATGATGCGAACATTGAGGACCTTGAAAAATCGTCTGGAAAGATGCTAAGATCAAGTACTCGAAAAAGAACACGATCCCGTTCTCCTAAGTCACGGTCACCAATTTCACATTCTCCTAAAAGGAGAGACCGAAGATCTCCTAAAAGACGTCCAAGAAGCATTTCCCCACCTCAGAGTAAAGCAGGAAAGTTACGACATTCAGGGCAAAAGACCTTTCATGTCGAAGAATTCTCTGCCAGTGCCAGAGAGGACAGAAATTCTGGAAAAAGAAGCCTTAAACAAGATTCAAGAGATTCTAGGAGGTTAAAAAAAACTCATGAGGAAAGGCAAGAAACTGTTCATCAGCACTCTGCAAGGTCCACATCTGAACCTAAAGAAAATTTAGAAAATTGGCAAGGTTTCAAGCCCAGCAAAAGGTGGAAGTCTGGTTGGGAAGAGAGTAAAAGGTAAGTTTTAACTGAACAAAAAGCATTACAATGTTAAGGTTGAACATGTCCCACCTGCTACCTCTTTTTAAATGGAATTGAATCTGTCAATAATAAGTAATATTAGGCCTGCATATGAAAATAGATTTTCAAACGATTGATATTTGTTATGGATGGTTGAGTGAGCTGAATCCAACTACTCTGCCCCCACATATTTGGAAAATGACAGGGATGGTTTCAGGATCAATTGCAAGAACAGCTGCCTTCCCCAGGTAGAATACAAATTAGCCTTGCTAGCTGGTATTGTTTGAAGTTAAGTTTGGCTACATTTTGCAGTAAATTGAAAGTGGGGCAAAATGCAGGCTGAGTGACTGGTGGATCTAGCCCAGCAGGTTGTCGAAGTTGTAATCTGCTAAATGCTGTAGACAAAGGAAACTTTGTGGTTCTTTGAGCATCTCCATGGAAGAATGACCTTCATGTTAGAGGGAAAGTAATCTGCAAGTTACTTTTTTTTCTTAAGTGGATTGCATATACTGTTTCTCCCTGTAAGGGTACCTGATGCTTGAGAGTTGGACGATTGCATTGACAACATTTATGTTTTCTGTCATTCAGCATACCTGTATCAAATCATTATGAAGGTTATGTGCTGTAGAAACAAAAAAACTGCTTGCAGTGCTAGTTGCTTATCACTGGCATGTTTACCATGTTACTGTCCCTTTTGGAGAAAAGACTGCAATCTTTCATAGATCTCCAGGTAGGTCGTTGAGATTTGTTACATTTCAGAGCTCTTTTGCACCCATGTACACTCGGAGACATATCTTTTTTCCCCTCAATAATGTATGTAAAGAAGAATCCCGTGCCAGAAAAAGAAAACTTCCTACCAAGGGATTCCCCATCTCCCCAGACTGTCATTGACAAAGGTCTTTGGAAAGCACCACAGTTGTCGGCAAACGCCTTGCTGCACAGCACTTATCTGCCAGGGAGAGAGACGATACTGGCATGGGTATGCTTCTGAATGCCGTCAAGGGAAGTCCATTAAAGGTATTGTGCCATCCATCCGTGAGCCCATTCTTTTCGTACATGCAACAGGTTTGATGCCTATTGGTGCGGATCCGCCTGCCATATAGTTAATTGGGGACACCCGCTGAGCGCTTGATTTCTTTGGTAGATGTGGTCTACTTTTAAAATGCATTGCTCTCTCACAGGCAATTAGTTTTTACCAGTGTGCTGTCAATTTTTTTGTTATTTCTTTTGCATTCTAAATATATTTTGCATACTAAATTTTCAGCTTGCCAACTGACGAACACCAGAGTATTGGAAAAATTTCTCACCCAAGGCGTAGGGATAGCTGGCAGAGTGATAAAACAGTAGTGTCCCCTCGGACTCCAAAACCGCAGCATCGTTTAAGTGTGGATGCTAATTTGCAGATTCCCAAAGAGTTAACTTCTGCAAGCAAAGGAGAGCTACTTAAAAAGGTAATTTTGCCTCTTCAGTTGGAAAAGATTGTTGTAAAATAGTTTGTATTTTTCTGGAACTCATGCTAACCGTTTTGTTCCTATGTAGGCAAATGACCGTCTGGCTTCTGGTGAGATAACGCAGGATGAGTTCCTTGTTGTTGCTCATAAGATTCGTCAGCTCTTCCAGTACCAAGAAGAAAAACAAAGGTATGGTGCTTGGGATAGTCCCACAGAGGACAAAGGTGGTATTAAAAAGGATTCTATATTGTCCAGTGCCGAATCAACCTATTACAAACATAAGGCACAGTTAAAAAGAACTCAAGTTCATCATTTCTCAAGATCTGATCTTACACAAACTGACTTTGACCGTACCCATGAGGATATTGTAATTCCTGGTAGAGAAAGCAATGACAAACATAAGCACAGTGTAAGATTTGTTGGGGGCTCGTTTGATAGACAGGAAAAACTTGTTGAAAAATCAAGAAGGCTGTCTCCTGCTTCAAGTACTCGACCTTATAGGGACAATCTTTCGCCAATGGAGGGCAGCCGCAGAATTGATGAGCAAAGTGATGTCCACAAAGGGACGAGAAGTTCTAAAAAATATGAACAAAAGCTAGCTTTTGATACCTGGGGCGATTCTGTTGAATTCAGAAATTCGCCTAGACATCAGGGAAGGAGTGCGCAAGAATTCCCAACCCCAGAGAGAGATGTGGCTGGATTTCGAGACTATGATCATAAAGAGAGGATGGAAATTGGGCCAACTGGTATGTATTGTTTATGTAGTTCCATAAGTGTGGATGAATGTCGCATTAAAAAAGTAACCAGTATGTTATGGGCTGCTTACATTTTTCTAATTTATTTCATCACTGTTAAATCCTATAATTTGCCCTATGTTGACGTAAGCCAAAAGAAAATGCATATATCAATTAATTTTGTGAGCTGGGTGGAAGGTCTTAAATGCAGTATATGCATGAGAACATTTCTACTAAGCAGAGACAATTTCTAAACCGATCAGTTTGAAGACCATAACTGGAATTGTGTGGTATAATTCTAAGTTGAAACAAGTGAATATATTTTAGAAGCCTGTTGCATGAATGAATGGACTTTGCAGAGTCCTAAAATTTCACATAGTTTTATAAATGCATCCGAGTCATTGTAAGTGTTTAAAATGTTTTTTATTTTTATTTTTTATAGCAACTAGATGTCAATAGGGTATTTCAGTAAGTCAGTTTGGCGGGCATCAAACAGTTATAGAAAACCTTGTGGATTACATTAGAAAACTGAAAAGAACAACATAGTGTTGGGAATTCTACCTGCTTCTTGATAGGTCGGTCTGTATTCTAGCAATTACAGTGGGCAACTTAGGTTTATAATGTGAATATTTGCACAAGTATAAAGGATTTTTCTTAGGCTTGAGTTTGCTGGGAGTATTCAACTCTTGATGGTAATATTCAACGCTTGTTGGTATCGAAGTTGAGCCAGGATAGGTTTGCAGTACTCTCCCAAGTTAAAGCAGTAAATGGATGCTGGGAGGCAATTAGGTTGGCTAAGGAACATAGGTTGATATAGTTTAGGGAACTATTTGTGTAGAGTATCCTTAACATACACTGGGCTAGACCCTTTAGGTGCCAGTGTTTAGAGCTGAATTAAGAGCCGATTGGTGTTTGTAATTGTTTTCTCTGATTACTTAATTTAGAGGTTTTTTTGGGTTAGTAGGAGGAAAAGAGTATTTTTGGAGAAACAGACTGCTACTACAGTACCATTTTCTGTTAGTGTTAGCACGTTATTTGGCATAATGCAAAGGGAGTTAAAATCTAGCTGCAGTGTCAGCTTAATTAATTCTAAACACATCTAGGTGTCAAAATTACAGGTCGAGGCGACTGAAGCAGACCCTTAAAAATTAGGGCTAATGTGGCCATCCATAGAATGAAAGCACATTTGGGTTTGAAGTTGAAGTGAGCAATAGTTATATTTTATGTCCTTTCTGTACAAGTTATATGTGTTCAGGGGTTTAAGGGAGGCGGAAAATAGTGCAAAAGAGGGGGGTGCTCAAGACCACTTTGGAACATCCACAGGAAGAGGGGGGGTCAAAGTTCATTCAGTAGGTTCCAGAACGGAGCACCGATGGATTGGATAAACGAGCAATCATTTCAGAACATTACAGAAAAGTGCCAAGTTATTCAAATATGTATAACAAGTAAATTGTCCATGAATTCTACTATTAAACTGTGCTCAAGCCGTAACTTGCTGGCTTGATCTTAAAAGATTAACACAGTAATTGGAATATCATGGGTACGCCAATGTAGCATTAACTGTGAATTACATTTCTTTTAGATTCAAGGGAAGAAAAGAAGTTGCCATTTGAGGAACAGTTCTCTCACAAAAGGCTTCGTTTTGAAAATGCAGAAAAGTCTATATATATTGGAAGCCCGGATTCAATGTTTGGTAGTCAAGATGCATGTAAAACATTGAGTGAGCTAACTGAGGTTGGGCTTCGCCTGGGTGCATCTCCTTTGCATCGGTCTACGAGAGGAGATGGATTGCCAAAAACAGATTTTGAAGTGCTTTCTGATCATCATAGCTCTGACAGTGATGACCCTCTTGCCCAAGATTCTGTACGGTTTGATGGTGAACTTTTAGAGCCATCTGAAAAACGAGATTTGGCAGAGAAGAACTTGTCCTTACATGCACAAAGATTTGATAAAACATTGCTGCATCCTGTTGGCACCCTGAGATTAGAATCAATAGCAGGACAGACTCCAAGGTTTGAAGGCACCTCTGGTCCAGTATTGGGGGTACCGGGCCAGGCTGCTTGTCCACAGCGCTTTGATGGAGTGACAAGCCAAGCAATGATCCCACAGAGGTTTGAAGGCGTGCCATCTCAACAACTTGGTATGCCTACCGTTCCCATGGCTGCCCAGCGGTATGATGGAGCTCCAGGTCTTCTTGCGGGCCCACAGAGGTTTGAAGGAGCTCCAGGTCAGCTAGGGGGTCCACAGAGATTTGATGGCGCACCAGGGCAGCCTGTGGGTCCACAGAGATTTGATGGAGCACCGGGACAGCCAGTTGGTCCACAGAGATTTGATGGAGCACCAGGACAGCCGGTGGGTCCACAGAGATTTGATGGAGCACCCGGACAGCCAGTGGGTCCACAGAGATTTGATGGAGCACCCGGACAGCCAGTGGGTCCACAGAGATTCGATGGAGCACCCGGACAGCCAATGGGTCCACAGAGATTTGATGGAGCACCAGGACAGCCAGTTGGACCCCAGAGATTTGATGGACCACCAGGACAGCCAGTAGGTCCTCCGAGATTTGATGGTGCAGCAGGGCAGCCATTGGGCCCACCGAGATTTGAAGTGCCACCAGGGCAACCAATTGGTCCACCAAGATTTGGTGTAGCACAAGGACAGCCTGCAGGTCCACTGAGATTTCAAAGTGCACCAGGACAGCCTGGTGCCCCACCAAGGTTTGAAGGGGCACAGGGGCATCCTGTCTGCCCTCCACGGTTTGAACCTATACCAGGGCAACCTGTGATTGCACCAAGATTTGAAACACCAGGACAGCCCACAATTCCACAAAGGTTCGGTCCTCCCAGATTTGAGGGTGCACCAGGACAGCCTGTAGGTCCACCCCGATTTGATGGACCTCCCGGCCAACCTCCAAGGTTTGATGGGATACCCGGCCAGCCAGTCGGCATGAGGTTTGAAGGTCCTCCGGTTGCAGGGCAATTTACAAGGCCTCCAGGCCAACCTCCAGGCACAATAAGGCTAGATGGGCCAAATGGTCCAAGATTTGAAACACATCCACCCTTAAGGTTTGATGGACCTCTTGGGCACACTGGCCCACGATTTGAAAGCACTAATATTCCCCGATTTGATGCACCACCAAGATTTGATGGACTACATGGACAGCAGTCCCAAAGATTTGAAAGGCCACTTGGTCAACCGACTCCTCCACGGTTTGATGGCCCAATAGCTCAACAGGCTCCACCTAGATTTGATTCACCTATTCCTGTACACCAGCCACCACCTAACCGGTTTGGGCTTCAAGGACCACGGTATGAAAACAGTTCTGCACCAAGACTTAACACGCCACTTTATAGGCCACCAGGTCCACATAGTGAACATCCACATGTATTTAGTGGGCCATTTCCAAGGTTTGATTTACATCAAGCACCAAATTTCACTGGACCACCACCTAGTTCTGGAACACCATTATATCCAAATCTACTAAACAGACCTCCTCCTCCACATTACTTTGGTGTTCCAACTTCTATGCCAATGGGAAATGTTCCACCTCCACCTCAACCGGTAAGTGGTCCTAACCTTTTATTGTTAAATTTTCATAAATCTAAATCCGTCCTTTCCAATTATTGTTAGTGCACTATAATCATTCCTATCTTTTGACTATAAAAAAGCATAATGTCTACTATTTTTTCTTCAGAGGCTTTTATTGTATCTCTACACTGGTCTAAAATGTTCCTCGGATTCTTCAGGTCTTAGGTGATTTTCTTGTCACTGCTTATAAACAACGTTTTTATGTTTTGACATAAAGGTCAATTTCTGTGTTGGTGAGTTTCAAAATTTCCGCGACACTCTAAATAACCCTTTAGGCGATTTTACCCCAACCCTCACCCCCCCCCCCCCCCCCCCCACTTACCTCTGATTCTGAGGTCAATGAGGCATATTGTGTTTTTAGGTGCTCGCCCAGAGCATTGGAGCATGTTTTTTTTTCTTTCTTTAAATTATTGTTGGAATTCTCCTCTTTCTACCTTTTTTTAAAAGATTTCCAAGTGCAACGTGTCTAGAGTCCCCATTTTATTTAAAAGCAGATTAAGGTGATCTTTCCATACTTTTTTATGCAAAGACTTTTGGTCCCTTAACGTAGTAAAATAAATGATAAATGTTCAATTCAGAAGGTGTGCTTCTGTAGATTTTTTCCTTGCTATACTCCAGAAGTGTATCCTACTCCTTTGCATTCTTAAGGTGGACAAGAGGCCATGGCTGTTGAGCCTCATTGTTCCGAAGCAGTGTCACACTAACACACAGCCCATTCTTCCCAGTGAGTTATTAGTTGAAGGGCTTACATCCTTCTATAAAACACATTCTCCAGATCTCTGTGGGAACTAAATAGGGGGGATTCCTGGATCTACAGAAGTGGCACCTGTCGTACAATATGTTACCTTTTGGCCTGAGCTTGTACATCCATATTTTAACTAAGATCATGGGACTGGTAGTCAAGTTTTGATAGAATGGCATTTGTAGCTACCCTTTCTAAAATGGTCAGCTGAGCTTGCTCCTCTCCGACTCATTTTCCCCATGCTAGCTTATCCGTTTGTCAAGTGATGTTAGTTGGGCTGTGACTCAACCAGAAAGAACAAAGAGCTTCTGGACATTGGAGGGACATGCATCTTCCTTCTCCCTTTCGTATAGGTTTGTACTGGAAATGTTGCTTTTGGAACTGCACAGCTGAAGCATACTGGCATCTATTTTCCAGAATGACAAGGGGTGTAAAGAAGGCTAGAATTTTTGACTATGGTAGCCACAAGGCCCAGCAAATTTTACTGTCTCACCCAGGCACAATCTCCTTTTTAGTTGGAGTTTGGCAAGCTGCCCATAGTTCAGTCCCATAAGCAGCATTCTTCAGACAACACCCGGGGCAGTCGGCACTTTATAGATACACGGTCTGCACTCAAACTGACGTTTCTTTTTCTGAACCATCTGTTTGTGGTAATGGTGACAGTGCGACAAGAGGTGACGTTTGTTTGTTTGTTTATTGTTTAACCCAGTTAGTGAAAGTATTGTAAACTTTTTTTTAAAACATTTTATTATTTTTGATTGTGTAATTTTTAGTGGATCCCATTGTAGATCTGTATCTTAATAAATACATCTTGATACACACAGTCACTTTAGATTTTTACCAGGGACCTTACAGGAAGATTTGTACGGCCACTGCACTGTGTACTATGTTACTATGTTATTTCTTTTATATGCTAGTTTTTTTTTTTTGCATAGTTTTATATAGCGCAAACTAAAACCGAACCGAATCAGTTATCAGAGCGCTTTACATAGTACCAGTTACGTTACATGAGGACACACTTTCATTTTAGGCACGGGGAGATTAAGTGATTTGCCCAGAATCACAGGTTTTTTTTTGGCGTTGTTACCGAGACTCGAACCCAGATCACCAGGTCCGAGGTCGAGCCCCTAGTTGACTAGGTCTGAACTGCACAATAAATGAGATCCGTCCAATTTGACTAATTATTTGGTGCATACCTTCACTTTTATGTAAAATACTGTTTTACTGGCTTTTGAAGATGTTTAGTGTTATGAGTGGTAGTTTCCTGAGGCAAAGCGTGACATTAAACTACTGACCTAGGACTGACTGCCTTCGCATATGTAATAACAGTTGGTGAAATGCAGGGCTCTTAATCGGAATAGCCATTAATCTAAAGTAAATGAGGTCACTTCATGTTGCTCTGAGCCATTTTACATTCGCATACAATGGAAACTCAATTTCTGATACAGAGGAAAATGTTTAGAATACCTTTTGTACCTGAAACATAAAGTATTCCATTGGCGCCAAGTTGAAGTGCGTTGATCCTTGCCCATAGGTAAAACATCTTTGGTTTGGTTTTCAACATCCTGTTTCTCCATTTTTGTTTATTTTTAAACCAACTGTTGAATGTGGTTTCTTCTCGAATGCAGTGTTAGACACATTTTAGCTGTATCAAGTCCGGCAGTAACTTTTTAGTTCGAACCCAGGCATCGCATAGGCTCTCTCTCGACATGCTGTCTTTGCTCTAGGTACTTAGACTACGTCCATCACTTTTCATTGGTTCCTTTTCGAGCCTTGCATAACTGTGCTATTCAGAGGTGCATCTTTTATTTGTCCGTCCTTGTGATGCTCTGCTCCCTCCCTGGAGACAATGACATGACTTGGACTATGACATGTGGTCGTCCCCTTCATTTGTGTGTTTTGTTGTGCTCTACTTGTCTATTCCCTCAGCTCTACACATGTGCCATACGTTATCAGGTGCACTAAGCTTTGGCGCTCAGCTTCCTCTTCCTCTGCGTCGCGCTTATTTTTTTTCCGACTTGCACTAGTAAAATGTTGGGACCCGAAGGGAGACCACTGAGTAGTATTTAATGTGCTTGTAAAATACATTTCACTAACTTCCTTTGAAGAACAGCCTAGATTCTGCTTGTCACCCTGTTCCAAGAAGTCTTTATCCTCGCCCTTTGCTGACTCCCTTCCTTGTAACGCTCTTGGGGCAAGTAGAGCCGGGGCCGCTCTACATGCTTGTTCAGAGCAGTTTTTAATTCCATGCGTCTGCCTTCTACGGCTCGGAGCACTACCTGCTCCGTTATATTTTTGTGTTGAAAACACAGGCACCAGCCTCACTAAGCGCTTTGCTAATGGGGAAGGGAAATTCAGGGCCAAACTTAGCCTGCCGTTCCCAGAAGCCGCTCTGGACCTTTCGGCCCCTGTTGCGGCCAGTCAAATCCAATTGTGCTGCTTTTCCTGTCACGTCAAAACGGTCCAGCTGATATCGTGTTACGTTTAACAGTATGTGTTGCCCACAAGAGTAGAGGTCCAAACCGATAATAAGCAATTCGCACATCATTTCACAGCATCAGCGTGGAAAGGGCTGCAGAAACCTTTAACTCCATCCACCGCAGGCTCCTCTCTGCTGCGACTGCCCACTGCTGGAGAACAGATCGTTAGCTGGCTCTCGCAGGCTGTCAAACTTCTGTGTGGAGTGAGTGCGCTCTCGAAAAGGGAAGGAACGGACATTCGCAGCATTGTCTTGGTATTTTTTATGGAACCGGTCCGTAGAAAGGAAAGTGTCAGTCATTATATACAAAGGGCAGACGAACTCTGAAAAACAAGCATTGGCATATTATTATATTATTATTATTATTATTATTATTATTATTATTATTATTATTATATTTAATTTTATACAGCGCGCAGCTACCCGGAGGTTTCCCGGCGCTAACCAGAAAAGAGAGGACAGTTAATTGCAGAAAAAGATCTCTAAAGAATCTAGGGGGGGTCTAAAGGTTGAATAACCAGGTCTTAAGGTCTCTACGGAACCTAAGATAGCAGGATTCCGAACGTAGGTAGAAAGGTAATGCATTCCACAGGGAAGGGGCCAAGTAAGCAAATGAGCGACCGCCCATTCTGGCTCTCCTGATGCGAGGGACCTGATATCTTTCTTGGGTTGACGAACGGAGAGTACGGGGGGCACAGTATTGATGAACCGGAGTTCTTAAGTAGAAAGGAGCAATGCCTGACTTAATGCGATGCATGAAACAAAGGGCCTTGAATTTAGAACGGTTTTCAATGCGGAGCCAATGAAGGCT
Organism: Lissotriton helveticus; assembly: GCF_964261635.1. NCBI lineage: Eukaryota > Metazoa > Chordata > Amphibia > Caudata > Salamandridae > Lissotriton > Lissotriton helveticus. The sequence continues at coordinate 1,505,034,302 of NC_136069.1, read as the reverse complement.
GCGCAGAGAGGCCGAGGTGGGAGAGGTTCTGGGAAGATTACAAAGTAATCGAACGGCCATATTTTGAACTGTCTGAAGTTTGCGAGTTACCTCCTTGCATGCACCCAGAAAAAGGATATTCCCATAGTCCAGCCGAGAAGTAATTAACGCCTGGACTACGGTTCTCTGACATAGCCAATAGTCTCGCCTTTGGGACCTTATAAGTGTTTAGCCAGGGATATTGGCAATGTTTTTAAGGTATGTTGTAGAGCAATGTAGCTGCTGTGTTTAATACTGTAAAGTTTGTGTGCAAGTTGTGCTTAGTGTAGTGACGTAAGGGTACTGGCATGGTGCGGAATAGTGGTGAGTTGTGATATGAAGATACTGGTAGGGCAGATGCACAACTGTTAAGATAGTTTTAACTGAAATTATTCAAATTTTCGGGTGCTCCACAAGTGGCGTCAAGCGTCCCACGACGTCATAAGTAAAGTGTAATAGTTGTGGGGCCAGTGGTCCACTGGTCCCATCCTTGTGGGCACACCAACACTCCTCCCAGGAGATAGAGGATTCACACAGCGTTTTAAGTGTTCAATTATTTCATGTTTTTATTCACATAAAATATTTTGTGGAGTTTACAACATCAATTGTTTGTTGCTTATTTTTTAATCCTTATTTCAACATGTCACAGTCCTTTAGACAAATCCAATGCATTTCGGGCCCTGCGTTTGGCCCTTCATCAGGGAAAGGACATTATAAATGCAAAACATAAACAAGACAGCCTGTCACTGGGTATATGTACAAGTGTGTATGATGTAGTCTGTGCATACAATCCTGGGGGAAGTCGTGATTAGGATTTGTGAGAAATTAGGTTATCACCTTAAAAAATCTTCAAACCCGTGTGGGGAACAAAAATGATAAACATAATGGTGGCACGTCTCTTACGTGTCTCGTTGTTCGGGGTTAGCGCGAGAAAACTGTGATTGAGGAAGAAAAGAAAGCATGTTGTGATAAAGTCGCCTAATGGACGGATGTCGGTAAGCTAACTGAACTGGGGCGTTCATGGTAAAATGAAATGCGGGACTAACCTGCAGATGCTCGTCAGTTCGATTCACGCCTTATCAGTTCCTGTACGCCGGTCAACACGGGAATACCGGTGGCCGCGTCTAGTGCAGGTAATGGGTTCCGATCACGTGATGGATCGAGAGTGAGGATAGACTATGTCTCAATCGAGCGTGTGATAAAAGGAGTCTCAAAGTAACAATGTCGAGGATGACGGAAGAGATGATGGGGGCGACCTTGCGAGTTTAGAAATGAATGTAAAAAAAAAGAGTGAAAAATAAAAATAAAACTGAAAAAATAAGAATACGAAAGAAAATGACGTACTGAGTAGGATTCAAACCCTGTAGGGTAAAGAACAGGGATCAAGGGCTCTAAATGGTGTGCTATGGGATTACAAGTGAAAATCCAGAATAATGAACAGGTATATGGAACCAAGACTCTGGAAACATGGAAAATATAAATGCAATGCTGTTGATGATAAAATCATAAATCGTGCATTGTAGTGAGGTTACACAGGGATTACTATATCGGTTTCAGAGCAAATTTACAAGTAACAGGAAAGTTCAATTCTGCCATTTAGGCCCAATGGCTTCTGAGTTGAAAGTTTCTGTATCCAGGTGTTCTCTCTTTGGAGCAAGAATTTCGTATTGTCTCTCCCTTCAATTTTAGGGATAATTTCCAATATGGTGAACTTCATTTGGGAAATGTTATGTTTATGTTCAACAAAATGGGCTGCCACTGATGATTTCATATTTTTGAGACGAATGTTTGATTTATGTTCCGTCAGTCTAGTTTTGATCTTGCGTTCTGTTTTGCCCACATATAATTTGCCACATGGGCATTTTAAAGCATAGATGACATTGCTTGAGTCGCAGGTGGCGTTAACCTTGAGTTTGACCTCGTGACCTTTCATGGGGTGGTTGATTTTGTTACCCTTCATGATGTTATTACAGTTTCCGCAGTTGAGACCTGGTTTGGTGCCTGTATATTTGATGGTTAATGCAGGTTTATTTTGTAGCAATTCTCCTAGATTGCGTGCCCTGGCAAATGCGAACAGTGGTGCTTCCAAAAAGATCTGTTTGAAATCCGGTTCCAAATTTAACAGTGACCAATGTTGGTGTATGATCCTTTTGAATTTGGTACTGGAGGTAGAGTATTTTGAAACTACCACTGTGCGGGTCTGTTGCTTTTTTGGGCTGGATTCAAGCAGTTTTTTCCTGTCTGTGCGAAATCTTCAGTTTAGATTCCTCGATGATGTTTTCAGGATATCCTCTCTTTCGGAATTTGGTGGCAATTTCTTCAATTCTTAGTGCCGTTTTATTTGGATCTGATGTTATTCTTTTTACACGTGCCATCTGAGAGAAAGGGAGGTCTTTTTTTAGATTCGGTTCATGAAAGCTTGAGAAGTGAAGCATGTTTCGATCTGTGGGCTTCGTAAAGAGATCAGTTTCAAAGCCAAGTGGGTTGATAGAAACCTTGACGTCCAGAAAATTGACAGATTTATCTGATATCTCCCAGGTTAATTGGATCCGTTCATCGACTTGGTTAAGTTCACTGAGAACCCTTGATAGTTCTTCCTTAGTGTTTTTCCATACAATGAAGATATCATCTATGTAACGAATTAAGTTTCAGATTGTCTGTCCATTTTTTGTTTGCAAAGATGTGAGTTTCCTCAAAATGTTGCATGAAAATGTTGGCATATGCAGGTGCCGCTGAATTGCCCATGGCCATTCCAATGAGTTGTAAATAGCAGGTCTCGGGTACAGAGTCCCACACTAAGAATGGTACCCAAGATTCATAAAAACATGATGGATCCTCCCCTGAGACCCATAGTCTCAACATGTGGTAGCCTCCACGAACCAATTGGACAACTCCTGGATAAATATCTCCAACCCACGGTACAAGCCATGAGAACATACACCAAAGACACAACGCACTTCATTTCTAGACTACAAGACCTGACGCTTGATCCCGAAGAAAAATTAATACTCTGTACAGCGGACGTGCGTTCACTCTACACTTCTATACCCCATTCCCTGGGCATAGAAGCCATTGAACAAGCTTTACTGAACACGGACCTGGAAGTACCCTTTCAAACATTTTTGATGGAACTCATGCTTTTCACATTGTACCACAGTTATTTTAAAAACCAAGAGACCTGCTATTTACAACTCATTGGAATGGCCATGGGCAATTCAGCGGCACCTGCATATGCCAACATTTTCATGCAACATTTTGAGGAAACTCACATCTTTGCAAACAAAAAATGGACAGACCATCTGAAACTTTTAATTCGTTACATAGATGAAATCTTCATTGTATGGAAAAACACTAAGGAAGAACTATCAAGGGTTCTCAGTGAACTTAACCAAGTCGATGAACGGATCCAATTAACCTGGGAGATATCAGATAAATCTGTCAATTTTCTGGACGTCAAGGTTTCTATCAACCCACTTGGCTTTGAAACTGATCTCTTTACGAAGCCCACAGATCGAAACAACATGCTTCACTTCTCAAGCTTTCATGAACCGAATCTAAAAAAATACCTCCCTTTCTCTCAGATGGCACGTGTAAAAAGAATAACATCAGATCCAAATAAAACGGCACTAAGAATTGAAGAAATTGCCACCAAATTCCGAAAGAGAGGATATCCTGAAAACATCATCGAGGAATCTAAACTGAAGATTTCGCACATAGACAGGAAAAAACTGCTTGAATCCAGCCCAAAAAAGCAACAGACCCGCACAGTGGTAGTTTCAAAATACTCTACCTCCAGTACCAAATTCAAAAGGATCATACACCAACATTGGTCACTGTTAAATTTGGAACCTGATTTCAAACGGATCTTTTTGGAAGCACCACTGTTCGCATTTACCAGGGCACGCAATCTAGGAGAATTTCTACAAAATAAACCTGCATTAACCATCAAATATACAGGCACCAAACCACGTCTCAACTGCGGAAACTGTAATAACATCATGAAGGGTAACAAAATCAACCACCCCATGAAAGGTCACGAGGTCAAACTCAAGGTTAACGCCACTGCGACTCAAGCAATGTCATCTATGCTTTAAAATGCCCATGTGGCAAATTATATGTGGGCAAAACAGAACGCAAGATCAAAACTAGACTGACGGAACATAAATCAAACATTCGTCTCAAAAATTTGAAATCATCAGTGGCAGCCCATTTTGTTGAACATAAACCTAACATTTCCCAAATGAAGTTCACCATATTGGAAATTATCCCTAAAATTGAAGGGAGAGACAATACGAAATTCTTGCTCCAAAGAGAGAACACCTGGATACAGAAACTTTCAACTCAGAAGCCATTGGGCCTAAATGGCAGAATTGAACTTTCCTGTTACTTGTAAATTTGCTCTGAAACCGATATAGTAATCCCTGTGTAACCTCACTACAATGCATGATTTATGATTTTTTATCAACAGCATTGCATTTATATTTTCCATGTTTCCAGAGTCTTGGTTCCATATACCTGTTCATTATTCTGGATTTTCACTTGTAATCCCATAGCACACCATTTAGAGCCCTTGATCCCTGTAATTTTACCCTACAGGGTTTGAATCCTACTCAGTACGTCATATATTTTCGTTCGTATTCTTATTTTTTCAGTTTTATTTTTATTTTTCACTCTTATTTTTACATTCATTTCTAAACTCGCAAGGTCGCCCCCATCATCTCTTCCGTCATCCTCGACATTGTTACTTTGAGACTCCTTTTATCACACGCTCGATTGAGACATAGTCTATCCTCACTCTCGATCCATCACATGATCGGAACCCATTACCTGCACTAGACGCGGCCACCGGTATTCCCGTGTTGACCGGCGTACAGGAACTGATAAGGCGTGAATCGAACTGACGAGCATCTGCAGGTTAGTCCCGCATTTCATTTTACCATGAACGCCCCAGTTCAGTTAGCTTACCGACATCCGTCCATTAGGCGACTTTATCACAACATGCTTTCTTTTCTTCCTCAATCACAGTTTTCTCACGCTAACCCCGAACAACGAGACACGTAAGAGACGTGCCACCATTATTTTTATCATTTTTGTTCCCCACACGGGTTTGAAGATTTTTTTAAGGTATAACCTAAATTCTCACAAATCCTAATCACGACTCCCCCAGGATTGTATGCACAGACTACATCATACACACTTGCACATATACCCAGTGACAGGCTGTCGTGTTTATGTTTTGCATTTATAATGTCCTTTTCCTGATGAAGGGCCAAACGCAGGGCCCGAAATGCATTGGATTTGTTTAAAGGACTGTGACATGTTGAAATAAGGATTAAAAAAATAAGCAACAAACAATTGCTGTTAACTCCACAAAATATTTTATGTGAATAAAAACATGAAATAATTGAACACTTAAAACGGTGTGTGAATACTCTATCTCCTGGGAGGAGTGTTGGTGTGCCCACAAGGATGGGACCAGTGGACCACTGGCCCCACAACTATTACACGAGTTGTGATATGAGCCACAGACCAGTGTGGAAGATAAGCACGCGTGGCCGCGAAAGTGAAAGCGTTTTGTTTCATTTGAAACATGATCCACGACAAGGGAGGAATACAGCTGGGAGCCTGCGCGCCACTGCTAGCTCCCGACAGCTGGAGGCTGTGGGAGTGAACATTTAGAGAAAAGTTGGGGCATGCACCAGCCTTTGGCCAATTGCATGCTTTCATTTTTTAAAGCCACATGCAAAGGCCAATAGAATGTGTGGTAGTTGAAAAACCAGAAGGAAAAGTTTCCGGGAAGTCTGGAGTTATTCCAAGAGGTCTCCCCATAGAGCAGCCTATGCGCTCTGCACTAGGCTCGACCTAATGATACACATCTCCAGATTCGTGCCGTCACGGGAAAAAGTACAAGCCCACAACAGTACCACCTCTAGTTTTTCGCACTTCAGAAGTGCCCAAAAAGGTTAATCTCGGACACTTTTGTCTGTTTTGTGCTCCTCGCCCCCTAAAAGGCATTTTCCAAGATTGTTGCCTAGCAATATATATTTTTTTAAATGTACTGTTAAATATCTCATTGGATTATCACCTGTCATCCTAGTCGAATTTCATTTTGTTTGGTAATGATCCCCACTTTTTTTTTATTTAAAAAAAAACAAAACACATTTTCTTCACAACTATTTTAACGCGCAAAACCTTGGCCTCTCGTAAACCATTCTCTAATTCTCAACAAAAGTTGTCTTCAACAAGATTTGACCACCTTGCCCCTTTTTCAATATTTACGTGCTGCCTAAACTGAACATACTGTGTGTACTCCGTCCTAAACATTATTCTTCTCACATCTACTAAAATATAGCATGAGTACACCAACAAGTAGGTCTCTCCCTAAGAAGTTGTGTAAAAAATATGAACTGCACAGTTGGCACTACTTCAAACTGGCACTTTTTCACTGCTTGCTGGAAGACTGTTCAGCGCCGTTGTGAAAGGGATAATGTGGTCTGCGCATTTTCAGATTTACTTTGAGAGATGATCTAGCATTCCTTTTTTTTGGATTTTTTTTACTGGAGCTTTTAAGAGCGCTAATGTGTAACCTTTAGGGACACTTTATGGCTCTAAGCTGCCGCAAAAGAGGTAAGGGTTGTGGTTGAGTGACTGTTTTCCAGTATTTGTAATCCTTCCCGCAAAGGGGAGAGCATTGAGCTCACTGTGTGCATGCTTTGTTGGTCTTAATAACTAGAAGTGCTTAGGGAGATGCTGAGCTGCTGACCTGAAGCGCTATAAAGAAATAAGCTGTTTTCTAGCGGTTTGAAAGCCCTCACAGGCATGGGCTGGACCATGTTTCTTTGTACTAGCCCGATCAGTTCACTGTGGCTTCCCATGACTTTCGAGAGGGGATGCTGGGGTTGAGTGCCAGCTGTGCCTTCCAGTAATCACTTCCATGCTCAGTCTTAGCCCTCACCAATCGTACTGCTTTTAAAGCGCACGTTTTGCAGACACATGTGTGAATTAAACTTTTTCACAAGGTTGCCCTCAAATATATATTTCTTTAATTGGTTAGTTATTGGTGGGAAATTCACACCACTTTTTTTTTTTTTTTTTGAAAACTGTTTTTATTAAAGTCATTACAATAGCATTGAGATTGGCAATATAGACATTAATCAATTGCATTCCATTTACAGACTTAGCACGCATTTCTCTTATAATACAATTCCTCTTGATTATGCGCGTTCCTTTCCCTGTGTCAGTGTCCCATCCTAATGTCAACTCCCCATTATTCCCCTTCTATCTTGTCATCTGAGCTATCTCCCTCTGATTCCGGCAGCGGATCACATTTGTCCCCTCTGAAAGTATTACATGCCGCCCATATCTTATTCCATTTCCGCGGGCACTTTCTGGTAGCATATACTGTACGTTCAGTTACCATCGTTCGGTCCATGTTTCTGCACCATGCAGCCAGTGTCGGTACCTCTGCCGCCCCCCATTTCTGCGCATTGTCTCTTCGCAATTAGTAGACCCAGTGTAGTCCATATTATCCCATAGTGTGTGAGGTCGTTAGGTCCCCATATATTTAGTAAACATCTTTTTGGGTCTGGTAGGAGCGATGTGTCTGTTGTCTGAGATATAGTGCGGAGTACCTGCCTCCAATAGATTACTATCATTGGGCAGTCCCATATTGTATGAAAGAAGGTCCCCTCGTCCCCGCAGCCTCTTAAACAAAATGGGTGTGGTGCTCTCTGTATTTTATGTAGGGTTGTCCTAGTATAGTATATTATATGCAAGATTTTAAGTTGCACTAATCTCAATCTGGTAGAGATGCCCACTTCCTTGGGTGATGCTAGAGCCTCTCTCCACTCAGGGTCGTCCATGTCTCCTACCTCTGCAGCCCACCTCTCTTTCAGTGTTCCTCTGGGGTCCGGCAAATTATTGAGTAGTTTTCGATACGTGAGCGAGGTGGCACTCTGTGGCATATGATCCGTCAGTAGTCTGTCCTCTAGCGGGGAAGCTTCAGGGATTTCGGTATCTGGCTGGAGTACCTTTAGTAGAGCGTGTCGAATTTGCATGTACCTAAATTTTTCATTTGGGCCTAGATTATACTGCTGTTGCAACTGCGTGAATGGTATCACTGTTCCTTTATCCCATACATCTCACACTGTGGAGATACCTATGTTGTCCCACTGTGTGAAGCCCTTACTTCGCCGCAGGTGTCCTAATGCCTTGGTGTCCCAGAGTGGGGTCAGTTTCGTAATCGCCCCATTCCACCCCAGCTTGGACTGTGCCGCATACCAGTTTAATGCTGTTTGTTTAGTAGGTCCCACTAGTTTCGCGACCATACCTCTATTGTAAAGCGCTGCTAACATGTTATTCGTTCCCAATTGTGCCCTATCTGCGCTGTATGCTGGGTCGTCGCGGGGTGTGTATCCAGTGATTTATGACTTTGAGTTGTGCGGCCCAGTAGTACAGTTGGAGATTTAAGAGTGCTATCCCCCTGTCGTACCAGCTATTGAGTTTCGCCTGAACTGTGCGGTTTCCCCAGAGAAGCGCTGAAACCTGCGCTGCCACCTGCTGAAAATAACGGGTCGGGATCAGGTCGGGCGTGTTCTCAAGGGCGTATAGGAACCTAGGGAGGGCCTTCATCTTATACAGCGCTGCCCTACCAGGAAGCGTGAGGGGTAGTGAGGCCCAGTGTCCCACGTCACGTTTAAGCCTCTCCAATGGGGGAGCTAAATTCTTGGAGAAGAAGTCTGTTGTGGATTTGGTGATGTATGTTCCCAAGTATTTGAACGAGTCCTCTGTCACCAGCAGTGGACATGCTGCCGAAAGTAGTGGTTTCGGACCCTTTAAAACCTACATCACCGATTTAGACCAGTTAATTTCGTAGCATGAGTCTCCCATGGGTGTTACATATATTAAGTAATTCAGGTATACCGCTCTCTGGTTCCGTGAGCTAGATCAACATATCGTCCGCGTAAAGCGAGATACGGTCTTCCCATCCCTCCTTCCAGCTGATCCCCTTCAACAACGGGGTTTTCCTAATTAGTCGCCAAGGGTTCCAGCGCTATCGCGAAAAGCAGCGACGTCAGGGGGCAACCATGACGTGTACCCCGTGCCAGGTCTATCTCCTCTGATATGTGGCCGTTCGCCGCCACTCGTGCCACCGGGTTAGTGTATAGGAGTTTCACCCATGCGCAGAACTTGGGGCCAAAACCCATACGTGCTAACACTTCAAATAAATACTTCCACTCCACCATGTCAAACGCCATTTTTGCGTCCAATGACAATATCACGGCCGGTTCCGCCAGATCCGAGGCCCGCGCAATCGCTCCTTGTACTCGTCTGAGGTTAAGGGCTGTGTTTCTGTGAGCCATGAACCCGGATTGGTCTGGGTGTATCAGTTGCGGCAGATGGGTTAGCATTCTATTTGCTAATAGTTTCGCATGGATTTTACCCTCTGCGTTGAGCAATGAGATCGAGCGATACGATGTACACTCTGTTGGTTGTTTACCAGGCTTCGGGATCGCCACTATTGTTGCGATCCGTTGGTCCAGTGGAAGTATGGCTTTTTTCAGACTTTCTTCGTACATTGCCAAGAGAGGCGGGCCTATCGTTTCCGCCATTAGTTTGTACCACTCTATCGGTATTCCGTTTGGCCCCAGTGCTTTCCCCGACTTTAGCGAATGTATTGCGGTTTGGATTTCTGCGAGTGTTAGGTCCTATTCCAAAGCCGTTTCAGATGTAAGGGTGGTCATCTTAATGTGTCCGAGGGCCTCTCGTACGGCTGCCTCTGTTAGTGCCACCGTGGGGGAATATACCGCCCTAAAGTGGTCTGCTAAGATGCGGACTATGTCTTTTGGGTGGGATGTCCGTGTGTCATCCCTCGTCCGCAGCTGCTGTATTCCCCTTACTCCATCTCCTTTTCTATCAAGCCACGCCAACGTTTTACCTGCTTTGTCCCCTACGTCATATACTTTATCTCTCGTTGCCTTAATGTGTCCGACTGTCCGAGATCGCAGGTGTTCTAGATATCGTTGCTGGCTTAGTTTTAGGGCGTGGGCCGTGTCCTGGGTTGGGTCTGCTGAGTGTGTCGTTTCTGCCGCCAGGAGAGCCACCTCCAGCTCTGCCAATTCTTTTTGTTGATCCCGTTTATACCCTGTGATTGACGCTATTGCCTGCCCTCTGAATACCGTTTTATAGGCCTCCCACAATATTACTGCTGAGTCTACTGAGGAAGTGTTTTCCGTAAAATAAAGTTTGGTTGCTTTGTGGAGTGTTTTTGTGATAGTTTGGACCGTTAGGTACCCCGGGTATATGGGGTATAGGTGTCGGCCGGATTTCTCTCGACACGGGAGTGTAAGTATCATTAGGGAGTGATTGGATATGCCTCTAGACTTTGTCGACTGTCTCGATATTTTGGATGCCAGAGTCCAGCATTAAGAAGTAGTCTATGCGAGAGAGACTGTTGTGGACCGCAGAGTGGTATTTGTACTGTTGTGTCTCAGGGTGTGTGTGTCTCCAGATGTCTGAGGCCCAGTGCTTCAATAAACCCTTGGAACAGTGAGGGCCCAGGTGTCTGTGTTCGAGCGGGGAATCTATCTAGTGCCACATCGATTGTGGTATTGAAGTCCCCTCCTACGATGAGATCCCCCTCCGGTAGTGCCAGTAGGAAGTCTCAGAGTGCCGGTAGAGCCGCGTCGTGAAGTGCCGGGGGTATGTAAACCAAGACCATGTTCAGGAGCCTACCTTCCCATTGACCCTGCACCGCTGCAAATCGTCCCTGGTCATCTATTTTTGTCTGCAAGATTATAAACGTGAAAGACTTTTTAACCAGAATGCCTGTGCCTCTAGATCCCGTGGAGAATTCAGAGTGTGCCGCCATTTTGTATCCCCACCTGTCCAATGCCTTACATGCTGACCCTGTGAGGTGTGTTTCTTGTAGGAGTGCCAGTGCTGGGCTGTGTCGCTTTAAAGCCTGTAGGACCAAACCTCTCTATCTTGTCTCCCAGTCCCCTCACATTCCAAGTTACAATTTTAAGGGGGATGGGCGAGGTCTCTTGTGTGGTCACGTCTGCGTTAGTATGCTGTGTGTTGTGTGCCATAGATGTGGTGCTAACTTGGTGCGGACATAACGGGTTGTGTCAGGACGTGCATTCGTGCCGCGACCTAACATTGTGCGCAGAGAAACGCAATGTCTGCTATCTGTAATGCGTGCTTGAGCTAGTAACCTATCTACTGATCGTCGTATGCCTCTGTCTTCAGTGCTTCGAACAGTTGTAAACAAAGAATCGAAACTGTTAACTTCCCCTCCCGATACCACCCCACCCTCCCTGCCTCCCTGCTGCGTGGTTTTGTAACTTCCCGCCACCCCAACTTAGCAGTGCGCTCTCCCCCACCCAACATTAAAGTACTTGCGTGTCCGGGGTAAAAGAACCAGTGGAGTCCCCAGACCCTCGTGCCCTCCAAGGCCTGCATCAGTCCGCTTCCACAGCCGCCCCAGCCGTGATTCAGTGTGATGATAGTGTTCGCCAGCAGTTTTCGATATCAGTGTCAGTGCTGTCTCCTTCTCAACTTCTTCATGTTCCGAGGGGTGCCCTGGTTCCGGTTGTCTGATTTCTTGTGTACCGGACTCCTCTTCTTCCTCACGTCGGCGGTGATAGCTGTTTCCCCGATTGCTGCGTCCCATTTGTCGCCACCCGTCCATCCAGTCTTGCGCTGCCTCTGGTGTCTCAAAAAACCACGTCCGCCCATCAGCCACCACTCTAAGTTTTGCCGGGAAAAGCATCGAGTATGGCAGTTCCCTCGCTCTAAGTGCTTTCTTAACGTCCAGGAAGCTCCGCCTGCGTTTGGACACTGCTGCCGTATAATCCGGGAAGAAAGTTATTGTTGAGTTCTGTATTCGTAGTGGTGGGGAGGTTCTTGCGGTCTGTAGGATTTATTTATTTATTCAAAGTTTTATATAGCGCGAACAAGATCCTTACAGATATCAGAGCGCTTCACAGAGACAGGGGTAGGGGCAGCAGGAATGAACAGAGATAATGGGAGCAGTATAATAGTCACTAACATAGTAGGATAATAATAACGTACAGAAAACATATTAATATACAATCAGGTAAACAAGTAATATAAGACGGCACAAGTCATTGATCCCACTACAGAAGGGTTCAGGTAAACCTTGGATGTGTGGATGGCTTATACCAATTTCTTAAGATAGAGAGAACACTGGGTGGGGGCATCGGGAGGGTGATTCAATAAACCAAAGTGTATCATATATTGGTCGGTAGTAAGAGAGTAGCGTAGTTGTGTCACCATCAAGTAGGAGTATAGTGCCAAAGGACAAGGTGATCAGTGATACAAAGCGATGCAGAGTCTCTGATCCAGCACCTATAAAGTTCACGAGATCTTGGCCAGAAGGATGGTTTTCACCTCTTTCTTGAAGAGTGCAGTGGAGGAGATAAGCCTGGTTTCAGGAGGGAGAGCATTCCAGATCCTGGGTGCCATTCCTGAGAAGGAGCGCTTGCATGTTTTCTCTTTCCGGAATCTACGAGGTTTCAGGAGTAGATTTTTTGTACTTCTATTGGATCTCGAACCTCCTGATATAGACAACTTTTGAGCGAGGTAGTTGGGTGCATTGTGGTGCACGGCCGCGTGTGTCATAACTGCAATTTTTAGCTGTATTCTGGCTTCAAAAGGCAGCCATTTTAGAGACTTTAAGTCTGGGGATATATGCGAATGTTTTCTTGAGCCAGTAATGAGTCTCGCGGCAGCGTTCAAGGAGGCTCTTAAGGGTGCTGTTGTGGATAGCGGGAGACCGCTGAGGGCCACAATTCCGTAGTCTATTCGAGGGATGACTAAAGCTTGTACAGCAGTTTGGAAGTCTTCGGCAGGGAGGAAGAGTTTAATTTTCCTCAGTGTGTTGATTTGGAAATTAGCTCCTTTTGTGGCTTTGCTAACGTGCTGCTGCATGTTGAGCTTGGCGTCGAGTGTGATGCCTAGGGATTTCGCCGAATCCACGATGACAAAAAGACACACCTATAGTCTCATTCATGTGTTTAAAAAGATCACATGCAGTGAAGCCCTGCCACTCTCGAACCTAACTAGAGTGTAATTTATCATTAAGGGGGAGACATCCCTTCAGGATTAGAACCCTCACTCACCCGAGGGTGACATGCTTCATCATATGGGTCCTCCTTACCAGCGTCGAAAACCTAGTCGTCACTGGGAGCTGCTACTTCAAAGTTTAAGGAAGGAGCTCAGATGTTTTGTGGGAGAAGGATGGGTGCTAAACCCATATGTGAGAATGATGAGTGTAGTGAGGTATGCAGCGCTGTGTGAAAAGGAATAGAAAGTTAAGTAAAACTGTCTAGGTAGAAATCACTGACATTTGTACCGATCGAGACAGTGGATTCTCATTTATACACTGCGGCTTAATTGCTTATCAATGCGTTACTATTTATTTACTGTTTGTGCCCTTTTCTCTCTCGAACTTTCTTTCCCTTCCCTGTTTTTAGGTCTCGCAACCTATCGATGCGCGCAAGCGCATCGAGCGGAGCGAGAATTCATGTCCTGAAAATCCTCGTCAAACCAAGGGCTTCGTTCCTGCGGTTTTCTTGACGTTCACGTGGCCACAGGCACGCGCTTTTGGCCCATAAACTCTGTTCCCCAGCTCCAGCACCTCCCCTCTCTCTCCCCGCAAACACAGCCTTACATTCATTTCTCCTCCCCCTCCCCAGCCAGCTTCCCCCAGGCCGTAGCAGCACTCCTTGGAACATGTCTTTGAACATGCCGAATCTGAGAAATTACGAACAAAAACAAGCTCTGGAGAATAAAAAAAACTCTGCCATCAGACACAAAGGCGCTCTCCCTCCCCACCCTACGAAAACCAAACGATTTTTGGCATAACAAACATAAGAGGACAACATGCTTGGAGCTATGGCCCTCTGTAACCCTGCTAAGTTTGCAGATATCCGTGTGATTTGCCATGGGTCTGAAAAAAAGCCGGCAGGCTGCCCTTTTTTTCCATCAGCCGCTCTGCATTATCCCAGGCAATGTGCATTAAGGTAATGTCTTCATTCTCCCCCCCCCCCCCGTGCTACTCTTAAGAAGTTGCGTCAGCGATGTAAATGAGCACGAGATATTGTTATTGTTTCGAGTCATGCGAGATGCATGTAGTGTAAAATGTAACATGTTACCGAAAAAGGGCATTTTTGTTCAACGAAGCCATCGCAGCAGCGTTCAGGTGACATCTGCAAGCCAATTACCCTCCCTTTGAGCTAGTGTGCACCTTGGCACGCTATCCCTTGCTTTATATCCATTTAAACGTGTATTTGTGTACATTCCTTCGAGCACGCGGCTCCCACTCATGCGCAAAGAACACAAATACTAAAAAGAAACCAGCATTGGCATTGCCAATAGGTCTCGCTTGTGGGACCTTATAAGTATTTAGTTTTGCAGCACAATATCCTTGTTGCACCAAGGATATTGTGCTGCAAAAATAAATACTTATAAGGTCCCACAAGCGAGACCTATTGGCAATGCCAATGCTTGTTTGTCTTCTATCCATAGATACCTTGCGGTATAACCCGATAAACGAAGGATAAACAGGAATACCAGTGTTGAATATATTTCATTATTTTCACATTTTGCAGCAGCATAGCACAATTATATCTGGTCCTGAAGAAAGCCGCTGATACAAAGGTCTGATCAACAGGCTGAAACATGTTGACCACAAAGTGACAGTGGTTATATATCCATACCACTGTGCTGTTTCATTTTAATCCTGTCCGGTAGAACACATTAATAAAACAAATGTCAGTGATTTCTATCTAGACAGTTTTAATTGACATTCTATTCCTTTTCACACAGCGCTGCATACCTCACTACACGCCTCATTCTCACATATGGGTTTAGCACCCATCCTTCTCCCACAAAACATCTCTGAGCTCCTTCCTTAAACTTTGAAGTAGCAGCTCCCAGTGACGACTAGGTTTTCGACGCTGGTAAGGAGGACCCATATGATGAAGCATGTCCCCCTTGGGTGAGTGAGGGTTCTAATCCTTAAGGGATGTCTCCCCCTTAATGATAAATTACACTTGAGTTAGGTTCGAGAGTGGCAGGGCTTCACTATAGGTGATCTTTTTAAACACATGAATGAGACTATAGGTGTGTCTTTTTGTATACGTAGTAAAAGTTGGAGAGTCCCTTGGGTTGTAGTCCTGTCTTCACTAGCTCTTCCACGTACAGGTCCATTGCTTGCTTGCCTTCTGTCTCCGGAATTCCAATTATTCGCACATTATTGCGTCGTGTGCGTCCTTCCTGATCGTCCAGTTTGTCTGCGAGCAGGCTCTTCCACGTACAGGTCCATTGCTTGCTTGCCTTCTGTCTCCGGAATTCCAATTATTCGCACATTATTGCGTCCTGTGCGTCCTTCCTGATCGTCCAGTTTGTCTGCGAGCAGTTTGTTCTTTTGTGAGTAAGGCAACTTCAGTTTGGAGTTCCGATGTATCCGTCACCAGCGATTTCGCCACTATCTCCACCTCTTTTACCCTATCCGCCATTTTGTGGAGGTCTGCTCGCAGGAGGGAGACATCTGTGGATATAGAGCCAACCGTGTTTTGGACATTCGTTAAGACTGATTTGCATATGGCCATGTCTGAACTGGGGTGGCTGAGTGGGCTAAAGAATGGTGATGGATTAAACCCAGATCAGTTGACTGGGGGTGAGTGTTTGATTTGCTCAAACGCTCCTTCCATCATCCCCTTTTGTATCGCTTTGTTCGTTAAGGCCGCTTTATACGCCCTAAGTTGGCAGGGTATGGTCAGACGTGAGTCCCTTGCTCACTTGGCCACTGGATTCAAGATAGCCTGGCTGATGAGGATTATGAATCCGAAACCGGTCCCAGGATGCTTCTTTCCGGTCCAGGGAAGACATGGCTTTGCAGTTCGGCTGGACTGTTCCCATGAGGCACAGGGTCAGACTGATTTGCATATGGCCATGTCTGAACTGGGGTGGCTGAGTGGGCTAAAGAATGGTGATGGATTAAACCCAGATCAGTTGACTGGGGGTAAATGTTTGATTTGCTCAAACGCTCCGTCCATCATCCCCTTTTGTATCGCTTCATTCGTTAAGCCTGCCATGATGTCTTCGAGGGTGATCTTCTTCGTCCCATCTCAGTCTTGGGTTTTTGCCCGTGGACGCACGTCCTTCCGACTGTGATGCAGAGTTTTTTTCAAAGGCGAATTTCTCCAATTTAGCTTGGGCTGCTGTGTTTCTAGGCCCTCTGCCCGCCATTATTTCACCCTACGTGTAGTGGGTTGCGTCTCCCACAATGGATCAGCACTCTTCCTTGAACGTGGTTTAATGGAGGTTACCGTGTCTCAGTTAGCGCGCTCCGCTGTGAATAGGACGACCCTCCCTACACGTCTATATTCCACTGTGCCCGCGGTTTCAGCGGTACCAGGAAACGTGTCTGCGCCTTGAGTGTGTCCGTTAGTCCTGTAGTGTATCCCTAGCGCTTCTCAGTGCCACTGCGCAGCCCTCTGTTTTCCCATGTAGTCTTCCCGTAGGGGGCGCGGGTAGGTTGGGACCGGCCCGTTCCCTCCCGTAGCCCTGGTCGCCAGACAGCACTTCGTATGGGCTAGTGCGCTGTACCGCTGCTTCGTTTGACTGCGGGTTGTAGGTGTAGCGTGCTCTGTGCCTTTCTCCGGTCTGCCTACGCGGCGCGTGGGATGGTTGATGGTACTCACAGCAGTAAATCCCCAATTAGTCTTTGAGCTAATCTGCGTGCAAAGGCTTTCACAGCTCTCCTTCCCCAGGGTTCTTGAGTAGTTGACGTGGCTGCCTTAAAGTTATCTGACCCAGCGGAATCTGAACACGCTACTGGAGCGGGGGCGATGCCACGTACCTTCCGCCGTCACTGTTGCGGAACGGACTTCCTGGGTCTCCGCTGCGCTTTTAGGTGTTCTAAGGATTTTGCGCTCCCAATTCCCCCCTTCCTTGGTGTTGAGCTTCAGTCCGCTCGCACCTCTCTGCCGCTTCGTCGTTGGGTGTCCGTGGTCGCTTCCTGCCGTTGCCTCCTTCCGGCGTGAGATCCTAACTGCAGGCCGGGGAATTTGCGTCCCTTTTCGGTGTTACAGCGCACTTTAGGCCCCGGCTGCGTTCGGCAATTAGGCCGCCCCTACGTCGTCGGTGGTATTATCACTTGCCGGCATCAGATTGTTACCGTACTTTCACCGGCTGGTGCCGCTCGGCCGCGGGTCCAGGCTCAGGCTCTTGGGAGGGGGGGTCTGTATGTGCCCAGATTTATGAACGGATCGGTTGTAGGTCTGCGTTCTCCCCGGAGCTCCTGGGCTAAGCAGCCATCTTAATCGGCTGGTAGCCAGGCCCCCCCACAACACTCTTTTAACTGTTTCACAATGTTGGCTTCTATGAACTGCTACCTTGCTGTACCATCATGCTCTGTGCATTGGTCTACCTCTACACCACCCTTTCTATTTACCCCTCCCACTCGTCTCTTTTGCACCATCTCTTACCCTTCTCTCCTGCACACTCTTTCCGCCTCTCGCATGTGGTTCACTTAAGGTCTTCCAGCCACAGTTTATTTCCCCGTGTCTTTTCAAGGTCAAACCCACCCTCTAATCCTCTTCTTGGTGTCCGCTGCATACACAGGCGCTCCCTCCCTCTTTATGTGGCGCTTCTTTCTCTCTTTATCTCACACTGTTTGCTCCTCTATCTGGAGTTCATTCACCACTTCATGCACAAACTGCCTATCCCTCTCTGTCTTCCTTGCTGTCAACCCTATCTATTCCTACTGCTACATAATTCCACTGCACAAATACTCTACACACCACACAATTCCACTACTAACAATTCCAATCCAACACACACAATTTCACCCCAAACCAAAACACATGGGTAAAAACAGTCATTCGCAACAATGGCTCTAACTCTCGCAAATGCAACTCCTATGGCATTGCAAATGCTTGTTTCTTATGTACTTTAAACCTATTGGCTTGTCTCCTTCCTCCTGAAAACCATGTTGGGTGTTTAAAAGCTGCAGTATGTGTGTGAGAGTAAGTAATAAGTGTATGATTTATGTTGTGCCTTTTTTTTTTTAATTCGACTCGTCCTTTTGCAAGATTATAGTTTGTTCTCAAATCAAATATTATGGTTACCTCCTCGAGATAGCGAGGCTGTCCCGAGCATGTTGGGAAGTAGCAATGTCGTCTCGGTCTCTAGATGTGAAAACTAACCCAGGTTTAGCCAGCTTAAGTGCATACAGGTTCACTTGCCTTTCTTGAAGGCGAGGTACCAAGCATGACAAGGGCTAACCACCTTCCTCCCTGTTTACTTTACGATAATGGCACATACTTTCATTTTATCCATATTCTTGCAGTAGGTCATTGATCCATCTGATGTCAACTTAAGCTTGATACTGTTAAGACCTTCCTTGCTCAACAGTAACTCAGTTTGTAGACTTCTTTCACTCCTCAAATGGAGCGCCCATCCCAGTCACAGATTGTACCTTAGCCGAATCTTCATATATTGAAGCTTAATGGGGAAGATTAAGTTGCTTATTCGCAGAACCATGGAGCCGTTTGTGCTAATCCTATCCAATTTAGTACTGCAAGGTTAAGATATTGCTGTATTCACTTACACATCTCATAGTGGAAGCTGTGAACTTCTGTTGAGTACCAGTGTTATAGGTAAGTTACGTTTCCTCAATCAAGATGAATTTACATTAACCAGCACCATTGCTTGGCTTTATTGGTCTAAATTGCTCTGTATAGAGAAGTGGTAATCCCAGCATGTCATTGTGTGCATTGATATACATTGAATATATGTTGGATCCATTGAGGGTGCTTGTGGAAATTATTACGGGATAATTTACAAGTTGCTATTTATTTACTTGTTTGCCCAAGTCCATACAGCAATGTTCATTCCATTCCTTGCTCACTCGATTAAGCATGATATCTGCTAGCAGCGTTTGTCCTCAGAGTGAAAACCCTGCTCGCCCAACAACTTTTGGCTTGAAGATCTTGTGGAAGCTTTCGTTGGCGCCAGCGAATTCTTTTTTTAACCTATGAAAGCTTGGCCTTCAGAACCAGATTATGGACTGGGTGTAATTTGTTGAATCATGAGGTGTATATATAAGAATACATTTTCAGTTATTTATTTATTTTATTTTGAAAGTTTTATATAGCGCGAACCAGATCTTTGCAGATATCAGAGCGCTTTACAGAGTATACATAACAGGCCATTAGATATGGCGTACTTGTGGGTAATAAGTGGGGAGGGGTAAGCATAGGAGGGAGCATAGTAAAAAGTTAAATCAATAATGCAAGTGGTACAAATAGGTCAGCTCGGAGCTACTAAATGCTCAAACTTTATTACTTTCCTTACTTCTTGATAGGTTCCTGTTCTGTCTGGCATGACCCAACCTGTACACTTTAATCCAGCGCAACCGTTTCTGCCAACTCAAGACCCAGGACAGTTTGGTAAAAGTCAACCAGGTATGAAGTTTATTTTGGTGTTGTATTTACAGTTTTCTTTAAAAATATTTATAACATGGAGCAGTCCGTAGATTGAGCGATGTGTTGCAGTGATAACTAGCCTAAAGCGCAGAAGTGCCCCAAAACATCGTTATACTCCCCTGTAAATCTTGTCCTGTAGATTATCCTTACTATTGCCTTATTTGCAATGTATTGTGATTCCTGGCAAATGCCCACTGATGAGGTGAAATGAGATGGACTGCACTGGACACCAAACAGCCTCTGCCTACCCCATGTAAACACAACACACTCTCTGCCATCTATCCACCCACAATCAAAGCCCCCATTAGCAAAGGTGTAAATGTTTTGGAAGATGTTAAGTCGCACAGTTATGGAATAACTTTGTTCCACTGAGTAGTGGCATTCAGATTGTGACTGTCATTAAGAGCCACTTGACCCACACCGTTGTCTCGTTTTGTGTCTGTGGGCCTCTCTCACCTGCTTGTTCAGAGAACTGTAGCACCATGGTCCTGCCTAGGTCCCACCCCTGTAGTGCTTGGCTCAGCCTGGTCTGCACTGCAGCAATCTGGACTTTCCACCTGCTTCAACATCCTAACCCAACCAACCCAGGCTCTGGCATTTCCCATTTCACCAGTTTTGCAGATAAGGGCAGCACTAAAATGGTCTTTTCTTTAACTTTCATGCATGGGACTACTGCCTGCAAGATACTTTATGTATAGATCTGATACTCCCTCTTAACTCCACGACAGCAAAGACTATTGGTAATGGTAGAGCCTTCTTCCCAGATTTCCATTCGTGGTCTGAGCAGTGAAGAGTTCCACAGATGTTTGGGATCAAATTTCTTATTTTAGTTTTAACTGTAGATTCTTCACAGTATGAATCTTCCCAGGTGCCAAACAGGTACTGTAAACTCTTGCAACTACTGCGTGCCTTGAAGTGGAACCATAGTCTTTTGTCACCACTCTGCTTGCACATAAGCACGACCCCTGCAATGTCCGCTCCACTTTCCAGACCATCCGACAAGGATCTGACGGTCTGCTCCCATTGATTTCACTCTTTGTTGAGGTTTTGTTACTAAAACGTTTGGCAATGTACATGAATGGCCACCCTTGAAGATGGAATGCTTCAAACCGATTTTGGCAACAGACTCTCACAACGTTTGTCTGAAGTCTTTGTAAATGGGGGTGACGGAAGGGGGGCAGGCAATACAGTGGTTTACCACAGGTACTGGAGACCATGGGAAGAACAGAGAAGAGGTGCCTCTCTTCCCCGACGGGAGACCCTGCTGGTGAGCAGCACATGGCTGGACAATGAAGAGGAGGAAGGCAGCATAGTGTCATGGAGAATGCCGCCTTTAAATTATGCCCCAGCTGCCACTACAAGTTCGCGTGGAGGGATCCACACAAGGTTTCCAATTTCTTGCAAAGGAAGATCATCTCAAAGATTGCAAAGCTAGAGCCAAATTGGTCCTGAAGACACTCCAGGCAAGACTCTGACAGTAACTAACCCACAGGAATCCATGGTCTCTCCAACGAGGTTACAGGTAACATTGATGAGGTGAATCAGTGCAGGAAGGGGAGTTGGATACCATAACCAGCACCGGAGATGCTGAAAAGATGGAAACAGGGAGGAAGTAGGCAACCGGTACAGAAGGTAACAAAGGCGCTGAAATGCTCAGACACTAAGTTTTCAGACACTTAAGTCCTCGAAAGCTACCTCTGCGTCGAAGAACCCAATGACACCCTTGCACCCGCAGCCCCATGGCCTTGGGGACCTCAACCAACCGTGTCCCCAAGTTCCTCATCACACCAACTTACCTCCAGAGCCACGGGTCCCTTTTCCAGCCTCTTGCTCAGAGCCTGCAGTCTTTGTTCAAAATCTTCAGTCTCCATTGCTTTGCATTTTGTGCCCGACGCTGTGTTGGCATTTTGCACCCGGATTATTGTGGGTTTGGTGCAGTCTCTTGGCCCCCCCGTGCTGGTCCTAACCCCTGGAGATTGACCCCCAACCCTTATTTTACCTACCTGCTCCCCTGATTTTACCTACCTGCACCCCGCGCTTCTTTTCGTGCCCCCAATCTCCATTGACTGACATTGGGCCCCAGTGACCGAATTTGACCTCTGCACCCCGTCGTCCCAGTGCTGCTGATGGGGCAGTCTATACATTTTCCTGACCCATGCCCAGTGTCTGTACTCAAAACCAAAGACTGGATTTTTAAGCTGTGTACTACCCTGTGAGATTGCATGATTATTTTCCTTAAAAATGTTAACTTTGAACTGTTCAAAAATGTCCCCTTTTAATACTTTTACTGCAACAAAGTATCTTTGGTTCTAGTCATAAACATACAAAAAGTAATATTTTTACAAACAATTGGCCTCGAATTAAGTCATTGTGTGTTATCATTTCTTGCCCGAGCTTGTACAACAAATTCCTAACACAGCCCTTTGATAAGCCTGTTGGAGCACTCTACCACAAAAGAGAGCATTTAGTATTATTTACTTTAGCCTCGTAAAGCCCCAGGGGATCCCCTGGACTCAAGGCACATTATACCGTACTTTGTTATTGTATATACAAAGCCAGCTTCCTACAGTCAACGTGAAGGATGTTTGCTTCCCAGCAAGACTTTCAGAAACCGAGGCGAAGGATGTGAAAGCAGACATAGAGGTGCCCCCGATCCCAGAGCTGCATGAGTAGGAACAGGAGTTTGTTCGAGGAACATGACCAGTTTGAGGTGGGCGTGGATAACTATCCGTCGAGGCCTATGCCGCTGGACGACCTATCCTTGTACACCAGCCTCTTCAAATCGGTTGCAGACACATACAGGGTCCAACTGGAGGAGGAAAAGGAGGACTCGTGCTTCCTACTGAAAACTTTCATATCCTCCCAAAAAACAAACCGTTACCTGCCCATGCTCGTAGCAAACTGAATCAGGGGAAAGAAGCTTATAAAGAGCCAGCCTATGCTTCCACACAAGACCCCTAATACATAAAGGGAATGTCCCTACGTACATCAGTGTGGCGACCCCCAGAATTAGAAACAAAACCCCCACATTTATTTATTTATTTAATTTATTTATTCAAAGTTTTATATAGCGCGAACAAGATCCTTACAGATATCAGAGCGCTTCACAAGGACAGGGTAGGGGCAGTAGGAATGAACAGAGGTAAAGGGAGCAGTGTAGTAGTCACTAACATGATTGTATATTGATATGTTTTATGTATGTTATTATTATCCTATCAGGTAAACCAGTAATATAAGACGGCACAAGTCATTGATCCCACTACAGAGGTGTTCAGGTACACCTTGGGTGAGTGGAAGGCTTATACCAATGTTTTAGTACAGAGAGAGCACTGAGTGGGGGCATCGGGAGAGTGAATCAGTGAACCAACGTGTATCATATATTGGTCGGTAGTAAGAAAGTAGCGTAGTAGTGTCCCCATCAAGTAGAAGTATAATGCCCAAGGACAAGGTGAGCATTGATACAAAGCAGTGCAGGGTCTCTGATCCAGCACCTATAAGGTTCAGGAGATCTTGGCCAGAAGGATGGTTTTCACCTCTTTTTTGAAGAGTGCAGTGGAGGAGATACGCCTGGTTTCAGGGGGGAGCGCATTCCAGATCCTGGGTGCCATTCCTGAGAAGGAGCGCTTGTATGTTTTCTCTTTCCGGAATCTACGAGGTTTCAGGAGTAGATTTTTTGAACTTCTATTGGATCTCGAACCTCCTGATATAGACAACTTTTGAGCGAGGTAGTTGGGTGCATTGTGGTGCACGGCCGCGTGTGTCATAACTGCAATTTTTAGCTGAATTCTGGCTTCAAAAGGCAGCCATTTTAGGGACTTTAAGTCTGGGGATATATGCGAATGTTTTCTTGAGCCAGTAATGAGTCTCGCGGCAGCGTTCAGGGAGGCTCTTAAGGATGCTGTTGTGGATAGCGGGAGTCCGCTGAGGGCCACAATTCCGTAGTCTATTCGAGGGATGACTAACGCTTGTACAGCAGTTTGGAAGTCTTCAGCAGGGAGGAAGGGTTTAATTTTCCTCAGTGTGTTGATTTGGAAATTAGCTGTTTTTGTGGCTTTGCTGACGTGCTGCTGCATGTTGAGCTTGGCGTCGAGTGTGATGCCTAGGGATTTCGCTGAGTCCACGATGGTGGGTTGGACATTGAGTGCTGTTAGGTTATTGAGCCATGTTTGGGTGGTGGAAATTTTCGCCGGGGGTGAGATGAGTAGGAACTCAGTTTTCAGAGCATTTAGTTTGAGATGATTATCGGCTAGCCAAGATTGAGTGTTAATAAGCGTGGAATTCAGATGTTTGATATCTTCCGGGGATTGAAGCTTTAGGTAAAGTTGTGTGTCGCCGGCGTACATATGGAATTGGACATTGGAAGCTTGGAGCAAGGTGGCGAGCGGTTCCATGATGAGGTTGAACAATGTGGGGGAGAGGGAGGATCCTTGTGGAACACCTAGATCTGCAGGCACAGGTGAAGATAGCACATTGTCGATCTTGAACTTCTGAGACCGGTTGTGAAGGAAGGACGAAAACCATTTGAGAACAGTTCCCGATAGACCCATTCTAGTGCTTAGCAGCTCCAGCAAGTTCTCATGTTTGACCGTGTCAAATGCTGACGAGAGGTCAAGAAGGATGAGGAGGCAGGACTCATTGCGATCAAGAATTTGGAGGGCGTCATCAATTATGTGTGTCATAGCTGTTTCCGTGCTTGCGCCACTTTTGTAGCATCAGGGCTAATAAAACCATATTTTATAAGTATTTCCCAAATTTCTACCGGACCCCCATCCCCTGTGCAACTAGGGGAGACATCAGGGGTTCTGAATCTGCCGAAATATTGCAGATCACCCTTACCCAATTCTTCCAGCATCAAAGTCGAATTTGAGCACCTCTTTAAGACAATGTGGGGAGTGAAATGTAAAATTTCACTTTACCCAGGCTACTAAAAACTCATTTTATAAGGGCGCTCCTTATAGATAACTGACCCCCCACCCCTGGGATACCTAGGGGTGACCCTGGGTGTCCCTAATATGCAAAAACATGGTAGGTTTTTAATTTTTAAGGGCCCCTACCCTCAAAGTCGAGTTTAAGCACAATTTAAGGTTTAAAAGCTGTCCTGCCATCAGTGCAGCTTTTAACTGACCTCCGGCTTCAGCACTGCACACATGCTGATGCAGAGAATCTGCTGGTCTCTAAACTGCCATGCCCCAGGATACTGGAGACTTCTAGGTAGTTTCAATCCCCTGCCCTATTACATACTAGGGGCTTAGGTGGTAGGTCATGCCAACTACAGGGGTACCCCACCATACTATAGTGTACCCTAGTGTATGTTGGGTGTCTTAACTGTGTTCTAATGTGTTCCTTTTAGCTTGGCACGGGCCCTGGGCCTGGTTAAACAGAGCCCAGAGTCAGTTACCACCAGTTCCAGTCAGCAAAAAGTTGGGGGGTGCCCAGGGCACAGGATGACTTTGCCACAGGTAGCCAACCCCAAGGCCCCTCTCAAACGCTACAGCCAATTACAGTGGGACGTGATTAAGGAGCTAAGTTCCGAAAGCGAGTCCAGGCTGTAGTCCCAAAAAGAACCAATCATTTCCTGCCTTAATTCAATGCTGGATATGGCTGGCATATCTAGCAGGCAGATGTTCATGGGCACCATGCTCGGGAGACAGCCCAGACTGAGTATCTGACTTCAAACTGGTGGTGCAGGCATCAGTCATCAAAATTTCTTTGACTGGCGAGTCCCTTTTCGGGCTGGCAGTGGACGAAGCGTTGTAACAAATAAAAAATAACTATATTGCGAAGGCAATGAGGGTGCTGCATTTCAGAGTATTTCAGTGACCAGCTTTTCCCCAGTCAATCAGCACTGCCCGCAGCAACAACAGAACTTTTGCTAACAGGCTACGCAGCAGGCGGCCCACTTGGAGTAGCAATCCATGGTAAGGCAGCCCTTTCTAAGGTGGACAAGAGGAAGAGGACAGCCTACCAGAGGAGAGGGGCTAACCAATCAAGTGACTAGTTTGCCCCACAGCAGAACATCAGAGGAGGGTGAATAGAAGGGTTCCTCCAAGAGTTGAAGTTAATCACCTCAGACAGTTGGATGTTAAACAGAAGACATCTCTCTACATCTACACAAGCAGAAGTTTCGAAGTCATTGCCCAGCAGACACTCCACTGGGTTAGCATCTACCTTCTTTGGGCCAGTTACTCCTCCCCACTTAAACCACCACAGCCATAGGGTGTGACATTTTCAGTGTTGACAGTTTTGTGGTAGGTTCTGGTCTGGGGAAACAAGTTAAGCCACAACCATGGTAAAACTGTCACCTGTATCCCTCCGAGCCTTCACCTCCACCCATTAATTTTTGGCCACTGCCCATACTTACCCTCGCTCAGTGCTTAATTTGAGCCAGTGCTTTCCAGTGCTCAGCACCGGCACTTAATTGGTTTTCAGTGCTCTGCACCGGTATCCAATTGTCAACACCATACTTAAAACAGTCTACCACATGATGGCATTACTCATCTAATTTAGTTGAGCAGAAAAACAGTTGTTTATGAATACAATATACATTAAAATAGTGCTAATACCTGCCTCCCCAACCATTCCAGTGGGCTAAAGGCTCAATGTTCTCCCAACCCATGGACACAAAGGGGACCTCTGTGCACCCTTTTTGATCTCTACTGGCACCTTCCCATCTAATCCCTACACTAGCCAACCCTTTGAAGTGGTCACCAATGAGTGCCTTTTTGGTGTGCATTGCATCCTCCCTTTTGTGCCCTGTCAAGCACACCCCTGCCTTCAAGGGGTCAAATTCCTTTCCTTGACACCACTTTCCCTTTGAATGGAATGTGACTTGGGAACCCTATCCCCAAGGCTGTTTTGGGGGACTCTCCGGAGCCATCTTTCTTTTTATCCTCTTCCCTCCCACACCCAACCCTTTCACCCCTGAGGAGGGGCCTGGCTGCTTTTCTTCTAGTCGCCATCTAAAGTTTTTTTAGGGACTCTGATTC
This sequence comes from Lissotriton helveticus, assembly GCF_964261635.1. Taxonomy (NCBI): domain Eukaryota; kingdom Metazoa; phylum Chordata; class Amphibia; order Caudata; family Salamandridae; genus Lissotriton; species Lissotriton helveticus. Next base: position 1,505,007,778 of record NC_136069.1, on the reverse strand, counting down.
TTATCTATTCATCAGCTATCTTGTCCGGTTCCCTGGCGCTAGACCACTTAGAGTCTACTAGTTGTGGGTGCAAGTTCTTTGAATTACTATTTGTTTAAATGTGCTCCTTTACCACACTGTAGAGCACATTTTGTTGCCTTTAATTCACCCATCCAGTGTCATAACTGAGGTGTCAGTCTACCCATGTTTCTGTTATCTTTCTGAAGGGATCTAAGCTTCTGCCTATAGTCTTCAGGGGTTAACCCAAAAAATTCAGCGTGGTCTGCCTTCATGTGGCTGTAGGATTCAGCTGCCATTTCCTCTAGTGTGAGTAGTCTATCTCTGCCAACTCCGACAAAAGTGTTCCACAGTGTTGTGCCCCCACCTTCCTGGTCTTGAGAGCTTTCATACTTGTCAATGTCATCCCCTGAAACATAGCTAGGGACAACCACTTTGTGACAGCCTTACACCAGGGGCTCCCCCATCAGCTTCTCCAGATCTGCCACCATCTTCTCCGAGCTTCAAGCCCAGCCTGGCCTTCCTTTCCTCTAGGGCCAATCTTCTTTCACCAGAGCTAAAGTCCTGTCCAATTACAGGGCTGCCATGCTCTCCTGTATGGATCTCTGGCTGTGTTGAGAGAAGGCCAAGCCTTGTTCCGTGGGGACCCTCATGGGCCCTCTAAAAGGGTGTAGGTCTCTGCCTGGCTCAACTCCACAGGATGTTATTGTCCTCCATCTCCTCTTCATCCCCACTACCTTGGGGTAATTCCTTCCTCGGGTGTGGAGTTACCCTGTGAGCCTCCTTACAGGCATGGTATGATGATTTTTCTCTCTGTACAAAATGCCCTCAGATCATCCTCTTGTATGAGTACAGATTTGCCAAGTCGAACGCCATGTCTCTTTTGAAAAGTGCCCCCTAAGCTGGATGCAAAACTCAGTGGAAAACGTTTTTCCTCCTTTACTTGAACATTTATGTTAGATTTGGGGGTCTCTAGTTGGCAAGGGCTTGCTCCTTTGTCCAAGTAGGTACCCTTCTTCCTAGTCCGGGTATGAGTTACACTCCTTAAATAACCCCTGCTCACCCCCTTGGTAGCTTGGCACGAGCAGTCAGACTTATCTTGGAGGCAGTGTGTAAAGCATTTGCACCGAACCAACAGTAATACTGTGTGAGCACTACAAAAGGACACAACACCTCTTTAGAAAAAAATAGCCAATATTTTTATATACAAGACAAAAAAACGATAAGAATCCACAATACAGTACTTGGAAATCCACAGTTACTAAATTACGCTTTAAAAACAGTTCCTTGATGTCGATAGCTCCTTCCGGGGCTATCACCGCGTCGTGAGCAAACATCCTTACATTTCAGGCTGGACGCGCCGTCGCTGACCAGCTACTGTGTCGGGAAGACCCGCAAACAGTACCTGTTAGAGATGCAGGGCGCCGATGCCCTTGAAGTCACTCGCGTTGCAGGTCGAGCTCCTTTCTATTGGGATCAGGAGCACTGGCTTCAGCAGGCTTTGGGTGCTGCGGTGCGAAGTGCAGCAGTGCGGAGTGCCGTGCCCATCAGGTCGCGGTGCAAGCAGCGGCTCGGTGGCGGCGTCAGATGGCGGCCTTGGTGAGACCAGGGTCGCGGTGCGAGATGAAGGCGGTGCTAGTCACGGTGCGGGCAGGTCACGGTGCAAGCAGCGTCGTCATCATTGCTAAAGCGCTGTCGCCGGCTGACGAATGGGACTCGATGGTGCTGGCGTCAGTAGGCCATGGCTGCGGTGAAGGTTGAGGGCGGTGCGTCGTGTAACTTTGCGAGCACTGCCCTCGAACCTGGGTGAAAGCAGTGGCATCGATTTCGGCGTGGAACGTAGTCGGGGATACCAAGGGGTCGTCGTGAAGCGAGACGGTGCCTACAGGTCGCTTTGCGTCGGCGGTGGGAACAGGGTCTCATTGCGGCGGTGCCCAGACTGGTGTGAAGCAAAGTTGTGCGGAGTGCGGTGCCCACAGGTTGCGGTGCACGCAGCGGCTCGGCGGCGTCAGCCGGCGAGCCAAGGGTTGCAGTGCCCTCAGGACACTGAGTCGGCAGCAGCGTCGTCGGGGTGCTTTTCTTCTGTTGCAGCACAAAACACACAGTTCTGTAGTAGGGGATCTCTGTGTATAGTCATAATCTAGGGAATAGTCCCGCCCATGTGCGTGGACCCCGGAGCAATCAAAAATAATCTCTTACAGTGTCAAAAAATGCAGAAAATGCATAGACACTTAAGAGAGAATTTAAAGACAGATAATGCAGCCAAAAGGCTACACTGTCCAGTACTTCAACTAGAAATTCCACCATAAAATCCACAAAACAGCAAAGCCTGTACAGATTTCCCTTGCTTAACAGCAAAATCCCTCAGGAATGATAGAGAGAAGAACCTGGACAGACAAGCCCCATAGGCTGCCATTATGTGGCTTAATCAGGATACTGCGCCTTTAAGGAACCTTCCAGAACCTTCTCTCAGTATCCCAGAATGCATAGCAGGTCCAACTTAGCCTCAGTTCTTTTTTCCGGCTCCTGCAAGCAGGACCCTGGAGCATTGAGCTCTCCCTTTTCAAGGGTTTTGTTGGTGTTTTTACACTGAATTCGATTTTTGGTACTTTTAAAGTACTTTGGTGACTTTCTTTCTGTGTTTCTGCGCTCTTTGTTTGTCCATAATGCCTGCATTATTCGATAAATGCCCTGAGTGCTCAAGAAAGAAGGCCAGGTCAGACTCCCATGAGGTCTGTATTCTCTGCCTTCCCTCTTCCCACATCCCTGAGGAGTGTGTGATCTGCAGAAGCTTCTCTGGAAGAACCCTGAAGGAGAGGAAGAAAATCAGGCTTCAGGGACTTGAGGAGAGAAAGCTGAAGGCACGAGGTGGGTCAGGAGGGGCTCCTTCTACCCATGCTGAGGCCTCTGGGGGGCTCCCCAGGGGCAGGAAGACCAGCCCTCGCCCAAGGTCTCCGTCTGGGTCAGTTGCGCTGACCACGACGTCGAGGGGACGGTCAACGGCCAGTTCCAGGTCTCCCCAGGGCTCTGGGTCGAGAAAACGTCGCCCGTCGACGTCGAGGAACGTGTTCCGGCCGCCGTCGAAGCCGGTGTCGATATCCTCGTCGTCGCTGTCGGCGTCGAGTGGTCGACATCGGAGGGCCCGGCGTCGGCGCTCGCCGTCGAGGCGACACCGCCGGTCGCCGTCGAGGACATCGTCGTCGAGGGGATCCTCGTCGTCGAGGTCGCCGTCGAGACGGAAGGCGTCTCCGGCGCCGAAGAGGTCGACGTCGAAGCATTCCAAAAGACCGACGTCGAGACGGTCAAGGAGATCGACGTCGAGAAGGTCAGAGAGGTCGACGTCGAGGAGGTCGACGTCGAAGCGATCCAAGAAGTCGACGTCGAGGCCGGCGAAGAGGTCGAGGTCGCCGTCGAGGCACCATCGCCCGTCGTCGAGGTTTCGTGGCTCGTCGATCTGGTCGGGGTCGACGTCGAGACGGAGACACGGTTCGACGTCGAGAAGTGTGATTCGGTCGACGCCGAAGGACCGTTCGACGTCGAGGGGACTTCGGTCGTCGTCTGGACACCGGTCTTCAACGTCTGGAGGTCCTAAGGACAGGCCCAGGACTGTGGGGGGCTCCCCACGCTCTGGAAGAGATGGTGGCTCGCCGGGACCGGCGCATTCCGGGGTGGATACTCCGATGAAGCCGTCTACACCTCCTCCGCGGCCTGCTATGCCGAAGGGTCCTCCTCCGAAGGCCCCTACCCCGCCTCCGAAGCCGGCTCCGCGGGACCCGCGTCCGGTTGCTCCTCCACCCCCGATCCCACCGAGGGCGGTGTCGATGCCTAAGTTCCCGACGCCTCCGAAGAAGACTCCTAAGAAGCCTAGAGCTCCTGACCCTGGGAGGCCGAAGGAGCGTCCGAGGCCCAAGAGGTCGAGGTCTCGCTCGGGGAGACGGGACAGATCAAGGAGTGGCCGTGGATCTTCCTCAAGATCCAGGCGTCATCACAAGAGACGTCGGTCCAGGTCGCGTTCTCCATCTGGGACCCGTTCCTACTCGCCCACGCTGTCCGATTCGCCGGAGACTAGGGTGTCTCCGATAGACGATATTAGCACATTTCAGGAGGTTCTCCTGCGTGGTGCGGCGAAGTTGGGCATTGAGGTTGAAGCACCTACGGCTTCTACCTCGGTGATATTTGAGACTTTACACAAAAGGCACTTGTCTCGCCCACTGTTACCTCTGGTGCCGGGGCTCCTTGAGCCCGCCGAACAGCTATTCCTGACGCCGGCAACGGTGAAATCTGTGCCTTCCAGGATCCTCAAAAAGTACAGGGCTCCGGACTCAGACCCAGCCTTCTTGAGGAAGGACCCGGTACCGGATTCGGTCATCGTGACTGCTGCTCGGAAGCTTCATGCCACCTCCCCTGCGTCCACGGTGCCTCCGGACAAGGAGAGCCGGTGGATCGATTCTGCTGGTCGCAAGGCGTGTGGGACATCCGCCTCGTCCATGAAGGCCGCCAGTGACTCGGCTTTGCTGGGACGTTACGACCGGTCCCTGTGGGACTCGATGGAGCAGTTCGCAGACCTCGTCCCTCGAGACCGCAAGGAGGACTTTGTGGAGATCGTCAAGGAGGGGATGCTGGTCTCTAATCAGGCCATCGGCGCCGCGGCGGACATATCATTGCTGTCCGCGCACGGATATTGCCACGGGATTCACCAGAGACGCCATGCTTGGCTCAGGTTGACGTCATTGAAACCGGAAGCACAGCAACGCGTGGCGAATCTCCCGTTTTCCGGAGGTACCCTCTTCGGGAAACACGCGGATGATGAGATGGCCAGGATGAACGCCGAAGCGGAGACCCTGACGGCGGTGGGCTTGGAGAAGCCCAAGGAAAAGAAACCATTCCGACAGTACCAACGTCGGTTTGGGTCGCAGGGTCGTGGAAGGGGGCAGTCTGCTGGACAACATCAACAGCAGCAGCAGCAGCAGCAGTACAGGCGGCCCTTCCAGAAGCGACAGGGTGGTAGAGGTCGTCAACAGTCCTCTACCGCGACCAAGGGCCCGGCCGGGTCCCGTCCCTGAGCTGTTACTTCCCCCTCGTCCGTTACCCGCTCCGGTGGGGGGAAGCGTTCAATTTTTTCTGGCAGAGTGGAGAAAAATTACTCAGGACAAGTGGGTGCTGAATATTGTTTGCAATGGATACAGTCTACGTTTCACCAGCCCTCCTCCATCGATTCCTCCCGTCAGCTCGCAGTATCAACTGCACGAGCTTCAGGCGGAGGCGGACGTTCTGCTAAGGAAAAGGGCGATCGAAGACGTGCCTCTGTCTCAAAAAGGAAGAGGTCTGTACTCTCGGTTCTTTCTTGTCCGCAAGAAGGACAAAAACGAGTTCAGGCCCATTCTGGATTTGCGGCAGGCAAACAAGTGGATTCGCAGAGAAAAGTTTCGCATGCTGTCGTTGCATCAGATCTACCCTCAGCTGCAACGAGGAGACTGGATGTGTGCCATAGATCTACAGGACGCATACTTCCACGTGCCCATTGCATGCAAACACAGAAAATTTCTGCGCTTTCAAGTCGGCACCAATCACTATCAGTACACGGTGCTACCCTTCGGACTGAAGTCTGCACCCAGGACATTCTCAAAATGTATGGCAGTGGTAGCGGCGCACCTGAGGAAGAACAAGGTGTTTGTCTACCCGTACCTGGACGATTGGTTGATCAAAGCCTCCTCCTTCTCGGAAGCTCAAGCACACTTCCAGAAGACGTGCGTTCTCTTGAACAAGCTGGGGTTGCACATCAACATGTCCAAGTCGGTCCCGATTCCGGTGCAGTGCATCCAGTACTTGGGGGCCTCCATCAATACGCTGTCAGCAAGCGTGTCTCCTTCGGAAGAGCGACGTTTATCACTCGTTCGGAAGGCTCAGGCTCTCATGAACACTCCGTCTACGACTGTGAGGACGGTGTCTTCTCTACTGGGATCGATGGCCTCTTGCATCTTTCTCACTCCTCACGCACGGCTACAGATGAGACCTCTGCAGGAGTGCTTGGAGGATCAGTGGGACCAGAGGAGAGGTTCTTGGGACGACAGGATACGACTGTCTCTACATGCTCTTCAGTCTCTGAGGAGATTCTCCTTTGAGCACCACCACTTCAGAGGCGTTCCCTTCCACAAGGACATTCCCACGCAGACCATCGTGACGGATGCGTCTCTCCAAGGTTGGGGGGCGCATTCCGGAGACCTGCAAATTCAAGGGACGTGGTCCCCGACGGAGTCCACGTACCACATCAATTTCCTGGAACTGAGAGCTGTTCACTTGGCACTGAAGGCCTTTCATCCGTCCTTTCAGACCAACTCTCTGCTTGTTCAGACGGACAACACGACGACGATGTATTACCTCAACAAGCAGGGGGGCTCGAGATCGCGCACTCTGTCGCAGGAGGCGCAGGCGATCTGGCACTGGCTTCTGGCTCGAGGACTGTCTATTACGGCTACCCATCTGCCAGGTGTGCAGAATGTTCAGGCAGACGAACTGAGCAGAATCGTGCAGGAAAACCACGAATGGGTCATAAACGACGAAGTACTGGGAGAAGTCTTCGCAAGGTGGGGAACTCCAGACGTAGATCTGTTCGCCACCGCCGAAAACAGCAAATGCCGAGGCTTCGCCTCCAGGTACTACCAGCCAGGGACGCTGGGGAACGCGTTATGGATCAACTGGTCGAACAGCTTTCTGTACGCTTTTCCACCAATTCCCCTGATTCCGGCGGTTCTCATCAAGTTGTCTCACTCCAGGGCGAGGATGATTCTGATTGCCCCGGAATGGCCCAGACAGTGGTGGTTCACGGACCTACTTCACCGATCTCTCCTTCCTCACATGAAGCTGCCGTGCAGGCCGGACCTTCTCACGAAGTTCGGGGGGCGGATGGTGCACCCCAACCTCTCGTCTTTGAGTTTGGCGGCATGGCTCCTGAAATAGTACAATATGGCCATCTGAATCTTCCAGAGGATTGTATGGGCATACTGAAGGAGGCTAAGCGACCTTCCACTAGGACTTCCTATGCTTACAAGTGGAAGAGGTTTTGCATCTGGTGCAAGTCTAAGGACTATGACCCTACGTCATGCAAGGAGGATGTCATCCTTCCATATCTGCTTCATCTGGCGCAGTCGGGCCTTAATGTCCATTCCATTAAGGTTCATCTGGCTGCTTTGACTGCCTACAGGAAAGGACCTTCACAGACTTCCTTTTTCCAGATCCCTGTGATCAAAGATTTTTTGGAAGGCTTGAAGAAAGTGTTCCCTCCTGTCAGGCTTCCTTCGCCTTCATGGGACTTGAATGTGGTGCTGTCCAGGTTGATGAAGGAGCCTTTTGAACCCATCCATAAGGCTTCGTTGCAGCACCTGTCCTGGAAGGCGGCGTTCCTCGTGGCCATTACATCGGCCCGCAGGGTGAGTGAGATTCAGGCATTGTGTTGCCAAGAACCTTATACTGTATTTCATAATGCTAAAGTTGTTATGCGTACTCACCCTAAGTTTCTTCCCAAGGTTGTTTCTGATTTTCATATCAATCAGACTATCACTTTGCCTACGTTCTTTCAGAACCCTTCCTCTCCAGCGGAAAGGTCTTTACATTCCCTGGATGTGCGGAGGGTGCTGAAGTTTTATCTTGATAAGACTAAAGATATTCGTAGGTCAGACCAATTGTTCATCAATTATGGCTCAGTCAGGACAGGTCTTGCTACCTCTAAACAGTCCATCTCGAGGTGGATTGTGTCCTGCATTCAGTTGTGTTACTGCAAAGCTAATAAGTCCTTAGGGGGCAAACCTAAGGCTCATTCCACCAGGGGCAAGGCTGCTACGACAGCTATGCTCCGTAATGTTCCCATTGCAGAGATCTGCAAGGCGGCCACTTGGAAGTCGGTCCATACCTTTGCTAAGCATTACTGCCTGGACTCTGATGCCAGGGCAGACGCTCAGGTTGGGCAGGCTTCGCTGCGGAATCTGTTCGCACAGTAGTGGCGTTATTTTACTCTCCACCGCCGCTTGGTGTGGGGATGGGCTTGCCATTCTATTCACTAGATTATGACTATACACAGAGATCCCCTACTACAGAAGGAGTAGTTTCTGTCCTGTAACTCCAGTTCTGTAGTAGGGGTATCTCTGTTATAGTCATAAGCGCCCTCCCGCCTCCCCGGTGGAGTGTTGTTCATGATCATAATGCTACAGGTCTGGCGTTTTCTACGCCTTCGAAAAGAACTGAGGCTAAGTTGGACCTGCTATGCATTCTGGGATACTGAGAGAAGGTTCTGGAAGGTTCCTTAAAGGCGCAGTATCCTGATTAAGCCACATAATGGCAGCCTATGGGGCTTGTCTGTCCAGGTTCTTCTCTCTATCATTCCTGAGGGATTTTGCTGTTAAGCAAGGGAAATCTGTACAGGCTTTGCTGTTTTGTGGATTTTATGGTGGAATTTCTAGTTGAAGTACTGGACAGTGTAGCCTTTTGGCTGCATTATCTGTCTTTAAATTCTCTCTTAAGTGTCTATGCATTTTCTGCATTTTTTGACACTGTAAGAGATTATTTTTGATTGCTCCGGGGTCCACGCACATGGGCGGGACTATTCCCTAGATTATGACTATAACAGAGATACCCCTACTACAGAACTGGAGTTACAGGACAGAAACTACTCCATCCCAGTGCTGAGGGCAGAAGAGCTTGAAGTCTTTGCTGTTCCTGAGACTTCTTGAAAAGGGGGCAAGCTCTACCTCCAGCCCATTCCTGGGCACTGTAAGTGCAGTGATGCCATTAAGAGTATATGGGGCAGGGAGGTTGTCATTACGAACTCCACAGCACCATAATGGCTACACTGAAGACTGACAAGTTTGGTATCAAACTTCTCAGCACATTAAACCCACACTGATGCCAGTGTGGGATGTAATGTAGAATGCACCAGAGGGCATCTTAGAGATACCCTCTGAAAACCTAACCTACAATCCACGTCTGGGCTGAGTGGCTGCCACACAGCAGACATGTTGCTGGACCGCTGGATGGAGAGCCCCCCGCTCTCCTGGACCTGCAACAATGCACATCCTGGGCGAGGTGCTAGGTCTCCTCCCCCAGGATGGGCAGGGGGAAGCTTTAAAGGCATGCCGCCTCTGTGAGCTTCTCCAGACCATTTGCTGTGCCCAGCAACTGGCCCCCACCAGTCCTGACCCCCACTCTGGCGGGAAAAACCACGTCAGGTGGGGGAGACTAGGTGAAGCACGACCCCGGGCCCCGGCCATCTTGTAGATGGGGGGGGGGGGGGCTGCCCAATCACAGCTAGGCTCCTGCCCCCTTCCAACAGGAGAGGAGCAGGCTAGGGAGTGTACCCACCCCAGGACAGGGACCTATTGGTCCCTGTCCTTGGCCTACCTGTAACGCCCCTAAATTCAGTATTTAAGGGCTCCCTGAACCTTCCTTCCTCAGATCCCGAGAAGAAAGAAGATCAAGAAGACCTGCTGTGCAGCTGCTAACAGGACGACCACAACTGACTTGTCCCCAGCCCTACCGGCCTGTCGATCCTGGAACCTGCTCCTGCCTAATCCCGGCGACTCCTGCAGACAGCAACCTTGGGACACCCAGAGGACCTACCTGCCCTGACCCTCTTAAAGCCTGGGACTCCCATCAGCAGACGCTCCACTGCAACAACACCCCTGGTGCCAGCCAGGAAGCTCCGGACCAACCCACTCTGCACCTGCCGAGCCCGGCCCGAGTGATCCAGAACCACGAGGATATCTCCCCGGCGACTGGGACCCGAAGTCCAGTGCCCAAAGACCCTCCTCTACGCTGCAGCCTCAGGACAGAGGACCCCTCCGACCGCGACCAGCAGGGGGAAAGATTTCCCAACCTCTAAAGACACCCCTGCACCCCCCAGCCTCCTGTGCCCAACTCCTGGGTTCCTACCTATCCTCCAAGATCACAACTTACCCCTCGAAGTGTTGGTCGCTCCAGAAGATCCTTCGTCCCCGAGCCTTTGTTCCCTTTTCAAGTTCCTCATTGAATAACATTGAGAGCCCGACGGCTCAAAAGCACCCTGCACCCAGCCACCCGAGTGCCCCTGGCAGTGCAACCTGTACCCTATCCTACTTCCCCATTTGCCCTGAGCAAGTGACCAGGAGCCCAGCTCCCACAGCTGCGTGGCCTGCTAGCCAGCAACCACCAACCGGAGGCCCCCTTTCCCTCATTGGATAACATTGGGCCTAACTACCTCTGCACCCAGCCGCCCCTGAGCCGCTGGGGGTGAACCAACTGTGCTAACCTGACCCTGGGGGACCCCTAAGTCTATGCCCAGAACCCTAACTTCACCAGCCAAGTACTCACCTGGAAACCGATAACTCACCTGCCACTGCATAACATTGACTGGTTTGACTCAAAATCTTCTAAGTGTGAAGTTTTGGAAACTAAAAATATTCCTATAAAATCACCCGAATTCTGAAGTACTCACCTGTGATCAGGGGAGAACCCAGTACTGTACATTGTAGCTCAGTACTGAACCGCAAAAGTAATCCTTACCGGGTTTACTAGTAATCTGTATTTTCTCCATAGGAACCCATTGTCTGCTTTTCTATGAAATTTCTTCTGAGTGTCTACTTTTGAAAACTGCAAATATTCTTTTAAAAATCATACGAAATACTGAAACGCAATTACCTGCCTGTTTTGAGTTAAGACCCCAGTGCTGGCCCTAGGAGCCCAGTACTGGATTACAAAAGTAACGCTATCGTACTTTACCTGCAACCTGAATTGTCTTCCATTGGATAACATTGCCAGATTTTCATTGAAAAGTTTCTAAGTGTGAACTTTTAAAACTGCTTTACATTCATGAAAATTCACTACAGTAACTAAAACGTTTTTGCTAATCTGGTTTCAGCTTAGACCCCAGGACTGAATCTAGGATCTAGTCCTGGAACTACAAAAGTAATCTGTATTATAATCAACTGTACTTATGATGACAATCCATTGAGCTCAATGCTAAAGTGTGTTTAGAATTGTGTTGCCTACTGCAACCCCTGTATCTATTTTGTTCACAAACTTCATTGCTTCCTTGCAAAGTAATTACATGAGAGTACTCGTATTGAGAAAATTATATTTTGATTCCTGTTGGTTCCAAAAAATAAAACGATATCTTGTAATATAAAAACAATTGGCCTGGAGGTCAGTCCTTGAGTGTGGGAAATCCTTTGCTGACTGAGTGTGCACAACCATTGCTTTACACTGTCCTCTGGTACTGCCTTACTGCTCGACCAAGCTACCACTTTTGAGAGTAAGGTCAGTCCTGACTTTAACCTCTGTTATACCTCTGGGGTTTGTGGACTCTATACACACTGTACCTCATTCTGGTCCAGTATATATAGAGCCACTTTCTCACAGGCTTCTGTTGGCATGGTCAACGTCTCACATAGTCCTCTCCGGTTTGGCTGATGTCCAGGCGTCACTGGACTACCAGTCATCCGTTGTCTGTCACAAACCAATCTTTCCTGGGTTAATAACTTTCCTTACTCCGGTATTGGAACTTTCATAGATTCCCATGCTTGTTATGTTATATATTTTATAAAGAGCACTAATACTCTAGAGTGTCCTGGCACAGGAGTGACCTGGGGTGGAGCAAGAAAGAGCCATTTAGAAGCTGACTGAACAGATGCGTCTTTAAGCGTTTTTTAAAAAGTCGGAAGTCTTGAATGTGCTGTAGATAAGAGGGTAGAGCATTCCAAATAACTACTGTTTTACCGAAAGAGCCTGGCCCCCCAAAACGTGATCTATGAAATCGATGAATAGTCATCCGACGTAGAGAAGCAAGACCGCAGGGATCGATTGGGCACATAAAAAGCAAAGGGCCTCCTGAGATACACAGAACCTTGGCCATGGAGGGCCCTGTGCGAAAGATTTGACCCACTCCCATACCGGACCGGCAACGCCGATAGATGATAGCCGGACAAGGAGTAGCTGGTGTGGCATCGTATCGAAGGCGGCAGAGAGGTCCAGTAAAATCAAGGCCGCCCTGCCGCCCTCATCCAGACACTCCCTAATTGCTTCCGACATCTCCACCAGAGCGGTCTCCGCGCTATAGGCAGTTCTAAACCCAGATTGGGCCGGGTGTAAGGCACCCGATGTTTCAACAAAGGTCTCAAGCTGCAGAAAAACCACCTTCTCACAAACTTTGGCCAGGGCTGGTAGGAGAGAAATAGGCTGATAATTAGCTGGAGCCAAGGGGTCCAGCGAAGGTTTCTTGAAGGGGTAACAGTTTGGCCCGTTTTCATCGCACAGGAACCGTGGTGGTCCGGAGGGAGAGAAACAATCGCCACTACCTCAGGACAGACCTCCTCGGCTACCCCAGCTAATACACGAGCCGGGCAGGGATCTGTTGGAGAGCCCGACTTGAGAGATCTGATGACGGCCAAAATGTCGGGCTCAGCAGCGGGCATAAATAGTGTAAATTGAGGGGTAGGGGTGTTGGAAACGAGGGGAGACACCGTAGGAGGAATCCCTAGTTCCCTAGAATGTGTACCCACGCTGTCGTCAATCCTTGATATCATTTCCACAAAAAAGGTAGACCGCTCCTCGCACCATTGTTGGGAGACCGGAAGAGTCCTTTGCTCCGCACAAGGCGATAGAAAGCTCTTGACAATGGCAAAGATCTCCTTACTGTTATTGTCGAGGAGAAGACTGCAAAGATCTTAGAGGGCTTAAAAAACCCTCTGCCCGCTGCCCTCGGTTTGGGAGCTCCTGCTAGCCCGCTCAGTCGACCCCGGCCAGCAGGGCTTTGCCCTGGCTCGGGAGCTCCGAACGGGTCACCCAGTCGACCCCAGCCGACGGTCGCAGCTCTCACACAGGGTATCCTTGGCTTAGGAGCTCCGGCTGGTCCGCCCAGTCGACCCCAGACGGGCAGGTCTGGCCCTAGTCTGGGAGCTCCGGATGGACCACCCAGTCGACCCTAGCCGAGCGACCCAGTTCTTCATTTGGGAGCTCCAGAGTCCTTCTCCAGTCGACCCCAATTAAGACTGTTTCCAGTCCCCTCCCTTGAGGTTTTCTGCAGCTTGGCACATACTGTTACCTCTGGCTCTCCGCTCGACCCACTACCTCCCAAGTTCTGGAAGGCCTTTCATGCAGAACTCTTTCGGCCCCTGCACTCCATCTGCCTCCAGTCTCTGGAGTTGGCTTCGGTCCCTGAGTGCTGGAAGCTAGCAGTAGTGTCACCGCTGCTCAAGAAGCCAACGCTGGACCCTGTTTGCCTTTCTAACTATAGGCCAATCTCTCTGCTCCCATTTCCTATTAAGATCATGGAAAAATGGGTGACCCGCTCGCTCTCAGCTTTCCTGGAGAACATCGGCTGGTTTGACGAGGCACAGTTTGGTTTCCGCCCCGGGCACGGGACGGAGGCTGCCCTTGTAACAGTATTGGACAATCTCCGGTCGCGTGTCGACAGTGGTCGAGCAGCCTTTCTAGTGCTGCTCGACATGTCGGCCGCGTTCCACACTGTTTGCCATCAGACCCTTATCAGGAGACTAGAGGAGTGTGGGGTCACAGAGGGGGCAAGAGACTGGCTGATATCTTATCTGAGTAATCGGCAACAGCTGGTCTCGCTCCCGCCATTCAGCTCTGAGCCCAGGAAAGTTGGTCAGGGGGTTCCTCAGGGCTCGGCCATCAGCCCGATACTTTTCAACTTGTATCTTCGCCCCCTGGTCCAGCTTATCAAATCTTTCGGTGTCTCGGCTTTCAATTATGCCGACGACACCCAACTGGTCTTTTCTCTGGAAGGAAATAATGCGGTCCCGCTGGAGGCATTTCACCGCTGTATGGCAGCCACAGCGGACTGGTTACGGGCCAACTCCCTCCAATTTAACAGCTCAAAGACGGAGGTGCTCTACTGCTCTATAGACCGGATTCCGCGAGTTCTTCCAGAGAACTTTTGGCCTTCCACCTTTCCCGAGCCAGTAGCGGCGTCGGAATCAGCACGTAACTTGGGAGTGATCTTCGGCCCAAATCTACAGCTTGACTTGCACGTCAATAAAACTATCTCCACGTGCATGATGCTGTTACGCATGTTGCGTTAAGTTCTGCCTCTTCTCCCCGCCCAGGCCGGAAGTAGTTCGCAGTGCAATTTTAAGTCGCTTTGACTATTGCAATGCGCTACTTCTGGAGGCCCCTAAATATCTGCTGGGGAAGTTACGAGTGCAGAACATGGCCGCAAAGTTGGCTCTTTCTCGCCCAAGGTCCAGCTCCTCCACTCTTGCTCTCAGAGACTTACACTGGCTCCCGGTTCACCTGCGTGTGCAGTATAAAGCCGCGTCCCTAGTGTTTAAGGCAGCAGTACACCAACTGGGCCCAATACCATTGCGGAAAATGTTTGCCTGGTACTCTGCCTCGCGGCCCCTTCGCTCCTCTACGGCACAACTGCTGGTTGTCCCGAGATTCCAGAGAGTTAGGATGGGTGGCCGCTCATTTAGTGTCGCGGCGGCCAAACTCTGGAACTCCTTGCCTGGCTCCTTGAGAAGCCACAAGGACTACCTGCCGTTTAGGAAAGCGCTGAAAACGCACCTCGTTCCGAAAAGTGTTTGAGTAGCGAGAAGTGTATCCGTCCGGAAGTTCAAAGCGCCAGGATGCCCTTTGGGTGACAGGTCTGCGCTTTACAAATACACAAATAAATAAATTTGCCATTGCAATCCTCCCAGCATCATTCCCCGTCGACTTTAAGCTAAAAACGTGCCCCAGCAGGCATCTTAACGTATTGTGTCCCTGTGCTGCGAACAGGAGGCCAGTCAGCTTGCCGTTGGAGTTGTCCTGGCTTGAGTGGGTTCTGGAGACGACTTGTCCTTCAGAAGGACACAGCAGGCACAGTACCTTTCTTTGCTAGCCACCAGGTGCAGTCCAAGTCGTTGCCGCCTCTTTGCTGTTCCCTTGGTGCAGCATAGCAGTCTTCCCTGTGTCCTTTTTCTGAGTCGGTCGAGATCAGAGGTCTGGCGGCCTCAGGACAGGATGCGGTTGGTAGCAAATTGGCTGCCAGGTTCCCTCCCATCTGATGTACACTTTCTGGGGAGTGTGGCATCTGGCTATCCTTGGATGCATCATTCTGCCCACTCTCAAAATGAATTGACCCCTCTCCTGGTGTACAGACCTCACTGACTACATTAGGGCTACACTCTCCTTTGGAAACTGGATTTGCAACTGGTTTCCCCTCTCTGTTCCTCGTGCTAGCCTGTCTGCCTCAACAATGGGGCAGGCCTCCCCCTGGTGTTCAAGAACTGCTCTTTAAAGGCGGCGTCACCCAAGAAGCCTGCCTTTTGGGACTGACACTTAAGTGGCATCTTGCTGGAGGGAGCTGACACCTCCCTGGCCTGCAATCCCTCCTTGTTATTCCCGAGAGTCGTTGGCATGTCTCTCCAGAAGGGCAGAAAGCGTGCTCGTGGAGTAGACTCCATGTGTGCCCAGGAAGGCACAGTAGTTTTCAAGGCAACAAAGTGGCAGCTTAGCTAAAGCTGCACACTGCAACAAGGTACATACATTTCGACTTGAGATAAGTTGAGCGTAATGTTACGAGTTGTTTGAGTGCCCACTTTGTTAGCACTGTTAAGGCATTGGCACAGCTGAGGAGTCAGCGTGTAACCCAGTACCAGCCTATTGGTTGACCAAGTCTTTCCACAGTAAAGATGGTCATATCGTGTGTTTTACTGTCAGGACATGTAAAGTACATGTCTCGCCTGTGTCATAAGTTGCACCCTGCGTTTTGGGCTTACTAGGCCTGCCAGATGGGTGACTTGGACACATGTCCAGAGAAGTTGTGGCTTTGCCATTGCTTTTAATGGCAAAGTCGGGCTAGTAGTGCACGGCTGTTCTACCAGTCTGCAATGGCGTACTGGTAGAACTTGGGGGATCTTGGGGGCTCTCCAGGGTGGCACAGTCAGTGCTGTAAGCCCTGGGGTACCCTTCTTTCTTGCATGCTCAAGGTGCCATTTGCTAAGGATTTAGAGATCTGCTCGTTGTGAGAAAGTGTCTCTATATATACAGGTCTAGAATGAAGTACAGTGTGTATAGAGTCCACCAACCCCAGAGGTATAACCCAGGTTAAAGTCAGAACTGACCTCACTCTCCAAAGTGGTAGCTTTGTCGAGGAGTAAGGCAGTACCTGAGGACCGTGTAAAGCATTTGTTGTACACACTCAGTCAGCAAATGGTTTCACACACTCAAGGACTGAACTCCAGGCCAATTGTTATATCCTCAGATATAGCTGTTTTGTTTTAAGAACCAACAGTTATAAAAGTATACTTTTCAAGTTATGAGTACTCATGTAAATACCTTGCAAATGAGCAATAATGTTTATGCGCACAATAATTACAGGATAGATAGTAAGCAACACAGTTCTGAAACACACTCTAGCATTGAGCTCAATAGGTTTTTCATAGACTAGTACAGTTGATTACTTTATGGATTACTTTGGTAGTTCCAGGACTAGATCTTAGATTCAGTCCTGGGGTCTAAGCTGAAACCAGATCAGCAAAAACGTTTTAGTTACTGTGATGAATTTTCATGAATATAGAGCTATTTTAAGAGTTCACACTTGTTATACAATGGGAAGAAATTCAGGTTGCAGGTAGAGTACGATCGCGTTACTTTTGTAACCCAGCACTGGTCTCCTAGGGCCAGCACTTGGGGCTTAACTCAAAACAGGTAGGTAATTACGTTTCAGTATCTCGTACGATTTTTAAAGAATATTTGCAGTTTTCAAAAGTAGACACTTAAAAGAAATTTCATAGTAAAGCAGACAACGGGTTCCTATGGAGAAAATACAAGTTACTAGTAAACCCGCTAGGGATCACTTTTGTGGTTCAGTACTGGGCTGAGAGGTACATTACTGGCTTCTCCCCTGATCACAGGTGAGTACTTCGGAATTCAGACTTTGGCTGATTTTATAGGAATATTTACAGTTTTCAAAACTTTACACGTAAAAAAAATTCGAGTGAAAATGGGGCAATGTTATCCACTGGCAGGTAAGTGAATTACCGGTTTCCAGGTGAGTACTTGGTTGGTGAAGTTAAGGTTCTCGGTATAGACTCGGGGGGGGGGGGGGTTAAGTACAGTTAGTTCAGTCTCAGCGGCACAGGGGCGGCCGTGTGCTGAGGTAGGTAGGCCCAATGATATCCAATGAGGGAAATGGGGCCTTCGGTTGGTGGCTGCTGGCTAGCAGGCCACGCTGTTCTGGGAGCTGGGCTCCTGGTCACTTGCTCAGGGCAAGGGGGCAAGTAGGATAGGACAAAGAGGTCACAGCCAGTGGCACTCAGGCATCTGGGTGCAGGGTGCTTTTGAGCCTTCGGGCGCTCAATGTTATCCAATGAGGATCTTGAAAAGGGAACAAAGGCTGCAGGCTCGGGGATGGAGACTTTCCAGGGGTGACCAGCACTTCGAGAGGCAAGTTGGGATCTTGGAGCACAGGTAGGTACCCCAAAGGGAGGCGCAGGGGGCTGTAGGACGCCGGGTGCAGGGGTGTCTTTGGGTATCGGAAAAGCTTACCCTCAACTGGTCGCGGTTGGGGTGGCACCTGGTTCTGAGTGAAGGCGTCGGCTGGTTCGTCGAGGAGGGTCTTTGGGCATTTGACTTTGGGTCCCAGTCGCCAGGGGGACGTCCTCGTGGTCTTGGTTCGGGTTGGCCCGGGCTCGGCTGGTGCAGAGTGGGCTGGTCCGGAGCTTCCTGGTGAGCACCAGGTGGGTTGTTGCAGCAGAGCCTCTGCTGATGGGACTCCCAATCTTCGAGAGGGTCAGGCAGGCAGGTCCTCTTGGTGTCCCAAGGTTGCTGTCAGCGGAGGTCGCCGGGATTAGGCAGGAGCAGGTTCCAGGATCAACAGGCCAGTAGGGCTGGGGCCAAGTCAGTTGTTGTTGTCCTGTTGTTAGCAGCTGCGCGGCGGGTCTTTTTCTTGATCTTCTTCTGTAGTAGGGGATCTCTGTGTATAGTCATAATCTAGTGAATAGTCCCACCCATGTGCGTGGACCCCAGAGCAATCAAAAATAATCTCTTAAGCTGTTTTCATTGCAGTCCTTCATAGACATTTAAGAGAAAATTAAAGACCATAATGCAGCCTGTACCTACAAGTCTACACTGTCCAGTACTTCAACTAGAAATGCCAAGGATATTACTAACACATTTAACACAATCTGTCAAGTTTCCCCGCTTAGAGAAACGTTCCTCCCCTCACCATCCTTGGAATGATAGAGAGGAAGGGATGGACAGAAAAGCCTCCATAGGCTGCCATTATGTGCCTGAAAAAGGGATACCGTGCCTTTAAGGAACTTTCTAGAAACCCTCTGTATCCCAGCATGCACAGCCCACTCCTTTTACTTTCAGTTGTTTTTTTTCGGCTCCTGCTAGCAGGACCCTGGTGCATTGAGCTCTCCCTTTTTGGGTGTTTTGTGTCATTTTTGGCACTTTTAAAGTGTTAGAGTGTGTTCACTCGACTTATTTTTGCTTCTTCACTTTGCTGGAGTTTTCTGGTGCTTTTTGCCCTTTTTTGTCAAATATGCCTGCCTTTTTTGATAAATGCCCAGAGTGTGCCAGGAAGAAGGCAAAATCAGATCCACACAGGGTGTGTATCCTGTGTCTCCCTTCTTCTCATGTCCCTGGGACTTGTGAGATCTGCCAGCAGTTCTCCAGCAGGACCCTGAAAGACAGACAGAAGATCAGGCTCCAAGGACTGGAGCAAAGAAAGCAGCAGGGTCCAGGTGGGTCTGGGCAGGACGGGACCTCTTCCTCTGCCCGTGCTTTGGCCTCTGGGGGGCTCCCCAGTAAGGAGAAGGCCAGAAAATGCCACTGGTCTCCGTCGATAGCCTCGACGCCGGCATCGAGAGGAATGACCACGGTCTGCTCCCAGTCTCCCCAGGGCTCTGGGTCGAAGCGACTTCAACGTCGAGGGCATTGACGTCGAGGCCTCAGACTAGGTCGACGTTGAGGACTGCGTCGTCGAGCCATCATCGACGTCGAGAGGGTTCAAGGAGGCGCAGGCGCTCGCCGTCGATGCGACACCGCCGCTCATCTATGTCGACTCGACGATCATAGACGTCCAGTTGCGGCGGCGCCGTCGCTCGGCTACCAGGGATACAGCCTCGAGGTCTCCCCCCCCCTTCAGGTCAGGCGAAGAAAAGGAGAGTGGAAGAGTCTCCGGGCTCTGAGCACTCGCAAGTCTATTCGCCCTCCAAGCCGAGGTCACCTACACCTCCTCCGTTACCCAAGGACCCTCCTCTGCGTAAACCGACGCCTCCTCCACCTCCTCCTCGTCCTCCGCCTCCTACACCGCCACCTC
The DNA here is from genome assembly GCF_964261635.1 of Lissotriton helveticus. Taxonomy (NCBI): domain Eukaryota; kingdom Metazoa; phylum Chordata; class Amphibia; order Caudata; family Salamandridae; genus Lissotriton; species Lissotriton helveticus. The sequence goes on along the minus strand of NC_136069.1, from coordinate 1,504,988,484 downwards.
CGCCGAGGTCTGTCTCGTTGCCACATCTACCGACGCCGCCTACGGGGCCAGCACAACCTAGGCTCCCGTTTCGGCCTCCACAGCTCCCTCCGCTCCAGACAGAGGGATAGATCCAGGAGTCGCTGTCGCTCTTCCTCGAGATCCAGACGGCGCCACAGGAGGGACCGGTCAAGGTCCCGCCACACGGATTCATCCAGTGCCAGGGACTATTCACCAACTCTATCGGACTCCCCTCGGACGAGGGTGTCTCCAGTAGACGACATAAGGCCCGATGTAGGTAGGACTTATTTACCGATTTTAAATTACCGAATTTTACCGATTCGGTAATTAAAAATCGGTAAATAAGAAGGGGGGTATGTAGGAACATCCAGATGTTCCATTTACCGAATCGGTAAATATCTGTATTTACCGATTCGGTAAATACCGACCGGTAATGCCCCATTCATTCCTATGGGCTTTGAAGCCCATAGGAATGAATGGGGCATTACCGGTCGGTATTTACCGAATCGGTAAATACAGATTTTGACAAGGGTGCAGGGGGTGTCACTTTGACACCCTCTAGCACCCCCAAAAAAGATTCGGGTGCCATGTGGCAGGCATACCTGCCCTAAGGGCAGGTCTGCCTGTCCTATGGCACAGGTATGCATGCACACATGTGCATGCACACCGGAATCGGTATTTTACCATCAAATATATTTGATGGTAAAATACAGATTCGGTAAGGGTTGTGGGACTCAGAAGAGTCCCACCTACATATCGAAATTAACGAATAGGTAAAAATACCGATTCGGTATTTTACAGAATCGGTAAATTTACCGATCGGTAAATTTACCGAATCTGTAAAATATGTGGCCCTACATACCATTTTGTAAATACCGGTCGGTAACGGCCGAAAGTACCGATTTTCGGCCGTTACCGACCGACCTACATCGGGGCCCCTAGTCTCCTTCCAGGACATGTTGCTGCGATGGGCGACTAAGCTGGGCATCACGCTCACTGTGCCCGCGCCATTTGACTTCCGTCATTTTCGAAACTTTGCACAAGAAGCAGTTATCTCGCCCTTTGCTGCCCTTGGTGCCTGGGCTGGTGGAACCTGCCATGGAGCTGTTCCTCACCCCTGCGGCTACGACATCGGCACCTTCAAGGCTGCAGAAGAAATATAAGGCTCCTGACTGACCCAGCGTTTCTTCATTTGGATCCTGCGCCGGACTCTGTTATTGTGACGGCAGCATGAAAACAGCACGCCACCACCCCGTCATCGACAGTGCCTCCTGACAAGGAGAGCCGCTGGATGGATTCGGCAGGCAGGAAGGTTTGCGGGACGGCCTCGACCTCAATGAAGGCCGCAAGTGCCTCAGCACTGTTGGGACATTACGATCGGGCTCCGTGGGAGTCCCTCCAACAGTTCGCGGAACACCTTCCCTGGGAGAAAAGGGATACTTACTGAAGGGCTGCTGGTTTCCTACCAGGTGATCAGCTCAGCTGCGGATTCCTCCCTCTTGGCAGCCCACGGTGTGAGAAGTTGGCCTGATATATAGTGCTCACTATTCTAGTGATCACTGTGTATCATACCAAACAACCCTTATTGATGATTGGTTGTAAGTCAACCTGATAGACCAGCTATCCTAGTAGCATGGACACGAGCAGTCTTTAGGCTAAACTCTAGAGGGCGTGTTAAGCCAGCTGTTTTACCATCACATATACCCCTTGAACACCAAGTGAAAGGACACCACACAAGTTGTTATAAAAATATAGGATATTTATTAATAACAGTTCTACCCTGAACTCTTTGAGTCAGGGAGCTAAGCACAATACAAAACTCTTATGAAAATACTTCAAGTTGCACAATTTACACAAATCCCCGAGGGGCACGAAAAACCATATACATAATAAGTGGAATGCGAAATACTAGCAGGTAAGTAACAAGATCCAGAGGCTTCAGGATCGCTAGGACTACACTACTGAACCCTAAGGTTAGGAGCAGGAGGCCTAGGGAGATCGCGTGCAGAGTGTGCACTCTCGCGCGGGATGCGGGAAGAAGTCTATGGATGCCAGTGTTTCTAAAGTTACTGTTTCCGGACGAATCCGATTAGATAGACTGAAAACGAAAAAGGATCTGGACACTAGGAGAGTGAACCTGTGCTGGAGCACCGAAATGCTTGAGTTACCTAGCCCAGGGGCCGCGGCTGCATAGGGTTCAAAAGACGTCGGGAATCCTCGTTGAAGTCTATGGAGCCTGAAAGAAGAAGTTGCTGGCAGGCGACCAGTGAAGATGTTCGGTGTGATCCAAGGCTGGATCAGTGAAGGAGACGACCTGAAAGCAGAGGGGACTTAGTTCTTAATCACTAGCCAGTGATTATGTGGGCACCAGGATGGCACCGGATGAAGTCACCTCGACCAGGTGAGTGGACGACGCTGGACTCTGCAGTCACACGGGCTAGGAGGCGTTGTCGGCGTCCAGGCTGGAGGTGCGAGCTGTCCCACGAGGCCGTCGGCGATGCTGGACTCAAGATTTGAGCAACAAACCTTGGCAAAGGCAAGCCCACGCGGTGGGGTCAAGATGGCGTCTGGAGTGGACCAGGAGGGTCCAGGGCACTTGTTGGACAAGAAGCAAGGGCCAGTCTAGGGGACCTAGACCAGCGGCGAAAACGTCGTGGTACGTCGTCAAGAGGGTCACTAGCCAACGGGCAAGTGACCGGACAACGTGGCAAGCAGCAAAGAAGCAGAAGGGCCCCACGCAGACCTCGTGGATGCTGGGGGGCTGGACTTCGGTGCTGGAGCTGCTTAGGGTTAGGGCTTCTCAAACCCCAGTGCACTTACTCGAGGGTCTCTCGGGGGTCGTGCTGGTGAAGCGTCGTGCAGGTCTTGAAGATGGCCGGTCCCACGGGTCTCGTCACACCCACGAATCTCAGCTGGGCTGGATGATGTAAGTAGAGGTCCGAGATGGCAGGGAATCCGGGTCTCGTCGAGCTGGGCAGTCTTGATCCGGAGGATGGACGTGCAGCAAACCGCAAGAGCTTCGATGGTGCCTGCTGGTGCAGGGTGGCTACTCCTTAGCCACAAGCGAGAGTCTTCAGAAGAGTCAAGAGTTCCTTTCGTGGAAAGTAGTTTCAAGATTCAGAATGATCTAATTTGGGAAGGGGGCCTGCTCCTACCCTTTATCCTAAGAAAAAGGGGCTGGCACGCGACTAGATCCTGCCCTATGGGTGGGACCAGGAAGGGGTGGTTACACCCCTCTCCTTTGTCTGGTCTCTCCCCAGCTCAGGGGCGCCCCAGGAACTGGTTTGAGCCGGCATATGCACAGTGAGCACCGGGGTGCCACTTGCAGTCACCTTCCTTTCAGCCCTGCCTACCTGGGATACACAAAATCCTGTCTGGGATGGTGCTAGCACCGCCCCTGACAGGAAACCCTTTGTCCAGGCCTCAGTTGCTGGAAGGACTCCCAGCAGCAGGAGGGCAGACTTGTGTCTCGGTGGCAGCATCCATTTTGTGGAGCTGAGGCTGTGTCTGACTTTAACCGGGGTTCATACATGTCGTGTCCCTCTAGAAGGGTGGAATGCTAACCCCGTCACCAGAATTGGCGAGGGGTTAGTATTCCAATTCGTATGACACCTTACTCGACATGTTTTGATAATGCTATACCAAAGTTAGCATTTAACCGCGAGGATTATAATGCACTTAAGAGTATATGGTATAGCGTTATCATGGAACAGCTATTTGGACTTGGTTCCGCAAGCTGCAAACGGGCTCAGCTCATGCCAGAGCACCATCTCACATATTTCCAAGTACTCTGCCTTCAGGATTGATTAGGCCTGCTATAGGAGTGACTGATAGGAATATATGTCCATTTTAGGGTTAGATATAGGAATACTATATCTAAAGCAAAGGGTGTTTACACCACCTTGCCCCAGCTGTCGTGCAGCCAGTTGTGTCTGTTTGGGTGGCCAGCCAGGGGTGGCATAATACATGCTTCAGCCCCTGGTAGGCCCTGGGTACACCTATGCCCTGGATACCTAAGGTATGCTGTACAGGGACTGATAAGGTGGCCCAGTACCAATTGGTAAAATGCACCTAAGGTACATGGTTGTAATTTAGAGAGAGAACAGCTAGGCTGTGGGTCTGATTAGCAGGCCCACAGCCAGGGAAAGTCGTAAACCAGTGAAGCGAAAAGCAAAAACTGTCCTACACACGGGTACTGCCTTGGGGTCAACCCGAGGCACCACGCCTGGTTACGTCTTACATCCTTGAAGCCGGAGGCGCAGCAGAGAGTTGCCAACCTACCCTTTTCGGACGAGACCCTCTTCGGGAAACATGCGGACGACGAGATGGCCCGCATGAAGGCGGAGGCGGAAACCCTGACGGCTGTCGGGTTGGAAAAGCCGAAGGAACAGAAAAAGACCTTGCGCCCCGTACCGCCTCTGTAACGGGCGGAAGGCAGACGGCAAGGTCGACAGTAACTTTCACTTCGTCACAAAACAGTGATCTTTAGTCAGCAAATGCAAGGAAATACGATTTACCGTGTTGTTTATTCACAATTAAAAATGCAAAATGGCAACATACATACTACTCGGATATTAACACCTAATTATCCGTAGTATAGAACACTTTTCGCTCCTCTATATGGACAAATGAAAAGACCATACATCACATTGTCTTTAGAATATCAATAAGCCCATTTTAAGATCATAACAATGATTCTTATATTTGCGAAACAGTGTTTGGCTGTCGATGTTTCGGTCCCCCGTTGGTCTATACAATCCCCGGGACCATCATCAGGACGGACAAGTTGCACATCAGTATCAGTCACTTCCAGACGGAAGTTGAAATTCTCCACGCGACTCAAGATCCTACCCTAAAATTCACCAGTATCTTGAATTTTATAAAGAGACTCCACTCCAGCGTATAAATCGCTTTAAGGTTAATGTTCTCCGCATTCGATATTAGTCTACTGCCAGTCTGTCAGGCGAGCCTGAAAAAAGTGTTCTATACTACTGATAATTAGGTGTTCACCTGGCTGCATTGACTGCTTACAGAAAATGCCCTTCGCAGGCATCTTTCTTCCAGATTCCTGTGATTAAGGATTTTTTGGAAAGGTTGAAGAAGGTGTTCCCTCCTGTTCGGCTTCCTTCACCTTCATGGAAACTGAATGTGGTGCTGTCCAGGCTGATGAAGGAACCTTTCGAGCCTATTCAGTCCATCTCTAGGTGGATTGTGTCATGTATCCAGCTCTGTTATCCGAAAGCGAATAAGACCTTAGGGGGTAAGCCTAGCAGGGGCAAAGCAGATACAACAGCTTTGCTTCGTAATGCAGATATCTGCAGGGCGGCCCCTTGGACGTCGGTCCACACCTTTGCTAAGCATTACTGTGTAGCTTCTGATGCCAGAGCAAATGCTCAGGTTGGGCAGGCTTCACCGCGGAATCTGTTCGCACAATAGAGGTGTTGTCTGTTTCTCCACCGCCGGGTTGTTTTTTGGATGGGCTTGCCCTTCTATTCACTAGAATATGACTATACACAGAGATCCCCTACTACAGAAGGAGTAGTTTCTTACCTGTAACTCCAGTTCTGTAGTAGGGGTATCTCTGTTATAGTCATAGGCGCCCGCCCTCCTCCCCGGTGGAGAAAATTGTACTGTGATGTATGCTACAGGCCTTGCTTTATGCACCTTCAAAAAGTAAAAGGAGTGGGCTGTGCATGCTGGGATACCGAGGATCTCTAGAAAGTTCCTTAAAGGCACGGTATCCCTTTTTCAGACACATAATGGCAGCCTATGGAGGCTTGTCTGTCCATCCCTTCCTCTCTATTATTCCAAGGATGGTGAGGGGAGGAAAGTTTCTCTAAGGGGGGAAACTTGACCGATTGTGTTAAATGTGTTAGTAATATCCTTGGCATTTCTAGTTGAAGTACTGGACAGTGTAGCCTTGCAGGTACAGGCTGCATTATTGTCTTTCTATGCAGGACTGCAATGAAGACAGCGTAAGAGATTATTTTTGATTGCTCCGGGTTCCACGCACATGGACGGGACTATTCACTAGATTATGACTATACACAGAGATCCCCTACTACAGAACTGAAGTTACAGGTAAAAAATTACTCCTTTTTGATATCTGGATCTGAGGAAGGAAGGTTCAGGGAGCCCCTAAATACTAATTTTAGGGGCGTTACAGGTAGGGCAAGGGCAGGGACCAATGGGTCCCTGTCCTGGGGTGAGTACACCCCCTAGCCTGCTCCTCTCCTGTGGGAGGGGGCAGGAGCCTAGCTGGGATTGGGCAGGGCTCCCCATCTACAAGATGGCCGGAGCCCGGGGTCGTGCTTCACCTCGTCTCCTCCACCTGAGGGGTGGAGTTGGCAACGGTTGGCACACCCTCCTTCCTGATGTAGTTTTTCCCACCAGTCTTCCCGCCAGAGTGGGGGTAGAACGGGTGGGGGGCCAGTTGCTGGGTACAGCAAATGGTCCGGAGAAGCTCTGAGGCGGTATGCCTTTGAAGCTTTCCCCTGTCCATCCTGGGGGCGGAGACATGGCACCTTGCCCAGGATGTGCATTGTTGCAGGCCCAGGAGAGCGGGGAGGGGCTCTCCACCCAGGGGTCCAGCAACATGTCTGCTGTGTGGCAGCCTCTGCAGCCACTCAGCCCAGACGTGGATTGTAGGTTCGGGTTTTGGAGGGCATCTCTAAGATGCCCTCTCGTGCATTTTACATTAAATCTCAGTGCAGGTTTAATGTGCTGAGCAGTTTGGTACCAAACCTGTCAGTCTTCAGTGTAGCCATTATGGTGCTGTGGAGTTCGTAATGACAACCTCCCAGCACCATATACTCTTAAGTGGCATCACTGCACTTACAGTGCCCAGGAATGGCCCTGGGTACTGTAGGGGCACAGGGCTCATGCACCTGTGCCCTCACCTTTGGCATAGGGCACCCAGCTAGAGGGGTGACTGAAGTATGCCAGGGCAGTGGGTTCTGTGGGCATGGCACACAGGGATGTGTGCCATGTCGACTCTTGTTTTAGTTCTGTACTTAGGCACTCAGCCTGCAAAGGCAGTGTGTGGGTGCCAGGGTACAGGGCCCCTGAGGGTGACACAATAAGTGCTGCAGCCCTTAGGGGTCTTCTCTGGTCACCATGCCCTGTGTACCTAGGGTACCATTTACTAGGGGCTGACAGGTGGCCAGAGATGCCAATTGGGTATTTTGTTTCAGCATAGTTTTAGGGAACGAACACAGGCCATGGGTACCTGGTTGGCAGGGACCCAGGGCACACCCAGTCAAAGCACATCAGCAGTTCAGAAAAAAGTGGGGGCATACGAAGGCAAGAAAGATGGCACTTTCTCACACTCGGCGCTTGCAATTGGGCATAGCCAATTTGACATACAGTTTGGGGGCAGGGCACTGAGGTCTTTACTTTTCTCTGCACCAAATCACGCAGCCTGCGATGGCAGTGTTTGTGTTAAGGTACAGGGCCTCTAAGGGTGGCACAGTATGTGCTGCAGTCCTTAGAGGTCTTCCCAAGTCACAGTGCCCTTTGTACTTCAGGTACCTTTTTCCAGGGACTAGCAGGTGGCTAGAGAGTTGCCAGTTGGGTTTGCAACAGTACCGTTTCAGGGAAAGAGCCTAGGCCCTGGGTACCTGGTTGGCAGGAACAAAGGGCACACTTAGTCAAAGAGCATCAACATCAGGCAAAAAGTGGGGGTCAATGTTGCAAAAAAGGGCACTTTCCTACAGTTGCCATCTAAATACCACCCAATTTACGGGCATCTATGGAAGTGACAGGTAACAGCCAATGGGCTACTTACCTTTAGGGTGTCTACACCCTCTATATGACCACTTCCTGTGTGAAGTGGCCCTGACCCAGATGACCTAATTCCCTGGGTGGGGGGGGGGGACACGCCTCCTGATTACCTAATTTTCCCACCTATCCTGGTGCCATATTGGCCCGGGGAACAGGGAGGCATTTTCCCTGTCTGGGGAAGCCTTGGGTCGCATATCAAAGGTGGCAGAGGCCTTGGCAGGCTCCTGACTTGATATGCTCATCACTTATTTATCCTGTTTAGCCATGACAACACCTGGAGCAGCCATTATTCCTTCCCTCAGAGAGGGCTGGCTCTCACCTGTAGAGGGTCAGAAACCTGTGAGGGGTGGCAGGCTGCTCTACAGACCACTAGTAGTTGTTGGTTTTCTGGGGCACCTCTTAAGTTCCCTCTGGATGCATGTATTAATAAATCCATCTCTGGAATCGGTGTGGGTTTATTAATGAGATATTTGATACCGAACATCTCTGGTTTCAAGCCATCATGTAGCCGGTAAATGTGTAGCATATTTACCAGTGTCCAGCACATGTACTCAAAATGGCTTCTTTATTTGTATTATCTAAGATTTGACTTGGATATCATAGGGGCATATCTTCTCCTGCAGATATGTCCACCAATGTATTATAGTGCACCCTGCCTTAGCGCTGTAAGGCCTCCTGAAGGGGTGACTGACCTGTACGGCATGCTGTCTTCAGGCATGACACACAGGGGTATACCATGTTGTGTCTTCTCTTTTCTCTGCACCATGGAACGCAGCCTGCAATGGCAGTTTGCATGTTGGTGGGGGGTGACCATGTCAAAGGGGCACTTTCCTACAGTTTCCCCCCAGTCTGGAGACCGTCAATAGCTAGGCAACTAAATGCCCTCTTGAACCTGCTATGTAGCGTGCGTCTTTCAAAAAAGGCTTGTCTTGGGAGGAGCTCCTTCTGTGTGCAGTGTTGGTGAGATTTTAAGTGTCCATCACAGAACAAGGCTTACAGTTTTAGAGGACACATGATCCATCTTTTTGAGGTTTAACCAACGTTGTTTGCGATCTTTTCGATGGTCCTGAAACGTGCCTTGTTCACATAGCCTTTAGTTTTCCAACAAGCTTACCTGATTGCAGTATTCAAGTATTGTCACATGGGTTTTAGAGATGGACTAACCTGCTACCTTCAATGAACTTGAAATATTCCTGTTCGAACTAGAGCCAGTTCCTGTCTGCTCCAAAACCATGTGCAGCTGGAATTACTAACTTATCTCCATTTTTTTTTTTGCCCAACTTTTATATTCAGTGCAACTGTATTCTATTGTGTTCTGTAATATTGAGTGGTGCGACAAAGCGACTCAAGGGCAACATGATCAAATGCAAAATGTTACTTTGTACTCTTCTGAGCACTTAACTGGTTGATATGAAATAAACCTAAAACAATGGAAACTTGGAGATGCAGAAGAAGAGATTGTCAATTACCTAAGACACCTGGCCAGAATGTAAGTTTTAATATGTGGTAAATGTATGTTCGAGGCATGTGGGCTGCTGAATTCATATCTATAGCATAGATCGCCGCCTAGTGTTGGGTCCGGATGATTGCACATTGTTGTCCTGGAAGAGTCTTCGAAGTATCACGAGATAGGTGGCTCTTCCCCTGGACTAAAGTGCGCATGGGCATCGACTCCATCCTCAGATTGTTTTTTTCCGCCATTGGGTTCGGATGTAATTTCGTTATCTCCAGTTCGGAATCAACGTAAAGTTTTTCGAGGCCCGAAGGCCTTTTTCTATTCGTCTGTATTGTTTGCGTTCGGTGCCCCGGTTCTATTCCACCTCAGTTCCGAGTTGGTTATCCAGGGAGTCGAGTGACTCTTCGGTGATCGAGGCCCAGTCGACGCAGCAAGACCCTCGACAACGCGACATGGAACGGAGCCCGTTCAAGAAGTGTCCCGTGTGTGGATCGAAGTACCCACACATCGACGTCCACCCGGTGTGCAACAAGTGCCTGTCGCTGGAGCACGATGAAGCCAGCTGTATGGCTTGTTCGAAGTTTCGTTCGGCGAAGACGCTTCGGCGCATGGCGGCCCGGCAGTCTGCCCCGGCACCGGTGGACATCTTAGACGACGAGGAAGCAGACGAACAAGAGGTTCGACTGCAGATCCGCCATTGTCGAAAACGAAACCGAAACTGAAACCATCGGTGTCGACGAAAACAAAGATGGCCGAGGCGCCATCGAAACCGAAGACGTCTGCTCCCCCATCGACGCCATCTCTTCCGAGGTGTCAAAGCGGTCGACGCCGAAGAAAGCTGTCAAACCCGGTCAAGTTGCCGAAAGGGGTCAAGGTCGTTGCGCCGAAGCCCAAGAAGGCCGTCGACTCGGAGTCGAGAAAGACCGTTGAGCCGAAGTCCAAAGAGGCCATCGAGCCTACATCAGGCAAGGGCGTCGAGCCGAAGACCGGAACCCGACGCCGGTGGTCAAGTCCGCCGATCCAAAACCGTCGCCGTCCGCGAGGATGCTCCTACGCCTCGATCAGTGCAGCTGAAGTCATCGACGCTCGGGTCTTCCCCTGGGGGTGGACCGAGGTCGACGAAACCGTCTGCTTCCTTTACGAAGCAGGTCTCGGACTCCCTCAAGCGAATTAGGGACAAGGCTTCAGCGTCGGATCCGAAGACACCTTCCACCTCGAAGCAAGCTGTCCCAACGCCCAAAACTTCGACGCCGATCCTCTTCACGTTGCCGCCGAAGGTGGCGCCAAAGGCCTTCGCACCACGCTCTGTGCCCAAGGACTCTGTGGTGTCGAAGCCAATTCACCCGGCTGGGAGTTTGAAGCATCGGCCACCCTTGCTAGAAGAGCAGTCGGAGCATTTCATCGATGCCGACACTGGGAAGCTTACGCTTTATAAAAGGAAAATCACAGCATCGCAGCCTTTGGAGTCATATACAATCCCTCTAAAGCGCAAGAGGCCTGCTCCAGAATCACCGGTCTTGGTCGACCCAATAGTCCCTCAGACTCCACGAATTGCAACACCCTCACCCACTTACTCTGATGGAGAGGGTGCAGGGGAGCAGGACGAGGAATACAATTTTCCTGCCAACACAGAGCCTGATGAACACCAGGACTCATGGGTGGGGGCAGGTACCAAGGGGATCAGCACACCGTCCATGACCGCAACCTCAAGACCTCTCCCACTGAGAATTCTACGGCATTTAATGCCTTGATTGAGAGGGCAGCTAAAAACGACGGCGTGGAAATGCATGCTGACCCTGTGGAGGTGGACTTCCTCTTTGACACTTTCTCAACTGCTGAAAAGACTCTTCCAATGCTAAAGGGGGTCCTTAAGCATGCTGCGGACATTTTTAAGGAACCCACACGGTCAAGGGTAGTCAACCCTAGAATTGAGAAAAAATACAGACCGGCACCTGGTGATCCTAGCTACATCAAGGGCCAGTTGCCGTTGGACTCTTTGGTGGTTTCTAATGCCCGCAAGAGGGCGAATTCGCAGACCACGGGTGAAGCTCCTCCCCCAGACAAGGAATCTAAAGTGCTGGAGGCATCGGGAAAGAGAGTAGCAGCTCAGGCGGCCAATATCTGGCGTATCTCTAACACGCAGGCACTCTTGGCTAGATACGACAGGGCACACTACGACACACTAGAGACCCTGTTGCAGCATCTACCAGATCAATATAAAGAGGCAGGGGAGATGCTTATCCAGGAAGGGAAGCTCATCTCGAACGCTTCCATCAAATGTGCACTAGATGTTGCGGACACTGCTGCCAGGGCGATTAACACCAGTGTGATGCTGAGACGTCAAGCATGGCTTAGGATCTCCGGGTTTAAGCCGGAAATACAAACTACCATCCTTAACCAGCCGGTGAACCCTGACAGGTTATTTGGTCCTGAGGTGGATACCACCCTGGAAAAAATAAAGAAAGATACCGAGACTGCCAAGTCCATGGGGGCACTCCAGTCCCAGCAGTTTCGGGGGAGCACTTTTCATCGCTCAGGCAATAGAGGTGTTACCAGGGGCCAAATGTCACAGCAAACACAATTCAACAAGGGTGGGGCGCAATCCTCCTACACCAAGCCGAATAGAGGAGGATACCGCGGCAACAGCGCCAGAGGCAGGGGAAACAACAACTCCCGTTCCTCCGCCACCAACAAACAGTGACTCCCTGTCACTGCCCCCCGACCACCCAACACCTGTCGGGGGGAGACTCCAGCAGTTCCTGCCAGTCTGGAAATCCATCACCACAGACAGGTGGGTCAGAAAACTTATCCAGTTCGGCTATTGTTTGGAGCTAACATCCACTCCTCCCAACATGCCCCCAAGACACCGTCCTATGTCCACAGAGCATTTGCACTTATTGCAGCAGGAGGTTCTTGTCATGCTGCAAAAAGGTGCAATAGAGCTCGTGCCAGTGGAGGAAGAAGGCACAGGGGTGTATTCCCTGTACTTCTTAATCCCAAAGAAGGACGGGTCCCTCAGACCTATTCTGGACCTAAGGCCCCTTAACCAGTACATTCTCTTAGAACACTTCCACATGCTAACACTGCAGCAGGTTCTTCCGTTGCTCAATCAGGGAGACTCCTCGCAACCTTGGATCTCAAGGATGCTTACTTTCACATCCCACTCCATCCATCCCACAGGAAATACCTCAGGTTAACCATTCTGAATCGGCATTACCAATTCAAGGTCCTTCCTTTCGGGGTGACCACAGCCCCCAGAGTGTTTACGAAATGTCTGGCGACAGTGGCGGCGCACCTCAGGGGACAAAACGTCCATGTCTATCCTTATCTGGACGACTGGCTGGTTCAGGCAAAGTCAGCCCAGCAGTGCGCCGCCGATATGTCCCACACCATTCACCTTCTTCACGGTCTGGGCTTCTCCCTGAACTATCCGAAGTCGCACCTTCAGCCAGCCACGGCTCAGCCAAATTCAGTGAGGATCGGCAACATCCAGTCGCTAATCCAAAAGTTCAGACCGCAACACTCACTTCCAGCGAGAGTGTTCATGCAGTTGATAGGCATGATGGCCTCCTGCATCTTCATAGTCCCGCACGCGAGGCTACACATGCGTCCCCTCCAAGAATGCTTGGCACATCAGTGGACTCAGGCTCAAGGACAATTGAACGACCTAGTGTTGGTGACCGGTCGGGCATACAAGTCTCTGCATTGGTGGACTCCACACAACCTTTGCAAGGGCCGACCGTTCCAAGAGCCTGTGCCACAGATAATCCTGACGACGGACGCATCTCTCCAGGGATGGGGAGCTCATGTGCTCCATTACACGGTGTAGGGACTATGGACATCGCAGCAAAAGAAGATGCACATCAACTACCTAGAACTGATGGCAATCTTCATGGCACTCAAGTCCTTCAAAGTACATCTCTGCAACAAAGTCGTGTTGATCCGGACGGACAACATGACGGCCATGTACTACATCCAAAAGCAGGGAGGTACACACTCTCCACAGTTGTCTCATCTGGCTCAGAGCATGTGGAAGTGGGCCATTCAGAGGAACATCTGCCTCATGGCGGAACACCTCCCGGGCAAGGACAATCAGATGGCGGATCTGCTCAGCAGGTACAGCCACCAGATGCACGAGTGGGAGTTACATCCATCAGTACTCCGCCCGTACTTCCAGCAGTGGGGTCATCCAGAGATAGACTTGTTTGCCACAAGGGAAAACGCAAAATGCCGAAGCTTTGCTGCCAGGTTCCCTCACCCACAGTCGCAGGGCAATGCGATATGGATTAACTGGTCAGGCAGATTTGCGTACGCTTTTCCCCCAGCACCTCTCATACCGCTGGTGGCACGAAAGCTAAAGCAACACTCGATGACACTCATCCTGGTTGCTCCAACGTGGGCACGCCAACCATGGTACACCACGTTTCTAGAACTCTCCGTGGTACCGCATCAAAGGCTGCACCTCACACCCAGGCTCTTTACGCAGAACCATGGCGACATTCAGCATCCAGATCCTCAACAGCTCAATCTGGCGATCTGGCTCCTGAGGTCTTAGAGTTTGGCTACCTTGATTTGCCCCCTGAATGCATGGACATCATACGGGAGGCAAGAAAGCCCACCACTAGGGCCTGCTATTCGGCAAAATGGAAGCGGTTTGCCATTTACTGTACAGAACACAACATCAACCCGCTGGATGCATCCATTCCTAATATCATCTGCTATTGGTTACATCTTTACAAATGCAATCTAGCATATGCTTCCATTCGAATACACTTATCCGCCATAGCGGCTTATCTCCAGAACAGGCAGCATCTCTCTGTTTTCAGGGTGCCTGCCATTAAAGCCTTCCTAGAAGGTCTGAAGCGGGTCATCCCTCCCAGGACCCCGCCAGCTCCTGTGTGGAACCTCAACGTGGTCCTCACCAGGTTGATGGGCCCACCTTTTTGAGCCTCTCCATTCCTGTGAGATTCAGTTCTTAACATGGAAAGTGGCTTTTCTCATTGCCATTACCTCTCTACGACGTGTTAGTGAGCTACAGGCGCTCACTGTACAAGAGCCATTTATTCAAATTCATTCCAACAGGGTGGTGCTGCGCACTAACCCTAAATTCCTTCTAAAGGTGGTTTCGCAGTTTCATGTCAATCAAACCATCGAACTGCCCGCATTCTTTCAGAACCCTCAGACAGTAGCAGAAAGAATGCTCCACACTCTTGATGTCAAAAGAGCGTTGATGTACTACATCGATAGGACCAAGGACTTTAGAAAAACACAACAGCTCTTTGTTGCCTTCTCAGCCCAGCACAAAGGCAACCCCATTTCCAAAGCAGGTATAGCCAGGTGGATCGTTAAGTGTATTCAGATTTGCTATCACAAGGCTAAGCGCACTTTAACGGTCCCTCCCAGAGCCCACTCCACCGCAAGTTGGGGGCCTCTATGGCTTTCCTTGGTAATATCCCTTTGGAAGATATTTGTAGAGCAGCCACATGGTCTACACCACATACCTTTACTAAGCATTACTGTATAGATGTGCACTCCAAGCAGCAGGCAGCTGTAGGGCAGGCTGTTCTTAAGACACTATTTCAGACTTCTGCAGCTGGCACAGGCGGCCGCCGTTAATGGAGGGACTGCTATGTATTCTATGCTATAGATATGAATTCAGCAGCCCACATGCCTCGAACTGAATATGCTACTTACCAGTATGCATCTGTTCTTGGCATGTAGGGCTGCTGACATTCATATCGCCCGCCCTCCTCCCCGGCGCCTGTAGTGGCTGCAGACATTCTTGCATTTACTCTTAGGCATGGCCATCGCTTACACTATTACACTCCATCTTAGCCACAATGGCTAAAAACAATCTGAGGATGGAGTCGATGCCCATGCGCACTGTAGTCCAGGGGAGGAGCCACCCATCTCGTGATACTTCGAAGACTCTTCCAGGACAACAATGTGCAATCATCCGGACCCAACACTAGGCGGCGATCTATGCTATAGATATGAATGTCAGCAGCCCTACATGCCAAGAACAGATGCATACTGGTAAGTAGCATATTCAGTATAGATCTTTGGGGGTCATGTTCTGGAAATCTCAGCTACAGGAATATTTTTGAGGACGAATGCAGTAGGAGAGTTTGTTATGGTAGAGTGGCCTGTGCGTTTGCCAGGATCTGTGCGTAGTAAATAGGCGTAACTGCGTCCATCTATATCTTGAAAATGTGCAAAATAGTATTTATGGAACGTATGTGTTATAAATTGTTGCCTAAAAATAGTGTCTACAAAAGTTGTTTTTCTTTCCCCCCATTTAAGGGCCCCCTCCATTTCCCTATTCTGAAAATCATCTTGGCCAGCTTGATGTGAACGAGCTATTTTCAAAACTGCTATCTACAGGAATTCTGAAGTCATCCCAAACAGAATCCTCCTCAGAACGTGAGTATATATTATTTCTGAGTAGGTTTCTCAGTTGCGTCTAGTAAGGCACACGGGGGCTACATGTTAGTATTTTGAACATGAGTAAAGTAAAAGTCACATTTTCCATTTTTATTTGTAATCTTAGTCTGAGCACAGAAGATCAAGTTATTTGCTCAGTTAGGACTGTTGTAAAAACGAGGCAGCATTTGTGAGGCCTGCACAAATAACATGACTACATTTATCCTTCACTGGGAACCAAACACCCAATTGTAGCGCCTGACTCTCAGAGGGTAGCGTTGCAGAGCGGGAGGTGGTGTGGGCTAGTAATCGCCATTTGCAGGTGCGCAAAAAATAACACTCAATAATTGATTGTCCAGTCTGTACTTTGCTTTTATAAAAGTAATAGTACATTTATTAAACACACACACTACTCAATACTATGCAACAATTTACAAATATACATAAGCTGTTGGAATTACTTTGTGACATTGCATAACATCTCCACCTCTCCTGCAGGGGGGGTGGGTCTAGTACCACCACTCCCATGTATGCACATCATCTTTCCCCCAATGCAATTAGTTGAACCTATCCTGGTGCGAGGGCCCTGCGCACTGGCACCATCCCAGTGGCGTCCCCCCCCCCCCCCCATCACCTCAACAAGCATTAAACAGGGATACACCTGCCTTGGTGACACATGACCCTGACCAAGCATCTCCTACTGACCCTAAAGTATACTCCTCAAGGGCTAACAGTCTGGGGTCTTCACCTAAGCGCAGCAGCAAGACTACATGTTTACGCACACTTTAGAATGACAGTACTCAGCACATTTGGATATCATCAAAAATGCATTGCAATTACAGCCCCTAAAGGCATCACAGATGATCACAGGATTAAGTTGGAAATACCGTCAGACACCCTAGCAGGAGTGTCTAGCCGCTTTGCTTGTGACATCACCTTACACCAGTACTTCACATTGAACATCAGTCCCTCTAAAAGAAATAACCATTAATAAATGCTTTTCAGTGCAATTACGCCATTTCAGCTCCAGGGGATGCCCTTCTCAAGACATCTCCAACTCAGCCCTTTAATCTTTGATGCACTTCTCAATGAACCCCTAGCTGTAGAACAAAAGTTCCAGCCTAGGAGGTGATTTATTTATTTAAAAGTTTTATATAGCGCTGGCTAGACCCGGAGGTATCGGAGCGCTTTACATGAGCATCAGATCATAGTTACAGGTTACATCGTTACAAAGGTTACACAGTTCTAAGAGCATGGCAACATAGTTACTTGTAAGGTCGAGAAAAACAATAAGCACAAAATATGTAAGGGGAAAAGAATGCAAGGTGAGAGATTCAGGGGGGGGGTTGGAGTAGGGGAAGTAGACAGATC
The DNA here is from genome assembly GCF_964261635.1 of Lissotriton helveticus. Lineage (NCBI taxonomy): Eukaryota > Metazoa > Chordata > Amphibia > Caudata > Salamandridae > Lissotriton > Lissotriton helveticus. The sequence goes on along the minus strand of NC_136069.1, from coordinate 1,504,971,452 downwards.
AAGAAGGTGGGAAAGAGGAGGGGAGGGTGAGAGACATAGCCTGGGGAGAAGAGGGGAAGGGTGACGGGGACACATACCGGTAGACGAGTCAAGGCAACGTCCAAAGTCCAGTAAGCTGTGATCCCAAGGGAAGTGGTATCCCTTCCCTATCTCTATTGCGAGAGGCTCCCTTTACACAGTCTACTCTCTCAGAGACTCCAAGGCCTACAAACTGGATCCTTCCCCAACAAGGGGAGAGGGAGTGCTTTGGCAAGGGGTGCCATACCATACCTCAAGTGTGAGTGGCTCCCTTTGCACAGTGGACTCACTCAGCGGGTTCGCTGAGACTCCAGAGTATAAATATTGGATCTTTCCCCAACAAGGGGAGAAGGAGTGCTTAGTCAAAGGGCACAACGGACAGGGGGTAGGCAGAGTAGCAGGCAAGGGGAGAGATTCAGGGGAAAGAGGATAGGGGCTAGGGAAGAGACAAATAAGGAGAGACGAAAAGAAGTCTGCCTAAAGACCGACTGGGTAGGTGACGACCAAGGAGGGAATCCAAGGCCCCTCTCCCCTATAGCTAAACCAAGTAGCTCCTTCGGGCATCAGACAAAATAGTTCAGTGATGCAATCTTCGCTGAGAGTTGAGGGGTTATTCTTTTTAAATCCTCAAGAAACTTAGGGTGGGACTTAGCTTTGTGCTGGGGGCGAGACTGCGCTGCTCCAGCAGCTCCCCCCAGCACCTTTTCACACTCAAGGGTGACCCCTCTCCTCTGGGGGCCACCAAAATGCCAAAAACAATCCATTCCTCATACCTTGCAAGGCATTATGGGGCACTTCAAGCTCCTGCCGCTTTCTAGGGCCTCTGTGGGGGTCCCTGTCTCACCCGTACCCCCGGGTAAGGGTATGCGACGCGGGGAGCCCACACCCGGCCGCTCCGCACTTTGGTCGGGGGCCTGGTCCCACCCGGGCCCATTGCTCCTCCTTCCTTGTCTGGGGCCCCGGTCCCACCCGGAACCCCCGCAGGCTCTCCCCGTTGGCGGGCAGTCCCCAGGACCTGACCCACCCCGGGGACCTTTCCTGGACCAGCGGCGGAGCATCACGCGCTTCGCCGTCAGGGGGCTACAGGTCCAAGGTCGCTCACCTTCTGGGGGCCATATCTCAGCCTCTGGAGGTCCGATCTGCCCCATTTTCGTATCTTCTTGCTCCTGGCGGTGCCCCCCAGCCAGTCCTTCACTCTCCGGGTCTCCAAGAGGGTGCACTCTGCAGGGTGCGGTCTGCACTGGCTCCCTGCACCAACCTTTCGCCTGGCTCTCCTCCTGCGCCTCTCTTCTCCCTGTGCAGAGGCCTCTTCTGCGCACCGGTCCTGGGCTCTTCTTCTGGTGCTGTTAGGGGCCTGGGGGGCAGTCAGGGGTGTCCTCCTTCCAACTGCCCATTGCACCAGGCTCCAGCACCTTTCGCCTCCGCAGACCACACCCCAGCGTTTCTTCCTGTGCAAGTACTTTTTAATAGTTGAGTAGGGGCTGGCAGAAAGTCTCTGTGGGTCCTATCAAACAGGAACACATCATTTCCCTGCCCCTGCTCCCTCCTTCTTGTCCAGCCTCTTGGTTTGTTAAAAATTGAGTCGTCCAGTGTCTCTGGCCACATGGCCTCTGAAACCCAACTCTTTCCTTCTTGGTGCAGCCTGGTGCCTGGCACCCAGTGACAGCTGCTAATGGATGAGGCTGTAGCCCCACCCATCTTCTTCTTTGTGGAGAGGAGGCCCTAGCTTGTGGAAGAAAGGTTCTCAATCCATCCAGCTGAGGTCAACCCTCAGCCTGGGTCTGGTAATGGCTGGCTTAGAGAAATATGACCGTTCTGTATGACCCAAAAGCAGTACAAATATGACTTTGGACTCTGCAGAATACTTATTTTCACCTACTCTACAATGGACTTTAGTGCATGTCTGGAATCTCTAGGCTTTGTGGAAGTCATTTTAGCCATGGGCCCCACATCCCCATAGGGGAATAATGAAGTGAAAGCACAGTAAAACACACTGACTTTCCCTGGCATGTTCCTTCCCAGGGTATAAAGCCTATTCCGTGTCACCACCCAATTCTGCATAAGTCCTGCCACACCATTCACTCTGTAGCTGCTCCTGGACTGCGCACGCTCGGAATCTCCCCTGCGCAGCTCCTACACGTGTGCACACACATGTACACCCGTGTCTGCATGTAACCAGCACGGTGTCCCATACTCCAGCTGCTGCGCAGCGGCCTAGTCAAGCCAGGCGGACACCAGTAAAATCTCCATGCAGTCTCCTTCATTTTTTTTTTTTGTTTAAATATCCTATTAGTCACAGGAGGCATAAAACATGAATGTTACAATATACATAGTACTACATATGCAGTCTCCTTCATTATGAGTTCACTGTGGCTGAATCCCAGATGATGAGGCTCCCTCACAGTAAAAGCTCAACAATTAGGTGCTCGAAAATCCAGGCGGCCCATAGTGTCAGAACCACCTTCTAACAGGACACATCTATATTTCTTAATTTATATGTGAAAGTCGCCCATAAGTGGGATGATTGTGTATGCTAGTGAGTGTAGTGAGTACGTTCTCTGTTCTCTGTTGAAATGGCTATGTAACGTTAAAAAAATAAATAAATAATGGAAGGTTCATCTAGATGGGTTTGTTTTAAAGCTGTACTTGGGGACATAGTTAAGCACCAATGCACTAGTGGTTCTGGAACAGTTTTAGAGTTGGATTGCTGACATTGTCGCATCGCTGAAGTCCTTGACGAGTGGGAATTGGGTAGTATGTAGCTGGTAGTGCGTCTTGGAGCACCTTGTCGTAAATATTACTACAGCATCTTCCGGAAGCGCACAGTCATTTGGACAGGAGATTTTCCATTGAAATTGCTTTTAATATTTTACAGACATAAATTTATCAAATTATATAGCGCACAAATGATATGTGGAATTCTTATTTCTGTGAATATTTATAATTTGTGCATCAGCAAGTAAGTGTCTTGATCTGAATTAAATCTTTGTTTTCATGATAATTCAGAAATACAAAAAAGTGCTTCATTTTTAATTACATAATTACTGATGTATTCTGAAATGCGTACAGTTGATTTACAGGTATTTAAACATTTTATTTTTTTATTTTGTGTTTCATAGTCCTACATTATTTATTTATTTATTTATATATATATATATAATCTCTCCAAAACTCGCCTCACCGCATTCAATTTTAGAAGACTCGAACAGACAAGCGTGGACCCAAATTTTTCTCAGTGCATTATTTTATTTTCGCCCATGACGCGTTTCGGGAAATCCCTCCCTTGATCACATGACATCTCATTGCTTTTTCGTGTCGCTTTTAAAGTTATAACTGTGAAATAAATGAAATGTGCAAAAGTGTATCTAGTGCAAATAAAACCATCAATTTTCGTAATAGCTCATGTATGGATATTCTTACTAAAGTGACTAAAGTGCTTGATTCTTTTAAAGTGCCATAACCGGGTAATAGGACATCCAATACACTATTTCATTTCATCAAGGGTTGATTCAGTTAAAAACCATTATCAATGTTAAGAAGTATTTACAAATAAATATACCTTCTATCCAACAATCTTTAAAATCAATCCCTAATCAAAAATGTATAAATAGTAATATCCTAAAATCCATTTCCCTAATAAAAGAATTCCAAACAGTGAAGAAAACCGGAATAACATTTCATAAACAACTACATAAGTCCTCCAATTCATCAGGCTCGATATTCAATCATTGCATAAACACTTGTATCCACATAAATGTATATAAAAATTAATGCTGTATATATACATATGTATGTTATAGATGATAAATAGTCATACGGTATTTTATAGGAAGGTATATAAATCCTCTGTTATTCAACCCCTTAGGATGTTGGAGTTGAATCTTAAAATATATGATGTTTCTAGACTCCTCAGTCTACCCTCCCTATTTCCACCTCTCGTAGTAGGAAGTATAGCATCTATCACAAAATATTTGAGATATTTGGGATCACTGTTATGACTCAGCTTAAAATGTCTAGCTACTGGGTAGCTCTCATCATTGTTACAAATAGCACGAATGTGCTGTAAAATTATCCAGTATTATGGGTGTCTTTCATAGATTCACATGCGTGAATCATTCCCCGTCGTCGAGATGGGAGTCCCCGGTACATAGAAAAGTAATGTCATATAGACATACATAGAGAAAAGTAGGCCTAAGGGCCTTGCCTTAGTAGCCTATCTGTCCTTTTGTAAAAAGGACCAAACTCCAGAAGGTAGCCAATCAGCTACCACCTCCCTCTAGAACCTTCCTGTCAGGAGCCTCAGTCTCTCAGATTTTCTACCGCACGTTGTGCTAGGGAGTCTCCACCTGAGTTCTCCTCAGGTTTCCTAGTTTTATCTCTTTTCCTCAAGAAATTGGATATTTTCTTCAACAAACAACAATGACTGATCACCAGAAGAAAGGTCTATTCAGAGCCTGTTCATCTTCTGGTAAGAAGAGACTGCACGTCGATGACCAGCATGAAACTTGCCTATACTGTCTTTATCCTGATCATTCTCCTAAAGAATGTAGAATTTGTAGAACATTCTCTACAAAGACACTTAAAGACAGGGAAGGAAGACTGCTCCTCTGGTTGAACAGACTCAAAACCAGAGACGATGATTTGCTGTCTTCAGAGGACGGTGAAATGGCTTCAGTTTCATCAAAACTATCCTTGAAGAGGCCAAGGGTTGCTTCCCCTAGCCCTACAGACGTCCCTCCTAAAAAGACTGCCACAAAGTCTTCTGAGGTAAAATCTGTCACGTCTGACAAGGAGGTTCCTGCCTTCAGGAAGCCAACACAGTCATCGTCGACGCTTTCTTCAGTGATGAGAAAAACCGTCTCTGCAGTCTGTCTCCACATCGACGACGACGATGGCGTCGTCAGCCTATTCATCGACGACCACCACTCAATCATCGACGGCGGGTAAGCCTGTGTTGTCGATTATCCTTATAAAAAAGCAATCGACGTTGCTTAAGGTTCCGTCGACGGCATAGACGACGACACCGTCGACGACAAAACAAAAACCGTCGACGCCTGCACCGACGACGAAGACACCATCGACATCAGGTGTACCGTCAACGACGGTAAAGACATCATCGACGACAAAGACACCGTCGTCGATCGCACCGTCGACGACCGCACCGTTGACGACTAAGGCACCGTCGACGAAGGGACCGTCGACGACCTCACCATCGCCAATAGAAACAGTCGACGACAGCACCGTCTACGCCGCCGACATCGTCGACACCATGGAAAAAATCGGATTTGATTCCGCCAAAAAAGAGTACTAAAAATCCAATTACGCCAGATCTAACATCTCCAAGTAGGGTACAAAAATTACCCCCATCTTGTCTTCTACAGGATGATGAATCAGACGATGACCAGTGTGGTCAAGCAACTAGTCCTTCAGATCTTATTGTAAAGTGCCAATGCACAGATGAAGATGGAGATGAAGTCATTTTTACGGAGGAGACTGTACATGCACAGGTCCAGTCACAGGTCACTCCTACGGTCTGCCTTTCAGTATCTATAGTCTCAGATCTACAGTTCTTGATTCAGGACTACAAGAAACGATTTCCTGAATCACCAACGGCCCCTTCAACGGAGAAAACACAAGCATCGTCCAGGCCGCACCCATCTCCAAAGACAAGACCATCACCTTTGGAGATCCCTCAGGAGAGAGAATCAGTTCATCGTATCCAGTCCTCTGACGACGAGGGCGAGGAACCAGAAGGGGAGGTACGGGACGACCTGTCCAATCACAGAGATGATGATTACATCGCTCCTTCCCCAGCCACACCTGAACCCAGTACTTCAGAATCCCCGCCAGTGGACATTGGCGGATTCCACAATTTAGTGGAGAGAGCAGCCACGAGATTCCACATGACTATGGAATCACATGAAACAGACTGTTTCTTATACGATTTTAAAGACCCGATCAAAAAGACAACCAGATCAATTCCCATAGTTGATCACTTATGGGAACAAGGTCAGCAATTGATGCAAACACCAGCCTCGGTCTCCATAGTGGTGCCCTGACTGGATAAGAAGTATAAAGCTCCAACAGCACCAACCTGCCTTAATGGGCATCCCAAGCCAGATTCTGTGGTCACCCAGGCGGCTCAAAAGAACTCTAGAAATCCGTCCTCTCCACTATCAGCACCACCAGACAAGGAGGGCAGGAAACTAGATGGTATTGGCAAACGTTTTTCAACCACATCAGCCATGACCATCAAAGTAGCTAACGCCATTGCGCTACTGGGGCGATACAACAGACAATTGTGGGAAGACATTGTCCCATACCTGTCAGAAATACCTGAAGACCTAAAGGAGGAAGTTCAATCACTCCTAAAGAAGGGACAAACCTCCGCATCAGAAATTATTGATTGTGCTGTCGCAATGACAGGCTTCAGACAGCTGGCAGGCGCCGCGGTCTTGCGAAGACAAGGGTGGCTCAAAGCAACATCCTTCCGCCAAGAAGTCCAAACTAAGGTCCTAGACATGCCCTCTGACGGACAACACCTATTCGGTGAGAAAATAGACGAAGCCTTACAGACAATCAAGAAAGATACAGACACGGCACGAGCTCTTGGCACGTTGCAGTTCAAAAACCAGTCCTTTTGAGGGAACAGGGGTAGAGGTCAGCCCTCTTATAGAGGATCATACCAGGGCAAACCCTCATATTCATATACCCAAGGCCGATCACAATACCAGCAACGGCAACAGCAGCAAGGTCGCCAGACCTCTTACGGGAGATCAAACTTCTGGGGAAAAAAACAGAGGAAAACAACTGGCGGACGCCAATGACCGTTTCCAACAGCCAGTCCCTCCACCATCTCGTTCTTTCAAAATTGGAGGAAAACTAACACACTTCCTCCACAATTGGAGATCAATAACAACGGATCGGTGGGTGCTCCAAATAATCCAATACGGACATTCATTGGAATTCAGTTTAATCCCCCCGATAACTCCTCCTCACAAGGTTCAACACAGACACCTACGATTACTCCTTCAAGGAATCTCTTCAATGTTGAAGAAAGGAGCAATAGAGCGAGTCCCATCAGCTCAAAAAGGGAAGGGTTTTTATTCCCGCTTCTTTCTAATTCAACAGAAAAGGAAGAAATGGAGGCCCATACTAGATCTCAGGGCTCTCAATACATTCTTGAAGAGCCAATCGTTTCGGATGGTGACCATTCAGAAGATCTTGAGCTCTATGGAGGAAGGAGACTGTATGACGTCTTTAGACCTACAAGACGCATATTACCACTTCCCAATACACAAGCGCCACAGAAAATTCCTAAGATTCGCAGTGGCAGGTCCGCACTACCAATTCTGTGTCCTCCCATTCGGCCTCAAATCGGCACCTTGAATTTTCACCAAGTGCCTCTCCCCTGTGGCAGCTTTCCTACGACAGCAGGGACACAAAGTCTTCCCCTACCTGGACGACTGGCTGGTGAAAGCACCATCTATGGCGGGCGCAGCAGAGTCTTCCAACGCCTGTCAATATTTTCCAAAAACTAGGCCTGACGCTCAATCACGGAAAGTCAACCTTACAGCCCTCCAGAGTTCTAACATTTCTAGGGGCAACTTTAAATACGACATCTTCAAAAGCATTCCCATCTCAAGAGAGGAAACACAAACTAATTACTCTGGCCACCGCAGTGACTTCAAAGACCACCATCCGGGTCTGTACTTTCAAGTCCCTCCTAGGGATGATGTCCTCGTGTATACTACTCATTCCTCACTGTCGGCTCAGGATGCGCCCCCTACAAGAGGCCTTGATCAAGCAGTGGACTCAGTGTACAGGCTCCTTCGAGGATCACATAGTGATTACTCCACAAATAACCAAGGCCTTAATCTGGTGGAGAACACCCAAGAACCTATCGCAAGGCCTAACATTCCTGCTGCCTGCAACTCCACACGTAATAACTACAGATGCCTCTCTAGCGGGATGGGGAGCGGTCCTTCAAGAATTGCAAACCAGTGGCAAGTGGACGGACCAAGAAACGCAACTCCATATCAACCTACTAGAACTGAGAGCAGTTTTCCTATCTCTACAGGCCTTCCTCCCACGCATCAAAAACTCAGCAGTGCTTGTAAGAACGGACAACACAACAACAATGCACTACTTGAACAAGCAGGGAGGGACGCGTTCGCTGACACTATCTCGCGAATCGCAGAAAATTTGGAACTGGCTAGTACTACACCATATCACGCTAGTAGCAGAGTATGTCACAGGCAAGGACAACGTCATAGCGGATGCTCTAAGCAGACAGAGATCCCTGTCCCACGAATGGGAACTAGACCAAAAAGTGCTGAACGACATTTTCTCGGAATGGGGGAGACCGCAGATCGACCTCTTTGCCACCAAGGAGAACGCCAAATGCCACAGCTTCGCAAGCTGGCATCCCCGGTCACTAGGAAAGGCATGTTCCATCGCCTGGCGCAACGTGTTTGCGTACGCATTTCCGCCATTTCCCCTGATAACAAGAGTCATTTGGAAAATGAAAACGGAGCACTGCACCCTGATTCTCATTGCCCCGTACTGGCCGAGGCAGCATTGGTTCACGGACCTCCATCGCCTCTCAGTCCAACCATCAATCCTTCTGGGCCAACATCCATCCCTACTCACGATGTCCTAAGGCCAAGTACTGCACCCGAATCTGAAATCTCTCAGATTGTCGGCATGGCTCCTGAGTACCGAGAGTTCTACCAACTTAACATTCTGCAGGAGTGCAAGGATGTCCTAGCGAAGGCAAGAGCAGACAGCACAAACAAAAATTATTCCTTGAAATGGAAATGCTTTTGCCTTTGGTGTATGGACAAAGATCTCCATCCCTTTCGGGTTACTCCGGAGCAGCTCCTACCATATCTATTACACCTGGCACAATCGGGACTTGCACATGCCTCTATCAGAGTTCATCTGGCAGCAATTTCCCGCTTTACAAGAACTTCACAAGGACCCTCTCTCTGGTACCACAGACTAATAAAGCAATTCCTTAAAGGGCTCTACAGATCCTTTCCTTGGCCACGCAGAGTTCCACCAACATGGCATCTTAATGTGGTACTCAACCAATTAATGAAACGCCCGTTTGAGCCCATCCATAGGGCTGAGATCAAATTCATTTCATGGAAGACATCCCTTCTTCTAGCTCTGACCTCAGCGAGACGGGTCAGCGAGCTACTAGCTCTTTCCACACAAGATCCCTTCATGCAGTTCAAGGAAGATAGAGTGATTTTAAGAACTAATCCTCGCTTTATTCCTAAGGTCCCCTCGGATTTCCATTTAAATGAACCACTAGTCCTAAGATCATTCTTCCCAAATCCTAGTACTGCAGCTGAAAGATCCCTGCACTGTTTGGACCTAAAGAGGGGTCTTAAGTTTTACCTTGACAAAACAAAACATTTCAGGAAAACGAATCAACTTTTCATCGCTTTCAGCAGACCGAGGAAAGGCATGCCACTTTCCAAACAAAGTATTTCAAGATGGATATCTTCGGCAATTGCCTTTTGCCATGACAAAGCCGGACGGGCACTACAATCCAAAGTACGAGCTCATTCTACAAGAGCTGTGTCCACATCGGCGGCACTATTCGCTGGAGTGCCAATTCTGGACATTTGCAGGGCAGCGACCTGGAAGTCGCCGCACACCTTTACCAGGCACTACTGCCTGGATACGGAACTGATGCAGGATGCGGCTGTGGGCCAGGCTGTACTTCGCCATCTATTCCAGTAAGATGAGCCTTCCTCCTTCCCACCATCCTTTACTGGTATGCACATTTATTTACTTTATTCTTTTTACTTGTTGATGGTTACTAGTCGCATGATATGTATTATCTCAGACTGCTTATACTGTTCCATCACAAATGTGCATAATGTATTGCTTGCTACTCTGATTCAGGCATGTGAATCTATGAAAGACACCCATAATACTGGATAAGAAATGCGTTACCTGTAACTGCAGTTATCCAGTATTGGTGTCTTTCATAGATTCACATGCAACCCTCCCGCCTCCCCAGGAAGGTCTCATCTCTCTCTCTCTCTCTATAACATATATTACGCCTACCTAGCTTAGTGCGTACGAAAATCTGAGAGACTGAGGCTCCTGACAGGAAGGTTCTAGAGGGAGGTGGTAGCTGATTGGCTACCTTCTGGAGTTTGGTCCTTTTTACAAAAGGACATAGATAGGCTACTAAGGCAAGGCCCTTAGGCCTACTTTTCTCTATGTATGTCTATAGGACATTACTTTTCTATGTACCGGGGACTCCCATCTCGACGACGGGGAATGATTCAGGCATGTGAATCTATGAAAGACACCAATACTGGATAACTGCAGTTACAGGTAAGTAACGCATTTTTTCTTGGTATCAAATTATATACACAAATATGACTTATGTTTATAAATTGGTCACAGATTTATTCTCGTCTCATTTATTGCCTCAGAGTTCAACAAATGCTTACCACTACCCTCTGAGCCTAAACTGCCTGCCCTCACTACCCCAAAAGAGAGCATTTAGTATCATAATGTTTGCTTCTCTAAACCAATAAGGGTTGCCTAGACTCTACACTGTGTACCCAGTTTTGGTCCACTATATAGAGAGCCTGCTTATTACATTGGGACACTGTATGGTTCCCTTCTAGCTCAAGGATATTTTCATGTCCTAAAAGACCCGACTCCCTGCCAGTATCTCAGATTTATGGTAAGTGAAGTTTAATATGGATTTAAAATAATGCCGTTTGAAGTCACTATAGCCTTCAGTGTGTTCTTCTCAGGAGCAGTCACTCTTGTATTGAGAAACAAGCATTTGCAATGCAACCTGTCACACACTAGTGAAATTTACAGCAATTGGCGTTGACTGTTTTTTGGTTATGTTTTTTTAGCTTGCAAGTATTTAAACAGTGCTGTTCTGTAACCCGAAGCACTGACAAAGCCAGTAGGTCTGGCCATCACTTAGTGACTTGATGTTTCCATCCATGCTCTCATATTCATCTGTACACTGAAGTCTCACTCCTCATCCATGTAGTCTATCTTATGTGTTTGCTATATAGTTAAAAGTGCCGGACTGTGTCCACCCACTGTTCCAAAGAGCATGAATGCTGACTTTGTGAAAAGAGAATAATTCAGCTAACTGTTCTGAACTATTTATACACTCCACAATGCAGTCCAGAATTTGTAGTCCAGAGTAAAAATATACCAGACATTGTAGTCTCCATAGCAACAAAGAATGCTCTTTTACTGAAACAAACCATGCACTATGTGCTTGGAGTCTTAGTAGCACAACTGCAGCCGGACGGTTGTCTGCAGCACAGTTAGCCTCACGGGAATGCTGTTAAAAAACAACAAAAAAATACAACAGATCGTCAAAACATCATATGCTACAGTGGTGGAAGTATAGACCATATGTATCGGCAGAAGAGTGAGCCTCATTTGCAGCTCCGTCAGCGAGCCAATAAACGGCAATTAAAAAATATCTGAGTTCCCAAGTTGGAAACCATATATACATTTAAGGGCATTATTCCTTTGGGAGGAAGCTGTGGGCCAAGGAGGGTGTCTGCAATTTCGCTAAATCCACAGCAGAGTAGACTAACATGGCGCGAGGACGGCCCGCGGAGTAAAGACACCGGGAACAGGGATGGAAAAACACTCTTCAAGAGGGCAAGGAAAAACGGGGCCAGAGAACCTCTGCAAGAGGAACCAGTGAGGGACTAAAAACAGAAGCATTAAGTAAAACGCAGTCATGAACACATGTTAGTAATAGTAAGCAAAGCAAACAGTTCAATTCAAACAGGCTTAAATTACAGCAGTGCACTTTGCCCATTATATTTGTCTAAACTAATAAAGCATTTGGCTATCAACTCATTCAGTAACGAGTGCCGTTTCCCTGGGACCTCCGTCCAACCTCTCACACACACACCTGCATTTACAGTATTGTTCTCTTCCTGCAAAGATGGATGAGTCAGTTGCTTTGTCTCGCAAAGTTTCTTTAAGGAAGCTGTCAAGCGAGTTTGGAAACCGGAGCCGGTGCAAGGGGAGGTATGCAGGAAGTGGGGAATAGACAAAAGCAGGCTCTACTGTGTAGAGTTTAGGGGTATTCTGGTAAGAGATCCATCACAGAATGAGCTGTGTCACAGAAAAGAATGCTGGTAACGAGCTATCCGGCACATCGAAATGAATGAGCAAGGTGTGGGAGAAGAACCCAACAAGACTGGTTGAGAATCAGACCTGCATCTGTGTGTGCACGGGTGAGAGGGGTTGCAAGCGAGGAGGCAACATATGGCCAGAGCGGGCCAACCAAAAAATAGCAAATGAGCAGCCACGATGGGAGGTGGTGGTGTAGGGACGGCACTGGGGAGATTGTGGCAGCAGCAATGACTGGAGGGAGGGGCTGCGAGTGAGGAGGCAACAGAGGGCCAGAGCTGGCCAACCAAAAGTAACTATCTGTAATGTCCTATGGGAGGAAACCAAGCACCCAAAGGCGGGACAGATGGACCAACCAAAGTAAAGGAATTTTGAAAGGCAGGCCAACTGACTAACTAAAAGTGTTGGGCATATTGAAAGTCCATATGCTGAATACAGCATGCCTCGCAGAGCAGCACATGCGCTGCTCAGGGTCCACTTAAAAAATAAAAGGCCCAACAATGGTACGTCTGGCTAACATCCCACTGGCACAGTGGTACTCGTGGGTAACGTCCTACTGCCAGATATATTTGAAGCTGTTACTTGGTCTTTTAGTCCCACATTCACAATGGATTCGTCTATGAATTTTCAAGCCTGACGACGCAGTATGGGCAAACTGCACTGAAAACACTGTTCCACACGACTTCCACTTTTGTTTGCTAACCACTAATTTAGGGAATTGGCAAATGATTTTTAGTCTAGGGACCGCATATGATCTGCATCAGCACATGTTGCAAATAAAGTTTTTTTTACCTATAATAAGTGGTTTGCAAACTGTAGTGCTCTAGATTCGCATTTGTCCTACGCATCTCCCAGGATGCGAACCCTTCGTCCTGCGTGTTGGTACATAATTTACTATACTTTAACAAGGCATGCTAATTTTCAGGTTGAGTTTAAAAAAAAAAAAAAAAAACACATGTAAATATGGGCGCGGGTGCAAAATCCCACATTGCGTCTCTGTCCAGGTGCATTATAGGTTTCTGTAGAGGTATTAAGACTCGCCTAGAAACCTCTTAAGAATTTTTTTTGAGGTGTATGTGGCAACCCTTCCCCACATCTCCCAGTTTGGATTGGCCAATTATGTTCCAAGAGCAAAATCCCTCCAAGTACCTTAGCCACCTGCCCTGCACAGTGTCACATTGGTGTCTTGGCTGTAGTGGTCCCCTCTCGCAAATCCTTCTCCGGCCATAATGCCAGCATAAAATCAGGGTTCTTGTGATTGTTATTGGTGACTGGGGGTAGAAGACTCTATAGGAGATTTAATAAACTTGCTCTTTCTATGAGCTTCTGCTCCATGCGTTCACTGCGGTAATCGCAGTGTCGAACCAACTGTCAATAGGGAGCATCAGTGTGACCCAATAATTAAGATTAACATCTGTTCACCCTAGCCCGTCTTACAGTGACTGCATCCCATTATAAAGTAAGCAGTAATAGATGACAGGTATCTAGCTCTTGTCTAAAGTGTTGAAAGTGGGGTAATGCTGTGATCCTGGCTCGTTTTCTTGCCTCTGGATATGCGCATATCCAGTTGTTTCAAAACTGCATTATTCAAGGTTCTGACCTGAATGAGCAATTCACTGGTTGCCCAGAGGGTCTTTATTTGCACAATGAGTCTAATCCAGTGTGCTACAGTTTCTAAGACTATAGGAATGGTGAGAAGGCCATCTGTTATGTGCCCTGCTCAATCACAGAGAGAGGAGAGAATCCAGTTTACCTGACAACGGCTTGGCATGTAAGGTTTTGGGGTAGCCCAGAAAGAGGGGGCGGAGATTTATTTTTTTGAGTTGAAATATGAAGGGTTGGTGAACTGAATCAAAGGTCTTCTGAAAGTCTACTAGAAATCTAGTGCCTTCTGTAATATGGACTTTAGAGAGTGCCACCTGCAGGCGTTGGAGGCAGTGACCTGACACAAAGCAGTATGTTTGCCTCAATATTAGGCAGTAATATGAGCCTGTTTAAGGTGCAGCTTGTTTTAGGTTTTAGTAGGACCTGGAACGTGGTACCCCTTAATTCGCATGATGAGGAGTCCTTTTGGACTTACTGTGAGTCATGTGAGAAGTGGTGGTCCAACTCTAAACTGAAGGAGGGAGTTCAGCACTTGTTAAGCAGCAAAGATGTTCTCTTAGGTCTGTCTCCCCCCCCCCCCCCCCTCCCCCCCCCCCCCCCCCCCACTGCCAGTGTTAATGTGCTAAACATGGTGGGAGTGAAGGACTAAGGGTGGCAACCATGGGTGGGTTCTTGGCACATCCAAGCACTCCAATGTCTATCCACACCTTGAAGCTAGTCTGGGATCATCGGTAGCATGAATCACCATCCGTTAATCTCCCTGTTGCCTAGCAGGTTCCACCATGGGTCAAGGCAGCAATCCAGACTGGAAAAACTCAAACCACTCTCTCACTGCCGGAGCACATAATGCGGGGAGGGAACCACACTCTCCAATCCATTGCCACTGTGGGTCCTAATTGTTTCCAGGTCTGCACCACCTTCACCACACATGCCGGTCAGGCCCTAGTGTAGGTCCGTCATTTTCCACATGCTTGCCATGTAGTGTAGCCCCTGCTTAGCACTATCTCGACCATGTCGGGTGGCATTTCTTTAAAAGGAGGAGCTCTTGCCGCGGAGGGATGTCGATCATCCCCACGCGGCTGCTCCATTGTGCCTCTCTCCTCTTGATCTCCCCTGTGATCACAACCCTGCTACCTGGATCAGCGCTCAAGGTTTCCAGCTTACTTGCGCGAGAGATGCAGTACTCATTGCAGGCTTCTGGCATAAGGCTAGGCCCAAGCCCGGGTGGACAACGTCTCGGCTCTATGCCCAAGCTGATGTTCCTACCTTCCTAGGGTGTTTAGTAATGTGGACTGCCAAGCTAGACTAGGGTGATTCAAATTCCAGGGAGTCCATGGCAGAGCAGCACTTGGATGCATACGCCGTCTTAAGCATTCTAGGCCAGGCATTACAGTTTAAAGGGTTAGAATATATAGGATCCCAGAAAGAGATGGATTGCACAGAACCACTGTGAGCAAAGCGGCTCTATATATACTGGACAATAATGAAGTACAGTGTGTATAGAGTCCACAAAACCCAAAGGTATAACACAGGTTAAAGTCAGGACTGACCTTACTCTCAAAAGTGGTAGCTTGGTCGAGCACTAAGCAGTACAAAGCATTTGTTGTACACCCTCAGTCAGCAAAGGATTTCACACACTCAAAGACTGAACTCCAGGCCAATGGTTTTTATATCCACAGATATAGTTGTTTTATTTTTAGAACCAACAGGCATAAAAATATACTTTGCTAGATATGAGAACTCTTATGTAATTACTGTGCAAGGAAGCAATAAAGTTGGTGAACACAATAGGTACAGGAGTTGCTGAAGGCAACTCAAGTCTATACACACTTTATCATTGAGCTCAATGGATTGTTACCATAAAAGTACAGTTGATTACAGTACATATTACTTTAGTAGTTCCAGGGCTAGATCCTAGATTCAGTCCTGGGGTCTAAGCTGAAACCAGATTAGCAAAAACGTTTTAGTTACTGTGGTGAATTTTCTTGAATGTTAAGCTGTTTTGAAAGTTCATACTTAGAAACTTTTCAATGACAATCTGGCAATGTTTTTCAATGGGGGGAAATTCAGGTTTAAGGTTTAGACCAGTCAGCCCTTTGGATGGTCCCTCCTATTTATTTTGTCCCCTTTTTGCCTCCTAACCTTTTTAGTTTTGTGTCCACTACAATTGTTGGTGTTGTCTTTAGAGTTCTGAGTGCCTCCTTACCCCATTCAACCACCTGAGGCACAGGTGTTTTTTAAAATGGAGAACAGGGAGACACAAAATGGAGGCTTGTAACTGCCACATTTTTCTACCTCAGGATCCTGAGCAATAGGACTACAATGGGAAGGCTCTAGAACCTTCCAGCTGATTCTAGCAACCAAAGCCAGTCTATAAAAGGCCAGAACCAGGGCGGCCATTTTAGAGTGACCAGAGAGCTTGAGTGGAGCCTGGTGAAGAGTGAAACGATAGTGTGGGGAGGCACTGACTAAGCCCTGACATCGCTCAATCACCTCTAGCTCTAAACCAGTGTTATTCCTGTGAAGAGCTGTAGATAACTGGCCTGGGACTTCCACAGGGAGAACATCTGATTATAAAGGAGATTGCAAAAAACAGTTGATGGACAGAATGTAGAACAATGTCATATATTCACCCCAGCTCTGACCCTGTGCCTCATGGGAACAGTCCAGTCCAAACTACCAAGCCAGACGTGAGTCCCCATTTGCATATAGCCAGTGTCTAACCCAGGGTGGTGTGGAGTGCAAAAAAACGATGGATTCAGGCCCAGATCCTTGTACTCGGGTGAATGTATGACATTGTTCTACATTCTGTCCATCAACTGTGTTTTTTGCAAATTTCACCCCGAGTGTGCTGGGTTGCTCAGACGTGAGTCCCAGGCTCTCCACACCACTGGAGTCAAGCTATCCAGGCTGAGGAAGGCTGATAGCCAGAAACCGGTCCTTGGATGCTTGATTCCGGTCTGGGAAAGACATGGCTTGGTAGTTCGGACAGGACTGTTCCCATGAGGCACAGGGTCAGAGCTGATTTGCATATAGCCAGTGTCTAACCCAGGGTGGTGTGGAGTGCAAAAAAACGATGGATTTAGGCCCAGATCCTTGTACTGGGGTGAATGTATGACATTGTTCTACATTCTGTCCATCAACTGTTTTTTTTTTTTTTTTATAAAGGAGATTGCCCAGCTTTCTTTGTTTTTCGGCCTTCGTGGCCCAGCCCGAACTGCTTCCACAGAAAGTGTCGGTTCTGGTACATTATCGCCACTTCCCCTGAGGGTTCTCTTGGCCCATATGAACGTAGAGGGAAAAGAAGCCCTACCTTGTAGCGGCCGGCGGGTGAAGTTGCTGTCATTGGACTGCTGCCTCTCATTCACGGGCCCCCGTTGAGGAGATCTAGCGGGGAGGGCCTGGTTTGGGTCAGCAGGCCAGCGGTTTTGAAGACTGGCATCGCGGAGGCCAGTGTGTGCAGTCGAGCAAGAACCCGGAAGAAGGGGGCGGGAAAATGAAGAAGGCCGGCCCGCGTTAGCATCCTCCCCCTCTGACGATTGAGGCGAGGGCGGGACGCGGAGCTGAGAGGAACGCCGAAGGAGACACGGCGAAGCTCTGGCCCAGTCTGCTGCTAGGAGCCTGCAGCGCTGGGGCCGGAATTACCACAGGGAGGTGGTAGTGATCGGAGGTGGTTTGTGGCCGAGTGAACAGACCAGGACGTGTCTATCGGAAACCCGATAAGGCTGTGAAGTGCGGGGCCCCAGGGGCTGAGAGGGCCTCACTGCTGACTATGAAGCTGTGGCGGAAGGGGAGAGTTTGGTTCACCCGGGCTGTCGACCTTCTACCGATAACTGACAACCAGCGGTGGGGGAGCCAAGGAGTAACAACCCGGCTTGGGAGTATCTCCCACCTGCTAAACTGCGCCAGGAACTGTATTCTATAAGTGCGTGACTCAATGGTTAAAGTCAATTCTCTGCCTAATTCAAAGTCACCTGAAGGAAAGAGTATCTGAGTGAGGTTTAATTGACTGTACATGAAAGCCGAGGTAACCGGGCTATTCCGGGAGTAAGAAAGTATTGGTTGGGAGGGTTGCTCCTGTTAAGCAGATCAATTAGAGCCAAAGAATGTCCCTGTGAGAGCTGGACATTCCACTGTGGTTTTAGAGCAATCTTTATGGCTGTATGAGAATGATAAAATATCCTGCCTGTCTTTATTCAGATATCCAGCTGCTTGAACCATGGTGTTAGTGTGCTAATAGTGGAACTGTTGCTGAAAACCTGTATCCTCCTGCCAGTAATAACATTGATTACTCAAGGGTAATGTACAGCTGTGCATAACTGTAAGGGAGCTCTATATTTGCTGTTTATCTTAACTAAAACTGTGGAATATACACTGCTTGCATAAGGTGCAGGAGTTATTACTGAGCTCCTTTCATTTGGGGGAGAAAAGTGTTATTAATGCTATATGAAACTGTGCATATGCTAATAATCAAATGCAGAGCTATTTAATGTACTGAAACTAAATACTGCTAGAGGCAAAGAGATACTAAAGAGTTTTATAAAGTAGACCGTATTTTTCTAATCTGGTGTGGTCATTTATTTTTAGTGGTTGGGTGCTGGGTTACTGTAAGTGAGTGATGTAAGCACAACACATTTGCCTTTTGGGATTAGCCATTCCTACTCTGTGCCAGGCTACCCTATGTGGACTGGTAACCCCAGTAAACACAGGTAAAGTATGATCGCTTTACTTTTGTAATCCAGTACTGGGCTTCTAGGGCCAGCACTGGGGTCTGAACTCAAAACAGGTAGGTAATTGCGTTTCAGTATTTCGTATGATTTTTATAGTAGGCACTTGGAAGAAATTTCATAGAAAAGCATACAATGGGTTCCTATGGAGAAAATACAGATTACTAGTAAACCCGGTAAGGATTACTTTTGCGGTTCAGTACTGGGCTACAAGTGACAGTACTGGCTTCTCGCCTGCTTTGCAGGGGAGTACTTCGGAATTCGAACTTCGGCTGATTTTATATGAATATTTGCAGTTTCCAAAACTTCATACTTAAAAAACTTTCGAGTTAAAATGGGTCAATGTGATCCAAAGACAGGTAAGCGAGTTACCGGTTTCCAGGTGAGTACTTGGCTGGTGAAGATAAGGTTCCGGGTATAGACTCAGGGGTCCCCCAGTGTCCGGTAATACAGCCGGTTCCGCCCCAGCAGCGCAGGGCCAGCCGGGTGCAGATGTAGGTAGGCCCAATGATAATCCGGTTGGTGGCTGCTGGCTAGAAGTATTTACAACAAGGGGTGGTGATGGACAGAGTCTCTGAATTAAGCAGAGTACTCTCACCCAGTCAAGAGATCAGGGCTAGATCCAACACCGTTTTTTAGCTCATTGCACCATCCCAGTTTCAGAACCTGGCTGTATGCAAATTAGTCTGTCCCTGGCCCAGTGCATCATGGGAACAGGGCAGACCAGACTACAAAAGCCAATTCTTACACTGGGAAGGAAACGAGCTTCTGAGGCTGAAATGTCAGAAACCGGTCCCCGGTAGCTTGTCTCCTTTCTGGTGAAGAATTGGCTTGGTAGTTTGGTCTGCCCTGTTCCCATGATGCACTGGGACAGGGACAGGGACAGACTAATTTGCATATAGCCAGGTTCTGAGCTGGGATGGGGCAGTGAGATAAATAACGGTGATGGATCAAGCCCTGATCTTTGGACTGGGTAAGAGTGGTCTGCTTAATTCAGACACTCTGTTCATCACCACCCCCTTTTCTGTATCGTTTTTGGCCACTATAGGTGTGGCAGGGTATACTCAGACATGAGTCCCTTTCTCACTGCTCCATCAGGATTCAAGCAAGCCGGGCCGAAGAGGCTGAAATGCCAGAAACCGGTCCCCGGTAGCTTGTCTCCTTTCTGGTGAAGAATTGGCTTGGTAGTTTGGTCTGCCCTGTTCCCATGAAGCACTGGGCCAGGGACAGACTAATTTGCATATAGCCAGGTTCTGAGCTGGGATGGGGCAGTGAGATAAATAACGGTGATGGATCAAGCCCTGATCTTTGGACTGGGTAAGAGTGGTCTGCTTAATTCAGACACTCTGTTCATCACCACCCCCTTTTCTGTATCGTTGCTGGCTAGAAGGCCACACTGCTGTGGGAGCTGGGCTCCTGATCACTTGCTCAGGGCAAGAGGGGAAGTAGGATAGGACAAAGGTGGCACAGCCAGTGGCACTCGGGCGGCAGGGTGCAGGGTGCTCTTGACCCGTCGGGCGCTCAATGTTATACAATGGGAAAGGTCAAAAAGGAAAAATAGCTGCAGGCTCGGGGACGGAGATTCTCCAGGGGCGACCAGCACTTAGAGGTAAGTTGGGATCTTGGAGCACAGGTAGGTACCCCAAAGGGAGGCACAGGGGGCTGTAGGGCGCCGGGTGCAGGGGTGTCTTTGGGTGTCGGAAAAGCTTACCCTCGGCTGGTCGCGGTTGGCGTGGCACCTGATTCTGAGTCTGCAGGCGTCGACTGGTTCGTCTAGGAGGGTCTTTGGGCACTGGACTTCGGGTCCCAGTCGCCGGGGGGACGTCCTCGTGGTCTTGGTTCGGTTGGGCCCAGCCGGTGCAGAGTGGGCTGGTCCGGAGCTTCCTGGTTGGCACCAGGTGGATTGTTGCAGCAGAGCCTCGCTGATGGGAGTCCCAGTCTTTAAGAGGGTCAAGGCAGGCAGGTCCTCTGGGTGTCCCAAGGTTGCTGTCCGCAGGAGTTGTTGGGATTAGGCAGGAGCAGGTTCCAGGATCGAGAGGCCGGTAGGGCTGGGCCCTAGTCAGTTGTTGTCGTCCTGTTAGCAGCTGCACGGCGGGTGGTCTTCTTGAACTTCTTTCCGTATCGGGATCTGAGAAAGGAAGGTTCAGGGAGCCCCTAAATAGTGAATTTAGGGGCGTTACAGGTAGGGCAAGGACAGGGACCAATGGGTCCCTGTCCTGGGGTGAGTACACTCCCTAGTCTGCTACTCTCTTCCTGTGGTAGGGGGGCAGGAGCCTAGCTGGGATTGGGCAGGACTCCCCATCTACAAGATGGCTGGAGCCCAGGGTCGTGCTTCATCTCGTCTCTCCCACCTGAGGGGTGGGGTTGGCACAGGCTGGCACACCCCCTTCCTGACGTAGTTTTTCCCACCAGTCTTCCCTCCAGAGTGGGGGTTAGAACTGGTGGGGGCCAGTTGCTGGGTACAGCAAATGGTCTGGAGAAGCTCACAGAGGCGGCATGCCTTTGAAGCTTCCCCCTGCCCATCCTGGGGGAGGAGACCTAGCACCTCACCCAGGAAGTGCATTGTTGCAGGCCCAGGAGAGCGGGGGCTCTCCACCCAGGGGTCCAGCAACATGTCTGCTGTGTGGCAGACTCTGCAGCCACTCAGCCCAGACGTGGATTGTAGGTTAGGATTTCAGAGGGCATCTCGAAGATGCCCTCTGGTGCATTTTACATTAAATCCCACACTGGCATCAGTGCAGGCTTAATGTGCTGAGAAGTTTGGTACCAAACTTGTCAGTCTTTAGTGTAGCCATTATGGTGCTGTGGAGTTCGTAATGGCAACCTCCCATCACCATATACTCTTAATGGCATCACTGCACTTACAGTGCCCAGGAATGGCCCTGGGTACCGTAGGGGCATAGGGCTCATGCACCTGTGCCCACACCTGTCATAGGGCACCCAGCTAGAGGGGTGACTGAAGTATGCCAGGGCAGTGGGTTCTGTGGGCATGACACACAGGGATGTGTGCCATGTCGACTCTTGGTTTAGTTCTGTACTTAGGCACTCAGCCTGCAAAGGCAGCGTGTGGGTGCCAGGGTACAGGGCATCTGATGGTGGCAAAATAAGTGCTGCAGCCCTCAGGGGTCTTCTCTGGTCACCATGCCCTGGGTACCTAGGGCACCATTTACTAGGGGCAGACAGGTGGCCCGATAGGCGAATTGGGTTTTAAGTTTCAGCACAGTTTTAGGGAAGGAGCACAGGCCCTGGGTACCTGGTTGGAAGGAACCCAGGGCACACTGTCAAAGCACATCAGCAGTTCAGAAAAAAGTGGGGGCATACCAAGGCAAGAAAGATGGCACTTTCTCACAACCACGTTTTAGTAACGTGAGCTTACTTAATTCCTGCTGTTAACTGTGCTGTTTTGTGTGTCTTATTTCAAGCTTGCAAATCTTTGAAATATCTTGTGCTGAAAAATTCCAAGTTGAAACGTCATCTAACCACAGTTCTCCAGCGTTGGCATCCATATAGGTTAATCTACCACCCGCCTTCCTCTTTCTAATTCCATGTTTTCTTTTGCTCTGAAAATTTGAACTAAAGTAGGTTTTCTTTTAGCCTCTTCATCTGATTGAGTGCATGGCAGATGAAACCGTGAGGTGGCTAGGCAGCCTAGACTACTGTTTAATGCATAGTTTAATATTGTCCGTTTCACTCTTCTGGCACGGAATTCAGTCTTATTTTATTGATTCAAGCAGGTGTATCAAGTAAAGATCCACATTTCCGGAGAACTGTACTTCCAGAAAACTAACTTTTCAATTTGGTTTTACTAAAATGATGTGTGATAGTGTATTTAACAGGCTCATTTTAAACAGTCTTTATTGTTAATGTTTTGGATGAGTCTTGTAGATTAACATATTTCTGTTTAAAATGGGTTGCTGGGAACACCCAGGGGGCTAAATTGGCATACTGAAGTTGCAGACTGGCAGGTGAATGAAGCTCCCAGTTTCTAGTCTTATAGTTGTTTTTAACACAGTATGTGATTTGTGACTCACAGGGCTCAATGGTGATAACTAGTTGAAGAATCTATAAATGCCATTATTAAAATTTTGTCTCTTAGAATTAAATGAGACCGCAAAACAGCCCAATTCAGAAGAGTTAGAGGAGGAGGAAGAGGAAGAGGAAGATGACCAAAGTGAAGATCCAAGCATTCCAGATCTTACTAATTTCGCCATCGAAGACTTAAGACAGTAAGTTGGTTAAGGCATACTCCGTACATTGTTTCACATGCACTGAAATAATCATATGCAGTAGTTTTTATTGTGTTGTATTGGATTGACAAATGGGGTAATCCGTGAGGTCTTCCTTCGCACCGCATATGATAACATGTTCTGAAATTGGAATCTGAGGCACTGCAACAAATGTGAGTTTAATCTTAAATATTATGCAAAGTACAACTAAGTTAAGTGTAGTTTAAAGGCACTTTTTAGTTGAACAAATCTCACAGTAGTTTATTATTCTGTGGCACATATTTGCGGTCTTTCAGCTATTGCAGTCTCTGCTTGTGTTGAAGGAGGGAACAGTCTGGGTGAAGAAATATAGGCTACAGATTATCAGTGCGACTGTGTATTGCAGGCAAAACAGTTTTGCGTGTAAGATGTCAAAATAACTACTAGATACCCCTTTTCCTGTATTGCCTGCTCAGGTTTCTGCTATCTTACCAGGGCAGGCATTAGTACTAGAAATATACAGGAAACTAGGGTGTTTCTAATTTCTTGCAGTCTGTAAGATCTTTTCGTGAGCACTTAGGTATCTTAAACCCTTTCTCTGTTCAGCCGACTTGTGAGGAAGAAGTTTAGATTGCCTACTTCTAATCCAAGTGTTTTTAAGCAATTCTGGTACCTTTGTGGGGATCCTGATACATTTAAAGAAGGGTGCAATAGGTACAGTGCACTGACATTAGTGAGACACAGGAGTCTACTTGTTATTTTGTTGTCAAGGTAGAAGGTTCCAAGCAAAACTTTAGCCCCATTTTGTATTTAAAAGATTTTTTCAAAGAGTAAAATTCAGCAAGCTGGCCTTACCTCAAATGTTTCCACATTTTCAAAAAGGCAATTGGCTGCCCGTTCTTAATCTGCAGAACTCCTGTTTACATGTACTCGTCTGCACAAGTCACAGATTCAAGATTGGCAAAAATATGTAGTAGCACAAAGTACTTTCTTTTGCACTGCTTTTGTAAACGTTGTTGCAGTTGTTCCTGCATTCCACCATAGCAAAAAAGTGTTTATTCGTATCTGGTTGATTGCTTGATCATAGCCTACCTCGTCTCAAACTCTTTGAGGACTTACAGTTGACAGTCGGTCTACTAATCACAAAGTGGGTTTTCATCTGATTGTAAAGAAATCAACGTTAATTGGTACCCTACCTATTCCATATTTGGGATTGGCACTAAATATGGGAAAAGGAAATGTCTTTCTTGAGAGATTTTGTTTGATTCACCAGAAATGCCTGCAACTTAGAATAGCATAGTTGCATTCAGTTTGTCAAGTTTAATTACTTCTGTGTATATGACCCTGTCTTTCACACTACTTTCGGATGCATGATTACCCAAGAGAGCTCCGCTGCAGTCCGTGTCTATCCCCCGGTGAGGCCTCCGCCTCCAACTTGGCAATTGCGATTCTCCTATTAACATGCCTAGAGAATCTAGATTTCATTAAAGACACGGAGGCTCACATTATGCAATGACTTTTAATGCAGTTCCAAGCAGCCGCATGAGTCTTAATGCAAAGGTTCCAAAAGAACATTGAGATAAACTAAGAAACATAACATAGCAACCATCTGCCTCTTTTAAATGCGGCTCCAAGCAGATAAGTAGCTTACTATCTTCTCTGGTCTTTTTCATAATAATGTCTGTTTATTAACTATGGTTTGATATTGGAGTGTTTATGGGTGATGGTGGCCCTATCCCCACCTCTACCCTCCCACGCCCTCCCCTCCTAATGATCTACAGTTTATGGAGATCTTCTCCCTTGTTCGTTGTGTGCCTGTTGTGCATTTAATCTCAGCAATCTCTTGCCTCTAGCGTGATTGCGTTTTCTATTTAGCAACTCTTGCCTCTAGCTTGGTTGTGTCGTATTATTACCGTTATTTTGCTTTTAGTTTACACGACTTAATGAGGTTATTAGTATAACCTTACCGTCTTTGCCCGCCGCGCTCACTGCGTAGACGATTGTTACCACAGGGTTTAAGGGCCTGTCCCTCCCGCGAACGAGGTCGGGCGCATCAAGAGCCCCCACCTCGCTCGCTCAGGCGTGCATTTTCTGATAGATACATCTGCCAGTGGATTCCTCACCTTGTGAATATCCCCTTGCGTCCGCAACATTCAGAAATTATTTTCATAGTTTCGCGCCGACGTGGACGACGTCACAGAGGCACGGCATCGCACGCGACTCCGATGACGTCACCGACACCATAAAAGGCCCACGCCGGCGTGATGACGTCAGTTCCATTTTTTCCGCGTCGTCAACGCTAATGGTTTTGGGGAATCTCTGTAGCTGTTGGTAACTTTGTTACTGTTTTCTCTGTTTTCTTGCTTATTTGTCTCACTGAAGATGTCGACTAAGAAGACCGGATTCAAGCCATGTAGAGAGTGCGGCAAAATGATGTCGATCACGGATCCGCACCAGGACTGTATCTGGTGCCCGAGTTCTGACCATGATGTCGATAGCTGTTCTTCGTGTAAGAAGATTAATCCGAAGGCGCTTCGAGAGAGGGAGACTAAGCTTTTAATGGCGAAGTTAAGGGGAAGTAAAGATAAGCAGTCTTCGAGATCCTGTTAGAGAAGGTCGAAGTCGAGGTCAAGATCACAATCGCGTCGCTTTCGAATTCGTCGTCCAGTCATGCTTCGAAGTCGAAAAAGAAGCATAAGAAGCGAAGGGATGAATCTCGGCATCACTCCGGTAAGGATTCGGACTCTAGGCCGAAGTCGCCAAAGAGGAAGCATGTGAAGGATGTAGTGTCTCCATCACCAGAGGTCTTGGATCCAGAAGGTGAGACTTCGCCTTCGGAGTCGCAGGTTCAATCGCCGACTCCGGGTCTGAATCAGTCTCAAGCGCCGTCTCCGGCTCGAGAGGATGAAGAAGTCCCTTTGGATGAGGGTTCGATGGCACGACCACCTGTGGAAGAGGAGGCGAATCCGGAACCTCTGAAGGGTCAGTCTGTGGGTTCTTACCCACCTTTCCCAGCTCCAGGTCAAGACCCTACTGCGTTTTTAAACGCTATGTATGGTGTCTATTCCAGAGCATGGTACCCCTCTGGTGCACCTTCGGGTCCTCTGCCGTATAATTTAGGCGTTTCCCACTCCTATGCTCCAACTCCCTTTTATACCGGCTCCGAAGCCGCCTTGGCATTACTCGGCGCCGCCGAGGTCGTCGCCGGCTCAGAGTCGACCTAAAGAACAGCGCCCTGGGCCTACGGATTCGATATCGATGTCGATAACGGCTCAGTCGAAGTCGTTCACGGATGTTGAAAGAGATCCAGAAGGGATGCTCAGCGCCTCATAGAGGAGCAAAGATATAGAGAAGCTGAGATGGAAGAAGGTGAGCTTCAGAAGGACTGTTTTGAAGATCTAGGAGAAGCTAGTGGTTTGGAACTTTCTCCTGAATGGGAGCTGCCTTCTGTGTCTGATGCCCCTTCAAAGGATGTTAGGCCATACCACATGGTCATGAGGAAGGCTGCAGAACTTTTAAATTTAACCTTGCCTACAGTGGAATATAAATCCAATCTCTTGACTGAGGTTCTCCATTCCCCAAGTTCTGTTATTGAACCGTTGCTTTTCTTTAATGAAGCATTAACTGAACCTATTTTGGAGGTTTGGAGCAAGCCTCTTACTGCTCCTGCAGTGGCTAAAAGTGTTGCAAGGAGGTATAGAGTTGCACCTGGGGATCCTGAGTTTTTATCCTCGCATCCTTTGCCTGAAAGTCTGGTTATTCAGGCAGCCTGTTCAAAAAAGACTGTGGGGTGCTTTCCCTCAAGTGCCTGGGGATAATGAATCCAAGAAACAATATCAGACTGCGAAGAAGTCTTTCTCTTCAGCAAGTATGGCTTTAAAATCAACTAATGCTACTTGCCTTATGGGTAGATACATACATGCCCTGATGGATTCCTTGCGTTTGTGGGCTCCTAAAATTCCTGATTACAACAGGAAGGATTTTGATGAGGTATTGAAGTGATCCAGAGTGGACTAGACACCGCTGATTCTGTTGCTCGCATCATGGGAACAGCCGTTGCCTCTAGAAAGGCTGCCTGGCTGAAGTCATCTGACTTTTAGGCGGACGTTCATGCTGCGTTATTGGATTTGCCTTTTGACGGTATTGGTCTTTTTGGTAAAAAAGCTGATGCAGCCTTGGAAAGATTTAAGGACAGTAGGGCTACTGCCAAATCTTTGGGGCTGCAGACTAGAGGTTCATCTACCAAAAGGTTTAGGGGTTTTGGACATTCATTTCGTCCCTACCGTCGAGGCCAACAGCAGCAGCAACCGCAGAATCCACTGTATAAATCATACAGGGGTAGGCAAAGAGCTCGTCCACGAGGGCGTCAAGCCTCCTCCTCCTCCTCCTCCTCCTCCTCCTCCACCTCTTCCAACCCCCCAGCCACAGAAAAGCAGCCCTAGATCCACCATTCCGGATCATGTGGGCCCAGTGGGGGGCCGGCTTACCCATTTTCTACGGGATTGGGAATCGGTTACATCAGATCTTTGGGATCTCAATCTCGTAGAAAATGGGTATGCTCTTCCCTTTCGGGAATTCCCTCCGAATTACCCTCCTTGCCAAGGTTTCTGCCCGGAGGAAGTCCAAACATTTTTAAGAAAGGATGCGATAGAGATGGTTCCAGAGCAGGAAAGGGGTCAGGGGTGCTACTCCCGGTATTTCCTGATACCCAAGAAGGATGGCAGACTTCCTGGATCTCAGGATCTTGAACCTTTACCTAAAATAGAAGTTCAAAATGCTCACTCTTGCACAGGTTCTTCAGGCGCTAATGGAAGAAGACTGGATGGTGTCAATAGACTTGCAGGATGCATATTTTAACATCCCGATCCTGCAGTCACACGGGAAGTATCTCCTTTTTACGGTGGGATCGCAACATTACCAGTTTGTGGTTCTACCGTTTGGTCTTACTACTGAGCCTCGAGTCTTTACCAAGGTGATGGCTGTGGTGGCGGCACATCTCAGAAGATCGGGGATACCAGTATTCCCATATCTGGACGATTGGCTGATCAAAGCAGAATCTCCAGAGAAGGTGCTCCATCATCTGCATATGACAACTCAGTTGTACAGGTTGGGGTTTTCTATAAATGTGCCCAAATCTCACCTTGTGCCCTCCCAGCGCAACCTGTTCATAGGTGCGGTACTGGATACAACTGTGTGTCGTGCATTCCCTCCTCCACAAAGGATTCGCGACATACAGGAGTTGATTCCTTTATTTCACAATGGAGCGGTCGTTCCAGTCCTGAAGGTCCTTCGCCTGCTCGGTCTGATGGCTTCCTGCATTCTGTTGGTCAACAATGCACGCTGGCACATGAGGGCACTCCAGTGGTGCCTCCGCAGGCAGTGGTATCAACACAACGGAGAACTCAGGGAGTCTGTGAGGATCTCCAGAGAAACTGCAGCGGATCTGTCTTGGTGGGGAGTGGAAGGCAACCTGTATCAAGGGAAGCCTTTTCAACTGCCTCCAGCTGTGGCCATAGTGATAACGGATGTATCCACTCCAGGGTGGGGTGCTCATCTGGGGGATCTGGAGGTCAAGGGTGTTTGGTCTCCAGAGGAAAGTTTGCTTCACATCAACCTTCTGGAATTGCGGGCTATACGTCTGGCGCCCAAGGCCTTCCTCCCTTCCCTTCGCGGTCGGTCGGTTCAGGTCCTGACGGACAACACCACCGCGATGTGGTATGTGAACAGCAGGGAGGAGTAGGGTCGCAGTGTCTCTGGAGAGAGGCTCTGCGTCTCTGGTCCTGGGTTCAGGATCATCAGATTTGTCTGATGGCAAATCTGGCTGAAGTTCTGAACGTGCGTGCAGACAGTCTCAGTCGGCAGTTCTCAGCCGACCATGAGTGGAGGCTTCATCCAGAGGTAGTTTGTCACGTCTTTCGGACGCGGGGAACTCCTCAGGTTGACCTGTTCGCCACTCGCGAGAATGCTCACTGCCTGTCATTCTGCAGCCTCCAGTATCCGATGCAGGGAGCTTTGGAGGACGCGTTTCAGTTGAGTTGGGACTCGCAACTCCTTTACGCGTTTCCTCCCATACCCCTGATTCCTCTGGTTCTGAGGAAGATTCGCCAAGACCGGGCCCAAGTTATATTGGTCGCCCCGGATTGGCCAAGAAGGGTGTGGTACACAGATCTTCTCCACCTCTCCTTGTGCCCGCCGCTTCGTCTCCCTTCAGGGCAGATCTCCTCTCTCAGATGGAGGGGCAGGTTCTACACCCACACCTCCAGACCTTACACCTTCATGCCTGGAGATTGAACGGGGCAACCTGAATTCCTTTTCTCTCCCACATGATGTGGTGAATGTCATTCTTTCGGCCAGGCGTGACTCCACCAAATCGATCTATTCATAAAGATGGTCTAAATTTGTCACTTGGTGTGGAGAGAAATCTGTTGACCCGTTGAAGGCTCGTTTGTCTGATATTCTGCAGTTTGCTCTTTCTTTGCTGTTGCCACAGTTGAGGGTTATCTTTCTGCTTTGTCGGCATTTCTCTGTTTGCCGGATCAGCCGTCATTGTTCAAATCTCCTGTGGTTTTAAGATTTTGGAAGGGCCTTACAAATAAATTTACTCCTACTCCCTTTATTGTGCCTCAATGGGACTTAAATGTGGTGCTTACTTTCCTGATGGGTTCTCCTTTCGAACCTTTGCACAAGTGTCCCATGAGACTTTTGTCTTTTAAGACGGTCTTCCTTGTTGCAATTACCTCGGCAAGGAGGGTAAGTGAGCTTCAAGCTCTTAGTTCAAAGCCCCCATTCTTGACCATTCATGCTGAACGAATGGTTCTTGAGACCAGGGCTGCTTTTCTGCCTAAGGTCGTAACTCCCTTCCATCTAGGACAGTCTATTACCCTTCCTACCTTCTATCCTCCCCCTCAACCTTCCAAGGAGGAGGAGAGACTTCACCGCTTGGACCCGAAGAGGGCAGTGAGCTTCTACCTGGACAGGACAAGAGAGTTCAGGTTGGATGACCAGCTGTTTGTTGGATTTGCTGGTTGCAAGAAAGGAAAAGCTGTGCAGAAGTGCACACTTTCAAGATGGATCATACTATGCATCAAGATCTGCTACTCCCTGGCGGGTAAGGAACCTCCAGAGGGTATTAGGGCTCATTCTACTAGAGCAAAGTCTTCAACATCTGCTTTGTCTAGGGGTGTGCCTGTTGAGGACATTTGTAGAGCGGCAACTTGGGCCTCCCTCCACACTTTTGCGAAGCATTACTGCTTGGATACCGAGGTGAGGAGGGACGGCCACTTTGCGCGTTCTGTCCTTCAGGATTTTCTGGTATAGGAGAGTGGACACCCTCCTCCGGGAGTGGGGACTGCTGTGGGACTCTATTCACAAGGTGAGGAATCCACTGGCAGATGTATCTATCAGAAGAACAAGTTACTTACCTTCGTTAACGCTTTTTCTGGTAGATACAGTATCTGCCTGTGGATTCCTCTTATGCCCACCCGCCTCCCCGTTGTCCACTCTTTTATACCTTAGATAATGGCAATGTTTTAATGTATATATGTTATTCTCAAAAGTAGTGTTTTATTCTACTTGAATTACTACATTGTCTTTACACTGTGTGATATATCTTGACTATTGTATACTGTGTATATATCTACTGTTGTCGGTCCGTCCGTATGCCTCGAAGGCACGGAAAAAAGGGCGGAACTGACATCATCACGCCGGCTTGGGCCTATTATGGTGTTGGTGACGTCATCAGAGTCGCGTGCGATGCCGTGCCTCTGTGACGCCGGCGCGAAGCTACGAAAAGAATTTCCGAATGTTGCTGACGCAAGGGGATATTCACAAGGTGAGGAATCCACAGGCAGATACTGTATCTACCAGAAAAAGCGTTACCGAAGGTAAGTAACTTGTTAATCTCCGATGCTTCTGCGGGTCCGGAGCGCTTCGGGGAAGTCGGCTCCGCCCCGCGCGCTTCTCCTCACCCTGTCTTGACGCTTCTTCGCTTGGGGCCCGCCCGATCGGTGAATTTAAAGCGCTCACCCCGGCGAGCCCATTTTCTTCCATTCTCTCTCTAGAAGCGCGATCTTAGAGGAATAGCCCCTGGCAAGAGGCACTCTTCGTGCGTGGCTGTCCAAGGGACTTTCCTCACCCTCGGCGATCGACGGTTGGAAAGTCAGCTGTTCTCCTCGTTGGGCTGACTTGGGAACTCGCGTTTTTGACGGCGTAAATTATATTGACATAGCCCTTACATTTAAGATTGTGAAAAATTGAAGATTGTGAATAGAATTTTTACCCTACGAACCAATTTAAAAAATAAGCGTTGAGGTGAGGGATCTTGAGAGTAGACCCTCTGTGAATATAAAAAAAAGAGATAAGCGGAGTGTCCAGATATCTATATATATTTATGTAAAAGAAAGAAAAGAGATTTCAGAATGGAACACTTGTCTGACTCTGAGTCAGAGCTAAATAATACCGTACTCCCTAATTTGGATAGAGCAGGCTCTAGACTCCTGATTCAGAGGGAGATGAGTCTTGTATGTAAGAGACCCTTGGCCAGTTTGCACCTTACTAGAGGCCTCTTCCTGATGAGATACCTTGCGATGGCTTACCTGTGAGCGGCAAACGTACCAGGAAGTCTAACAATATCACTTCTCATGTCCCAGCGAGCCAAGGGGGTCCTAGCACCTCTACTGGTATGGTTGGTCTTAGTACCTCAAAGCAGTTGGGAGGTCCTCGCACCTCAAATAAGAAGGTTGTCCTTCGCGACACATCATCTTCGGGTGCCCTTCGCGGCCCAAATATCTCGGATGCCCTTGGCGGCTCATTATCTCATAGTGCTCAGCATTTTACCGGGGACGTTCTGAGTCTGGACCTTCTCTTTGGTCTTTCAGGATAGTTAAACAGTTTCTCAAAGGATTGTTCCGTGTCTATCCCCCGGTGAGGCCTCTGCCTCCAACTTGGCAATTGAATTTGGTCCTCACACAGCTCATGAAGGGCCCATTTGAACCATACATCGATCAGACATTCAATTTCTTTCATGGAAATTGGCTCTCCTTCTTGCCCTCACATAAGCAAGACTCATTGGGGAGTTGCAGGCTCTCACAATCCAAGAGCCATTTCTCCAATTCAAAAGGAATATAGTAATCTTGAGAACTAACCCAAAGTTCATACCCATGGTGCCCTCGGACTTCCACTTAAATGAGCCGGATATTCTTAAAGCTTTCTTTCCTCGCCCTACTACACCAGCGGAGAGGTCACTGCATTCTCTGGATGTACAACGGTGCTTAAAATGTTATTTAGATCGCACCAAGGGATTCCGTAAATCCTCCCAATTGTTCATTGCTTTTGGTGACCCTTGCAAAGGCCTCCCCCTATCAAAACAGGGTTTTGCGAGGTGGATTACAAATGCTATTCTACATTGCCAGACGGCAGCCGGTAAGCTACTGAGCAGCAGAGTTAGAGCGCATTCCACAAGATCAGTTGCTTCTTCAACAGCTCTCTTCGCATTTGCAGAGCTGCGACTTGGAGCAGTGTGCACACCTTCACAAAGCATTACTGCTTGGAATCCTTGTAACAGGAGCACACGGCCGAGGGACAGGCGGTCCTGAGGAACCTCTTCTACTAATTGGTGAGCTTTCCTTTCTATCCCACCTTCCTTTATTCTACACATTTTGTATCTTCATGTATTGATGGCTATTGCAATGTATATTTATGCCACAAAATGTGTTTTTTATTGCTAACTGCTTGCTACTCTGATACAAAAGCATGGGAATCTATGAAAGTTCCAATACTGGGGCAAGAAAACAAATTACTTACCTGTAACTTTGGTTCCCCAGTATTGGTAACTTTCATAGATTCCCATGCGCCCACCCACCTCCCCGAGGAAAGCTCAGCCTTCAGCAGATATGGTGACTATTACACAACGGCTACGAAAATCTGAGGCTCTGAGGTTCCTTCAGGAGGGTTCTATGGGGTGAGGCTCTTCTGATTGGCTGATGCCTAGTTTGGTCTCTTTTACATAAAGAGGCGGATATGCTACAAAAGGGAATGAGGCCTAGGCCTTTTTCTTTATCTTTTGTACCTACTGCTATGTTATTTTGTTACCGAGACTCCCGTTCCGACGACGGGGAATGATACAAAAGCAAGGGAATTTATGAAAGTTATCAATACTGGGGAACCAAAGTTTACAGGTAAGTAACTTGTTTTCTTGTTTAGCCACTGTGGCATCAGTAATGAGTCTTCACCAGAGAAGTTCTGTGCCACTGTTATGCCAGCCTCTGGCAGCCACTGTGCCTTTAACCCCTCAGTCACCAAGTAAGAAGCCAGCTCCTCCCGGAAGTTGTTCTTCCGGTAATCTGGCTTCATTTACATCAGTTGCTGATAATCTGCTGAGCTCAGGGCTCAACTGCTAGTTGTTTTTAGATAGCCCCAGCCAACAACATTGTTTGTTCACTTCTGGAATGTGTTATTTACCACTTAGTGGTG
The DNA here is from genome assembly GCF_964261635.1 of Lissotriton helveticus. Taxonomy (NCBI): domain Eukaryota; kingdom Metazoa; phylum Chordata; class Amphibia; order Caudata; family Salamandridae; genus Lissotriton; species Lissotriton helveticus. Next base: position 1,504,938,268 of record NC_136069.1, on the reverse strand, counting down.
ACACCAGGGCCTCAATAAATAATGTTCTGTGAAACTTCTATAAGCCAAAACGGAAGGGGGAGGGGAAGCGGTCAGGACAGCCAGGATCTAAGCCTGGACTTTCTGTCTTGTGGTTTGGAACACAGAAGGAGAGAAGACCACCTTCAACAGAGCAAACAAGTGTATAACAAACGCATTACAGCTAATTACCACACGAGTGTAAAGATGTCTCATTGCTCTGTGGTTAAAAGTACTCTCTTTGTAAAGGGGGAGGGCAATTTCGGAATCTGTCAAGCAAAGTATGCTTGCAAGTCCAAATGTATTCGGCATCGGCTCCAAAGACACAGACTGCATCTCTTACAGAAGGATCATGATTACCGCTTCTTAAGCAGCAACCTATTTAAAGACCTCCATCTTTACCAATATCGCTTAGAAGCACTCTAAATGAAACGGCTTGCAGAAAGTACGAATGAGTAAAAAACACCTTCCGAACTTTAGGGATGTTAGTTAGAAAAAATTCTAATTTCCTTTGCCCCACACCCAGCCTCACCCGTAGCAGGGCCTCCAGGCATGTCTGTTTCAACACGTGGGCGGTGCATTGCTTCCCTGTGCCTCTGCATACATTACCACTTATGTAAATGTGCATGGCCCTTTATCGGCTTCCCTTTGTCCCACTTGTGCTAGAACACCTCACTCCCGGCTATGCTTTAAAACGCACATCACGTGAACGGTTTTGAGTAGACAAGTTTCCTGTATTTCCAGGACTAAACCATGAGAGTGCGGAATAGATCGCAATCACTGCGACATCACAACATCGCTGCCACCAGAGGCGCTTCTTCAATCAGTCAGCGGTGACTGACAGCTGCTTCCAACCACAGTCCGCCGAAAGTGTCAGGGCCCTTTACATAAGCAGCCACAGACTACAGGATGAGGCAAGCGTGGGAGCCTGACAACGCATGCCTACACTGGTGAGCAGCACACGTGTGTTCATCCGTACAGAATAAAGCTGGCTAGAAAGTGCATTACAGAAAAACATTGGCGAGGGTGGGAACCGATGGGGCGTGTAGAAAGGATGGATACAGAATAAATCTGTCCACTCAAGTAAGTAGCGCCAACAGCTAACGAGAGGTGCAAAATAAAGCTGACCAATCGCAGAAATGCGAAGCCCGCTATTAGGATGAGTCCATCATTAGACTGCCAGAGCTGCCCCCCGCTGTGGTGTGTTTGGAAGGGTTCCGGGCATGGGACGCTCCAGTGAAGCCAGCCACCCTGTGCAGTGTAATGCTGAGCAATCCCAAAGAGGTTCTGCCAGCGGCCAGGCCAGCCAAGACTGCAGCTGAGCAAATAAAGTAGGATTCCTGACCTGTTACAAATATTAAAATACAAGCCGTCTCTGTGGAGCCGACTGGGAAGAGGCACAGAGCGCACGATGCGGGCGCTGTGTGATGCCAGTCCTACATGGGACAGGAGATGTGTACGGAGTGCACATCTGTCCACGCGTGCCAGCTCCTGTCTCCCTTCGGGACAGAAAGCTGCAGCAAGAGTGCTCGCCAAGCGAAGCAGCTGCGGCGCTGCATGTGCTAGCCAGACCTAAAAAATAGCCAATATTTATCAGCTTAACTTGTGTATGTTGGATTTTTGTAATTTTATTCAATCACTTTTCAAACATTAAATAAGTTCAGTCCATAGAAATCTTAGAACGTAGGCGGCACACAGGCGCATTATGAAAATGTACTGATGCATTCAGGTGCCTGGGTAATATTCTGAAAGTTAGGAAGTTAGTTTTAGCTAAAGTATCCACCAGAAAGTCTGATACCAAAGGTATATAATTTATGTACCGCTCTGAGAAGCTTCTAAAGATGGCTGCCGTTATAGAACTTTAAAACAGTGAATACACTATATATTGTGTCATTGCAAGATGGCTGCATTTTTTGTCTACTTTCATGTGTGTTTTATTGTGGATGGACGAGTACATGAATGAGTCGGCAGGTGGATGAATGAGGACAAGGATGATTGACAAAGTACACTTATAATGATTGAGTGCCTAAACTTACTACTGACTGTAGAGGCTCTCCTAGATGTAAACTTGACCTGCTGGTGTTGCAAATTTCTTATTGATTTTTCACTTTTATATTTTCACATTTTTTAAAATGATTTTTTCTCCATTGTTCGTGATTTTCCATCATTGTTTTATTTGACATAATTTTACTATGAACTGTATGTGTTTTTTTTTTTTTTTTGCCCTAACCTTACAACTGTACCTGTTTGAAAATCTTTTTTATGAGATTGGTGTGCACCAATTTCATTTGTATTACCTACTGTTTCTGATGGATACATCTGCTTGTGGATTCCTCACCTTTAGAATTACCCCTGCGCCAGCATTCCACAAAAATTCTTTTCTTAGCTCTTCCATGACGCCAGTTCCCTTTTTTCCACGCCATCGACGCGTAATGTTTTTTTTCTAGGACTCTCCATTTCACATGGTATAACTTTGTGTTTATCCATACTTCGTGTTGCACTGAGAATGGCTACTTCGAGGAAGGCCGGTTTCAAGCCCTGCAAGGAGTTTGGGGGTTATATGTCCATCACAGATCCCCATTACTACTGTCTATGGTGTCTTTCTTCGGACCACAATGTGGAAGGGTGTTCACGCTGTCGGAAGATGAACCCGAAAGTGCTAAAGGAGCGTGAGGCGAAACTATTCATGGCGCAGGCAAAAAAAGAGAGGAATGTTTGCAAGAGATTAAAGTCGTTCTCCTCGTATGCATTTAAGTCAAAGAAGCCTAAGAAGAGAATACATGGGTCTCGACATCGATCCTCAAAAGGCAGGACATTGAGGTCACCCTCCCCTGTGAATTGGCGCCATGAGAAGGTTGCTGTCGCTTGATCCTTCTCCACAGGTGACTCCGAACCACTCTCCGGCGTCGGGGTATTCTCTGACACCCAGAGATTCTCCGGCTCCCAGAGATTCTCTGGCTCCCAGATTCGTATCCGGTTGCAGCGACTTTGCCTGTACCAGCTCCGGTGTCTATGGGGCCGCAGCCTCAGCCCCCTGTAAGGCCTCGAGTGGATCAGGACTAATGGGTTTCGCATCAGTATCCTCCTTTTCCAGGACCAAGAGCAGATCCGTCGCATTTCTTTAATGCGATGTTTGACATGTATGCCAAGGCATCTTGCCCTACTTGTGCGCTGTCTTACCTTGTGGGTCCTCATGTCTTTAATTTGGGCATCTCCCAGTAGTATGCACAGGCGCCTTTTGTGCCTTTCATGCTGACTGCTTGGTCATAGCAATGATTTTGACTTTGAAACCTCAATCTCCGGCACCTTCTGGTGGTGGACCAAGGTCATCCTGGATTTGAGCGGTGCCTTTGCCCGCTTTGGAAGTTCCTTCGGTGCCGTTGTCACCGGCGCCGCGGCTGGTGCTGCCAACGCCGATTGCGAAGCTGCGTTCCAGGAGGGACACGCAGAGATTGCTGGAGGAAGAAAAGTACCAGCAAGAACATGAGGAAGGGGAGATCCTCTACTCCCTGGACGACTTTGAGGGTATACAGGAGGCCAGTGGCCTTGAAACTTCCCCGGACTGGGAGCTCTCTTCTCCGAAGGCCATGACTTCCCTGGACGTTGCCCCTTACCACACAGTCATCAGGAAGGCTGCTGATCTGTTGGACCTTCAGTTACTCTCGGCTGAGGCGAGGTCAGGTGTTGCATTCTCCCTCCTCTACTGTAGAACCTCTGGTACCTTTTTAACAAGGCGTTGTCGGAGCCGATTATGGAGGTGTGGCAGAAGCCCTTGTCTGCCCTTGCAGTTTCTAGGTCAGTGGCATTAAGCTACAAGCCTGCTCCTGGGGATCCAGCTTTCCCCTCTGCCCATCCTTCTCCGGAAAGCTTGGTAGTTCAGGCTTCTTGTTCCTTTCCCTACTACCCAGGGGGATAGAGACTCAAAACTTGAACAGTCTACCAAAAAGGTGTCCTCCTTAGCAAGTATGGCTCTAAAGTCAACAAACGCCACATGTTTGCTAGGGAGGTGCATTCATGCACTGATGGACACTGTCAAGCAAGTAGCTTCTAAGTTGCCTGAAGATGATCGTGTTCACTTTCTGGAGGTGCATTCAGACACTCAAGCGGCAGCCTTTTGGGTCATTCAGTCGGGTCTGGACACGGGGGACTCGGTTGCCAGGGTAATGGGCTCCTTGGTGGCTACCAGGGGGCATGCCTGGCTTAGGTCTTCAGGTTTCTCTCTGGAATGTACAAGCTACGTTGCCTGATCTACCCTTCGATGGATCCATATTGTTTGGAGCAAATGCTGATTCTGCGCTGCGGTTCTTCAATGACCGCAGGGCTTCTGCAAGATCCTTGGGCCCAGCCCAGGGGCAATGGATGCAAAACATATCGAGGCTTTGGGAAGGTGTCTTTCTTTTGAGGCAGTCAACAGCCACAGCAGTAACAGCAGGTCATACTGAGGAAAAGATAGAGGCCGTCTGCGAGGAGCTTTTAGACTTCAGTCCTCCTCTCCTATCTCCACCGCCGGTACCACGGGAAAGCAACTCCCCAATCTTGGAGCATGCTGGTCCTGTAGGGGGGTGGTTGTCAAATTTTCTACAAGATTGGAAATCGGTTACTTTGGAACGTTGGGTTTTGAATTTTGTGGAAAAGGGGTACACCCTAAGATATTCCACCTCCTTACCCTCCTTGCCAGGGCTGGTGTTCAGAGGACCCTTTGCCGCTTTTGCAGCAGGAGGTTCTTGCTTTTCTGCAGAAAGGTGCGATAGAGGTGGTTCCGGAGCAGGAAAGGGGTCAGGGATGCTACATTATTTCCTGATCCCCAAGGACGGCCGGCTGAGGACCATCCTAGACCTCAGAGTCTTGAATTTTGACCTTCGGCAGGAAAAGTTCAAGATGCGGACTCTAGCACAGGTTCTTTTGGCGCTGCAGCAGGAAGACCGGATGATGTTGATAGACTTTCAGGATGCGTATTTCCACATCCCTATTCTGAAGTCGCATCGAAAGTATCTCCGGTATACGGTAGGGCCTCAACACTACCAGTTTGCGGTCCTTTCCTTCTGTCTCACTTCCGCACCTCTGGTTTTGACAAAGGTGATGGCAGTGGTGGCAGCACATCTCCGAAGGTCAGGAATTGTGGTTTTCCCTATCTGGCGACTGGCTGCTCAAAGCAAGGTTGCCAGAGATGGCGCTGCGTCACTTGCACGTAACAATGCGACTGTTGTTCAATTTGCGTTTCTCAATAAATGTACCCATATCTCACCTGGTGCCCTCTCAGGGCAGCCTGTTCATAGGGGCAGTACTGGACACTACTGTGTTGTGCTTACCCGCTGCCGCAAAGGATTCTCCACGTTCAGGAGATGTTTCCTTTGTTTCACGACTGAGCAGTTGTTCCAGTCCTGAAGGTCCTACGCCTGCTCGCTTCCTGCATACTGTTGGTCAACCATGCACCCTGGCACATGAAGGCACTCCAGTGGTGCCTCCGCAGGCTGTGGTATCAGCACAATGGAGATCTCGGAGAGAAGGTCGGTATCTCCAGGGACACTGCAGTGGAGTTGTCTTGGTGGAGTGTGCCGGGCAACCGGTCTCAGGGGAAGCCATTTTAACCTTCTCCACCGTTGGCCACCGTAATCATGGATGCCTCTACTCTAGGGTGGGATGCTTCTTTGGGGATCATGAGATCAGGGGTCTTTTGTCTCCAGAGGAAAGGTTGCTTCACATCAACCTTCTGGAATTGCGGGCAATACGTTTGGCTCTCAAGGGCTTTCTTCCCTCCCTTCACTTGCAGTTGATTCAAGTCCTGACGGACAACACTACAGCGATGTGGTACATAAACAGGGAGGGGTAGGGTCGTATCATCTTTGCAGAGAGGCTGTACGACTCTGTTCCTGGGCTCAAGGCCATCAGATTTGTGTGTCTGCAAATCATCTGGCGGGGATACTAAATGTGCGTGCGGACAGGCTCCGTCAACAATCCTTGGCCGATCACTAGTGGCTGCTTCATCCGGAGGTGGTCTATCACATCTTCCGGATGTGGGGGGTTTCCTAGGTTGGACCGGTTTGCTACTCACGAGAATGCATACTGCCTGTCATTCTGCAGTCTTATGCAGGGAGCGTTGGGGGGCACGTTTCAGTTGGATTGGAGCTCGCAACTCCATTACGCATTTTCTCCCATATCCTTGATTCCTCGAGTTATGAGGAATTTTAGTCAAGACCAGGCCCAAGTCATATTGATCGCTCCGGATTGGCCAAGAAGGGTGGGGTACATAGATCTTCTTCACCTCTCTTTTGCACCCTCCGCTCCGTCTCCCTCTCAGGGCAGACCTCCTCTCACAGTCGCAGGGGCAGGTTCCACACCTCCCCTCCAGAGCTTGCATCTTCATGCCTGGAGATTCATGGGGCTACCTGAGTTCCTCTTCTCTCACATAGGATGTGGTGGATGTTATTATCATCCAGGAGACACTCCACCAAATCTATTTATTCCTCTTGGTGGTCTACGTTTGTGAAATGGTGTAGAGTGAGGGCCATCGATCCTTTGAAGGCCCGTTTATCTGATGTACTTATCTTTTCTCTTTCCTTGGCTCAGCAAGGTTGTGCTGTGGCTACGGTAAAGCGTTACTTGTCGGCATGCCGGACCAGCCGTCTCTATTTAAGTCCCCCATTGTAATGAGGTTCATTAAGGGCCTCACCAATAGGTTCCCTCCCACTACCTTCATTATGACACAGTGGGATTTGAATGTATTTCTTACTTTCCTGATGGGGTCTCCTTTTGAGCCTCTTCCTAGTTGTCCATTGAGACTTCTTAGCGTTCAGAAAAGTATTGCCTAGTGTACCTAGTATAGCCAGGAGGGTAAGTGAACTTCAGGCTCTTAGTTCCAAACCTCCGTTTTTAACCATCCATGCAGAAAAGATGTTTCTCAGGACCAGGGCTGCCTTTCTGTCTAAGGTGGTCACTCCTTTCCATCTAGGGCAGTCTACTATCTTACCTACATTCTATCCTCCCCCTTCCAAAGATGAGGAGAGACTTCACCATATGGACACTAAGAGGGCTGTCCGCTTTTACCTGGACAGAACCAGGGACCTAAGACGGGATGACCAGCTGTTTGTGGGCTATGTTGGAAGGATGAAGGGCAAAGCTGTCCACAAGCGAACTCGTCCAGGTGGATCATCTTGTGCATCAAGATCTGCTACACCTTGGCCAAAAAGGAGCCGCCTGAAGGTTGTGGAGCTCATCCCACGAGACCTAAGTCGTCTTATGCTTTGGCTAGAGGTGTTCCTGTTGTAGACATTTGCAGGGCGGAAACTTGGGCCTTCCTCCACACCCTTGCGAAGCATTACTGCTTGGAGTCGGAAGTTAGGAGGGACGACCCTTTTGTGCACTCTGTGCTGCAAGATTTTTTGGTATAGGTGGTTGGACATCCTCCTCCGGGAGAGGAACAGCTTGGGATTCAATTCAAAAGGTGAGGAATCCACAGGCAGATGTATCCATCAGAAGAGCAAGTTACTTCTCTTTGATAATGCTTTTTTCTGGTGGATAGAGTATCTGCCTGTGGCTTCCTCACTGACCCACCCGCCTCCCCGTTGTCCACCTGCTTATACAGAAAAACTTCTGACTCTTTGACATTATTTTTCGTATGTCATTTATATTCCCTACAGTTTATTGCAAGGAAATGCTTTGGTTTTTGGCTTTTTTTGTGTGTGTGTGTGTGTATATATGTGTGCGTGTGTGTGTGTATGTATAAGTGTGTGTGTGTGTGTGTATCTATATATTTGTGTGTGTCGCCTCGAGGGCACGGAAAAAATGGGCGGAACTGATGTCAGCACGCCAACGAGGTCTTCTTATGGCTCCGTTGACGTCATACGAAGTCTCGATCGGAGCCGTGCTATTGTGACGTTCTCGTTGACGTGGGAGAACTAAAAAAAAAAAAAAGAATTTCCGAGGAATGCTGGGTAATTCAAAAGGTGAGGAATCCACAGGCAGATTCTGTATCCACCCAAAAAAGTGTTTTCGTGATTTATTTATTGGTTTTCCACAGAAACTGACAAATGTCCCTATAAGTGGCTGTTTCTAAGTTACAATGCTTCCTTTGTATATAATTTAATGTAAGGTAGTTTGTTAGAGCAGTTGAGGCTGATATTTATAGGTTCGAGGCATATGAGCTGCAGATCGTATACTGTGCATTAGATCGCCACCTGGTGTTGGGCTCGAATGATTGCAGGTTGTTGTCTTCTTGGAAGAAGTCTTTGTAGTCACGAGATAGGTGACTCCTCCCTTGGACAATACTGCGCATGGGCATCGACTCCATCCTTAGATTGTTTTTTTCCGCCACTGGGTTCGGATGAAAGTTTTCCGCTCCGGCTAGAAAAGACTTTTTAGCAACTTCAAAACGTAAAAACTTTACGAAAACATTATCGACATCGAAGAGACTAACTTCGACATCAGTTACATTCCGGTGCGTCGACGCGGGCTGTTGGGCCTATCGGTGCCGTACGGCCTACGCCTCATGGACAGAACTCCATTCAAGAGATGCCAGGTATGTCGAGCAAAATTCCCTCATAGCGACCATCACGAGGTCTGCAACCGCTGTCTATCACCAGATCACGACGAGTCGACCTGCACAGCCTGTGCATCCTTCCGATCGAAGAAGACCATTCGGGATCGGAGAGCACATCGACACGAGATGAGATCAGCACCGGAGGCCATCTTCGAGGAGGAGATCGTCGAAGAAGACTTCTCCGAGGACGAGGCTCCACTCGTCGCCGAGTAAGAATCGCCTAATCTCTAGATCATATCGGGGACAGAGGACTCTGACAACTTGATTCCATCTCGGCAACCCGTGAGTACTCTTGCCCCTGCACAACAGACACTATCCAAGACGGAGGCAACGGTCCGCTCTCCGCCCATGGGGCCCAGTCGAGACCGAAATATCCCCTCCAACGCCCTGCCTCCGAGGAAAACAACTATGCCTTCCGGTGCCTCGGCACCGACAAAACCACACGTGCCAATTCCACCTCCTCCATTGGCACCAAAGCACATACATCCTTCGACACCGAAGGATTCTTCGACACCGAAGCCGAAATGCCCTTCGGTGCCCAAAGACAAAGATCCTTCGGCACCCAGGCCAAAAGATGCATCGGTGCCGAAGCCGAAGATCGTACCGGACCCGAAAGATTCGACTCCATCGGTACCAAAGACTACAAGGCCTGATACAAAAACGCCTAAACCTTCTATCAAGCCTACCAAGCCGAAACCACCCTCTGCACCGAAAAATTTGCCACGGGACTTAATTACGCCTTCTACTGCAAAAAAACACAAAACAACCACTACCGGTACCTGGGGCGATTGACATACCAGAGCCACATGCATACCCTTTAGATGAAGATGTCAATCCAAAATATCCTAAAGATGTTGATTTAGATCCATACAATGTACCTAACATTCCTGATCCTCAGTATTACCCAACAAAACCTTCACCTCCAGAAGACCGTATTGGGTTTAATCTTCTTTTAAATAGAGCTGCCCTTTACCACGGAGTTTCAATGCACTCTGATGCCATTGATGAGGATTTCTTACTTGACACATTTGAGCAATCACAAAGGTCTACGCAAATACTACCAATGATCAAAGGTGTCATTAAACATGCTCCAGACATTTTTAAAGACCCAGTACGATGCTGAGTATTAAATCCAAGAATAGAAAAGAAATATAGACCAGCACCATCTGATCCAGTCTATATTAAAGGACATCTGACACTAGACTCTTTGGTAGTGTCCAATGCACGGAAAAGGGCTAATTCCCAGACTTCTGGTGACACACCCCCACCTGACAAGGAATCCAAAGTTATTGATGCCTCAGGGAAACTAATTGCTGCGCAAGCTACAAATATATAGCGCATAGCAAATACACAAGCCCTGCTCTCACGTTACGATAGGGCTCACTGCGACCAATTAGAAAAACTAATGGAGCACCTCCCAGATCAATACAAAGTTCAGGCAACAGAGCTCATTCAAGAAGGCAAATTAATATCTAATGCCTCAATCAAATGTGCAGTAGATGTAGCTGACACAGCATCCAGAGCAGTCAATACTAGCGTCATACTCAGACGACATGCGTGGTTACGCATTTCAGGGTTTAAGACAGAGGTTCAAACCACCATCTTGAACCAGCCCTTCAATCAAAACCAATTGTTCGGGCCGGAAGTAGACAACAGACTAGAAAAGATGAAAAAGGACACAGACACGGCTAAGTCTATGGGTGCACTACAATCCACACAGACCAGAGGTTCTTTTCGCCGCTCCTTTTATAGAGGAGGCTCTAAGCAAACCGGCGCAGATACGTCATCTTTCAAGACACACAAACCTCCTCTAATAAAGGCTACTTTAGAGGAGGATACAGAGGCAATAATAACAAGGGAAGAGGCAGAGGTAATAACAACAACCGCTCCTCTTCCACTCCCAAACAGTGACTTCCCTCTGCCTCCCCTACAGCATCCCACTCCTGTGGGGGGCAGATTATCACAGTTCCTACCTGTCTGGAATTCCATCACGACAGACAGGTGGGTAAGACAAATTATCCAACATGGCTACTGCCTAGAACTCACAGCAACCCCCCCAAACATACCACCCAGGCAGCGTCCAATGTCCACAGACCATATAACTCTGCTTCAACAGGAAGTTCTAGCACTTCTACAAAAGGACGCTATTCAAGTAGTTCCTTTAGAGGAACAAGGAACAGGAGTTTACTCCTTGTACTTCCTAATTCCCAAAAAGGACGGGACACAATGCCCAATTCTCGACCTCAGGCCCCTCAACCATTACATACAATCAGATCATTTTCACATGATCACTCTGCAACAAGTACTCCCACTACTACAACAAGACGATTTTCTTTCAACACTAGACCTAAAGGATGCCTACTTTCACATTCCTATACATCTTGCTCACAGGAAGTATTTAAGGTTTATCATACAAGGACAACACTATCAGTTCAAAGTCCTTCCATTCGGGGTCACAACAGCACCACGAGTGTTCACAAAGTGCTTAGCAGTAGTAGCGGCACATCTCGGAAGACAACATATACATGTCTTCCCTTATCTAGACGACTGGCTCATAAAAGCAAAATCATTCAGCCAATGTGTACAACACACAAAGCAAACAATTCAGACATTGCACAACTTAGGGTTTACAATAAACTACACCAAGTCGCACCTAGAGCCTTCGCACGTTCATCAGTATCTAGGAGCTACCATAAACACATCTACAGCTCTAGCGTATGCCAGTCCAGCCAGTATACAGAGCATTCAGACCGTGGTCTCCATTTTTCAACACCAGCAGTCTCTCCAAGCCAGTGTGTTCATGAGACTGATAGGCATGATGGCATCTTACATCTTCATAGTTCCACATGCAAGGCTGCAAATGCGCCCCTTACAAGAATGCCTAGCACAACAGTGGAATCGGGCTCAAGGTCTGCTCACAGACCTGGTGTTGGTAGGCAGCCGTACATATCGCTCTCTGCAATGGTGGAACACCAAAAACTTGACAAAGGGACGGCCATTCCTAGAACCTGTTCCACAGATAGTGCTCACGACAGACTCATCCCTCACAGGATGGGGAGCCCATCTCTTGCACTATACCACACAAGGACAATGGAACAACCAACAAAAACTGTTCCACATCAATCATCTAGAGCTGCTAGCAATCTTCCTAGCACTCGAAACGTTTCAACTGCAAATACAAAACAAAGCTGTCTTAATCCGGACGGACAATATGACAGCCATGTATTTTATATACAAAAACAGGGGGGGGGACACACTCTCTGCAACTGTCCCAGCTCGCACAGAACATTTGGAGATGGGCCATTCCCCAGAACATACACCTCACGGTAGAACACCTTCCAAGAATTCACAATCAAATAGCAGATCTGTTGAGTCGACAGTCACAACAGATTCACGAATGGGAAATACATTCACAAGTTCTTCAACCATTCTTCCAAAAGTGGGGGCATCCACAGATAGACCTGTTTGCCACCCAAGAAAATCCAAAATGCCCAACCTTCGCCGCCAGGTTTCCACACCCACGGTCGGAGGGGAATGCAATATGGATGAACTGGTCAGGCAGATTTGCGTACGCCTCTCACACTCATTCCACTAGTAGTGCGCAAACTCAGACAGCAGTCTCTCAAACTGATACTAGTAGCTCCCACATGGGCACGCCAACCGTGGTTCACCACACTACTAGATCTCTCACTGGTTCCACTTCAAAAATTACGCCTCAAGCCCTCCCTGTTAACACAGAACCATGGAGAAATAAGACCCCCAGAACCAAGCCAACTGAATTTGGCGATCTGGCTCCTGAAGTCTTAGTTTGGTTACTTAAACCTACCACCAGACTGTGTGAACATAATTAAAGAGGCTAGAAAACCTACTACAGAGCGTGTTATGCCGCTAAGTGGAAAAGATTTGCAATATATTGTGACCATAATCCGATTGATCCTCTGGATGTTGCCATCCAAAGTATCATTTGCTACCTTCTACACCTACAAAGGTCCAATTTAGCTTATTCTTCCATACGTCTGCATCTGGCAGCGATTGCAGCCTATTTATAGAATAGACAGCACCTATCTCTATTCAGAGTACCTGCGATCAAAGCCTTTATGGAAGGATTAAAACGTATAATCCCGCCTAGGTTACCACCTGCTCCAGTATGGAACCTAAACGTGGTCCTTGCAAGGCTCATGGGCCCCCCTTTCGAGCCTTAACACAAGTGCGAATTACAATTCCTAACATGGAAAACTGTGTTCCTTGTTGCCATCAGCTCTCTCAGAAGAGTTAGTGAAATACAAGCATTCACAATACAAGAACCATTTTTTCAAATACATCCCAACAAAGTGGTTCTTAGGCCTAATCCAAAATGATCACTCCTTTTCACCTTAACCAATCAGTAGAGCTACCTGTTTTTTTTCAAAACCCAGACTCTGTGGCAGAAAGGGCTTTACACACCCTAGATGTTAGAAGAGCCCTGTTATACTACACAGATAGGACAAAAACCTTTAGAAAGACAAAACCATTATTTGTATCTCTCTCTACCTCACACAAAGGCAACCCCATCTCTAAGGGGGGATTGTAAAGTGTATACAAATATGCTATCAAAAAGCTAAACGTACACTGACCGTTCCTCCTAGAGCACACGCTACTCGCAAAATAGGTGCCTCTATGGCTTTCTTAGGAAACCTACCACTAGAGGACATATGTAAGGCAGCAACATGGTCTACAATACACACATTCACTAAACACTATTGTGTTGATTTGCAGGCCAAGCAGCAAGCTGCAGTAGGCCAAGCTGTTCTAAGAACTCTGTTTCAAAATACTGCAACGGATACAGGCGACCACCGCTAGGGGAGACACTGCTGCACAATCGATGCACAGTATACGATCTGCAGCTCATATGCCTCGAACGGAAAATGCTACTTACCAGTATGCATCTGTTCTTGGCATGTAGAGCTGCAGATTCGTATACGCCCTCCCGCCTCCCCTGGACGTGTATCCGTTCCAGATATCATCTTAATTAGATAAACCCAGATGGACATCCTTTCTTTCTTTCCTTCTGCTACTCCATCATTTCCCATCATGGTGAAAAACAATCTAAGGATGGAGTCGATGCCCATGCGCAGTATTGTCCAAGGGAGGAGTCACCTATCTCGTGACTACAAAGACTTCTTCCAAGAAGACAACAACCTGCAATCATCCGAGCCCAACACCAGGTTGCGATCTAATGCACAGTATACGAATCTGCAGCTCTACATGCCAAGAACAGATGCATACTGGTAAGTAGCATTTTCCTTCAGATTGGTTAAGTAGAAACTGTGTTTGCGAGAGGAAATTCATGGCATTAGTTAGCAGTATTTTTCTGCCATCCTTTTGTCAATACTAACATTCTTACTTCTTTAAATAGGCGATATGACAGTGTTATAAACCGGCTGTATACAGGTATTCAGTGTTATTCCTGTGGAATGAGGTTTACTGCAAAACAGACTGATGTATATGCAGACCATTTGGATTGGCACTACCGTCAAAACAGAACTGAAAAAGATTTTAGCAGAAAGATAACCCACCGAAGGTGGTACTACGGCTTAACTGTAAGTTAAACTGGTTGCTCAAATCTGTTAGCCAATTAATGACTAATATTGTAAATAATCATATTATGCATTTTGTGTATTCGAAAAGTGCCTTTGCAGTCAGAGTACTTTGAGTACTCTAACATTTGGAGTGTGATCTGTCTGTACTCTGATTTTTCACATGCTTTTCTGGGGCATACATCGCTTATTCACCTTATTATTGTCGCCTGAACTTCAGCCAGTGATGTTTGAGCTGAGAAGTCCACTATTTCCTGAGGCCTCCTGCTTCCGATTTTTAACTGCACATTGTGTGGTGGAAATCTGCTTGAGTACTCTATTTGTTCAAAGGTTTCAGTTTTCTTTAACTAAGAATGCTTTTCCTTGTGAAGGGTATGTGCCGTTTCACTTTATTTCCTGCTGATCTCAAATGTAAGTGTTTTCTTTGAAGACAGAGCAGTTAGAAGTTATTGCTTTACTCAAAGGAAAATAACTCCTACTTCATGATGGTATAACTGACTTTAATCAAATTCACTGACTTTTTAATATTGGAGTTCGGTCTACTTCAGGTTTGTATTTAGCGCCTCTGGCCTCGTAAGCCTCAAATGTATGAAATCAACCTGCAGGTTTTAGAAAAATCTTACTTGTTTTAAAAGCCACCTGCTTTTTTTTCCCCAAAAAGGAGGCTTTTGATTCTAGTGTCTATTGTCCCTGTGTCAATACTTAAAAAAAAAAAAGCAAACCCTCGGAAAAAGCTGTGGAAGGATAAAAGGATAACACTGGCACAAGCTTCCTTATTAGAAAATGGGCCCTGCCCATTGTTAATCCTAAGATTCTGTGGCACTTAAGAAGCCACTGTTGCCTGTAAAAGTACAGTTGATGGCTGTATCATAGAATTTGTATTGATCATTGACAAGTTAACAGTATGCTCTTCATCGGGGCTATCAGGAGCTTCCTAATCACTTTCTGGGTCTACACCAAAACCTCAAACTTGCTTTGTCAATGACTTGCCTATCATCCTCTACAACAAGTAGATGATGGATGGAGCGTTGAAACTTTCCAGACACTCACCCCCAGTCACAGATCTGGGTAGAATCTATCGTCTTTCTTAAGCTCACTTCGCCACTCCGGTTCAGAACCAGATCTATGAAAATCAGTCTTGACCCTCTACCGCGTGGGAACAGTTCAGCCTGAACTGCCAAGCCAGGACTGGAAACAAACCTCCTGGGACCGCTTACGGGTTAGCCTTCATCATCCAGGCCAGCTTGAATCCAGTGGCCAAGTGACCAAGGGACCCAGGTCTGGGCATACCCTGCCAACTTAGAGCGAACAAAGCAAACACAAGGAGATGATGGACGGATCGCTGAAACGTTTCAGACACTCACCCCCAGTACCAGATCTCCTTGTGTCACGCATGCCCTAGTCACCAACTGCCACGAGTACGGCAACGCGCTGTATGCAGGAATCTCTACCCAACTCCTCGGAATACTCCAGGCTTTACAGATCACCACAGCCAGACTGATCCTGAACCTCCACAAATGGACCCACATCACCTCCCACCTCAAAAACCTCCACTGGCTCCCCATCCAGAAGAGATGCCAGAGGTCCTCGCTCACGCCTACAAAGCTCTATACACCAAAGGACCATCATAAATTACTCATCGACGGAAATTCCATCTGCCCGCAAGACACCTGTGCTCCGCCTCACACGCACACACACACACATTTACCGAAGCCACAGTGGGGCCCGCTTATTCACCTAGATCACTGCCAATACCTGGAACAACCTACCTGTCCACCTCCGAACAGCACCATTCCTGACCGACTTCGGAAAAAAGCTCAAGACCTTGCTCTTAAGAGACACACTTCAGCACTCAGATGCCCCTAGGGGTGACGGTGTGTGCCGTACAAATGCGGATTGATTCCTTTGCTTACGATGAACTCATCCACAGGATGTCCTCATTGAGTCCTTAGACATGACTTAATAAACTAAATATCCATTTCTGTTCCTTTTGGAATTTACAGTCTAAATAAATAACCTCAGTATGGCTATATTTGAGGAAGTGTCTGCTCATGTTTGTATTATTATTCCCAAAGCGTATGGTTCTGTGTTCTTTTATTCTTGTTCTGACCTTTCAAGTTGTCATCCCAATTTTAAAAATGTCACCTTGGCATTTCATTAGCTAAATGACACCATTGCAAACACTATGCTGTGTTAATTCTCATGGAGTACCTAAGCCAAGATATTTCAGTTGCATGTCTCATAAACAGGCATATAGAACATATTGCATGCACACCTGTACCGCAACACCTCGCTCACATACTGACACTATTATACAAAAAAAGCATTCCAAAAGCTCCGCCTGTCTTTTTTTTTTTTCCGTCTTTTTTCAAAGGAGTAGTTGCCCATGCCAAAAACATGGTTTGATTGTGTGGGGCGGGACCCAATGATCTAGCAAGCTCCTTAAGGGTGGGTCGGTAAGGGTCTCCATTCTAAACAAAAATTGCTGTCGACAGCCACAGATTGGATTGGTTTCTCACCTTGGTGTTTTGATGAGTGTAGTGTAATAGGGCAGTCAAATCCCAGCACCCTCTATGCTCGCTCTCCCACGAGCTGTAACACTTAATGGTACACTGAGAAGGGTATAGTCGCGCAAGATTAAGGAGCTGGTTCTTAGACAGTCGCTACGAGGGCATTTGTCTCCCTGCTGACCACACAATGCTGCAGCGCCTTGGTTTACACAGTCCTAGGTTAGGCACTTTAATGGTTCTAAAGAAGGATCTCTGGCTTTACTGAGCTTCTTAACTTTTCACTTACTCAGTAGCTATTCCCATGCACCTTGCATATCAGTGGTTTTGCTGTGTGACCGTACTTGAATTTGTTCTTGTGCCTGGGCTGTTGGTCAACTATAACATCCTTAATCTCGCAGGCAACTCCCTTTGGTACTCTCTTCACTGGTTTTATTTACACTACAGTGAACTGACCTGCTTTTGAGTAATGCCATTCCCAACTCAGTCTAAGAACCGAGTGGGCTACTCTCGCAGTTCACCTGACTCAGTACTGCTCTAGTGGTTGTCATAGGTGTAGACTTCTTATCGATCTTCTGATAGAAACTTGTTATTAGCTTAGGGGCGAGTCGGCTTGCATTACTAGCGGTCGAGGGGTGGTAGAGTCCCTCTGCAAGTTCTGCCACTTGTTCCAGCACACCCGCTGACATGGTTGACTTCCTTCTGCATGCTTCCCTTTCCTTTTGGATAGGTCAAAAGTAATTTATTATATAGTCTTAGCGAACGTCTTGGGACTGTAGTAAAGTGCCCCTTTTTGACCTGGTTTCCCCTACTTTTTGCCTGGTATATAATGTGATTTTGACTTGAAGTGAACTGGGTTCCTGCTAACCAGGTCCCCCGTGCCAGAACTCTTACCCCAAAACTGTACAATTTTGTCTAGTAAATGGTACCCCTGGTACCTAGGACCTGAGGTACTTAAAAGGGCCCCCCAGGGCTACAGCACGATCGGTGCCACCCTAAGGGACCCCATAGACTCATGCAGGGCTTCAATCGCAGGCTGCGTGTTTTGGTGCAGACAAAAGTGAAAACATGACCTGACACACATCGCTGTATGCCATGTCCCCTAACACTGCTTGTAATATTTGTAAGTCACCACTACAGCAACCTTACATCCCAAAGGCAGGGGGCCTTATATTCCATGTGAGGATATACCTGCAGGAGCAGATATGCCCCTGAGCTGTACGATTCCATTGCTGCCAGTACAAGTGATCAGGGAAGCCATTTTAACCCATGTGCTGGACAATGGTAAAAACTAGTTCCCCCAGCTGCATGATGGCTTCACAGAAAATTGGTATGTTTGGTATCAAACATCTTATTCACAAATCCTCCTTGACTCCAGTGGTGGATTTGTGACTACAAGTTATGTTAAATTATTTTTGTAAGGCGCAGAGCTACCCAAAAAGGGTTTCCCAGCGCCAGCCTGAAGAGTGCAAAAGAAGGTGATGGTATTATTGGTTGAACAGCCATGTCTTTAAACCTTTGCGAAAGTTTGCAAAGCATGTTTCGCGACGGAGGGATGCGGGAAGAGTGTTCCACAGAGTAAAGCCGAGAAAGGCAAACGTGTGGCCGCCCATCCGTGAAAGTCTAACCCTAGGAATCAAAAAGTTCCTTGGTTGTGGAACGTAACAAGCATAAAGGTTGCTAGGGCTGGGCTAAAACTTGCAGATATTGGGGAGCAGTGCCAGACTTGATCTTGAAGAGAAGGCTCAAGGCTTTGAACTTAACTCTGCTTTCCACTTTCAGCCAGTGAAGAAAGCGTAGATAGGTAGAGATGGAAGTAGCTTTGGGGATTCGACATAGTAATCTAGCTGCAGCATTCTGTACCAGCTGTAGGCTGCGTAATACATCCTTGTTAGCCCCTAGATAGAGGATGTTACCATAGTCTATTCTTGAGGTCACAAGCTCCTGGACCACGGTTCTTTGGGTGGAGTAAAGAAGCATCTAGACAATTTTTTTAGCCATTTTAATACAGTAAAACAGGTAGCCGCAACCTTTACCGCTTGCTGTCTCATAGACAGCTGATCGTCAATAATGAAGCCCAAATTACGGACTTGGTTGGTACCGGCGTGGAGACAAGAAGACCCCGAGCCGGAAGGCTGTTAATGTTTTGGCGGGGTGCTCAAAACCTTTTCTCGGTGACGACCTTGTCCTGAAGGCAGAGGAGGAACTGGAGCATTTTTATGGAGGAGATGGTAGGGGAAGGAAGTCTCTTTACTCACGATCCGTTGTCTCGGTGTGAGGTCTTTGGCATCTGAGTCTGCTTCAGACAAGGAGAGGTGTTCCTTCATTTCGGCTTCTTGTGCTTGAGATTCTTCGTGTTCGAACTCTTCTCCGAGGAGATCTGGCGCAGACCCAGTTTGCTGGTACATTTCGGGACGTCCAGTCCAACGGTCACGGAGCGTGTTCTTTGATCAAAACGACAGACATGCGTCGCAGTCCTTCTCGTCGTGTTCCAGCGATAGGCAAAGGTTGCACACCTCGTGCAAGTTGGTGCATGGAAACTTAGCGCGACACCCTGGACAGAACTTGAATGGAGTCCATTCCATCGACTGCTACCAATCCCGGCACAGGTAGGGCCAACGGCCTTCCTCGAATGTTCTGATTGATCAAAGGCTTTCGAATGGCAACGATACGCAGAGAATGGGAAACGCAATTGATTAACAATACAGTAGAGGGAGGTGGATTACGCGTCGAAGGGGGCCTGAAGAAACAGTGCAGAACGGTGGGTAGAGGTGGGGCTCCCATTTCGGTAGGCGAATGCTGGGCACCCCATAGATCTTTTTGTCCCCAAAATGAGAACCTCTGTCTTATCGCCCTTAAGCTTGAGCATATTAAATTGCATCCGTGCTGCAATTTGTCTTAGGCCATCCTGAAGAACTGATAGACCAGACGCCTTCCCAGTAGAAAGCGTGAAGATAATCTGGGTGTCCGCGTATGAAAAAAGGGACAACCCGGCCTCCTCTGCGATGGTCGCCAATGGTTTAACATAGATATTTAACAGCCGCGGGCTAAGAATAGAGCCCTGAGGGACCCCATAAGGGAAAGGGTGAGGTTTGGAGTTGGCAGCAGAAGAAAAAATGTGAAATGTGCTTCTGATAGATACATCTGCCGTGTGGATTCCTCACCTTGTGAATATCCCCCTTGCGTCAGCAACATTCGGAAATTCTTTTGTAGCTTCGCGCCGACGTGGATCCGGACGTCACAGAGGCACGGCATCGCACGCGACCTCGCTGACGTCACCGGCGCCTATAACAGGCCCACGCCGGCGTGATGACATCAGTTCCCTTTTTTCCGCGTCGTCGACGCTAACGGTTTTCAGGGATCGTGTAGTAGCTTCCAGTAACTTTGTTACTATTTCTTCGTAATTGTGTCTTTATTACTTTTTCTTCGAGATGTCGTCGAAGAAGACGGGATTTAAAGCCTGCGGCGAATGTGGCAAGACCATGTCAATTACCGACCCCCACGAATGCTGTGTATGGTGTTTGAGCTCGGACCACGATGTCGAGGACTGTTCCTGTTGTAAGAAGATGACTCCAAAAGCCTTAAGAGAGAGGGAGACAAAGCTTCTTATGGCGAAACTCAAGAGCAAAAAAGCTAAGAAGTCGTCAAAATCTCGATCTCGTCGGTCGAGGTCGAGATCGAGGTCTCGTTCGAGGTCACACTCTGAGTCATCATCAGCACACGCTTCGAAGTCTTCGAAGAAGAAACACAGAAGGAAGTCCCATGAGTCACGTCATCACTCTGGGAAGGACTCTAGCTCGAAACCAAAGTCCCAGATCAAGCTCGTGTGTAAAGAAGTGGAGGTTTCGGAATCGGAGCATGAAGAGGCTGTGCATCCAGTTTCACCCGAACCTCAGGAACAGGTCCAGTCTCCAATTCCATCAAATCCTTCTGGTCAGGAGGATGAAGGTGAGGAGCAGGGGGCTGGTGGAGCCGAAGTTCCGGCACCCGATGGTTCATCGACTCCGGCTCCGGCGCCAGAGGAAGAGGTCGACGTCGTATCGACTCCGCCTCCCCGGGAACATCCGAGAGGTCCGTATCCTGAGTTTCCGACTCCAGGTCAGGATCCTTCCCAGTTCCTGAACGCCATGTATGGTGTATATTCAAGGGCAATGTTCCCGTCTGGTGCACCTGTTGGTCCCACGGGTCCTATGGCCTTTAATCTAGGGGTTCCGCAGGCTTATGCCCCTGCACCCTTCATGCCGGCTCTACCGCCGCATTGGCATTTTCCGACACCACCGGTGTCGTCGACGCCGAAGCGCACGACGCCGGCTCCATCGACGCCGATCCCATCGACGCCGATACCCGTGACTCCGAGGCAGGATTCTGTCCGACCTCGTGTCGAGAAGCCTCATCCGACGTCGGGCTCGACGCCAGCAGCGACCCCGTCGGAGTCGATTCCGAATCCTTTAACTTCAATTGTGAAAGAAAGGTCTCGGAGGAAGGCCCAGAGACTTTTAGAGGAGGAAAAATATGGGTATTCTGACACTGAGGAAGGAGAATTACAGGATTCTGAGGATCCATTTGATGAGTTAGGTGAAGCCAGTGGTCTTGAACTGTCACCTGAATGGGAGTTGGCTTCTGTATCGAATGCTCCATCTAAGGATGTAGTGCCTTACCACACTGTGATTAAGAAGGCAGCGAGTTTACTAAATATAACTCTGCCTACAGCTGATTATAAACCCAATATTTTAACTGAGGTACTTCATTCACCCTCATCTGTGATCGAGCCTATGTTACCATTCAACGAGGCGTTGTCTGAACCTGTCTATGAGGTCTGGAAGAAACCTTTGACTGCTCCAGCGGTTTCTAAAACGGTGGCAAGAAGATATAGAGCTGCACCGGATGACCCTGCATTTTTGACAACGCATCCTCTTCCTGAGAGTTTGGTAGTGCAGGCTGCCTGTTCTAAAAAATCTGCTGGGGCATTTCCACAGGTTCCTGGAGACAAGGAATCCAGGAAACAGGACCAAAATGCTAAAAAGGTTTTTTCATCAGCCAGTATGGCATTGAAGTCAACTAATGCTACGTGTTTGATGGGGAGATATATCCATGCTTTGATGGACTCTGTCAAACAACTCATTCCTAAGGTTCCTGAGGATGACAGGAAGGATTTTCAAGAGGTAATCTCGGACACCCAAGCGGCTGCGAGACAGGTCATCCAGAGTGGTTTGGACACTGCAGACTCGGTGGCAAGAGTCATGGGTTCCTCTGTGGCTACTAGGAGAGCGGCTTGGCTCAAATCTTCGGAGTTTTCTGCTGATGTACAGTCTGCTTTAATGGACTTACCATTTGATGGTTCAGGTCTGTTTGGAAAGAAGGCTGATACTGCCTTGGAACGTTTTAAGGACAGTAGGGCCACTGCAAAATCTTTAGGCCTTCAATCCAGAGGTACTACCGGAAGACGTTTCAGAGGATTTGGCCGATCTTCCTTTCGATCTTACAGATCATTCCAGCAGCAGCAGCCTCAGCAGCAGCAGCAGAACACGCTGTACAAGTCGTACAGAGGCAGACAAAGACCCCGTCCTAGAGGTCGTCAAGCTTCCTCCTCCTCCTCCTCCTCTCCTTCCCAACCCCCGGCCAACGCAGCAAAGCAGCCCTAGATCCGCCATTCCGGATCATGTGGGCCCAGTAGGGGGTCGGCTTACTCATTTTCTACAAGATTGGGAATTTATAACATCGAATCTTTGGGTTCTCAATCTTGTAGAGAATGGGTATGCTCTTCCTTTCCAGGAATTCCCTCCCAATTACCCTCCTTGCCAGGGTTATTGTTCAGAAGACCACCTGCTTCTCTTGCAGGAAGAAGTCCTGGCACTGTTCCGAAAGGGTGCGATAGAGGTGGTTCCAGAGCAGGAAAGGGGTCAGGGGTGCTACTCCCGGTATTTCCTGATCCCCAAGAAAGATGGCAGACTTCGGCCAATTCTGGACCTCAGGATTTTGAACCTTTACCTGAAGCAGGAAAAGTTCAAAATGCTCACTCTTGCACAGGTTCTTCAGGCGCTGTTGGAAGAGGACTGGATGGTGTCGATCGACTTGCAAGATGCGTATTTTCATATTCCCATCTTGAAGTCTCACAGAAAGTATCTCCGTTTCACGGTTGGGTCACAGCATTACCAGTTTGTGGTCCTTCCGTTTGGCCTTACTACTGCACCTCGAGTCTTCACCAAGGTGATGGCAGTGGTGGCAGCTCATCTCAGGAGAACGGGGATTCATGTATTTCCGTATCTAGACGACTGGCTGATCAAAGCGGAGTCGCCAGAGAAGGTGCTCCATCATCTGCAAGAGACAACTCAGTTGTTGCACAGGTTGGGTTTTTCGATAAATGTACCCAAGTCTCACCTGGTGCCCTCACAGCGCAACCTGTTCATAGGTGCGGTACTGGACACAACCGTATGTCGTGCATTCCCTCCCCCTCAAAGAATTCGCGACATACGGGAGATGATTCCTTTATTTTACAATGGAGCGGTCGTTCCAGTCCTGAAGGTCCTTCGCCTACTCGGTCTGATGGCTTCATGCATTCTGTTGGTCAACCGTGCACGCTGGCACATGAGGGCACTCCAGTGGTGCCTCCGCAGGCAGTGGTATCAGCACAACGGAGATCTCGGGGAGTCAGTGAGGATCTCCAGGGAAGCTGCAGCGGATCTGTCTTGGTGGAGCGTGGAAGGCAATCTGTCACAAGGAAAGCCTTTTCAACTTCCTCCAGCGGTGGCCACAGTGATAACGGATGCATCCACTCTCGGGTGGGGTGCTCATCTGGGAGACCTGGAGGTCAAGGGTCTTTGGTCTCCAGAGGAAAGGTTGCTTCACATCAACCTTCTAGAATTGCGGGCGATACGTTTGGCGCTCAAGGCCTTCCTCCCTTCCCTTCGCGGTCAGTCAGTCCAGGTCCTGACGGACAACACGACCGCGATGTGGTACATCAACAAGCAGGGAGGAGTGGGGTCGCAGGGTCTCTGCAGAGAGGCTCTGCGCCTCTGGTCCTGGGTTCAGGACCATCAGATTTGTCTGATGGCAAATCATCTGGCCGGGGTTCTGAACGTTCGTGCAGACAGTCTCAGTCGGCAGTTCTCTGCCGATCACGAGTGGAGGCTTCACCCGGAGGTGGTTCACGACATCTTTCAGATGTGGGGGACACCTCGGGTGGACCTGTTCGCCACTCACGAGAATGCTCACTGCCTGTCATTCTGCAGTCTCCAGTATCCGATGCAAGGAGCCTTGGGGGACGCGTTTCAGTTGAGTTGGAACTCGCAGCTCCTTTACGCGTTTCCCCCCATACCCTTGATTCCTCGGGTTCTGAGGAAGATTCGCCAAGACCGGGCCCAAGTCATATTGATCGCCCCGGATTGGCCAAGAAGGGTGTGGTATTCAGACCTTCTCCACCTCTCCTCTCACCCGCCGCTCCGTCTCCCTCACAGGGCAGATCTCCTCTCTCAGATGGAGGGGCAGGTTCTACACCCCCACCTCCAGACCTTACACCTTCATGCCTGGAGATTGAGCGGGGCAACCTGATTTCTTTTTCTCTCCCTCACGATGTGGTGGATGTCATTTTGTCGGCCAGGCGTGACTCCACTAAGTCCATCTATTCTTATAGGTGGTCTAAATTTGTTGTTTGGTGCAGGGAGAAGTCTATAGACCCTTTGAGGTCCCATTTATCTGATGTGCTCCAGTTTGCCCTTTCCCTGGCCCAGCAGGGGCTTGCTGTTGCCACGGTGAAGGGATATCTGTCTGCGCTGTCGGCATTTATCTGTATGCCTGACCAGCCTTCTCTTTTTAAGTCTCCCATTGTTTTAAGGTTTCTGAAGGGCCTTACTAATAGGTTCCCTCCTACACCCTTTGTTGTGCCTCAGTGGGATTTGAATTTAGTTTTGACATTTTTGATGGGTGCTCCTTTTGAGCCTCTTCATAAGTGTCCCATGAGGCTTCTGACTTTGAAAACGGTTTTTCTCGTTGCAATCACCTCGGCAAGGAGGGTAAGTGAGCTTCAAGCTCTTAGTTCCAAGCCCCCATTCCTGACCATTCATGCTGAACGAATGGTTCTTAGGACCAGGGCTGCTTTTCTGCCTAAGGTGGTGACTCCTTTCCACCTTGGTCAATCCATTACCCTTCCTACCTTTTATCCTCCCCCTCACCCTTCCAAGGAGGAGGAGAGATTACACCGTCTTGACCCCAAGAGGGCTGTGTCTTTTTACTTGGACAGGACTAAAGACTGTCGAGTGGACGACCAGCTCTTCGTTGGCTTTGCTGGCTGCAAGAAGGGAAGAGCGGTCCATAAGAGGACTCTGTCGAGGTGGATCGTGCTCTGCATTAAGATCTGCTACTCTTTGGCTGGTAAGGACCCTCCAGAGGGTATTAGAGCACATTCGACTAGAGCAAAGTCTGCATCATCTGCTTTGTCTAGAGGTGTACCTGTTGAGGACATTTGCAGAGCCGCGACTTGGGCCTCCCTCCACACTTTCGCGAAGCACTACTGCCTGGATACCGAGGTGAGGAGGGACGGCCACTTCGCGCGCTCTGTCCTCCAAGATTTCCTGGTATAGCAGAGTGGACACCCTCCTCCGGGAGTGGGGACTGCTGTGGGACTCTATTCACAAGGTGAGGAATCCACACGGCAGATGTATCTATCAGAAGAACAAGTTACTTACCTTCGGTAACGCTTTTTCTGGTAGATACTATATCTGCCTGTGGATTCCTCACTGACCCACCCGCCTCCCCGTTGTCCACTCTTCTATGCCAGAGTTTCTATGATGTGTTATTTTATTGTCATGGAAATGTTTATTTCAAATGTTATTGCATTTGCTTCACACTGTGGGTGTTACCTTGTTTCTATACTACGTATACTGTATATATTTCTACTATCATCGGTCCGTCCGTGTGCCTCGATGGCACGGAAAAAAGGGCGGAACTGATGTCATCACGCCGGCGTGGGCCTGTTATAGGCGCCGGTGACGTCAGCGAGGTCGCGTGCGATGCCGTGCCTCTGTGACGTCCGGATCCACGTCGGCGCGAAGCTACAAAAGAATTTCCGAATGTTGCTGACGCAAGGGGGATATTCACAAGGTGAGGAATCCACAGGCAGATATAGTATCTACCAGAAAAAGCGTTACCGAAGGTAAGTAACTTGTTCGTTTGGTAAGAAAGGATGACAACCAGTCCAGTGCTGTACCAGAAATACCGAGGGATAAGACATCCAGTGTGAGACAGTCGAGTAATAAGAGGGCTGCTGTATTCCCCATATCCAAGTGATGTCCCAGCATTTCCGTAACACCCAGAGATGACCCCTTGAAGGTGCCCCCTGAAAACCTACCAGCCTCTAGTGTGTTGCCTGACTGGCATCTGCCAGCCTGCCAACTGCGACAGATTCATGACCTCCATGGGTGAGGACTTCTGCTCTCAGGAAGTCAGAAACAAAGCCTGCCTGGGAAGAGGGTGTTCACACACCCTCCCTGACGATTACCTGCTGATTAGCATTCCAAGGCAGGGGAGTTTAAAAGAAGCCGCCACCTTTGAAATGTGTAGCTGGCTCCCCTCACAGGAGAGGAAGCCAACCCCCCTTTGTCTAGAGCCCTTTTAGCACCTGTGTAGGTGAGAAAATTAGGTAGGCGTGCCCACCCCCCTGGCTAGTACCACTCCTATGGTGAAGTGGACACGACTTTTCAGAGTTAGCCGTCTTGGTGATGGCAAACGTAGGAATTCTAGGACATTGTTATGCCCACTTCCCACAGGAAGTGATCATATAGGGCGGCATAGTGACCCCAGGGGTTAGTAGCCCATTGGTTCATAACCTATACTCTCCCAGATTCAGTATTTAGAGGACCTCTGGCTCCAGAGAAACCGATTATGCTGACCTGAAAGAAGACAGACGTGAAAAGTCGTAAAGAGCAAGAACTGAAGCCCCAGCCACTGACCTGCTGGCCGGCCTGCCTGCTGCCTTCGATGATTGCGCCAAAGGACAACTTGCCCTGCAGCTGCTGAGTCCCCAAAGCCCATGAGACCTCTCAGCACTTCACCCAGGAACCAAGAACTCCTGAGAAGTAGCAGACCTCCTTACCTGTAGCCTCTCAAAGACTTCGGAGTGGTCTCGTGACCGCAGAAACCCAACGTCTGAAGGCTCCACTGCACCCGTCGCTCCAAGACCTTGTTGATGTGGGCCAACATTGTTCGCATGGTCACTCAGCCCCCCAGAGACAGTCTGCATGGTTTCACCCCCAGTGACCTCTCTGTCGCCTGCAGCCTCTGCATGCCCAGGCCCCCTCTACTGCGACTGCTCTCGGGAAGGAAACCCTGATGCCTAAAGACACCTCTGCACCGCTCACCCCTGGGCTTTGGAGAATACTATCAAAGGTGTGCCTACATCCACTAGCATCATGAGGCGTGAGACCTCCTCTTGGTTCAGACTGACTGGCCTCCCAGTCAATTCCTTCAGCTCATATGCGAAGACCAATCCCCACATAGTAATATTGGGCGCCCAACGCTATTTTGCACCCCTGCTCCATGCTGCCCTAGTGCTGCCGCTGGTGGCGGTGTTCTGCTGGTGCTTCCTTGGACCTTGCCAGTCACTCCTCTTTTTTCTCGCATACTGGTCCCGTAAGTCGCTATATTCTCCCTGAATGCCGCACTTGCTTTTCCTCCCATGTGTCAGCTTTTTAAATACTAAGGTATGTTTTTTTAAAACATTCACTTATCTGAACGAATTGCTTCTGGTGCTTGAATTATATATTGTTATTTTTATAAATTGGTGTTGATCTCCTTATTGAGTTCTCGCTTATTGACTTTTGTTGTGTTTTTGTGAATGTCTAACACTCTCCTCTGATAGAAGCATAAGGCTGCTCAACCACACTGCCCCCTAGAAGAGCATCTTGGGGTTGCTAGAGCAAGCTCCTGCCCACTTATAAGTGAACCCCTGAACTCTGCACAATATATCTAATTTTGCTGTGTCGTATAAAGATCCAGCTTCCTGCAAGGCCACCTGCTTCCATTTAGTGCTCCTACTCATCTGAAAGAGACACGTTAGGGATAGATTCCTTACCTTAGAATATCCCCAGGAGTCAGACTGGATCCGGAAAATTTAGCACAGCAATACCCCTGCGCGCGGCAGGCGTCGTCCGCGTCCGTCGTCTGTCGTTGGTGCCGGAATGACGTCGTCTGAGTACTTAGACGCCGCCCATGCGCGCTGACGTCAGTTCTTCTTTTTTCCACGCTAGCTAGCGCAGATCCGTAGAAGCTCTACCCCGAAGTAATTTTTTTACTAAACTTTTTGATCTTTTTGATCATTTCTCTACTCGAGGCTTCGACTCCGGTGCCGGTAGGGATGCCCGGGTTCAAACCCTGTTCCAAGTGCGACCGACTAATGTCGGTTTCCTGCCCACATCGCCGGTGCCTAAAGTGCTTAGGCCTCGACCACGACGACCGCACCTGCTCCGACTGCCGGGCCCTGACGTCTAAAGCTAGGCGGGAGCGGTCCCGCAAGCGACTCGAGCTCCGGGAGTGGACATCTGTAGTCGGGATCCAAGTCCTCAGGTAAGAGGCGCGAGAGGTCGGAGAGACGTCATTGTTCCTCCGACCCACCCCGACGCTCGCACGATGCGGCCGGGGGTTCGGGTGACACCACCCACGCAGCTCCGACGGAGTCGCAGGCGTCGCCGCCTGCCCCACACCTTCGGGTCCCTGGGCATGACGCGACGCCAGCGGAGGTCGAGCGGTACCTCATGGCCATGAGGTCCCTCCCTCCGCCGCCGGGTCCCGTGGCGCCTCCGGGCCCAACGGCCCCGGCTGGAGGGCCTAGCGGGTCGGCTGCTTCGGCTCAGACGCAGTCGGGTGCTTCGGCCCCGGCGCCGCTGCCGACTTCGGTCCCGGCGCCGCAGGCCCTCACTGGATCCACTTCCGGATCCGGGTCGTCAGCGGTCGACCTCACGACCTCACCGGCCCGCAGGTGTCGCCCCCGGCGCTCACTGTGGACGTCATCCCCAATCTTCCCTTCGGTCCGGATCTGGCGCCGGAGCGGCGCCGCTTCCGACTGCCTTTGGAGATTTATATTTCCACGAGACGTCCCCGTCTGATGATCCTGCTCTGCAGGAGATGGGTGACGAAGGTGATTGGGAGGGGTCCGTTGACCCTCTGGCACGAGACTGCCAGTCTCCACAGGACTGGACATATGAGCTAGGGGAGGCCAGTGGTATTGACACTTCGCCAGACACTGGATTTGTCTCCCCTCCCACCGTGGCTACGGAGGAGGGGGCTGCTTACAGTGTAGTGTTGACGAGGGCGGCCAAGGCCTTAAACCTTGAGCTCCCCGTCGCGGCCGTGAGGACTAACCTCCTCACTGAGGTCCTTAAACCGCAAGCAAGCTCCAATGAGCCTCTGCTGCTGTTTAATGAGGCCTTGTGTGACGTTCTTGTGGGCACTTGGTCCAAGCCTGCCACAGGTCCGCCTGTGGATAGGAACGTGGCCAGACTCTACCGCCCGACCACGGGCGACCCTTGCTTTTTGTCCACCTATCCCACCCCCGAGAGCCTGGTCATCCAGGCCTCCACTTCCCAGACCGCATTCCCGACGGCTCCGCCCGATCGGGAATCCAAGAGATATGAACAATTCGGGAAGAAAGTGTTCTCGTCCCTGAGTTTGGCACTGCGGTCTGTCAATACCGCATGTCTCTTGG
Organism: Lissotriton helveticus; assembly: GCF_964261635.1. Taxonomy (NCBI): domain Eukaryota; kingdom Metazoa; phylum Chordata; class Amphibia; order Caudata; family Salamandridae; genus Lissotriton; species Lissotriton helveticus. Next base: position 1,504,908,958 of record NC_136069.1, on the reverse strand, counting down.
GCCGCTACACCCACACCCTGTGGGACACGGTCGCGGAAGTGCTGCCACAATGTCTGGGCTAAACTCGACCAAGCCCTTGTGGAGGGCCGAGATGCAGCACGATATTCCATCCGGTGTTTGCTGGATACCACAGACTCACTGGGCAGGGCTATGGTAACGACGGTGGCGGTTCGACGCCACGCCTGGTTGAGGTCCGCCAACTTTATGGCCGATGTCCAGGCCACTCTTCTGGATATGCTGTTCGATGGCCGTCGCCTCTTTGGCGACAAGGCAGACCATGCGCTTGAGCGTTTTAAGGACTCCAGGGCTATGGTCAAGTCCTTGGGCCTCTCTGCCACACGCCAGCAATCGGGTGCCTTTCGCTCCTTTCGTGGCCACGGAAGGGGCGCCCCCACACGTGCTGCCAGCCACGCACCGCAGAATGTTCAACAGCGCGGTGGCGGCCGTAGAAACCGCCGTGGCGGCGGTCGGGGACAACGGCGAGGCCTGTCCACACCTCCCTCCGCAGAAACTGCCTCCAAACCTTCCTAGTCCGTGTTTTCAGGCTCATGTGACGCCAGTGGGGGGCAGGGTTCGCCATCACCTCTTCCACTGGCGCACTGTCACGTCGGACAGGTGGGTGCTGCAAATCGTCCGAAGGGGCTACTCCCTCCCCTTCGAGGCGACCCCTCCAGCCATGCCACCGCAATTCCACCGCGTGTCTGGGGATCACTTGCAACTTCTGCAAGAGGAAGTCACGGCCCTCTTGGCCAAGGGGACCATCGAGCTCGTTCCTGGGCCAGAAGTAGGGTGTGGTTGTTACTCCCACTACTTTCTGGTACCCAAGAAGGGCAAAGGGGGCCTACGCCCTCTCTTGGACCTACGGAACGTCAACGGCTTCCTCCGGAAGGAGAAGTTCAAGATGCTGACTTTGGCTAAGGTCTTCGCTTCCCTGGACCCAGGAGACTGGATGGTAGCGTTGGACTTGCAGGACGCTTATTTTCACATCCCCGTCCTGCCGGCCCACCGGCGTTACCTGCGGTTCACGGTAGGCCACGAGCACTTTCAGTTTACCGTGCTCCCCTTCGGCCTTACCAGCGCCCCACGGGTGTTCACGAAAGTGATGGCGGTGGTCGCAGCTCATCTGCTCAGGTTAGGGGTGTCAGTCTTCCCCTACCTCGACGACTGGTTGTTGAAGCCGGGCTCGCCCCAGACAGTCGTCTGCCACCTCCAGACTACGGCCGACCTCCTGCACTTGCTGGGGTTCTCCATCAACGTGCCGAAGTCGAACCTGTGTCCCTCTCAGAAGCTCCTCTTCATCGGAGCGGTTCTAGACGCGGCGCAGTTTCGGGTTTATCCTCCCGAACAGCTGGTTCGGGATATTCAGGCTCTGATTCCGATCTTTCAGCCTTTATCCCGAGTCTCCCTCAGGTTGACGCTGCGGCTTCTGGGGCTGATGGCCTCCTGCATCCTTCTGGTGCATCACGCCCGGTGGCGGATGCGGGCTCTACAGTGGGACCTGAAGTTTCAGTGGGCCCAGCATCAGGGCAACTTGTCCGATCATGTCTAGATCTCGGAGGGCACTGCAAAACAGTTGCAGTGGTGGCTCACGGACCGCGATTGGGTCAGTGGCAGATCCCTCTCCCTACCCCACCCGGAGCACGTGGTTGTGACGGACGCGTCCCTCCAGGCCTGGGTAGGCCACATGGGAGAGGTGGCGATCAGAGGCCTCTGGTCTCCGGCGGAGCCCCGGCTCCATATCAACCTTCTGGAGCTGCGGGCGATCAGACTAGCACTGGAGGCATTCCTCCCCTCTGTCCGGGGGAGTGTAGTGTAGTGTAGGTGTTCACGGAAAACACCGCCACCATGTGGTACTGCAACAAGCAGTGGCTGGAACATCAGGGTGTGACCCTGGTCGTTCAACACCTGGCAGGTTCTCTGAATGCCAAGGCGGACGACCTCAGCCATCGGTGCATGATGGATCCCGAATGGCGTCTGAACTCGGACGTGTGGCGCAAGGTCTCTTTCAGCAGTGGGAGAGCCTTGGTTTGATCTATTCGCACACAGAAGAGAACGCGCAATGTCATCAGTTCTGCGCGTTGGAATTTCCAAGGCGGCACTCGCTCTGAGACGCTTTTCGTCGCGAGTGGAGTTGCGGTCTATTGTACGCCTTTCCGCCTATACCACTTCAGCATTCTGGGCAGAAGATCAGGCGCGACCGGGCCCAGGTTATCCTTGTGGCTCCGGACTGGGCACGAAGATACTGGTATCCCGAGCTACTCAGCATGTCAGTTGATCCCCCCGATTCGTCTGCCTCTTCGGGAGGACCTTCTGTTGCAGCAGCAGGGGACGGTTCTCCACCCGAACCTGTCCAGTCTCCACCTACAAGCTTGGAGATTGAGCGGCGACAGTTGAGGCCATTTGACTTGCCTCCCGAAATCTGTAATGTCATTCTGGCAGCCAGGCGTCCCTCCACAAAGTCGGTATACGCCTGCAGGTGGAACAGATTTGTGGCATGGTGCACAGCAAAGGCTGTGGACCCACTCTCTGCACCCCTTTCTGAGGTTCTCCTCTTTCTTCTTTCTCTTGCCCAGCAGGGCTCTGCTCTGGGCACTCTCAAGCGGTACCTTTCTGCCCTTTCCGCCTTCTTAAGGCTACCTGCTCAGCCTTCCTTGTTCAAGTCCCCCATTGTAAACAGGTTTTTAAAGGGCATCACACACATGTTCTCTCCTGTTCCTTTCGTGATGCCCCAGTGGGACTTGAATCTTGTACTTACTTACCTAATGTGTGCTCCCTTTGAGCCGCTCCATAACTGTCCTCTCCGTCTTCTTACTTTGAAGACTGCTTTCCTGGTTGCCATCACCTCTGCCAGGAGAGTGAGTGAGCTCCAGGCTCTTTCTTCTACACCTCCTTTCCTCTCTGTCCATCCGGACAAGGTTGTATTGCGGACGAGACCCTCTTTCCTGCCCACGGTTGTCACGGCCTTCCACATCGGGCAGTCCAGTTCGAGGCATGTAGGCTGCTGAATTCATATCTGTGCATAGATCGCCGCCTAGTGTTGGGTATGGATGATTGCACATTGTTGTCCTGGAAGAGTCTTTGAAGTATCACGAGATAGGTGGCTCCTCCCTTGGTCTACAGTGCGCATGGGCATCCTCTCTATCCCCAGATTGTTTTTCTCCGCCATTGGGTTCGGATGTACTTTCCTACTCTCCAAGTTCGGAATCAAGAAAACTTCTCAAACGGCCAAAAGGCCTTCGGATACCGCCGGTATTGTTAAGCGCCCGGTGCCGATACACTTTTTACAACTCGGTTGAACTCCAGTCGTCGAATCGGGCCGTGAGGCCTTCTCGACACCACGTGGACCGACCGTCGATAGAACGAAGTCCATTCAAGTACTGCCCTCAGTGCAACTCGAAATTTCCGCGCACAGACAAACATCCAGCGTGCAACAAATGCCTATCTCCAGATCACAAAGAAGATAGTTGCCTAGCCTGTGCCCAATTCCGATCAAAAAAGACTATTCGGAATAGATGGGCGGCAAGGCTAGAAATGCAACGATTGGTGCCGGAGCCCGATAACATCTTCGGGGACGAAGACGATCTAGCAAGTGCCGAAGACTCAGACCGAGACGACGGACAATACTCTGAGCCCGACTCCGAATATTACCCCGAAGAGGGAGAACTAATCGTCGATCTCGAGGACTATGATCAGGACATCGTAGCAGTTGAAGACGACTCCGATGACGGCGAGGGGTGAACCGTGAGTACACCGCCCCATATAGACACTACACCTCTATCAGAGACTCAGGTCAAGGCATTAAGGCAGGCCTTAACCGAGACCAACAACCTCGTTCTACAGCCCCGCCATACCGCCCGGCTAAGAACATATCGAAAGAGCCCTCTGAGACACGTCATACAACATCGGTTCCATCAAAACCGAAACTTGTCGACAATAGTCTTCGGACTGAATTACGTGGACCCGAAGGTATCGAAGCCTAAAGGCGTCGAAGCCTAAAGGCGTCGACCCGAAGGCCACAGTACCCTCGAAACCAAAAACTGTTGAGTCGATATCGAAGACAAAAGCTGTCGAGTCGAGCTCCAAACCAAAGGCCGTCGAGTCAACCTCAAAGCCAAGACGCGTCGATTCGACGCAAAAGCACGTCGAATCGACCCCCAAAAAACACGTCGAATCGAGCAAATCGGCCTCCGGTATCGACAAAGGGAACAAACCATCGACGACAAAACAAGGCCTACGCCCAACACTAACGTCCAACCGAAGGTGGACGAAAAGAAATCGGTCGAGCCGAAGTCCATCGACCCGAAAAACGGCGTCAAACCGAAACAGCAGGCTCCAAAACAACAAAAAGACACTCGAACCGACAACATCGCTCGGTCCGAAAAAAGTTGTGAAGCCAGCAGAGGTCGTTCAACCAACAAAACCCGTTGAAAAACAACCAAAAGCGATACAAATACCTAAAACGGTCAAGGTACCAAAAACCATCGACCCGAAGAAACAAAAACCAAAGGTTGTAACACCAAAACAAAGGAATGTTGAAGAGGAGCTTCTTCACCCAGATCCCTCCACAGAGAACCAGTCAAAAATCTCCATTGATCCAATAACTGGTAAAGTGACTGTGTATACTAAAAAGAAAAGGTCTCTACCAACAAAAGACATTTCCAGAATCCCCTTAAAGAAAAAGTGAGACTGCGCTACCTCTCCTATCCTCTTTGAACCTATCACTTATGCTATGCCTACTACTCCTTATAACCCAACCTCACCAACACGCTCGGACTACAACCCCGATGAAGATCAGGACGCAGATGTAGGTTTTGGGTATCCACAAATCCCAAATACAGACCCATACACACAGCCATAGGGTACAGGAGGGGAACCAGACAATGAAGGGATCCTGCCCATTACAGACCCTGCAGTATACCCTACTAAGCCATCACCCACAGAGGATACAGTTGCATTTAATTCTCTGTTGGATAGAGCAGCAACCTACCACAATGTAGATATGCACTCTGATGCTATTGAGGAAGATTTCCTCTTTGATACACTCACAACATCTAAAAGACACGTTAAAACACTCCCAATGCTAAAAGGGGTGTTAAAACCCGCAGGTGACATTTTTAAGGACACTGCTAGGGCCCGGGTCATAAACAATAGAATTGAGAAAAAATACAGAGCTGCACCTATAGATCCTACATACATCAAAGGACAGCTACCCCTAGATTCCTTAGTGGTATCAAATGCACGTAAGCGTGCAAACTCACAGACTACTGGTGAGGCTGCACCTCCAGACAAGGAATCTAAGATATTTGAGGCATCAGGCAAAAGAGTGGCGGCCCAGGCAGCAAACTTCTGGAGAATAGCCAATACACAGGCCTTGCTAGCCAGATATGATAGGGCGCACTACGACAGTTTGGAGGATATTCTCCAACACTTACCTGATCCCTACAAACAGCAGGCAGATGAACTTATACAAGAGGGAAAGCTCATCACCAATGCATCCATTAAGTGTTCACTAGACGCTGCGGACACAGCTGCCAGATCCATCAATACCAGCGTGCTAATAAGGCGACACGCATGGCTTCTTATATCAGGCCTTAAGAATGAAGTCCAATCTACAATTCTTAATCAGCCAATTAACCCAGACTTTATTTGGTCCACCAGTTGATTCAATTCTGGACAAAATGAAAAAGGATGCAGAAACAGCAAAATCTATGGGAGCTCTCCAGTCCCTTTCGTCGCTCCAATTATAGAAGAGGAGCGTGAGGAACATCACAGCAATCCTCCAACTACAAAACTAACGCACAATCCACATATAACAAGAATACCAGCAGGGGTGGTTATAGAGGAAACAATACCAAAGGCAGAGGTCGTGGAGGCAATGCAAATAGATCCTCCACTAACACAAAGCAGTGACTTCCTGACACTCACCCCAGACCACATAACACCAGTCGGGGGAAGAATACTACAATTTCAACAAGTCTGGTTAAATATCACCACAGACAAGTGGGTCAGGCATATTATCCAACATGGCTATTGCCTAGAGCTCACCTCAACTCCACCCAACATAAAACCCGTGCGCCGTCCTATGTCACAGGAACATATAAAGTTGCTTCAGCAAGAGGTCATCAGTATGTTGCAAAAGGGGGCCATAGAACCAGTCCCACTGCAACATCAGGGAACAGGAGTATACTCCCTATACTTCCTAATTCCAAAGAAGGACGGGTCTCTCAGACCAATATTGGACCTCAGGCCCCTCAACCTCTACATTCTGTCGGAGCATTTTCACATGCTCACTATCCAGCAAGTCTTACCATTGCTTCAACAGGGAGACTTCCTAGCAACTTTAGACCTCAAAGATGCATACTTTCATATACCAATACACCCTGCTCACAGAAAGTATTTGAGGTTCACCATTCAAGGGCAACACTACCAATTCAAACTCCTGCCATTTGGGGTGACAGCAGCTCCAAGAGTGTTCACCAAATGTCTAGCTACAGTAGCGGCACATCTCAGAAGGCAACACATTCACGTGTACCCTTATTTGGATGACTGGCTAATACACGCGCCAACAGCCCAGCAATGTGCTGACATGTCAAAGACCATACACCTACTGCACAGTTTAGGATTCTCACTAAACTACCCAAAGTCACACCTACAACCCTCCCACGTCCAACAGTACCTGGGAGCGACAATAGATACACTGTCAGCAAAAGCATATCCCAACACAGCACGGGTCCAGGGAATGCAGACGCTAATACAAAAGTTCAGACCCCAACACTCACTACCAGCTCGAGTGTTAATGCAGCTAATAGGCATGATTGCCTCGTGCATATTCATAGTCCCTCATGCCAGACTACATATGCGTCCGCTACAAGAATGCCTAGCAAGGCAGTGGAACCAGGCTCACGGGCAACTAAAAGACCTAGTGTTGGTGACCAGTCGTGCATACAACTCTCTGCATTGGTGGAATCCACAAAACCTTTGCAAAGGTTGACTGTTCCATGAGCCTGTCCCACAAATAGTGTTAACAGCGGACGCATCTCTACTAGGATGGGGAGCCCATGTCCTACACTACACAGTGCAGGGACTCTGGACTGTACAGCAAAAGAAAATGCATATCAATCTCCTAGAATTGATGGCCATCTTTCTAGCCCTAAAAGATTTTGCGAAACACTTACGCAACAAAGCTGTGCTGATCCGGATGGACAACATGACAGCTATGTATTACATTCAGAAACAGGGAGGAACACACTCACCACAGCTGTCACACCTAGCTCAAGCAATGTGGAAATGGGCCATTCAGAGGAACATCTTTCTCATGGCAGAACACCTCCCAGGCAAGGACAACCAAGTGGCAGACCTCTTAAGCAGGCACAGCCAACAGATGCACGAATGGGAAATTCACCCCAAAGTGCTCCAACCATTCTTCCGGAAGTGGGGACACCCGGAAATAGATGCGTTTGCCACAAGTGAAAACGCAAAATGCCAGTACGTTACCGCCAGGTTCCCACATCCGCAGTCGCAAGGCAATGCGATATGGATGAACTGGTCAGGCAAATTTGCGTACGCTTTTCCCCCTGCTCCACTAATACCGCTGGTGGCACGCAAAATGCGCCAACATTCGCTGACGCTAATCCTAGTTGCTCCCACGTGGGCGACACAACCATGGTACACGACGTTCCTAGAACTGTCAGTGGTGCCTCATCAAAGGCTACGACTAACACCCAGTCTTCTAACGCAGAACCATGGTGAAATCTAACACCCAGATCTCCAACAGCTGAACCGAGCGATCTGGCTCCTGAAATCCTAGAATTTGGATACCTCAACTTGCCCCCAGACTGCATGAATATTATCAAAGAGGCAAAGAAACCCACTACCAGAGCATGCTATGCAGCAAAGTGGAAACGTTTCGTCATTTAATGTAATAACAATGACATTAACCCGCTTGATGCTTCCACTCAAAATCATTTGCTTCCTATTGCACCTCCAACGGTGCAATTTAGCTTTTTCGTCCATCAGAATACACCTAGCTGCGTTAGCAGCTTATTTGCAAAACAGACAACACCTTTCACTATTCAGGGTGCCAGCAATTAAAGCATTTATGGAAGGACTTAAACGCGTAGTTCCTCCAAGACACCCACCATCACCAGTCTGGAATCTAAACATTATTTTAACCAGACTAATGGGACCACCTTTTGAACCACTACACTCATGCGAAATACAATTTCTTACTTGGAAGGTGGCTTTCCTCATTGCCATTACTTCGCTTCGAAGAGTTAGTGAGCTACAAGCCCTAACTATTCAAGAGCCATTCATTCAGGTACATGCAAATAGGGTAGTTCTTAGAACAAACCCTAAGTTCATGCCAAAAGTGGTATCCCATTTCCATTTAAATCAAACTATTGAACTGCCAGTGTTCTTTCATAACCCACAAACAGTAGCTGAAAGGGCCTTGCATACCCTTGATGTCAAAAGAGCTCTGCTATATTACATAGACAGAACTAAAACATTTCACAAGACAAAACAATTGTTTGTTGCCTTCTCACCTCAACACAAGGGTAACCCTATTTCAAAATCAGGCATGGATAGTTAAGTGCATACAAATATTTTATATAAAGGCAAAACACACCTTAACAGTCCCCCCTAGAGCGCATTCCACACGTAAGCTAGGGGCATCCATGGCTTTCCTAGGAAATATTCCTTTACACGAAATTTGCAGAGCAGCCACATGGTCAACCGCACATACATTTACAAAACACTATTGTGTAGATGTACATTCAAAACAGCAAGCTGCTGTAGGACAGGCTGTTCTCAAAACTCTTTTCCAGACTGCTGCAGCTAACACAGGTAGCCACCGCTAAGGGAGATACTGCTATACATTCTATGCACGGATATGAATTCAGCAGCCCACATGCCTCGAACGGAATATGCTACTTACCAGTATGCATCCGTTCTTGGCATGTAGGGCTGCTGATATTCATATCGCCCACCCGCCTCCCCGGTGCCTGTCGCAGCTGCAGCATTTACTCTTTGCATGGACATCTCTTACTGTACTATACTCCATCTCTACCACAATGGCGAAAAACAATCTGGGGATGGAGAGGATGCCCATGCGCACTGTAGTCCAAGGGAGGAGCCACCTATCTCGTGATACTTCGAAGACTCTTCTAGGACAACAATGTGCAATCATCTGGATCCAATACTAGGCGGCGATCTATGCACAGATATGAATATCAGCAGCCCTACATGCCGAGAACAGATGCATACTAGTAGGTAGCATATTCCTTACCTTGCCCACCTTCTTTCCGCCTCCGCATCCCTCAAAAGAGGAAGAAAGGCTCCACCGTTTGGACCCAAAACGTGCGCTCTTACTATCTGGAGCGCACACGCCAGTTCCGGGTGGATGACCAACTCTTTGTTGGTTACGTGGGCGCTAAGAAGGGAAAAGCGGTGCACAAGCGGACCAACTCTCGGTGGATCATCTTGTGTATCCAGGCATGCTACTCCTTGGCTAAGAAGGAGCCCCGGGTTGGATTACGGGCTCATTCCACTCTGGCCACGGCGACTACCTCTGCCCTGGGCCGAGGAGTGCCCTTGCAGGACATTTGCCAGACAGCTACGTGGGCCTCGCTGCACACGTTCGCACAACACTACTGCCTGGACAGCCAAGTCCGGAGGGATGGCTTCTTTGGCCGTTCCGTCCTCCAGGACTTTCTGGTGTGATTATTGGTTCGCAGACCCACCACCGGGGTTGGTATTGCTGGGGTATCTATTCTAAGGTAAGGAATCTATCACTAACGTTCAGATACACAAGTTACTACTTGTATAACGATATATCTGTAAGAGACATTAGTTAGTGATAGATTCTTTACCGACACACCAATCCTCCCCGTTCTGCGAGCTGATATCTAGGGTTAAGGTCACCCCCTTTCAGGGCCCTAGTTTCATGGCACCAGTGTTGGTTCTATCATGGCTCTGCGTATCTGACGCGGAAAAGCTGTGTATCAGAACTGACGTCAGCGCGCATGAGCGGCGTCTAAGTACTCAGACGTCATTTCGGCGCCGACGACGGACGCGGAGCCGCGGGCGACGTCTGCCGGCGTGCAGGGGTATTGCTGTGCAAAATTTTCCAGATCCAGTCTCACCGCTGTTCAATGGTAAAGAAAATGCGCCATTGGAGTTAAATATCCCTGAGAAGGAATGGTTGGACCATTTCCAAAAAATTTATGGCAGCAACATTGATCTAGGACCTCCTAATTTAACCCCGATCGACATTCAAGCCCCCCTTCTAAGTTTCACTATTAAAGAGGTACAGAGTGCTATCGAGGGCATGTCATCACAGAAGGCCCCTGGGCCAGATGGCGTACCCGCAGATATGTACAAAACAAACTCAGCAATGTGGTCAGTTGTACTTACTAATGTTTTTAATGTAGTTGGTATAGATAAGATAAGACCTCCAACTACCTGGTCACAGGCTGTTATCATCCCCATTTTTAAGAAGGGTCAAAGGGGGGACCCTAGATGCTACAGGCCAATATCTCTGCTAGATTCCTCATTTAAAATCTTGGGCAAAATAATACTAGAGAGAATCTCAGCTTGGACCACTGATAAAAACATCCTGTGTGAGGCCCAGTATGGGTTTAGATCTGCTAGAGGTACAGAAGACCAATGCCTTAATTTGCACCTTATACTGAGCAAATACACTGTAGCTTCAGGGGGGAAGATGTATTTTGCCTTCATGGACTTGTCCACAGCTTTTGACCTAGTCAATAGGTCAAAGCTGTGGACAATACTCCTTGAAAAGGGACTGGATCGTGCTCTTGTGGATTTTTTGGCACGACTCCACAGTGATTTAAGGGCAACTATCCGTATGACCCAAGAGGGGAACTGTACCTCTTTTTTTAAATCGGGAAGGGGAGTGCGCCAAGGGTGCATTTTGGCACCTATGCTCTTCTCCCTTTATATTAACTCCCTTGGAGAGTCCCTAAAAACTGCCTCTGCAGATGTGCCCTGCATGGGTGGTTCCGTGACGCCGGTACTTTTATATGCCGACGACACAGTACTGATGTCAAGGACCCCGAAGGGCCTTCAACATTTACTTAATACTTTTGGGGCTTTTATGCAAGACTTGGATTTGGTGATTAATGTAGGAAAGTCGCATGTCATGGCTGTGGGTAATTCTAAAAGCAATATTAGAACCCTGACCTGCAACGATGCTGTACTTACTAAGGTTAAAACCTTTACATACTTAGGAGTGGTGTTCGACGAGAAAGGGACATGGGCACCACAAATCCAGAATAAGACCGCAGCTGTAAAACGATCATCTGCTGCTATACTGGGGTTCGCCAAACGTCTTGGCGGCAAACCACCAGAGGCTATATTATCCATATACAAAGCCAAAACCATGGCAATAGCCAGATATGGAGCCTCTATTTGGGGATATAAGAACACAACCCATATCCAAAGGGCAGAGAATATTTTTTTGCGATCTGTTCTGGGCTTACCAAAATCCACACCTGCTAACTCAGTACATATGGAACTAGGGGTAGGTTATATTGAAGATATGTTGTCTTTTGCACCACTAAGGGCTTGGATTAAAATTTGGCTTAATCCCAATTTAACATTAAATCACACGATTATTAAAGACTGTATGGGGCGGGATCGTGTGGCAGAGATTGAGTGGCTTTCATATATCAAGAAAATCGCACAATACCTGGGCCGCCCTAATTTATATACTAACCCTGAAGGCCTACAAAAAGATGACATTAATTGGGCGAAACTGGAATATATAAAGAAAAGAGAAGCCGAAAGAGAAACATGCGAAATCATGAAGCCAACCGTGAGGTCACATTTTTTGACAATAACAACCGTAGCCATTGAACCGTACTTGGCGGTAGTAAACAAACCTTTCCATCGGTGGCTTCTCACTAAATTTCGCTTCAATCAGTCTCACCTCTTGTTGGGTGAATATAATAAATGGTGTAAACCCCATGAGAACGCCCCCTGTAAGTGTGACGATTTCTCGGACCAGGATTCTATCCACTTTTTCTTTTTTTGTCCTTTTTTTAGAATTGCAAGAGAGAAATATATTAAGCCAATATTAAAAGAACTAAAGTTTACCCAAGTCAAACCGGCCTTTCTGTTTTTACAGTTAATGGAAACACCTCTAATTATGTATGGGGTAGCAAATTTCCTCACAATGTCCATTAGGTCTCGTCGAAATATACCTCAGACACTGATTAATTGACCTAGCCTTTGTTAAGAATTGTACACCCAGTCGGGGTATCACTGTTAAATGATTGTATTATAGGTTTGTAAATATTACTGTAAATAGACCATTGAACAATCCCATACCACAAACAGTAAAAATGAAATGAAATTTTGTAGGAAAATATAGACAGTGCAAGTATGACAAAGTATTTTAAAAAGTTTTTAAAAAACTTTTGTAAATATGAAATTTGTAAATATGGAATTTGAATTTGTACATAATGAGTCTTGTTTTTTAAATACTCCAATGATCAACTATGAATGTATAGCATACTTTTATGATTTTAATTTAATCGAATAAAGTGTTTTTGACTCTGACTCTCAGTCTGACGCCTGGGGATATTCTAAGGTAAGGAATCTATCACTAACTAATGTCTCTTACAGATATATCGTTACACAAGTAGTAACTTGTGCGTTAGTGTCAATGCACTGCAACACGGACTTCTTGATGCTATCAGTAGTTATTACTTGATTCTAGATGCCTCGAAGGCGAGTGTTAGGACTCCTGGCCACTTCGTAGTGCGTATCTGCTTCACCAAAATATATCTGATATCGAAGAAATTGTTGCATTTTCACCACAGCATAAAGGCAATCCCATTTCAAAAACTGATAGTGCACGTTGGATAGTTAAGTGCTTACAAATATGCTACAATAAAGCCAAACGCACATTAACTATTCCCCCTAGAGGGCATTCCACATGAAAACTAGGGGCTTCTATGGCATTCTTAGGAAATATACCCTTAAATGACTTCTGTAAGGCTGCAACTTGGTGTACACCTCACACATTCACAAAACACTACCGTGTAGATGTACATGCAAACCAACAAGCTAGTGTGGGCCAGGCTGTCTTAAGAACACTTTTTTCGCTTCAATCAGTCTCACCTCTTGTTGGGTGAATATAATAAATGGTGTAAACCCCATGAGAACGCCCCCTGTAAGTGTGACGATTTCTCGGACCAGGATTCTATCCACTTTTTCTTTTTTTGTCCTTTTTTTAGAATTGCAAGAGAGAAATATATTAAGCCAATATTAAAAGAACTAAAGTTTACCCAAGTCAAACCGGCCTTTCTGTTTTTACAGTTAATGGAAACACCTCTAATTATGTATGGGGTAGCAAATTTCCTCACAATGTCCATTAGGTCTCGTCGAAATATACCTCAGACACTGATTAATTGACCTAGCCTTTGTTAAGAATTGTACACCCAGTCGGGGTATCACTGTTAAATGATTGTATTATAGGTTTGTAAATATTACTGTAAATAGACCATTGAACAATCCCATACCACAAACAGTAAAAATGAAATGAAATTTTGTAGGAAAATATAGACAGTGCAAGTATGACAAAGTATTTTAAAAAGTTTTTAAAAAACTTTTGTAAATATGAAATTTGTAAATATGGAATTTGAATTTGTACATAATGAGTCTTGTTTTTTAAATACTCCAATGATCAACTATGAATGTATAGCATACTTTTATGATTTTAATTTAATCGAATAAAGTGTTTTTGACTCTGACTCTCAGTCTGACGCCTGGGGATATTCTAAGGTAAGGAATCTATCACTAACTAATGTCTCTTACAGATATATCGTTACACAAGTAGTAACTTGTGCGTTAGTGTCAATGCACTGCAACACGGACTTCTTGATGCTATCAGTAGTTATTACTTGATTCTAGATGCCTCGAAGGCGAGTGTTAGGACTCCTGGCCACTTCGTAGTGCGTATCTGCTTCACCAAAATATATCTGATATCGAAGAAATTGTTGCATTTTCACCACAGCATAAAGGCAATCCCATTTCAAAAACTGATAGTGCACGTTGGATAGTTAAGTGCTTACAAATATGCTACAATAAAGCCAAACGCACATTAACTATTCCCCCTAGAGGGCATTCCACATGAAAACTAGGGGCTTCTATGGCATTCTTAGGAAATATACCCTTAAATGACTTCTGTAAGGCTGCAACTTGGTGTACACCTCACACATTCACAAAACACTACCGTGTAGATGTACATGCAAACCAACAAGCTAGTGTGGGCCAGGCTGTCTTAAGAACACTTTTTCAAACTACTGCAGCAGATACAGGTCAGCCACCGCTGGGAAGATAACTGCTATATAGTCTATGCTAACGCATATGATCTACAGCTCATATGCCTCGAATGGAAAATGCTACTAACCCAGTATGCATCTGTTCTGGACATGTAGAGCTGTAGATTCATATGCACCCACCTGCCTCCCCGGGTACCTTTTATCTGCTACATTATCTTACTTTGATGCAACACACATGAACATCTCTTTCTATTCTTACTAACTCCATCATCACCCTTTATGGCGGATGGAGTTGATGCCCATGCGCTCTATTACCGTAAGGACTACCTCGTGACTACAAAGACTTCTTCGAAGAAAAACAAAGTGCAAACTTCTAAGCCCAACACCAGATGGCGATCTATGCTAATGCATATGAATCTACAGCTCTACATGCCAAGAACAGATGCATATTGGGTAAGTAGCATTTTCCTTACTGGGCAAAGATGTTTTTAGAAGCTGAAACATACTGAAATGTCCCATATGAAAATCATTGGTGACATTTAATGACTCCTGTTATGTTAGATTGAAGTGCATTTAGGGACTCAAAAAATGCAATAAATCCATTCTTGAGCACAGTAATGAATTGCATGTGACTGTCATAAAATTGAAGCTCTCTAAACAGGTTCTCTTTAGAGATCTTCTCAACTTGTTTTTTTTCTTCAGTGGAACGTTAGTGTGATGAATGTTGTAATATATGGGATAGACTTTGTAACATTGTTACTAGGAAGCTCCTATCCATTGTATCAAATTGCTGAGCAAATGTTTATTTTTCGTTTGAGACAGGAGGGTAGATTCTTGTATTTAATATAGCATTGTCACTTGTTTTTAGGATTGGATTGAGTTTGAAGAAATTGCTGATTTGGAGGAGCGTGCTAAGAGCTTATTTTTTGAGAAGGTGCATGAGGAAGTTATACTGAAGACTCAAGAAGCTGTTAGAGAGAAAGAATTCCAAAGTGTCCCGGCAGGGAGATCTGCTGTGGTAGAGGTAAGTGGATACTTACCAAAAGATATCGAATTGCAAGTCTGTAGTAGGCTTATTTTTGGTGCCACTTTTAATTCAGTCTATTCTGTGTTGGTGACAAATGTTAAATCAATATGTTTTAACTTAGACGGTTTATTTGGACATGGCTTGAACTATTGCCGGTGTTTGGCAGAACTGTGATAATGAAAGCCTGTTTTCCTGGTGATTCTGGAGTTAGTAAAAATGGTTGAATAGTATTCATTCAGTAGCCCACAAGCCAGTGTTTTACTGCCTTGTTTTATTTGCAACTGAAAACTAGAAAGAGTTTGCCAATGAAAAATGTATGATAAATATTCCCTTTGGTGTCTCCATCTGCTTCATTCTATTAACACCTACCTACCCCCCCACCACCCCAACTTCCATCCAAGCTAACCTCTCAAACTCCAGCTGGTGTATAATTTTTCGTAATTAATGGGTTTTAAAGTAGAGTGCAGATCCAAGTACTGTGAGTGGCACAATTTACGCAGCGTTGAGCACCTTTGTATCAAGAATTTGACATATCGAGAAACTGATCTTAATGCGCTGATTGACAGGTTTGACTTGCTCTTTAAGATAAATGAAGCTCTCATGTATAGTTTTATGGGAAACAACACGTTAACTTGAACCAGGCTACTTTGGGGACTAGCAGAGTGTACTGTCATCCCATCTGGCATTAATAGCTGAATCTGTCTGTTCTGCGTGGTAAAGCGCTAACCTTTTTGTAGCTGGTGAACTAAAACTTGCTCAATACCTCTAATATGTAATCCACATCCTTGATGGGAGTGAAGAATCCAATTCATCACTCATTTGGCTAAAGTCATCTTTTATGGTTCGAACATTTGTATTACCAAATATTGTTACTCATCAGAATTCTTGTTACTATGAACAAACAATGTTGACCTTTTTTTCCTGAATTGGTATTTCTCTCACCCTCTGGATATATATATATATATATATATATATATATATATATATATATATATATATATATATATATATATATATATATATATATATATATACATGTATCTCAAAATACCCGCATTCTTCTGTAAAGCTCTACAACCCAACGATATTGAAGGAAATGACTGTTAACATTTGTCCTAATATGTAGTCACCTTATAGATAAGTCTGAACCAGAGAGATTGTGGATACCTTAATTAGTCTCCACTTAATCAGTCGTCTAGTGTCAATAGTTGCACCAAAATTCAAGACTGCTACTGTTATAAAGTAACCTTTGTCTCCTTCTGGAAGCAGAGCAGGAGTATTCAGCATTCAGTGATAATCCTGAACTAGATATTCAGTTGATTTAAGGCACCGTGATTATGAGCATACTGATTTAATCTGCCTCATTATCATCCTTACACTTTCCAAGTGCCTACACATTGTTTGGTCTTATTAGCATGTAATAGAACACCTGAGCTAATGATTTTCATATTTGCTGATATAGTTTTCAGTTATAGCATACCCTGCACCAATTACACTGTACAGAGATGTCCATCAACAGTTTATCCCTTGATCAAGATCACTCGTCACCCTGATTTCCCTTCTTCCTAAAAATTTGGAATTTAGGATTCTGCAAGGTTTGATCTCCATCCAACTAGCATTTCTCCATAGTAGCCAACTTTCCCCACCACCTCCTTAAAACCGGACACGGTGCCTGAGGTATCTACCTCCTGTTTAGATGAAACAAAGGGAAGGATGCATGGATACTTTTGCAGCGTCAATCTTTATGGATTAACTATGCTGTGCATTATTCTGCGGTCTAGTGGTTGGGTCCGGAATCGCAGTCTTTTCTTTCTTCTTTTTTTTTCCTTTCCCCCGCAGCCCAGGTGGGTGTCGACGTCCCACCTTCTGGTGTACTTCCTGTGATGTCGGCACGCTTCCTGCAGAAGCTCCCACCTTTGGGCGCAATCATCAGATTCTTTTTTCCGCCGTTAGGTCTGAATCATCACCGAGAGGTTCCAGAGTTTTGGGAGAAAAGAAGAAGGAAAAAGCTGAAATCTACCGAAAAAGTTTGGAGAATACATCCAGGAACAAGACCGCCGGGCCGACGAAGAAGGAGAACTTCGAATACTTCGACGTCCAACGGAGGATGCCCACACAGGGGGCCCCCTGAGCGCAGGAATGGACAAGACCCCGTTCAAATTCTGGCGCAATTGCCACCACAAGTACGCGCAGAAGGACCAGGACCCGGTTTGCAACCTCTGCCTGCCGACCACGAAAGCAAGGATTGCAACGCCTGCTCAGTCTTCACGCCGAAGACTCTCAGGCTTAGAGAGAGGCAGAGGATAGCCAACCACAGCATGCAAGGAAAAGGCCAACCTCCGTAGCTTCGGGACTTGGGCCTCTCCAGTGACGAAGAGGACAACCGCGCGTAGGGACCAGATGACTTCACGGTTGTAGAGACCGATAAGAAAACTACAAAAGAGCTAGGAGAGACGTTGACCCCTAAAGCCCCGACTGACTCTCGAAAGCCTGAGTCAGACTCGAAAAAGAGTCTAAGTCCACGAAAAGGAGCACTGGCGCCGTACATTTTGACAGCCGCAGCTGCATCCAGGGACAAACAGCCCAGCGGATACTTACAAAAGGACTCCCAGGTGGCGAAAACACACAAAAAAGCCTAGGTTGTCGAAGCACGCCCCCGAAAAGGAGCACTCGACGCCGAAGGAAAAGGACTTGAAGGCTTCTTCGAAGTCTACGTCGAAGAGATCGTCCGAAACGCTCGTCGCCGAACAGGCCGCCGAGATGGAAAGGAAAAAGAGAAGGCTCGAGGCCGAAATAGATAACATCCTGCAAAGGAATAGAGAATTCGACGAGCAGATAAAGAGGTTCACCATCCCGTCGAAGCCAGCGACGACGATAGTCTAAGTCGAGGACGAGGAGGAGTTCGATGCCGAAGAGCTGCCAAAAACTCCTGAGCCCAAGGAACACCAAGAGGAAGAGGGCCTATACTATTTCGAGGAAGGCGAAGAAGGCCAGCGCACGAGTTTGGACTCTGCATCCTCTGTGGCGCAGGACCTGGATTAGCAGGACCTCTGCCGAAAGCCCGGAAGAGGCCGTGGAGACGTACCTTTCGAGGCCTTCGCCACCAGATGACATTGGGATCTACAACATGGTCATCAGGAACGCGGCAACAGCTTATGGAGTGAAACTAGAGGAAGAAAAACCAAAAGCCTGTTTACTCGTAGAGACCCTGCTCCCCACTCAAGCCAGGAGTCAATTCCTCCCCATGCTACCAAGTGTCCTGGACCAGGGGATAGAGGCATTCAAAGAACCAGCAAGCTGCAGGTGTGTCACACCCAGGAACGAGAAAAAATACAAACACTCCTCTAAGGATCCTCCCTACATCCAGGGATCCATCACAGCTGACTCCATCATTGCAGCAACAGCCAGCGTTCCCACAAACTCAGGCCCAGAGTAAGAGGATAGACCTCACTGGAAGGAAGATAGAGAGGAATGCAGCACAACACAGGCTCTTTGCCAACTCTAATGCGGCTCATTGCCAACTCTAATGCCCTACTCAACATGCATACGTACCAGCATTGGGACGAGGTCGGACAACTGCTCAAACACCTCCCTGAGCAATACCAACAGAGGGCAACACACCTGGTGGAGGAAGGCAAGAATATAGCCAACTCGTGCCTAAAATCGGCCCTGGATGCGGCAGACACGTCCAGCAGACTCATGATGATCTGGGTCACAGAGAGAAGGCATGCCTGGCTGAGAATATCCGGCTTCAAGCCGGAAGTACAGAATAACATCCTGAACACCCCCTTCAATGGTGAAACCCTGTTCGACGCACCAGTGGATGAGAAACTCCCCAACTCAAAAAGGAAAATGAAACTTCAAGATCCATGGGGGCCTTGCAATTCAGAGGAATGAGGAGAGGCACACCGACAAGAAGGCCATATGGAAGAGGGGGAAACCAGCCGGGAACGTCACATCAGACATCCCAGCAGGGCGAATGGACAAGGGCAAACAAGAAGGGGGGCCAGCAACCCACTTCAAAGTGACTCCGCACCACCAACCGTGCCCACCCTCACGACACCTCTAGGGGAGGGGCACAACAAAGTCAGCAAAAAAGGGTCACACGGATAAAGGATCAATGAACAAGTAACACCAGTAGGAGGCAGACTAAAACACTTCTTCCAGGAATGGAAGAAAATAACAGACAAATGGATACTAAACATCATACAGTTCGGATAATGCATAGAACTGGAAAAGAAACCACCAAACAGGAAACCGAAAAGAAAAACGCACTCAGCAAAAGAACTAGCGCTACTCACAGAGCAAGCTCAAGAATTCCTCCACAAAGCAGCCATAGAAACAGTACCATTCAAAGAAAAAAACAAGGAAGTGTACTCTAACTACTTCCTTGTACCAAAGGTGGACGAAACACTAAGACCCATCCTGGACCTACGTTTCCTAAACCATTACATAAGAACACAAAAATTCAAGATGACATCTTTTCAAGAAGTCATTCCTCAGATAAGAGACGGAGACTTTATGTCCACCATAGTCCTAAAGGACGCCTACCTACACATTCCCATGAACAGACAGCACAAACATCTACTGAGATTTACCATCAATAAAGCACACTACCAGTTCACCGCCCTGGCCTTGGGACTAAAATCCGCACCAAGGGTCTTCACCAAGTGCCTTGCTGCCGTGGCAGCGCACCTAAGGAGGGAAGGGATTCATGTATACCCCTACCTCGACGACTGGCTCATAAAAGCAAGTTCCTACAAACAATGCAAGGAACATGCACAACGGGTCACAAAAACGTTAACGGAACTAGGATTCTCAATACACTGGGGGAAATCCTCAATGGAACCAGAGCAAGGGAAGATCTTCCTAGGCGCACAGATCAGCACCATACAGAGCAAAGTGTTCCCCAGCGACAAGAGAACACTTGCCCTGCTGAAGGAGACACGTCCGTACCAGAAGGGGCGAGCTCTGACAGTGAGGACAGCAAGCAAGATCATGGGGATGATGGCGTCCTGCAAACACCTAGTCCCCAATATACGGCTCCACATGAGACCATTCCAGGAATGGCTGCAACAACAATGGTCACAAGCTACAGGGAGTTGGGAAGATCTAGTGGTTGTAACGCACGCAGAGCAAGAGGAGATAGCGTGGTGGAACAAGGAGAACATAACAGAGGGGAAGCCTTTGACACCACGAAACCCAACAGTGACCATCACCACAGACGCATTCCAGAAGGGATGGGGAGCACACATGAACCAACTGAAAGTGGACTAAAAGATACAATCGGGCACATCAACTACCTGGAACTAAAGACAGTGTTCATCGCCCTGAAAGCCTACCAGAAACAACTGTACGGGCAAAGAGTGTTGATACAGACCTACAACATCACAACGATGTTCTACATCAACAAACGGAGGAACACAATCAGTCGCACTATCCAACCTAGCGCAGGACATATGGAGATGGGCCATCCCACTCAAAATAGACCTCCTAGCTATACACCTACCAGGGAAGGACAACATGGAGGCAGACTGGCTCAGCAGACAGACATTGGCATCCCACGAGTGGGAGCTCAATGCACAAGAAACACAAAGGCTATTCAAGAAGTGGGGGACTCCGACAATAGACCTATTTGCAGCACACCAGAATGCAAAATGCTGATACTTCGCATCCAGGCAACCAGGGGAACAATCACAAGGGAATGCCCTATGGATAAGCTGGTCGAAAACATTTGCCTACGCTTTTCCCCCGATACCACTGATGCACAGGGTACTCAGTAAATGCAGAACCAGCAACATGACGCTGATTCTGGTGGCACCACAGAGGGCCAGGCAGTCATGGTTCTCACAAATAGTGGAGATGGGCAGGGACCGCCTCACAAATTCGGGAAAAGAAAGGACTTGCACTCCATGCAAAACGGAGAGGTACTCCACCCAGAGCAAGAGAGCCTCTGCCTAGCGGCATGGCTCCTGGAGACAGTTTGCACATCTGAAACTGCCGGTGAGCAAACTGCAGGTGCTACGAGAGGCAAGAAGGCCTACCATATGGAGGTGCTATGTGGCAAAATGGAAAAGATTCACACAGTGGTGTATCAAGGAGAAACTGCACAAGAAAATGACATGGGAATCAACGGTGCTAAAATATTTAACGTGCCTACTCAAATCAAACCTACCGTCTACCTCGCTGAGGGTACACCTAGCAGCGATAGTAGTCTACACAAGAGGAGAGACAGGAAAGAGCTTTTTTACATCACAAGTAGTAAAAAAAACTCCTGGAAGGGGCAAAAAGAATAGCACCACCGAAAAGGATGCCACCACTGGCATGGAACCGTAACTTAGTCCTAACAGAGCTTATGATGGCACCTTTCGAACCCATTCATAAGGTATAACTACAAATGCTCACAATGAAGACAGCCTTTCTAGTGGCAATCCCCTCGCTACGCAGGGTAAGCGAACTGCAAGCGCTAACACTGCAGGAACCCTACATTCAAATACACAATGATAGGGAGGTAATGAGAACTGACCCACACTTTATGCCAAAGGTGGTGTCAAGGTTTCTCATGAACCAGACAATACAAATACCAAGCTTCTTTCAGAAACCATCCACAAGCGCAGAGAGGCCACTGCACACTCTGGACGCTAGAAGGGCAGTAATGCATTACATGGAAAGAACTAAAGAGCACAGGAAAACAAAACCGTTCTTTGTGTCCTTCGCAAGCAGTTTCCTGGGTAGACCAGTAACAAAGGGCACCATTGCACGATGGATCGCACAAACAATACAATTCTGCCACAAGCAGGCAGGTCAAGAACTAGCAGAGGGGGCACAAGTCCACTCTACCAGGAAAAAGGGAGCAACAATAGCCTTCCTGGCTAACACACCCATTCAAGACATATGCCTGGCGGCAACATGGGCTTCAGTGCACACGTTCACTAAGCACTACTGCGTGGATATACAGATGAACAAGGTAGCACAAGTAGGACAGAAAGTGCTTCAACATATATTCAACAACCAACGCTCATCTTCCACCCGGCCGCCACAACCGTAACGAACCGCTACAAAGTCTATGCACAGCATAGTGAATCCAGAAAGTCACGCTGCAAAACTAATATTTTCTTACCTGTCTGTGTAGTTTTGTACCTTGAAGATCTTTCTGGATTCACTAGCGAACCCACCCACCTCCGCCAGAAAGGTGAGGCAGGAAAAGGTGGAAATACAAGGAATACAATACAAATAGACACTTTAAGAGACAAAGTGAAAAATCGTTTACTTTAAGGAAGAACTTGAAAACATTGCCAAGGATTCACGAACAGAACACAAAAACAAGAAAAAAAGAATCCGAAGATGGGGCCCAAAGGTGGGAGCTTCCGCAGGAAGGGTGCCGACGTCACAGGAAGCACACCAGAAGGTGGGACGTCGACGCCCACCAGGGCTACGAAAAAAAAAGAAAAAGACTACGATTCCGGACCCAACCACTAGACCGCGGAATAATGCACAGCATAGTGAATCCAGAAAGATCTTCAAGCTGCAAAACTACACGACCGGTAAGAAAGTATTAGTTTTCCCTGGTACTAAACCTTGTCCTATTAGTTTTCTGTTTTTTCTTCTGTCTTCTCTTCCTGTAAAGGATGTGTTTTAGTTTTTCTTTAACTGGAAAAAAATATACTTGCATCATTTACATGCATTTCACTAAAAACTTCAACAAAGTGCACGTGGCCGTCCACACATAGCTTGTGTTTTGTGTCTGAGGAACCTGCATCCAGCAAGTTTGTGTTTTACGTGGTTCTACGCACCAGACCTGGTTACGTAGTCATTAACACCTGTCTGTACTGGTAAGAACTTCCTGCCAGTTTTGCCACACCTTGTAGTGAAAGAACATATTGGTCATTTGAAGGCAAAGGTGCTGGGCAAATGCAGAGAGACAGAAGCAATCTTACTCGGAGACCCATGAGATTTCAGCAAACACAGCTCACTTATCATCGAGGAGGAGGAGGAGGAGGCTAGCCTTCCAGTGTCCTGGCGGCCCAACTGACACACAGCCCAGAAACGTCCTCCAGTGCTTACAAGCAAGAGGACCATTCCTGGGCATCCATGGCATTGAAACTGCAGTGCTTTGATTGAATAAGAGTTCTAGGTGCATGATTATAACTCCAGTGCAACAAAGTCAAGGGACAAAACTCCGTGCCACTACATGACTCCACGCCGAGGCAGAGCACTGCTTCAACAGTGACTGGTGTTGAGCCAACAGCAAGGGACAAAGAGGCAGCCGCCCACTTGTACACTCCCACTAATAGGCTAAGGCTCAAAGCCCAGCAGGCCTCCAATAAAAGGTTTCAAACTGTGATTGTTGTAGACTCTCCCTCAACCAGAGACAGTTGAACACCCTCACTTGGAGCCAAAATCGACAAGAGTTCCTCCGAAACAGAACACTGAGTTGGCAATGAGAGCACGAATCCGAATCAGCTATCTTACGAAAGCTAGTGGAGGAGCTCGGTGTCAGGCAGAAGTGATATTTTGTTCACCCAGAGACTGGCAAAATCAGTGCCACACTGCCCCCGATTGTAGTTACTCGCCTCCCCCCTGCACCCCCCCCCTTATGATTCTGAAGAAGCGCAGGTTGACTTTTGAAGTATTTGCATTCCACGCATATGTAGGAAGCTGTGAGAGAGTGCCATCTTTGTTGCATGGTATGCCCCCACTTTTTCATGAATTGCTGATGTGCTTTGACTAAGTGTGCCCTGGGCTCCTGCCAGTCAGGTGCCCAGGGCCTGTGTTCCTTCCCTAAAAAAAGTGTATTGAAACAAAACCCAATTGGCATCTCTGGCCACATGTCAGTCCCTGATAAATGGTACCGTAGGTACCCAGGGCATTGTGACCAGAGAAGACCCCTAAGGGCTGCAGCACTTATTGTGCCTCCCTTAGGGGCCCTGTACCCTGACACAGACACTCCCTTTGCAGGCTGAGTGTCCTGGTGCAGAACTAAACAAAAGAGTCGGCATGGCAGACATCCCTGTGTGCCATAACCACAAACACACTCCCCTGGCATACATTAGTCACCCCTTTAGCTGGGTGCACTATGCCAGTGGTGTGGGCACAGGTGCATGGGCCATGTGCCCCTACAGTACCCAGGGCCATTCCTGGGTACTGTAAGTGCAGTGATGCCATTAAGAGTATATGGTGCTGGGAGCTTGTCATTACGATTTCCACAGCACCGTAATGGCTACTCTGAAGACTGATATCAAAGTTCTCAGCACATTAAACTCACACATGCCAGTGTGGAATTTAATGCCAAATGCACTACAAAGGGCAACTTGGAGTTGCCCCCTGAACCTAATCTACAATCCACGTCTTGTCTGAGAGGCTGCCTAGGCTGCCACACAGCAGACATGTTGCTGGACCCCTGGGTAGAGAGCCATCCGCTCTCCTGGGCCTGCAACAATGCACGTCCTGGGCGAGGTGCTAGGTCTCCTTCCCCAGGATGGGCAGGGTAAGCTTCAAAGTCCTGCCGACTTTGTGAGCTTCTCCAGGCCGCTTGATAACCGATGTATCGGAAAGAGACACGTTAGTGATAGATTCCTTACCATGGAATATCACCAGGCATCAGACTGGATCTGGAAAGTTTTTCTGCTTAGCAGTACCTCTGCGCGCCAGTAGGTGGTGTCCTGCGGCTCTGCGTCCATCACTGGTGTCGTAGGCGTCGAGGTGACTTCACGGAGAGTACTTAGGGGCCACCCATGCGCGCTGACGTCGGTTCTTTCTTTTTCTGCGCCGAAAGCGCAGATCCGGATTGAGCACGTACCTCAGTCATTTTTTGACTACTTTTTGAGATTTTTTGTCTCCTTCTCTTGTCTCCTGGTGCACGTAGGGATGCCCCGCTTTAAGTCTTGTGGGTCGTGCCGCTGTAATAGGTCGGTGGCGGACTCCCATGATGTCTGCCTCTACTGCCTGGAGACCAACCATGACTCCCGAGACTGTCAAGCCATGGCCCCGAAGGCCTTGCGGGAGCGGCGTCGGAAGCTGCTGAAGGCCTGGTACTCCTCTCGCTGCCGCTCCGGGTCTAGGGGCCATTCGCGAGACCGCTCGCAGTACCGGAACCGTCGCTCCTCTGGCTTTAAGTCTTCACCTTCAGATTCTGGTAAGCGACGCCATAAAAAGAAGCGTGTTCGCTCTCCGACGTCGCTCCTCGGAGGCAGACGAGGGGTGTGGCTCCTCCGGAGCCTGGGAGTCCCGCGGCCTACCCGCCATACCCGGGTCCGTCTGTGACTCCTGAACAGATGCAAGAGTTTCTTGCTGCCATGGACCGCCTTTTTAGGCCTTGGGCTCCCGCCGGCACACCTGCGAGCCCCGCGGGTCCGTGTCCTCGTCCTCTTTGGCACTTGGTTGCGTCTGGCTTTGGGGGCGCCAGTGGATAAGAAAGTCACTAGGCGTCATCGCCCGGCACCTGGTGATCCTGCCGCCTTGACCACTCACCCCAAGCCTGAGGTTTTGATCATTCAGGCCTCAACGTCGCAGAGTGCCTTTCCCTCGGCTCCGCCAGATAAGGACTCTAAGCGGCTGGACCAATATGTTCTCCTCTTTCAGTTTGGGATTGCGGTCGGTTAACCCCGCCTGCTTGTTGGCCCGTTACTTACACGCGGTGTGGGATTAGGTAAATGATGGCAAGGATGCGACGAGGTTTGCCATCAGGTGTGGTCTGGACACAGCTGATTCGTTGGGCAGGACGATTTTCACGACTGTGGTGATGCCTGGTTGCGGTCTACCGGATTTTCGCCCGATGTCTAGAGCTCGCTCATGGACCTGCCCTTTGATGGCTCTCGCCTCTTTGGCGACAATGCTGACAATGCCCTGGAGCGCTTTAAAGACTCACGGGCCACGGCCAAGTCTTTGGGTCTTTCCACGAAAAGCCCTGCCACG
The DNA here is from genome assembly GCF_964261635.1 of Lissotriton helveticus. Classification (NCBI taxonomy): domain Eukaryota; kingdom Metazoa; phylum Chordata; class Amphibia; order Caudata; family Salamandridae; genus Lissotriton; species Lissotriton helveticus. Next base: position 1,504,882,708 of record NC_136069.1, on the reverse strand, counting down.
TCTGGGTTTAGTTCCTTGCGTGGCCAGGGTAAGAACACCCAATCACGCTCCTCCACTAAGCCGGTGCAGATCCAACCCCTTCGTGGTTGCGGACGTGGCTTCCGCAGGAGCGGGTCTGGTAACCAGCAAGCGGGTCAGTCCTCCTCCACCCCCACTGCTTCCGCCTCTAAACCTTCCTGATCCAAGCTTCAGGGAGCACCCCATGCAGGTGGGTGGCAGGGTATAACACCACCTCCATCACTGGTGCATAATTATCTTGGACAAGTGGGTGCTGCAGATAATCTGCCACAGTTACTCGCTCCCCTTTCTGTCCTTCCTTCCAGCCATGCCACCTCCGTACCATCGGCTGTCGGGGGATCATTTGGCTCTTCTCAGTCAGGTAGTCACGGCCCTCCTGGCCAAGGGGGCCATCGAGTACGTTCCCGGTCAGGAAGTAGGGAGTGGTTGTTATTCCCACTACTTCCTGGTCCCCAAGAAGGACAAGGGGGTCCTGCGCCCCATCTTGGACCTCCGGAACGTAAATCGCTTTCTCCGGAAGGAGAAGTTCAAGATTCTGGCTCAGGTCCTGGCTGCCCACTGGATGGTGGTGTTGGACTTGCAGGACGCTTATTTTCACATCCCCGTCCTGCCGGCGCTACCTGCGGTTTACGGTAGGCCGGGAGCATTTTCAGTATGCGTTGCTCCCCTTTGGCCTTACCAGTGCCCCTCGGATGGTCACGAAGATGATGGCTGTGGTCGCAGCTCATCTGTTCAGGTCAGGGGTGTCAGTCTTCCCATACCTCGACGACTGGCTGCTGAAGGCGGCCTCGCCCCAGGCAGTCGTCACCCACCTCCAGACTACGGCCGACCTCCTGCCTTTGCTGGGGTTCTCCATCAACGTGCTGGAGTCGCACCTGAGTCACTCTCAGAAGCTCCCTTTCATCGGAGCAGTTCTGGACTCTACGCTGTTTAGGGTTTATCCTCCCGATTAGCGAGTCGGGGATATTCAGGCTATGATTCCACTCTTTCAGCCTCTATCCCGGGTTTCAGTCAGGATGACCCTCCGGCTTCTGGGCCTGATGGCCTCCTGCATCTTGCTGGTGACACATGCAAGGTGGCATATAGGGACTCTGCAGTGACACCTGAAGTTCCAGTGGGGGCTGCATCAGGGCAACCTGTCTGATCACGTCTAGATCTCGGAGGGAGCTGCACAAGAGATGCTGTGGTGGCTCCCGAATCGCGATTGGGTCAGTGGCAGATCCCTCTCCCTTCCCCAACCGGACCACACAGTGGTGACGGATGCGTCCCTCCTGGGATGGGGAGGCCACATGGGAGAGGCGGAGAACAGAGTGCTCAGGCATTCCTTCCCTCTGTCCGGGGAAGTGTGGTGCAGGTGTTCACGGACAACACCACCGCCATGTGGTATTGCAACAAGCAGGGCGGTGTGGGGTCCTGGACCCTTTGCCAGGAGGCTCTGCGCCTCTGCACATGGCGGGACATCACAGCATTACCTTGGTGGTTCAACACCTGGCAGGTTCTCTGAACGCCAGGGCGGACGAACTCCGCCGCCGGTGCTTGATGGATCACGAATGGCGTCTGAACTCGGACATGGGGCAAGGTCTCTTCCTGCAGTGGGGAGAGCTTTAGTTAAATCTATTCGCCACCGAAGAGAACGCGCAATGTCTTCAGTTCTGCACTTTGCAATTTCCAAGGCGGCACACACTCAGAGACTCTTTACGTTGCGATTGGAGCTGCGGTCTGTTGTACGCCTTTCCACTTATACCACTTCTGCTCAGAGTGCTGAAGAAGATCAGGCGCAACCGGGCCCAATTCATTCTTGTGGCTCCGGACTGGGCTAGAAGAGTTTGGTATCCTGAGCTACTCAATAGGAGCATAGATTCCCCCAGTCAGTCTGCCTCTTCGAGAGGATCTTCTGTTGCAGCAGCAGGGGACGGTCCTCCACCCGAACCTGTCCAGCCTCCACCTCCATGCTTGGAGATTGAGTGGCGACACTTGACACATTTCGATCTTCCTCCCGAAGTCTTTGATGTCATTCTGGCAGCCAGGCGTCCCTCCACCAAAACGGTGTCTGCCTGTATGTGGCACAGATTTGTGACATGGTGCACAGCTAAAACTTACTTTCTGCCCTTCTTTCTGAGGTTCTTCTGTTACTGCCCAGAGCAGAGCCATGCTGGGCCAAAGAGAGCAGTATCAAAGGTTAGCTTTCATCCATCTCCGCCTTTCTACGGCTTCCAGATCAGCCTTCTCTTTTGAAGTCCCCGGTTGTTAACCGTTTTCTTAAGGGCATTACGCATACGTTTCCACCCGTATCCTTCATAATGCCTCAGTGGAACTTTAATCTTGTCCTGACTTTTCTGATGTGCGCCGCCTTTGAGCCCCTTCATAACTGTCCTTTACGTCTTCTTACTCTCAAGACGGCTTTCCTGATAGCGATCACCTTTGCCAGAAGAGTGAGTGCGCTCCAGGCTCTTTCTTCCAAACCGCCTTTCCTTTCTCCTTTCTGTTCATCTGGACAAGGTGGTTCTGAGGACCTTTTCTTTCTTTCTTTCTTTCTTTCTTTCTTTCTTTCTTTCTTTCTTTCTTTCTTTCTTTCTTTCTTTCTTTCTTTCTTTCTTTCTTTCTTTCTTTCTTTCTTTCTTTCTTTCTTTCTTTCTTTCTTTCTTTCTTTCTTTCTTTCTTTCTTTCTTTCTTTCTTTCTTTCTTTCTTTCTCTAAAGGTTGTCACGCCCTTCCACATCGGGCAGACCATCACTTTGCCCACCTTCTTTCCGCATCCTTCAAGGGAAGAGGAGAGGCTCCACCGTCTGGACCCAAAACGGGCGCTCACAGCGTACACAGCAGGTCGGGGTGGATGATCAACTTTTTGTTGGCTACGTGGGCGCCAAAAAGGTCGGGCGGTACACAAACGGACCATCTCCCGGTGAGTCGTTCTGTGCATAAAAGCATGTTACTCCTAGGCCATAAAGGAGCCTCCTGTGGGACTGCGTGCCCATTCGACCAGGGCAACTGCAGCCACTACCGCCTTGTGACGTGGCGCTCCCTTGCAGGACATTTGTCAGGCAGCTACGTGGTCCTCGCTGCACATGTTTACCAAGCACTAGTGCCTTGACAGTCCGGTCCGGAGAGACGGCTGACGTCCGTTCTTCTTTTTTCCGCGCCAGCTAGCGCAGATCCGGAGAAGCTCTAACCCTTAGTCCTTTTTTGACTAAACTTTTTGCTCTTTTTTATCATTTCTCTACTCGAGTCTTCGACTCCGACGGTGCCGGTAGGGATGCCTGGGTTCAAACCCTGTTCCAAGTGCGACCGACTGATGTCGGTTACCGACCCCCATCGCCGGTGCCTGAAGTGCTTAAGCCTCGACCACGACGACCGCACCTGCTCCGACTGCCGGGCCTTGACGTCTAAGGCTAGGCGGGAGCGGTCCCGTCAAGCGACTCGAGCTCCGGCAGTTGGCCCGTGCGGCTCCAGGTCCCACAAGAGGTCGAGGGACCGGTCGCGGGGTCTGAGTCCTCGCAGCTCCGGGAATGGACATCGGTCGTCGGGATCCAAGTCCTCAGGTAAGAGGCACGAGAGGTCGGAGAGACGTCATCGTTCCTCCGACCCACCCCAACGCTCGCACGATGCTGCCGGGGGTTCGGGTGACACTACCCACGCTGCTCCGACGGAGTCGCAGGCGTCGTCGCCTGCCCCACACCTTCGGGTCCCTGGACATGACGCGACGCCAGCGGAGGTCGAGCGGTATCACATGGCCATGAGGTCCCTCCCTCCGCAGCCGGGTCCCGTGGCGCCTCCGGGCCCAACGGCCACGGCTGGAGGGCCTAGCGGGTCGGGTGCTTATGCTCTGACGCCGTTGGGTGCTTCGGCCCCGGCGCTGCCTGCGACTCCGGTCCCGGCGCCGCAGGCCCTCACTGGATCTGCTTCCGGATCCGGGTCGTCGCCGGTCGACCTCACGACCTCCCCGGCGCCCACTGTGGACGCCGTCCCCAATCTTCCCTTCGGTCCGGATCTGGCGCCGCTTCCGACGGCCTTTGGAGATTTCTATTTCCATGAGACGGCCCCGTCTGATGACCCTGCTCTGCAGGAGATGGGTGATGAAGGTGATTGGGAGGGGTCTGTTGACCCTCTGGCACGAGACTGCCAGTCTCCACAGGACTGGAGATATGAGCTTGGGGAGGCCAGTGGTATTGACACTTCGCCAGATACTGGATTTGTCTCCCCTCCCACCGTGGCTACGTAGGGGGGGGCTGCTTACAGTGTAGTGTTGACGAGGGCAGCCAAGGCCTTAAACCTTGAGCTCCCCGTCGCGGCCGTGAGGACTAACCTCCTCACTGAGGTCCTTAAACCGCAGGCAAGCTCCAATGAGCCTCTGCTGTCGTTTAATGAGGCCTTGTGTGACGTTCTTGTGGGCACTTGGTCCAAGCCCGCCACAGGTCTGCCTGTGGATAGGAACGTGGCCAGATGCTACCGCCCGGACCCGGGCGACCCTTGCTTTTTGTCCACCCATCCCACCCCCGAGAGCCTGGTCATCCAGGCCTCCACTTCCCAGACCGCATTCCCGACGGCTCCGCCCGATCGGGAATCCAAGAGATATGAACAATTCGGGAAGAAAGTGTTCTCGTCCCTGAGTTTGGGACTGCGGTCTGTCAATACCGCATGTCTCTTGGGCCGCTACACCCACACCCTGTGGGACACGGTCGCGGAAGTGCTGCCACAATGTCCGGAGGAGGTCCGGGCTAAACTCTGCCAAGCCCTTGTGGAGGGCCGAGATGCAGCATGATATTCCATCCGATGTGGGCTGGATACCATGGACTCACTGGGCAGGGCTATGGCAACGACGGTGGCGGTACGACGCCACGCCTGGTTGAGGTCCGCCAACTTTTCGGCCGATGTCCAGGCCACTCTTCTGGACATGCAGTTCGATGGCTGTCGCCTCTTTGGCGACAAGGCAGACCATGCGCTTGAGCATTTTAAGGACTCCAGGGCTACGGCCAAGTCCTTGGGCCTCTCGGCCACACGCCAGCAATCTGGTGCCTTTCGCTCCTTTCGTGGCCACGGAAGGGGCGCCCCCCACGTGCTGCCAGCCACGCAGAATGTTCAACAGCGCGGTGGCAGCTGTGGAAACCGCCGTGGCGGCGGTCGGGGACAACGGCGAGGCCAGTCCACACCTCCCTCCGCAGCACCTGCCTCAAAACCTTCCTAGTTCGTGTTTTCAGGCCCATATGACGCCAGTGGGGGGCAGGGTTCGCCATCACCTCTTCCACTGGCGCACTGTCACGTCGGACAGGTGGGTGCTGCAAATCGTCCGAAGGGGCTACTCCCTCCCCTTCGAGGTGACCCCTCCAGCCATGCCACCGCGTGTCGGGGGATCACTTGCAACTTCTGCAAGAGGAAGTCACGGCCCTCTTGGCCAAGGGGGCCATCGAGCGCGTTCCTGGGCCGGAAGTAGGGTGTGGTTGTTACTCCCACTACTTTCTGGTACCCAAGAAGGGCAAAGGCGGCCTACGGCCCTCTCTTGGACCTACGGAACGTCAACGGCTTCCTCCGGAAGGAGAAGTTCAAGATGCTGACTTTGGCTCAGGTCTTAGCTGCCCTGGACCCCGGAGACTGGATGGTAGCGTTGGACTTGCAGGATGCTTATTTTCACATCCCTGTCCTGCCGGCCCACCGGCGTTACCTGCGGTTCACTGTAGGCCACGAGCACTTTCAGTTTACCGTGCTCCCCTTCGGCCTTACCAGCGCCCCACGGGTGTTCACGAAAGTGATGGCGGTGGTCGCAGCTCCTCTGCGCAGGTTAGGGTTGTCAGTCTTCCCCTACCTCGACTACTGGTTGTTGAAGGCGGGCTCGCCCCAGACAGTCGTCAGCCACCTCCAGACTACGGCCGACCTCCTGCACTTGCTGGGGTTCTCCATCAACGTGCCGAAGTCGCACCTGTGTCCCTCTCAGAAGCTCCTCTTCATCGGAGCAGTTCTAGACTCGGCGCAGTTTCGGGTTTACCCTCCCGAACAGCTGGTTCGGGATATTCAGGCTCTGATTCCGATCTTTCAGCCTTTATCCCGAGTCTCCGTCAGGTTGACGCTGCGGCTTCTGGGGCTGATGGCCTCCTGCATCCTTCTGGTGCATCACGCCCGGTGGCGGATGCGGGCTCTGCAGTGGGACCTGAAGTTTCAGTGGGTCCTGCATCAGGGCAACTTGTCCGATCATGTCTTGATCTCGGAGGGCACTGCAAGACCGTTGCAGTGGTGGCTCACGGACCGCGATTGGGTAAGTGGCAGATCCCTCTCCCTACCCCACCCGGAGCACGTGGTTGTGACGGACGCGTCCCTCCAGGGCTGGGGTGGCCACATGGGAGAGGCGGAGATCAGAGGCCTCTGGTCTCTGGCGGAGTCCCGGCTCCATATCAACCTTCTGGAGCTGCGGGCGATCAGACTAGCACTGAAGGCATTCCTCCCCTCTGTCCGGGGGAGTGTAGTGCAGGTGTTCACGGACAACACCACCGCCAAGTGGTACTGCAACAAACAGGGCAGGGTGGGATCGTGGACCCTATGCCAGGAGGCTCTACGCCTCTGGCAGTGACTGGAATATCAGGGCGTGACCATGGTGGTTCAACACCTGGCAGGTTTTCTGAATGCCAGGGCGAACGAACTCCGCCGTCAGTGCATGATGGATCACGAATGGCGTCTGAACTCGGACGTGGCGCAAGGCCTCTTTCAGCAGTGGGGAGAGCCTTGGTTGGATCTATTCGCCACAGAAGAGAACGCGCAATGTCATCAGTTCTGCGCGTTGGAATTTCCAAGGCGGCACTCGCTCGGAGACGCTTTTCGTCGCGAGTGGAGTTGCGTTCTATTGTACGCCTTTCTGCCTATACCACTTCTGCCCAGAGTGCTGAAGAAGATCCGGCGCGACCGGGCCCAGGTTATCCTTGTGGCTCCGGACTGGGCACGAAGATACTGGTATCCCGAGCTACTCAGCATGTCAGTCGATCCCCCGATTCATCTGCCTCTTCGGGAGGACCTTCTGTCGCAGCAGCAGGGGACGGTTCGCCACCTGAACCTGTCCAGCCTCCACCTACAAGCTTGGAGATTGAGCGGCGACAGTTGAGGCCATTTGACTTGCCTCCCGAAATCTGTAATGTCATTCTGGCAGCCTGGCGTCCCTCCACAAAGTCGGTAAACGCCTGCAGGTGTAACAGATTTGTGGCATGGTGCACAGCAAAGGCTGTGGACCCACTCTCTGCACCCCTTTCTGAGGTTCTCCTCTTTCTTCTTTCTCTTGCCCAGCAGGGCACTGCTCTGGGCACTATCAAGGGGTACCTTTCTGCCCTTTCCGCCTTCTTAAGGCTACCTGATCAGCCTTCCTTTTTCAAGTCCCCCATTGTAAATAGGTTTTTGAAGGGCATCACACACATGTTCCCTCCTGTTCCTTTCGTGATGCCCCAGTGGGACTTGAATCTTGTACCTACCTACCTAATGTGTGCTCCCTTTGAGCCGCTCCATAACTGTCCTCTCCGTCTTCTTACTTTGAAGACTGCTTTCCTGGTTGCCTTCACCTCTGCCTGGAGAGTGAGTGAGCTCCAGGCTCTTTCTTCCACACCTCCTTTCCTCTCTGTCCATCCGGACAAGGTTGTGTTGCGGACGAGACCCTCTTTCCTGCCCAAGGTTGTCACGGCCTTCCACATCGGGCAGTCTATTACCTTGCCCACCTTCTTTCCACCTCCGCATCCCTCGAAAGAGGAAGAGGCTCCACCGTCTAGACCCAAAACGTACGCTCTCTTACTATCTGGATCGCACACGCCAGTTCCGGGTGGATGACCAACTCTTTGTTGGTTACGTGGGCGCTAAGAAGGGAAAAGCGGTGCACAAGCGGATCATCTCTCGGTGGATCATCTTGTGTATCCAGGCATGCTACTCCTTGGCTAAGAAGGAGCCCCCTGTTGGATTGCGGGCTCATTCCACTCGGGCCACGGCGACTACCACTGCCCTGGGCTGAGGAGTGCCCTTGCAGGACATTTGCCAGGCAGCTACGTGGGCCTCGCTGCACACGTTCGCACAACACTACTGCCTGGACAGCCAAGTCCGGAGGGATGGCTTCTTTGGCTGTTCCGTCCTCCAGGACTTTCTGGTGTGATTATTGGTTCGCAGACCCACCACCGGGGTTGGTATTGCTGGGGTATCTATTCTAAGGTAAGGAATCTATCACTAACGTGTCTCTTTCAGATGCACAAGTTACTACTTGTGTAACGATATATCTGTAAGAGACATTAGTTAGTGATAGATTCCTTACCGACCCACCCATCCTCTCCGTTCTGCGAACCGATATCTAGGGTTAAGGTCATCCCCTTTCAGGGCCCTAGTTTCATGGCACCAGTGTTGGTTATATCATGGCTCTGCGCATGTGGCGCGGAAAAGCTGTGTATCAGAACTGACGTCAGCGCGCATGGGTGGCGTGTAAGTACTCCGACGTCATTCCGGCACTAACGACGCCGACGACGGACGCGGAGCCGCGGACGACGCCTGCCGGCGCGCAGGGGTATTGCTGTGCAAAATTTTGCGGATCCAGTCTGACGCCTGGGGATATTCTAAGGCACGGGTACTCAAGTACGGCCCACAGGCCGCTAGCAGCCCAGCAAGCCTGCCTTGGCGGCCAGCAGACCTTATAGACATCGCACCTGTGTTCTGTTTTTTTAGCTTCAGCAAACAGTGCGGAATCAGAGAGACTTCTCTGTGGGGTTGGGCGATTCCAGCCACAGTCAGAGTGGAGCTGCAGGGGCACTAAGAGGTGAACAAAGCCTCATTAACAAACAAATGGTCTTTTAAAGACCTGTGAAGTACCGGGGTGTGACTGTGTGTGTGTGTGTGTGTGTGTGCGCGCGCGCCTGGGAAGCTGTGTCCGCTCAGGCTGACACACTGGGGGAGGGGGGAGAGGACAGCAGGGAGTGAGAGCCCGGTGAGTTGGGAGGGCAGAGCAGGGAGTGAGAGCCTGGTGAGGTGGGAGGGCAGCAGGGAGTGAGAGCCCGGTGAGGTGAAACAGATAGAGATAGAGACTTATAAAGACATATAGAGACAGATAAAGATAGGGGCAGACAGAGCTAGAGATGGTCAGAGACCGGGACAGAGAGAGAGACACACAGAGGGACAGGGACGGAGGGAGGGAGGGAGAGAGGGAGAGAGAGAGAGAGAGAGAGACAGAGAGAGAGAGAGAGAGACGGAGAGAGAGACGGAGAGACGGAGAGAGAGAGACGGAGAGAGAGAGACGGAGAGAGAGAGACGGAGGGAGATGTGTGTGTATGCCGGGTCTGTTGGCTCAGTGGATGAAGGCGTTCGCTGCAGGGACCTGTGCAACTTCATGGTCAGTTTTTTTTCTCTAGCCCCTCCCCCTACCTCATTGACCCCGCCTCCACCAGTGCAGCCATCGGCCACAAACCACACTGTAAATTCGGCCCCCGAGAGAAAGTATGTGAGTACCCGTGTTCTAAGGAAAGGAATCTATGACTAACTAATGTCTCTTATAGATATCTTGTTACACAAGTAGTAACTTGTGCCTCAGGTCTTAATTGCGCTATCCCTGGGTGCCATGCCTAGCAAACATGCCTGTGGAATAGGTAAGGCACCCCTCTAGTAGTGTGCACTATTATCACCGTTGAAGGCACAGTTGCACGAGCACTATGCCCCTTCAGTATCTGTGCTATTCACAGACATTGTAAGTGCAGGGGACCCATTTTAAGTACATGGCCTGGGAGTTTGTCATCACGAACTCCACAGCTCCATGATGGCTTTACTGAATACTGAGAAATTCAGTATCAAACGTATCAGCACAATAAACCTGCACTGAGGCCAGTGTCTGATTGAATGTAAATTGCACTCAAAAGGGCTTATTAGAGATGCCCCCTGAAACACGGGCATGCCTGGTGTGATTCCTGCATGGCTACCCGCTATCTGCCTCCACCAAACTTGTTTCTGGACCCCTAGATAGAGACCTCCATGCTCTGGGTCTGGAAACAAAGCACATCCTGGGCAGATGTGTCATGCCCCCACTCCCAGGATGGGCATGGTCCACGAAGAGGGAGCTTCAAAGGCCTGCCACCATTGTTAGCTACCTCCAGCCTTTTGCTGCTATCAGCAGCTGGCCCCCACCGGTTCTGATCCCCATCTGGGCACGAGAACTGGCAGGAAAATCTAGATGGCATACTAGAGGGTGTAAACACTCCAAGGAAGGGACCCTTTGGTCCTGTCCTGCACACCCTTGTAACTGCCCTAAATCTAGTATTTAAGGTTAACCCTGAACCTCACCTCTTCAGATTACAACGACTTGCAAAGAAAAATCGAAGAGCCGTGCAGCAGTGGAAGAAGACAACTGACTTGGCCCTAGCCCTACCGGCCTGTCTCCTCCTACAATAACCCTCCTGTGTAGAAACCGGTGTGTCCTGCGTCCAGCACCTCTCCAGAGCCTGGACCACCTTCAATAAAGACCAAATCGGGCACTGAGCCAAAGACTTTGTCGGCACAAACAAACTTCGGATCCGAAAACCCCAGCAAAGAAAACATTGGCTCTGAAGCATTCGGTGCCAAAACACACGGGGATGCCAAAGTCACACAAAAAACATGTTTTCGGTGATCCGATCGACAAACCGGGTCCGAAACAAAACATCCTGGTTATGCACCCAAAGACTGGACATATCACTACTAAAATGACTTTAAAAAGACTTGCTACTACAGAAGAGGAATACCACAAACCACTGAAGAAGAGAACGGTCAGGACAAATCCTTTCCCTCCTCTCTCTTCCTTCACCTTCTCTACCCCAGACTATACTTGTGGCAACTTCACCTGAGCACTCAAAAAAACCACACAGACACAGACACACACAGAAACACACACACACACACACACACACACACACACACAGACACACAGACACACACACAGACACACAGACACACACACAGACACACACACACACAGACACACACACACACCTACCTACACACACACACACCTACCTACACACAGACACACCTACCTACACACAGACACACCTACCTACACACAGACAGACACACACACACACACACACACACACACACCTACCTACACACACCTACCTACACACACACACACCTACACCTACCTACACACACACACACACACACACCTACCTCTGCATGGACACGTGTGGAATGACTATAATGCTGATTCTCCCACTGATAATGACCCGGACATATATCCTAACAAACCCTCTACATCTGATGACCGTGTAGGATTTGTTGTTAAGTAGGGCTGCTACTTACCATGGAGTCCCACTACACAGAGAAGCCCTTGAAGAGGACTTTCTTTTCGAGACTCTACAAAACACACAAGTCTACACATGCTGCCCATGTTGAAAGGCATGACCAGACACGTAGACGACATTTTTAAGGATCATGTTCGAGCACATAGCTTTACCCTGAGGGTAGATAAAAATACAAGCCTGCCCCATCAGATCCAGTCTACATAAAAGATCAACTAACATTCGATTCACTAGTAGTTTCAAATGCACGAAAAAGGGCAAACTCACAGACTACTGGAGACGCACCACCACCAGATAAAGTCTAAACTCCTTGATGCTTCTGGGAAAAGGATAGCCTTCCAGGCTGCTAATTTCTGGCGTATTTACAATACACAGACATTGCTAGCACGCTATGACCGAGCACACTGGGATGAAATGGATTAACTCGTCCAGTTTTTCCCTCAAGAACACAAATCAAAAGCGCAATGCCTGGTTTGTGAGGGGCAGTTAATTTCTAACAACCAAACTAGACGCTACTGATACATCTACCAGAGCGGTTAACACTAGTGTTCTTTTAAGAAGACACACCTGGCTGCACATATCCGGGTTTAAACCGGAGGTTCAAACTTCCTTACTAAACACACCCTTTGACAAGAAACACCTTTTTGGGCTGGTAGTAGACACTTCATTGGATAAAATGAAGGATACTGAAGTGGCTAAATCCATGGGAGCACTTCAGTCTCCACAAGGGCGTGGTTCTTTTCATCGCTCCTTTTATCGAGCAGGATCTAAAACTACTTCCTCACACACTGCGTACACCTAAACGGGCAATAATTATCCCTCCGGTTCCAAGGGTTTCTATCGAGTCAATTTCAGAGGAAGCAAGGGCAGCGGTAAAGGTTCCAATACACGTACCTTTCCATCCAATACAAAATAGTGATTTGCCCATAGTTGCCCCCCTGACCACTTTACAACTGTAGGGGGAAGACTGTCACAATTTCTACCATAGTGGCAGTCCATAACAACAAACAAATAGGTTCTTCAAATTATCCATTCTGGTGACTATCTGGAATTCATCAACACTCATCCATTCCTCCAAAATTGCACAGACTTCCTCCCGATCACCTAAACCTTCTCAAACCGGAAGTACAATCCCTGCTACTAAAACAAGCCAGAGAGCCCGTACCACCTAAACATCAAGGGTCAGGTGTGTACTCCTTTTACTTTCTAATTCCAAAAAAGGACGTCTCTCTCAGACCCATATTGGATCTCAGAGAACTCCACCTTTACATACAGTCAGACCACGTCCACATGGTAACATTGCAACAAATAATGCCTCTTTTGCAAAAGGGTCATTTTCTTTCTTCTCTACATTTAAAGGATGCCTACTTTCATATCCCAATCCATCTGGCTCACTGCAAATTTCTCAGGTTTGTGGTAGCAGGTCAACGCTACCAATTCAAAGTGCTCTCATTTGGAGTCACCACTGCCCCCAGAGTCTTCACAAAATGTTTGGCGGTTGTAGCTGCGCATCTCAGAAGACAAAGCATACATGTCTTTCCCTATCTGGACGACTGGCTCTTCAAAGCCAGCACATGTCCGCAATGTTGCAAGCACACTTCAGTAACCATTCAGCTGCTTCACCAGCTAGGGTTCTCAGTCAATGTGTTAAAATCAAACCTTCAGCCAAACAAAGTTCAGGATTACCTAGCAGCCACTCTAGATACTCAGAAGGCTCTAGTGTATCCCAATGCAGCCAGAATTTGAAACATTCAGGCGCTCTTTATCAAAGTTCAACCCACTCATTCACTTCCGACTCGAGTGTTTATGCAACTGCTGGGAATGATGGCATCTTGCATCACAATAGTTTCCCACTCCAGGTTACACATGCATCCACTTCAATAGTGTTTAGCCAGTCAGTGGAACAAGTCTCAAGGTCTATTAACTGATCTAGTGTTGGTAAGCGGATGTACTCATCGCGCTCTGCAGTGGCGGAACACAGAACCTATCAAAAGGGTGGCTGTTAATAACCCGATTCCATAGACCGTGTTAACAGCGGACGCATCCCTTACTGGCTGGGGAGCTCATCTTCAACAACACACAGTGCAAGGGCTGTGGAGTCACCAACAAAAGATGCTCCACATCAATCATGTAGAGCTCATGGCAATCTTTCTAGTTCTCAATGCCTTTCAAGACCACCTATCTGGCAAAGCTGTTTTAGTCTGAACCGACAACATGAGGGCTATGTATTGCATACTAAAACTAGGCGGGGGGGGGGGCACTCTCTCCAACTGTCCCACTTAGCCCAGGACATCTGGAAGTGGGCTATTTACCACACAATTTCTCTCCTAGCAAAACACCTCCCAGGAGTCCACAATCAGATTGCTAACCTCCTCAGCAGGCAGAAGTATCAAATACATGAGTGGGAACGTCACCCTCAAGTTCTCCACCCATACTTCCAATCTTGGGGAGTCCTTCACATAGACCTGTTCGTAACACCCGAAAACTTAAAATGCCAAAGCTTCGCCTCCAGGTATCCACACCCTTTTTCCAAAGGCAATGCTCTATGGATGAACTGTTGGGTGTAAAGCAATTTCTTTGTTTTCATGTACTTAAAATAAATTCTGTATCCACGTTGAATGCGCAGTATACAATGACACTCCACTCCAATCTTGGTTTGAACGATATTCCTTATTATAGATACCATACAATGTATTAATCAGTAAATCAGGTGGCTGTCCAAGACAAAAAATGACATACAAATACACATAAGTATTGCAAAGTTGAGTGACTGGTAGAGAGTGGTGATGACCGTGCTGTACAAGCATAAAAAGGTAAACTATATTCAATACAAATACACAAACGATAGACTCGTGTGTCCACTTCTGAGATAGTCACAACAGACTCAAAACTTTTTCTTTTGTTGAGACTCCATATGGACGCATTGACATTAACAACGTCGACGTTTCGACCCTATAAATTAGTGCAGTTTTATTAGCATCTGGGGCGGGTCTTCATCAGGACAGGGGATGAGTAGGACAGCCAGAAAAGGTGGAGAGCTAGAGAGGTATCTTCAGTAACTCTTCTGGCCTGGGCGTCAGCTGACACCCTAGTGCGATTTATCTGGAGAATCTTCAGCTTGGAATGTAAACCGTCTTTACCAGCCGGTGTAAAAAGTTGGGATAAGTGCTGCCTGAAGCGTTCACTTGGCAGTTATTTTTGGATGACGTCCGTGTAAGTTTCAGCGTGAGCGTTGAATGCCATATCCTATCCCACTTCTTGGGGAAACCCCTGTCCGTGTAGACTGCTCGTTCCGCCAGCATACACCAGTCGATATCCCGCTCCCATTCCACAATTGTTGGTATGTCTGGGACACCCCATGTACGGGCGATAATACGTTTCACTAGTGCAAACCCATTAGCTGCCCATAGTTGATCCATGCGGTTATTATCGGTGACGTCCCAGATACTAAGAAGGCAACTCTTGGGGGATAATGTTTAGGCAAACCCACACACCTCCCCCACTACTCGATTGACTGCTTCCCAGAAAGGTTGCATCAAGGGACATTCCCAGATCGTGTGGAAGAACGTACCCTCCTCCTTGCATCTCCTACAGTCCTCTGAACCACCATGGCCCATCCTGACTAATTTTGTGTATGTGATATATGTTTGGTGTAGCACTTTTAATTGAACCAGTTGTAGTCTTAACGGTATGGCCACCTCGCGCGTGGAGGACAGCACATCCTGCAAGTCTTCTTCCTCTAAGTCACCCATGTCAGTCTGCCAGCGCGCAGGCCGATGTATTAACTGATCTGGTAGGTTTTTAATTATTTTCCGGTACGTGAGTGAAATCGCCCCACCTTGCATTGTGTCTGCTAATAGTGTGTCCTCCAGGGGGGGGTAACTTCTGGGATCTCATCAATTTCTTTAATTGCCTCCAGTAGTGCATGGCGTTTTTGTAAATAGCAGAATGTTTCGCCGATGGATAGTGTGTATTCTTTTTGCAAATCTGCAAATGCCAGTATTTTACCATTCTTTATTAAGTCACTGGCTTGCAAAATTCCGATGGTGTCCCACTTATCAAATCCTTTGTGTGAGAAAGTGCCATCTTTCTTGCATTGGTATGCCCCCACTTTTTTCTGAACTGCTGATGTGCTTTGACTGAGTGTTCCCTGGGCTCCTGCCAACCAGGTGCCCAGGGCCTGTGTTCCTTTCCCTAAAACTGTGTTGAAACTAAAACCCAATTGGCATCTCTGGCCACCTGTCGGCCCCTAGTAAATGGTACCCTAGGTACCCAGGGCATGGTGACCAGAGAAGACCCCTAAGGGCTGCAGCACTTGTGCCACCTTTAGGGGCCCTGTGCCCTGACACCCACACACTGCCTTTGCAACCTGAGTGTCTAAGTACAGAACTAAACAGTCAACATGGCACACATCCCTGTGTGCCATGCCCACAAGCTCACTGCCCTAGCATCCATCAGTCACCCCTCTAGCTGGGTGCCCTATGCCAGTGGTGTGGGCACAGGTGCTTGCGCCCTGTGCCCCTACAGTACCCAGGGCCATTCTTGGGCACTTTAGGTGCAGTGCTGCCATTAAGAGTATATGGTGCTGGGAGATCGTCATTACGAACTCCACAGCACCATGATGGCTTTACTGAAGACTGAGAAGTTTGATATCAAACTTCTCAGCACATTAAACTTGCACTGATGCCAGTGTGGAATTTAATGTAAAATGCACGACAGAGGGCATCTTAGAGATCCCCCCTGAAACCTAACCAACTCCCAGTGTCCTGACTGCGTGGCTACAGAGGCTGCCACTATCAGACATGTTTCTGGACCCCCTGGGTCGAGATCCTGCCGCTCTTGGGGGGGACGAGGGACGAGGTGCCAAGCCTCCCCCCCCCCCCAGGATGGGCAGGGGAAGCTTCAAAGGCATACCGCCTTTGTGAGCTTCTCCAGGCCACTTGCTGTACTCAGCAACTGGGCCCCCACCGGTTCTGGCCCCCACTCTGGCGGGAAGAACGGCGGGAAACCCTGAGTGAGGAAAGGTGTGTGCCAACCCCATCCCTCAGGTGGGAGAGGCGAGGTGAAGCACGACTCCGGGCTCCGGCCATCTTGGAGATGGGGAGCCCTACCCAATCACAGCTAGGCTCCTGCCCCCCTCCCACAGGAGAGGAGCAGGCTAGGGGGTGTACCCACCCCAGGACAGGGACCCATTGGTCCCTGCCCTTGCCCTACTTGTAAAGACCCTAAATTTAGTATTTAGGGACACCCTGAACCTTCCTTCCTCAGATCCCGATTGCAACAAGAAGAACAAGAAACAAGACCTGCCGTGCAGCTGCTAACAAAAGGACGACAACCACTGACTTGGCCTCAGAACCCTACAGGCCTGTTGATCCTTGAACCTGCGCCTGCGAAACTCTGGCGTCTCCTGACTCCGGACAGCAATCTCGAACCCCGGAGGACCTGCCTGCCTTGAACCTTCCAAAAGACTGGGACTCCCACGAGCAGTGGATCTCCTCAAACAGCAAGGAACCGCAAATCCAGCCCACTCTGCACCCGCCAAGCCTGGCCTGTGTCCTCGTGATCCAAGACCACGAGGACGTCCCCCCGGCGACTGGGACCCGAAGTCCAGTGCCCAAAGACCCTCCTCGACTACCCAGACGAAGCCTGCAGCCTCAGAACCAGGGACCCCTCCAACCGCGACCAGCTGAGAGTAAGATTTCCCGACACCAAAAGACACCCCTGCACCCGGTGCCCCACGGCCCCCCTGTGCCTTCCTTTGGGGTACCTACCTCTTCTCCAAGATCCCAACTTACCTCTCGAAGTGGTGGGCGCACCTGAAGAATCTCCGTTCCCGAGCCTGCAGCCTTTGTTCACTTTTTAACTTTCCCATTGGAGAACATTGAGCGCCCGACGGCTCAAAAGCACCGTGCACCCAGCCGCCAGAGTGCCGCTGGAAGTGCAACTACTACCCTACTCTACTTCCCCCACTTGCCCTGAGTAAGTGACCAGGAGCTCCTCTCCCACAACCGCGTGGCCTGCTTGCTTGCAGCCACCAACCAAAGGCCCCCTACCCTCCATTGGATTGCATTGGGCCTATTCTCTCTGCACCCGGGTGTCCCTGTGCCGCTGAGGGTGTAACTACTGTACCTTTCCGACCCTGGGAGACCCCTTAGTCTATGCCCAGAACCTTAACTTCACCAGTCGAGTACTTACCTAAAAGCCGATAACTCACTTTCCTTCTATAGGTTAACATTGACTGGTTTTCACTTGAAATTTCTTCTAAGTGTGGAGTTTTGAAACTTTAAAATATTCATCTAAAATCAGCCGAATAACGAATTTCGAATTATTCACCTGTGATCAGGAGAGAAGCTAGTACTGTACCCTTTAGCCCAGTACTGAACCGCAAAAGTAATCCTAACTGTACTTACCAGTTAACTGCATTTTCTTCCGTAGGAAACCATTGACTGTTTTTCTGTGAAATTTCTTCTAAGCGTCGATTTTTGCAAACTACAAATATTCTTTAAAAATCGTACCAAAACGTAATTACTTACCTGTCTTAGGTAGAGGTCCCAGTGCTGAACTTAGGAGTCCAGTACTGGATTACAAAAGTAATGAGAACCTACTTTACCTGTGACTTGAATTTCCTCACATAGGATAACATTGGTTGGTTTTCACTGAAAAGTTTCTAAGTGTCAACTTTGAAATATATTTATATTCTTTGAAAATCCCAACTGTAACCAAAACGGTTTTACTTAACTGTTTACAGCTTATGTCCCGGGGCTGCATCCAGAATCCAGTCCTGTGGTTAGAAAAGTAATCCTTAAAGTAATCAACTGCATTTATGTAGAAAAACCCATTGAGCTCAATGTTAAATTGTGTTTGAAATTGTGTTGCCTATTGCAACCACTGTAGCTATTGTACTTATAAAGTCTATTGCCTTTTTGCAAAGTAATTACCTAAAGTCACTCATATTGAGAAAAGTATATTTTGATACCTGTTGGTTCTAAAATAAAACTACTATAGCTTTTGATATAAAACAATTGGCCTAGAGTTCAGTTCTTGAGTGTGTGAAACCTTTTGCTGACTGAGTGGGTACAACAAATGTTTTACACTGTCCTCTGATACTGCCTTACTGCTCGACCAAGCTACCACTTTAGAGAGTAAGTTTATATCTAACTTTAACCTCTGTCATACCTCTGGAGACTGGGGACTTTATACACACTGTACCGTACTTTAGTCCAGTACATATAGAGCCACTTTCGTACACTTTGCGCTTGCTCAAGTTGCCCAGTATAGCGGCTTGCCATAGGGGTGTCATTTGCTTCAGTTTTCTGCCCCCACCAAATTTTATAGTGGTAGTGTGCCATATGGCCACTGTAAGTGCAGTGGGCCCAGTGAGCTGTTGTCCATGCACTTTTGTGTGCAGTACCTCTCTATACCCTTCTTGACCCATCGACCATCTATTCATCCGATAAGCAGGATCTTGCTGTGATCCATACACCCATCTATGGCCAACAGATAGGTGTGCAGCACAATAATAGCTTCAGGTATCCGGCAGGGCAATACCCCTATCATACAACCCACAAACCAGGTTAGGCCCTGCGATGCGTGGGGGCTTACCATCCCAAAGCAAAGTCCGAAGTTCCCCTATCGATTGATTTGAAATACGCATCCGGAACGCCGTATAGAGTATTTCGCAAAGCGTAAAGGAGCCGGGAGAGAGCCATTATTTTGTAGAGTGCAGCACGCCCAAATAGCGATACAGGCAGCGTTCGCCAATGGCGGATATCACTCTGCAGTCAGGCCAGGGGGCCCAGGAGGTTCGACTCACGGAAAAGCGATGGATCAGCAGGTGCATATACCCCATGGTATCGAAACCCATCCTCAACGATTGTGGCTTTGCAATTGGCAGAAAGGGCTGGTGCTGGCCCAGGAAGTACATAGACCACTGACTTAAACCAATTATGACGTAGCCAGAATATTTGCAGTGATTGGAACAGATTTGGAGGATTCTACAGATTGAGGCGCGAGGGGAGGCAACATAAAGTAAAATATCGTCTGCGTAGCGGGAGATTCAGTCCTCCCACTCATTTGCCCACTTCAATCCCCGTATCACTGGATCTCTGCGTATCCAACAGGTAAGGGTCTCGAGGACGAGAGCAAATATAAGAGAGGATAGGGGGCAGCCCTGTCTTGTTCCACGGCCAAGGGTAAATGTGGTGGACACATGGCCATTCACCACCACCGTAGCGAGCGGTTTGGTGTATAAGAGTTGGATCCAATCAAGACACAACCTCCCCAGGCCCATACGTTAAAGGACCGCTAACATTTATGGCCATTCTACCGGGTCAAATGCCATATGTGCATCCAGGGAAAGTATGGCTACATTCTTTCCAACAGTATGTTTCCTAGAGAGCACTCCGTTTAGCCGGCGTAGGTTCCTGGCAGTGTTAGGGTTGGGCATGAACCCCGATTGATCTGGGTGGACCAACTTTGTAATTATGGGGAGCAATCTACTGGCTAGCACTTTTGCGAGAATTTTGGCTTCGATATTTAACAAGTATATTGCCCGTTGTGAGGTAAGTTCCTCCGCTGGTTTCCCAGCCTTGTGTATCACGAAAATGGACGCCAGTCTCTGGGTGAAATGCCGACCGATTTACTCGAGGTACATTTCGAGAAGGTGCGGTGCCACCTTGGACGCTGTTGCCTTGAGGAGTTCAATTGGGAGACCATTGGATCCCCCCGCTTTCCCTGTCTTTGTCAAGGATGGCGGCCGTAATTTCCTCAACCGTGATATCTACTTCCAGCAATTGCTGGTCCTCTGGTGTCAGTGTGGGGATTCTTATGTCGGTTATTATCTCTTGCACTTCCTCTAGAGTGGCGGTTACAACTAGTTTGTAAAGGTGTCTGTAATAGTTTGCAAACCCGTCAGCTATGCGTTAGTGGGTCGTGCAGACAGGCCCCATTTTGACCATGTACAGCTCTGATCCATCGGTCTGCCCTCTTCTCCTATCTAGCCCTGCTAATAGTTTACTAGCTCTGTCTCCAAGCTTGTATATTTTGACTCGATGTCTATCTTTAGCCATGTCTGTTAATAAATCTTTATACTGTTTTCATTTGAGTTCCAACTTATGGTTTTCGAACTAGTCACGTTTGTCCCTCCTAGCTCGTTCTCTTGCTAGGATATCCTGTTCCAGTTCAACCAATTGTCTGTCTTTCTCTTTCCTATGGCCTATCGTGAGTGATAAGGGCGCGACCCTTGATTACTGCTGTATAGGCCTCCCACAGAATCTGTGACAATTGGACTGGTCCCACGTTTTCAGTGAAGTAATGATCTGTGTCTTTAATCAATGTCTCTTTTATGTGGGGGACCTGAAGGCACCATGGACTGATAGTGAGTTTTCTGTGTTTGGAGGCAGTATTTATGGCATATCGTGCCTATATGGGAGCATGATCAGAAATGCCCCTCGTGAGGTGTTGCACTTCAGTGAAGCGGTGTGCGGTATCTGCTAAAGCTAATATGTGGTCGCTACAGGAGTAGCTTTTGTGAGCAGCAGAGTAGTATGTGTATTGTTGTGAAAGTGGGTGCAACGTCCGCTATATATCAGTCCGACCCATTGCTGCTGCAAATTCGGCCCATGTATTGTCTCCTCAACGTACCCCGTTCTATCAGCCTGGTTACAGAACGTCAGGTTTATGTCACCACCCATCACTATTTTTCCCCTTCCAGTAGGGCAAGGATTATCCTGCTTAAATCCGGTAGGGCTATTTTATGTAAAGCCGGGGATATATGCACTGAGAGGACATTCATACTACTAACCTCCCAGGTCCCCGACACCACATCAAAACGTCCGTAGCTATCTATCTGTGTCCGAATTACAATAAATGGGAGACTTTTCTTAATTAATATTCCCACCCCCCTGGAACCAGTAGTAAATCCTACGTGGACTACAAGCTTTTGTCTCCATCTATTCAACGCCTTGCAGGTGTTCCCCACCAAATGGGTTTCTTGCAGTAGGATTATACCTGCAGCCTGGCGTTTGAAATATTGAAATACCACACCCCTCTTGATCCTGTCTCCTAACCCATTTGCAATCCATGAGAGCATATTCAGTGACAATTCGTCAGGGGTGTTAGCTGCTGCCATGTTGGTGATCAGGAGTTCTTGCCTGCCCCAATGTTCCCGAGGAACCAGAGCTGTGGAAATGTCTCCTGTGTGTACAAAGTGGATACCATGTTTGTGGACCTTTGTGCATTTGATATAGCTGGTGGCATTCCGCAACGATTGTATTTTGTGATAACCTAATGATTTCTGTGATGCAATTAAACACCATCAAACTCACCGTAACCTGCCCAAACCACCCTTCCTCGCCCGCCTCCCTGTAAGACTGACTTGGAACTACCCGCCATCCAAACATTGCAGAGCGGCCGTCGCCGACCCATCCCAGTTTAGTCTTAATCGATTATCTTGCAAACATTCTCTAGATTAGTTCATATACTCCACCAGATCCGGTCTGGGCCATCGCCTGTCCGACTCTTCATTAGCACACATTATGTACGTCCTTGTGTGCTCTTGCACAGCATACCAGGTGAGGAGTTGCGAAGCGCATTTTATTAACCGTTCCTACTCCGGTAGATGACATTTTTAACCACCCCATCAGAGCTCATATTCTTACCTCTAAAGTAGACAGAAAATAAAAGCCAACACCATTGGATCCAATATATGTTAAAGGTCAGTTGCCACTAGACTCCCTGGTTGTGTCCAGTGCAAGGAAAAGGGCCAACTCCCAGACAACCGGAGATGCTCCACCCCCGGAATCCAAACTTAGTGATGCTTCCAGGGCATGGGTAGGCTCTCAGGCGGCCAATTTCTGACGTTTCTCCAACACTCCAGCATTGCTAGCACGATATGACTGTGCCCACTGGGATGAGAGGGAGCAATTAATACAATATTTGCTCAAGGAACACAGATCTAATGCACAAGACCTAGTTCGTGAAGGGCAACTTCTATCCAATAACGCTGTAAGATACTCACTGGATGCTGCTAGAGCAATAAAGACCAGTGTCCTCTTGAGAAGACACGCTTGGTTTCGCATATCCGGGTTTAAACCAGAGGTGCAAACCTACATTTTAAACACTTCCTTTGATAAAGAGCATCTATTTGGCCCAATAGTGTATACTTCACTGGAGAAAATGAAAAAGGACACTGAAGTGGCCAAATCAGTGGGAGCCCTTCTGTCTGCACAAACCTGTGGTTCCTTTCGGCTCTTTTTACCACGGAGGCTCCAATAATACTGTAGGAGAGTGGGGTCTGCAATCCTATGGTCACCCCAGATTTTTGCTTTTTGCTTCACTGGTTTACGACTTTCCCTGGCTGTGGGCCTGCTAATCAGACCCACAGCCTAGTTGTTCTCTCTCTAAATTGACAACCATGTACTTTAGGTGAATTTACCAATTGGTACCTTATCAGTCCCTGTACAGTGTACCTTAGGTGCCCAGGGCATAGGTGTACCCAGGGCCTACCAGGGGCTGAAGCATGTATTATGCCACTCCTGGCTGGCCATCTAAAACTGACACAACTGGCTGCACGACAGCTGGGGCAAGGTGGTGTAATCACCCTTTGCTGTAGATATAGTATACCTATATCTAACCCCAAAATGGACACATATCCTCCTATCAGTCTCTCCTATGGCACGCCTTAACAATCCTGAAGGCAGAGTGCTTGGAATTATGTGAGATGGTGCTCTGGCATGAGCTGAGCCCGTCTGCAACCAGGAAGGAACCAGACGTCGTTGTCGCAATCAGGTGAAGGTGGACGCTTGACTCTGCAGCCATGTGGACCATGAGGTGTCTTCGACGACCAGGATGGAGGCACGAGCTGTCCCACGCAGGCTCTCGCTGTCGGCGGTGTTGGATCCGGATTAGGCGTCAACAGGCCTTGGCAAAGGCAACCCACGCGGTGAGTAGAAAAAGCGTCTGGTGCAGACTAGGAGAGTCCGGGGTGCCCCTCTTTTGGAAGGGAGCAAGGGCCAGTCTGGAGCAACCAGACCAGCAGCAAAGATTTCAAGGTTCGTCGTCTAGGAGGTCACTAGCCAGCCGGCAAGTGACCAGACAACGCGTCGAGCAGCAAACAAGCAGAAGGGCCCCACGCAGATCTCGTGGAGGCTGGAGGGCTGATCTTCGGTGCAGGGGCTTCTCGGTGCTGGGGCTTCTCAATCCCCAAAGCACTTGGTCGAGTTTACCTCGGGAGTCGTGCTGTAAGCGAAGTGCAGGTTCGTTCAAGATGGCCGGTCCCGCGTGTCTCGTCGCACCCACGGATCTCAGCTGTGCTACAGATGTGAGTTGAGGTTGGAGAGGTCTGGGAGTCCGGGTCTCGTCGGGCTGTGAAGTCTGGATCCTCAAGGGAAGACGACAAAGTGAAGCCGCTGGACGCTTGATGGTGCCTGCAGTTGCAGGGTGGACACTCCTTGCCCACAAGGGAGATTCTTCAGTCTTCTGTGGAGTAGAATGTCGAAGTCCAGAGTCTCTTCTTACAAAGTTGAGTCTGTCGAAGTCCAGAGTCCGAAGTCGTGCTGTAAGGCACGCCTTAACAATCCTGAAGGCAGAGTGCTTGGAATTATGTGAGATGGTGCTCTGGCATGAGCTGAGCCCGTCTGCAGCTGGCGGAACCAAGTCCTAATAGCTGTTCCATGATAACGCTATACCATATACTCTTAAGTGCATTATCGACCTCGCGGTTGAATGCTAACTCTGGTATAACATTATCAAAACATGTCGAGTAAGGGGTCATACGAATTGGAATACTACCCCCTCGCCAATTCTGGCGACGGGGGTAGCATTCCACCCTTCTAGAGGGACATGACATGTATGTAACTGTGAACCCCGGTTAAAGTTAATTAGAGCATTGGCATCACAAAATGGATGCTGCCACCACAGACACAAGTCTGACCTCCTGCTGCTGGGAGTCCTTCCAGCGAGGGAGGCTAGGACAAAGCGTTTCCTGCCTTGGGAGGTGCTAGCACCACCCCAGACAGGATTTTGTGTATTGGGTAGGTTAGGCCTGAAAGGAATGAGACATGCCTGGGGCACACAAGGTGCCCTGTGCATACACCGGTTCAAACCAGTTGCTGGGGCATCCCTGCCCCAGCTCTGGTGCGAAAACCGGACAAAGGATAGGGGGTGTAACCACCCCCCTTCCTGGTCCCACCCAGGGGAGGGACCTAGTCAGCAGTACAGCCCCCTTTAGCAGGATAAAGGTAGGAGCTGGTCCCATTCCAAATTAAATTATCCTGAACAACTTTGTAAGAAGAAACTCTGGACTTCGACATTCTACTCCACAGAAGACTGAAGAATCTCCCTTGTGGGCAAGGAGTGTCCACCCTGCAACTGCAGGCACCATCAAGCGTCCAGCGGCTTCACTTTGTCGTCTTCCCTTGAGGATCCAGACTTCACAGCCCGACGAGACCCGGACTCCCAGACCTCTCCAACCTCAACTCACATCTGTAGCACAGCTGAGATCCGTGGGTGCGACGAGACACGCGGGACCGGCCATCTTGAACGAACCTGCACTTCGCTTACAGCACGACTCCCGAGGTAAACTCGACCAAGTGCTTTGGGGATTGAGAAGCCCCAGCACCGAGAAGCCCCTGCACCGAAGATCAGCCCTCCAGCCTCCACGAGATCTGCGTGGGGCCCTTCTGCTTGTTTGCTGCTCGACGCGTTGTCTGGTCACTTGCCGGCTGGCTAGTGACCTCCTAGACGACGAACCTTGAAATCTTTGCTGCTGGTCTGGTTGCTCCAGACTGGCCCTTGCTCCCTTCCAAAAGAGGGGCACCCCGGACTCTCCTAGTCTGCACCAGACGCTTTTTCTACTCACCGCGTGGGTTGCCTTTGCCAAGGCCTGTTGACGCCTAATCCGGATCCAACACCGCCGACAGCGAGAGCCTGCGTGGGACAGCTCGTGCCTCCATCCTGGTCGTCGAAGACACCTCATGGTCCACATGGCTGCAGAGTCAAGCGTCCACCTTCACCTGATTGCGACAACGACGTCTGGTTCCTTCCTGGTTCCACTCCAGTCACTGGCTAGTGAGTGTGAACATTGTCCCCTCTGCTTTCAGGTCCTCTACTTCACCGATCCACCCTTGGATCGCACCGGACATCTTCCTCCTGGTCGCCTGCAGCATCTTTTCTTTCAGGCTCCATAGACTTCAACGCGAGAACCCGACACGACTTCGCACCTATGCACGCGCAGCCCGTGGGTGAGGTAACGAGAGCATTTCGGTGCTCAGGGGTAGCTTGACTCTCCTAGTGTCCAGTTCCACAGTCGTTTTAGTCCTAACTAGTCAGGATTGTCCGTACTTACCTTTTACTTGAACTGTACTGTCCATAGACGTTGTTACGCATACCGCGTGTGAGTTCACACTCTGCACCCGCGTCCCGTGGGCCTCCTATTACTTACCTAAGGTTAGGATAGCGTAGTTCCAGCGGTCCTGCAGCCTCTGGAAGCTCCATTTCTTCTATTGACTCTCACATTCCATTTACTTAGTATATGGTTTGCCGTGCCCCTAGGGCACCATTGTAATTTTGTGCAACTTGTCGTATTTTTCCAAGAGATTGTCATGTGCTTAGCCCTCTGACCTCATAAAGAGTTCAGAGGTGTTTGTTATTAATAAATATATTGTTTATTTTCATAACCTGTGTGGTGTCCTTTCATCTGGTATTCAAGGGGTTATATTGTGGTAAAACAGCTGGCTTCACATGCCATAACGAGTTTAGCCTAAGACTGCTTTTGTCCATGCTACCACTAGGATAGCTGGTCTATAAGGTTGACTTGCAACCAATCACCATAAGGGTTGTTTGGACTGATACAAGGTGATCACTAGAACTAGTGAACATCATATATCAGGCCAACTTCTCACAAATACCTCCTCAGAGACCACCACCTATAAGGGCAATAACCAACCCTCTCCATCTAGGGGTTACTTCTGAGCGGGTTACAGTGGTGGCAAAGGCAGGGGTTCAAACACACGCACCTCCCCCTCCAATACAAAGCAGTAACTTGCCTCCACTTCCCCCCGACCATCTGACACTCGTCTTAGGAAGACTGTCAGATTTCCTACAAATCTGGCAGTCAATACAACAGACAATTGGGTACTACAAATTATCAGTTCTGGGTACTGCCTGGATTTAATCACTACTCCTCCAAACATTCCACCAAAGTCACACAAACTTTCACCGGATCACCTACACCTCCTCAAACAAGAGGTTCAGTCTCTACTGCTAAAAGGAGCTATAGAACCTGTACCACCGCAACATCACGGGTCGGACGTGTACTCTTTTTACTTCCTAATACCCAAAAAAGATGGTTCTCTCAGACCAATATTAGATCTCGGAACTCAATCTTTACATTTAGTCAGATCATTTCCACATGGTGACACTTCAATAAATAATTCCTCTACTGAAGAAAGGCGACTTTCTCTCTACTCTAGATTTAAAAGACCCCTATTTTCATATTCCAATCCACCCCGCTCATCATAAATTCCTCTGATTTGTGGTAGCGGGTCAACACTTCCAGTTCAAGGTACTCCCATTCAGAGTCACCACAGCCCCCAGAGTCTTCACAAAATGTCTGGCGGTAGTAGCTGCTCTCCTAAGAAGACAAACCATCCATGTCTTCCTGTACTTGGACTGGCTCATCAAAGCCAGCTTTTACCAGCCATGTCTTCAGCACACTTTCAGAACAATTCAGTTACTACATCAACTAGGGTTCACAATCAATGTGACAAAATCACATCTCCAACCAGCCAATGCTCACGACTAACTTGGAGCCACAATAGATACTCAAAAGGCTCTTTCCTTCCCCAGCGCAGCCAGAATTAGAAATATTCAATCTTTAATTCTCCAGTTTCAACCCTATCATTGGATTCCAGCCAGAGTTTATATGCAACTGCTGAGAATGATGGCATTTTGCATCATAATCTTCCACCATGCCAGGCTGCACATGCGTCCATTTCAAGAATGCCTAGTCAGTCAGTGGAACCAGTCAGTGTTTGACTGATCTAGTAAGCAGCCGTTCTCATCCCTCGCTGCAGTGGTGGAACACACAATTTGTCAAAAGGACAGCCGTTCATAGACCCTATTCCACATATAGTACTGACAGCGGATGCGTCCCTTACTGGCTGGGGAGCTCATCGACAACATCACACAGTGCAAGGACTTTGGAGTCACCAGAAAAAGCGGCTCCACATCATTCTAGAGCTGCTTGCAATCTTTCTAACCCTCCAAGCGTTTCAGATTCACCTGGAGGGCAAAGCTGTCTTGGTTCGTACAGACAACATGACCGCTATGTATTACATACAAAAACAGGGGGGGGGGGCGCCTCTCTCCAACTGTCCCACTTAGCTCAAGACATCACGAAGTGGGCCATTCACCATCTTTTTTATTTCCTGGCGGAACCTCTCCCAGGAGTGAACAACCAGATTGCAGATCTCAGCAGGCAGAGTCCGCAAATACAGGAATGGGCACTCCACCCGCAGGTTCTCCTCCCATACTTTCAAAGTTGGGGAGTCCCTCACATAAACCTGTTCGCCACACACCAAAACGCAAAATACAGAAGCTTCGCCTCCAGGTACCAACACCCGCAATCCAAGGGCAATGCACTATGGTTGAACTGGTCAGAGCTATTTGCCTACGCTTTTCCTCCATTAGTGGTTCACAAGCTCAGGCAAACGTCTCTCACACTAATCCTAGTAGCTCCCACATGGGCACGTCAACCTTGGTTCACAACCCTCTTGGAGCTATCAAAAGCTGCATTTAACCTCCTGCCTCCTCAAACAGCCATGCAGAAATCAGACATCCAGATCCCAAACAGCTGAACCTCACGATCTGGCTCCTGAAATCGTAGAGTTTGGGTACTTAAACCTTCCACATGAATGTATGAATATGATTACGGAAGCCTGAAAACCTACTGCAAGGGCCTGCTATGCAGCTAAATGGAAGAGATTTGTTATCTACTGTAGTAATAATCACATCAACCCTCTTGATGCTTCCATACAAAACATCCTATGTTATTTGTTACACTTGGAACAATCTGTGTTGGCTTATACCTCTATTAGACTACACCTAGCGGCAATCGCTACATATCTACAAAATAGACAGAATTTGTCATTGTTTAGAGTACCTGTGATTAAAGCTTTCATGGAAGGACTAAAAAGAGTCAACCCACCAAAACTTCCACCAGCTCCATTGTGGATTCTTAATATAGTCCTTACAAGGTTAATGGGCCCACCTTTTGAGCCCATGCCCAATTGTACCGTCTGTCCACTCTCTGAGTTAGGTTTGTGCGGCCTTGCAGAGCGAGAGGAGGACGGTCCTTTTCATTTCTCACACACCAAGCTGGGGTCTCTCCTTAACAGCATTGTGTTTACTTTCGACCTCACCTTCATTAATCAGGTATGCTCTCCACCAGCTTCCTTTGCCCCAACATATAATGGAAGAGGTTGTGAAAGTATAATCGACTTTGCACTCATATCCCCCACTATACCTAATTTTATAACCTTCTGGGAGATAGGGGATGATCCAATGAGCGATCACTACCCTATTACCTTTGGGGTTAGGCTCCCACAGGAGAAAGTAAAGGAAACTGATGGCCCACCCTATCCACTGGAGGTTACTTTAACGAGGCTAAATGGTTATGTGCTCAAGTGGGAGACTCTGAACCCTACAATCTTTCTCCACAACCTAATAACCTCTTGCTTTGCAGACATATCTGTCTGTTTAGAGGAAGACACTGAGCCTAAGGCGATTATGGCAGCTTTTGCTAATATTCAGGAGCACATAAAAAGCCTTCTCACCAAGAGCCATAAAAAGAAGGGGAAACGCGCTACCGGGTGGTTTGATCCTAGATGCACAGCTGCCTTAAAGAACTTGAAGAAAGTTCTTAAGGCCATCCCGAAAAATAGGGTCCTAATCTGTGAGGCCAGACGGGAGTATAAGAGAGAGATTAATCTCAGGAAAGCAACTAGGAAACGAGAGGCCTGGGAAGCTTTGGGAGAAGCGGCCAGGAATAAGGATACTAACCTTTTCTGGAAAGTGATCAGAGCAGCTTATAATACTAATGATACTGAGAACTGTATAGATGTAGCAATCACAGCAGAGCGCTGGGTTGAACACTATGGTAAACTTTATACCAACGGCCAGGGGGACAACATGAATAACCAACGGGCTCTCTTACCCCTGAACAAATCTACACAGGTTCATCAGTCAAGTGACCCCTCAGCTTCCCCCTATCCAATTGATTTGGTCTTCAGCACCCTAGAAGTGGAAAATGCAATTAGGGAAAGCCCTTCAGGGAAAGCCCCTGGTCCGGACTACACACCAGTTGATCTCTATAAAGCAAATTTGGAACTTTGGATTCCACTCCTAACTAATGTTTTGAATATGGGTAATAAATGTGGCTTAATTAAAACCTGGTCAGAAGCCATTGTTGTCCCCATTTTTAAAAAGGGAAATAGGGACGATCCGGCGTGCTATCGCCCCATATCCCTATTAGATGGCCTCATGAAAATTGCGGGAAGGATTATCCTCAAGAGAATCCAGAATTGGGAGACAGAAAACAAGATTATCACGGAATTCCAATACGGTTTCCGAAAAGGGCTGGGCACCCAAGAACAATGTTTAAATCTGTCCCTACTGATGGCAAAATATACTGAGGCCAAAAAAGGGGATCTGTTTTTTACCTTTGTTGACCTTAGCTCAGCATTTGATTGTGTGGACCATCTGCAGCTTTGGTCAACATTGGAGCTCATTGGGGTGGATCCAACCATTATTGCATTTATTAAAGAACTATATAGAGAGGCTGGTGCCAGAGTAAGGTTCGGGACCCAGGGACAATGCACACAGAAATTTCCCATAAACAGAGGGGTCAGGCAAGGATGTATCCTTGCGCCCCTCCTGTTTAGTTTCTATATCAACTCTGTTGTAGACCACTTGAGAATGTTTCAAAATGATTACCCAGTTGTTAATGATAGGCCTGTACCCATCTTACTATATGCCGACGACGCGGCTATTATGTCTAGGACCATGATGGGGTTGCAGCGAGCGGTGAGAGAATTTTCATCCTATATGGGAAAAAGAAACCTAAAAGTGAATATTTCCAAAACCTTTTCCATGCCGTGTTCCCAAAGGAGTAAAAGGTCACAATGCTCGATCTATCTTGATGAGCAAAGAATTGAGAGCATGGATACCTTTTGTTATTTGGGTGTTGTCTTTGGGAGGAAAGGAGACTGGAAGCATGCGGTATCGGCTAGAAGGCTTGCCTTTACGCGTGCCATTGGGGCCCTGAGAACTTTTGCAGCGAAAATCGGGGGCAAGCCGATTGCTGAGATGATACAGGTTTATAAAGCAAAGTGTGTAGCGACAGTTACGTATGGAGCAGGCCTATGGGGGTTTGAAGATGTGTCCTCACTCCAAACCTGTGAGAACCTTTTTATCCGTTATTTATTGGGTGTGGGTAAAACTACTTCTACCTATCTCACTCACATTGAGAGTGGCCTTAAATATCTCAGCGATTATTTAAAGCTGGCCCCGTGCTTGCTCTGGCACAAAATTTGGACTACCAAGGAATGCCAACTTAATAGAGACCTGATCAGGGATTGTTTGAATTTGGACGCTGCATCCAAAATAAAATGGCTGCGACAGGTCCGGATGATGTTTTTCAATATTGGCTGTCCTGAATACTTTGATGATCCAGAGTCCTTAGAAAACCTCACTAGGTCATCTCTCAGAAAACTCCTAATCACACATCTGGAGGGCATTAGATGGGAGGCTGAGAAACTCAAAAATACTACTTTGAGTTACCAAAGAATAACCCCCACTGAAGGCTTGCAACTGTATCTCAGGGTCGAAACTGCACCTTATTCCCGTATGTTACTTACCAGACTCCGCCTAGGCATTTTCTTTCGTATGATTACCTTACCAAAACTAAATGATTGGTCTACCTCGAATCTAATCTGTCCGTGTGATGATCGCTCAATACAAAGTAACATTCATGTCATGTTTTTTTGCAAATTGTATTCTGCCCCAAGGAAACTGTATTTATTACCTCTCCTTAAATCTTGGGGCATAAGAACATGCAAAAACGCTTATTTTAAGTTACTTTTGTTAGATGAGGTGTATGTCATCTATGTGGTTTCTTGTTTTTTAAAGTCAGTCATGAAATTTAGAAATTCTATGATGTAACTTTTTATACTTAAATCCTCGTACATGTCTCGACTTATGGTTGATTTTCTGAAATGACACCACCGACTGTATGTTCTTATCATGTGAAAATGGCTTTTTCGAGCTTTTAAACGTTGGGGGAAAATTGTGGTATAAAATGTGCTGTATGCTTTTATGATTTTTACAAAACAAATCGAATAAAGCTTATTTTGAATTTGAATTTGAGCCCATGCACAAATGCGAACTACAGTTTTGCAGCGTGAATCTTTTCTGGATTCACTATGCTGTGCATTATTCCGCCATCTTTTGGTTGGGTCCGGAATTGTAGTATTTCTTTATTTTTTTGTGACCTTGTGGGCGTTGACATACCACCATTTGGTGTCCTTCTGTGACTTCGAGTTGCTTCCCCTGGAAGCTCCAACCGTTGCTCGCCATCTTCAGATTCTTTTTTTTCCGCTGTTGGTTCTGGATCGAGATGGAAGGAGCTCCAGAACTTTGGAGAGAAGAATCCACTAAAATCATCTAGAAAAGCAAGAAAACAACTTATCGACACACCGGCCTTCGAAGTGGTGAGCTGAGACGCAGAGAAGGGGGTAAAACAACGAAATGTCGACGTCTTACGGAGAATGCGCACACACGGGACTCCCTGGGCGCTGTAATGGACAAGACACCATTCAAGTTCTGCGACAATTGCCACCACAAGTACGCACCAAAGGACCAGCACCCGGTCAGTAACCTTTGCCTGCCCCTCGACCACCGCTCAGAAGATTGCAAGGTGAGTCAAAGAAGAGCAAATTACAACATGCAGGGTAAAGGACCACCACCGTCACTTCGAGACCTGTGCCTCTCCAGTGAGGAAGACAACTCCGCCGAAGGACCCGAGGGTGAGGAGGACGCGCACCTCCAAGTCGTCGACGCAGAAAAGAGAACTCTGAAGGAGGTAAGGGAAACAGCGACCCCATGACAGTCGACCGAGCCCTGAAAGAGTGACTCGAAGTCCTCACCTCAAAAACAGCCCCGGCATCAAAGCATTCGGTGACGGCGGAGCGCGTCCAAGGACAAACAGTCCGTCAGTTCCTTTGACAAGGACTACCAGACGGCGAAAATCCTTGATAAGATGAAGTTGTCGAAGAGCAATCACTATAAGGACTCCTTGACGTTGAAAAAGGAGAGAGCGAAGCAAGCTTCGACTTAAACGTCGGAAAGCGCCAAGAGAAAGCCCGAAGCACACGCGTCCGAGCTCGAGAAGAAAAAGAAAAGGCTCAAAGCCGAAATGGCAAGTATCTAGCAGCGCAAGAGAGATTTCGACGAGACAATGAGGCAATTCAAGATCCTGCCGAAAACTTCAACACTACCTGAAAAAGACATTGAGGAACTTCAGGTTCCTACAACCCCAGAACCGGCTGACAAAGAGGAAGAAGAAGAATACTACTTCAAAGCCAAGGGAGAAGAGGCCCAAACCTATCATGGTTCGGCGACCTCGGAGACACAAGACATGCAGTGGCAAGATCTTGACGCTTACTTGCCAGAACTCATATCCTTCGAGGCCCTCACCCCCAGACGACATTGGGATGTACAAGCAGGTGAAGAAGGCTGCTGACACCTATGGAGTGCAGCTGGAGGAGGAAAAGCCACAGTCCTGCTGCCTCCTAGAGATCTTGCAGCCCTCACAGACAAGAAGCCAATTCCTGCCCATGCTCCCAAGTGTGCTGGACCAGGGAAAGGAAACCTTTAAGGAGCCTGCCACATGCAAGGCAGTAACACAAGGAGTGAGAAGAAATACAAGCACTCCTCCAAGGACCCAATGCACATCGGAGGTTCAGTACCTGCTGACTCTACAATAGCTTCCACAGCCAGAAAAAGAGCTAATCTGCCCACTAACGTGGGCTCACAGCCAGACAAGGAGAGCAAAAGGATGGATCTCACAGGAAGGAAGATAGAACGAAGCGCCGCAATTCAGTGGCGCATGGAAAATTCTAATGCATTAATCAATAGGCATGCATATCCGCACAGGGAGGAAGTAGGCGAACTGCTGAAAAATCTGCCAGATCAGTTCCAGAGAAAAAAAAGCCACTTGGTGGAAGAGGGGAAAAACATGGCCAATACATGTTTAAAATCAGCCCTAGATGGTGCGGAGACATCAAGCAGGCAAATAATGATCTGGGTTACAGAGAGAAGACACGCCTGGCTAAGAGTCTCTGGGTTCAAACCAGAGGTGCAGAGTGATATCTTGAACACCCCACCCTGTTCAACAGGGAACAACTTTTCGGAACAGCTGTGGACGACAAGTTAACTCAGCTGAAGAAGGGAAATGCAAGGTCCATTGGGGGGGTGACTACAATTCAGAGGTATGCGTAGGAGGACTCCATCACGGAGACCAGCAGGCAGGGGTAACCACCAACCAGTAGCCTCACACCAGACCTTTCAACAAGGTTACCAAGGAGGGAATCCGCTCCAACAACCAGGTCAACAACAAGAAGGTTGGCAATACCAACAGGGGAGGCAATTCTTTTGAGGGCGCACTCGAGGAAGAGGCCAACAGCAAAGAGGGAGACAGCAACCCACCTCCAAGTGATTGCACTACAACCTTGGTGCACACTCTAACAAGACCTCAAAGGGCGCAACAACAAAAACATCAGGTCCCAAACAGAGAATCCCTCCAACATACAACACCAGTGGGAGGCAGAATAGGAAACTTCTTCCAAGAGTGGAAGAGGATTACATCGGACAAGTGGATACTAAACATAATACAATACTGCATAGAACTGGCAAAACAACCGTCGGTCAGAAAACCAAACAACCAAGTCCATGCAAAAAGAGAGCCGTCTCATTTGCTCAAAGAAGCACAAGAACTTCTAAATAAGAGGGCCATAGAGAAGGTGCCTCACAAGGAAAGAAACAAGGGGGTGTATTCAACGTACTTCCACATACAAAAGGTGGACAGAACATTAAGACCTATACTAGACTTAAGGTTCCTAAACAAGTTCATGAACACTCAAAAATTCAAGATGACATCCTTACAAGAGGTAATACCTCAGATACAGGTGGGGGTTACATGGCAACTATAGATCTAAAGGACGCTTACTTGCACATCCCCATGAACAGCAGACACAAAAACCTACTCAGATTTGTAATCGACAAAACGCACTACCAATTCATGGTGCTAGCGTTCGGACTCAAGTCTGCACCAAGAGTCTTCACAAAATGCCTAGCAGGAGTAGCAGCCCACCTAAGAAGGCCTGGAATCCACGTGTATCCATACTTAGATGACTGGTTAGTAAGAGCAAGCACATACAACCTTTGCAAACAGCATATACAAAGGGTCATAGAGACTTTGGTCCAGCTCGGTTTCTCAAATTGGGAAAACTCAGTAACACCAGAGCAGATAAAGATATTCTTAGGGGCAGAAATCGACACATTACGGAAAGCATTCCCGAGCACAAAGAGAACCGTAGTAGTACTGAAGGAGACATAGCTATACCGCAAGGGGCAAGCTCTGACAGTGAGGGCGGTGGGCAAACTGCTTGGGATGATGGCTTCATGCTTTCATCTACTCCCAAACATTTGACTACACATGAGACCATTCCAGGAATGGATTAAACAGCAATGGTCACAGGCAACGGGGAGGATCTAGTGTCACACAAACATTTCTTCAGAAGATGACATGGTGGAACAGGAAGAACATAACACAGGGGAGACCTTTCACACAACCAACTCCTACAGTGACCATTACAACAGACGCTTCCCATCTGGGGTGGGGAGCGCACATGACCAACCTCACCAAGATGCTATAAAGCACATCAACTTCCGGGAGTTAAAGACTGTTATCCTAGCCTTAAAAGCCTTTCAGAAGGAGTTTTACGGAAAGAGGGTGTTGATTCAAACAGACAATACAACCACAATGTTTTACATCAACAAACAAGGCGGAACACCATAATTAACACTATCAACACTAGCCCAGGAGCAATGGAGATGGGCTAACCCTAGGAACATAGACTTACTAGAAATTCATATTCCAGGAAAGGAAAACCTAGAAGCAGACAGACTGAGCTGACTGATTTATCCGCATCCCACAAATGGGAGATGAATCAATCAGATTCTGAAAATCTTCGAAAAATGGGGGACTCCGCAAATCGACCTGTTTGCAACACCCCAAAATGCAAAATGCCAACACTTCGCGTCCAGACAACTGTGCGCACAGTCCCTAGGGAATGCGCAATGGATAGACTGGTCAGGGACATTTGCTTACGCTTTCCCCCCCGATACCACTGATACACAAAGTACTCCACAGGTGCAGGATCAGCCGCGTGACACTGATCCTCATAGCACCACAGTGGGCAAGGCAAACCTGGTTCTCACAGAAAATGGGAATGTTGCAAGGGGAAATGCACCAGTTCCCCAACAGGAAGGACCTCCTAACTCTGCAAAACGGAAAGGTGCTACAACCAGAACCAGAGAGCCTAAGCCTGGCAGTGTGGCTCCTGAGGACTTTGAATTTTCTCACCTCAGACTACTCAGAGAGGTGAGAAGACCTACAACAAGAAAGTGTTACACAGCCAAATGGAAAAGATTCTCCCTTTGGTGCCGTAAGGAAAAACTCTCAAGGAGAATCACAAGGGAATCAACAGTAC
This sequence comes from Lissotriton helveticus, assembly GCF_964261635.1. Taxonomy (NCBI): domain Eukaryota; kingdom Metazoa; phylum Chordata; class Amphibia; order Caudata; family Salamandridae; genus Lissotriton; species Lissotriton helveticus. Next base: position 1,504,846,597 of record NC_136069.1, on the reverse strand, counting down.
TAAAATATTTAACATATTTGCTGCAGGAGAAAGTAAGTCATGCTTCTATAAGGGTACACTTGGCAGCAATCGTAGCCTACACAAGGGAAGAAACAGGGAAGAGTTTCTTCACATCACAAGTGGTCAAAAGATTCCAAGAAGGAGCAAAGAGGGATAGCACCTCACTTGGAACCTCAACGTGGTACTAGCACAAATGATGAAGGTGCCATTCGAGCCAATCCACAAAGCAACTTTACAGATACACTAAAGACTGTTTTTAGTGGCACTAACATTGCTACGTAGAGTAAGTGAGTTGCAGGCTCTAACACTACAAAAAGCCCTACTTCCAAATACATAATGACAGAATCGTCATGAGAACTGATCCACAATTTTTGCCAAAGGTGGTATCTAAGTTCCACATTAACCAAACAATACAAATACCAAGTTTTTTCCAAAAACCAAAGACATAAGCATAAAAAGCATTGCACACCCTGGACGCCAGAAGGGCAGTCATGTACTACATAGAGAGAACAAAGGAATACAGGAAAACAAAGCAGTTCTTTGTCTCATTTGTGAACAGTTTTCTGGGACGACCAGTCACAAAGAATACCATTGCAAGAGGGATCGCACAAGTCATACAGTTGTGCCACAAACCGTCCGGTCAAACATTGCAAGGAGCACCGCATGCTCACTCAACAAGGAAAAAAGGAGCAACAGTGGCTTTATTAGCAAACACACCTATTCAAGACATTTGCCAAGCGGCAACATGGTCTTCAGTGCACACGTTCACAAAGCACTACTGCGTGGGCATTCAAATGAACAAAGAAGCACAAGTAGGACAGAATTTCTTACAACATATATTCACAAACCAGCGTTCATCTTCCACCCAGCCACGACAAGACTAGCAAACCGCTCCAAAGTCAATGCACAGCATAGTGAATCCAAAAAAGATTCATGCTGTAAAATGTATTGTTTCTTACCTGTTGGTGTAGTATTGTAGGAATGAATAAAGGGGAACCAGAACGAACAATAAAAAAATTAAAAAGAATCCGAAGATGGCGACCAAAGGTGGGAGCTTCGGGAGGAAGCACGTCGACGTCACAAAAGGACACCAAATGATGGTATGTTGACGCCCACCAGGCCACGAAAAAAAGAGAAATACTACAATTCCGACCCAACCACTAGATGGCGGAATAATGCACAGCATAGTGAAGCCAGAAAAGTCTTTAAGCTGCAAAACTACACCGGCAGGTAAAAAAACTATACGTTCCTCTCCTGGAAAACATCTTTCCTCATAGCAATCACATCATTAAGGAGTAAATTAGAGGCATTAATCTTTTAAGAACCACGTTTCCAACAACACAAAGACAAAGTGGTTCTTCGTACTAATCCTAAATTTTTCCCGAAGGTCGTATCTGCATTTCACATAAATCAGTCGGTAGAATTACCTGCATCCTTTCCTCAACCTGATTCAGTTGCAGATAGAGCTCTACACAGAAGGGCACTCTTGTACTACACTGAAAGGACAAAATCTATTCGTAAAACCAAACAACTTTGTTGCTTTTGCGCCACCTCACAAAGGCAATCCTATCTCAAAATCAGGTATTGCAGGATGGATTGTTAAATGCATTCAAATCTGCTATGCAAAAGCAAAAAACTCCAACTGTACCGCCTAGGGCACATTCCACTCGTAAGTTAGGGGCCACTATGGCTTTTTTAGGAAACATTCCATTTTCACCCTCTGCGGCAAACCATCTAACAATGGAGTCGATGCCCATGTGCACGATCATTGAAAGGAGGAGTCGTCTACCTCGTGACTGGAAAGATTTCTTCGAAGAAAATCAAGTGCAATCATCCGGACCAAACACTAGATGGCGAGCTATGCACAGCATGTGGCTCTACAGCTCTGCATGCCAAGAACAGATTCTTACTGGGTAAGTAACATTATCCTTCTTGTGGATACTATATCTGCAGATTGCTCACTTTGTCCGCCCCTGTTCTGTAGAGTGGATACATGAACATCATAATAAAATTCCATGTTGGATTTTGGCACACTGTCACCTACAGTTTGAAGCTTTCAGTTTGAAGCTTTGTTTCTGAGGGCCTGTAAGTAGAAAGATTAAGAAACTGATGTCCGCTTGTAGGGGTGGTGCTTAATATGAAGCTCTTCTTCATCACATCCTCTGTGGTATGCAGCCACGATGTTTTTTTTTTTTTTAGAGTTTTATATAGCGCGAACTTGAACCGAACCGAATCAGTTATCAGAGCGCTTTACATAGCACCAGTTACTTTCATTTTTTAGGCACGGGGAGATTAAGTGATTTGCCCAGAATCACAGGGTTTTTTTTGTATGTTGCCTGCTGTCACATGGGGCAATTTCTGTAAAATTCTCCAGATCCTGTCTGGTAACTGAGGATATTCGAATGGTGCGGAATCAAAGGTTAGATAGAGTAACCACCAGAAAGTGTTACTGAAGGTAAGTAACTTGTTCTGCAGGCTGTTAACATTTTGTGTCTCCAGTGTTTTTCACATTTAACTTCCTGTGAACTTAAGAAAGTAATTGGATAAATACAGTGGCTGTTAAACCTGCTTAAAAGTAAACATGGAAAGTTTCATGATTGTCTTTTCATGTTTTTTTCAGAGCTGTGATATTTGTCAAGAGCAGTTTGAACAGTACTGGGATGAAGAGGAGGAGGAATGGCATCTGAAAAATGCTATTCGTGTTGACGAGCAGGTAATGTAAATCCCCTTGATTCTGCTCGATTTGCGTACCACATTGAGTTTTAACTCAGTAAAGGGTTTTTATCACTACATCCTAATGGAATTTGGGACATACGTTTCTAAGACAATAGGATTTTCTAATAAAGGAAACACAGGGTGACTCATTATCCTTTTCCTTTCTCACATGTGTATCGGAAAAAGAAAATCTTAGCGATTTGGCTTATGATTAAGGTATGATTTCACACAGAATATTGATAAGCCCTTTTATCATGAAGCCTTGTATAAAGACTTTGCCCGGTGAGTTGCCCCCTGTGGCCTTGATGATCCTGTAAACCAAATGAAGCTACTCCCTTTTAGTGTATAATTGTGCCGACTTTAGAGCATGGCTCTGATGTTGCATAGATACACAAACTGTACTCGCTTTAATTCAGAGATGCTAATGTTCTCTCTACGCAATGACTGACAGTGGCGGCAGTATTTGAGGCACAGTCTTTTTCACTTGAGCCCTGTAAGTGTGCTGGCTACCTCCTCCTCCTTTTAAATGCTTCTACAAGTCCATTGATTGGGTGTCCTTATTCTTTATCATACCTGTGTAAAAAGGTTGTTTGTGTGTTATAAATGTGGTGAGTGCTGCGGTCTATTGGACCAACTAATATTGCACAAAATTATCTATTTTGTGCTGGACTGGAGTTGTCCTCCTCTGTCGTAGCCTGCATGTATATTTCATGCCACTTTCCTGAAACTGGTGCACTTGATGTGTTGGGAATTAGCTAACCCATTCTTATCCAGTTTTGGGGTGTCTTTTCATAGATTCAGATGCCTGAATCCTTCTCTGTCGTCGAGATGGGAGTCCCAGGGAAAAATATTCAAGCAGTGCTTTAAAAGCTTCATAGGCTATAGTGACCTTAAGCCATGTCAAAAATAGCCTATCTATGTCCTTTTTAAAAAAAGGATCTAATGTTGGAACTCAGCCAATCAGCTGCCAGCACCCTCTAGAACACTCTCAGCAGAGGCAGGTTCTCACTGCACGTCATGTGGAAGGGAGTCTCCCCGAGTTTGTGAGAAGCTGGGTTTCTGTTGTAGTAAACCCCTCTCCCCACAAACACACACACTTTTTGCCAGAGTATTGAATGCACTTTGACCACTTATTTGGAGTGAGAAGGACATAACATTCATGATTAATGCTTAGTTTCTGTGAAACAATACCAAATTCTCTGAAACATTACTTCCGTACAGCTCACTGGAAACAGGAAAAAAAGCCAACAATTTGAAACTGACTCCAATATCACGACTAACTTTCAGCTGATTTCCAACTTGCTGTACCGTAGTAATATGGAAAAAAGAGGCTGAACCACTACCTACATGAACATCAGGCCAGCTAGGAGCACAAAGTTCTCTTGGAATTTAAAAACTGACTTCATACCTCGTGTTTGATCTCTGAACAACCTTCAACACTATAGACTAACATTTCTGCTGAGACGTAGAATGAATGGAGAAACACTTCTCTGAATTCTGTACAATATCTCAAATAAAAGCATGTGCTCAGAAGACACGCCTAGATGGCTCAACTGGGTTTTCTGAAGAAGTGCAGATGTCCCCAATGGACGTGCCCTTGGATGACTCCAGGCTCTTTGGAGAAAGCCGATACGGCACTGCAACAATTCAAGGACAGTGGTGCCACAGCATGGTCCTCTTGAGTTATTCTTTACACCAGCTAAGCAAGTTCTGAGGCTCTTTTAGGGGTCTAGCATTAAGAAGCTAGTCCTCTCACTCTGTACTACAACAGCCAACCAAGTCATTTCAAGGCTGTGGACGTGGCATCCGTAGAAACCTTTTAATGTAGCAAGGGAAGCAATCCTCATATTCTTCCTCCCCTGTTGGATCGGCTTCCAAGCTTCTTAAATTTGCCCTTTCAGGCACATGCCTGGTTTTAGGAGGCAGAATACAAAATGTCGTCCCTGGCTGGAGGTCCTTCACACGGGACAAGCGGGTCTTACAAATTGTTCAAAGAGGCTATGACCCATCCTTCATCTTCTCCTCACCCCTCCTATAGCCCACACTAGTGATTTTCGGATGAGCACTCCTCAGTCAGATGTGGGACTGTTGTCCAAGGGTGCCATCTGAGTGGGAGTCTTAAAAAAGGTTGAGGATGTTACTCTCATTACTTGCTTCTATTCCGCCAATTAAGCACTGGTACCCATTAGAATTATTTTTGAAACCACCTACACCTGCAAAAAAGCAACATAATTTACATTTGGAGGCTTTAAGCTTACAACAATAAAACTACTTTAAAATGTACAACATACAACCGGTGAAGAAGTCCCAAGAAAAATGGGATTTTATTCAATATTTTTTTCAAATAAAAAATAAATGGTCACTGGTGTCAGATATTGACTTAAAGAGCATTAAGTACATTCCTTAAAAAAAAATCTATATATCTATCCTAGGGCAGTCGGACTGGTCATTTAAAGCCTTCTTGCCACTAGTCAAGAAGTGTTGATAAAAACTGACAATATGGCTACTCTTTAAGGTATGGTGCCAGGCACTAGTCCGGGTATCCACACGTTGTTAACCTAAGGGAGTGTATCCTCATGTCGCTAACCCAAGAGAGTGTATGTAGTATAGGTAGTAATAGTTACCCTAAAGGTAACTTTTATTTGTAACAAATTTTGAGTTTTTTGTATTCAGTATCAAGTATATGTAAGATGTCGTAATGCATTTCAGAATATTACATTGGGCACATTGTGACATACATAATTGAGGTCCATATCCTAAAAGTAACTTGATTCTTCTCTTGCTCCCTTTTTTATTTATCAACGGAGTTGGTGATTAGTAATAAATGTCTAGTTGTAACACCAAAGGATTGTTTACTGTTTAAGATTTTGGCTGTTGTAGTGTTATAAGATTTTGTCTTTAGGGTCATTTTGTACTTGTGAAATGCCATTTGGACTTAATAATGCAACTATGCTTAAATATCATGTGATTTTCTGATCACATTAATGGCAACTTTGAAGCATGCATTAGGTTTACTATTTTGTTGCCGTTTTTTTTACATGTATTAGAGCACACTTTTTTGTCTTTGAAATCTAACATATTACATTTGACTTTTATCTAGATATACCATCCATCATGTTATGAAGATTACAAAAATGTAAGTTATTTACTATCCTAAATACATATTGGAGTCGCAGTAAACACTATTGGGGAAAAGGGGGGTTTGTTGTAAGTAATCCTGATTGATTAATATGTGCAGCCCTGTGAGCAGTCTGATTATAAATTGTGAGAAAGCATGTTCACACTTGTAACTAAATGTTTCATTACTATATTTGTTTCTTGTTTTGTTGTAAATGTTTGGAGTCTCTGACTGGTTTATTGAGTTATACTGTTAAATATTTTAAAATTGTTGAATGTTTAAAGACTAATCTCATTAAAGCACTATTTTAGCCACCCATGGATAAGGATAAAATTAAATGTCCTAACTGCGGTCTGCACATTTACCAAAAATGAGCAAATCACATATACGGTCCCTTTTCTGGTGTTCACATAAGAAGCAACATTGCAATGTCTTGAAGTGTAACCTGCTAAAAAGCTTGTTTCTTGCATGGCTTGCAACTCAAATTATTGGAAAATGCTTTACATACCTCAGCAATTGGCTACCGAAGGCAGGCTTACCACAGCTGGTGTATGACCAGCAGCTGATAACAAGCTCCCTGCTTGTTTACCTGTGGTTTTGCAGCGTGAATCTTTCTGGATTCACTATGTTGTGCATTATTCCGTGGTCTAGTGGTTGGGTCTGGAATCGTAGTCTTTTTTTTTTTTTTGTGTTTTTTTTCGTAGCCCAGGTGAGCGTCGACGTCCTACCTTTTGGTGTCCTTCCTGTGACGTCGGCATGCTTCCTGCGGAAGCTCCCACCCTTGGGCGCCATCTTCAGATTCTTTTTTCCGCCGTTGGGTCTGGATCGTTCCAGAGAGGTCTCCAGAGATTAGGAGAGAAGAGAAGCAAAACTAGAGATTTTTGGAGAAAAACAATTGAGAAGACGAAGGAAGACTACACCATCGAAAGGCCGACGAAGAAAGAAAAAAAAATTTCAACAAAATTCGACGTCCAGAGGAGAATGCGTCAGGGGGCCCCTTGAACGCAAGACATGGACAACACACCATACAAATTCTGCCGCAACTGCCACCACAAGTACGCGCAGAAGGACCAACACCCAGTCTGCAACCTCTGCCTGCCGGTCGACCACGAAAGCAAGGACTGCAACGCCTGCTCCGCATTCACGCCGAAGACCCTTCGAGTGAGAGAGAGGCAAAGAATAGCAAACTACACCATGCAAGGCAAGGGCCAACCACTGTCCCTTCGAGACCTGGGGCTCTCAACCGATGAGGAGGATTACACCGCCGAAGAAGACATCGGCTACACGGTCGTAGAGACCGATAATAAGAAAACTACAGAAAAGGTAGGAGACTCTACGCCCCAGAAAGGCCCGAAAGACTCTCGACAGTCTACCCAAGACTCTAGAAAAAACGAGCGCAAGACCCCAAAAGTGCCGACGCCGAATACTTCGGCGTCCGCAGCAACACCCAGGCCCAGCGGATCCTCACAGAAGGACTCCCTGGCGCCGAAGCACTGCGAACAGCAAAAGTCGTCGAAAAGCGTCAAAGAAAAAGAGCGCTCGACTCCGAAAACAACTTCGAAGTCGACGACGAAAGACGCAAGACCGGTCTTGACGCCGAAACCGGTTTTGCCGCCGAAAGCCATTTCGGCGCCATCTTGTACGGCACAACCACTCGACGCCCACCAGGCGGTGGAGATGGAAAGGAAGAAGAGGCGACTCGAGGCAGAGATGGAGAACATCCTGCAGCGAAAGAAAGATTTAGACGAAAAAATGAAATCTTACACAATTCCGTCGAAGCCCAAGTCACCGGTAGTACAGTTGCTCGAGGAAGAAGACGAAGAATTCGAGGTCGAAGCTGCGTCGGAGAACCTGGAAAATCTGCCATATCAGGAAGATGATAACTCCTATTACGAAGAGGAGGCAGATGACGACCAGAGGGCGTACCAAGAATCAACATACTCGGATACACAAGAAGCAGAGTGTCAGGACATCGAAACTGAGTCCAGAAGAGGGAGTGGACACATATCCAGCGAGGCCCTCGCCGCCTGACGACATCGGACTTTACAATGAATGCATCAAGAACGCAGCAACAGCGTTCAGAGTCAAGCTCGAGGAGGAAGTGCCGAAAGGGGATTTCCTAGTGGAAACACTACTCCCAATGCACACTAGGAGCCAATACCTGCCAATGCTTGAAAGCATCAAGGGACAAGGAAGAGAGGCATTCAAAGAGCCGGCTACTTGCAAACCCGTCACGCCAAGGACGGAGAAAAAGTACAAACACTCCTCAAAGGACCCACCCTAGATACAGGGGACGGTCACTGCTGACTCCATCATCGCTGCTACAGCAAGGAAAAGGGCCAATGTCCCAACTACTTCAGGTCCACCCCCAGACAAAGAGAGCAGAAGGATGGACCTAACAGGAAGGAAAATCGAAAGGAATGCCGCTATGCACTGGCGCATGGCTAATTCCAACGCACTGCTCAACAGACACCATTACCAAATCATGGACGAACTGGGGCAGTTGGTGAAACACCTCCCTCAGGAATACCAACAAAGGGTTTCACACCTGGTAGAGGAGGGGAAGAACTTGGCAAACTCTTGCCTAAAAACAGCACTGGACGGTGCAGACACAGCCAGCAGACTTATGATGCTGGGCATCACAGAAAGGAGACAAGCCTGGCTCAGAATATCAGGTTTTAAACCAGAGGTGCAACACAACATCCTGAACACTCCGTTCAACGGTGAGACCCTGTTCGGAGCACCGGTGGACGACAAGCGCTCTCAGCTCAAAAAAGATAACGACACCGCAAGATCCATGGGGGCCTTGCAATTCAGGGGAACAACAAAGAGAGGGACCCCGTCACAGAGACCGCACGGGAGAGGGAGGAACCAGCCGGGAACGTCGCATCAGTCTTTCCAACATACCCACCAAGGCGACACCCATACGCAATAAGGCCAGCAAAAACAGCACTGGCAATATCAACATAGGGGCCAGTCCTTTCGCGGGAGGGCGAGTGGACGTGGTAACAACAGGAGGGGTGGACAACAAACCACCTCCAAGTGACTCGGCCACACTGATAGGGCACACCGTTCCAAAATCTCCAAGGGTGGAGCACAAAAACAACAAAACAGGAGTGTCCCGTAACGAAAAACCACGAGCATGTAACACCTGTGGGAGGAAGATTAAACCTTTTCCTCCAGGAGTGGAAGAAGATTACAACAGACAAATGGATCATCAACACAATACAGCACGGATACTGCATAGAGTTAGAAAAGACACCACCATGCAGAAAACCAAAGAAAAGAGCACTAGCAAACCAGGAACTAGAGCAGAGGAACTCCTACAAAAGCAGGCTATCGAGCCTGTACTTCCCATGGAAAGGAACAAGGGGGTGTACTCTACGTACTTCCTAGTACCAAAAGTAGACTAAACAATGAGACCCATCCTGGACCTAGGGTTCCTCAACAAATTCATAAAAACACAAAAATTCTAAATGACATCCCTGCAAGAAGTACTTCCACAGATTCAAACCGGGGACTTCATGGTCACCATAGACCTCAAAGATGCCTACCTGCACATCCCAATGAACAGGCGGCACAAACATCTGCTAAGATTTGTCATCAACTCAAATCACTGTCAATTCACAGCGCTGGCCTTCGGACTAAAATCAGCACCAAGGGTATACACAAAATGTCTGGCAGCCGTCGCAGCGCACTTGCGGAGGGAAGGGATACACGTATACCCTTACCTAGACGACTGGCTAATAAAGGCAAATACATACAACACGTGCAAACCGCACGCTCAAATAGTGACAGACACACTGATGGCCCTGGGTTTCTCCATCCACTGGAAGAAATCCTCAATAAACCCAGAACAAGTCAAGATTTTTCTGGGAGCAAAAATAAACACCGTGCAGGGGAAGGTGTTCCCCAGCGAGAAAAGAACGATGACGCTGTTGAAGGAGGCGCGCCTCTACCAGAAGGGGCAAGCTCTGACAGTGAGGACGGTGAGCAAAATGAAGGGCATGATGGCCTCATGCATCCACATAGTACCAAATGTACGACTACACGAGACCACTCCAGGAGTGGCTGCAGGACGAATGGTCACAAGCTACAGAGTGTTGGGAGGACCTAGTGGTTGTGACGCACACGGTGCACGAGGAGATATCCTGGTGGAACAAAGGAAACATAACAAAGGGGAAGCTTCTAACACCACCAACACCAACAGTGACCATCACCACAGACGCATCCCAGAAGGGATGAGGAGCACACATGGAAAAACTCAGTGAGGGGCCTGTGGACACAAGCGGATGCGGTCAAACACATCAATTACCTAGAACTAAAGACCGTTTTCCTAGCTATGAAAGCCTTCCAGACGAAGTTATACAACCAAACAGTGTTGATCCCGACAACACAACAGCGATGTTCTACATAAACAAACAGGGAGGAACACAATCAGCCCCCCTGTCAGAACTAGCGCAGGAAATATGGAACTGGGCAGTACCACTAAAAATAGATATACTGGCGATTCATCTGCCAAGAAAGGACAACGTGGAAGCGGACTGGCTCAGCAGACAGACATCGGCCTCACATGAATGGGAGCTAAATGCACAAGAAACTAAGAAAATGTTCGACAGGTGGGGAACCCCATCAATAGACCTGTTTGCAACACACCAGAATGCAAAATGCCAACACTTCGCATCGAGGCAACCAGGGGAAGGGTCTCTGGGGAATGCCCTATGGATAAGCTGGTCAAAGACATTTGCCTACGCCTTTCCGCCGATTCCCCTGATACACAAGGTGCTCAGCAAGTGCAGGACAAGCAACAGGACCCTGATACTGGTCGCGCCCCAGTGGGCCAGGCAGACATGGTATTCGCAGATTATGGAAATGACACAAAGTGTACCACACAAATTTGGGAGAAGGAAAGACCTACTCTCCATGCAAAACGGAGAGGTGCTGCATCCAGAACCAGAAAGCCTCAGCCTGGCTCCTGAGGACATAGAATTCGCACACCTAAAGCTACCTGAGAGCACCCTAAGGGTACTTCGAGAGGCTAGAAGACCAAGCACGTGTAAGTGCTACGTGGCAAAATGGAAGAGATTCACACTATGGTGCAGAAAGGAAGCACTGCACAACAAAATGACAAGAGACTCAACAGTGCTTAAGTACCTCACGCACCTGCTCGAGACTAACCTGAGCTCATCATCGCTAAGGGTACACCTAGCAGCCATTGTCGCTTACACTAGAGGAGAAACAGGCAAAAGCTTCTTTACTTGTATAATTGTAAAGAGATTCTTGGAAGGTGCAAAGAGGATTGCACCGCCTAAAAGGTTACCAGCACCTGCATGGAACCTCAATATAGTACTGACAGAACTCATGAAGGCACCCTTTGAACCAATGCATAAAGCCTCACTACAACAGCATTCCTAGTGGCAATCACCTCGCTGCGCAGAGCAAGCGAGCTACAGGCGTTAATGCTATAGGAACCCTACATACAAATTCACAACGATAGGGTGGTGATGAGAACGGACCCACACTTTATGCCTAAAGTGGTGTCGAAGTTCCACATCAACCAGACTATTCAAATACAAAGTTTCTTCCAGAAACCAACAACAAAAGCTGAAAGGGCACTGCACACTCTGGACGCGAGACGTGCAGTCATGCATTACATTGAGAGAACTAAAGATCACAGAAAAACAAAACAGTTTTTTGTGTCATTTGCTGAAAGTTTCATGGGCAAAGCTGTTACTAAAGGGACAATTGCACGATGGATCGCGCAAGCAATACAATTCTGCCACAAACAAGCTGGGCAAGAACTAACAGAAGGGCCACGGGCCCATTCAACCAGGAAAAAGGGAGCTACAATAGCCTTCTTGGCAAACACTCCCGTTCAGGACATATGCCTGGCGGCAACATGGGCTTCTGTGCACACGTTTACGAAACACTACTGTGTGGACATACAAATGAACAAGGAAGCACAAGTGGGACAGAAGGTGCTTCAGCACATATTCAAAAACTCAAGCTCATCTTCCACCCAGCCGCCACAATGACCACAAACCGCTACAAAGTCTATGCACAGCATAGTGAATCCAGAAAGATTTACGCTGCAAAACGAATAGTTTCTTACCTGTCGGTGTAGTTTTGCAGCTTGAAGATCTTTCTGGATTCACTAGCGAACCCACCCACCTCCGCCAGAAAGATGAGACTGGAGAAAGAGGGGGTAAACAAAAAAAAATGACTTTAATGGAACTTCAAGGAAAGGAGCGGTAAAATAAAAAGATCAAAACATTGCCATACAATTCGGAAACACAACACAAACGGGGGGAAAAGAATCCGAAGATGGCGCCCAAGGGTGGGAGCTTCCGCAGCAAGCATGCCGACGTCCCAGGAAGGACACCAAAAGGTGGGACGTCAATGCCCACCTGGGCTACGAAAAAAAAAAGACTACGATTCCGGACCCAACCACTAGACCGCGGAATAATGCACAGCATAGTGAATCCAGCAAGATCTTCAAGCTGCAAAACTACACCGACAGGTAAGAAACTATTCGTTTTCTATCAGCATCCCCAGGTCGAAGCTCCAGCCCTAACAACTTCTCCCCCTTCAAATGTGAGCAGGAAATCCTCTCCTTGAAGGACATCCTGTCTGCCCAAGAGTTTGAGGATATTCAGGCTATGATCCGGATGTTTTTTGAGGGAGCTATTTGGCCCAACAGTCATGTGTTGTGAGAAAATTGGGGTCTGTTGCAGTATTCCCCTCCCCCCCCCCCCCCCCCTCCCCACGCACACTTTTGCCTGGCTTGTGGTGCAACTTTGACTCTAGAGTACTGGGCCTCGGCTTTCCAGGTTCCAAGTACCAGTGTTCTATCCCTAAAACTGATCCACAAATCAGCCCCCTGTAAATCTTGGTCTTAAAATAAAACTCAAAGCATATTTATTATAAAATTGGTGTGGATCTCCTTTTTGACTTGTGTCCCTTATTTGTCAATGTTGTGCAATAAGTGTTTACACTCTTCTGCATTAGGCCTACGGCTGTTCACCCACACTGCCACTAATAGAGCACCTTGGGTTTACATTGAGCCCTGTACAGTTTTGGGAAATCTCTGAACTCAGCATGGTATCTCCGCCTAATGACATACCATAAACGGGGAGCCAGCTTTCTACATGCGTCTTTTAGCCCTTCTCACCTCCTACATCTTGCTCGTGCCTCACACTTCGTGACACATATGTGAACTCCAGTGGTGCCTGTGCTTGGGGGGGGGGGGGGAGGGGTAGCAGCACTGGATCGGGTCCTCTTGGACAGCATCTGGTTATGCTGTTTTTTTTGGGGGATTTACAGTGGTGGCTGTTAACAGAACTTGTGAGAAGCTGGTTTCTCTTCATTGTGGTGATCCATAACTCTTTCCTTGGCTGGACTTTTTGTTAATGTGATCCACCTTGCCCTAAAGGCTTTCTTTTTCTCCGTCTGGTTGTTAATTACCTGGCAGGCAAACTGAATGAGCAGACCAACTAACTCAGCCAGTACCATGTTGCTGACCATGAGTGATGTCTTCACCTGGAGTTGATCAAATTATTTTTTTACCCTCTGGAGTACTCCTCCAGTCTACCTTTTTCCACACGCACTATATTCTTTGCTCAGCATTTCCACTGCATGGTGCACAATGAGATGCGTTCTGTCTGAAATGGGGTGTCATCCCCACTACCAATCTCCTCCCAATCCCCTGATTCCTCTAGTTATGATGAAGCTGCCTCGGGCCATGCACAGATGATCTTGATTGCACCAGACTGGACATAGAGGTGGTTGTCCTCGGTCTGCTCCAATTGTCCCTCTGCTTTTACTCCAGACGATCCTCTCACAGCAGGATGGACAGGTGGTTCTGCATCTGTACCTCCAGGACCTACATAAACCTGGAGATTAAGCATGTTAATCTGGAAATCTATCTGCCTTTTGAGGTGGTGTTTATAATGTTGTGAGCTCATTGCCCCTCTACCAAATTAGTTTATTCCTGGTGCTGGTCCTGTTTTGTCTCTGGGTGTGCCAAGGCGAAAGTTTCACACCCTCAAGGTTTGTCCATGTCGCGCTTTGGACTTCAGCTGGCTTAGCACTGTTAATAACTATTTATCGGCCCATTTGATTTTTCTTAGTTTACGAGATCAATAGTTGTTGAAGTCTTACAGTTATGCAATTTCTGGAAGGGTTGACCCATTAATTTCTTCCTTCTATTTTTGATCACTCAGTGGCACATTAACTTAAAGGAGAGGAGCTGGCCTAACGGCTAAGGCGCTCGACCTCTGACCTGGGGATCTGGGTTCGAGTCTCGGTAACGACGCCATAACCTCCTGTGATTATCGGCAAATCACTTAATCTCCCCGTGCCTAAAAATGAAAGTGTGTCCTCATGTAAAAAACATAACTTGTGCTATGTAAAGCGCTCTGATTCGGTTCGGGTCTAGTTCGCTCTATATAAAACTCCACACAAAAAAAACTTGGTGCCTGTGTTTCCATGGGTCGATGCATGGCTGCCATTAGTTGTTGCTCACTTTAAAGACTGTGCACATTGTCGTTACCTCTGCTCAGCATATTAGTGAGCTGCCGACCTTGTCTGTTCAGTCTCCTTTTTACCAAGCTTTTTCTGGACATGCTGGTTCCTAGGACTTTCATATCCACCTGTGCATCCCCCCACTAGCATTGTACCTGCCTCCTTGTTTCATCAAAGATGAGGCCCTGCCTGGGCCATCATGGAGCCCACAGTTTTTAGGTCTTGCCTAGGCATTGCATGCACCGTTCTCGAGACATGCTGTATCTACTGTATGGGCTTTCGGCATGCCCATACTTTTTGATTTTTCCCTTCATGTGCCTTTCAAAATTACATATGTTTTGGTTGGTGAACAGTGTACATTTGTTCCCCCTTTTGCTGTTTTGGTTTCGCCCTGGAGACTGGCCCTGTTACATGGATCACGTAACTATCAGCCATATAAGTTTGTTTTGGCGCACTACTGCCTGGGCTTGTTTTGGCTTTCCGAATGCTCTCAGCCGAGGGCTGCAAGTCATATCCTTATCTTGTTTTCCACTGTCTTTGGTTACAAAAGTGATTTTTCAGCTGGAGGCTATGTTTTTCATCCTATAACATTGTTGGTGTCATTGGCTCAAATCTCCAAACAAACCTTAAATTAGCTTAAGACTACTGACAGTAGGATCAACCTATTTACATTGTGCTTTTAACCGCATGATCAATTGGATTAGATTAAAGAGGTAAACTGGTTGTTATTGCTCGTTTTATGAAAATGAAAGCAGGTTTAAATTGCGCACTTTTTATGCTTTCTTTTAGGTTTCAATCATTGGCGAAATAAAACCAATACCAAGGGTTGCCTCCTCATGTGGCATGTAATGTGAGGTTACTTAACAATATATCCTGCATCTAGCCAGTGTAGCATCAACACAGCACCACCAGAGCATCACTCGTAGCACCTGAGCACCAGCGCACCACCACCTCAGCCCCAGCACAGCACTGCCACCCCTGCACCGGTGCAGCACCACTTCCCTACCAGCACAGTATCACCTCCTCATCAGTGTATCATTTGGTACAGCACTGTGAGAAAGTGCCACCTTTTTTGTATTGGTATGCCCCCTCTTTTTGCTGAACTGCTGATGTGCTTTGACTGAGTGTGCCCTGGGCTCCTGCCAACCAGGTGCTCAGGACCTGTGTTTCTTCCCTAAAAACTGTGTTAAAACTAAAACCCGATTGGCATCTCTGGCCACCTTTCAGCCCCATGTAAATGGTACCCTAGGTACCCAGGGCATGGTGACCAGAGAAGACCCCTAAGGGCTGCAGCACTTATTGTGACACCCTTAGGGGCCCTGTACCCTGACACCCACACACTGCCTTTGCAGGTTGAGTGTCTAAGTACAAAACCAAACACAGAGTCGACATGGCATACATCCCTGTGTGCCATGCCCACAAAACACACCGCCCTGGCATACATCAGTCACCCCTTCAGCTGGGTGCCCCATGCCAGTGGTGTGGGCACAAGTGCATGAGCCCTGTGCCCCTACAGTACCCAGGGCCATTCCTGGGCACTAAGTGCAGTGATGCCATTAAGAGTATATGGTGCTGGGAGGTTGTCATTACGAACTCCACAGCACCATAATGGCTACACTGAAGATTGACAAGTTTGATATCACAGAGGAGAGGTGTGGCTCACCGGTTAGAGGCGGCAGACCTGTAAGCAGAGAACGGCCCGGGACCAGGGTTCAATTCCCGACGCGGCAGGGTCTTGGACCAGGGTCAACGGACTCGATAATTCTCGCCTCAGTGCCTATTCTAACCAGGGAACACACTCGGTAACTCTGGGCATTAAGCTTGCCTCATCTCTACAACGGCCCCCCACAGACGCCGGGGATGCCTGGTTTCACTCTGGAGATACCCAGAAAGGGACCATCTCACAGGGAAAACCAGGACGGGTTCCCCAGCGGTCTACAGCGCCAGGACACTCGGGTAGAGTAACAGTGCGCTTTACAAGTATCCCACATTTACATTACTTCTCAGCACATTAAACCCGCACTGATGCCAGTGTGGGGTTCAATGTGAAATGCACCACGGAGGGAATCTTAGAGATGCCCCCTGTTGCAAAGTCATCCTGTGCCCTGGGCACCCCTCAACTTTCTGCTGACTGGAACTGGTGGTAACTGACTCTGGGCTCTGTTTAACCAGGCCCAGGGCCAGTGCCAAGCTTAAAGACATTAGAATGCAGTTAAAACACCCAACATACACTAGGGTACACTATAGTATGGTGGGGTACCCCTGTAGTTGGCATGGCCTACCACCTAAGCCCCTAGTATGTAATAGGGCAGGGGATTGAAACTACCTAGAAGTCTCCAGTATCCTGGGGCCTGGCAGTTTAGAGGCCAGCAGATTCTCTGCACCAGCATGTGTGCAGTGCTGAAGCCTGAGGTCAGTTTAAACCCTAAATTGTGCCCAAACTCGACTTTGGGGGTAGGGGCCCTTAAAAATTAAAAACCTACCATGTTTATGCATATTAAGGACCCCCATGATCACCCCTAGGTATCCCAGGGGTGGGGGGTCAGTTATCTATAAGGAGCGCCCTTAGATTGATTACTAAATATTGATAGGAGAGGACTAGCCGGACCATTCAAAGACTTCCCAGAATGGTCGTAGTAAATCCAACAAGATTATATTGTTGAATTTCTCCTAAAGTGTACATACAATAAGTTATGAGACTTTCTTGTTTGTAAGTCCAAATTCAGCCTTTCAGTGGTCTGCCCTGATTGGTCAGATTTAAGTGGATTAGCCAGGCTGCTGGGAGGGCAGTGATCTGTTCTATAGGAATTCCAGGCCAGGAGGTGGCGTCGTAAACTACGCACTTCAAAGGCAAGAGGGGAGGCCTGGGTTTTAGTTCACAATGACAGTTGTGACCCAGAGTCAGGACTAGGCTTAAGAAAGGAATTTGCAGATGTTACTGGGATGGTCCATGGAAATGAGATGTTCGAGGCATGTGGGCTGCTAAA
This sequence comes from Lissotriton helveticus, assembly GCF_964261635.1. Taxonomy (NCBI): domain Eukaryota; kingdom Metazoa; phylum Chordata; class Amphibia; order Caudata; family Salamandridae; genus Lissotriton; species Lissotriton helveticus. The sequence goes on along the minus strand of NC_136069.1, from coordinate 1,504,829,254 downwards.
TTCATATCTTAGCATTAGATCGCCGCCTAGTGTTGGGCTCGGATGATTGCACATTGTTGTCCTGGAAGAGTCTTCGAAGTATCCTGAGATAGGTGGCTCCTCCCCTGGACTACAGTGCGCATGGGCATCGGCTCCATCCCCAGATTGTTTTTTTCCGCCATTGGGTTCGGATGTGGTCTCGACGTCTTACTGTCGGAACCAAGTAAAACTACCTTTTAGCGGCCAAAAGGCCTCGATTTTCTTGCGTCGGTATTGTCTGCGCACGGTCTCGAGTCTTCCGTCTCTTGGAGCCGGAATCAGCGGAGTTTTCTTCGCTCTCGGAACTTTGAGGCCTTCTCATCGCGACACGACTGCAAGCCTTTACGGACATGGAGCGGAGCCCATTTAAGTACTGCCCGCTCTGTGGGTCCAAGTACCCACACATCGATCTACACCCCGTGTGTAACAAGTGCCTTTCGCCGGACCACGACGACGGCAAGTGCAAGGCCTGTGCACAGTTCCGCTCCAAGAAAACTCTCAAGCTTCGGCGCGCGGTGCGCTTGGAAGCTAGGCAAGCGGCCCCGGATCCGGAGAACATCTTCGGCGACCAGGAAGAAGAGGTCCAGGGTCACCATCTACAAATCTCCCCATCACAGACGGAGGTCGAGGCGGATCCGGGAGACGACGACGGAGTCGCGGGTCAAGTCCTCGAATACGTCGAAGAGGTAGGAGACGACGATGAGATTTATGGGGCCGCGGCAGACAGCTCGGGGGACGAGCTCTGCCCTGAAGGTTACGAAGATGCCGACCGGGACACGGGATCGCCTGTCGGCCTTACCCAGGACCCGTTGCCGCAAGCCACAGCCCCGCCTTCAGGCCCGGCTACGGACTCACTTGCTGGGCACGCTGTTTCGAAACCGAAACTGAAACCATCGGGGTCGACAACACCCAAAATGGCCGACCCGAAATCGAAACTGAAACCTAAGGACTCGAGTGTCCCTAAGATGGCTGCCGTGCCAGTGAAGAAATCGGTGCCCGTCACCCCATCGGCTCCGTCGACCTCCGGTCCGCAGAAGCCGAGGAAGTCTGTCGATTCCGATGCTCCAAAATCGAAACCGACGCCCGAGGAAGGGGCCTCCAAGAAAGATGGTCGGCACGGATCAGCGGCTACGGCGCCGTCCAAGCCCGCCAAGGTCGGCTCCAAAGAGGCTACGCACAAGAAGTCTGCGCCCCGGCCTCAAGAATCGGAGGTGCCGAAGACGGTTTCCGCGCCCAAAACGCACAAGGCCCGCGAAGAAGTCGGATCCGAGGGACCGCTCAAAGCATCCTTGTCGGCGACGAAACCCACTGGCAGTGTACCGTCCCCCATTGCGGAGTCACTGCAGAGAATCAGGGAGAAAGCCTTTGCTCCATCGGCTCCGATGCCATCACCGCAGCCGCAAAAGGACACTCCGGCAAAGCCTTCTGGAAAACTCCTCTTTCTCTTGCCACCTAAGGAGGCGCCGAAAGCGTTTTCGACGAAATCGGCTCCGAAACAGGGTTCCTCGCTGGCTGACCCTCTTCCACGTCGTGTACTCGAATCGGAAGACGATTCCGAGCAGTTCATCGATGCTGCCACCGGCAAGCTGACACTCTATAAAAGGAAGATCACTTCGGAGCCGGTGGACTCCTACATCATCCCACTGAAGAAAAAGAGGGTGCCCCTTGACGCCTCAGGCCTCACGGAACCGATCCAGCCTCCTCCAAGACGGAGCCCCACTCCCTCCCCAGAACACTCTGTGGGTGAGGGGTATGATGAGGATGAGCAGTACAATTTCCCTATCGATGAACCTGATGTACAACCGGATTCATACGATGACACTGGTGACCAGAACACCCAAGGTGTGGGCCAAGACCCGCAGACCTTTAATGCACGTGCATCCCCGACTGAGGACTCAGCAGGATTTCATGCACTAATTGAAAGGGCGGCGGCCAATCATGATGTGGACATGCATGCCGACCCGGTTGAGGAAGACTTCCTTTTCGACACCTTTGCAATATCTGAAAGGACAGTAAAAACACTTCCTATGCTGAAAGGTGTCCTCAAACATGCTGGGGACATTTTTAAGGAGCCTACGAGGGCGAGAGTGGTCAACCCTCGCATTGAAAAGAAGTACAGGCCTGCACCTGCGGACCCCGCCTACATCCGGGGACAATTGCCACTGGACTCTCTTGTGGTTGCCAATGCCAGGAAACGTGCCAACTCCCAGACAACGGGTGAACCTCCTCCCCCGGATAAGGAGTCCAAAGTGCTAGAGGCAGGAGGCAAGAGAGTAGCTGCACAGGCAGCAAACTTTTGGCGCATCGCCAATACGCAGGCGCTCCTGGCGCGTTACGATAGGGCGCACTACGACACCCTAGAACAGGTTATACAACACCTGCCCCCACAGTTCCAAGAAGGCACCAAAATGCTTATTGAGGAAGGAAAGCTAATATCAAACGCAGCCATCAAGTGTGCACTTGACGCTGCGGACACAGCTGCTAGGGCTATCAACACTAGCGTTATGCTGAGAAGACAAGCGTGGCTCCGCATCTCAGGGTTTAAGCAGGATATTCAGACAACAATTCTTAATCAGCCAGTCAATCCTGATAGTCTGTTTGGTCCGGATGTTGACACCACCCTAGAGAAAATAAAGAAAGACACAGAAACTGCTAAGTCTATGGGGGCCCTACAGTCCCAACAGTTTCGTGGCAGCAATTTTCGTCGCTCAGGTGCACGTGGCGTCACCAGAGGACAAATGGGTCAACAATCCCAGTTCTCCAAAGGTGGGGCACAATCCTCGTTCACTAAACAGAACAAGGGAGGTTACAGGAATAACAGCAACAGAGGTCGCGGCAGAGGAAACAACAGCTCCCGCACCTCTACTCCAAGCAAACAGTGACTCTCTGTCACTGCCCCCCGACCACCTAACACCTGTCGGGGGGAGACTGCAGCAGTTCCTGCCCGTCTGGAGAAACATCACCACAGACAGGTGGGTGCGACAACTAGTCCAGTATGGTTATTGCCTAGAGTTGAAATCCACTCCACCCAACATCCCACCAAGGCAAAGGCCTATGTCCGCAGAGCACTTGCACTTATTGCAGCAGGAAGTGGTGGCGATGCTGCAAAAAGGCGCAATCGAGCTCGTGCCGGTGGGGGAGGAAGGCACAGGGGTATATTCCCTGTACTTCCTTATTCCAAAGAAGGACGGTTCTCTCAGGCCCATTCTCGATCTACGTCCCCTCAACCTGTACATACTATCGGAACATTTCCACATGCTTACACTGCAGCAGATTCTTCCCTTGCTAAACCAGGGAGACTTCTTAGCAACCTTAGATCTCAAGGATGCTTATTTCCACATTCCACTACACCCGTCACACAGGAAATACCTCAGGTTCACTATTCAAGGCGGGCACTACCAGTTCAAAGTCCTACCCTTCGGAGTCACAACAGCCCCGAGGGTGTTCACCAAGTGTCTGGCGACAGTAGCAGCGCACCTCAGGAGGCAGAACATCCATGTCTACCCCTACCTAGACGACTGGCTCGTACAAGCCAAGTCAGAGCAACAGTGCGCCGCAGACATGTCGACTACAATTCACCTGCTTCACGATCTGGGTTTCTCCCTGAACTACCCAAAATCGCATCTTCAGCCGGCACATGTCCGGCAGTTCCTGGGTGCTACGATCAACACCCTGACAGCCATGGCTCAGCCAAACCAAGTCAGAATCGACAGCATTCAGTCGCTGATCCAACGATTCAGACCACGACACTCCCTGCCAGCGAGAGTGTTCATGCAGTTGATAGGCATGATGGCCTCCTGCATCTTCATAGTCCCTCACGCACGGTTGCATATGCGCCCGCTCCAGGAGTGCTTAGCGAATCAGTGGACACAGGCTCGTGGGCAATTGACAGACCTAGTGTTGGTTACCAGTCGGGCATACGACTCTCTGCATTGGTGGACTCCACACAACCTTTGCAAGGGCCGACTGTTCCAAGAGCCCGTGCCGCAGATTGTCCTGACAACGGACGCATCTCTCCAGGGATGGGGAGCTCATGTGCTCACTTACACAGTGCAGGGACTATGGACGACGCAGCAACAGAAGATGCACATCAACTATCTGGAACTGATGGCAATCTTCATGGCGCTCAAGTCCTTCATTGTACATCTGAGCAACAAGGTCGTGCTAGTCCGGACGGACAACATGACCGCGATGTACTACATTCAAAAGCAGGGAGGCACCCACTCGCCACAGCTGTCTCATCTGGCTCAGAGCATGTGGAAGTGGGCCATTCAGAGGAACATTTTCCTCATGGCAGAACACCTCCCAGGAAAGGACAATCAGATGGCGGATCTGCTCAGCAGATACAGCCATCAGATGCACGAGTGGGAGATACACCCTTCTGTTCTCCACCCGTACTTCCAGCAGTGGGGTCATCCGGAGATAGACCTGTTTGCCACAAAGGAGAACGCAAAATGCCGACTCTTTGCCGCCAGGTTCCCTCACCCACAGTCGCAGGGGAATGCGATATGGATGAACTGGTCAGGCAAATTTGCGTACGCTTTTCCGCCAGCCCCTCTAATACCGCTGGTCGCAAGAAAGCTAAGGCAGCACTCCATGACTCTCATCCTGGTTGCTCCAACGTGGGCACGCCAGGCTTGGTACACCACGTTCCTCGAACTCTCAGTGGTGCCGCATCAAAGACTGCGCCTCACGCCCAGTCTTTTGACGCAGAACCATGGAGACATTCAGCATCCAGATCCACAACAGCTCAACCTGGCGATCTGGCTCCTGAAGTCCTAGAGTTTGGATACCTTAACCTACCTCCAGAATGCATGAGTATCATCAAGGAGGCGAGGAAACCAACTACTAGAGCATGCTATGCTGCTAAGTGGAAGCGTTTTGTCATCTACTGTACGTCCAATGACATCAACCCACTAGATGCATCTATCCCCAACATCATCTGCTATCTGTTACATCTCTACAAGTGCAATCTGGCGTACACTTCCATTAGGATACATCCATCAGCCATAGCGGCTTATCTTCAGAACAGGCAGCACCTCTCTGTCTTCAGAGTGCCCGCCATTAAAGCCTTCCTTGAAGGTCTGAAGAGAGTCATTCCCCCAAGGACACCACCAGCTCCGGTGTGGAACCTCAACGTCGTTCTCACCAGACTGATGGGACCACCATTTGAGCCACTGCACTCGTGTGAGCTCCAATTCCTTACGTGGAAAGTGGCCTTTCTTATAGCTATTACGTCTCTGAGGCGTGTCAGTGAGCTGCAAGCGCTCACAATACAAGAGCCATTCATTCAAATTCACCCAAATAGGGTAGTGCTACGCACTAACCCTAAATTCCTTCCTAAGGTGGTGTCACAGTTTCATCTAAATCAGACCATTGACTTACCAGCATTCTTTCAAAACCCGCAAACGGTGGCGGAAAGGATGCTCCATACCTTAGATGTACGAAGGGCGTTGATGTACTACATAGACAGGACACAACACTTTCGAAAGACAAAACAACTCTTTGTTGCCTTCGCACCACAACACAAAGGCAACCCAATCTCCAAGGCAGGGATAGCCAGGTGGATTGTTAAGTGCATCCAGATATGTTATCAGAAAGCGAAGCGCACTTTAACAATACCCCCCAGGGCGCACTCCACACGCAAACTGGGGGCATCCATGGCTTTCCTGGGGAACATTCCTTTGGAGGACATTTGCAGAGCAGCCACGTGGGTCACACCACACACCTTCACAAAACACTACTGTGTTGATGTGCATTCCAAACAGCAAGCTGCTGTAGGACAGGCTGTTCTCAAAACACTTTTTCAGGTTTCTGCAGCTGGCACGGGCAACCGCCGCTGATGGAGGGACTGCTATGTATTCTATGCTAAGATATGAATTTAGCAGCCCACATGCCTCGAACTGAATATGCTACTTACCAGTATGCATCTGTTCTTGGCATGTAGGGCTGCTAACATTCATATCGCCCGCCCTCCTCCCCGGTGCCTGTCGCAGCTGCAGATATACTATTGTATTTATTCATTAGCATGGACATCCTTTACACTTTCACTCCATCTTCTGCCACAATGGCGAAAAACAATCTGGGGATGGAGCCGATGCCCATGCGCACTGTAGTCCAGGGGAGGAGCCACCTATCTCAGGATACTTCGAAGACTCTTCCAGGACAACAATGTGCAATCATCCGAGCCCAACACTAGGCGGCGATCTAATGCTAAGATATGAATGTTAGCAGCCCTACATGCCAAGAACAGATGCATACTGGTAAGTAGCATATTCAATCCCAGGGGGTGTGTTTAGCCAGCTCTTACCTCCTTGCTGGAAAATCAGCCATTATGGATTTGGAAGGATGATGCATTCTGGGACAAACTAATGACACACTCCACAGGATGTGGTCATAACTAGGAGGAGTTGCCCTGCTCTCATTGGTCAGCAGTGACCTGGTGCTTGACCCAGAGAATTTTGAATAAGTATCTGAGAGGGGCAGAGCCCTCCAGATCTGCTGCTTGAAACTGAATGAAGCAAGAAGTGCCCTGCTGCGAAGTTTGCTGTGCAAAGATTTCTAAGGCCTGACCTCTGAACACTGCACCAAGTAACACTGCAGCCCTGTGGATTACCTTGCTGCCAAAATACTCAAGAGTGGAAACTCCCTGCAAGCTACAGGTTAACAGAGCTCACCTGGACAGCCCCACAAAGAATTCCAAGCCTGGAGCACAGTGGATTTGTAAGGGGTTTTGTTCAAGTGGATTGCGGAATTGAAGTTTCACACTTTCAAGGCGCCTCTTGGAGATTCCAGAACCTTGGATTGTGTGTTGGATACTTTGGGACCTGCAAGCAGAACGCCAGGAAGGTGTTCTAACTGGACCCCGCTTGCTGAAGAAGGCGGCCCGCTACAGTGGTGAGAATTCTTCAGAACAATTTATAAAGGTGTGTCCCTGACAGAGCAAACAAAAAGACTTAAAGGGGCACTGTTGGTTTCTAAGCACTAGAAAGTGACTAATCTTTAAAAATTCATATATCCGGTTCCCTACAGTGGATTATTTTCGTTTTGGTGTCATTTAAAAGATAAAAATATTACCTATTTTTATAAATTGGTGTTGGATTTTTATTTTGTGTTGTGTCTTAATTATTTACTGAAATTGTGTTTTTAAATGCTTTACATACCTGTCTTTGAAGTTAAGCCTGTCTGCTCGCAGCCACGTTACCAAGGGTTGAGCAAAGGAATCATTTTCTAAGACCTATGCTGAGTCCTATCATGTGTTAGTGGCCTTATTGCCAGTGGCAGACCTACATTTGCCCCTACCAATAACCCACTTTCCAACATTTGGTGTTCAGCGGTGCGGATGAGGACTTGTGTTTAAAAAGTACACATTTCAGCGAATAATTTAAGATTATAAAAATCCTCTAAATTGCCTTAGAACAAAACGTTTGAGTTTGATTTTTAGAATTTGGACTAAACTGTTTTCAATCCATTGTTTTGATTTTTCCAAATTGTTCTAAGTCTATTGTGCCTAGTTTTTGTGACCCAAAACTAGGGAACCATGGAGCTGGACCTGGCTAAACTGCCCCAGTTTAAGATGGCAGAGCTTAGGGAACAGTGTAGGCTTAGGGGGCTGCGTCCTGCATAGAAGACGAGGAAGGCAGGGTTGCTTGAGTCCCTAAAGGCCTGGGCCAGGGCAGCGGAGGAGAACCCAAGGGGGTGAGAAGATGTCCCCCCCCCCCCCCAACCTCACCCGAGAAGGGGGTGAGGATGAGACCTTTCCCATTGTGACTAGTGTTAGCCAGGTGAATCAAGGGGGTGGTGGGAGTGGGGAAGGGTCCCTTACTCAGGTACCACTACTGTCCCTTGCAGAGAGACAGCTTCAGGCTCAATTAGAGTTGATTGCCTTGGAGAAGGAGAAATTCGAATTGGCTAAGAGAAAGTGGGAGAGGGAGGAGAAAAGAAATGGTGGCAGCGAAAGTGAAGAAGATGCTGAAATGTCTAGGGGTGGTAGATTTGAACCTAAACTTCCCAAAGGCATAGTACCCAAGTACACTGAGGGGGATGACATTGACAAGTGGCTAGCAGCTTTTGAGAGGGCCCTTAAAATGAGTAGGGTTCACTCTAGGTATTGGGGCGCACTCCTGTGGGAGTTGATTCCAGTAGCTGGGAGGGATAGGCTCCTGACCCTGAAGGGAGAGGATGCAGAATCATACCAACAGATGAAGGCATGCTTAGTCAAGAGATTTGGTCTGACTCCAGAACAGTACAGGGTGAAGTTTAGAGGCACGCAGAAATTGAGTTCAAAGTCTTGGGTAGACTTTGTGGACGTTTCAGTAAAGCCACTGGAAGGCTGGATTTTTGGTAACAAAGTTGACACATATGAGGGATTGTATAATTTGTTTTTGAAGGAACACATTTTGACTCATTGTGTAGGAGAGAAGTTACGCCAGTATCTAGTGGACTCTAAGCTGACAGACCCCAGAGAGCTGGGGGAATCAGCTGATGAGTGGGTGAGAACCCGGGTTTCCATTCAGCACCAGGGGGGGTGACCAGAAGAAAGGAGGACAGGTCCCTCCCCAGGGGAAAGCCCAGGGAAATGAAGGTCAAAAACCTAAGGAGTCCTCCAAAGACCCACAAAAACCTGCACAAGGAGGGGGGGCCCCGAGCCAACCCAAATTCAAAGGGAGGGGGTTTCAGGGAAAGCCTGGTAGGTTCTTTGATCCCTCAAAGGTGGATAAGTGCTTTGACTGTAACCAGCCAGGGCATAAGCAGGGAGATGCTGTCTGCGCCAAGAAGCTCCCCCCTAAGGGGCCATCCACAGGGATTGTCAGTGTAGGGGTGGAGGGTGGTGTACAGAACAGGCAGGTGGTGGAAGCAACCTTAGTGTCCCTGGGTGGGTTGAGTATTGCCACCCTTGCTGCCTTACCTCCAAACATGGACAAGTACAGGCAGAGGCCTAAAGTGAATGGGACTGAGATTGAGGCTTTCAGAGACACTGGGGCTAGTGTAACTATGGTCCTGGATAAACTGGTGCCGCCAGAGAGGTTGTTACCTGGTGAGTTTCACCAGGTGACATATGCAGACAGCACTACCAAACTCCATCCCATGGCTGTGGTGGATTTGGAATGGGGAGGTGTGACAGGCCCTATGAAGGTAGCTGTGTCAAAGGTGCGTCCAGTCCAGTGTTTACTGGGCAATGATCTTGAAGCCTCTGCGTGGTCAGAGGTGGCGAGAGGACTCCATATGAAAATATTGGAGCTCCCAGAGTGGGTATGTGCTGTGACTAGGTCACAGACTAGCCAGAAGGGAGGGGCTGGACACTTGGACCCGGGAACAAAGGGCCAAGCATCCAAGGACAAGGGCACTGGGTCTGGTGAGCCAGCCCAGGGAACTCCAGAGGTGCAGGAATTATCTAACCCTGATGGGGAGGACCTGGCCTCTGAGGGAGGGACTCCATCCCTGCCAGAGCTGTCAGATTTGGCAGAACTGACAGGAGCAGGTGGACCCTCCAGAGAGGAGTTCAGTCAGGGACAGCGTGACTGTCCCACCCTTGAGAGCTTGAGGCGGATTGCTTCTAAGCAAGAGGAAGGGGATGACAGTGGGTTTCATAAACTCTACTGGGAAGATGGACTGCTTTATACTGAGGCCAGAAACCTCAAGGAGGGGGCCACCAGGAGATTGGTGGTGCCCCAGAAGTACAAAGAGTTCATCCTGACTTTGAGTCACGATATCCCCTTGGCAGGACATTTGGGACGGACAAAGACATGGAACCGGTTGGTGAACCATTTCTACTGGCCCAATATGTCTGAAAAGGTAAAGGAGTTTTGCAGCTCCTGTGTCACCTGTCAGGCCAGTGGCAAGGCAGGGGGCAAGACAAAGGCTCCCTTAATACCACTGCCAGTGGTTGGGGTTCCTTTTGAAAGGGTGGGGATGGACATTGTTGGTCCCCTGGACCCACCCACTGCATCAGGGAATAGGTATATCTTAGTGGTAGTTGACCATGCTACTAGATACCCTGAAGCCATACCTCTTAGAACCATTGATGCACCTGCAGTGGCTAGAGCACTGCTTGGCGTGTTCACCAGAGTGGGTTTTCCCAAAGAGGTGGTGTCCGACAGCTTCCTGTCCAGCTATCTGACTGCTATGTGGGATGAGTGTGGTGTCAACTACAAGTTCACCACCCCCTATCACCCACAAGGAAATGGTCTTGTTGAGAGATTCAACAAAACCCTGAAGGGCATGATAAATGGGTTGTCGGAGAAACTCACGAGGAGATGGGACGTTCTCCTCCCATGCTTACTGTTTGCATACAGGGAGGTGCCACAGAAAGGGGTTGGTTTCAGTCCTTTTGAGTTGGTGTTTGGACACCCTGTGAGGGGGCCATTGAGCCTGCTAAGAGAGTCTTTAGAGAAGCCTCTTAAAGAAGCTAAGGACAATGTGCTTGATTACGTGCTAGGCCTGAGATCTAGAATGGCAGAGTACATGTACAAGGCAAACAGGAAACTGGAGGCCAGCCAGGAGCTCATGAAGCACTGGTATGATCAAAAGGCTACTATGCCTGAGTATACTCCAGGACAGCTAGTGTGGGTGTTGGAGCCTGTGGCTCCCAGGGCCGTCCATGACAAGTGGAGTGGGCCCTATCCAATCTTAGAAAAGAAGGGTGAGGTTACCTATTTGGTTGACCTTGGCACCCCCAGGAACCCTCACAGGGTCCTGCATGTGAATAGATTGAAACCATGACAGGGCAGACATGACCATGTTACTGGCCACTGATGAGGGTGTGGAGGAGGAAACTGAGCCCTGTGCCCGACCTCCTCTCCACCAATGTGCAAGATGGGTCAGTGGAGGGAGTTGTGCTCTCTCCCAAGTTGACAGACCAGCAGCACAGAGTCTGTAAGCAGGTGCTGGAGCAGTTTGCTGGCCTGTTCTCTCTGACCCCAGGCATCACTGAGTGGTGTGTGCACCACATTGACACTGGTGACAGCCGACCTGTCAAAAATAAAATGTACAGGTCGTCTGACCATGTCAGAGCCAGCATTAAAGCGGAGGTTGCTAAGATGCTGAAGCTGGGGGTAATTGAACCGTCTGAGAGTCCATGGGCCAGTCCAGTGGTACTGGTACCTAAACCTAATCCTCAGGGGGGACCCAAGGAGTTAAGGTTCTGTGTGGACTACAGAGGTTTGAATGCAGTCACAAAGACGGACGCGCACCCTATACCTAGAGCTGATGAGCTCATTGATAGGTTAGGGGCTGCTAAGTACCTGAGTACTTTTGATTTGACTTCAGGTTACTGGCAGATTGCCCTCACTGGAGCAAAGGAGAGGTCAGCATTCTCCACACCAGAGGGACATTATCAGTTCAAGGTAATGCCCTTTGGATTAAAGAATGCACCTGCCACCTTCCAAAGGTTGGTGAACAGTGTCTTGTCTGGGTTGGAACAGTTCAGTGCAGCTTACCTGGATGATATAGCTGTATACAGTTCTACCTGGGGGGATCACTTAAACCACCTAAGGGAAGTGCTTCAGGCAATACAGCAGGCAGGCCTGACTATTAAGGCAAGCAAGTGCCAAATAGGGCAGAGTTCTGTGGTGTACCTGGGCCACCTGGTAGGTGGGGGCCATGTACAGCCTCTCCAAGCTAAAATCCAAACTATTTTGGATTGGACAGCTCCTGCTACCCAGACTCGGGTCAGGGCATTCCTTGGACTGACAGGGTACTATAGAAGGTTTGTTCAAAATTATGGGACCATTGTGGGGCCCCTAACAGAACTGACTTCTAAAAAGAGGCCCAAAAAGGTGATTTGGACCCCAGAGTGTCAGAAGGCTTTTGACACTCTGAAAGCTGCTATGTGTTCAGCACCAGTGTTACTGGCCCCTGACTACACAAAGGAATTTGTAGTTCAGACTGATGCTTCAGAGCAAGGGATTGGTGCAGTTTTGTCACAGCTGAATGAAGGGAGCCTTGACCAGCCAGTTGCCTTTATTAGCAGGAGGCTTCTTCCCAGAGAGCAGAGGTGGAGTGCCATTGAGAGAGAGGCTTTTGCTGTGGTGTGGTCACTGAAAAAGTTGAGACCATATTTGTTTGGGACTCACTTTCGTGTTCAAACTGACCACAGGCCTCTCAGGTGGCTCATGCAGATGAGGGGAGAATCCCAAGCTGTTAAGGTGGTCCATTTCCCTACAGGGAATGGACTTTACAGTGGAACACAGACCTGGGGTTGCCCATGCCAATGCAGATGGACTTTCCAGGTTTTTCCACTTAGCCGATGAGGACTACCAGGGTGTAGGTTAGTAACCCATCACCTTTCGTTTGGGGGGGGGGGCTATGTTGCAAAGTCATCCTGTGCCCTGGGCACCCCCCAACTTTTTGCTGACTGGAACTGGTGGTAACTGAATCTGGGCTCTGTTTAACCAGGCCCAGGGCCAGTGCCAAGCTTAAAGACATTAGAATGCAGTTAAAACACCCAACATACACTAGGGTACACTATAGTATGGTGGGGTACCCCTGTAGTTGGCATGGCCTACCACCTAAGCCCCTAGTATGTAATAGGGCAGGGGATTGAAACTACCTAGAAGACTCCAGTATCCTGGGGCCTGGCAGTTTAGAGGCCAGCAGATTCTCTGCACCAGCATGTGTACAGTGCTGAAGCCTGAGGTCAGTTTAAACCCTAAATTGTGCCCAAACTCGACTTTGGGGGTAGGGGCCCTTAAAAATTAAAAACCTACCATGTTTATGCATATTAGGGACCCACAGGATCATCCCAGGGGTGGGGGGTCAGTTATCTATAAGGAGCGCCCTTAGATTGATGACTAAATATTGATAGGAGAGGACTAGCCGGACCATTCAAAGACTTCCCAGAATGGTTGTAGTAAATCCAACAATATTATATTGTTGAATTTCTCCTAAAGTGTACATACAATATGTTATGAGACTTTCTTGTTTGTAAGTCCAAATTCAGCCTTTCAGTGGTCTGCCCTGATTGGTCAGATTTAAATGGATTAGCCAGGCTGCTGGGAGGGCAGTGATCTGTTCTATAGGAATTCCAGGCCAGGAGGTGGCGTCGTAAACTACGCTCTTCAAAGGCGCAAGAGGGGAGGCCTGGGTTTTAGTTCACAATGACAGTTGTGACCCAGAGTCAGGACTAGGCTTAAGAAAGGAATTTGCAGGGGAGGAGCTACGCTCGTAACCAAGATGGCCGCATAAGCTCCCGGCTCCGCCAACCTCCGCCAGAAGCTCATGAATCCTGACTCCTATCCTGATTTCTCGCCGGACCCCTGTGCAGGTGAACTGCGCCTGACTCGAAAGGTGCACTCCCGGAATTTCTAGCTGCTCGGACGACAAAGATAGGTCGTGTGCCATTCTTGGCCTACCCCAGATTTGAAGCCGGGGCCCCGAGTTTTGATCCGGCCGGGTTGGAGTTGAACAACATCGGCCGCGGACCGTGGGCGGCTCCGGTCTCCAGAAGTGGCGTTTTTCCTCTCCCGTTCTGGATGGTGGTCTGGTGACAGCTCTACCCAGCACCTACGGTGGCCTATTGTACCGACTATTTGTTCGGGGTTCCGCTGCCCGGAGGCCCCGTTGAGCTCCCGGGGTTTTCTGGGATCGGTTCCTCGTGGGCGGCGACGGTACTGCTATCGTGCTTTGGACGTGTTAATGGTGGTTTCTACATTGCTTCTGCCTTGTGCCCCGGAGAAGTCGACCTCCGAGGTTCGGACATCCGCCCGGTCGCTCATTGAGGGGCGATGGAGCGGGTTGAAACTACACCGCCGCTACGCACTGTACTGGCCGCCATTTTGGAGCTCCACACACGATTCACCGCCACCTTCCAGGAGATGATCATAATTGTCGGTCGTATAGGCTTGGGACCGGATTCCGGCCCTTTGTTCCTGGAGAGCCAAGATACTCCTTCCACGGAGAACGCCTTGATTGTTACCGAGGACCCTGTGCAGGACACCGACACGGAAATCTACTGCGACCCTAAGATGGCGTCTATCGAGCCCGAAAGAACTGGACGTTTCTTTAGCCCTATGTCGACCCCGCCCGAGATGGAAGTGACTATCTTTGTAAGCCATTATGACTTCTCCAATGTCCAATGTCTGTCGGACTACACCTTTGCCTCTTTTTGTGAGTGATCAAAACCGCTTTGCTGATTTTTCGCTGGAGGGCAGTGGATTTGCTTTGACTTTTGGACTCTGTGCCCGTCTATCCTGCTTTCCCTCCTATCGAATTGATCTTGACACTCTACTATTTTCTGTTAATCTTGTTGCGATGGCGGTTCGGCTGGTCAGAGCCTGCGTGGAGAAACGCAATGACCTATTTGTACTGGACGGGGTCATCGTGATGGATCGTGAGGGTTTGGGTTGAACTTGATTGGACCTTGATGCAATGTTTCTTTTGTCTTTGCTGGGTGGTATCTGTGGGAGCGAGGGCCAGATGTGAATCTGATTGTCTGATTCTTAGTCTGATATGCTCGGTAAGGGATTTGCTGCCTCTGCGGTGCCGGGGGTCGGGCGGGATGGTCCTTTTTCTGTTTGCGGCTCCCCTATGGACTGTCTTTTGATTTGCTGAACTTGCTTAATACTACGGTGGGGGTGTCTGCTTTTGGCGGGGGGATGGGAGTCCGGGAGCCCGTATCGTTTTGCACCATTCTCCTCCTCCAACTTTTTCCCTTCCTTGGGGCGTAGTTTAGGGGGCGACAGGCACGCTGCTCGTGGGGTTAGGTCGTAGCCATCTGCAGGGGTGTAGGGTGGGGGGTTGTGGGAGGGTTTTTTATTTTTCCTTTGTTATTTTCTATGACCATTCTATTTCCCTTTTCCTTTCTTCACAAGAGATGTGGCGTATTCTCCTGATTTTTGCCTAAACGTATCTGGGTGTCATATGTCTGCCTCATATATCCTGTACTCCCGGTGGGCGGGTGCTGTGGGGGGGTGCCTGCGGTCAATGCTGTCTCATTGTTTTGCTTCTGCTTTACGCTGGTATTGATTTATTTGCTGATTCTGACTGTACGGTATTTCTTCACTTCCCTTGCCCGTCCACAGCTGTGTTGTCTTCGTTTATGACATCTGATATGTATATTTCTCCTCTTGTGTTATAATAATAAAAAGATTTATAAAAAAAAAAGAAAGGAATTTGCAGATGTTACTGGGATGGTCCATGGAAATGAGATATCCCAGGGGGTGTGTTTAGCCAGCTCTTACCTCCTTGCTGGAAAATCAGCCATTATGGATTTGGAAGGATGATGCGTTCTGGGACAAACTAATGACACACTCCACAGGATGTGGTCATAACTAGGAGGAGTTGCCCTGCTCTCATTGGTCAGCAGTGACCTGGTGCTTGACCCAGAGAATTATGAATAAGTATCTGAGAGGGGCAGAGCCCTCCAGATCTGCTGCTTGAAACTGAATGAAGCAAGAAGTGCCCTGCTGCGAAGTTTGCTGTGCAAAGATTTCTAAGGCCTGACCTCTGAACACTGCACCAAGTAACACTGCACCCCTGTGGATTACCTTGCTGCCAAAAGACTGGAGTGGAAACTCCCTGCAAGCTACAGGTTAACAGAGCTCACCTGGACAGCCCCACAAAGAATTCCAAGCCTGGAGCACAGTGGATTTGTAAGGGGTTTTGTTCAAGTGGATTGCGGAATTGAAGTTTCACACTTTCAAGGACCCTCTTGGAGATTCCAGAACCTTGGATTGCGTGTTGGATACTTTGGGACCTGCAAGCAGAACGCCAGGAAGGTGTTCTAACTGGACCCCGCTTGCTGAAGAAGGCGGCCCACTACAGTGGTGAGAATTCTTCAGAACAATTTATAAAGGTGTGTCCCTGACTGAGCAAACAAAAAGACTTAAAGGGGCGCTGTTGGTTTCTAAGCACTAGAAAGTGACTAATCTTTAAAAATTCATATATCCGGTTCCCTACAGTGTATTTTCGTTTTGGTGTCATTTAAAAGATAAAAATATTACCTATTTTTATAAATTGGTGTTGGATTTTTATTTTGTGTTGTGTCTTAATTATTTACTGAAATGGTGTTTTTAAATGCTTTACATACCTGTCTTTGAAGTTAAGCCTGTCTGCTCGCAGCCACGTTACCAAGGGTTGAGCAAAGGAATAATTTTCTAGGACCATTCTCCGTCTAGGAAAGATGATTATGGGTCTGCAATGAAGCTCTACAAATTAGAGATTAAAAAGGCGCAAGCCTTCTTCTATGAAGAGAAAATTAATGCAGCAGCCAATGCCCCCAGGGAAATCTTTAGGATAGCTAAGTCCCTTATTTCACCCCCGGCTGAGCGTCCCACTGCCGAAGGTGCACAAGACCGCTGCAATGAGCTGGCTGCCTTGTTCTCAAAGAAAATTTTGACCATATACTCCTCCTTTAGCAATTCTATGGTCATCGCCCGCTCTGTCCCACATAAACCAGCTGACTCTCTGGCTCTCTGTAAGCTGGACACAATTCCGCTTCTTGATGCCTGTAGTCTGGATAGATTAATCTCCAAAGTTACTTCCGGGTCACCCAATGACCCGGCACCCCCCCGGATCCTTGTCAAGGCCTTGGCCGTTATTCGTCCTGTCATCTTGGAAACCTTAAACACTTCCATTGTGTCCAAATCGGTCCCACTCTCCTGGAAATGTGCCATGGTGAGGGCACTTCTCAAAAAGCCCACCCTGGATCAGAGCAACCTGTCCAACTACCGTCCCATTTCGTTGCTCCCCTGGTTGAGTAAACTGCTGGAGAGGCACGTCAACAACATCTTAACAGACTATTTAGAGTCCAACTGTCTGTTGCGTGCCTCCCAGACAGGATTTCGTCCTCAACATGGTACCGAAACCGCTATGTTAGCGGTTACAGAAGAAGCAAGAGCTATTCTTGATCAGGGAGGAAAGGTGGCCATTATCTTGTTAGATCTTAGCGCCGCGTTCGACACGGTGAACCATGCCACGCTATTACATCGACTGGCTGGCATGGGCGTGTCGGGCGCGGCCCTGGATTGGCTTGCCTCCTTTCTGAGCGAGCGTTTCTTCCAGGTCTTCGAGGGTGAGACAGTCTCTCCCAAACATCCTCTCAGGTGCGGGGTTCCTCAGGGCTCCTCCCTGAGCCCGACCCTTTTTAACGCCTACATGGAACCTCTGGACAGGATAGTCCATCCCTTTGGTGTGCGTATTGTCACCTACGCGGATGATACGCAGCTGGTGGTCTCGCTAGACCACGCAGATGGATCATCCAACACCTTAGGCCCCTGTCTAGAGGCTGTTGCCAGATGGATGCAAGCCTCTTGTCTGAAACTTAACGGGGAGAAGACAGACATCATTCTCCTCGGAAATTCCTCCCCGTCTGTTCTTTCACCCGTCTGGCCACCATGTCTTGGCGCTCTCCCCGCCCCTAGGTCCCAGATAAAGAGCCTCGGGATCTGGCTCGACACCGCCCTTGATTTCTCGGTCCAGGCTACTAAGACCGCCGCCACTTGCTTTGGACTAATGAGGATGCTCCGGCGGGTGCTCCCTTAGCTCCCTCTCCAGGCGAGGAGGATCATGGTCCAGGCCCTGATTCTCTCTCGCCTGGACTACGGGAATGCTCTCTATCTGGGAGCACCGGCCTCGGTACTTCAGAAGCTTCAGGTCACACAAAATAGTGCGGCCCGCCTACTGTTTAATCTGCCCCGTCGGCAGTCGGCGAGGAAGGCTCTGAAAGACCTCCATTGGCTCCCAATGGCTGCCAGAGTGCAGTTCAAGGCTTTGTGCATCCTGCACAAATCCTTCCATCGTGTAGGCCCAGCGATTCTGCACCCCCTGGTTACGCCCTATGTTCCAGCCCGCTCCCTTCGTTCTGGCACCCTGCAGCTGGCTACCTCCTCTAAAATCAATAAAGCCCGGTGGGGTGGCCGCTCTTTTTCCCACTCGGCGGCCAGACTCTGGAAACGCCCTTCCCTTCACCATCCGAGGAAACAGCAACCTCCTGTCTTTTAGAAAGGCCTTGAAAACGCATTTGTTTACAAAATCCTGCTGATCTGCCCTGAGCCTGCGCTAAACCATTTAATCTTCAAGCGCTGCGAGGCCTCAGGGCAGTTATGCGCTATACAAATGCAATTTTTCATTTCATTATGCTGAGTCCTATCGTGTGTTAGTGGCCTTATTGCCAGTGGCAGACCTACATTTGCCCCTACCAATAACCCACTTTCCAACACCCCCTGAAAACTAACCTACAATCCACGTCTTGTCTGAGGGGCTGCCACACAGCAGACATGTTGCTGGACCCCTGGGTGGAGAGCCCTCGCTCTCCTGGGCCTGCAACAATGCACATCCTTGGACGAGGAGCCAAACCTCCTCCCCCAGGATGGGCAGGGGAAGCTTCAGAGGCATTCTGCCCTTGTGAGCTTCTCCAGACCATTTGCTGTACTCGGCAACTGGCCCCCACCGGTTCTGACCCCTTCACTAGCGGGAAACCCTACGTCAGGAAGTGGGGTGTGCCAACCTGTGCCAACTCCACTCCTCAGGTGGGGGAGGCGGGGTGAAGCACGACCCCGGGCCCCGGCCATCTTGAAGATTGGGAGCCCTGCCCAATCACAGCTAGGCTCCTGCCCCCCCTCCCACAGGAGAGGAGCAGGCTAGGGGGTGTACCCACCCCAGGACAGGGACCCATTGGTCCCGGCCCTTGCCCTACCTGTAATGCCCCTAAATTTAGCATTTAGGGGCACCCTGAACATTCCTTCCTCAGATCCCGATTTGCAACAACAAGACCAAGAAACACGAAGACCTGCCGTGCAGCTGCTAACAAAAGGACGACGCCCACTGACTTGGCCCCAGAACTCTACAGCCCTGTTGATCCTTGAACCTGCTTCTGCGAAGAACCTTTCCAAAAGACTGGGACTCCCATGAGCAGTGGTTCGGCTCTAATATCAATACCCCTGATGCCAGCCAGGAACTGCTAATCCAGCCCACTCTGCACCCGCCAAGCCCGGCCTGTGCCTGAGTGATCCAAGACCACGAGGACGTCCCTGCGGCGACTGGGACCCGAAGTCCAGTGCCCATAGACCCTCCTCGATGACCCAGACGAGGCCTGCAGCCTCAGAACCAGGGACCCCTCCAACCGCGATCAGCCGAGGGTAAGATTTCCCGACACCAAAAGACACCCCGGCGGCCCTCGGCACTCTGTGCCCCTGAGGGTGTAACAACTGTACCTTTCTGACCATGGGAGACCCCTGAGTCTATGCCCATAACCTAACTTCACCAGTCGAGTACTCACCTGAAAGCCGATAACTCACTTTCCTTCCATAGGCTAACATTGACTGGTTTTCACTGAAATTTCTTCCAAGTGTGGAGTTTTGAAACTTTAAAATATTCATCTAAAATCAGCCGAATAACGAATTCCGAAATACTCGCCTGTGATCAGGAGAGAAGCCAGTACTGTCCCTTTTAGCCCAGTACTGAACCGCAAAAGTAATCCTAACTGTACTTATCAGTAACATGAATTTTCTTCTATAGGAAACCATTGACTGTTTTTCTGAGAAAATTCTTCTGTCGATTTTTGCAAACTAGAAATATTCCTTAAAGATCGTACCAAATACTAAAACTTAATTACACACCTGTGTTAGGTAGCGGTCCCAGTGCTGAACCTAGGAGTCCAGTATTGGATTACAAAAGTAACGAGAACCTACTTTACCTGTGACTTGAATTTCCTTCCCTAGGATAACATTGCTAGTTTTTCACTGAAAAGTTTCTAAGTGTCAACTTTGAAAATACATTTATATTCTTTAAAAATCACAACTGTAACCAATATGCTTTTACTTAACTGTTTACAGCTTAGGTCCCGGGTCTTAATCAAGGATCCAGTCCTGTGGTTAGAAAAGTAATCCTCAAAGTAATCAACTGCATTTATGTAGAAAAACCCATTGAGCTCAATGTTAAAGTGTGTTTAGAATTGTGTTGCCTCTTGCAACCACTGTAGCTATTGTACTTACAAAGTCTATTGCCTTTCTTTAAAGTAATTACCTAAAAGTCTCTCCTATTGAGAAAAGTATATTGTGATCGCTGTTGGTTCTAAAATAAAACAATCACATCTTTTGATATAAAAACAATTGGCCTAGAGTTCAGTTCTTGAGTGTGTAAAACTTTTTGCTGACTCAATGTGTACAACAAATACTTTACACTGTTATCTGATACTGCCTTACTGCTCGACCAAGCTACCACTTTAGCGAGTAAGGTCATATCTGACTTTAGCCTCTGTTATACCTCTGGTGACTCTATACACACTGTACATTACTTTGGTCCAGTATATACAGAGCCACTTTCTTACAAGCACCAACTAAGCGCATCACCTTAGCGTCAGCACAGTACCTCCATATGCATCAGTGCACCACCGCCAATGTAGCACTACCGCCAGTGAAGCACCACCTCTGCACCAGCACAGCACCTCCTCTCCCTCAGCACAGCACCTCCTCTCCCTCAGCACAGCAGCACCTCTGCATCATGTCAGCACAGCAACAACTCAGTATCACTGTGCACTACCTGAGCACCAGCTAAGCACCACCAACTCAGCATCACTCAGCACTACCTCAGTATCACTTAGCATCACCTGAGCACCGTCACAGCACCATCTCGGCATAGCACCACCTCCTCATCAGTGCAGCACCACCTCAAAATCAGCACAGCACCATCTCTGCATCAGCACAGCACCACATCCACATCAGTGCACCACCACCACTGCAGCCCCATCTCGGCACAATTGCAGAACCACATCAGCATCCGCACAGAACCACCTCCACATCAGTGCTGCATTACCCCAGCATCAACTCAGCAGCACCACCTGAGCACCATCTTGTCACCACCACCTCAGCCTGACTCAAAACCACCACAGCATCACTCAGCACCACCAGTGCATCCACCACCCCCCGGGCATCGCTCGGCACCCCACCATTCGGCACCACCACCCCCAACCCCCGGCATTGCTTGGCACCCCCCACCCTAGGCTCTTCACCTAGGCTTCAGCAGCTCCCAAGAACAGAACATTTGCATAGTCATGACGCGAAGAAATCATGGAATGGATTCTTCTTGCCTCCAAAGACAGGAGGGGAAGACGTTTCGTAATGGTACGGAGCAGTGCGAAGCATTGACCTAAAACCGTAGAAATCTGAGCCTTCATAGAGAGGGTATGCCAATCCTGAGCACCACTGAGCACCAGCGCAGCACCACCAACTCAGCATGGCTCAGCACCACCGCAGCATCTCCTCAGCATCATTTAACAGAACCATCTCATCACAGCACTACACAGCATCCGTGCATCACCAACTCAGCACCATAGCAGCTCTAGCATAGCTAGGGCGTAGGTACCAGGGGTACCATTAACTAGGGACTTACAGAGAGTGCTAAAGGTATTGCCATTTGGGAACACAATTGTACAATTTTGATGAGAGATCTGGCTCTGGGGACCTGGTTAGCAGGAACCCAGTGAACTTCAATTCGAATCACATGTCCCAGACAAAAAGAGAGGGTATCCATGTCAAAAAAGGGCATTTTCCTACATATTGTCAATCTCTTCTGTGCTTTGGAGGGAGTAGAAAAAAGGGAGAACTGACATCAGTGCGCTGTGGTGGTGCTTTAAATGACTCTGTAATGTTTAGAAGTATTCTGGATTGGAGACTGAGTCGTGACACCGCATGCTCTTGCTGCAGTGCCATTGCTTAAAGTTTTAAATCCCTCCCACACTTTTGGGGACTTCAGGATGTGGTGAAAGTCACCTGGCCCCAGTACCCAGACATTCCACCAATGACGCACACCCTGGATATCCTACTTTCATGTGGTAAGGGTCATAAATTGATCTCTCTCCTGTACAAAGCATGAAACAGGATTCACCCCCCCGCCCCCCTCCCCGGTACCGCCGCCTCGGGCTGCCTGGGAGGCAGATCTCGCCACCACGCTGGAAGAGAAACAATGGGCACGCATAGGCTCCCTCACACGCACAGTTTCATGCAACGCCAGGTTTAAACTGAGACACTTGAATTTTTTTACACCGCACCTACCTAACCCCGGTATCCCTTAAACGTATTTCTGGGGACAGGGGAGATAGATGCCCTAGATGCCCTAGATGTGCCGCTGAGAAAGCGGGCTTTTTACACTTGGCTTGGGACTGTCCATTGGTCAGGCAGTTTTGGGTGGGCGTGGTGGGATGGATAGTTGCAGCCACAGGCCTTCAGATGGCACCCAAACCTTTGAAAATGCCAGCTTTATTCGACAAGTGCCCCGAGTGTGGTAGGAAGAAGGCTAAATCTGACCCCCACGGAGTATGCATACTCTGTCTCCCTCCCACCCACGTCCCTGACTCCTGTGATATATGTCACTCTTTCTCCAGGAGGACCCTACGTGACAGGGAGAAGATTCGTCTCCAGGGACTGGAACAGAGGAGACATGAAGAACCAGGTGGGACTTCTGGGCATGGAGGGACTCAGTCATCGTCCTCTGCCCGTGCTTCGGCCTCTGGGGTGCTCCCCAGTCAAGATAAGGCCCAGAAAATGCACAGATCCTGGTCAACGTCTGCGTATGACCACCATCTGCTCCCCGTCGACCCAGGGCTCTGGGTCCAAGCGGCGTCGCCGCTCGACATCGAGGGACAGGACGTCGAGACCTCGGACGAGGTCAACATCTAGGACTTCCCCGGCATCGAAACACCATTGACGTTGAGATGAGTCCAGGAGGCAACGGCGCTCGCCGTAGAGGCTGTACCGCCGTCAACGCGACACGACGGTCGACGTCAAGAAGAGACAAGTCGATGTCTAAGAGAAGACATTCGACGTCGAGGAGTTCGTCGACGTCTAGAAGATCGACGTCGAGGAGTAGAAAGTCGAAGAGGTTGACGTTGAGAAAAGAAAAATCGACGTCGAGGAGGGTCCCCTGCCTCAGTGGTCAGTCTGTCGTCCTCATCGGCGAGGTCGCGGCGGCGGTGCCGGCGCTCGGCCGCAAAGAGGTCTACCTCCAGAACATCTTCGAGGCCTGCTCAGAAGAAGAGAGTGGTGAGATCATCGGACTCGGAGTATTCACGGACCTACTCACCTTCTAGGCCCAGGACGCCTACGCCTCCACCACTGCCTCCGAGGATGCCTCCTCCACAGCTTCCTCCTCTTCCAGCAACGATTCCTCCTCCACTTCCATCGCCTTCTACACCACCCCTGCCTCCTCTTCCACCGCCTCCTCGACCTCCACAAGCTCGTCCTGAGGTCCCGGCTCCGAATCTTCCGCTTCCACCTCCTCCAAAACCGACAGCTCCGGCGAAGCCCAGGAGGTCTAGATCAAGGTCTAGAGGAAGGGATCGCACTCGGAGTAGACACCGCTCCTCCACAAGATCCCGTCATTGACATCGGAGGGGACAGGTCGCGGTCCCGTTACACGGGCTCCTCGAGTGACCAGAGGTATTCTCCAACGTTATCGGATTCCCCTCCTACAAGAGTGTCACCTGTGGACAACATTGTGAAATTTCAGGAGGTGCTGCTGAGGGGGGCAGCGAAGTTAGGGATCACATTGACGGTACCCACACCATCTTCCTCTGTGATCTTTGAGACTTTGCACAAAAGGCTTCTCTCCCGCCCGTTGTTGCCCTTGGTACCAGGACTGGAGGAACCGGTCATGGAGCTTTTCTGACCCCAGCTTCTGTGAAGTCTGCTCCATGGGCTGCAAAAGAAGTACAGGCCCCCGGATTCTGATCCGGCGTTCTTGAGGTCAGATCCTGTACCAGATTCTGTCATCGTGACGGCAGCCAAGAAACAGCATGCTACTGCACCGTCTTCTACGGTGCCGCCGGACAAGGAGAGCCGTCAGATGGACTCAGCTGGACGGAAGGTTTGCGGTACGTTTGCCACCTCAATGAAAGCGGCGAGTGCCTTGGCGCTCTTGGGGCGCTATGACCGCGCTTTGTGGGAGCCTCTGCAACAGTTTATTGAGCTCCTCCCGAGGGATACGAGAGAAGACTTCCGGCAGATATTGAACGATTGCATGATGGTCTCCAATCAAGTCATCAGCTCTGCGGCGGACGCCTCTCTCCTGGCGGCTCATGGTTATTGCCTTGGCATTAATTTAAGGCGCCGTTCCTGGTTGCGCCTTACCTCTCTCAAACCGGAGGCGCAGCAGAGTCGCAAATTTGCCGTTCTCTGGATCGACGCTCTTCGGGACGCATGCGGATGAGGAGATGGCCCGCATGAAGGCAGAAGTAGAGACGTTAAAGGCCGTTGGGTTGGAGAAACCAAAGGAACAACGGAAGTCCTTCCGTCCTTTCCAGAGGAGGTATGGTTCCCAGAAACGAGGGCATGGTCGTCAAGCTGGCCAGCAGCAACAACAGCAGCAGTACCAGCGGCAGCCTTTCCAGAAGCGTCAGAGGGGCAGAGGCGGCCAGCAGTCCTCGGCGAACAAGGGCCCGGCTGGGTCTAAGCCCTGAGGTGCTACTTCCCCCTCGTCCGTTACCAGCTCCGGTGGGGGGAAGCATACAAAATTACCTGGCAGAGTGGAGAAAAATTACTCAGGACAAGAGGGTGCTGAATATTGTTTGCAATGGATACAGTCTTTGTTTTGTCAGCCCGCCTCCAGCAATTCCACCGGTCCGCTCGCAGTTCCAGCTGCGCGAGCCTCAAGCGGAGGCCGATACCCTGTTAAGAAAAAGGGCGATAGACGTCCCTTTGTCTCAAAGGGGAAAGGGTCTTTACTCACGGTTCTTCCTGGTGCGCAAGAAGGACAAGAACGAGTTCAGGCCCATTCTGGATTGGCGACAAGCAAACAAATGGACTCGCAGGGAAAAGTTTTGCATGCTGTCTTTGCACCAGATTTATCCTCATCTGAAATGAGGAGACTGGCTTTGCGCAATAGATCTACAGGATGCGTACTTCCATGTGCCCATTGCACGGAAACACCGGAAGTTCCTGCGCTTTCTAGTCGGCACCAATCACTATCAGTACACCGTACTACCGTTTAGACTGAAGTCTGCACCCAGGACTTTCTCAAAATACATGGCAGTGGTGGCAGCGCACCTGAGAAAGAACAAGGTGTTTGTCTACCCGTACCTGGACGACTGGTTGATCAAAGCCTCCACCTTCCAGGAAGCGCAATTGCACTTCAACTGGAAGGCCGTTCTGTCGAACCAGCTGGGGTAACACTAAACCTGTCCAAGTTTGTTCCGACTCCTGTCCAGTGCCTACAGTACTTAGGAGCCTCCATCGATACTCTTTCAGCAAGCGTGTCTCCTTCGGAGGAGAGACTCTTATCGATCCTTCGGAAGGCTCAGGCTCTCATAGCTGTTCCATCTGTGAGGGCTAGAGTTATTAACCCCAGGATCAATAAAAAGTATAAAGCTGCCACTGGAGACCCAGCCTATATTAAAGGACCAGTATCTTTAGACTCACTAGTAGTGTCTAATGCTAGAAAAAGGGCTAACTCCCAAACATCAGGGGACGCTCCACTCCCTGATAAAGAGTCCAAACTTTTAGACGCCTCCGGAAAAAGAACAGTGTCACAAGTGGCTAACATATGGTGTATCGCCAACACTCGAGCCTTGCTAGCCAGGTATGATAGGGCACATTACGATAAACTAGAGTCCCTACTACAGTACCTACCAGACAAATATAAAAATAGGGCCAATGATCTTGTACAGGAGGGTAAAATTATCACCTCCATTCGTTGCGCTCTCGACGTAGAAGATACCGCCCTGCTTGGCTACGCATTTCAGGGTTTAAACCTGAAGTACAAACTTCCATTTTAAACAAGCTACTCGACCAAGAATATTTGTTTGGACCTAATGTAGATTCTTCACTTAAAAAAATGAAGAAAGACACAGACCCAGCCAAATCTATGGGAGCCTTGCAATCGCAGGCTCCCAGACGTTCTTTTCGTTGTTACTTTTACAAAGGCACCTCCAGAGGGTACTCCTCAGACAACCCCTCCACCTCTTCCAAAGCTCCCACCCAATCTATGTTCACCAGAGGTTACCAAAAAGGAGGTTACAGAGGCAACAATAATAACGGTACAGGGAAAACCAACAATACCAGATCTGTCTCAACTCCTACCTAATGACGTCCCTCCGCTCCTCCCGAACCATTCCACTCCTGTTGGGGGGGGGGGGGGGAATACAACAGTTCCTTCCTGTCTGGACCAACATCACCACAGACAGGTGGGTGAGACAAATTATTCAAACCGGTTACTGTTTAGAACTCACTTTTAAACCCCCCCCCAACATACCACCCAGGCAGCACCCTATGTCAATGGATCATTCATCACTGCTAAAACAGGAGGTCATCTCCCTTCTGCAAAACCACGCAATAGAACCGGTACCCCTGCATCAGCAAAACAGGGCTTTACTCCCGGTACTACCTCATTCCAAAAAAGGACGGCTCTCTAAGACCCATCCTAGACCTTGGAACCCTAAACCTGTACATACATTCGGACCACTTTCACATGGTCACGCTTCAACAGGTTCTTCCTCTGCTGGCACAAGGCGACGTCCTTGCCACTCTAGATCTCAAGGATGCCTACTTCCATATCCCCATTCACACTTCTCACAGAAAGTATCTCAGGTTTCTAGTGGACGGTCAGCATTACCAGTTCAAGGTACTCCCATTCGGAGTCACCACAGCACCCAGAGTCTTCACCAAGTGTCTAGCAGTAGTTACAGCTCATCTAAGAAGGCAGCATATCCATGTCTACCCCAACCTAGACGACTAGCTCATAAAAGACAAGTCTTTACACCAGTGTGTACAACACAGTCACGCTACAATCCAACCAAAGTCTCACCTGCAACCGTCCCACATACAACAATACCTTGGGGCAACAATAAATACCTTCAAGGCACTTGCATATCCCAGTCCAGCCAGGATATCAAGCATACAAAACCTAGTCACAAAATTTCCACTGCAGCACTCTCTCCCAGCTAGAGTGTTCTTGCAGTTAATAGAGATGATGACCTCTTGCATATACATAGTCCCTCACGCAAGACTCCAAATGCGTCCCCTACAGGAATGTTTAGCACATCAGTGGAACCAGGCTCAAGGTCAGCTGATAGATCTGGTGTTTGTGGACGGTCGCACGTATCGCTCTCTGCAGTGGTGGAACACCAAAAACCTTTCCAAAGGGCAACCGTTCAATCGAGCCAGTTCCACAGATAGTGCTAAAAGCAGATGCAACGCTCTCCGGCTGGTGGTTCATCTGTTACATCATACTGTACAGGACACCCCAACAAAGGTTGCTCCACATCAATCACCTAGAGTTGCTAGCCATATTCCTAGCATTGAAGTCCTTCCAGAAACACATTCTGGGCAAGGCTGTCCTAGTCCGCACAAATAATATGACCGCAATGTACTCCATACGGAGACAAGGCGGGACACACGCTCTGCAACTCTCCCACCTAGCACAGAGCATGTGGAGATGGGCCACATTTTTCTCCTAGCCTAACACGTTCCAGGAGTCCAGAACAGCATAGCAGATCTGTTAAGTCGTCAAACACAACTCACCCACGAGTGGGAACTGCATCCACAAGTTCTTCAACCATTTTTCCACCTGTGGGGGCACCCACTCCTAGATGTGTTCGCAACCCACGAAAACGCCAAATGCCCAAACTTCGCTGCCAGGTATCCACACCCATTGTCCAAAGGCAATGCGATATGGTTGAATTGGTCAGGCAGATTTGCGTACGCTTTTCTGCCTCTCCCACACATTCCACTAGTGGTGTGCAAACTGCAGCAACAGTCACTGACTCATCCTAGTTGCTCCAACATGGGCCAGACAACCGTGGTACACCACATTACTGGAACTCTCTGTAGTCCCGCAGCAAATACGACACCTCTCCTCACACCTCTTAACTCAGAGCCATGGAGAGATCAGACATCCAGATCCAGCGCAGCTCAACCTAGCGATCTGGCTTGTGAAGTCTTAGAGTTCGGTTACCTTAACCTTCCCCCTGATTGCATGAATGTTATCAAAGAAGCTAGACACCCCACCACTAGAGCTTGCTATGCAGCCAAGTGGAAAAGATTTGTTATATACTGTAACAATACCAATCTTAATCCCTTACATGTGTCAATCCAACACATCATAGGTTACCTGCTACATCTACAAAGGTCTAACCTAGCATACAAATCGATCAGGTTACACCTTGCTGCCATAGCAGCATACTTACAAAACAGACAACATTTGTCACTATTCAGAGTACCTGCCATCAAATCCTTTATGGAAGGACTCAAAAGAATAATTCCACCCAGAGTACCACCCTCACCTGTGTGGAACTTAAATATTTTCCCCACAAGACTCATGGGTCCTCCATTCGAACCCCTGCACAAATGTGAATTGCAGTTTCTCACATAGAAAGTCGCTTTCCTGGTAGCCATTACCTCTTAGAAGAGTCAGTGATCTTCAAGCACTTACTATTCAAGAACCATTTTTACAACTCCATCATAATAAAGAGGTTCTTAGAACAAACCCAAAATTCCTTCCCAAAGTCATTTCTCTTTTTCATCTCAACCCGTCTGTGGAGTTGCCAATATTTTTCTCGCAACCACAAACAGTCGCAGAAAGAGCTCTACATATGCTAGACGTTAAAAGAGCACTCCTTTATTATATTGACAGAACAAAATCTTTTCGCAAAACTCACCAACTTTTTGTTCCTTCTCACCAGCACGTAAAGGCAATCCTATATCAAAAACTGGAATTGCAAGGTGGATTGTCAAATGCATATAAATTTGCTATCAAAAAGCAAAACGTACATCAACTATTCCCCCTAAAGCCCACTCTACTAGCGAAATAGGGGCTTCAATGGCTTTCTTAGGGAGCATTCCCTTAGATGACATCTGCAAAGCAGCTACATGGTCTACACCGCACACATTCACAAAACACTATTGTGTAGATTTGCAAGCAAAGCAAAAAGCTAGGCTGTTCTCAAAACACTGTTTCAAACAACTGCAACAGATACTGGTGGTCGCCGCTAGGGTAGAGTACTGCTATACAATCTACGCACTGTGTGTGATCTGCAGCTCATATGCCTTGAACGGAAAATGCTACTTACCAGTATGCATCTGTTCTTGGCATGTAGAGCTGCAGATTCACACATGCCCACTGCCTACCTTTATCTGTTCCAGTATTATCTTATTTAGATACAGCATACATGGGCATCTTTTCTATTTCTCACAAAACTCCATTTCCCTCACTGGCGAAAAACTATCTGAAGATGGAGCCGATGCCCATGCGCACTATGGTCCAAAGGAGGAGTCCCCTATCTCGTGACTTCCAAAGACTTTTCCAGGGCAACACAAAGTGCAAACATCCGGACCCAACACCAGATGGCGATCTATGCACAGTGTGTGCATCTGCAGCTCTACATGCCAAGAACAGATGCATACTGGTAAGTAGCATTTTCCTTGGGTAAAGTGGATGTTTTATTTATTCATCCTAGTCTTATAATCTCCAGATTTAGGTTTGAAGTTCATTTTATATTGGGTTTTAACGTAAATCATTACTCCAACCTGAGATGTTTAAATTTGTCCTCAAGAAAGAGTCTTAATAATGTCTGGTTGCTAAACTCAGCCTTATTATAGTTTTTTGTAGCTGGCCACTGGTGAATTCTGAACATATACTTTACAACTTATTTGTTTAATCTGGAGATCTAATGTACCCCAAAAGGCTGTTTACAATAAATGCGAGGGTTGGTTTCCAGTCATTTAAGCTTGGTCTGGGGATTACCCGACCACTATGAATTTTTGCTTCAATGGGTTCTTTGTAAGTGGAAACGACTAAGGGACTTATAGTACAATCCTATCTGTGGGATTCTGCTAAAGCTTGGGTCCACTGAATAAATATTGGAAAGTTGCCCAATGGCTTGATTACTATCAACAGGAATTTTCAAAATACCTTGTGGAAATCAAGACCTTCATTTAAAGTCACTCATGTGGGAGGTGTTTACAAGTAAACTTTATGCACCAGTTTACTGGGTCTTTATGTATTTTACTTATATTAAACACCAGGTAGGGTTAACACATTTTTCACCATATTTTTGGGAATCTAAGCGCACACTTGGTAAAGACTTTTCCAGATTCTAGAATACAGTCATAAAACATTTGAAAAATGGTTGGGGGTCAAAATAATGCTCTTAATCACAGAAAGCATCCAGATGACTACGGAAAAGCATTGTTTTGTCTACAACTCTTAACCTGTAAGGGCATAAAATATACCCAGGTTGAAACACTGAGCAGATTGTACTTTGCTTCTAATGAATAGGGCAAAAATATAATGATTTTTCAACAAGCGGAGATATACTGGCATCGGTTGTTTGATTGAAGAAAACCACCAATTTCCCCAGTCCTTCATTGCCTGGTAGGATGAGGGATTTCTTTAGGAAATTTCCACTTAACTACATATTTCATTTCATGGCCTTGATTTCTTGCTCTAAGGAAGAATCGTTAATGCCAGGTCATTCTCGTTTCCTTTGGTTGGCAGAGAAGGGTTCTGTACACAGACCTATGGTACCTCACTATAACAGCCACTCTTCATCTACCCATCAGAACACCTGGTTCATTCGGGGAGACCGATTCTGCACCCCAGTATTCCGAGTATACACCTTCATGTGTGATGATTGAACAGTGACATCTGAGTACCTTTCAGCTCCCACTGGAAGTGGTGGCTGGGATTCTTTCTATATAACACCCTTTCCCCAAATCTTTCTTTTAGGGAGATGGATTAAATGGTTTCCTGATGTGATGATTTAGGGATAGATCCTCTAAAACACGGGTACTCCAAGTACGGCCCGCGGGCCGGCAGCGGCCCGGCAAGCCTTCCTTGGCGGCCTGCGGACCTTACAGACGTACCTGTGCTTTTTTTTTTTTTTTTTCTTTTCTCAAGAGTCTGCAAACACCACCGGTACTGCTCTGTGGGGCCGGGCGATTCCAGCCACAGTCCGAGTGCAGGGGTGCTAAGAAGAGGTGAAGAAAGCCTCATTAACATGGAAATGGTTGTTTAAAGACCCGTGAAGTACTGGGGAGCGGCTGTGTGTGTGCCTGGGAAGCTGTGGGGGCGGGGGCGGGCAGCAGGGAGTGAGAGCTTGGCCTCAAATCTTTATGGAGTGTCTGCATTCAATAGGCAGCTAGTTCCAGGAAGTAGCGAATTCTGAAGATTAGAAGAACTTGCATGCGTAAACCATTATTATACAAAAATGAAAGGATGGAGTACATTTATGTTTCTGGTCTTCAAACTCAATCTCTTCTAGGTTCTTTGACGTTTGAAACACAAGTGAGAACTGCTTAAAATGCATGTTCTTTTTCTTTACACCTTTTCTTAAAGAAAATCGTGTTTTCATCTGAAATTGAGCAATTACATGTAGAATCTATAAAGCAGTCCTATAACTCTAAGTAAGCCATGATATAGCAGGCATTGTCATGTGCTCAAATGTTTTGATTATTGCCGCCTATTAGCTGATGATAAAAAACTTTGAATTACAACACTGAAATCAAAGGAGCATTGTAACTGCTATGTCATTCTGGGGGATCCGCACCACCTCAGCCGTCTCTGCGACCTAGGTAAGGGGCAGCATGAGTTGTGTGCACCACACTGCCTCCTGCACACGTGGCACTTACACCAGCGGCATGCACCACCCCAGCCGCCCACTGCGCACACTGCAACAAGTCATGCGAGCTGAATAAGGGGCTGCGTGTGCACGCGTGGCTTCCTGCACACTAACCTCCTGCACACGGAGCACTAACACCAGTGGCATGCACCACCTCAGCCGCCCTCTGCACCCCTGCGACAAGTCCTGCGAGCTAGGTGAGGGGCTGCGTGCCGCTTGTGCACATGACATGCCATGGTACACACTAACCTCCTGCACGAGGGACACCAACTCCAGCAGCATGTATCACCCTGCACACTTTAAGAGAGCCCGGTGAGGTGGGAGGGCAGCAGTGAGTGAGAGCATCGTGAGGTGGGAGGGCAGCAGGGAGTGCGCCCGGTGAGGTGGGAGGGCAGCAGGGAGTGCGAGTCCGGTGAGGTGGGAGGGCAGCAGAGAGTGAGCACGGTGAAGTGGGAGGGCAGCAGAGAGTGAGCACGGTGAGGTGGGAGGGCAGCAGGGAGTGAGAGCCGGGTGAGGTGAGACAGAAAGAGACAGATAAAGACATATAGAGACAGAGGCAGAGACAGATAGAGACCGGGACAGACGGAGCTAGATAGGGTCAGGGACAGGGACAGATAGAGGCGGAGACAGATAGAGGTAGAGACAGACAGCGATAGAGACAGACAGCGATAGAGACAGACAGCGATAGAGAGAGAGAGAGAGAGAGACACACACAGAGAGAGAGACAGAGACAGATAGAGGCAGAGACAGACAGACAGGCAGTGACAGAGGGAGACAGACAGAGGGAAGGAGAGGGAGAGAAAAGGAGACTAAGAGGCAGACAGAGGGAGACGGAGGGAGTCAGGGGGAGACTGAGTGAGGGAGAGGGAGACGGAGGGAGGGAGACAGAGAGGGGGAGACAGAGGGAGGGAGACAGAGGGAGGTTGACGGACAGAGAGAGACAGCCAGGGGGAGGGTGACCGCCAGGGGGAGGGTGACCGCCAGGGGGAGGGTGACCGCCAGGGGGAGGGTGACCGCCAGGGGGAGGGTGACGGACAGGGGGAGGGTGACGGACAGAGGGAGGGTGACGGACAGAGGGAGGGTGACGGACAGAGGGAGGGTGACGGACAGAGGGAGGGTGACGGACAGAGGGAGGGTGACGGACAGAGGGAGGGTGACGGACAGACAGACGGAGGCAGACGGAGACAGACGGAGGCAGACGGAGACAGACGGAGGCAGACGGAGACAGACGGAGGCAGACGGAGACAGACGGAGGCAGACGGAGACAGACGGAGACAGACAGGCAGACGGAGGCAGACGGAGACAGACAGACAGACAGACGGAGGCAGACAGACAGCAGACAGACGGAGGCAGACAGACAGACAGCAGACAGACAGACAGCAGACAGACAGACGGAGGCAGACAGACAGACGAGGCAGACAGAGGGACGGAAGGAGACAGACAGACGAGGCAGACAGAGGGACGGAAGGAGACAGACAGACGGAGGCAGACAGAGGGAGGGTGACAGACAGGCAGACGGAGGCAGACAGACAGACGGAGGCAGACAGACAGACAGACAGACAGACGGAGGCAGACAGACAGACGGAGGCAGACAGACGAGGCAGACAGAGGGACGGAAGGAGACAGACAGACGAGGCAGACAGAGGGACGGAAGGAGACAGACAGACGAGGCAGACGGAAGGAGACAGA
The DNA here is from genome assembly GCF_964261635.1 of Lissotriton helveticus. NCBI lineage: Eukaryota > Metazoa > Chordata > Amphibia > Caudata > Salamandridae > Lissotriton > Lissotriton helveticus. The sequence continues at coordinate 1,504,796,001 of NC_136069.1, read as the reverse complement.
CAGAGGAAGGAGACAGACAGAGGAAGGGGAGAGAGAGAGAGAGAGAGAGATGTGTGTATGCTGGATCTGGTGGCTCAGTGGATGAAGGCGTCCACTGCAGCACCTCAGATTTTCTACCGCACGTCGTGTGAAGGGAGTCTCCCTGAGCTCTGCTCAGTTTTCTTCAATTTTCTTAATTTTTTTCTTCTTAATATCAGTTTTGTAATGTCTTCTTACATGAAGTCTACGTTCAGACCCTGTGTCACTTGTAGGAAGCTGTGACCTTTTCCTGTGATCCCTCATGAAGAGTATATGGAAACACTCTGCTTGTCTCTGACATGGTAAGAGGAGAAGGGGTTGTTCTTGTGCTTAGACTGTACCCCCCTTCTGATGTGGGAGGAATTTTTGTTGTTTGTCCTGCACATTAAGGTTTTTAGTGATGCTTCTCCTCTACTTCACCAGCTGAAGTAACATCACAATTAAGGGGTCTCTGGCCTTCTTTGAGTCTGCCTCCCACATCTACGCCCACGAGATTTACTCTCAGGCGTCTAGACTTACTCTGCTCACTTTTCTACGTGAAAATGTGCCAGCTTGTCAACGATACGGTCTATGTATCCTCTGACGACAATCTTTGCCGTCACTGTTGCTCTGCAACGTCAACGCCTCCAGGCATGCTTCGACGACATTGAGGACAGTGCCCTCTTGTCGACTACAGGCTCGTAGACCACTGGGAGTTTTTGTCGATGGTAATTTCTTCGACAGTTGGCCTCGTCGACAGTAGGCTCGTCGACGATAGGCCCGTCGACGGTAGGTTCCGTCGACGGCGGCCTCGTCGACAGTAGGCTAGTCGACAGTAGGCTTGTCGACGGTAGGCTTGTCGACGGTAGGCTTGTCGACGGTAGGCTTGTCGACGGTAGGCTTGTCGACGGTAGGCTTGTCGACGGTAGGCTTGTCGACGGTAGGCTTGTCGACGGTAGGCTTGTCGACGGTAGGCTCGTCGACGGTAGGCTCGTCGACGGTAGGCTCGTCGACGGTAGGCTCGTCGACGGTAGGCTCGTCGACGCTGAGCTCCGTAGACGCTGAGCTCCGTAGACGCTGAGCTCCGTAGACGCTGAGCTCCGTAGACGCTGAGCTCTGTAGACGGTGAGCTTCGCCAACATTCAGCCTCGACGCCAGTTGGCTTAGTTGACGGATGACCCTGTCAACTGTTGGATTCGTTGACGGTTGAGCCCGTCGACAGTTGGTTTCACACACTGTTGACTTTTATGCACAATGTGTTTTGGTAGACGATTTATCTTGTCGACTGCAGCTTTCTGCTACATCCACGTGATGGCGTGATGGCTTTTTACTCCTCCCTTTCTATCTTCTTCTAAAAACTGGAGCTCTATTGCATTTACCTCCGGTGAATATTGGAGGTTTTCCCCTCCTTATGAAGAGAGCGGCAAATCGTTTTTCCCTTTGTCCGGGGGAAACCACAGAAACAAGTTCGTTCAGTTCCTATCATGGACTTTATTTAGCAGTTAGACTCATGCAGAGGCCAAACTCTGTGCCGGCGGTTTGTTTTCCACGCCTCCACAAGAAATGTGAAGCTCCCCACTATTCAGACTACCCTGACTCAGTCATTACTCAGGCGGCACAGCGATTATCTTGCAAGCCAGTTGGGCAGGTATGTCGCCAGATGTGCTCCGACATGTTGACGCCAGTAGCACTTGTTCCAGAATCCTCCAAGCCTCACACTTTGGAGAGAGTGAGAGAGTGAGAATATAAAAGAAGTGCATCAGAAATGATACTGTGAAGCGGACATTGCGTGTACAGGTTTTCCACAGCTCGCTATAGGGGCAGTCTGGGAAAGACAATTTTGCTTCAATGCTACGTCTTTCGCAAGGAGGTTCGGACTTCTATACTTCACTTGTTCTTTTGATTGAGGATCCCTTCTGGCCAGCATGTTGATGAGGCACTGCAGACCATCTTAAAGGACACAGATACTGCCCGCACCTTCGGGATATAGAATCGCAGCCTTTTCGTGGTGCCGAGGACGTAGCTCCACGTCCTTTGTTTCAAGGGAGTTCCATCCAGTATTGGCTCCTACAATCAGAACCAACTACGTTACTCAAATCAAACGCAGTCACAGTACCAACAGGTCCTACATAGACAATCATCGTACAGCCGAGGCAACTCTTCTAAGACACAATGGATTACCGGGAACACACCTTTATTCCCTCCAAAAACGTCAGAGATCTAATATCTCACTTTTACTCCAATTGGTCAAAAGTGACAGAGGACCGTTGGGTTTTTAAACGTCATGCCCAAGGGCACACTTTAGAATTTGTCTAATTTCCCTCTCTCTACACCTCCAAAGGGCCTTCCTCCTTCTCATCTACAGGTGTTGTTTGCACAAGTGTCTATATGGATACAAACGGGGACCGTCGGAGTGGTTCCGAATCTCCAACAGCGTTAGGGTTTACTCTCAGTTCCTCATCAACAAGCAAATGAGTAAAGTAGCGCATGATTTTAGATCTTTGCGCAAACTTTACAAATGTTGTCCCTCAACAAAATACTAAAGTTCTTATGCCAGAACGACTTTATAACTACTCTCAACCTCCAGGATGTCTATTTTCATGTGCCAATCCTTCCTAAGCATAGGACGTGGCTACGCTTTACAATAGCTACAGAACTTATTCAATTAAAGTCCTACCTCTTGGATTTAGGTCCGTTTCACGTGTCTTTACGTACATCCTGGCACCAGTGGCAGCCTATCTACGTCTGCAAGGCATACACATTTCTCATTCCTGAGACAACTGTATAATAAGGGCTTGCTCTTATTTACAAGCAGTCCAGCACACTCAGACTTGTCAGTCACTGTTTCAAAACCTGATTTTAAATAAATCATGACAATTCCCAACTAGTACTAGCTCCGATATCAACGTTCTCGGAGCATCAATCAATACAAACCTAGCAAAGGTGTTTGTCTCACACGAACGACGGGCCTGCATCTCACACTTGGTGGTTCTTCTACGTTGGTTGCAGGTCTCCAGTTCCTTCGAAGATTTCATTCAAATCAATCCTCGGATGCAAGAGGCCCCTTTTTGTTGGTGGGTCCAAGAAAGAACATTGTAGAAGGGGTGTGCGTTATTCCTTCAAGAAGTGCCAAATTACACAATCACCACAGACGCATCCCTTCGAGAGTTTGGGAGCATATCTTCAAGGGCTGAAGGTCAGCAGGGAATGGAACCCTCAACAAAAGGCTTGTCACATCAATCGGCTAGAGCTAGGTGCCATCTTCTTAGCCCTCAAATCCTTTCGTGTTATCATTCAAGGGGCCACAGTATTGGTTTGCACAGACAATACTTTAAGTATACCTTACTTAAACATCCAGAGAAGAATGAGGTCGGTTCTTCTATCTCAGGCAGCCAAAGAGATATGGGCTTGGGCAATATGGCACAGGATCAAACTCTTGGCTGTTGATGTGCCGGGAGTTGCAAATTTGCTGGCGGACACCCTCAGCAGGTCAACAGGTGTTCAACCACGTATAGGAACTGCATCAGCCAATGGCGGATCGAATCTTCCAGCAGTGGGGTCATCCCGATCTGGATCTCTTTGCGACAAAAAAGAACAGCTTCTGCCTGTTTCTTTGCAAGCTGACATCCCCACAGGGACTCGCAGGAGAAGGCGCTTTCGATAAACTGGCCTCAAATATATGCTCACGCCTTTCCTCCGATACTGTTGGTTTCCGAGAATTCTCCGTAAGATGAAGAAAGAGCCGTGTAGTTTGATTCTCATCGCCCACAGGTGGCCACGCCAATACTGGTTCACCGAACTTCTTCTCCTCTCAGAGTACGATCCAATACAGTTTCGACCAATTCCAAATCTCCTCTCCATTGAGAATGGTCAAATTTGCCATTCTATCCGGCTTCTCTAAAATTAGCAGCTTGGCGCCTGAGCACCTTGAATTAGCTCATCTGACTATCTCGGCGGATTGTATACAGACATACAGTCTTTATAAAAAAAAAAAACATTTGGTGTTAATCTGCTGGGGTTCACCCATTTCTTGCAACGCCGGACCATATATTACCTTTTTCTTGCACCTGGTAAGATCAAGCTTATCTCACACAACGTTGAAGGTCTTTTTGGCAGCCATTTCAAGGTAACGTCAGGATGGGTCCATCTCTCTTTATTCTTCAAGAATACAACAGTTCTTTAAGGGACTACTCAGAATGTTTCTTCCTCTAAGTCGTCCGCCTCCATCATGGCGTTTTAATGTAGTAATTAGCGCGGCTCATGCGCCACCCATTTGAGCCAATTTTCAGGATGTATTTAAAATCCTAACATGCAACGTTTTTTCTCTTTGTTAGCATTAACTTCATCTTAAGAGTCTGTGATGTTCAAGCTCTCACTGTCAATTCACCTTTCTTAAAATTCACGCCCAATTCTGTGGTGCTACATACAAACCCAAGGTTTATGCCTAAGGTGCCTTCGGATTTTCACCTGAATGCACCAGTTATCTTAACGAAGTTTTTTCCTAATCCGCAATCCCCTGCGGAGAGGGCATTACATACCCTTGACATCAGAAGATGTTTTAAAATTCTATTTGCAATGGCCCTCTGTCATTCTCAAATCCGATCAACTGTTTATTGCCTATGGAAATATACGGCAAGGACAAGCAGTGTCTAAACACACCATAGCTAGATGGATTTATGCTGCTGCTGACATTTGCCATCTTCATAGCTTATGGACGTTTCCACTAAGGGTGTCCAGTTCCCAAACCTACTATTGCTCTTGGGGTTTCCTCGGCCATTGCTTTCTGCCATCAACAGGCAGGCAAGCCTCTACAGTCTTCAGTGAGGATTCATTCTACCAGGGCAGTGTCGTCTTCAACTGCCCTGTTTGCCGGTGTGCCGGCGCGTAAGATCTGCAGAGCAGCCATGTGGGCAAGCAGGCACATGTTTACGAAACACTACTGCCTGGGTACCATTAACAAAGCAGACCTGCAGTGGGACAGGCTATGCTTCGCTATCTTTTTCAATACGGTGAGCCTCTGTCTTCCCTCTTCCATTATGGTTTACCTTATTACTGTATGTCTTGCATGACTATAGACATATTTGGTTTTATAAGTCTATGCATGTGTATCATGCTGGGAAGTTTTCTTCGGATATTACTGCTTTCTATTCTATATTCAACCATGTGAATCTATGAAAGACACCCTAATACTGGAGAAGAACAATTGTTACTTACCTGTAAACAGGTGGTTCTCCAGTATTGGTGTCTTTCATAGATTCACATGCGACCCACCCTCCTCCCCTCAGAGGCTCTCGTCTCCTCATAGACTCTGTGGTCACTCTTGTGCTACGAAAATCTGAGGTGCTGAGCTCTGAGGAGAAGGTTCTAGAGGGTTGCTGGCGCCTGATTGGCTGTAGTTTGGACCAATATAATGACAATGATAGACTGCAAATGGTTTTTTCCTTTTCCATGCATTCCTATGTAGAAATATGTGTAGGCTTGTTATGCCTTTTTTTCTATTACATATTTCAGGTTTTATGTTGTTACATATATATATATATATATATATATATATATATATATATATATATATATATATATATATATATATATATATATATATATATATATATATATATATATATATATAATATTATTGCTATTTTATTTACCGTGGGACTCCCACGACGGATATTCAAGCATGCGAATCTATGAAAGACACCAATACTGGAGAACCACCTGTTTACAGGTAAGTAACAATTGTTCTTCAGCTTCATGTTTTAGTGAGCTTCAAGTCCTTGTGTTTGCCCAATTTACATGCTTCTAAGGCGAGTTGGTGCTGCAAACTAAGACTTCTTTCATGCCCACGATAGTGTTCCCATTTCATCGGGAACAGTCTGTAACACTATCAACCTTTTATCCACATCTGCATCTTTCTAATGAAGGACTGCGCAGATTAGATCCTAAGAGTGGTAAACTATTACAATAACAGGGGCGGAGCTTGTGTGGCCTAAAGATGCCTCTTAGAACGAGCTCCTTCGGCTGCATCCAATATCCTCGCCATTGCGCCACTACTTGCACTCCTAACCCCTGCCATACAAGCATATTGCCCCAGTGCTCTTGCTGCTGCCAAGATTTCCCAGCAGAGACTGCCCCTACAGACACATGGCAGTGTGACTTCCTGGGCTGCAGACTACATCAGAAAAGGACTGTGCTTCTTCTGGCGTGCAGGGCCCACCTCTGCAAAAGAGGTTTAACTGACCTACAGTGACTGTGGCGGTGGTCCCCGGGCTGTGGCCTCCTGGTGAGATCTGAAATTGCATGTGACCCCCCGGGGGACATTAATCATTAGTGGAGAGCCACTGCACAGCCTGGAGCCTACTTTGCTTCATCTTCCGCAGCGCGTTAGCTGACACTGAACCACTGTCACAGAATTACTCTGTGTTTGTGACTGACTTGCACAACCGGTCTCTCTAGGTCTTATGTGGCGCTGTACTCTATGGCTCCCTTCGGCTGTGAACATTGACTGAGCTCCCCACAGAATGTTTTCAGTAGCGTAAATCCTGTATATTGATCTTGTGGCTATTGTCTTGTGCCACCTAGCCTTCGAGATACAAGTTTTTGGTGGGTGTCAGTTGTCGAGGAAACCTTGTGTGGTTGTAGGTCCCCCTCCGAACTACCAAGAGCCTTCAAACGCATAGCATACATTTGCCTGGACAGTATAAGGCAGTGTGTGCAAAACAGACAAATTTCTGCCCAAACTGCAATTCGAACAGTGCAATACTCCCAGGCTGCACCTGGAGGCATCGACGGAGCCTGAGGCAAGGGCAGACAACTCCTGGCCTGAATTGGGCAGTGAATTGCACCAAATAGTAACACTTGTGCAACTTAGCCTTACTAAGATTGATGGGAAAATATCCGATAGTATCGGATGGACAGAGAGCATGGATAAGCATGCAGCCCATCTGGATATGGTGGAGTGATGGGTGTTGGAGGCTGAGGGTGAGCAGGTCTAGACTACAGAAACACAGAAGCAGCTGGGGAGGGCTCTATCAACGCTACACTCCAAGACAGAAGATTTGGAAGCCTGCTCTCGTGGAATAATTGTCGAATTGTTGGCTCGGCAGAATAAACAAATGACAAATATACAGTATTCCATGTTGGTGCAGTGTTCCACGGGGAACTGGCCCGGACAGTCAATGAATACTTCTGCACCAACCTAGGATTGGTAGACAAATGTACAACTGTCCGGGAGGTTATCAAGGTCTATATCCACAGTCTCCATTTCTAAACATGCTGGAGTTCTTTGCTCAATCGGGGCAGACTAGCGCTGTTAGAGGCTGATTTCGCTGAACTAGAGCACCTCTGACAGGGAAACGGCAGAGCAGAAACTGCTGGGGGACATTTTAGCATAACTAGAGGTATACCATGAACTAGCCCAAAAAAAAGAAACCCATTTAGGTAAGTATTCGACGGCTAGAATCCACGGAGAGGGCGAGCGGCAAAGTGCTACACTGACATCCCTTATTCTGCATAACCACAAAGATAGTGAAATCTAACCTTTAATGACGAGAAGGGTACGTCTCTACATAGGGCTGACCCGGTGTAGGATTGTTTTGCTGGTATTACTCTGATCTTTACACCTCCCGAATTGGACGACGAACAAGCCACAAATGACTATTTGACGCACATCACCATGAAATGGTTGACAGAAGTGCACAGGGAGAGTTATATGGTGACACTCCGTCCAACTGAGATTATTGTTGTGCTAAAAGATATGGTGAACGGGGAATAGACATTGACGGTCTGATAGTAGCCTTCTACAAGGCATACCAAGACAGCCTTGTGCCCCACAGTGTGGGGTAGATGTCTTTTTGAAACTGGCGCAGGTCCTTTATAAAGAACCAGCAGCGCAGTGACTTCTCCAATTGCCATCACGAGGGGTACTTGTCAAGGTTAGCCTTTGGCTTGTGCACCATGGGAGTACCACGCTCACTGCGGAATTAGCTTAACGAATTATAAATGGTGTTTGCCTTCGCAGACAATACACTCCTATACGTTCAGGATCCTGACCTTAACCTCTCACCAGTCCTCGGGGAGGTCGTTCTTTTTGGTGGTCATTCCGGACTGCGCATTACCTGGGACAAATCCCTTATTTCCTCTCACTACCGCCACAACAATAGTTCAGATGGAGTTCCCACTTAGATGGACAACTGAACCGAGGCGCTATCTCTAGGTATTTAGATTAACACTGATACAGAGATAGTGGTGTGGTAAAACTACGGTAGGGCAATACATCGTTTTACTGAAGCAGTCGACTGATTGTTCCGTCTTGTTCTCTCTCTGCGGCCGCATAGCCGTTATGAAGATTGTGGTGCTACCCAGTTTCCTATTCATGACTATTCCTATATTGTTGTTGAGTCTGGTCTTCTGAACTTGTGTGCCCTATTGATGTGCGCAAGTGAGATGGGATATGCTCGCTTTGCCGTACATGGATTGAGTCCTATTACAGAGCAGTGCAATGTATGTTTGCTTTCTTTTGGCTCCATGGCCCAGCGGACCTACCCTATCCCTGGTTAGAGAGGGACGCAGCATCTCTCAACACTGCCCCAATTTATATTCAGCAGATTGGTCTTTCGTATTTTGTCCTAGATCTCATACGCAATGCCTCTGCAACTGAACAATGGATTTACATTCCAGGCCTCTGCTGTATCTTAGGAGTGGGGCGTCTATTTTCCATTGGGACAGGAAACTGTAACTGTGGTGGCCTTGCGCAAACTAGGAATTCAGCATATGGGTGAACTCTTTGAAACCGGAGTCCTATACACAATCGGATGCCTATCACAATCTTATGCCACCTCGCAGCTACCCTAAAGATATCTGATGCCCATATCAGGAATACCTAGCACGCGGCCAGCAGCTTAAAATTATGAGTTGAATAATGTTGAAGGATGGGTTCTAAGCCACAGCCATACTTTCCTGAATGCTGACTGAAAATGAATGCGTTTGTAGTCTGTGGAGCATTGTGGTATGCAAAGAAAACTCTCCCGTTACAGGTGCTGAGCGCAACACTAAAGGCATGCTACTTGGAGACACCCCCTGTCAACTGTGAAACAAACATTTCTGCCTTTGTCAGTAATGCCTGTGATTGTCATATATATACCTCTGCACTTTGTATTTAACCAGACTCACTACCTATAAATAAATATTTACTATGCATCTTCAGTTTGTCTGGTGTCACACCTGTGGCAGAATTGCGATTCCATATTGACTGATTATTAATTTAATCAAAATGAAAATAGTTCTTTTAAAAAAAACTATTATATTAACCGTAATAAGGACTTCTGATAGATACATCTGCCGTGTGGATTCCTCACCTTGTGAATACCCCCTGCGTCAGCAACATTCGGAAATTCTTTTTTCGTAGCCTCGCGCCGACGTGGACTCCTGACGTCATAGAGACACGACCTCGCTCGCGACTCGGCTGACGTCACCGACGCCTATAATAGGCCCACGCCGGCGTGATGACATCAGTTCCCTTTTTTCCGCGTCGTCGACGCTAACGGTTATCGGGAATCTCTGTAGCCAACGGATACTTTGTTGTCTATATTATTAACATTTTCTGCGTCTCTGTATCCTGTCTCTTTGACAATGTCTTCGAAAAAGACCGGCTTCAAGCCCTGCAGAGAATGCGGCAAAATGATGTCCATTACCGACCCACACAGCGACTGCATCTGGTGCTTGAGCTCGGACCATGATGTGGAGGACTGCTCTTCGTGTAAGAAGATGAACCCGAAGGCCCTGAGGGACAGAGAGGCGAAGCTCCTGGTGGGTAAAATGAAAGCTGGAAAGGTGAAATCGTCGAAGTCTCGTTCTCGAAGGGCGAGGTCGAAGTCGAGATCGAGGTCCAGGTCTGGATCTCGAGGAAGGTCGTCTTCGAAGTCGGCTTCGGATCATGTTTCAAAAAAGAGGAAACATAAGAAGAGGAGACATGAGTCCCGACGTCGTTCTGGTAAGGAGTCGGGATCGAGGTCGAGGTCACCGAAGGTACGTTCGAAGGTGGTGACCGTTGATGTTTCGGATCCAGAACCTGAAGGTGAGGCCTCCCCTTCTGAGTCACGGGCGCCGTCTCCGCGCTCCGTCTCCGACTCCGAATCCTGCTCCGAGTCCATCTCCGGCGCCGTCCCCGGTCCGAGATGAGGAGGAGCCTCATGAGGATGAGGGTTCCGAGCCCTTAGGTGAGCCGAATCCGAACGCTCCTCGGGGCAGGCCTGAAGGTTTTCAGCCACCATTTCCGGCCCCAGGCCAGGACCCTTCTGCGTTTCTCAACGCGATGTATGGAGTCTTTTCGAGGTCGTGGTACCCCTCTGGTGCACCTTCGGGTCCCATGGGTCCTTTGGCTTTTAGCTTAGGAGTCCCTCACTCCTACCCTCCGGCTCCGTTTATGCCTTACATGCCGGCTCCGACGCCGCCGTGGCATTTTCCGGCTCCACCGAAGCCGTCGACGCCGGTTCCGGCTTCGGGTCGGCCTAGAACACATCCCTCTGAACCTGCGGATTCGATCCCGACGTCGATTCCGAATCCGTCGGAGCCGATGGTGGATCCGAGGGCAAAACGGGTCAAGATGAGGTCCAGAAGAGAGGCTCAGCGCCTTCTGGAGGAAAGGAGGTTTTTGGATTCACAATCTGACCTTGAAGAGGGTGAATTGGATGAAGATACTTTTGAGGATTTGGCAGAAGCAGGAAGCCTGGATTTCTCTCCAGAGTGGGAGTTACCATCAGGTTCTAGCACTCCTTCTAAGGACGTTCAACCCTATCATTTGATTATGAGGAAGGCTGCCAGTCTCCTTAAGTTGACTTTGCCTACAGCAGAATTCAAATCTAATATTCTGACTGAAGTACTCCATTCTCCGAGTTCAGTGGTGGAACCTCTTCTTCCTTTCAATGATGCTCTGACAGAGCCCATTCTTGAGGTGTGGAAAAAACCTTTGTCGGCTCCAGCTGTCTCTAAAAGTGTAGACAGAAGATACAGGGTTGCCCCTGATGATCCTGCCTTTTTAACCTCTCACCCTTCACCGGAGAGTTTGGTCATTCAGGCTGCATGCTCCAAGAAGAACGTTAGTGCTTTCCCTCAGGTTCCTTTTGAGAAGGAGGCAAAGAAGCAGGATCAGGTGGCAAAGAAGTCCTTCTCCTCTGCCAGTATGGCATTGAAGTCATCAAATGCCACTTGCTTGATGGGGAGATATTTACACGCTCTGATGGACTCTTTACATGTTCTTGTTCCAAAAATTCCTGATGACAGCAGGAAGGATTTTGAGGAAGTCATCTCTGACGCTCAGGCAGCGGCTCGCCAGGTCATTCAGAGCGGTTTGGATACTGTAGACTCTGTGGCGCGCATTATGGGCACTGCTGTCGCTACTAGGAGGTCTGCCTGGTTGAAATCTTCTGACTTTTCGGCTGATGTTCAGGCGACATTATTAGATCTTCCTTTCGATGGTTCAGGCCTTTTTGGGAAGAAGGCGGATGCGGCCCTTGAGAGGTTTAAAGATTGCAAGGCGACTGCTAAATCCTTGGGTCTTCAAGTGAGAGGTTCTTCAACTGGCAGAAGATTCAGAGGTTTTGGCCGCCCTGCCTTTCGGAATTTCCGACAAGGCCAGCAGCAGCAACAACAGCAGCAGCAGCAAAACTCCTTGTACAGGTCTTACAGGGGAAAGCAAAGAGTGCGTCCTCGTGGACGTCAGGTCTCTTCCTCCTCCACTTCCTCCAACCCTCCTGCCCCTGAGAAGCAGCCCTAGATCCGACATTCAGGATCATGTGGGTCCGGTTGGGGGCCGGCTTACCCTTTTTCTACAGGATTGGGAATCGGTTAAGTCAGATCTTTGGGTTCTCAATCTTGTAGAAAATGGGTATGCCCTTCCCTTTCGGGAATTCCCTCCCAATTTCCCTCCTTGCCAAGGGTATTGCTCCGAGGAGCATCTGTCTCTTCTGCAGGAGGAAGTTTTGACTCTGATAAGAAAAGGTGCGATAGAGGTGGTCCCAGAGCAGGAAAGGGGTCAGGGATGCTACTCCCGGTATTTCCTGATTCCGAAGAAGGATGGCAGGCTTCGTCCAATCCTGGATCTCAGGATCTTGAATCTCTATCTGAAACAGGAGAAATTCAAGATGCTCACCCTTGCTCAGGTTCTTCAGGCGCTGCAAGAAGAAGACTGGATGGTGTCACTCGACTTGCAGGATGCTTACTTTCACATCCCAATCCTGAAGTCGCACAGGAAGTATCTCCGTTTTACGGTGGGATCGCAGCACTACCAGTTTGCGGTCCTTCCGTTTGGACTTACTACTGCGCCTCGAGTCTTCACCAAGGTGATGGCAGTGGTGGCGGCACATCTCAGAAGGTCAGGGATTCCTGTATTCCCTTATTTAGACGACTGGCTGATCAAAGCGGAGTCGTCAGAGAGAGTGCTCCATCATTTGCGGGAGACAACCCAGTTGTTGTACAGGTTGGGTTTTTCAATAAATGTACCCAAGTCTCACCTGGTGCCCTCCCAGCGCAACCTGTTCATAGGTGCGGTACTGGACACAACCGTATGTCGTGCATTCCCTCCCCCTCAAAGGATTCGCGACATACGGGAGATGATTCCTTTGTTTTACAATGGAGCGGTCGTTCCAGTCCTGAAGGTCCTTCGCCTACTCGGTCTGATGGCTTCATGCATTCTGTTGGTCAACCATGCACGCTGGCACATGAGGGCGCTCCAGTGGTGCCTCCGCAAGCAGTGGTATCAGCACAGCGGAGATCTCAGGGAGTCAGTGAGGATCTCCAGAGAAGCTGCAGCGGATCTGTCTTGGTGGGGCGTGGAAGGCAATCTGTCCCAAGGAAAGCCTTTTCAACTTCCCCCATCGGTGGCCACGGTGATAACGGATGCATCCACTCTCGGGTGGGGTGCTCATCTGGGGGATCTGGAGGTCAAGGGCCCTTGGTCTCCAGAGGAAAGGTTGCTTCACATCAACCTTCTAGAATTGCGGGCGATACGTTTGGCGCTCAAGGCCTTCCTCCCTTCCCTTCGCGGTCAGTCTGTTCAAGTCCTGACGGACAACACGACTGCGATGTGGTACATCAACAAGCAGGGAGGAGTAGGGTTGCAGTGTCTCTGCAGAGAGGCTCTGCGTCTCTGGTCCTGGGTTCAGGACCATCAGATTTGTCTGATGGCAAGTCATCTGGCCGGGGTTCTGAACGTTCGTGCAGACAGTCTCAGTCCGCAGTTCTCTGCCGACCACGAGTGGAGGCTTCACCCGGAGGTGGTTCACGACATCTTTCAGATGTGGGGGACTCCTCGGGTGGACCTGTTCGCCACTCGCGAGAATGCGCACTGCCTGTCGTTCTGCAGTCTCCAGTATCCGATGCAAGGAGCCTTGGGGGACGCGTTTCAGTTGAGTTGGAGAGGTCAACTCCTTTACGCGTTTCCCCCCATAACCTTGATTCCTCGGGTTCTGAGGAAGATTCGCCAAGACCGGGCCCAAGTCATATTGGTCGCTCCGGATTGGCCAAGAAGGGTGTGGTATACAGATCTACTCCACCTCTCCTCTCACCCGCCGCTCCGTCTCCCTCTCAGGGCAGACCTCCTCTCTCTGATGGAGGGGCAGGTTCTACACCCCCACCTCCAGACATTGCACCTTCATGCCTGGAGATTGAACGGGGCAACCTGAATTCCTTTTCCCTCCCGCCTGACGTTGTGGATGTCATCTTGTCAGCCAGGCGTGACTCCACTAAGTCCATCTATTCTTATAGATGGTCGAAATTTGTCACGTGGTGTGGGGAAAGGTCTGTTGATCCTTTGAGGGCCCATTTGTCTAATGTTCTCCAATTTGCTCTTTCTTTGGCACGGCAGGGTCTGGCGGTTGCCACGGTAAAGGGTTACCTGTCGGCGCTGTCGGCTTTTCTCTGCTTGCCTGACCAGCCTTCTCTTTTTAAGTCTCCTGTGGTCTTAAGGTTTTTGAAGGGTCTTACTAATATGTTCCCTCCTTCACCTTTCATTGTGCCTCAGTGGGATTTGAATCTTGTATTGACCTTTTTGATGGGTGCTCCCTTTGAGCCTCTCCACAAATGTCCCATGAGGCTTCTTACCCTTAAGACAGTCTTCCTGGTGGCAATAACCTCGGCAAGGAGGGTTAGTGAGCTTCAAGCTCTTAGTTCCAAGCCCCCATTCCTGACCATTCATGCTGATAGAATGGTTCTTAGGACCAGGGCGGCTTTTCTGCCTAAGGTGGTAACTCCCTTCCATCTAGGACAGTCCATTACCCTTCCTACCTTCTATCCTCCCCCTCACCCTTCCAAGGAGGAGGAGAGACTGCACCGTCTGGACCCTAAGAGGGCGGTGTGCTTTTACTTGGACAGATCCAAGGACTTTCGTTTGGAAGACCAGCTCTTCGTTGGATTTGCTGGCTGCAAGAAAGGAAGAGCGGTCCATAAAAGAACTTTATCGAGATGGATCGTCCTCTGCATAAAGATCTGCTACTCTTTGGCCGGTAAGGAACCACCAGAGGGTATAAGGGCTCATTCAACTAGAGCTAAGTCTTCAACCTCAGCATTGGCTAGAGGTGTGCCTGTGGAGGATATTTGTAGGGCGGCAACTTGGTCTTCCCTCCACACTTTCGCGAAGCATTACTGCTTGGATTCCGAAGTGAGGAGGGACGGCCACTTTGCGCGCTCTGTCCTTCAGGATTTCCTGGTTTAGAAGAGTGGACACCCTCCTCCGGGAGTGGGGACTGCTGTGGGACTCTATTCACAAGGTGAGGAATCCACACGGCAGATGTATCTATCAGAAGAACAAGTTACTTACCTTCGGTAACGCTTTTTCTGGTAGATACTATATCTGCCTGTGGATTCCTCACTGACCCACCCGCCTCCCCGTTGTCCACTCTTCTATGCCAGAGTTACTGTAATGTAATATATATATATTTTGTTGTCAAGGAAATGTTTCAGTTGCTTTCCTGCTTTTGCTTAACACTGTGTGTGTTGACTTGAGTACTGTGTACTGTGTATACTTGTGTTCGAGGCATATGGGCTGCAGATGGTACATTTATGAATAGATCGCCATCTGGTGTTGGGCTCGGATGATTGCACTTTGTTTTTCTTCTGGAGAAGTCTTTGTCGTCATAGGTGACTCCTCCTCTCGGTGTTAGTGCGCATGGGCATCGGCTCCATCCTTAGATTGTTTTTTTCCGCCATCGGGTTCGAATGAGGATCGAAGCGCTCCGGACCGACTTCAACAAAGAAGGTTATAACCGGCGCGTATTCCTTTCCAAATCGACGGTATCGTTATCGAACGCGACTTCACTCCATACCGACGCGATTCGAAGGACGACGACTACGAGAAAATCGAAGTAGTCCAGCCCGGGGTCCATGGAAAGGACTCCATTCAAAAAATGTCCAACGTGTGGTGCTAAGTTCCCACACAAGGACCTACACGAAGTGTGCAACCTCTGCTTGTCCCCTGAACACGAATCCAGGGACTGTGAGGCCTGTGCAGCGTTCTCGTCAAAGTCGACGATTAGAAACCGTCGAGCCCGAAGACACGAGGTATCGAGAATGCAGTCACAAGCAATCCCGGAGCTGTTCGAGGACCAGCAACCAGAAGAGGAGTAAGAAGAGGCCGACGAGGCGGGGTCAGAAGCGGACGAGTCCGACGTCGAGGAATTCGACGTCCAACAAACCGTGAGTGACGACGTCCCTTTACCGAAAAACAGACCCCGCACGGTGTCGACCCCGCCCTCAAGCCCGGTCAGACAACCGAAAAAAGTTTCCAACGCCCCGCCTTCGAGCCCGGCAACGAAACAGAAACCGAAACACTCGGTCCCCCATCATAGTGGTTCCGGTTCCGATAAACCAACCACATCGACACCGAAGCACCAAGTCAAGGAAAGCTCGAAGTCGAAGCAGTCCATGTCGACACCGAAGCACGCTTCGGCGCCGAAAACACCCTCGACACCGGGGACATCTTCGATACCGAAGAAGTCGGATCCGAACAAAACTTCGGCACCGAAAATACAAATGGACATTTCAAAGAAAAGACACCTTTCGGAACCGAAAACTGCGGTACCGACACAGGAACACGGAACGGATCCTAAACAAAAGACTTTGTTTATTGACCCAAAGACTGGCAAGGTAGTCACAGAGCTACCTAAAAAGAGGAAACATGAACATTTGGACGACAAGGCTCATCCAAAGAAGAGAACAATGGGGACGAATACAACTCCTCCCCCTTCTCCCAAACCTCACACACCATCTCCGCCTATTCCTCACAATAGGCCAGATATTCCTCCCACACGTCCATCTACACCTACAACAGATGGAGAAAGTGACACAGGGGAGGGGTGACACCCTGGGGATGATGAGGACACAATCCCAGAGGAGGCAGACCCATGGGAGGAGTATAATGTGGGATCAGGTAATGATACCGACCTTGAGTCATATCCCTCAAAACCTTCACCTCCTGATGACAATACTGGGTTTGCACAACTCATTACTAGAGCAGCAACATTTCATAAGGTAGACCTACATACAGAACCTCTAGTACAGGACTTCTTATTAGAGACACTACCTACTGCACAAAGAACATCAGGAACACTACCAATGCTAAAAGGCCTTCTCAGTCATACATCAGAGATATTCAAAGACCCAGTGAGGGCTAGGGTATTGAACCCAAGAATTGATAAAAAATATAGGGCAGCTCCAAAAGACCCAATATACATTAAGGGACAAATTCCTCTAGACTCACTAGTGGTCACAAACGCTCGCAAGAGAGCAAACTCTTTATCTACGGGAGAAGCGCCACCTCCTGACAAGGAGTCTAAACTAATAGATGCCTCTGGCAAGAGAGTAGCATCTCAAGCGGCAAACAGTTGGCGCATAGCTAATACGCAAGCACTACTTGCAAGGTATGACAGAGCGCATTATGATGAGTTAGAAACACTCATCAAACATCTCCCTAAAGAACATCAAAAGAGAGCTGATCAACTTATACAAGAAGGGAAGTTAATTACTAACACTTCAATAAAGTGCGCCCTAGACGCGGCAGAAACTGCGGCAAGGTCGACAAATACAAGCATCATGCTAAGGAGACATGCATGGCTCAGAGTGTCAGGATTCAAACAAGAGGTACAAACCTCGTTACTTAATCAACCTTTTGATGGGAAAACACTTTTTGGCACAGGGACAGATGAGGCCCTAGAAAAAATGAAAAAGGATACAGAAACGGCTAAATCAATGGGAGCATTGCAGCAGCCGACACAAAGAGGTTCCTTTCGTAGATCCACCTATAGAGGAGGATCCAAAAGTACAGGTACAAACCAACAGCAAACCTCTTTTACACCTACATCACCCAGAGGTAATTCTAGAGGTGGATACAGGGGTAACAACAACAAGGGTAGAGGTCGCGGAAACAACAACAACCGCAACTCTCCAACCCCAAAACAGTGACTTCATAGAGCTTCCCCCAGACCATATAACACCGGTAGGGGGACGCCTATCACAGTTCCTACCTGTCTGGGAAAACATCACATCAGACAAGTGGGTAAGACAAATTATCCAACATGGTTATTGCCTAGAACTCACAGCTACCCCACCAAACATCCCCCCCAAACAGCGTCCAATGAAACAAGATCACCTGACACTGTTAAAACAGGAAGTAATATCACTGCTAGAAAAGCATGCCATAGAGAAGGTTCCACAGCACCAACAGGGAACAGGAGTATACTCACTATACTTCCTAATCCCCAAAAAGGACGGGTCTCTAAGGCCAATACTGGACCTAAGACCTCTCAACGCATACATAAATTCGGAACATTTCCACATGGTCACGCTCCAACAAGTACTTCCTTTACTGAAGAAAGGGGACTTTCTTTCTACACTGGATCTAAAAGACGCTTACTTTCATATCCCTATTCACAAAGCCCACAGGAAATACCTCAGGTTTGTGGTAGAAGGACAACATTATCAGTTCAAAGTCCTCCCATTTGGTGTCACGACGGCACCAAGAGTGTTCACAAAATGCCTGGCAGTGGTAGCAGCTCACCTAAGAAGACAACAAATTCATGTCTTCCCATACTTGGACGACTGGCTAATAAAAGCCAGGTCGCAAGAGGAGTGTCTGCAACACACACAAAAGACAATTCAGCTACTACACCAGCTAGGGTTCACGGTGAACTACACAAAGTCACACCTACAACCAAACAAAGTTCAACAATATCTGGGGGCTACCATAGACACAGAAAAAGCCAAAGTGTACCCCAACCCAATAAGAGTCCAAGCAATGCTTACAATCATTCAGAGATTTCAGCCACAACACTCACTAACAGCAAGAGTGTTCATGCAGCTACTAGGCATGATGTCATCCTGCATACTGCTAATACCATATGCAAAACTACAAATGCGTCCGCTACAAGAATGCTTAGCGACACAGTGGAATCAGGCTCAAGGACAGATTACGGATCTGGTGTTGGTAGACGACCGCACACACCGCTCTCTGAAGTGGTGGAACAGAACAAACATTACCAAGGGGCGGTCGTTCCTAGAGCCAATTCCACAGGTGACAATAACAGCAGACGCATCGCTCACCGGATGGGGAGCACATATGGACAAATACACAGTACAAGGAAGGTGGAGTGTGCAGGAAAAAACACTGCACATCAACTATCTAGAACTACTGGCAGTGTTTCTAGCATTGAAAGCCTTTCAAATACATGTTATCCACAAAGCAGTCCTGATCAGAACAGACAACATGACAGCAATGTATTATATTCAAAAACAGGGGGGGACGCACTCTCTCCAATTATCCAGACTGGCACAGGAGATTTGGAGATGGGCCATTCCTCTAAACATCTATCTGTTAGCCGAACACCTACCAGGAGTTCAAAACCAGATAGCAGACATCTTAAGCAGACAGTCGGAACAAATACACGAATGGGAACTGCACCAACAAATACTGCAGCCATTCTTCCAAAGATGGGGACAACCAGAGATAGACCTATTTGCCACTCATCAGAACGCAAAATGCCAAAGCTTCGCGTCCAGGTACCCACATCACCTGTCGCAGGGCAATGCGTTATGGATAAATTGGTCCAACAAATTTGCATACGCTTTTCCCCCTCTCCCACTAATCCCATTAGTGGTCAGGAAACTGCAACAACATTCAATGACCATGATACTAGTAGCACCCACGTGGGCAAGACAGCCGTGGTTCACCACGCTCCTGCAACTCTCACAAGTGCCACATCAAAAGCTACGAATTCTACCCATGCACCTTACACAGAACCATGGAGAGATAATGCACCCAGATCCAACTCAATTGAACTTAGCGATCTGGCTCCTGAAATCCTAGAATTTGGGTACTTAGATCTCCCCCCAAATTGCATGGAAATAATTAAACAAGCGAGACGTCCAACCACCAGAGCATGCTATGCAGCTAAGTGGAAGAGGTTTGCTATACACTGCACTAATAACAATATCAACCCTCTAGACGTATCAACAAGGGAGATTATTTGCTACTTGTTACACTTACAGCAATGTAATCTAGCGTACACATCTATCAGAGTACATCTAGCAGCTATAGCAGCATACCTACAAAACAGGCAGCGCATATCACTGTTCAGAGTACCAGCGATAAAAGCATTCATGGAAGGTCTTAAAAGAGTCATTCCACCAAGATTACCACCTGCCCCAGTCTGGAACCTCAACGTAGTACTCACCAGACTAATGGGGCCACCCTTCGAACCTATGCATAGGTGCGAAATACAATTCCTTACATGGAAGGTGGCATTCCTTATAGCCATTACCTCACTCAGAAGAGTAAGCGAGTTACAGGCATTAACAATACAAGAACCATTCCTACAGATACACCAGAATAAAGTGGTTCTTAGAACAAACCCAAAGTTCTTGCCTAAAGTAATTTCAGCATTCCACATCAATCAGCCAGTGGAATTACCAGTCTTCTTTCCAAAGCCACAGACGGTGGCAGAAAGGGCTCTACATACACTAGATGTTAAAAGAGCCATTTCATACTACATAGAAAGAACACAAGGCTTCAGGAAAACTAAACAACTATTTGTAGCATTTTCCCCAACACATAAGGGCAATCCTATCTCTAAAGCAGGCATCGCAAGATGGATTGTAAGATGCATACAAATATGTTACATTAAAGCAAAGAGAACATTAACTGTTCCTCCTAGAGCTCATTCCACAAGAAAACTAGGAGCATCTATGGCATTCTTAGGGAACATTCCCCTAGATGACATATGTAGAGCAGCAACTTGGTCTACACCACATACATTCACAAAGCACTACTGTGTTGATGTACAGGCTGCACAACAAGCCAGAGTGGGCCAAGCTGTATTAAAAACTCTATTTCAGACAGTTGCGACAGACACTGGTGACCACCGCTAGGGAGGTAACTGCTGTACAATCTATTCATAAATGTACCATCTGCAGCCCATATGCCTCGAACGGAATATGCTACTTACCAGTATGCATCTGTTCTTGGCATAGAGGGCTGCAGAGTGGTACATGCCCTCCCTGCCTCCCCGGAAACCTGTGTCTGTCCCAACATTATCTTATTTAGATACATTTACATGGGCATATCTTTATGTACTACACTACACTACTCCATCTAACCCTACTATGGCAAAACAATCTAAGGATGGAGCCGATGCCCATGCGCACTAACACCGAGAGGAGGAGTCACCTATGACGACAAAGACTTCTCCAGAAGAAAAACAAAGTGCAATCATCCGAGCCCAACACCAGATGGCGATCTATTCATAAATGTACCACTCTGCAGCCCTCTATGCCAAGAACAGATGCATACTGGTAAGTAGCATATTCCATATTTCTACTGTCATTGGTCCGTCCGTGTGCCTCGATGGCACGGAAAAAAGGGCGGAACTGATGTCATCACACCGGCGTGGGCCTATTATAGGCGTCGGTGACGTCAGCGGAGTCGCGAGCGAGGTCGTGTCTCTATGACGTCAGGAGTCCACGTCGGCGCGAGGCTACGAAAAAAGAATTTCCGAATGTTGCTGACGCAGGGGGTATTCACAAGGTGAGGAATCCACAGGCAGATATAGTATCTACCAGAAAAAGCGTTACCGAAGGTAAGTAACTTGTTCTTCAGAACAGATGGCAAACTGTTAATTTGTTACACTGGTTCCTAAAAGAGGAAAGCAGTACAAAAACGTAAGATTTTCAGGTTGACTATTGTGTATTAAGATCTGTTATGTCTTGACTAGAAATGATCATTCAGAGAAAGAAGAGCTTATTCGACCAGGGGCAAGTCTACCTCCATAGCTCCAACTAGAGGTGTATGTGTAACTTTTACTGAACATATGGAAAGTGACTATGTGGTGTTCCCTCTACACCTTTGCCAAATATTTTTGTTTAGTATCAGAAGAAGGGCCGGACACTTTGCCCGCTCTGTACTTCAAGATGTTATTAATAAAAGTAATTTTTATGCCACCCCTTCAAAGTTATAATTAGGAATTTGTTCAAAGATGCGGAATCTGCAGGTGGAAGTATCCACCAGAAGAAAAATTCAATGACCTTCTGTAGCAATCTTTCTTTCTTACTTTAGCTCAATGTGCTTCTCTGTTTTCTCCCTCTTGTGAAGATAACACACCCACAGATGAAGCTACCAAGTTAGTTATGCACTGCATCCATATACAAGTTTTAGTTCTCTCAAAATATCTTGAAAGTCGCAGCAAAAAAATAGAAGAACTTCCATTGGGACGCTGGTCTTGAGGCTTTGATTACTGACATAATCACGGCTCCACGTCTAATGTTGCAATGGACTCTGTCACCTGCCAGTGCCAGAGAGCTATTACAAAAGTATTTTCCGATCTGGCGTGAGTATTCAAAGGCGAGGAACTTTTAGGTAATTATAGAGCTATCAGAAAGATAGTTATGGAAGGTAAGTAACTTTTTAGCTCGAGCATCGAGACCCTCTTGTATACTTTAGTATACCTCTTGTGCTTACTTGAATGTGGACACGAGTCGGACGCGCGCTTTTTCAGTGTCTGATTTGTCACATTTGGCACTTATTTTATTTGTTTATTTCATAAAGTCTGTTTTGGACCCTATGTAATTAAGCAAACTGATTTCTACAAAAATATTACACTTTTAAATACTATTCGGCAGATGATTTAGTTATAAAAGGCTGCACTTGTATTACAAAAACACCACTGTTAACATTTCAAAAATTCACAAGCATCAACATTTCCAGGCCTCCCATAAGCACTTAATTTTATGAATGAGGTCAATCGTAGTAAAATTATCTGTGCTCTTTCTTTGATATATCCTAAATTCATGAAACTGCATAATTTCCTGTTAAAAAATCCTACTTAATTATGCTGGTTAAACTCTGGAATAATAGCTTCCTCTTCGCAAACAATTTAGAGTGATGAAATATGATACGTTGATGTACCTTTTGCTCATCAGAAAGGTGACGTAAGATCACGTTGTGTAAGGGCTCATTCATCTACGTGTATCCCATTAGGTTTTCGTATGCAGAATGACCTGCAAACTACACATTTTGGCCAATATCTCAGTTTCCTCACATTTCAGTGCAGGGAAAGTTCTGAAAACCGCCAGGAACCATATAAGTACTACCACCCAGCCTTCCCAGGTTTTTTACACAGTGTATTGGGTTGGAGCGGCTCAGGATGCTGGAAGCCAAAAGGTGGATTCATTCTGCTCTTATTGACATTGTTGTGTGCCTGGTTCACAGGAAGCTGTCTTGCATCCAAAGATAGAAGTAGCTTAAACACTGTGTGAACATGATTTGGTTCCCAGTTTTATTTAAGAAGCAGAGGTAAATCTGACATTGTGCATGCTATTGCTCAGTTATCTGAATCAGTGGCACATGTTGAAATGATTGAGCTTCAACAAGGGACTCAGGTTATTGGGGTTTATATTTCTCTATCTATCTATTGCCCTCTCTCTATCGCCCTCACTCTGTCTGTCGCCCTCACTCTATCTATCTATCGCCCTCACTCTGTCGCCCTCACTCCTATCTATCGCCCTCACTCAATCTATCGCCCTCACTCTATCGCCCCACCACAGCATCACTCGTCGCCACCTCAACATCACTCAGCGTCACCACAGCATCAATCTGTGCAACCATTCAACATTCAACAACAACTGGTTCAAATATGTTCTCTCAATGTTTCAAACTTTATGATAAATGTCACAAAAAGATGTTAATATTTCACTTCTGTTCTTGGATTTTCGTCACAATAAAATACACTGAACATAATCTTCACAAAAATTATTTACAAAAGTTTAAGCTATTGCCATTATACATTACAATAACTTTTATTTAAGTCTTAATTATTAAAAAAATGTAAAAGCCATTGTTATTTGTGATATCAATACATCTGTCACGTAAATACAACATATTGCATTACAAATGCTATAGGTGTCACATTTGCCAAAGTTCAAACTATTGGCATTGTAAGTGACAAAGTTATTAATTTCGCTATTTTCAAAACCAACACATAAACAAAAAATGTGTCATTTACAATACCAATAGCTCAAACTTTCCTAATGCGAGACCTATTGCATTGCAAATGCTTGTTCTTCTGGCTTTCAGAGCTGACCCTGGACATCACTTTACAATAACTGCAGTTAGAAAAGCCCATTGTTCAATTTATCAAAGGGAACAATAAAAAAAAAATTAAAAACTTGCAATGGTTTGGATACTTTTACTTGCAGGTGCCTCGCCTCTTGAGTGTCCCTCTGGTGTTGGACTTGTCCAAAAAACTTTTCTTTATAGCGGTTTCATGACGGTAAGATGCGTCTTCTTCACTTGATGACAAAAGTGACATTTCTGTGACGTCTTTGACCCCATAAAGCGCACCCACCTTCTTTTTATAGTCCGTTCCTTTTTGACCCTCCCCTTTGCCGAAATTCCAGATATAGTTCTTCTATTTTTTCATATGGGTACCAGTATGTTCCCTCCTAAAAGATCAGGGTTCAAGCTTCAAGACAATCAAACAGTGTGAAGACCAGCTTTTTATGAAGCCAAAGACAATAGAGGCAGGTGTTGCTCTAAACGTCATTCCAGGTCTCTCCATTGGAGTTGAGATCCTCTCACAAAAAAAGAGGAGAAACTCGAGCAAACATAAGCAAGGTAGATCTTCCCTCCGCTCCTTTGCCCCCTTTCTGCCTGCTCAGACGGTGCAGTCATGCCTTTGCCACCAGCTCTGGCTCTAGAGCCATCCCCATCAGGCTCTCTATATACCTCCACTACCGACGTCTAGAAGTGAGACTGAAAGGTTGTTGGAAGAAAAACTATTTCGGACTTCACTTTGACTTATGAACAAGAATAACATCAAGAGACTCTGCAGGAAATCCAGGACCTAGTGAGACCTTCTGCACCTCTTTGTGACTCGCACTTTTTTCTTCCTCTCAAGGTGAACCTACTCTCTCAGTCATGGGAGCAAGTTTTCCACCCACATCTTTAGAGCTTACACTTTCATGCATGGAGATTGTGATCGTGTCTGCTTGTTCCTCCACCAAAACTATTTATTCTGGGAGGTGACAAAGGTTTGTCATTTGGTCTGCAGATCAACCCTTTGAAAGTGCATCCTCAAGTTTGCACTTTATTTGGCAAAGGGAGGCTTGGGCCGTGGGTACGGTGAAGGGGTTAACTCTGGCCCTGTCAGTTTTCCTATGTCTTGCTGATCAACCTTCCCTCTTCATTTCCCACTGTCTAGCGATTCTTGAAAGGTCTTACCAACATATTTCCTCCCACTCCTTTTGGTATGCTACACTGGTAGCTAAACTTAGTTCTTATCCTTGATGGGGTCATCATTTGAACCCTTTGCAGTTCTTCACGTCTCTTAACTATTGAGATGATTTTTCTTGTCACTGTTACTTCTGCTAGGTGTCATTGAGCTGCAAGTGCTGGGCTTCCACCTTCCGTTTACTACTTTTTACCCTATCAAGCTGATACTCCGAACTAGCGCTGCCTTCCTCCTGAAGGTTCGGACCCCTTTCCTCCGGGGTCACTCCATTACACATCCATCCTTTTACCCTCTCCACCCCACCAAGGTGGAAGAGAGTCTGCTTAGGCAGGATCTGAAATGGGCAGCGAATTTTTACATCGCCTTTACAAAGCACTTCCATGTGGATGACCAACTCTTCAAAGTTGGAAAGGAAAAACAACTGGGAAAGGGAAAAGACCAGCTCTTCAAAGGAAAAGCAGTGCTAAAAAGTATCTTGCCTAGGTGCAGCACTATGCCATGGCCAAAGAGATCCATCAGAAGGCATTAGAGCTCACTCCACAAGAGCAAAGTCATCAACATCTGCCTTGGCTAGAGGAGTTCCTGTAGGTGACGTTTGCAGATTTTACACTTGTTCATTCATTCACATGTTCACCAAATACTTTTGCTTGGAATCATGGGTGAGGAATGGGCATTTTGCCCAAACTTTGTAAGACACCTAGTATAACCATCCATTGAGGTCATCTCCGAGGTGGGTGTTGCCTAGGAACCCAATCAAGAGACTAGGAATCTGCAGATAAAAGTATCCATCAGAAGAATGTACATACCTTCAGTAATGTTTGTGGCATGTGTAGTTGTAGATACATATGCTGTGCATACTCTCCTCCCATCCAGTGATGGGCTCTGACATGTACATCTTGTTTTTGTTCAAAGAAGTCTTTTGAATCACAAGGTATATTGACTCTTCCCTTAGGCAGTATTGCACAAGAACATCAACTCCATAATTAGATTTTCTTCCACCATCTGGTTCGGATGTGCTTCACCAAGGCTCGGAGTTGGAGTTGTCAGGGCTTCTCGAGTTTCTCTGTTTCTCATCAAACAATTTTAGTATAAGTTTCTTCTGGCAAACAACACCGCAGTTGACAATTCTGTGTCAAGGGTAATCTGCTTGGATGGTGCCTTCGTCTGCATCAATCACTTGTCGAAAATTATCACAGAGTAATGGAAAAGACACCTTTTTAGGTACTGTCTAGAGTGTCACTCCAAGTACTTGTGGACAGACCAGCATGCAGTGGGCTACCTGTACCTGTACGAGGCTTCCTACACCTTCTGTCTTGCATTTAGCCCCAAGAAAACCATCCGCAAGCTTCGTGATCACTGCCTCGCATGACGTGTCATGGAGTTGCCTAGCATGATGTGCAAATGGCGCAAGAGGGAGCTTCCCAATATCTTCGGGAAAAACGGTGAACAGGAGAAAGTTGAAGTGGAAATAGACATAGGCCAAGTAACAGTGTTCAGCCCAGATCCAGTCATTATCAGAGTCAGAAAAGCTGGCTCCACAACATGCTTCGACACAACAATACGGCATCCATGCAAGTGAGTACCACACTTGAACAACGCACACTCTGCCCCTCTAGGGGTCAGGCTCCATCGGACCGCCACTGCTTTTGAGCTATGGCATGCACCAGTCCAAAGTTTCAGTCCACATTGGAGTCTACTCTTTCACCCAGTCAGCACCCCAAGAGCAAACCTTCCACAATGTCGACAACCTCTTGGTGACCGTGACTGCAGCAATGCCAAGAGGCACTTCGGAGCTGAAGCAGCCATCGGCATCAAAGACCGCATCACATTCTAGGTTGAGCTCTATGCCGAAACCTCCATTGGAGTCGACCCAGCCGTGAATGGGTAAAACCGCTTTGGAGCCCAAACATGCATCTGGCTCCAAACCAACTTTGAAGCCCAAGCAATTGGCACAACTTAGTCGCCCCTCAACAGCGGAATCAGAGGTGCAACATCCTATCCTTCAATGCCTACAGGAGAGCTAGCCTCTCAGCAGCAACGCCTATAGGTTCATCCTTACACAGGAAAAATCATCACCAAGCCCCCACCTCAGGTCCAACAAACTCTTCCTCAAAAGAGGCACCAAGGCGACACTACCACATTCTAAGCACAAAAAATACATGGTTTTTTATTTATTTTATTTTAAAGGTTTTATTTAGCGCTGGCTAGACCCGGAGGTATCAGAGCACTTTACATGAGTATCAGATCATAGTTGCAGGTAACATCGTTACAAAGGTTACACAGTTATAAGAGCATGGCAGCATAGTTACATGTAAGGTCGAGATAAACAATAAGCACATATACGTAAGGGAAAAAGCAGGCAAGTGGAGAGAATCAGGGGACGGGGTATGAGCAGGAGACAGAGAATGAAGGAGGGAAAGGGGAGGGGAGGGTGAGAGACACAGCAGGGAAGGGGGGGGGCGCAAAGGGGACACACACCGGTAGACTAGTCAAAGCTGTGTCCAAAGTCCAGTAAGCTGTGTTCCTAGGGAAGTGGTATCATTTCCCCATTTATGTTGCGAGAGGCTCCCTTAACGCAGTGGACTCTCTGAGGGATATCTGAGACTCCAAGGCCTACATACTGGATCCTTCCCCAAAAAGGGGAGAGGGGGTGCCATACCATACCTCTGCTGTGAGTGGCCCCCTTTGTGCTATGGACTCTCTCAGCTGGTTTGCTGAGACTCCAGAGTATAAATATTGGATATTTCCCCAACAAGGGGAGAAGGAGTGCTTAGGTAAAGGGCAGGGGGCTAGGCGGAGTAGCAGGCGAGGGGAGAGGGGATAGGAGCAAGGGAAGTAGACAAAGAAATAAAGAGTACTAAGTGGGAATAAACCGCGTCCGTTTAGTGAACAGACTGTTTTCTCTCTGTGGCCATGAGTTTGCCCCATCTCAAGGTAAAAACCTAGCACGGGCCATTCCAGAGGTTTTGCCATACAGGACAAGAAGCACACAGTTTGTAATTCTTCTATTTCTAGTGGTGGTAGAAGAATCCCAAAATGAGGTGTTAGCCACCGGGAAATTCAAAAAGACATTATTTAAAAGTTCAAAAAAATGGAGACCCCGCAAAGGCAATTTGGAGCGTACCACAGTGTCAAGATCAGCCAAAAGAGACTTCTGTCAATCGCCTCCCGCATCCGAAATCCTTTGTTGTCCTTTGCAATGGCCCTCAATGCGCGTCTGCCAGTCCTCTGTAGTATAGATGCGTGATAGTGCTGAGGGAGCCTTGTTACCTGTGCAGCTCCGATGGATGGGAAGGCGCAAGGGGAGTTGATACAATACCGGTGGTTCGTTCACACTCTAAACCGTTCCCCAATGCGCAGCTCTCTCACCGTTCACAGCACTCGGCCTCTGCTGATGCAGCCAGGTGTCACGGCCGCCTAGAGATCACTTAACGACCACGGCCGCCTCTGCCTGGCTAGTGCTAATCAGGCTGCCCCCGGAGCTGCCGCGGCTCTCCCGGCACTGTGCAGTGGGATCGGGCACCTACACCCCACCCGATACCAGCTTCACACTTGCGACACGGCGTATGGGGAACTATCAAAGAGCCGCCCAGCCGCAAAACCTGAGTGTCTTGCAGCCTGCGCCCAGCCGTTCCCCAGTGCTTGAAGATGGCGTGAGGTGTTCGCAGCACTCTTCCGGCTCGGACTCTGGTGTTCAGCCGCCATCTTGCATTACGGGGCTTTGAGTGCATGGAGGATGGTTACGACTCCATTTGGTTCCTGTTCGAGATCTGAGGTTCGCAGGTATCCCCATGTATTCCAGTTGCGTTATGTTCATTGCTTGGGGGTTTTGAGCATTTTTTAAAAGCTGTTCTGTGCCGTGATGCGCGGGGTTGGCACAGAGCTGCAGTTCTAGGCAGCCATTACTATGTTAAGCCCTCTACCTCATACAGCTAATTACCCTCTTCTTCCCTTCCTCCTCCACTATCTCCACAACCGCCATCGTCACAGGGTCTTATCGCTCATACTGTGGGGAGAGTAGCCCGCCCCATCACATTTATATGAAGTTGCATGTACCCAGAATCCATGAGATGATCCATGGGAAGATGGTGAGTTGGTACCTCCAGGACCCAACATTCCAGACTTATACCCGGCAAAGCCTTCTCCCCATGATGACACCACCTCGTATCACAAGGTTATTCAAAAGGCAAATAACTTTCACAAAGTTGATCTTCTTTCCGTGCAGGAAGAGGAGGAGAACTTGGTAGAAGCCCTTACACACACAGCAGGCCACCCAATTTTTGCCCACGCTTAAAGGCATGCTCAAGTCAACTTAGGAAGTATTGAAAGACTTTGTAAAGGCAAGAATTATTGCCCCTTCTGACCCCCCCCCATACATGACTGGCCAGCTTGCGCCGGATTCAATAGTGGGCTATGCTGCATGCAAAAGAGCAAATGCCCAGGCCACTGGGGATGCCACGCCCACAGATAAAGAAAGCAAAAAATGATGATGCAGCAAGAGTTGTAGCGCAATCCGCAACACATTGCCAATTCAGTAGGGCTCCTACGATTAAGCCCAGTGGGATTAGGTGGAAGAGCTTATACAGCACTTACCAGAACAGTACCAACAGAGGGCCCAGGAAATGGTATTAAAAGGGCAGACCATCTCAAATACATCCATTAGGTGTACCCTTGATGCGGCAGACACTTGCTAGAAGGGTGAACTCAAGTATCCTCATTAATTTGATGGTGAGCATCTGTTCGGCCCTCAAGTTGATCCAATACTGGAGAAAATAAAAAAGGATACTGACACTGCCAAAGCCATGGGAGCTTTGCAGTTTCCATCCCCTTGGAATAATTATCGCCCACAGTTTTGTGGAGGTTCCAAGACTGCCTCCCTGGATGCGTACACACCTCTTGTAAAAAGAAAAAACACCACAACCAAACTACCAGGAGGTACTTTGGAGGTTCATACACAGGGAATAACACTAGAGGGGGGGTGAAGGATGAGCGGTTAAGTCTGCCTCTCCTGCCATGCCAAACAGTGATTTCCCCCCCCCCCCAACCATACTACACCTGTCGAGGGAAGATTACAGGGGTTATTACAACAATGGCGCAACATGACTTCAGACCAGTGGGTCCTAGCTATTGTGGAATATGGGCATTGCCTTGAGGTCACTGCAAAATCAGTAAACATACCACCAAGGCCACATTCCCTCTCCTCGCAACATCTGCACCTTCTGAATGAGGAAGTAAAGGTCCTATTACAAAAGGGAGCCATAGTCTGTTCCACACCACCACAGAAATAGTGGGTGTACTCACTATTTCCCAATTCCCAAAATGAATGGTTCTCTTAGTCCCATCCTGTACCTTCTGCCTCTCAACAAATGCATCAGATCCGAGCATTTCCACATGGTTAAACTCCAAGATGTCATACCACTCCTAATACAAGACAACTTTATGACTGCCCTAAATTTGAAAGGTACCTACCTTCACATCCCGCGTTACCCAGCACATCGACATTACCTCAAATTTGTGGTAAGTGGCCAGCAATATCCATTCAAAGTTGTCCCCGTTGGGGTCACCACCGTACCCAGAGTTTTCACAAAATGTTTGGCTGTGGTCACAGCTCACTTACGAAGGAGCAGCATCCCAGTCTTTCCTTACCTAGACAATTGGCTGATAAAGAGCTCAAGCAAACATTGTCTTGCTCATACACAGCAAACTTCGGGTATACTCCACAATCTGGGCTTTACTTTTGACTTAGAAAAATCCCATCTACAGCCATTAAAGATTAATTCCTCTGTAGGGGCAATCCTGAATTCGGTTACTGGCAAAGCTTATCCCAGTGCCACTCAAATCCAAGTTTTTCAGTCTCTGCAGCCTCTTTTTTTTCAGCCAAATTGTCTGCTAAGAGTCCACACGACCATGAGCTTGTTGGGTATGATTGCATCTTTTATCGCCATTGTACCGAATTCCAGACTTCACATGCTCCAGGAATGCTTAGCGAAGTAGTGGTTGCAGGCGGATGGTCAATTGGAGGATCTAGTTTTGTAAAAGTTTGCAACAAGGTAGGCCTTTTCTAGACCCTGTTCCACATGTGACCCTTACCAAGGATGTTCACAGGTAGGAGGCGCACAGCTAGGCTGTAACAAAGCGTTTTAAATTTGTGGTGGTCACCAGTGTTTCGGTCAATTGGGTGCTGCCAACAGGTAACGTGTCCGTCCTAGGCACGTCTAAACAGACAATAAATCATGTGGCACCATGTGACCATGGTGTCATCCCTGAATGTCGGGCACTCCTTAGGTTCTCATGAAAGTGAGACTCCAGATGTTGTTCAAAAAGAATTGTAATCATTCATTTTCGTTTTCATACGTGTTAGATTTAAATCAGTTCAAATATATCCAAGTGAATTTTGTCCACATGCTCCAATGCATTTCGGGCAAACAACGCCCTTCATCGGGGAGCTTCTGCAATTAAAACGAGACATAGCACTAAGAATAGCGTGTCCAAGATGTTATTTAAATAAACTACATAAAACGTGTTAAAATAAAATAAACGTGAAGAAAAATAGATGACATGCTAAAGTTCATGGCTTTAAGATTCAAACATTAGTAAGTCGGTTAAAGTGAATTATAAAATGGAATGGTGCCGTTCATCAAAATAAAGGGTTCGTTTAACGTTAGTGATCATATTCAAGTTACTACGGTGATTAGACGTGCCGGTCTTAAGGTCGGAGTGAATGTGAATCACTTAACGGTCTACGCAAATGGCGTTTGGTTGAAAATTCGACGATGGTATAAATGTCAAAGTGATCTGGTGCTCAGTATACTGCAGGCATACCGGAATACATCTAAGGGGTGCTCACTTACTCGTGGTGGTGTAGTCATTCGTTCCGAGCGTCGGTGTCGATAAACAGGAAGTGCTGACCGGCGGCCCCCTCACTCCCTGGTCTCCCAACTTTTGGCCTACCGCTCTGGGTTCCCCTCCTTGTCCAGTGAATACTGTGAAGAGCTTGGGGGTTACCATTTCTAGTGACCTCTCGATGCGGCCACATATTAACACCGTCACCTCGGCCTGTTTTTATCATCTTCGCCGAATCGGGAAGATCCGCAGGTTTTTATCCCAAGAGGCCCTTATTCTTGTTATCCTGGCCCTCATCACCTCACGTCTAGACTATGCCAACTGTCTATACGTGGGGGTTCCTGCCTGTCACCTCTCCCGACTTCAACTGGTTCAGAACCAGGCAGCCAGATTAATCTTTCAGCAGCCTAAACACCAGCATGTCACCCCTCTGCTGAAGACCTTACACTGGCTCCCAGTTGCGCAACGGTGTGTCTTTAAGATGGCCTGCACCATTTTTAAATCCCTGTTTACCTGTGCCCCTGCCTTTATCTCCTCTTGTTTGCACGCTTATGTTCCTTCCCGTCACCTCAGATCTTCTGCCCACAATCTTCTGATCACTCCCAGGTTCAACCGCAAGAAACACGGGGGTGCCTGTTTCTCTTTTCTTGCTCCCGCTACCTGGAATTCCCTTCCTCTTTTTATTCGTCTGTCCACCGACTATCGCTGCTTTCGCACTTTATTGAAGACCCACCTGTTCCGTCTTGCGCATGGTTAGCTGCCTGATCCCGACTGTTTTCCTCCACCCGGTCTCGAGCGCCAAGAAACCAATTGGTGTATGTGCGCGGTACCAAATCTCTTTTAATAATAATAATAATAGTAGAGATAATAAAAACAGAAAACGGACTGGCGGAAGTGTTAAAGGAAAGTGGCCATCTTAGACAGGTGAAATAAAAGTAAAGTCATAGAGTGTAGTGGTGATAATCAATCGCATATAGGGAACAATGTCATGATATTAAACAAAACATGAAAATTCTAAACGATCGTTCAGACCGATCGGTTTCATGGTCTGCATACGGGAAATCCAGGCCATTTCCCTCTGAAGTAGGTGTTTGTTGTTGTCCATTCCTTCGATTTTTTGCACCTGTTCCAGAATTAAAAACTTGAGTTGGGAAACATTGTGTTTGTTGTCATTGAAATGCGTTG
The DNA here is from genome assembly GCF_964261635.1 of Lissotriton helveticus. Classification (NCBI taxonomy): domain Eukaryota; kingdom Metazoa; phylum Chordata; class Amphibia; order Caudata; family Salamandridae; genus Lissotriton; species Lissotriton helveticus. The sequence goes on along the minus strand of NC_136069.1, from coordinate 1,504,763,209 downwards.
CCACATTGGATTTTGTATTCTTGAGTCTGATGTTTGATTTATGCTCGTTGAGACGAGTCATGATTTTCCTCTCCGTTTTTCCTATATAGCTTTTGCCGCAAGGACATTTGATCAAATATACGACATTCGTTGAGTCGCATGTAGCATTCACAAATAGTTTGATGGGAGTACCCTTCATGGGGTGATTTACTACAGTTCCCGTGATGATGTTGTTGCAGTTTCCGCAATTTTTGCACGGCCTTGTGCCTTTAGAAGGCTCTTTCTCCTGGTGTTTCATTGTCAAAATTTCTTTTAAGTTAGCACTGCGTATGTACGCAAAAAGAGGGGGTTCCTTAAAGGTATTACCAAAGTCTGGTTCAATGCTCATAATGGGCCAGTGTTTTAGTATTATACGTTTGTATGTTGAACTCATGTTGGAAAACTTAGAGACTAGCACCATCCTGTTGGTTTGTTTTTGAGAAGTCTTAGTAAACCACGTTTCCCTAGGAGTGTCCATGGCTTTCTTTTTTGCGCTTTCTATGAGGGCTGAGGGATATCCTCTGGCTAGGAACCTTTCTCCCATCTCCTTCAGTCTGATTTGAGTTTGATCAATGTTCGAGGTGATTCTTTTAATTCTCAACATTTGTGAAGCGGGTAAATGGGTTTTCAAAGATCCTTGGTGATGGCTGGAAAAATGTAATGCGTTATTACGGTCAGTGTTTTTGCGGAATAAATCTGTCTCAAAACCTGTGGTGGTGGCTGTTATTTTGACATCAAGAAAGGTGATGGTTTTTCTGTCAATCTCCCAGGTGAACTGGATACGTTCATTAGCTTGATTCAGTAAGGTTAATGCTTGTAACAAGGATTCTTTCGTGTTGCTCCACACGATGAAAACATCGTCTATGTACCTTGCGTACATTTTCATGTTTTTTGTCCTTACCAAGGACGCATCCCTCAAAGGCTGGGCAGCACTCCTAAAAGACATTCATGTTCAAGGTCTCTGGACTCCCCTACAACAAACATCTCACATAAACTACCTAGAGCAGTTAGTGATTCAGCTAGCATGGCAAGGCGTTCTTCTGCCATATTCATTACAAAACAGTTCTGATCCAAACAGACAACATGACTGCCATGTACTACCTTTAGAAACTGGGCACACACATGCCTCTCCACATTAGCACAAAGCATTTAGCGGTAGGTTATACACTACAAAGTTCACATTTTAATATAGAATCTACTGGGAGTCGACAACAAGCTTGTAGACCTGCTCGGAGTGGGAACTGCACCCTCCAGTCTTACTCCCATACTTCCAAATTTGGGGGTTTCCCCAACATAGACCTCTTCACAACCTCTAAAAACGTAGAATGTTCAAGTATTGGCTCCAGGTTCCCACACCCCCAGTCCAAGGGAAATGCACTATGGATGAACTGGTCAAGGATATTTGTGTATGCTTTTCCACCTTTCCCACTACTTATATATGTGGTCAGGAGACTACGGCAAACCTCCCTCACATTTATTCTAGGAGATGCTCATGGGCCAGACTATCCTGGTTCACTGACCTCCTTGAGTTCTCTTTAGTTCCCCACCACCAGCTACCCAACATGCCTGACCTTACGTAACACCAGTGAACCCTTAGACAACCCAATCCCAAACTAAATCTAGCGATTTGGCTCGTGAAATCTTAAAGTTAGGGAGCCTAAATGTATCCCATGAGTGCATGGTTATGCTCAGGGAGCCACGTCGACCCACTACTAGAGCCTGTTAAATTGCAAAGTGGAGAAGATTTGTCCACTACTGCCTTCCCGGGAACATCAATCCTCTAAATCCGAAAGCACAGGATATTGTTTGCTACCTTTTTAATTTGCAAAACTCAGGACTAGCATCTATTCACCTACATTTGGCTGCAGTAGCAGCATACTTGTGAAAAAACACACCCCTCCCTCTTCATTGTCCCAGTAATTAAGGTTTTCGTGGAGTCTTCCCTCCCAGACTACCTCCAGTCCAGTCCCATCCCAGAATCTTAATGTAGTCCTCACAAGATTAATGGGGACCCCTTTTGAGCCCCTTCATTCTTGTCCTTTGCAATTTCTAAGTCGCTATTTCCTCCTTTAGACGTGCAAGTGAGATTCAAGCATTAACTTTAGATGAACCTTTTTTCAAAATACATTCTAACAAGATGGTCCTTAGGACTAATCCAAAGTTCCTATCCAAGGAGATATTTTCATTTCACCTTTATCAAACCAGAGAACTGATGGTTTACTTTCCAAATCCAGCCACAGTAGCAGAGCGGGGGCCATTCACACACTCTGTTAAGCGCACCTCATGTACTATTGATCGGACAACTATTTTGTAAAACTCAGTTATTTGTGGCCTTTTCTAAACCACATAGAGGGACTGCTATTTCACAACAAGGAGTCGCTCGCGGACTAGTCAAGTGTGTTCAGACCTTCTGTGCCAAAGCCAAAAGACTGCTACATCGGCAAGGTCATTTCTACTTGCAAAAAAACCAGCTTCAATGGCTTTTTTGAGCAACATTCCAATTGCTGACATTTGCAAGGTGCTACTTGGTTCACACGGACACTTTTATGAAACACTATTGTGTGGACGTTCTTGCCAAACAGCAAGCCCATATGGGGCCAGCTGTCTTGCTTACACTTGTTCTGCAACATCCTCCGGTTAACTGCAACCTTACAGGAGAAACATCTGTTCGAGGCATATGGGCTGCAGATGGTACATTTATGAATAGATCGCCATCTGGTGTTGGGCTCGGATGATTGCACTTTGTTTTTCTTCTGGAGAAGTCTTTGTCGTCATAGTTGACTCCTCCTCTCGGTGTTAGTGCGCATGGGCATCGGCTCCATCCTTAGATTGTTTTTTTCCGCCATCGGGTTCGGATGAGGATCGAAGCGCTCCGGACCGACTTCAACAAAGAAGGTTATAACCGGCGCGTATTCCTTTCCAAATCGACGGTATCGTTATCGAACGCGACTTCACTCCATACTGACGCGATTCGAAGGACGACGACTACGAGAAAATCGAAGTAGTCCAGCCCGGGGTCCATGGAAAGGACTCCATTCAAAAAATGTCCAACGTGTGGTGCTAAGTTCCCACACAAGGACCTACACGAAGTGTGCAACCTCTGCTTGTCCCCTGAACACGAATCCAGGGACTGTGAGGCCTGTGCAGCGTTCTCGTCAAAGTCGACGATTAGAAACCGTCGAGCCCGAAGACACGAGGTATCGAGAATGCAGTCACAAGCAATCCCGGAGCTGTTCGAGGACCAGCAACCAGAAGAGGAGGAAGAAGAGGCCGACGAGGCGGGGTCAGAAGCGGACGAGTCCGACGTCGAGGAATTCGACGTCCAACAAACCGTGAGTGACGACGTCCCTTTACCGAAAAACAGACCCCGCACGGTGTCGACCCCGCCCTCAAGCCCGGTCAGACAACCGAAAAAAGTTTCCAACGCCCCGCCTTCGAGCCCGGCAACGAAACAGAAACCGAAACACTCGGTCCCCCATCATAGTGGTTCCGGTTCCGATAAACCAACCACATCGACACCGAAGCACCAAGTCAAGGAAAGCTCGAAGTCGAAGCAGTCCATGTCGACACCGAAGCACGCTTCGGCGCCGAAAACACCCTCGACACCGGGGACATCTTCGATACCGAAGAAGTCGGATCCGAACAAAACTTCGGCACCGAAAATACAAATGGACATTTCAAAGAAAAGACACCTTTCGGAACCGAAAACTGCGGTACCGACACAGGAACACGGAACGGATCCTAAACAAAAGACTTTGTTTATTGACCCAAAGACTGGCAAGGTAGTCACAGAGCTACCTAAAAAGAGGAAACATGAACATTTGGACGACAAGGCTCATCCAAAGAAGAGAACAATGGGGACGAATACAACTCCTCCCCCTTCTCCCAAACCTCACACACCATCTCCGCCTATTCCTCACAATAGGCCAGATATTCCTCCCACACGTCCATCTACACCTACAACAGATGGAGAAAGTGACACAGGGGAGGGGGGACACCCTGGGGATGATGAGGACACAATCCCAGAGGAGGCAGACCCATGGGAGGAGTATAATGTGGGATCAGGTAATGATACCGACCTTGAGTCATATCCCTCAAAACCTTCACCTCCTGATGACAATACTGGGTTTGCACAACTCATTACTAGAGCAGCAACATTTCATAAGGTAGACCTACATACAGAACCTCTAGTACAGGACTTCTTATTAGAGACACTACCTACTGCACAAAGAACATCAGGAACACTACCAATGCTAAAAGGCCTTCTCAGTCATACATCAGAGATATTCAAAGACCCAGTGAGGGCTAGGGTATTGAACCCAAGAATTGATAAAAAATATAGGGCAGCTCCAAAAGACCCAATATACATTAAGGGACAAATTCCTCTAGACTCACTAGTGGTCACAAACGCTCGCAAGAGAGCAAACTCTTTATCTACGGGAGAAGCGCCACCTCCTGACAAGGAGTCTAAACTAATAGATGCCTCTGGCAAGAGAGTAGCATCTCAAGCGGCAAACAGTTGGCGCATAGCTAATACGCAAGCACTACTTGCAAGGTATGACAGAGCGCATTATGATGAGTTAGAAACACTCATCAAACATCTCCCTAAAGAACATCAAAAGAGAGCTGATCAACTTATACAAGAAGGGAAGTTAATTACTAACACTTCAATAAAGTGCGCCCTAGACGCGGCAGAAACTGCGGCAAGGTCGACAAATACAAGCATCATGCTAAGGAGACATGCATGGCTCAGAGTGTCAGGATTCAAACAAGAGGTACAAACCTCGTTACTTAATCAACCTTTTGATGGGAAAACACTTTTTGGCACAGGGACAGATGAGGCCCTAGAAAAAATGAAAAAGGATACAGAAACGGCTAAATCAATGGGAGCATTGCAGCAGCCGACACAAAGAGGTTCCTTTCGTAGATCCACCTATAGAGGAGGATCCAAAAGTACAGGTACAAACCAACAGCAAACCTCTTTTACACCTACATCACCCAGAGGTAATTCTAGAGGTGGATACAGGGGTAACAACAACAAGGGTAGAGGTCGCGGAAACAACAACAACCGCAACTCTCCAACCCCAAAACAGTGACTTCATAGAGCTTCCCCCAGACCATATAACACCGGTAGGGGGACGCCTATCACAGTTCCTACCTGTCTGGGAAAACATCACATCAGACAAGTGGGTAAGACAAATTATCCAACATGGTTATTGCCTAGAACTCACAGCTACCCCACCAAACATCCCCCCCAAACAGCGTCCAATGAAACAAGATCACCTGACACTGTTAAAACAGGAAGTAATATCACTGCTAGAAAAGCATGCCATAGAGAAGGTTCCACAGCACCAACAGGGAACAGGAGTATACTCACTATACTTCCTAATCCCCAAAAAGGACGGGTCTCTAAGGCCAATACTGGACCTAAGACCTCTCAACGCATACATAAATTCGGAACATTTCCACATGGTCACGCTCCAACAAGTACTTCCTTTACTGAAGAAAGGGGACTTTCTTTCTACACTGGATCTAAAAGACGCTTACTTTCATATCCCTATTCACAAAGCCCACAGGAAATACCTCAGGTTTGTGGTAGAAGGACAACATTATCAGTTCAAAGTCCTCCCATTTGGTGTCACGACGGCACCAAGAGTGTTCACAAAATGCCTGGCAGTGGTAGCAGCTCACCTAAGAAGACAACAAATTCATGTCTTCCCATACTTGGACGACTGGCTAATAAAAGCCAGGTCGCAAGAGGAGTGTCTGCAACACACACAAAAGACAATTCAGCTACTACACCAGCTAGGGTTCACGGTGAACTACACAAAGTCACACCTACAACCAAACAAAGTTCAACAATATCTGGGGGCTACCATAGACACAGAAAAAGCCAAAGTGTACCCCAACCCAATAAGAGTCCAAGCAATGCTTACAATCATTCAGAGATTTCAGCCACAACACTCACTAACAGCAAGAGTGTTCATGCAGCTACTAGGCATGATGTCATCCTGCATACTGCTAATACCATATGCAAAACTACAAATGCGTCCGCTACAAGAATGCTTAGCGACACAGTGGAATCAGGCTCAAGGACAGATTACGGATCTGGTGTTGGTAGACGACCGCACACACCGCTCTCTGAAGTGGTGGAACAGAACAAACATTACCAAGGGGCGGTCGTTCCTAGAGCCAATTCCACAGGTGACAATAACAGCAGACGCATCGCTCACCGGATGGGGAGCACATATGGACAAATACACAGTACAAGGAAGGTGGAGTGTGCAGGAAAAAACACTGCACATCAACTATCTAGAACTACTGGCAGTGTTTCTAGCATTGAAAGCCTTTCAAATACATGTTATCCACAAAGCAGTCCTGATCAGAACAGACAACATGACAGCAATGTATTATATTCAAAAACAGGGGGGGACGCACTCTCTCCAATTATCCAGACTGGCACAGGAGATTTGGAGATGGGCCATTCCTCAAAACATCTATCTGTTAGCCGAACACCTACCAGGAGTTCAAAACCAGATAGCAGACATCTTAAGCAGACAGTCGGAACAAATACACGAATGGGAACTGCACCAACAAATACTGCAGCCATTCTTCCAAAGATGGGGACAACCAGAGATAGACCTATTTGCCACTCATCAGAACGCAAAATGCCAAAGCTTCGCGTCCAGGTACCCACATCACCTGTCGCAGGGCAATGCGTTATGGATAAATTGGTCCAACAAATTTGCATACGCTTTTCCCCCTCTCCCACTAATCCCATTAGTGGTCAGGAAACTGCAACAACATTCAATGACCATGATACTAGTAGCACCCACGTGGGCAAGACAGCCGTGGTTCACCACGCTCCTGCAACTCTCACAAGTGCCACATCAAAAGCTACGAATTCTACCCATGCACCTTACACAGAACCATGGAGAGATAATGCACCCAGATCCAACTCAATTGAACTTAGCGATCTGGCTCCTGAAATCCTAGAATTTGGGTACTTAGATCTCCCCCCAAATTGCATGGAAATAATTAAACAAGCGAGACGTCCAACCACCAGAGCATGCTATGCAGCTAAGTGGAAGAGGTTTGCTATACACTGCATTAATAACAATATCAACCCTCTAGACGTATCAACAAGGGAGATTATTTGCTACTTGTTACACTTACAGCAATGTAATCTAGCGTACACATCTATCAGAGTACATCTAGCAGCTATAGCAGCATACCTACAAAACAGGCAGCGCATATCACTGTTCAGAGTACCAGCGATAAAAGCATTCATGGAAGGTCTTAAAAGAGTCATTCCACCAAGATTACCACCTGCCCCAGTCTGGAACCTCAACGTAGTACTCACCAGACTAATGGGGCCACCCTTCGAACCTATGCATAGGTGCGAAATACAATTCCTTACATGGAAGGTGGCATTCCTTATAGCCATTACCTCACTCAGAAGAGTAAGCGAGTTACAGGCATTAACAATACAAGAACCATTCCTACAGATACACCAGAATAAAGTGGTGCTTAGAACAAACCCAAAGTTCTTGCCTAAAGTAATTTCAGCATTCCACATCAATCAGCCAGTGGAATTACCAGTCTTCTTTCCAAAGCCACAGACGGTGGCAGAAAGGGCTCTACATACACTAGATGTTAAAAGAGCCATTTCATACTACATAGAAAGAACACAAGGCTTCAGGAAAACTAAACAACTATTTGTAGCATTTTCCCCAACACATAAGGGCAATCCTATCTCTAAAGCAGGCATCGCAAGATGGATTGTAAGATGCATACAAATATGTTACATTAAAGCAAAGAGAACATTAACTGTTCCTCCTAGAGCTCATTCCACAAGAAAACTAGGAGCATCTATGGCATTCTTAGGGAACATTCCCCTAGATGACATATGTAGAGCAGCAACTTGGTCTACACCACATACATTCACAAAGCACTACTGTGTTGATGTACAGGCTGCACAACAAGCCAGAGTGGGCCAAGCTGTATTAAAAACTCTATTTCAGACAGTTGCGACAGACACTGGTGACCACCGCTAGGGAGGTAACTGCTGTAAAATCTATTCATAAATGTACCATCTGCAGCCCATATGCCTCGAACGGAATATGCTACTTACCAGTATGCATCTGTTCTTGGCATAGAGGGCTGCAGAGTGGTACATGCCCTCCCTGCCTCCCCGGAAACCTGTGTCTGTCCCAACATTATCTTATTTAGATACATTTACATGGGCATATCTTTATGTACTACACTACACTACTCCATCTAACCCTACTATGGCAAAACAATCTAAGGATGGAGCCGATGCCCATGCGCACTAACACCGAGAGGAGGAGTCACCTATGACGACAAAGACTTCTCCAGAAGAAAAACAAAGTGCAATCATCCGAGCCCAACACCAGATGGCGATCTATTCATAAATGTACCACTCTGCAGCCCTCTATGCCAAGAACAGATGCATACTGGTAAGTAGCATATTCCTTCTAGTCTATGCACAGTATGACAAGTCAAGTCAAAACCACTTTATTCGATTGATTAAAATCATAAAAGTATACTATACAAAACATTATAAAAAGTATTATACAATATAAAATACAATTTAAAAAAATTAAAAAGACAAATTCATTGTTAAAGACCAATAGTCAATGTACATAAGCTTAAGTTATATGATTAGACATTTCCAGTAGAGCTGCCTGTCTAACCCTCCTACTTCTGACAGACGCAACTAGAAAGCTGGCAACACTAAACATGATTTCTGGGGATTCCATCAATTGTAGAAACAATAATGCAGGTTTACATTGTATGAAGTCCATCTTTTTCATTAGAGGAAAAATAAACCTTTTTCTGGCTTCATGAACAAAAGGGCAAAAGAACATAAAATGCATGGTGTCTTGGGCGTAGAAATCATCGCATTTACACGGGGTCGCATCTTCTAGCCTAATCCAACCCTGCAGATCCCATAGTACCAGGTGAATTTGGTTGAAACGGAATTTAGTCAAAAGCCATCTGTGAAAAGGGTTAGAAACGATGGACAGATATGATGGCATTGCTAATGACAAAATTACCAAGAAGTGGGTCCTGACAGATGGTTTGCATAGCTCCACTGCTTCCCTCTCTGCTTCGCCTGACAACATTTTTCTTAACCCACTCTAAGTCAGCTTTACATAAGGATTCAGGATGAAGGTAAATCTCAGGGCGCCCCAGTTTCTCAGATGACATTTTTACATACGACAGCCACTGGATATTCTTCATTCTATCTAATTTAATACAGTCCTTTAGAATCCTATGATTTAGGGTAAGATTCGGATTCAACCAGATTCTAATCCATAACAGGATTGGGGCTATTTTAATTATATCGGAAATATATCCTAAGCCCAACTCGAGATGAACAGAATGGGTCGCAGTGGATTGTGGGAGGCCAAGGAGGGCACGTAAGAATTTATTCTCTTCTGTCTGTATACAGTCAGGTTTAATGTACCCCCATATAGCCGCCCCGTACTTTGCAACTGCGACAGTTTTGGCTTTATATATAGCCAAAATAGCCTCAAAGGGTTCCCCCCCCAATCTTTTGGCAAATCCTGATATTGCGGCTGAAGAATTTCTCACAGCATTCACCTTTATAGAGAGCTGCGGTGACCACGTTCCCCTGTCGTCAAAAACAACTCCCAAATAGGTGAACACTTTCACCAAGGTGATTTCTTCTTCCCCGCAATAAAAAGATCTAGCTGTACCTTTACCAGCCCCTAGAGACATAATATGTGATTTGCCATTATTGACCACTAGGTCCAGAGAGCTCATAAAGTTCCCAAATGAATCCAGCAGTCTTTGTAAGCCCAAAGGAGTCCTTGCCAATAAAACGGCATCATCCGCATAGAGTAGCACCGGAACCGGTGATCCTCCCATACGCGGAATGTCGAGTGTAGCTGTTAACAAATTTGCTTCCAGCGAGTTTATGTACAAGGTGAACAACATGGGGGCCAGGATACAGCCCTGACGCACCCCCCCTTCCGGACTTAAAACTAGCCGTACATTTCCCCTCTTGCGTCATCCTTATTGAGGCATTCAGATCTTTATGTAACTCGGCCAAAAAATACACGAGGGGCCGGTCAAGGCCCATTTCCAACAGCATGGTCCACAGCCTAGACCTATTAACTAGGTCAAAGGCCGTGGACAAATCCATAAAGCCCAAGAAAATGGAGCCCCTTGCTGCCCTCGTATATTTGGATATTATTAGGTGTAAATTGAGGCATTGGTCCTCCGTGCCCCTCCCAGCTCTAAAACCATATTGGGCGTCGGACAGTGTGTCTTTTTCCAGAGCCCAATCTGATATCTTTGCTAATATAACCTTTCCCAATATTTTAAAGGAGGAGTCAAGTAATGATATAGGCCTATAGCATCTGGGATCTCCCCTTTGGCCCTTTTTGAACACACGGATTAAAGTTGATCGAGACCATGACTTAGGGAATCCTGAAATGGCCGAGGTATTGAAGACATTAGTCAAAATCTTTCCCCAATAAGTGGAGTTAGCCTTGTCCATACCCCGTCAGGGCCTGGAGCCTTACGCCCCGCGGTGCCCTCTATTGCTTTTACAACTTCTGCTATATTAAAATTTACAGGTATAATTGGTGGATCGGTGATGGGGACCTCAAAAATTTCCAGCTCTAAATCACTCCCATAAATTTGTTTAAAATGGCTTAACCAATCCTCCTCTGCAATATTTAATTCCAATGCAGAGTTCAGATTGCCAGAGAACAAGGGAGTATTAATTATAGACCAAAACTTGGCGCTATCCTTCAATGTCGCTTTATCCATTAGATCAGCCCATGCTTCTTGTTTTATTTCATTTTTCCGTGCCAGGACGACTCTTGAGTACTCCTTCCTAAGCTGAGCAACTAAACCTTTATTCCTTGGCCGATCGTTTAGAGCCTTTTTTAATAGATTATGTGCTTCAGTACATTTATGATTAAACCAGCCCAGTACAGGTTTATTTTTTCCCTTTTTTGCTATTTATTGTAAGTTCTTTAGCCACTTGAGAACAAATGGCTTCATATGAGGTAATTACATCCCCCACAGAAGTGTGGGTCCGCACATATGTTTAGTTCCTGCGCAGCCTTTGTCGTAATAATATGGAAGAAGTCTTCTGGGGTAACCTTACTCCAATTTAATCTTCTGCCCTGATCTTTGGTATTTACCTCAGCTACAACCTGCGGCGAATCAGTTTTATTTAATAAGGAAAATCCATTTATCAATTCAATCACCACCGGATTGTGGTCACTGAACGTGGAGTGTATAGCATTATAAATAAGTACATATTTTAAAAGTCCAGAGGAAAGAAATATATAGTCTATTATTGACTCACAGTCCCTAGCTACATACGTCTGGGTACGAACACTCTTATCGAAGAACCCTGCCTCAAACAAATCATTGTTGGACAGGAGTATCTCCAGGGGGCTTCCCCCTTAGAATTATGCTCAAAATGCTGAGGGCATGTAAGATCTGGTCCATCAATATCAATAATTTGACAATTTAGACTACAAGGATGTACATTAAAATCGCCCAGCAAAATATAATGGCAAAAAGTGGTTTGCTTTTCCTTATAGGAATTTAAAAAATCAGACAACAAATTAAGATGCTCATTAGGAGAATCCCCTTGCTGCGAGTTATAACAATTCACCAGGATTAGTTTTGTGTTATTCGCCCCAAACTTATTTCCAAAATAAGAAAGTTATGGGAAGCGCAGTCAACCCTTTTTACTCTTCCCCTTATGTTCACAGAGACCAAGATCATAAGGCCCCCTCTATCTCTCCCAGCAAGAGATCTCAATGCGGGGACAAAATAGGATGTGAAACCATCAATCCAAAAGTCAGTCATTATCCTATGTCTCTTGGAGAGCCACAATATCATATTGTTTCACAAGGTTTAGCCAGTTACTATCATCCCTTTTGGAACGTAGACCAGCAACGTTCCAGCTTAACATTTTTACCTTGTCCCCCGCAATTTTACTTATGCTTTCAGGTTTACGACCAGTATTTGTAGGCCTTAGTATGTCTTCTTCAGGCTCCAAATGTTCCCTAACTGCAGATGTCTTCCCCCCCCCCCCCCCCCAAACCCTCACAACCCTCACGTCAATCACACAACTCGAATCCAGATAGTGCATCAAATATATTATGCGTGACAAGGTTAGACCCAAATTTAAAGTAATTATCTCCCCCACAGCCCTGCGAAGATCCAAAGGGCCGGGTCTCGATAGGTGTGGATAGTGTAAAAGGTCTCATTCTCGCACTTTGTGGAGGGATGCTACTTAAATGAGAGTAAAAAGTACCCTAAGGGGCGCACACAAATACTATTTGCGTCAATCGACATAGAGGCTGCCCTTAACAAAACTGTAGCGACATGTTGTGGGTGTCTAAAATTTACAATTATGCATTCCCCACTACACGTCTTCCTAGATGGCCCGATCCAGTTTGCCCTTCTGGTTGATATAATTTCTGTGGCAAATTTTGTTGGAAAGCCACAGCTCCTATTCAACCATGACACGGTTTTGTATTTAAGATATTCGTGTGTTTCCTCGGTTAGCTGGGCAGAACGGGGCTCAGAGAGTGGTACATTGGTTAAAACCACTACATAGGGGGCGCAGTCAGGCGGAAGATCTATAAATCTACTTCTCCCTTGACTGCTTCCTAATCTACCCTCTGGACCTTATTGAGTTTGAGAGTCTGCGCTAGTTAAGGAAGAAGGGACGGGTATGCCTGCATTAGTTCTAGCTATGGGCTGAGAAGGTTTCTGCTGGTTAACAACCAAGACTTCCTTCTCTACTCCAACTGGACCCTTCCCGGTAGGTTTTACTCTGTCGGTCAGAGCCAGTTGTTTTTCTAAAAGCACTCCTATCCTCTTTACTTCTGCCGCAAGAGTATCCAGTTTGAGCACTAGGGGTTGAACATACTCTTCTGGTTTGGCTTCAAATTTAGTTTCCAGAGAGTGGACCAGTAGCTCAAACTGCTCCGAGTTTAGGTTAAAACTCGCTGCATTGCTTCCATCCTGCGGGATGGTAGCCACATCGGGATATGTTTAGCGGGTTTAGAGGTATCAGCCCTTTTTTTACTACACTTTCCCCCACGTTTGCTTTGTTGTTTCCTGCAGGATCTTATTGGTCTGGAGGTTGGTGGGACTTACTCTGTTTCACTAGAAGATATTTTTCACCCGCTGTGGGTTGCACCACCAGAAATCACCATACAAATGTCAATAAAGAATATCCAAGAACTGTTATGTCTTGTTTTAGTTTCTTCTTTATTCAATTTTCTTTTAAACAGCCAACGCGTTTCGTTCAAAGAACTTCATCAGGGCGTGCTGGCTGTGTCCAATATGCACAGTCCTCACATCGTGTGTAAACGAATTCTGTATCCACGTCAAAGTAAACGGCCACTGTGCCGAGCGAAAAGTAGCGTCTTCTCCCGAGGAAGAAGGTCTCATTTGTATGGTGATTTCTGGTGGTGCAACCCACAGCGGGTGAAAAATTGACTGTTTTTGTTAAAACAATTGCCTCCAGGGAGCAACGGGGGCGGTGGGAGTGCACACCACAGGAGCTAACAGCTCTACATCGGATGTACAGTTGAGACGGGTGGGCCTAAGGCCAGCAGAGAGGTGCGGCACACCCAAAGTCTGTTTTTGGGGGTCGTGTTGAGTTGCTCAGGAGTGGGGTTATATTCACTAGAAGATGTGTTTAGATCTTCGACCTGCGACTCTGGGTGAACCTGGGCATCCTCTGTTATGACAGCCCGCGAGCCCATCCCAGAAAGGTCCTCTTCCAGTGGTTCCACCACAATAGTAGTAACATCTAGGGCTACATCAAGTGGCCCCTCTCTACCTAAGGAGGCTCTCCTGTCGTTATTAATTTTGGTTACCATTTTAACCATATAATTATCAATGGCACCTGCCCCCACTATAACCTTCTCACTTTTGGATTTAGACCTGATATAATCTGGCTATACAATCTTTTGCTACTACCAAGCGTGTTATATAATTAAAGCAGTAAGTGTCTGATCACACAGTTATTTACTACAGTAATTAGTGATATAATAATGAGTAACGATCTCACTGTACGGGAACACCGAGGGCAGTGGCACGAAAAAGTCAGTCTGTGGCCCAGCCCAGTCTCCTCCTGTCCCGGACTGTCACAGACTGTCCCGCCCTTGTCCCGGGCTTCTCCCGGCGCTGCCCGCGCGCGTACCCGCGACCCGGGGGCCAATCGGTGTCTTATGCGCCTCCTGGCGCGCGAAAAGCGGGCGGCGGTGGCGTCTTCCGCCGCTAGGCTGCCTGGGAAGTGTAGTTTTCCTGGCCTCCCTCCACACAGCGGCCGCTCGGTGTTACTGGTGCGGCGGCGAGAGGGAGACAAACGGTCAGCGTAGAGGAGAGTGGCCCACAAGGTAAGCCCCTCAACAAATGATAATCCCCACAGTATGTCTATCTACAGCTACACATGCCATGAACAGAATGTTACTTACCCTGTAGACAGCTGTTTGCGGCATGTAATGCTGTAGATTCACATGTGCCCACCCTCCTCCCCAGAGGCCCCATTGTTGTAGATATCATATTTTTTTCATTTACTTGCTTGGACATCTATATGCTTCACTTTAATCTAAGCGGGAAAACAATCTAACTATGGAGTCAATGTTCATGCGCAATACTGCCTAAGGTACGAGTCACTATATACCTCCTGACTCAAAAGACTTCTTCGAACAAAAACAAGTTGTACACATAAGAGCCGCACACTAGTTTGCAGAAGAGTATGCACAGCATGTGAATCTACAGCACTATGTGCCACGAACAGATGTCCATAGGGTAAGTATTATTCCTCACCGATCTCTGCAACCTCCCTGTTCAGTGGATGGTTAAAGTTCAACATACTAAGATTTACATTTTCTGTTGTTGCACTGCATACCAGATTTTTTCTCATCCTGCTGCTTAGGCGGCACTGTAAAAATGGATGGGAGACAGACATTGGCACAACAGTGAGGGCGCTTTATGGGGACCTTGCAGTCGCAGGAACGTCCTTTGCAGCGTCCGTGAAGTCGCCACCCCTACTATTGAGGAAGTGCTATGGAGAAGTTTTCCCAAACAATCCGCAGCCTGGGGGGGGGGGGGGAGTATTCAAGAGATGAGTAATATTGAAGTAGAGGAGTCGCCAGAAAGATCGTTACTGAATGCAGGTAATGTCATGCAAGTAGCACATGCATGACATTAGGGACAGTTAACTCTGATCACAGGTGTGTTCTGAAGCACAACCTCCAAGTGCCTGAAAAGGATCTGAAGGGGCTTCAGCATGATGATGCTGTTTATGTAGTCTTGATTCATCATCACTTGCTATCATACATTACTGTATCCTATGACAACATAGCAACAGTATGTAAAGTGTTCTTGGACACCTCCCAGTGGTTGGGAAGTCTTAAAAATAAAATGTAGAGGCGACCTCATTATAATTTGCGTAACAGATAAGTTATGTTGGGGACTATTCTAATCCTCTCCTATGTACACGAGAAGATATTATTTAAACTATGGAGTTACTCCTTTATCAGGCATAAAACAAAAGTTTACCTTTAGTCAAAATGTCATTCAGTTGATCTAGCATAATTTCCTTTTTAGGCTTTCCAGCATAATTAACCACTTGACTCATAGTATGTGTTTATATGGATCTTTGCCCATTAAGTCCAGTGATCAAGCAGATTATCTCCTTAGTTGGTCAATCATAAATAAAATAGTTGAGAATTGTATGCTGGTAACATTGGTTCAGCACAAAATGGCCAATTAGTTGCAGGATTTAAAAATAAAAAGTCCACCTTCCTGAAAACCACAAGACCTTTAGAAAGATAGGACACGGTTGTCCACAAAGATTACAAAATCGATTCATGAGCTTCAGTCCTAATGAGGGAAAAGTTACTTCCAAGTAAGGTATTTCAAAGCGGATGGTATTCAATGCATTAAATTGTGTTTTAATTGTCAACTTTTCCAAGTAGACACACGACTTAACCACACTGTGGAACACTTTGATGTAGGCGTCTTACATTTTTCAACAGGTTTGAAAATGTTAACTTGTGTTGTGATGGTGGTCAGTCTATTATTTTGTATACCTTTTACAAACCCTTTATAGAGATTTCAAACAAAAAACCTACTGGGGTTAGTGTTCATGAAAAATTATTGATTTTAGTTTATAGCAGACTGTACAGGAAATAAACTGATTCCTCGCCGTTCTTATGTGACTTTCAGTTAGTAAGTGGATGACAAGGATTTAAAGCTTAAATCTTACCCCTAGAGCTGCCTCAATTTATTTTGAACTGTTTTTAGTGTTGTCAATCCCCTGGACAAGCCACCCACCACTTACATTTTATTAACGTGATGTTACTAAGGTTACTTATACCAGAGAACCGTTGCAACAGTTCTATGCATTGAAGCTGCTTTGGAAACTGATAGACCCAACTCCATAGGGCAGGGGTCTCCAAACCGGTCCTGGAGGGCCGGATCCATGCTAGATTTTTAAAATTACTACATGTATCTCAATGGGGATATCCAAAAAATCTGGCATGGATCCGGCCCCAGGACCGGCTTGGAGACCCCTGCCATAGGATTTGAAATGCTGCTTTGTAATCTGGAGTGACTGACGTTTTGACAAAATGTACATTTTTGCTTGTTTGGTAGTGTCTAATTTGCTTTGGCTGTGACCTTTAACTTAAAAATCAGTATTATTGTTAAATTTAGAGAATAAATAATTCTAGCACCATACTTTGTACTAAAGGTCACACTTCAAGCCAACGGTACAGTTTATAATTTAGCTGGATTTTCTTGCAGTAACTATTTCAACTATTCCCTGGTGCAGTTTTCTGCACAGAACTTACAGCCATTGATTTGTGAACCTTCTACAAACTTAGCCTGAAATAACACATTGTGAACTTGTCCTTGGGTCATTTTTGTTATTATATTCACTTTGGTGGGGGAATATCTAGAATTCTGGAACATTGGGTCATCGTATAGTATTTCATTTTGATACATATTTTCTGAGCATCTGGCAGTACTAATCAGGTTTCTAGCCAGTTATTGTTTGTGTTTCTTAAAGGTGTGTGGGTATTTGTGTGCTCCCATGTACATAACCAGACGTTTACTTTAGCTGATCTATGACCTGCGTTTCTTGAACATGAATGTCAGTCTGATGTTTTTTTTGTTAAATATTACTATAAATCGACTTACAAAAAGTGTTTTTTAAAGATTACTGTAAATCAGTATACAAAAGTTTGTTTGTTTTCAAGTATGTGAACCTGTGTGGATATTAAATCATTGAACACATCTTCTTTCATTTGTAGACCTCTTCATTTTTGGATTGCACACCATCTCCTAGCAAGACCCTTATTGAAAACCCACTTAATGTTATGTTGAACAATGTCAAAGAGGAGTCGGAGGAACCAATAAGTACTCCTGAAGTCAGTAGTCCTAAAATCAAAGAGGAGCCAAAAGAGACCCCTACATGCTGCACTGAAGAAAGCAAATCTCCGCTTACTGAAATTAAAACCGAGCTGAAAGAAAGTAAACCTCCAGATACTGAAATTAAAACGGAGACTGTCGAGTCTCCTTCGGTTTAAATTAATTGCTGAAGATATAGTATTTATTTTTTTAAATGCTGCTGTTGTAAAATTATGTCCTTTGGAGCTAATATAACTTTTTATATAAAAGTTGTGCTGGGGCAGGGTCCTTGGCTATTTAGTTTGGTTAATGAATACATTTTTGTATTTGAATTTCTTACTGCCTGCACAGTTTCATGTGTTCAATGTGCGAAAATTCTGTAGATTTGTGCAGATAAAAAATATAGAATTGTATTTGTAAGATAAAATTGTACAATTTTCACTTGTGGAACTGTAAATTATAAATAAAATATATTTTTGCTATTTATGGAGTGTACTGTTTATGCACACCATAGTATCATTTCGTTTTTTTGTTTTGAGAAATGAAAGAGTGGACTCAGTTTAGACCTTTTTGCTAGATAGTAACTGATATTGCAAGTTACTTTTATTTAGGAAGGGGCTGAACGTGTTATGGCTATTTGGGTAATTCAGAGTTATTTTATCTTCAAACAAATTTGAATACACAATTGGATTACAAAATACATAGATTATCAGTATGTATATTCATCCATATCTAAATACCTAATATGCATTACTAGTGCAGAAGTGTTTAGGTTTCACCTCAAACTACTGAAATACAAAGTGGTGTCAAAATAGGATAGCTGGTACAGCATCTATTGTACTTTGTATTATCAGTAGATTTTAAAATATTTTTCAGAAATTACTTTTTAAGTAACCACATTATAGGGTGTTGGCCTAGTTACAGGAAGCATACATTCAAGTAATTTATTTTTGAAATACGTTCATTTTTCTCTAGTTGTGACAGAATGAGATGGTAAAAATTGATGTTAATTTATATTTGGTTTAATAAAAACAACAAAACATAAATCTTTCTTTAATGTTTTCATTTCATTGGTTGGCAAGTATCTGGAAGATTAAAAAAATCTCTAGACAAGTGGTATTTTAAGTAGCAAAACAAACTTTGAGCAAGTTTTAAAGGTAATCTGACATGAGCACTGCTTTCTTGGGCTTTATTTTTAGAATATGGACAGTAACACCATCCCATGCCAAGTATATTTACTACCTCTGAGCGTTTTGTACACCTCCTTTTCCATTGACCTGTGTGAATTTGCATGTGCAGTTCCATAATAGAGGCTAGCTCTAAGCCTTTTTATGGCACGTACACTGCCTATTTTTAATCTGTTGGTCCTAGTTTGAAAGCAGGAGAAAAGGAATTTTGGGAAGTAGACATATAGGTATTAGTTCCTTACAAAGCCTTAAATTAGGTCACTCTCACATTTTTTCTCTAGATAGCAGGTGAAAAGCATGATAAAATACTTCCGCTGGTATTTGTTTATTGAATTTTGCACTTTGAGGTATTGGTGTCCAGTCTACAGTGTTGATGCCTTGACTCCCTAAAACTTTGTAAAATTGGTTAATATTCAGCTAGTATAATATACTGGAAAAGGACAGGATAAGGAAAACCATGGCTTCAAGCCTATGTGTGTAGCCTCACTGCTGAAGTGTTTAAACCTGCAGGAAAACCTGTCAAAATAAACCTTTTTTACTGGCAGAATCTCTACTTTAAAAAATGTAATTCTTCACAGCGAAGGCATTTTAGGGTGGTAGCATGCCTAGTATTTAAAAGTAAAACATGTCAGAATTTGAATGTTGGCATGTCACTACTGTGATGTGCCCCCAAAAGCAATTTTAACTGTGAAGGGTTGTGGCTGCTCCCAAGAGAAAATCAAAAATGCAGTTAAAAATAATATTTTTTTTACTTGGGTTTTGGATAAGATGCAGCAATTATTCAACCACTGCTTTTAATATTAATTAAAATATAAATGAATACTGAAGTTGTATTTTTGAATAACACACACAAAAGGTAGCTTTTTCTAAGTTAGTTTAGGTGCCGGAAGCTCCAGTAGGCTAATTCGCATTAGCCTGGCAGCACCAACCACTGTCCTTGCTTTTACCTTAATGAGGGCTTCCAGAGCAGCGAAAATGGCTTAGAACTTTTTTTGTTCAGTCCCATACAGGCCATATTTATTTATCTGTAACACAGCGTTAAGCCTATAACCTCTTGTAGAGGCCGGCCGCGTTTGCAATAGTTCTTATGCTTGCGTATCAACTGGAGTCGGCTCAAAGCCTTAACACAGCGCCATGCCTACAACTCTCTCAAGAGAGCCGGCCGCGAGGCTTATGGAGGAGTAATCAAAAGCTCATCACACGCAGGCATACCCCTGTTATGCATGGGAGGTAGGTAGCAGGCAACTAGCCCAACTGTAGTAAACAGCCCAACAGGGCACATCCGTCTCAGAGCGAGACGAAGGCCAGAGTGGCAAGTAGGAAGAAAGAAAGTAAACGGAGCAAGAGAATCTGAGGTCAGGGAGTAGAGAGCGGGGAAGGGATAGTGGCTGTGGGTGGCGTGTCTGGGGGCAAAGTGGGGGGGGGGGGCATGCGCTGCAGCGTGGGGCACCGTAGTGTGCCTAACACTCAAGGACACAGCCTGGCAGGGTCCGCAGGGGCAATAGCGTCCTCAAAGAGGCGTAGTGTGCGGAGTCTAGGGGGCATGTATTGTGCATGTTGTACCGAACAGAGGTATCGCACTAGGGGTTTCCAAACTGCTGTAAAGCGTGTGTCTCTCAGCTGTAGCCTAGCCGTGAGCAGTTCCAGCGCGAGTACCTGCCAAAGGCGTACAAACCAGGATGCTATGGGCGGCGCTTCAGTATGTTTCCAATACAGGGCTATGAGTTGCTTAGCCGCACCTAGCATGTGGAGTGCGAGTACCCAGTCGCTGCGGCTAAGTGCCTTAAGTGTGCTAGGGTGAATGCCGAGTAGTATTGTGGACACTTCTTCAGGTAAGGGGAAACCCAGCACCCCTCTGATATGGCTAAGTACCTCCTTCCGGCTTAGAACTTTTGACAGGCCGAGGAGGGTGTATTGTATGTGATTTCTCAGCTGAGGAAGGGCAGTTGGATAGAGTTCTGGAACTTACTAAGCTTGAAAGGGAGGAGGGTGAGGCCTGCCCATTCATGGTTAAGAATAAAGCGAGACTTGGTGAAGAAAATTATTTTCTCAGGGCACATTGTATCCTATTCTGGTGGGAGGAGCTGGTGCCTGAACCAGTTTGTGGTTGAGGGGGAGGGGACTGCTGGTTTCCCAAGGCAGCCTAGCCTCCCCCAGGGACAGAAGGGTTCTGCTGTGTTTGGATTTCCCCAATAGTGCACTGTGGGATAGTTTGCAATAAGGCAAAGAGGAGGAATCCATTAATTCACAGGATTTATCTTATGATTTAGCATCTTTTTCACTTTTAGCATATAGAAACAAAAAATTAACAGGTATTACATTAATTTGTTCGATATTCATGGAAGTAATACTACTCTTTTGGACATGAATGTTTTACATTCATCGTAGCAATAACTGTACAACCAGGATTAAATTGCAGCAAATATCTATAATCCACAAATTCAGGTATCGTACAAAGAAGCACTATTAACCCCTTCGCTGCGGGGCCATGCCCATGACGAGCTCAACTAGTCGTGAGGCACGGCGCTCCGGTGCTCATGACGAGCTGAGCTCGTCACAGCTGCACCCGTTCCCGTGGAACGCTCAGCACAGCAGGGGAATTATCCTGCGTGTGAGCGTTCCATGGATCATGACGAGCTGAGCTCGTCCTGAGCACCGGAGCGCCGTGCCTCATGACGAGCTGAGCATCGATGGTGTCAAGATATTTTTAGTATGCATTTTCATAAAAAGCCAGATTGTGCTTTTAAAAGCTGCTGGGTAGACTGAATCTGTATAACATCAGGAGCACAGCAGCAGTTCTGGACTCCATGAGACTTTCAACTGATAAAATGAGACCACCAGACCAGAAATGGAGGTCCAGATTCCTCAAAACTCCACTGGGTGGCTGGAGAGGTAAGTACAGGCACCCAATTCAAGGGTGTGAGGAGGGACGGAGACAGAGCACGCTCATCCATCTCAGTAGCTGTAGGCAATAGGGTGTGTTCATTGACACAGTGACATCAAGTAGTTGTGTTGCACAGTCAGCTGTTGCCAATGACCTAGCAGAAGATGAACCTGCGATCATGTAAAGTTCTGTTACAACATGCACATCATGTTTAGATAAATTCTCCTTTAGAGGTTTCATGATTTGAATAATATGGTGCGTGGCCACTATAAATTGTACAGAGTTAGCCATAAATACATGTGTTACACTGTCATTTTGCCCTGCATGGAAGTGCGACATGACACATGCAGTAGTTTTCTTTTTGACGCGACCCTATGTATGGCTCAGACATGTTGATTTGTGAGAGAATTGTATCTCACTGCACAGATAGCAGTGTAGCTTACTCTGAACTTTGCAGAGAGACAGTGGGCATACAATCGAATCAGATTTTGGCCTATGTACATGCTTTGAAGGCTTGATACTAGTGGCAGCTGGCTTTTACCAACGGTGGTGGGGCGACACAAAAAAAACAATTTCACTTACCTTCGCAGCGCGATGTCCTCATCCCTCTGGTATCTTCCAGGAAGCTCCAGATGTAGGAAGCTGCACTCGCTGCATAAAAGCCGCACCAGGATTGGAGAGAGCAGGCTCTCCCAGCGCTCCTAAGAGCACTTGAGGCCTGCACTTTCTCTAACCCAGCTGTCTAAGACAGCTAGGTTAGAGAACTTTAAAAAGTGCATGTCTGGCTGACCATCCCAAGACAGCCCGCCAAAGATACATGCACATTTTAAAGTGCACAGCTCTCTGCTGCTGCCACTCAGCAAAGCTGGCCCCGCCCCGCCCTGACACTTGGGGTCAGATGTGCAATTGTTTTTTGTGGTTTTAAACGGGAAGTCGGCCCTTACTCCAGTATTGGAGTTTTGCAGCTTGAATCTTTCTGGATTCACTATGCTGTGCATTATTCCGTGGTCTAGTGGGTTGGGTCTGGAATCTTAGTCCTTTTTTTTTTTTTTTTTTTCGTAGCCCAGGTTAGCCTAGGTGGGTGTCGATGTCCCACCTTTCGGTGTACTTCCAGTGACGTCGGCACGCTTCCTGCGGAAGCTCCCACCTTGGGGTGCCATCTTCAGATTCTTTTTTCCGCCGTTGGGTCTGGATCGTTCCCGAAAGGGCTCCAGAGTTTTGGAGAAAAGAACACGCCAAAAAGTTGATTTTTGCACCAAAAGGATTGAGGAGACTACAAGAAACTACACCATCGAGCGGGACGACGAAGAACAACAACAACTTTGGCGTCCAACGGAGAATGGGCACACAGGGGGCCCCCTGAGCGCAAGAAATGGACAACACTCCTTTTAAATTCTGCCGTAACTGCCATCACAAATACGCGCAGAAGGACCAGCACCCAATTTGTAACCTCTACCTATCGGTCGACCACGAGAGCAAGGACTGCAACGCCTGCTCAGCCTTCACACCGAAGACTCTATGGGTTAGAGAGCGACAGAGCAGGGCCAACTATAACATGCAGGGCAAGGGCCAGCCACCGTCCCTTCGAGACCTGGGACTCTCGACCGACGAAGAAGACCACGTCGCCGGAGAAGACGACGACTACACGGTCGTAGAGACCGATGAGAAGACTTCTTAAAATGTAGGAGACTCGACGAACCCTAAAGCCCCAACAGACCCGCAAAAGTCTGACCCAGACTCTCGCAAATCAGAGTAAGTCCTCGATTGGAGCACCGGCGCCGAAAATTTTGGCGGCCGCAGCTGCATCCAAGGACAAACAGCCCAGCGGATCCTTCGAAAAGGACTCCCAGGCGGCGAAGACCGGCAAAAAGCCAAGGTCGTTGAAGCACGTCCCCGAAAAGGAACGTTCGGCTTTGAGAGAGAAGGACCCCAAGGTTGCTTCGACGTCGAGAAAAGACCCGAAGGATGGACCTAACTGGAAGGAAGATTGAAAGAAATGCCGCAATGCACTGGCGCATGGCGAATTCAAACGCGCTGCTGAACAGGCACCAATACCAAATTCTGGACGAGATCGGGCAGCTGCTCAAGCACCTCCCTGACGAGTACCAGCAAAGAGCCTCACACCTGGTGGCGGAGGCGAAAAATGTGGCGATTTCGTGCCTCAAAACAACCTTGGATGGAGCCGACACGTCCAGCAGACTGATGATGATGGGCATCACTGAGAGAAGACAAGCCTGGCTCAGGATCTCAGACTTCAAACCGGAGGTACAACACAACATCCTAAGCACTTCATTCAATGGGGAGACACTGTTTGGGGCACCGGTGGATGAAAAACTCACCCAGCTCAAAAAAGAGAACGAAACTGCAAGGTCCATGGGGGCCTTTACAATTCAGGGGAGCTAAGAGGGGTACCCCATCACGGAGACTGAACGGAAGAGGGGGAAACCAGCCAAGAACATCACACCAGACATTCCAACATTCACACCATGGCAACAGCCAAACCCAGCAGGGACACCAAAAACAAACTTGGCACCACCAGGAAAGGGGCCATTCCTTTCGCGGGAGAGGGAACGGACGTGGACAAAATAAGAGGGGGCCAACAGCCCACCTCTAAGTGACTGTCGCGCAATACGTGCCCACCCACAGAAACCCTCCCAGGGTGGAGCTCAACAAGACCAAAACAAGGTTACACGGTCAGAACATCGACAAACATGGAACGCCAGTAGAAGGCAGGCAAAGTCCTTTCTTCGGGGAGGTGAAGAACATAACCACAGACAATTGGATACTCAACATTATACAGTTCGGATACTGCATAGAACTGGAAAAGACGCCGCCAAACAGGAAACCAAAAAGGAAGACTAAGTCAGTAATAGAGCTACTTCAAAAGGAAGCGCAGGAACTCCTCAAAGGAGGCCATCAAACCAGTACCATACTGAGAAAGGAACAAGGGAGTGTACTCTACCTACTTCCTGGTACCAAAGGTGGACGAAACACTGAGGCCCATCTGGACCTAAGGTTCCTAAACAAGTTCATAAAAACACAAAAGTTCAAGATGACGTCTCTACAAGAGGTCATTCCTCAGATAAGAAACTGAGACTTCATGGCAACCATAGATCTCAAAGATGCCTACCTACACATCCCAATGAACAGGCGGCACAAACATCTACTAAAATTTACCATCAACCAAGATCACTACCAGTTCACAGCCCTAGCATTCAGGCTAAAATCCACGCCAAGGGTCTTCACAAAGTGCCTGGCAGCAGTAGCTGTTCACCTAAGGAGGGAATGGATCCATGTATACCCTTACCTAGAAGACTGGCTAATAAGGGCAAGTTCGCACAGGACATGCAAGGAACATGCACAACGCGTGACAGATACGCTGGTGGATTGTGATTCTCCATTCACTGGGGGAAATCCTCTATGGAACCAGAACAAGTAAAAATCTTCCTAGGAGCACAGATCAACACCATACAGAGCAAGGTGTTCCCCAGCGAGAAGAGGACACTGGTCCTGCTGAAGGAGACGCGCCTCTACCAGAAGGACAGCGAGCAAGGTCATGGGCATGATGGCCTCCTGCATACATCTGGTCCCAAATGTAGGGCTCCACATGAGACCATTCCATGAATGGCTACAAGAACAATGGTCACAAGCTACAGGAAGTTGGGAAGATCTAGTGGTTGTAATGCACACAGTGCAGGAGGAGATGTCGTGGTGGAACAAGTAAAACGTAACAGAGGTGAAACCTTTAACACCACCAACCCCAACGGTGACCATCACCACGGACTCATCCCAAAAGGGATGGGGAGCACACATGAGCAAACTCAGGGTGAGGGGTCTGTGGACTCCAGCGGATGCGGTCAAACACATCAACTACTTGGAACTAAAGACAGTGTTCCTCGCCCTGAAAGCCTTCCAGACAAAACTGTACAACCAGAGAGTGTTGATCCAAACAGACAACACAACAACGATGTTCTACATCAACAAGCAAGGAGGAACAGTCAGCCCCACTATCGAACCTAGCACAGGAGATATGGAGATGGGCCATCCCACTAAAAAAAGACCTGCTAGCCATACACCTACCAGGGAAGGACAATGTGGGAGCAGACCGACATCGGCATCCCACGAGTGGGAGCTCAATACACAGGAAACGCAAAAGTTATTCAGAAGGTGGGGAACACCGACAATAGACCTGTTAGCAACACGCCACAATGCAAAATGCTGAAACTTCGCATCCAGGCAGCCAGAAAAAGGATCCCTGGGGAATGGCCTATGGATAAGCTGGTCAAAGACATTTGCCTACGCTTTTCCCCCAAAACCCCTGATACACAGAGTACTCAACAAGTTCAGAACCAGCAACATGACCCTGATCCTGGTGGCACCACAGTGGGCCAGGCAGACCTGGTACTCGCAGATAATGGAAATGGCACAAGGCGCTCTCCACAAGTTCGGGAAAAGGAAAGACTTACTCTCCATGCAAAACGGAGAAGTACTACACCCAGAACCAGAGAACCTCAGCCTAGCAGCGTGGCTCCTGAAGACCTAGTTTGCGCATCTGAAATTACCTGAGAGCACCCGATGGGTACTACGAGAGGCAAGGAGACTTAGCACACGAAGGTGCTATGTGGCAAAATGGAAGAGGTTTACTCTATGGTGCAGCAGGAAGAAGCTACACAAAAACATGACCAGAGAATCAACGGTGGTAAGGTATCTCACACACCTGCTGAAGGCAAAACTAAGTTCATCCTCGCTGAGAGTACACCTAGCAGCGATTGTAGCCTACACGAGGGGAGAAACAGGGAAGAGTTTCTTTACATCACAGGTAGTAAAGAGATTCCTGGAAGGGGCAAAGAGGATCGCACCACCAAAGAGGATGCCGCCACCGGCTTGGAACCTTAACTTAGTCCTAACAAAGCTCATGAAAGCTCAATTGAGCCCATTCATAAGGCCTCCCTACAAATGCTGACAATGAAAACAGCCTTCTTGGTGGCAATCAGCTCGCTGCGCAGGGTGAGCGAACTAAAGGCGCTGATGCTGCAAGAACCCTACATCCAAATACACAATGATAGGGTGGTGATGAGAACTGACCCACACTTTATGCCAAAGGTGGTGTCTAGGTTTCACATCAACCAGACGGTGCAATACCAAGCTTCTTTCAGAAACCGACCACAAGCACAGAGAGGGCACTGCACACTCTGGACGCTAGAAGGGTAGTAATGCACTACATAGAAAGAACCAAAGAGCGCGGAAAACCAAAACAGTTCTTTGTGTCCTTCGCAACCAGTTCCCTGGGTAAACCAGTAACAAAGGGAACCATCGCATGATGGATCGCACAAACGATACAATTCTGCCACAAGCAAGCAGACCAAGAACTAGCAGAAGGGGCGCAGGCCCACTCTACTAGGAAGAAAGGAGCAACGATAGCCTTCCTGGCTAACACACCCATTCAAGACATATGCCTGGCGGCAACATGGGCTTCAGTGCACACGTTCACTAAGCACTACTATGTGGATATACAAATGAACAAGGAAGCACAAGTAGGACAGAAGGTGCTTCAACATATATTCAACAACCAACGCTCATCTTCCACCCAGCCGCCACAAACATAACAAACCGCTACAAAGTCTATGCAAAGCATAGGGAATCCAGAAAGATTCACGCTGCAAAACGAATAGTTTCTTACCTGTCGGTGTAGTTTTGCAGCTTGAAGATCTTTCTGGATTCACTAGCGAACCCACCCACCTCCGCCAGAAAGATGAGGCTGGAGAAGCAGGTGGTAATACAAGGACAATACAGAAACGGAGACCTTGAAGGACATAGCGGATAAACCACTTACTTTAACATTGCCAAAGGATTCGCAAACAGAACACAAAAATAAATAAATAAATCCGAAGATGGCGCCCCAAGGTGGGAGCTTCTGCAGGAAGCGTGTCGACGTCACAGGAAGTACACCGAAAGGTGGGACGTCGATGCCCACCTGGGCTACAAAAAGAAAAGAGAAAAGACTACGATTCGGGACCCAACCACTAGTCCGCGGAATAATGCACAGCATAGTGAATCCAGAAAGATCTTCAAGCTGCAAAACTACACCGACCGGTAAGAAACTATTCGTTTTCACAGATTCACATGCCTGAATCATTCCCCGTCGTCGAGACGGGAGTGTCTGGTATATAAAAAGCAATGCTTAGTTGGATAGCAAACTGAAAAGAGGCCTAGGTCCATTTCCCTTTTGCAACCCATAACCTTCGTAACGTAAAAGAGACCAAACTTGTCCCTGAACCAATCAGAGCCCCTCACCCTCTAGAACACTCCTGCAAGACCCTTTTGCCCCTCAGATTTTCTACAGCACGTTGTGCTAGGGAGTCTCCTTTTGAGCTCTGCTCAAGTTCTACTTTTTCAACCTCATTTGAGAACTTTGTTCTTAGAATTTCATCTGGATTTGTACTACTCTTGACTGCCTTAAACTTCATCCTTCAGAGAATTTCTTGAAAGGAGAAGTAAGGTTTATTTAGAGCCTGTGCCACCTGTTCCAAGAAGAGGCTCTATACTGATTTCCCTCATGCTGACTGTATTTACTGTCTATACCCGGATCGCCAGGCCAAAGACTAAGGTATGTCGCACCTTTTCAAGTAAAACCCCGACGTGCAGGGCACCTTTTGATATGGCTTTAGAAGCTAAAGGCCAGAAAGGAGGTTATCTAAAGTGATCGTGATGAGGCATCCTCCTCAACATCTAGGAGATCTCAAAATAAGAAAATCTCCTCGTGCTAATTCCTCAGAGGAACGTCCTGTCCTAAGAAGGCCCTCAAAAAGACAACTTGTGGGCCTTCTGGGCTTCTCCTTAGTCTGGGGAAAAGGAGAGTAAAGGATATGCTTCAGGAGAAAAACCATCAAAAAAGACGAGTTCTGAGCCGTCATAATCACCTCCTCAAGGAACCCTTCAGGAAGCAGTCTTCTATGCCTCCTGAGGTAAAATCCAAAAAACCTGCTTCGTCGACTAAGAAGTAATCATCGTCGACGGCGAAGATTGAGGTGAAGCTAGTATCAAAGAAGCCATCATTGCCTATGACAGTTGCCTCTCCGTCTACGGTGGTGTCGACGGCGTTAACATCGACGGCGTTGACTGCTTCAACAGCGACGATGAATGAGTCGACAACGGGATAGGCGACTACTGTGTCGTCAACGGTGACTATGTGATCGACCACTGATCCATCACTACGCTTGGTATCAACGACGACATCGACTACATTGATGTCAATGGCGATCTCATCAACTGGCTCGTCGACGAGGGAAAACACACCAGAAAAGCTGGAAAATGTCAGAAAGAGGATTACACCAGAGATCACCTCCCCAAGCAAAATTACTCCTCTGGTGCCATCACACCTACTAGAGGAGCAGGATTCAGAAGAAGAGGATAACGGACCCTTTGGATATGCCAGTAACCCCTCGCAGTTACATGTTAAATGTCAAGAGGAAGACTATGAGGAGGGATACGGGGAGTATCCGTATCCTCCACAACAACTCGATCGCCAGGGCTACCAGGAAGAGATGGTTGGCATGCCATCGTTCTTGATGGATCTGCAGTTTATGCTGGCAGACAATAAAAAGAGATTTCCGCCAACGCCAGCCTCTCAGGAAATCCCTACTTCGCATCCACACTCCATCCTTACAACTCCTCAAACAGTACACCACCAGGATCCTGTCACCACTGACTATGATGACCAGGAGAAGGGGGAAATAACAGATCCTAACAAAGAATGAGATGATTACCTTATTCCATCACCGGCATCTCCCTCACCAGTACCTGTTGATTCTCTGCCGGAGGACATCGGCGGATTCCATAATTTAATGGAGAGGGCTGCACAGAGGTTCCAGCTTCCGATGTCTACGACACAGAGTGTTTCTTATATGATTTTAAGGAGCCGAACCGCAAGTCAGTTCGAGCTATCCCGATTGTTAGCCATGTGGAAGAAGGCTTAAAAGTCATGAAGACACCGGCGACAGTTATACCTGTGCTCGCCAGACTGGAGAAGAAATATAAAGCTGCTTTAGACGCACCAGCTTGTTTACTGGGCCATCCCAAACCAGATTCCGTGATTTCTCAAGCGGCGCAACAAAAATCCAAGAATCCCTCAGCCCCCACATCAGCACCTCCTGACAGAGGGGAGACGCTTAGACAATGCAGTAAAGAGATTTTCATCCATGTCTGCTCTCCTAGTTAAAGCAGCAAATGCCCTTGCCATTCTGGGCAGATACGATAGGCAGATGTGGTGTGACCTTGCACCTTATATAGACCTCATCCCAGAAGATTATAGGCAGGAGGTAAAGATTCTTTAAGAGGGAGAAAGGGCTTTGGCTGAAGTCATTGACTGCGCAATGGATATTGCAACTACGGCCATCTGAAAGAGACAAGTTAGTGATAGATTCCTTACCTTCGAATATCCCCAGGCGTCAGACTGGATCCGGAAACTTTTTGCGTAGCTATACCCCTGCGTGTCGGTGTAGGAGAGTAGGGTCTGCAATCCTATGGTCACCCCAGATTTTCTTGCTTTTTGCTTCACTGGTTTACGACTTTCCCTGGCTGTGGGCCTGCTAATCAGACCCACAGCCTAGCTGTTCTCTCTCTAAATTGACAACCATGTACTTTAGGTGCATTTACCAATTGGTACTGGGCCACCTTATCAGTCCCTGTACAGTGTACCTTAGGTACCCAGGGCATAGGTGTACCCAGGGCCTACCAGGGGCTGAAGCATGTATTATGCCACCCCTGGCTGGCCATCCAAACAGACACAACTGGCTGGTAAGACAGCTGGGGCAAGGTGGTGTAATCACCCTTTGCTGTAGATATAGTATACCTATATCTAACCCCAAAATGGACACATATATTCCTATCAGTCACTCCTATGGCAGGCCTTCGCAATCCTGAAGGCAGAGTGCTTGGAATTATGTGAGGTGGTGCTCTGGCATGAACTGAGCCTGTCTGCAGCTTGCGGAACCAAGTCCTAATAGCTGTTCCATGATAACGCTATACCATATACTCTTAAGTGCATTATCATCCTCGCGGTTGAATGCTAACTCTGGTATAACATTATCAAAACATGTCGAGTAAGGTGTCATACGAATTGGAATACTACCCCCTCGCCAATTCTGGCGACGGGGGTAGCATTCCACCCTTCTAGAGGGACACGACATGTATATAACTGCGAACCCCGGTTAAAGTTAACTCGAGCCTTGGCATCACAAAATGGATGCTGCCACCACAGACACAAGTCTGACCTCCTGCTGCTGGGAGTCCTTCCAGCGAGGGAGGCCCGGACAAAGGGTTTCCTGCCTTGGGAGGTGCTATCACCACCCCAGACAGGATTTTGTGTATTGGGTAGGACAGGCCTGAAAGGAATGAGACATGCCTGGGGCACACAAGGTGCCCTGTGCATACTCCGGTTCAAACCAGTTGCTGGGGCATCCCTGGCCCAGCTCTGGCGCGAAAACCGGACAAAGAATAGGGGGTGTAACCACCCCATTTCCTGGTCCCACCCATGGGAGGGACCTAGTCACTAGTGCAGCCCCGTTTAGGAGAATAAAGGTAGGAGCTGGTCCCATTCCAAGTTAGATTATCCTGAACAACTTTACAAGAAGAAACTCTGGACTTCGACGTTCTGCTCCACAGAAGACTGAAGAATCTCCCTTGTGGGCAAGGAGTGTCCACCCTGCAACTGCAGGCACCATCAAGCGTCCAGCGGCTTCACTTTGTCGTCGTCCCTCGAGGATCCAGACTTCAGAGCCCGACGAGACCCGGATTCCCAGACCTCTCCGACCTCAACTCACATCTGCAGCACAGCTGAGATCCGTGGGTGCGACAAGACACGTGGGACCGGCCATCTTGGTGAAACTGCACTTCGTTCCAGCACGACCTCTGAGGTAAACTCGACAAAGTGCTTTGGGGATTGAGAAGCCCCAGCCCCGAGCAGCTCCTGCACCGAAGATCAGCCCTCCAGCATCCACGAGATCTGCATGGGGCCCTTCTGCCTGTTTGCTGCTCGACTCGTTGTCTGGTCACTTGCCGGCTGGCTAGTGACCTCCAAGACGACGATCTTTGAAAACTACACTGCTGGTCTGGTTGCTCCAGACTGGCCCTTGCTCCCTTCCAAAAGAGGAGCACCCTGGACCCTCCTGGTCCACTACAGACGCCGTTTCCACTCACCGCGTGGGTTGCCTTTGCCAAGGCCTGTTGACTCCAACTCCGGATCCGACACCGAGAGCCTGCGTGGGACAGCTCGTGCCTCCTTCCTGGTCGTCGAACACACCTCCTGGTCCACGTGGCTGCAGAGACAAGCGTCCACTCTTCACCTGATCACGACGACGACATCTGGTTCCTTCCTGGTTCCACTCCAGTTACTGGCTAGTGACTTTGAACATTGTCCCCTCTGCTTTCAGGTCTTCAGCATCCCTGATCCACCCTTGGATCACACCGGACATCTTCCTCCTGGTCGCCTGCAGCATCTTTTCTTTCAGGCTCCATAGACTTCAACGCAGAAACCCGACATGACTTCGCACCTATGCACCCGCAGCCCGTGGGTGAGGTAACGAGCATTTCGGTGCTCAAGGGTAGATTAACTCTCCTAGTGTCCAGATTCACAGTCGTTTTAGTCCTAACCAGTCAGGATTGTCCGTACTCACCTTTTCCTTGAACTGTACTGTCCATAGACGTTGTTATGCATCCCGCGTGTGAGTTCACACTCTGCACACGCGTCCTGTGGGCCTCCTATTACTTACCTAAAGTTAGTATAGTGTAGTCCTAGCGATCCTACAGCCTCTGGACAGCTACATTCCTTCTATCGATTTCCTTCTACCATTAACTTAGTATATGGTTTGCCGTGCCCCTAGGGCACCATTGTAATTTTGTGCAACTTATCGTATTTTTCCTAAGAGATTGTCATGTGCTTAGCCCTCTGATCTCATAAAGAGTTCAGAGGTGTTTGTTAATAATAAATATATTGTTTATTTTCATAACAACCTGTGTGGTGTCCTTTCATCTGGTATTCAAGGGGTTATATTGTGGTAAAACAGCTGGCTTCACATGCCAAAAGAGTTTAGCCTAAGACTGCTTTGTCCATGCTACCATTAGGATAGCTGGTCTATAAGGTTGACTTACAACCAATCACCATAAGGGTTGTTTGGACTGATACAAGGTGATCACTAGAACTAGTGAGCATCATATATCAGGCCAACTTCTCACATTGGTGTGAAGCGGTTGGGATTTGAGCTTGCTGTTGTTTTTACCACATATAATCTTGAAATATCATTTGAAAGATCACATAATGTACCATAGGTACATATAACAAGCTTAGAACTACTCTGAGTTCTACTGAACCAGCTATTGTAGTAGAAAGGGCCTAGCACACCCTGACTACAACTCGTAGCAAGGGATCAGTAGGAAAACCCATAGTGTAGGTAGGTGCCTCACTTACACCTCACTAGAAAGCATGTTTACCCATGGAGAGACTTCAGAGACTCCCCTAGTGGTTAGTGACCCTCGACAGGTCCTTTCCAGATATGCAGCTCCCAGTTTCCAGGAGATGAGACAATTGTGTACCTCCAGGAAATTGAAACAGGGTTCCAACCCTACCACTCCTTTTCTGTTAGGTCTCTTAGAGACATATGATGCTAGAAAGGCCTCTAACCCAGGCCCCTCTAATCCAGATGGGAGCATGCCCCCCTTAGAAGGTACTCCTGGTGATCCAGACTCTAACCACCCTGAAACAGAGAATGTAGATGGTAGGGAAGAGGGAGACTTATCTGAGGAGGAAGCAGACAATGGGCAACCTTTAGTCAGCAGACTTACAAGGGCCAACTTAGACCTACATAGAGAAGGAGCTGGGGGACCCCCAGTGCTAACCCTAAGCAAGCCTAACTTTGGGGTTAGAAGAGATAGATCTCATTCTAGGGACTCCAATAGATCTGTGCACTCTCGTGCCTCTCATGCATCTGCTTAAGGAGGATGACATCACCTCAGAGGAGAGAGCATGAGGCAAAGATGAGGGAGGCTAATCTGAGGATTCAAAGGGAGGAACTTGCCCTTGCCAAAGAGAAGCTTGCCTTTGCTAGAGAGCAACAGTTGAGTAGGGTAGTCCCCACTGGTGGTAGCAATATCCCTAGGGATAAAGAAAGGGGTTTTGGTACTAGAAACCTGAGTAAAATAGTGCCCTCCTATTAGACAGGAGATGATATCCACAAGTGGATAACTGCTCTGGAGAGGGCCTGCAAAGTACAGCAGGTACCCCAGAGTCAGTGGGCAGCTATATTGTGGCTCTCCTTTGAAGGCAAAGGTAGAGATAAGCTCCTCACTGTTAGAGATGAGGATGCTAATGATTACCAAGTCTTGAAAACTGCACTGATTGATGGGTTTGGCTTAACAATGAACAGTACAGGTTAATGTTCAGAGACACCCAGAAAACTCAGGCTCAGGATTGGACTGACTTTGTTGATTGTGCCACTAAGGCTTTGGAAGGCTGGTTACTGGGAAGTAAAGTTACTGATTACACAGGATTGTATAACCTAATTATGAGAGAGCAAATCTTAAATAATTGTCAGAACCAGTTGTTGCATCAGCACCTGATTGACTCAGATCTGACCTCTCCCCAAGAATTGGGAAAGAAGGCAGACAGATGGGTCAGAACCAGGGTCAAGCAGCAGAACCAGAACCAGAACCAGGGTGGTGGCCAGAAGAAAGCAGACCAGAAGGGTAATAATGAGAATAAGCAAAATGACCAGAAGTCTTCAACAGGGCCTCAACAACCTAAGGAGGGTGGGTCCCAAAATTCCCAAAAGAAGAAGAATGATGGTCCAAAGAAACCATGGTGCCAATACTGTAAAAGTAAGACTCACTGGTTTAGTGAGTGCACCAAGAAAGACCAAACTCCTACCACTACTGTCCCTAAGACACCTGCACCCCCTAGTACAGTTAGTAGTGGTAGTGCACCCCCCAAGGCTATAGTAGGGTTAACCCTGGGAACTGAGGTGGGTTCTGACTTAGTTAGAATACCTACTCAGGCTGTTCTTGTTTGTACTGGGGACATGGATATGGCCCCTACTGTAAGTCCTAGTACTCTGGGCAAATACAGGCAAACACCTTTAATTAATGGAAAGATGGCTCAGGCCTACAGGGACACATGTGCCAGTGTCACTATGGTGACACCAACATTTGTGGACCCTGACCAGATCATGCTAGGTTCAGACTACCTAGTGACCAATGCTAGCAATGTCACTACCAATCACAGTATGGCAGTTGTTAATTTCTCCTGGGGAGGGGTAACTGGCCTCGAAAGGGTTGTAGCTATTTCAGACCTCCCAGTAGATTGTCTTTTGGGCAATGATTTGGAATCCTCACTGTGGTCAGATGTGGAGTTCAGGACTCATGTAGAAATGCTAGGTCTCTCCTCACATGTCCTTGCTGTGACTAGGTCACGGGCCAAGAAATGCCCAGCTGAACAAGTGCTCGATCCTGGAAGAATGGACCAGACACTGACCAAGAGGAAGAGCAGTAGGGGTAAGGCTGAGCCTTCCCCCCTGCCTCAGGTTGAGGATCGGCCCTCCCAGGAGGCTGACCCAAAGACCCCAGAAGGAACTGTCCTAGAAGAGCTTGAACCTGAACAGGTTGAGTTTCTTGGGACAGGGGGACCTTCCAGGGCAGACTTGAGGCAGGCACAGTTAGACTGTTCCTCCCTTGAAACCCTCAGACAGCAGGCTGCTGCTGAGGCTGCAGGGAATGCTACAGGTGCCCACAAGGTATATTGGGATGATGGACTCCCATACTCTGAGGCAAGAGACCCCAAACCTGGTGCTACCAGGAGGCTGGTCATCCCCTTGTCTCTTAGAGGTTTCCTTCTCACCTTAGCCCATGAGATTTCCCTTGCAGGTCACCTAGGCCAGAACAAGACTTGGGACAGGCTTGCCCCACACTTTCACTGGCCTCATATGTCTGAAGACACTAAAGAGTTTTGTCGCTCATGTGTCACCTGTCAAGCCAGTGGCAAATCAGGTGGCACAACAAAGGCCCCCCTTATACCACTACCTGTGGTGGGGGTACCCTTTGAGAGAGTGGGGGTAGACATTGTTGGACCAATGGACCCCCCAACAGCACCTGGGCGCAGATTTATACTGGTGGTAGTGGATCATGCCACCAGGTACCCAGAAGCTATTCCCCTTAGGACCACTACAGCTCCTGTTGTGGCCAGGGCCCTACTTGGAGTTTTCTCCTAAGGAGGTTTTCTCTGACAGAGGTGCAAACTTCATGTCAGGATACTTGACTGCAATGTGGAAGGAGTGTGGTGTAAATTACAAATTTGATTTTGAAAAAGGGGGGTGGTGATGGACAGAGTTTCTGAATGATGCAGAATACTCTTACCAAGTCAAGAGATCATGGTTTTAATCCATCACCGTTTTTTAGCTCACTGCACCATCCCAGCTCAGAACCTGGCTATATGCAAAATTAGTCTGTTCCTGTCCCAGTGCATGATGGGAACAGGGCAAACCAAACTACCAAGCCAATTCTTATACTGGGAAGGAAACAAGCTCCCGGGGACCGGTTTCTGGCATCACAGCCTTCTTCGGCCCGGTTTGCTTGAATCCTGATGGTGCAATGAGCAAGGGACTCACGTCTGAGTATACCCTCCCACACATAGTGTGGATAAAACCGATTTTGAAAAAGGGGGGTGGTGATGGACAGAGTTTCTGAATGATGCAGAATACTCTTACCAAGTCAAGAGATCATGGTTTTAATCCATCACCGTTTTTTAGCTCACTGCACCATCCCAGCTCAGAACCTGGCTATATGCAAAATTAGTCTGTTCCTGTCCCAGTGCATGATGGGAACAGGGCAAACCAAACTACCAAGCCAATTCTTATACTGGGAAGGAAACAAGCTCCCGGGGACCGGTTTCTGGCATCACAGCCTTCTTCGGCCCGGTTTGCTTGAATCCTGATGGTGCAATGAGCAAGGGACTCACGTCTGAGTATACCCTCCCACACATAGTGTGGATAAAACCGATTTTGAAAAAGGGGGGTGGTGATGGACAGAGTTTCTGAATGATGCAGAATACTCTTACCAAGTCAAGAGATCATGGTTTTAATCCATCACCGTTTTTTAGCTCACTGCACCATCCCAGCTCAGAACCTGGCTATATGCAAAATTAGTCTGTTCCTGTCCCAGTGCATGATGGGAACAGGGCAAACCAAACTACCAAGCCAATTCTTATACTGGGAAGGAAACAAGCTCCCGGGGACCGGTTTCTGGCATCACAGCCTTCTTCGGCCCGGTTTGCTTGAATCCTGATGGTGCAATGAGCAAGGGACTCACGTCTGAGTATACCCTCCCACACATAGTGTGGATAAAACCGATTTTGAAAAAGGGGGGTGGTGATGGACAGAGTTTCTGAATGATGCAGAATACTCTTACCAAGTCAAGAGATCATGGTTTTAATCCATCACCGTTTTTTAGCTCACTGCACCATCCCAGCTCAGAACCTGGCTATATGCAAAATTAGTCTGTTCCTGTCCCAGTGCATGATGGGAACAGGGCAAACCAAACTACCAAGCCAATTCTTATACTGGGAAGGAAACAAGCTCCCGGGGACCGGTTTCTGGCATCACAGCCTTCTTCGGCCCGGTTTGCTTGAATCCTGATGGTGCAATGAGCAAGGGACTCACGTCTGAGTATACCCTCCCTTTCCAAAGTAAATTACAAATTTACCACGCCATATCACCCACAGTGCAATGGGCTTGTTGAGAGATTTAACAAGACCCTAAAAGGGATGATAAAAGGGTTACCTGAAAAGCTTAGGCGAAGATGGGACATCCTTTTAGCCTGCCTCCTGTTTGCTTACAGAGAGGTCCCACAGAAGGGGGTTGGCTACAGCCCTTTTGAGCTTCTGTTTGGGCATCCTGTAAGAGGACCCCTATGTCTTGTGAAGGAAGGATGGGAGTTACCTCTCAAAAAGCCTAAAATTGACATAGTGGACTATGTACTTGGTCTCCGCTCCAGAATGGCAGAGTACATGGAGAAGGCATCCAAAAACCTTGAGGCCAGCCAAGAACTCCAAAAAGCTTGGCATGACCAAAAGGCTGTCCTAACTGTTTATCATGCAGGACAGAAGGTGTGGGTGTTGGAGCCAGTGGCCCCAGCAGCTCTCCAAGACAGATGGTCTGGACCCCATACCATTATTGAGGAAAAGGGAGAGGTCACCTACCTGGTGGACCTTGGAACTCCCAGTAGCCCCCACAGGGTGCTTCATGTTAACAGGCTCAAGGCATTTGTTGACAGGGAAAACATGGGCTTGCTCATGGCAACAGATGAGGGACAGGAGGAAGAGAGTGACCCTCTCCCAGACCTGCTCACTCAGAACCCTGATGGTGGGTCAGTTGATGGTGTGGTCTTTTCTGACAGCCTCTCTGAGCATCAACAAAAGGATTGTAAACAAGTTCTTCAATCCTTTAGACAAATGTTCTCACTGACACCCAGTCAGACAAGACAAACTGGTGCACCCATGAGGTGGACACTGGTGACAGTCTGCCTGTCAAGAGTAAAATCTACAGGCAACCTGACCACGCCAGGGACTGCATAAAGAAGGAAGTTCAAAAGATGTTGGAATTGGGAGTCATTGAACCCTCAGAGAGCCCTTGGGCTAGTCCTGTAGTTCTAGTGCTAAAACCTCACACCCAGGATGGTAAGAGAGAGATGAGGTTTTGTGTAGACTACAGGGGTCTCAATGCTGTCACTAAGACAGATGCCCATCCAATACCTAGGGCAGATGAACTCATAGACAAGTTGGCTTCTGCAACTTTCTTGAGTACATTTGACCTAACAGCTGGTTATTGGCAGATCAGGTTAGCTGAGGATGCCGAAGCCAAAACAGCATTTTCCACCCCAGGAGGCCATTACCAATTTGTGGTGATAACCTTTGGTTTGAAAAATGCACCTGCCACTTTTCAAAGGTTGGTGAACCAAGTTCTTACTGGGTTGGATGACTTCTGTGCAGCATATCTAGATGATATTGCTGTCTTTAGCTCCACCTGGGAGGATCACCTGATCCACCGGAGGAAAGTTTTGGAGGCCCTGCAGAAGGCAGGCCTCACTATCAAGGCCACCAAGTGCCAGATAGGGCAGAGACAGGTTGTGTACCTGGGCCACCTTGTGGGTGGAGGCCAGGTTCAACCATTGGAGAGCAAGATACAGGCCATAAAGGACTGGGCTCCTCCAACCACCCAGACACAGGTCAGAGCTTTCTTGGGCCTGTCTGGTTACTATAGGAAGTTTGTCAAAAATTATGGGTCCATTGTGACACCACTTAATGACCTGACAAGCAAGAAAATGCCAAAGAAAGTTCAGTGGACAGTTAGCTGTCAGAAGGCATTCGATGACCTAAAGCAGGCCATGTGTACTGCACCTATTCTCAAGAGTCCGGACTACTCCAAAACCTTCATTGTCCAAACAGATGCATCTGAGTTGGGTGTGGGAGCTGTTCTATCTCAACTGAATATTGATGGTCATGACCAGCCCATTGCTTTTATAAGCAGAAGGCTGACCCCTAGAGAGAAACGTTGGTCAGCTATAGAGAGGGAGGCCTTTGCTGTGGTTCGGGCCTGAAGAAGTTGAGGCCCTACTTGTTTGGAACTCACTACAAGATTCAGACCGACCATAAGCCCCTCTAA
Organism: Lissotriton helveticus; assembly: GCF_964261635.1. Lineage (NCBI taxonomy): Eukaryota > Metazoa > Chordata > Amphibia > Caudata > Salamandridae > Lissotriton > Lissotriton helveticus. The sequence continues at coordinate 1,504,723,958 of NC_136069.1, read as the reverse complement.
TGGCTAAATCAAATGAAGGGTGAAAACCCCAAACTTCTTAGGTGGTACATTTCCCTACAGGGGATGGACTTTACAGTGGAGCACAGACCAGGGACTGACCATGGCAATGCAGATGGTCTCTCCAGGTATTTCCACTTCGAACAGGAAGACTCACCTGGTCAAGGTTAGTTTAATGTCCCTAAGTTTGGGGGGGGGGGGGGTTATATAGGAGAGTAGGGTCTGCAATCCTATGGTCACCCCAGATTTTTTTGCTTTTTGCTTCACTGGTTTACGACTTTCCCTGGCTGTGGGCCTGCTAATCAGACCCACAGCCTAGCTGTTCTCTCTCTAAATTGACAACCATGTACTTTAGGTGCATTTACCAATTGGTACTGGGCCACCGTATCAGTCCCTGTACAGTGTACCTTAGGTACCCAGGGCATAGGTGTACCCAGGGGCTGAAACATGTATTATGCCATCCAAACAGACACAACTGGCTGGTAAGACAGCTGGGGAAAGGTGGTGTAATCACCCTTTGCTGTAGATATAGTATACCTATATCTAACCCCAAAATGGACACATATATTCCTATCAGTCACTCCTATGGCAGGCCTTGTCAATCCTGAAGGCAGAGTGCTTGGAATTATGTGAGGTGGTGCTCTGGCATGAGCTGAGCCCGTCTGCAGCTTGCGGAACCAAGTCCTAATAGCTGTTCCATGATAACGCTATACCATATACTCTTAAGTGCATTATCATCCTCGCGGTTGAATGCTAACTCTAGTATAACATTATCAAAACATGTCGAGTAAGGTGTCATACGAATTGGAATACTACCCCCTCGCCAATTCTGGCGATGGGGGTAGCATTCCACCCTTCTAGAGGGACACGACATGTATATAACTGCGAACCCCGGTTAAAGTTAACTCGAGCCTTGGCATCACAAAATGGATGCTGCCACCACAGACACAAGTCTGACCTCCTGCTGCTGGGAGTCCTTCCAGCGAGGGAGGCCCGGACAAAGGGTTTCCTGCCTTGGGAGGTGCTATCACCACCCCAGACAGGATTTTGTGTCTTGGGTAGGACAGGCCTGAAAGGAATGAGACATGCCTGGGGCACACAAGGTGCCCTGTGCATACACTGGTTTAAACCAGTTGCTGGGGCATCCCTGCCCCAGCTCTGGTGTGAAAACCGGAGCTGGGGCATCCCTGCCCCAGCTCTGGCGCGAAAACCGGACAAAGGATAAGGGGTGTAACCACCCCCCTTCCTGGTCCCACCCATGGGAGGGACCTAGTCACGAGTGTAGCCCCCTTTAGGAGAATAAAGGTAGGAGCTGGTCCCATTCCAAATTAGATTATCCTGAACAACTTTACAGGAAGAAACACTGGACTTCGACGTTCTGCTCCACAGAAGACTGAAGAATCTCCCTTGTGGGCAAGGAGTGTCCACCCTGCAACTGCAGGCACCATCAAGCGTCCAGCGCCTTCACTTTGTCGGCTTCCCTCGAGGATCCAGACTTCAGAGCCCGACGAGACTCGGATTCCCAGACCTCTCCGACCTCAACTCACATCTGCAGCACAGAGCTGAGATCCGTGGGTGCGACGAGACACGTGGGACCGGCCATCTTGGAGAAACTGCACTTCGCTTCCAGCACGACCTCTGAGGTAAACTCGACAAAGTGCTTTGGGGATTGAGAAGCCCCAGCCCCGAGCAGCTCCTGCACCGAAGATCAGCCCTCCAGCATCCACGAGATCTGCGTGGGGCCCTTCTGCCTGTTTGCTGCTCGACGCGTTGTCTGGTCACTTGCCGGCTGGCTAGTGACCTCCTAGACAACGATCTTTGAAAACTACACTGCTGGTCTGGTTGCTCCAGACTGGCCCTTGCTCCCTTCCAAAAGAGGAGCACCCTGGACACTCCTGGTCCACTCCAGACGCCGTTTCCACTCACCGCGTGGGTTGCCTTTGCCAAGGCCTGTTGACTCCAACTCCGGATCCGACACCAAGAGCCTGTGTGGGACAGCTCGTGCCTCCATCCTGGTCGTCGAACACACCTCCTGGTCCACGTGGCTGCAGAGACAAGCGTCCACTCTTCACCTGATCGCGATGACGACATCTGGTTCCTTCCTGGTTCCACTCCAGTCATTGGCTAGTGACTTTGAACATTGTCCCCTCTGCTTTCAGGTCTTCAGCATCCCTGATCCACCCTTGGATCACACCGGACATCTTCCTCCTGGTCGCCTGCAGCATCTTTTCTTTCAGGCTCCATAGACTTCAACGCAGAAACCCGACACGACTTCGCACCTATGCACCCGCAGCCCGTGGGTGAGGTAACAAGAGCATTTCGGTGCTCAAGGGTAGATTAACTCTCCTAGTGTCCAGATTCACAGTCGTTTTAGTCCTAACCAGTCAGGATTGTCCGTACTCACCTTTTTCTTGAACTGTACTGTCCATAGACGTTGTTACGCATCCCGCGTGTGAGTTCACACTCTGCACACGCGTCCCGTGGGCCTCCCATTACTTACCTAAAGTTAGGATAGTGTAGTCCCAGCGATCCGACAGCCTCTGGACAGCTCCATTCCTTCTATCGATTTCCTTATACCATTTACTTAGTATATGCTTTGCCGTGTCCCTAGGGCACCATTGTAATTTTGTGCAACTTATCGTATTTTTCCTAAGAGATTGTCATGTGCTTAGCCCTCTAATCTCATAAAGAGTTCAGAGGTGTTTGTTATTAATAAATATATTGTTTATTTTCATAACAACCTGTGTGGTGTCCTTTCATCTGGTATTCAAGGGGTTATATATTGGTAAAACAGCTGGCTTCACATGCCAAAAGAGTTTAGCCTCAGACTGCTTTGTCCATGATACCATTAGGATAGCTGGTCTATAAGGTTGACTTACAACCAATCACCATAAGGGTTGTTTGGACTGATACAAGGTGGTTACTAGAACTAGTGAGCATCATATATCAGGCCAACTTCTCACAGTCGGTAGGTGTCGTCTGCGGCTCCGCGTCCGTCGTCGGCGTCGTTAGCGCCGGAATGACGTCGCCGCGGTACTTAGACGCCGCCCTCACGCGCTGACGTCAGTTCTTTCTTTTTTCCGCTTTTTTTTGCGGAAAAAAGAAAGAACTGACGTCAGCGCGTGAGGGCGGCGTCTAAGTACCGCGGCGACGTCATTCCGGCGCTAACGACGCCGACGACGGACGCGGAGCCGCAGACGACACCTACCGACTGTGAGAAGTTGGCCTGATATATGATGCTCACTAGTTCTAGTAACCACCTTGTATCAGTCCAAACAACCCTTATGGTGATTGGTTGTAAGTCAACCTTATAGACCAGCTATCCTAATGGTATCATGGACAAAGCAGTCTGAGGCTAGGTGGTTACTAGAACTAGTGAGCATCATATATCAGGCCAACTTCTCACAGTCGGTAGGTGTCGTCTGCGGCTCCGCGTCCGTCGTCGGCGTCGTTAGCGCCGGAATGACGTCGCCGCGGTACTTAGACGCCGCCCTCACGCGCTGACGTCAGTTCTTTCTTTTTTCCGCACCAGCTAGCGCAGATCCGGAGAAGCTCTACCCCTTAGTCACTTTTTGACTAAACTTTTTTGATCTTATGATCTGTTTTTCTCGAGTCGCTACGACTCCTACGGTGCCGGTAGGGATGCCCGGGTTCAAACCCTGCTCCAAGTGCAACCGACTGATGTCGGTTACCGACCCCCATCGCCGGTGTCTTCAGTGCCTAGGCCTCGACCACGACGACCGAACCTGCTCCGACTGCTGGGCCCTGACGTCTAAGGCTAAGCGGGAGAGGTCCCGCAAGCGGCTTGAGCTCCGGCAGTCAGCCCCGCGCCGTTCAAGGTCCCGGTCCCACAGGAGGTCGAGGGACCGGTCGAGGGGTCGGAGCCCTCGTAGTTCCGAGAGCCGGCATCGGTCTTCGGGATCAAGGTCCTCAGGTAAGCATGAGAGGTCGGAACGGCGTCATCGTTCTTCCGACGCTAGCGCGACGCGGCCAGGGGTTCGGGCTCCAACGGAGTCGCGGGCGTCGCAACCTGCCCCATTCCTTCCGGTCCTTGGGCACGATGCGACGCCAGAGGAGATCGAGCGGTACCTCATGGCCATGAGGTCTCTCCCTCCTCCGCCGGGATCCGTGGCGCCTTCGGGCCCAGCGGTCCCGGCTGGAGGGCCTAGAGGGTCGGGTGCTTCGGCTCCGACGCCATCGGGTGCTTCGGCCCCGGCGCCGCCGGCGACTTTGGTCCCGGTGCCGCAGGCCCTCACTGGATCCGGTTCCGGATCCGGGTCATCGCCGGTCGACCTCACGACCTCACCGACGCTGGCCCCTAGGGTGTCGCCCCCGGCGCCGCCTACGGGCGACGCCGTCCCCGATCCTGCCCTTGATTCGATTCCGGCGCCGTTGGACGCCGCTCTCGACGTCGTATGGAGACTTTTACTTCCACAAACCGGCCCCATCTGTTGAATTTCAGGTGATGGGTGACGAGGGAGATTGGGAGGGATCTGTGGACCCTCTGGCACAGGAGTGCCAGTCTCAACAGGTCTGGACATATGAGCTTGGGGATGCCAGTGGACTGGACACTTCGCCAGACACTGGTTTTGTCTCCCCTTCAACTGTGGCTACGGAGGAGGGGGCTGCCTACAGTGTAGTGTTGACGCGGGCAGCCAGGGCATTGGGCGTAGAGCTCCCCGCCGCGGCCGTGCGGACTAACCTCCTCACTGAGGTCCTTAAACCGCAGGCAAGCTCGGCTGAGCCTCTGCTGCCGTTTAATGAGGCCTTGTGTGACGTTCTTTTGGGCACTTGGTCCAAGCCCGCTACAGGTCAGCCTGTAGATAGGAACGTGGCCAGACACTACCGCCCGGAGCGACCCTTGCTTCTTGTCCACCCACCCCACTCCTGAGAGCCTGGTCATCCAGGCCTCTACTTCCCAAACCGCATTCCCAACGGCTCCGCCCGATCGGGAATCCAAGAGGTACGAACAGTTCGTTAAGAAGGTGTTCTCGTCCCTGAGTTTGGGACTGCGGTCAGTTAATACCGCATGCCTCTTGGGCCGCTACACCCACATTCTGTGGGACACGGTCGCGGACGTGCTGCCACAATGTCCGGAGGAGGCCCGGACTAAACTCGCCCAAGCCCTTGCGGAGGGTTGAGATGCAGCGCGCTATTCCATCCGGTGTGGGCTGGATACCACGGACTCACTGGGCAGAGCGATGGCAATAACGGTGGCGGTTCGACACCACGCCTGGTTGACGACCGCCAATTTTTCGGCTGATGCCCAGGCCACCCTTCTGGACATGCCGTTTGATGGCTGTCGCCTCTTTGGCGACAAGGCAGACCATGCGCTTGAGCGTTTTAAGGACTCCAGGGCTACTACCGCAAAGTCCTTGGGCCTCTCGGCCCCACGCCAGCAAACAGGTTCCTTTCGTGGCCAAGGAAGGGGCGCTCCCACACGTGCTGCCACCCATGCACCGCAGGCTAATACACAGCGCGGTGGCAGCCGTGGAAAACGCCGTGGCGGCGGTCGGGGACAACGGTGAGGCCAGTCCACACCTTCCCCCGCAGCATCCGCCTCAAACCCTCCTAGTCCGTGCTTTCAGGTCCATGTGATGCCAGTGAGGGGCAGGGTTCGCCATCACCACTTCCACTGGCGCACTGTCACGTCGGACATGTGGGTGCTGCTAATCGTCCAAAGGGGCTACTCCCTCCCCTTCGAGGCGACCCCTCCAGCCATGCCACCGCAATACCACAGTGTGTCGGGGGATCACTTGCAACTTCTGCAAGAGGAAGTTACGGCCCTCTTGGCCAAGGGGGCCATCGAGCGTGTTCCTGGGCCGGAAGTAGGGTGTGGTTGTTACTCCCACTACTTTCTGGTACCCAAGAAGGGCAAAGGGGGCCTACGCCCTATCTTGGACCTACGGAACGTCAACCGCTTCCTCCGGGAGGAGAAGTTCAAGATGCTGACTTTGGCTCAGGTCTTAGCTGCCCTAGACCCAGGAGACTGGATGGTAGCGTTGGACTTGCAGGACGCCTATTTCCACATCCCTGTCCTGCCGGCCCACCGGCGTTACCTGAGGTTCACGGTAGGCCACGAGCACTTTGTTTACCGTGCTCCCCTTCATCCTTACCAGCGCCCCACGGGTGTTCATGAAAGTGATGGCGGTGGTCCCAGCTCATCTGCGCAGGTTAGGGGTTTCAGTCTTCCCCTACCTCTACGACTGGTTGTTGAAGGCGGGCTCGCCCCAGACAGTGGTCAGCCACCTCCAGACTACGGCTGACCTCCTGCACCTGCTGGGGTTCTCCATCAATGTGCCGAAGTCACACCTGTGTCTCTCTCAGAAGCTCCTCTTCAGCGGAGCGGTACAAGACTCGGCCCAGTTTCGGGTTTATCCTCCCGAACAGCGGGTTCAGGATATTCAGGCTCTGATTCCGATCTTTCAGCCTTTCTCCCGAGTCTCGGTCAGGTTGATGCTGCGGCTTCTGCGGCTGATGGCCTCCTGCATCCTTCTGGTGCATCACGAATGGCGTCTGAACTCGGACGTGGCGCAAGGCCTCTTTCAGCAGTGGGGAGAGCCTTGGTTGGATCTATTCGCCACAGAAGAGAACGCGCAATGTCATCAGTTCTGCGCGTTGGAATTTCCAAGGTGGCACTTGCTCGGAGACGCTTTTCGTCGCGAGTGGAGTTGCGTTCTATTGAACGCCTTTCCGCCTATACCACTTCTGCCCAGAGTGCTGAAGAAGATCAGGCGCGACCGGGCCCAGGTTATCCTTGTGGCTCCAGACTGGGCACGAAGATATTGGTATTCAGAGCTACTCAGCATGTCTGTTGATCCCCCGATTGGTCTGCCTCTTCAGGAGGACCTTCTGTCGCAGCAGCAGGGATGGTTCTCCACCCGAACATGTCCAGTATCCACCTCCAAGCTTGGAGATTGAGCGGCGACAGTTGAGGCCATTTGACTTGCCTCCTGAAGTCTGTAATGTCATTCTGGCAGCCAGGCGTCCCTCCACAAAGTCGGTATACGCCTGCAGGTGGAACAGATTTGTGGCCTGGTGCACAGCAAAGGCTGTGGATCCACTCTGTCCCTCTTTCTGAGGTTCTCCTCTTCCTTCTTTCTCTGGCCCAGCAGGGCTCTGCTCTGGGCACTCTCAAGGGCTACCTTTCTGCCCATTCCGCCTTCTTAAGGCTACCTGATCAGCCATCTTTGTTCAAGTCCCCTATTGTAAATAGGTTTTTGAGGGCATCACACACATGTTCCCTCCTGTTCCTTTCGTGATGCCTCAGTGGGACTTGAACCGTGTACTTACTTTTCTGATGGGCGCTCCCTTTGAGCCACTGTCCTCTTCGCCTTCTTACTCTGAAGACTACTTTCCTGGTTGCCATCACCTCTGCCAGGAGAGTGAGTGAGCTCCAGGCTCTTTCTTCCAAACCTCCTTTCCTTTCTGTCCATCCGGACAAGGTTGTGTTGCGGACAAGGCCCTCTTTCCTGCCCAAGGTAGTCACAGCCTTTCACATCGGGCAGTCCATCACCTTGCCCACCTTCTTTCCGCCTCTGCATCCCTCGAAAGAGGAAGAGAGGCTCCACCGTCTGGACCCAAAACGTGCGCTCTCTTACTATCTGGATCGCACACGCCAGTTCCGGGTGGATGACCAACTCTTTGTTGGTTACGTGGGCGCTAAGAAAGGACGGGCAGTGCACAAGCGTTCCATCTCTCGGTGGATCGTATTGTGCATCCAGGCGTGTTACTCTTTGGCTAAAAAGGAACCTCCTGTTGGGCTGAGGCCCCACTCCACTCGGGCCACGGCGACTACTACTGCCCTGGGCCAAGGAGTCCCCTTGCAGGACATTTGTCAGGCAGCCACGTGGGCCTCGCTGCACACGTTCGCGAGACACTATTGCCTGGACAGTCCAGTCTGGAGGGATGGCTTCTTTGGCCGTTCCGTCCTCCAGGACTTTCTGGTGTGATTATTGGTTTGCAGACCCACCTCCGGGGTTGGTATTGCTGGGGTATCTATTCTAAGGTAAGGAATCTATCACTAACGTGTCTCTTTCAGATGCACAAGTTACTACTTGTGTAACGATATATCTGTAAGAGACATTAGTTAGTGATAGATTCATTACCGACCCACCCATCCTCCCCGTTCTGCGAACTGATATCTAGGGTTAAGGTCATCCCCTTTCAGGGCCCTAGTTTCATGGCACCAGTGTTGGTTCTATCATGGCTCTGTTTATCTGGCGCGGATAAGCTGTGTATCAGATCTGACGTCAGCGCGCGAGGGCTGCGTCTAAGTACTCTGGCAACGTCATTCCGGCGCTAACGACACCGACGACTGACGAGGAGCCGCGGACGAGGCCTACCGACACGCAGGGGTATTGCTATGCAAAAGTTTCCGGATCCAGTCTGACGCCTGGGGATATTCTAAGGTAAGGAATCTATCACTAACTAATGTCTCTTACAGATATATCGTTACACAAGTAGTAACTTGTGCTTCAGGTCGCTTGGAGGAACGGAGGTTCTACGCCGTTCGGGATGGTTGAGAGCGACTGCTTTTAGACGAGGTCCAAAATAAAATTCTGGTTCTTCCCTTCGATGGGGAGGATTTGTTTGGGAAATAGTTGAATGAGGCACTTCAAAGTATCAAGAAAGATACAGACAGGGGCATGGCCAACAGCATGGCTGGGTAGGACGTGCCTCTGCTTAGCTCCCGGTGTCCTGCACTAAATCCGACTTTAAAACACATCTAAAACTTCCAAAAACCTGACAATCGACGACCGGACCAGTTACTGCATCTGTGCAGCTGAGGGTTTCGAACAATCCGGTCGGTTACAAGCTGTGATCGGCCGCGGAAATTTCGCTAGCGCGAAACCCCTTCCCCAAGATGGCGGTCGGGTGCGCTCCTTCGGCCCGAGTGTAACTCCACCCCGACCTCAGGGCCTGCTGCCTTCGGTGTTTCTACGCATCCGGGGACTGAGAGAGAGCCCAGCTGGCAGCGGAGTGACCCCCGCGCCCCCCCCTCCTGAGAGCTGCTGTTCGGGGCGCCGGGGCGGCCGGTGACTGCGGAGGCTAGGAGAGCCTTCTGGCGGAGACCTGCCACCCGGCCGGGGCCTGACGGCGGACTGTGTGGAGACTGCGGGGGAGCCGCCACTGAGGAGGGCTGCAGGACCTGCGGTCTGGGAGAGGCCGGGAGACGGAGACACCCGGAGGATTTGGCGGTGGGCCTCCCGCGACCAGTGACCTGACACCACCCGCGCCACTGAGACCAGCCCCGGCGGGGCATACTGTCGATCGGAAGGGGCACCGCCTGCGATGGAGACCACCCCTCGCGGGGGAATTTGACATCTGACGTCCGCTGGTCTAAGGAACTCCTACACCGGCCGGTGAGTGAACGACTGCCCTCCCCCTCCAGCACGGACGAGGAGCTGGTTCTGACCCCTGTGTGCGGCGACCGGGGCTCTCGATCTGGGACACTGCTGGCTGTGCACTAATGCCTGGGGGGGGACGCGCTAAGGAGGAGGAGGCCCCCGCCACACAGAGAGACCCTGGCCTCCACCATATCGGGGTCTGGCCTGCTGCGGTGCCTGGAGAGACCCGCGTTGTGTGATGCGCCTGAGGGACCCCACTGGGCCTGCGAACCGCCTTTGCGGCCTGGGGGTTGATCCTGCCGGACTCCCACGAGCTGAATTTTCTAAGGGCCTTCCATCGCCGCTGACGACTGGGGAGGGAGCCCACTACCGGCTGCGAGATCGGGCTGGTGGTGCGGCCTCATTGTCGGTGCACAAGAGACGCACGAATACCGTCTCGGCCCCCCCCCCGCCCTCTCTGCCCACTCTGTTTGTCCACCTGCGGTGGCCCACTAGCTTGGATGTGAATTGGGCGAGCTCCCCCCCCTACAGCCGCCCCAAGCAGCTCTTGCCCAGGACGGAGAGACGAAATGGGGAAAAGAGATCCGGTGGTGAGACCGGCGAGGCAGGAAGCCATCGAGAGCTATGCCACGACACGGGCACAGAAGGAGGCGACTCCGGTGGTGCCGGGCGCACGCACAGACACAGCTATGCTTCTGGAGGCGATCCAAGCCTCTAGGACGGATATACAGGACTCTAGAGCGGCGCTGGAGACTAAAATAGGTGAGGTGGGCTCTGAAGTCCTCTTGCTGCGCCAAGACTTCCGAAACTTGAATGAGAGAGTGACTACAGCGGAGACCAGAATCGGCGAAGCAGAAGATTCCCTTACCACCCTCCGGAAAGATATGGCGGAGCTACAAGCATCACACAGACAGCTGCTGTGGAGGGTGGACGATGCCGAAAACAGTGCGAGGCGCAACAACTTACGCTTCGTGGGCTTTAGAGAGGGCATTGAGAAGACTGATGTAGCGGCCTTCCTACGTACCTGGCTAACGTCAACGTTTCCGCAGGCCCAATTTTCGAACTGTTTTGTCATTGAAAGAGCGCATAGGGCCCTGCTGATGAAACTGCCGGAGGGGTCGCGATCGCGACCAATCATTGCACGCTTTCTTAATTTTGCAGACAGGGACCTCATTCTGAGAGAAGCCAGAAAAAAGGGTGAACTTCGATTGGAAAACACGAATATCATGATCTTCCCGGACTACAGCCAGGATGTACAGAAACAGCGACGCTCCTATGACTCAGTAAAAGCAAAGCTGCGAGATCTGCACATATCATGCATGCAGCTCTTCCCGGCGAAATTGAAAGTACTCTTCAAAGGCAGGTCCCACTTTTTCAATCGACCGGAGGAGACCTGGCAGTGGTTGGAGAAGCGCCCCCTGCTCTGCGAAGCTGAGGAGGAAAGTCGCAGAATACGATCAGAAATGGCGGCAGCCAACGTCCGGAGGAGCCCGCCCAAGGCGCAAAGGTCCCAGAATCCGCGAACGAGAAGATATTCGCAATCGACTCCCTATCCGGATCACCCCGCAACGGGCCGGGGGGAACGGAGTCGGGCTACGTCTGCAGTGGAAAACCCGGTGCAGGGATCCAGGTTCAGCTGTCTGGTGCATCACACAGGTGCAGAGGTGGAAAACCAGGGAAGTGATCGTATGTCAGACGTGGAGGAATTGACAGACCACTCGCTGCATCCTCTAGTCACAGTAATCCGAGAGCTGGAACAAGGAGCGACTGGCACGTCGGACGGTCACGACATTGAAACGCAAGATTCCCCCTCCTGAGGAAGTATGGAACTGATATCCGAAACAGCAGTACACCGCTGCTGGGGGCACGCAAGTTACAAGCACTTTTCTTCCTGTATTGACTCATAACATTGTTTGTTGGTTTATTGGCGCTCCCATCGCCCCACACGACACGGATGGACCCGTCCTACTGTTGGTGGGGCAGTTGACACACGAAAGGCCCTGTGGGAGCTCTAGATAGAGCCTTAGGGATAGCTTAGTTGGGGTTACCACTGGGAGGGCGAAGACCTTTAGCACCTGAAAGTCCTGTTGGTCAATTGTTGTACGGATGGTATGGACGGGAGGAAAAGGTGGGGAGGGGGATGGGGGTTCTCGAACAGTTTTGTTGGGGGATAATTGGTTGGGGGGGGAGGGGGAAACAATTGGTTGAATACAGTCATGCGCCTTGGTGCTCCACGTTACACTCCTACACCAGAGACCGTCCACACAGCTCTAGTTGTACCCTAGAATGGCAAATGCAGTAGCGGTACAATCTGCAGAACACAGTAGAGTTAGTGTCCTGACCTGGAATGTAAACGGGCTTGGTAACAAGATTAAAAGAGGATTGGTGAACGCCTATCTTAAAAGACTAGACCCAGATATCACTTTCCTACAGGAAACTCATCTTAAAGGACTATTTGCCCCTTTATAGCCAGGGGGCGACATAAAGTTCTGGCACACGCAGGCTACACCACTGATTCGAGGGGGGTAGCAGTCCTTATAAAGAACACCACCCCGTTCTGTACTACGCGCACCTGGGTCGACCCACTGGGGACCTGTGTTGGGGTTCAGGAGACATGGCGCAGACGCACTTACACGCTCATATCAGTATACGCACGCCCAAGTTACAGGCGAACACACTTAGGATACTGGCCAACATGCTCCTCGACACGGCTGACACCATTCAAATAGTAGGTGGTGACTTTAACGATGTATTGGAAATAGGGATGGACCGGTCAGGGACGCCAGCTACGGGGGGGAACCGGACCCCCCTAGCCCGGCAGATGGCGACTATAGGCCTTACGGATATTTGGAGATGGTAGCACCCAGGCCACACTGCCTATTCATTTTACTCGGCCGCCCACAAGGTCTTCTCGAGACTAGATTACATATTCATGTCCAGACAGCACCTGACTATAGACGCAACTGCGGAATATCAGGCGAGGGGAATATACGACCACTCACCACTGTTAGTGAGTATGGGACAGAATCGGGGTGCCGGAGGGGCCTCCTGGCGCCTTGCTGCCTGGGATCTCCAAAAGGCACCTGTACGGAGAGGTGTGAGAGCGGATGTGAGGGTCTACATCGCCGACAATGAAGGGTCAGTTGATTCAGGGGAAGCCTTGAAGCCCGTGATGCGGGACAGGATACAAAATAGACTGGGAGAGGAAAGGAGAAAACTCCAGGGAGAAGTAGCTGCAGTAGAGTGGACTATCTTGGACTTAGAGAGAGAACACCTGAGTTCGAGAAATGTTGGGACTCTTCGGAGACTGGTTGATAAACAGAAACAATATAGAGAATTAGTGACGGAGGAGGCCAAGACTCAACACCTGGCCACCCTCCACCGCCTCTATGACTTAGGAGATAAATCAGGCAAACTCTTGGCGTGGCTTAGTAGAAGGGAACGGGCAGCTAGATGGGTGGACCACGTTAGGGATCCAGATGGGGCGCTTGTTAGTACCGATGCACACATTGCCGAGGCTTTTGCTATGCACTATGAACGCTTCTACACCTCCAGAGACTTAGGGACTTGCGAGGAGGCTTTACGATATATGGAGCAGATTGACCTTCCCTCAATGGATCCTGAGGCCCTTAAGGCACTAGAGGCTGACATCACAGTGGAGGACATCTCTGTGGCCACTGCTCACCCGAGACTGGGTAAAACACCGGGACCAAATGGTTTCCCGGCAGAATTTTTCAAGTGTACGGCTGACCTTTTGGCGCCCCACCTGAGGAACCTCTTCATGGGGGCATATCAGGAGGGGAGGCTCCCTCCAGACCTCTCCATGGCGACGATTGTTCCAATACATAAGGAGGGCAAACCACGAGAGGACTGCGCGTCCTACCGCCCCATTTCCCTCCTGAACACAGAGGTGAAACTCCTTGCGACTATCTTGGCGCTACGATTGAGGTCGGTGATCCCGGACCTCATACACTTGGATCAAACCGGTTTCCTACCAGACAGGGCCACCAAGCTGAACCTTAGACGCACCCACAATTGGCTGTAGGAGGTGCGAGACAGAGAGTTACCGCACTGGTTTCTCTCCCTTGACGCTGAGAAAGCCTTCAACGCGGTCCACTGGCCGTTCCTGGAGGGTGTCTTGCATAAATTTGGCTTTGGTCCTAAATTTCGGACCTGAGTCCGGCTCCTCTATACCACGCCGCGAGCTAGGGTAAGGGTGCATGGGAGACTATCACGTGAATTCCAGATTCAGAGAGGGACCCGACAAGGATGCCCTCTGTCCCCCCTCCTCTTCACACTTACCATCGAGATACTAGCAGCTAGGGTCCGACAAAATCCAGGGATCACTGGATTCAGAAGAGCCGATACTGACCCCGCACAAGAGAAGCTATCCCTCTATGCGGATGATGTACTCTTGTACATTACCGACCCGGAAACCACTATCCTGGAGCTCTTCCTGGAACTGGAATGCTATGGTAGACACTCCGGGTACACAATAAACTGGCATAAATCAGTCCTGTATGACCCACGGGGCAGTGAACGCTGGACGACATTGCCGGGGCAATTAATTACGACGACGGAGGGTTTTCAGTATCTCGTAATTTACATCACCCTTGACAGGAAACTATCGCTTCAGAAAAACTTAGAGAGGATCATGCTGAACTCCACAGCGGATATGGACCGTTGGAGGCAGCTGCCGCTTACACTCTTAGGCCGAGCGACTATGTATAAGATGATCATCCTCCCCAAATATCTATACGCTCTACAGAATGAATATTATCCGCTACCGGAAACGATGTTGCCTAAAATCCATTCAGATCTCAGGGCTTTTCTCTGGTTAGGTAAACAACCTAGAATAGCGCTGACTACCCTCCAGAGACACCAATACAGTGGAGGAATCTCGCTACCTAATTTGGAAGCCTACTATTGGGCGGAACACATGACCCCGATTAATGAGTGGCTACATACCCAGGCAGACCATCCCACATATGCCCTAGAACGACACAAACTGTCCCCGCACAATTTACTACACTATCTGTATGGGGGTTCTGGACGGGAGCAGCTCCTCCCAGCGACTGGTATTACATTACTTGGGTGGCACAAGGCCACGAAACGTACTGGCTGGGAGAAGAAACCCACCCGGCAGACGCCACTATGGCACTGCAAATGGCTAACTGAACTTCATAAACCTAAGAGATTTAAACGATGGGATGACATCGGAATCGCCACCATTGGCGATGTGGTCGCCAAGGGGGAATTGAAATCCTTTCTGACCCTAAAGTCGGAGTTTGGGCTTCAACACTCACAGCTCTTCAAATACATGCAGCTGCGTCATGCCTGGCGGATACAAAACATACACTTACCTGGACTCCCAGAATATGCACCACTGGAGGGTCGGCTCCTGCAAGAACAGATTCAGGGGAAGGTGGTCTCACTCACCTATAAAACCTTAACCAACAATATGTTAGGAGACCTGGCAAAACTTAGACATACATGGGAGGAGGAGGTGGGGGAACTGGATGATCTAGATTGGGACATGGTGTTGATGCATCCCAGGGAGGTGGCGATCAAGTCTAGGCTGCGTCTTATTCAATATACTGTACTCCACAGGACTTATTATGACAGGGTGAGACTCCATAAAATGGGGAAAATAGACAACACCACATGCCTCCAATTCCACAGGGACGAAGGTGATTTTTATCACATATTGTGGGCATGTGACGTGATTCAAACCTATTGGAACCACATATTTATGGAACTGAGAGAGGTATAGGAGGTCCCACTTATCCAGGAGCCCAAGCTGGCCCTCTTGGGAATGACTAACGACGTGGACCTACCGCGCCCTCTCCTAACCTTTTTGGTTTTGGCCTTGGTGGTAGCAAAAAGGGACATAGCAAAATACTGGGGATCGTCGACTCCCCCGGAACTAGAGGAATGGAGAAGAGGTTTGGATCTCTACATGGCTGCCGAGAGAGTGACCTATAAAGCTAGAGGGTGTCCAAGGAAGTTTCGTAAGGTTTGGGCCAGGTGGTGCCATTACCATGGTTTGGATGGGGGGCTGGGAGGGAGGTGAGCTCAGCATTAGGGTGCAAAACTGCTTAGACACCTCCTGGGAGGTCTGGAAAGGGACGTTGAGAGTTCTTTGCACATCGAATCTACGGACATTGAACAAGTGTGTTATGAAACGTAACAGCAAAGTCGGATTGTGGAAGGGTGGGCGAGGGAGTAGGGGGTTGAGCACGGATAATTGCATGACTGTACTGTTGAGTTATAACCAAAATGCAAATAAAAATAATAATAAAAAAAAAAGAGAGATACAGACACCCCAAATGCCCTAGGAACACTACAGTACCGTAAAGTGCCATTTCGGGGGGCCCGAAGTAGAGGCCAATCATCCTATGGAGGAGGTTACCAGCAGGGTAGATACCCCTCTTATTCGTAATTTTCACAACCATACCATCAACAATATGGTCACAGACAGGCAGGCAGGGAGCTATGCGAAATCTGCTCCTAGAGGACGAGGAGGTCGTCAAGGAAAGGACAATGGCAGAAGACCATGACAACCTTCAGGATCCGGCTACGTGTATTCCTTCCCCTCGACAAGTTCCCCTGGGTGGAAGAGTTGCTTCCCATCTACATAATTGGCAGAAAATAACGACTGATAGATGGGTCCTCCATATAATACAATTCGGACATGCTCTAGAACTCCTTCAGTTCCCCCCTTGTACTCCACCGACAGGTCAAGAGGTCAAACATCTATTTCAAATGAGTCGGGAGATTCGAGCAATGCTCCGAAAAGGGAGCAATAGAACCGGTACCGATCTCCCAGAAAGGAAGGGGGTTTTATTCCCGTTTTTTCCTAGTCCGGAAGAATGTTCTCCAATGGCGTCCTATTCTAGACCTGAGATCTCTGAATACTTATCTCAAGAAGCAATCTTTCCAGATGGTGTCCCTCCAAGACATTCTGCTGCTCTTAAACCCAGGGGAACACGCTACGCTTACAAGATGCATATTTTCACATTCCCATTCATCCTTCCCACAGACAGTATCTTCGGTTTGCAGTAGCCGGAGACCATTACCAGTTCAAACTACTACTATTTGGCCTCAAATCAGCCCCAATAATTTTTACAAAGTGTCTGGCTCCAGTGGCGGCTTTTCTCAGGAAACAAAGACACCAGGTGTTTCAATACCTGGATGACAGGTTGGTAAAAGCACCATCATTAACTTCAGCCTAGGTGTCTACAACGTCATGCATACAATTGTGTGCCAAACTGGGGCTGACTTTAAATGTAGAAAAATCATCCCTTCAAGGAAGATCACGTTCTTGGGGGCGATTCTGGACACCACAGTAAACAAGGCATTTCCCTCCATAGAGAGGCAACTGGGTCTCATGTCTCTTTCCCAGGCTTTCGCAAGAAAAAAGTATCTTTCAGTACACTGTTACAAGTTGCTACTAGGGACAATGTCCTCTTGCATTCCTCTCGTTCCTTTTTGCTGACTAAAAATGCGTCCGTTACAGGAAGAACTGGATCGGCAATGGCATCCGGCAGAGGGATCCTTCGACGACAAGATGAAGATCACGCCGGCTATGGTGGACCCAAAAAAGAAACATTTCAGTGGGTCTTTCCTTCCTGACCAAACCGGCTAGAAGGATGGGGGGCATTCCTTCAGGACCTGCAGGTCAGCGGTCGGTGGAAATTGCAGGAACAACAACTTCTCATCAACTTGCTAGAGCTCAGAGCAGTGGGCTTTGCATTGCTGGCATTCCTACCAAGAATGAGAAGAAAGTGGGAGGAACCCTATCTAATTGATATTCGGGACGGGGTAACAACAAGAAAACACTAATGTTCCTAAACAGAAGATTCGGATCATGTGTTGAGCCAATGAGCATTGGCAATTAAACGTTATTCATGCATACACACCCAATATCTAAAAACAATAACAATGTTAAAAAGATGTAAGTTTCAAGTTTATTCCAATAAATAAAATAAAAAATTCAGCAATGAATCATCAATACGTTACACACATTTAACTACAATACATAAAATACAACACAGTGTTGAAAATGATAAACATTATAAAACAGAAAATTTCAAGAACACTAGTAAAAAGTTGACGCAGCGTTTCGGTGTAACTTTTTTAAACCACCTTCTTCAGGACAGAGGTTTCTGAAACAATGTTAACATATATTAGCTTTTGACATGTCAATGTATCTGAAATTCTTCATTGTTAAAAAATCCTTTCCACTAATCAAATGCTAGTATCTCAGGATATATTAAATTAAGGTGTGTGTTCGCCTTTACTTAACTTGCGTGAACAAGAGAGAATATATGCATGATCTTCACTTTCTTAATCATCCCCATCAAGCGGATTACAATCTTAGCAATATATCTACAATAGTTTGGCATTTTTTTTATATAAACCATTTTTTTGAAACAACACATAATCCAAAACATACCTAATGAACAGTTTGGACATTTCTTGACCTTTGACTCTGTCTAGAACCTTCTTCCAGTTTTAAAATTATCTTCCAGTTTTAAAATTAAAACAGGAAAGTGCCTAAGAATAAAATAAAATAAACAGATGGTGCATTTAAATCACACAGGCAGACTTGTCTCAGGTCTTCACTGTAGGAAGGTGGATATCTGACTATGGTTACCCCCAACTTTTTGCCTAGTGTTTTGCTGGTTTTTGACTTGGTTGGCCTGGGATCCTGCTATTCAGGACCCCAGGCTTCCTGCTCTCTCTGTTAAAATGGACTCCATGTACCTTCGGTACATAACTAATTGGATACTGGGTCACCTTGTCAGTCCCTGTACAGTGAACCTTAGGTACCCAGGGCATAGGTGTACCAGGGGCTGAAGAATGTATTATGCCACCCCTGGCTGGCCATCTAAACAGACACAACTGGCTGGTACGACATCTGGGGCAAGGTGGTGTAATCACCCTTTGCTGTAGATATAGTATACCTATATCTAACCCCAAAATAGACACATATATTCCTATCAGTCACTCCTATGGCAGGCCTTATCAATCCTGAAGGCAGAGTGCTTGGAATTATGTGAGATGGTGCTCTGGCATGAGCTGAGCCCATTTGCAGCTTCCTTATAGCTGTTCCATGATAACGCTATACCATATACTCTTAAGTGCATTATAATCCTCGCGGTTATTGCTAACTTTGGTATAGCATTATCAAAACATGTCGAGTAAGGTGTCATACGAATTGGAATACTACCCCCTCGCCAGTTCTGGCGACGGGGGTAGCATTCCACACTTTTAGAGGGACACAACATGTATGTAACTGTGAACCCTGGTTAAAATTAACCCGAGCCTCAGCATCACAAAATGGATGCTGCCACCACAGACACAAGTCTGACCTCCTGCTGCTGGGAGTCCTTCCAGCGAGGGAGGCCTGGACAAAGGGTTTCCTGCCTTGGGAGGTGCTAGCACCACCCCAGACAGGATTTCGTGTATTGAGGTAGGGAGGCCTGAAAGGAATGAGACATGCCTGGGGCACACAAGGTTCCCTGTGCATACACCGGTTCAACCCAGTTGCTGGGGCACTCCAGCCCCAGCTCTGGCGCGAAACCGGACAAAGGATAGGGGGTGTAACCACCCCCCTTCCTGGTCCTACCCATGGGAGGGACCTAGTCACTAGTGCAGCCCCCTTTAGGAGAATAAAGGTAGGAGCTGGTCCCATTCCAAGTTAGATTATCCTGAACAACTTTACAAGAAGAAACTCTGGACTTCGACGTTCTGCTCCACAGAAGACTGAAGAATCTCCCTTGTGGGCAAGGAGTGTTCACCCTGCAACTGCAGGCACCATCAAGCGTCCTAGCGGTCCACTTTGCCGTCCTTGCTGCCGGATCCAGACTTCAGAGCCCGACGAGACCCGGACTCCCAGACCTCTACCCACATCTGCAGCACAGCTGAGACCTGTGGGTGCGACGAGACACGTGGGACCGGCCATCTTGAAGAGACTGCACTTCGCTTCCAGCACGACTTCTGAGGCATCCTCGAGTAAGTGCTTTGGGGATTGAGAAGCCCCAGCCCCGAGCAGCTCCTGCACCAAAGATCAGCCCTCCAGCATCCACGAGATCTGCGTGGGGCCCTTTTGCTTGATTGCTGCTCGACGCGTTGTCTGGTCACTTGCCGGCTGGCTAGTGACCTCCTAGACGATGATCCAAGAAATCTACACTACTGGTCTGGTTGCTCCAGACTGGCCCTTGCTCCCTTCCAAAAGAGGAGCACCCTGGACCCTCCTGGTCCACTCCAGACGCCGTTTCCACTCACCGCGTGGGTTGCCTTTGCCAAGGCCTGTTGACACCAACTCCGGATCCGACACCGCCGACAGCGAGAGCCTACGTGGGACAGCTCGTGCCTCCATCCTGGTCGTCGAAGACACCTCCTGGTCCACGTGGCTGCAGAGACAAGTGTCCACTCTTCACCTGATCGCGATGACGACATCTGGTTCCTTCCTGGTTCCACACCGGTCACTGGCTAGTGACTTTGAACATTGTCCCCTCTGCTTTCAGGTCTTCATCTTCCTCGATCCACCCGTGGATCGCACCGGACATCTTCCTCCTGGTCGCCTGCAGCATCTTTCTCCAAGGATCCATTGACTTCAACGCGGAAACCCGACACACTTTGACACCTATGCACCCGCAGCCCGTGGGTGAGGTAACAAGAGCATTTTGGTGCTCAAGGGTAGATTAACTCTCCCAGTGTCCAGATTTCCAGTCGTTTTAGTCCTAGATAGTAAAGACTGTCCGTACTTACCTTTTTCATAAACTGTACTGTCCATTGACTTTGTTCCGCATCTCGCGTGTGAGTTCACACTCTGCACACGCGTCCCGTAGGCCTCCTGTTACTTACCTAAGGTTAGGATAGTGTAGTCCCAGCGATCCTACAGCCTCTGGACAGCTCCATTTCTTCCATTGATTCCCTTATACCATTTACTTAGTATATGGTTTGTCGTGCCCCTAGGGCACCATTGTAATTTTGTGCAACTCGCATTTTTCCTAAGAGATTGTCATGTGCTTAGCCCTCTGATCTCATAAAGAGTTCAGTGGTGTTTGTTATTAATAAATATACTGTTTATTTTCATAACAACCTATGTGGTGTCCTTTCATCTGGTATTCAAGGGGTTATATGTGGTAAAACAGCTGGCTTCACATGCCAAAAGAGTTTAGCCTAAGACTGCTCTGTCCATGCTACCATTAGGATAGCTGGTCTATAAGGTTGACTTACAACCAATCACCATAAGGGTTGTTTGGACTGATAAAAGGTGATCACTAGAACTAGTGAACATCATATATCAGGCCAACTTCTCACATTCACATTTTATAAAGTTTGCGTACCTTTAAATGTGGTATTCATTTCCTCATCACTATATTGGAATGCACATTTAAATTGGTTACTTAACCTTAAATTAGGTCTAGAACCGTGTACATAGGGAACTATCTATGGATGAGACTAAATGTCCGGAATAATGTACGAGTCCTCTCACACATTATCAATTTTAAAATCTGCGTACCTTAAAATGTGGTACTCATTTCATCCTTTCTGCATTGTATGGCGCCACCGATGAAAATAAGGGACTGTATTTTCGTATACCTTTAGCTATAAGAAAAACATATATATCAAATCCCATACTTTTCTAGATCTTTATTTCTAAACTGAGAGTTGTCATAAACTTAAACTTATATGCTTACCAATTATAAAAAGATGCTTTTTTTTGCCAATCATTGAATTGAATAGCGCCTTGAATACGCAGTTAAATATCTATGTCCTGGTCTTCTCTCTTTTTTTGTTAATTGAGGTTAGACCGAGATGCAACTACAATCAAAGACAACATCTAAAAAAAAATTCTTTAAACTAGGTGTGACATATCCGTTTGTCAATAGTGCTTTCAAAGGGTAAAGGTTAAATTATACCTGATAATCTGGCGTTTTGGATTTTTCGACTTGATAAATAAATAAAATCTGTAAGAAACAATATATTTATGCTTACCTAGAAGAGTTCCGTGAATAGCTCTCTATTTAGCGATATCTCAATTATGAATTCTTTAGTATCATTGATCGATAAGGGTCGGAAACTCTTAAGTTAAAAAAAATAAGGCGTTTTATTTTTTATATAGATAACCAGTTCGTGGAACCTGCATTAACACCGCGGGCCGGGCGTCGGTATCCATAATTTATAACTCTCCCCTTGAACCTGGACCTGAACTTAAACTAAGTTAACCTCTTGCTTTCCTACTACATTTAATATATTGTATAATGGAGCTTAGTATTGAGAAAACGAACTCAATCAGGGCTACCGATATACCCCCGTATGTTCAGAAGGCAAACCGCAAGACGAAAAGTCCCCACGCTTACCTGGTATAGTATCTACAGCCTCCCTGCTCCGACATCAAACTACTTCCGGGTTAGATTACACGGAAGGATGTCACTCCGCGCGATTTCAATGTATCCCGCTCCGTTCACGTGATATACCCCTGAATTGTTCTTCTAATTACGTGGTGTGAACACTGAAGAAAGACTAACCTTTCTTAAAACATCATACTTTTGTAAAATATTATTAGCAGAATTATTAGTCCAAAGTCTATATTATAATTGCGTTCCTTGAAATTGTTACAGAAATTAATTTTAACTAAATTATAAACAAACTATCGGGGGGCTAAGAAGTCTATCATTATCGCACAAGATATTATATTTTTATTATATATTTAAGAATACCACACTATGAATTGCCATATTCCTATCTTTGTGTTTACAACCATACGTTCTGGAATTGAAACGTCAGAAACACACTTCTTCATGTTTTACTAGTAAAATTAATATGACGGCCGTATTTGACAAACAGCCTGGCCTAGAAATAGAGACCATCATATAGTCTATTCATCATCTTCAAAGCATCTATTCCATATTCTGTTAATGTCTAGACAGGAGAATACAATGAGAGGTGATACTGATCAAATAAATACAGAGAGAATGTGGATTTTATTAGTCATAACTAAATAATACCAGGGCTATATTTTAAACAATTTTCTCCTAATCTTCTTTGCTGTTGAGGCCCTGTCTAAAGGTTTTAAATTTTGACATAAAATATTGTTCTTGTCTCCTACGTTTTTTCTCCATATCTCCTCCTCTCATACTTATTTGAATCACTTCTACAACACACCAGCGTAGGTGTTCAACCTTGTGCCCTTTCTCTTTCCAATGCTCAACCAACGGGGCGTTCTTCTTGTTGGTTCAAATTTCAGGTTTTGTTCGTTTAATCAGATTAAACTAACATAAATCAGCAATTCGTACCAACAAGAAGTTGTATACAACACACCAGCGTAGGTGTTCAACCATGTGCCATTTCTCTTTCCAATGCTCAACCATAGGGGCGTTCTTCTTGGTGGTACGAATTGCTGAACAAAGGGTGGTGGTATGTACTAGCGCTATTTTGCCAGTTGGTGTTTACAAGTCGCTATTAGGAATATGCGTGCTAAGGGCGTCCCTTCCTAATAGCAAGTACAAATGGTATGTACCATTGTTTTGCAACCGTATTTCCAGTCGCAAAACACTCGCAGTTTACTGCCTACTTCAAGTAGGTGGTAAGCCACTTGCAAACGGGAAGGGGGTCCCCTTGGGACCTCTTCCTCTTTGTGAATGGGTGCGAACATCTTTTTTAACAGCAGGCAGTAACACCAGGGAACACTGCCTGACCTTAAAAAATAAAAACATATTTTCATTTTTTGGTTTTTTAAAACGCATCTCGTTTTCCTTTAAGGAGAACGGTCTGCATATGAAGAAAAAAAGTTGCTTCATTGAAAAATCAAACACAGACTTGGGGGTCTGCTGTTCCCAGCCTATCACTATCCCTGTGTTTGCAGGCCATTCCTAATGGGTCGCAAATTACGACCTGCCTTATGAATAATAATGAGGCAGACCCATTTGAGAATCGCAAACAGTGTCTCAGACACTGTTGTACATTCCATTTTGTGAGTTGCAAAATAAATGGTCGTATATCTGGCCCTTAGTTCAGGATGGGTTGCCAAAAAATAAAATAGTAATCAATAAACTTTATTACCTTTTTATTTTTTAGCTCTTGAGCTTGTGGGTAGACCCTCCTCCGCTCAAAGCCTCTGCTTGATACCCCAAAAGCTACGACAGCAGAATTGCCTCTGAATTATTGAGTGCAAGGATTTGGAAACCTTTGAGAAAGTAATCCTGAAACAGTAAGATGGGTACGGAAATAACGTTTAACATCTTTAGGCATCTGAACAACACACAACCACATGAAGCTGTACCATCCTCTGGCCACAGGTTTCCTATACATCAATTAATGTATATCATTTTGAAAAATAAATTCTATGGTATTGAATTTTTATGGCTGTTCATGAAATATTGAATATTTCTGCCCATGCATGACATATCTAAACAGTAGCTTGATGGAGAAAAACACATATTGCTTATATTTAAACATAAAGCTCACCTGCCTTCATTAAGCAAACAGTTCAACACATTAGATGAAAACCACCTAGTGAAGCATAACATTTGAGGCAGAAATTGTTACACAAAACAAAAGAGCACTGCCACTGTAGACAGCATACATCAGTGTAGCCCACAATACACTGCAAAGGCAGTTAACACCTCCGTTATTATCAGGTCGAGCCTAGCGGCAGTGCGCATGCATTGCTCGCTCTGTGAGGCATGCTGTATTGAGTATGAAATAAAAGCTCTACCTGTTTCGCCGCCCATCTTTTCAAATGGCTCCTGTTACTGTCCTTCCTAAATCGTTGCTTTTCATTGGTAAATAAGCGTACTAGTCCCTCCTTGGTACCGCCTTGTGGGCATTTGCAACCTCATACAAGGACTGGACCTTTTACTTGTGGTGTTATACGGTGTGCTTTATATGGTCAGTGAGCACTATTTTCATTAATGATCTTTCCCTATTACACACACAACATTGCAGCAGGCCACGGCGCCACGCTCAATAGTTTAGCAGGCGGCCACTTTTTTTCTTGTCAAGAAGTATTACTTTGCACTTTTTTTTTAACCCCTTCGCTGCGGCGGCAATTCCGCCGCAGCGCTAGGGGGGAGTGGGCGGCGTGCGGCACTCACATGCTCATGACAGAACCGCTCCGTTACGAGCCTCGGGTGGGCTGTGCTTGTGACGGAGCGGTTCCGTCACAGCCCCGCCCGCTCAATAGCACGCGCCGCGCAGGCGCGCCGAGCGGGCCGTGACGGAACCGCTCCGTCACCAGCACAGCCCATCCGAGGCTCGTGACGGAGCGGTTCCGTCACGAGCATGGGAGGGGTTAAACAGTTCCCAACACCGCATATAATTATGGCTGACCGAGAACTAAGCAAACAATGGCGGGCACATGGCTCGCCCAACTCGGTCAACATCTCCGCTTTTATTTTCACAACACGGGTGCTGCGCTTTAAGTTGCACCACGGTGCCCGCTTTTTCCCCATTTCACTCCACGTTGTTGTCCCGCACCCGGGATAAAATTTAAGTATTAACACGGGCGCCCGTGCTAGCCTTTAAGGTAAAGAGATTTTTTTTTTTTATTCTTTGGAGATTAGAAGTTCTCTCCTTTGTATAGTGCCAACATGTCCCCTTTCACTCACCTTACAGTGCATCGCGTTCCTGGAGCGCAAAAAAGGTAGACGCTGTATATTCCCTGGGAGCTCAATTCGCCTGACTAGACCTCCCAAACAACCATTTATAATAATGCAATCGGTCTCGCATTTACGCAAGTTTAAGCTATAGCCATTGTAAATGATAATGCATTTTTTATGTTTTAAAAACCAAAACATAAATACAAGGCATTGTCATTTACAATGCCAATAACAAGAGACCTAGTGCATTGCAAATGCTTGTTTAATTTTGCGAATCAATCATCTATCAACACTGTTCTGTGTCTCCAGACTTTCTCAGAAGTTTTTGGGGGGAAAGAATGTTTCCTTAGCGTTACATGCCTTATCCTGGTAGCAGGCTTCTTGCTTTTCGATTTTTTCCCACTCAAAATAATAGCACTTTGCAATTTTTTGTTTTATGCACGTTTGCTTTCCTGTTATCTTGTAGGCATTTTGAATAAGGTCCTCTTGATAGCCCTACACAGTAAGGACAGTCACACTCTTTGCATAAGTGTCTTCTGAAAAGCCACACTATTAGAAGGATGTTTTATTTGCTACGATATATAACAACCTCTCTACATCTCCAATCATACTCCTCAAATGTTCATGCATAACCTTACTGGCTCAAAAACAAGGAATGGGCATATCTAGCTCTTCATCCCTCAACTCAGCACACATCCTACAAAACAATCAAAAAACAAAGGAAGAGATTGTTTCCTCCTTACTCCACTCTCCAGTAATCACCATAAAAAAGCTTCCTTCATCTTCTCCACAGACCGTAACTGAACCATCTACAAACTCCAGTAACAACCCAAATCCCAAGGAAACCTTTCACTCCACTCACCCTTCCCTCTACAAATGCTCCTTAACTCTGCCTGGTATACCCCATTGCAACTTAAGTAGTCTCAGCCCCACCAGAATTTACTGGATGAACAAAAAGTAGTTAGGGGCAATGAAATCTGCTCGGAACCCCAAAAGTGCTACAAAATTTACTAAAAAACCCAAATCTTAGAATAACTTAAATGTTTGTTTATCAATGCACGCTAAACATCTAACAGCCTGATTCCGATGTCGTTCAGAAGGCCTCTGGATTGGATTTGGCTTTTTCCGGATCTGATTCGTAGCCCTTGTGAGAAAGTGCCATCTTTCTTGCATGGTATGCCCCCACTTTTTTCTGAACTGCTCATGTGCTTTGACTGAGTGTGCCCTGGGCTCCTGCCAACCAGGTGCCCAGGGCCTGTGTTCATTCCCTAAAACTGTGTTGAAACTGAAACCCAATTGGCATCTCTGGCCACCTGTCAGCCCCTAGTAAATTGTACCCTAGATACCCAGGGCATGGTGACCAGAGAAGACCCCTAAGGGCTGCAACACTTATTGTGCCACCCTTAGGGGGCCTGTACCCTGACACCCACACACTGACTTTTCAGGCTGTGTGTCTAAGTACAGAACTAAATAAAGAGTCGACATGGCACACATCCCTGTGTGCCAAGCTCACTGCCCTGGCATCCATCAGTCACCCCTCTAGCTGGGTGCCCTATGCCAGTGGTGTGGGCACAGGTGCATGAGCCCTGTGCCCCTACAGCACCCAGGGCCATTCCTGGGCACTGTAAGTGCCGTTCTGCCATTAAAAGTATATGGTGCTAAGAGGTTGTCATTACGAACTCCACAGCACCATGATGGCTTCACTGAAGACTGTGAAGTTTGATATCAAACTTCTCAGCACATTAAACCTACACTGATGTCAGTGTGGGATTTAATGTAAAATGCACGACAGAGGGCATCCTAGAGATGCCCTCTGAAACCTAACCAACTCCCAGTCTCCTGACTGCATGGCTACCGCGGCTGCCACCATCAGACATGTTTCAGGACCCCTGGGTCGAGAGCCTGCCGCTCTCGGGTGCCTGAAACAATGCATATCCTGGGACGAGGTGCCAAGCCTCCTCCCCCCAGGATGGGCAGGGGAAGCTTCAAAGGTATACCGCCTTTGTGAGCTTCTCCAGGCCACTTGCTGTACTCGACAACTGTCCCCCACTCTGGAGGGAAGAACGGCGGGAAACCCTAAGTGAGGAAAGGGGGTGTGCCAGCCTATGCCAACTACACCCCTCTGGTGGGAGAGGCGAGGTGACGCAGGGCTCCGGCCATCTTGAGGATGGGGAGCCTTGCCCAATCAGAGCTAGGCTCCTGCCCCCCTCCCACAGGAGAGGAGCAGGCTAGAGGGTGTACTCACACCAGGACAGGAACCCATTGGTGCCCCTGCCCTTGCCCTACCTGTAACGCCCCTAACTATAGTATTTAGGGGCACCCTGAACCTTCTTTCCTCAGATCCCGATTGCAACAAGAAGAACAAGAAACAAGAAGACCTGCCGTGCAACTGCTAACAAGTGGACAACACCAACTGACTTGGCCCCAGAACCCTAGAGGCCTGTTGATCCTTGAACCTGCTCCTGCGAAACTCCGGCGTCTCCTGCGGACAGCAACCTCGAAAACCCCAGAGGACCTGCCTGCCTTGAACCTCTAAAAAGACTGTGACTCCCACGAGCAGTGGTTCTGCTCAAACAGCAATACCCCTGGTGCCAGCCAGGAACCGCGAATCTAGCACACTCTGCACCCGCCAAGCCCGGCCTGTGCCTGAGTGATCAAAGACCACGAGCACATCCCTTCGGCGACTGTAACCCGGAGTGCAGTGCCGAAATGCCCTCCTCGATGACCCAGACGACGCCTGCAGCCTCAGAACCAGGGACCCCTCCAACCGCAACCAGCTGAGGGTAAGATTTCCCGACGCAAAAAAAAACCCTGCACCCAGCGCCCCACGGCCCCCTGTGCCTTCCTATGGGGTACCTACCTCTTCTCCAAGATCCCAACGGCCTCTCGAAGTGGTGTTCGCACCTGAAGAATCTCCGTCCTCGAGCCTGCAGCCTTTGTTCACTTTTTAACTTTCCTATTGGATAACATTGAGCGCCCGACGGCTCGAAAGCACCCAGCCGCCCGAGTGCCGCTGGAAGTGCAACTACTACTCTACTTTACTTCCCCACTTGCCCTGAGTAAGTGAACAGGAGCTCAGCTCCCACAGCCGCGTGGCCTGCTTGCTTGCAGCCACCAACCAAAGACCCCCTACCCTCCATAGGATTGCATTGGGCCTACTCTCTCTGCACCCGGCTGCCCCTGTGCCGCTGAGGGTGCAACAACTGTACCTTTCCGACCCTGGGAGACCCCTGAGTCTATGCTCAGAACCTTAACTCTACCAATCGAGTACTTACCTAAAAGCTGATAACTTCACTTTCCTTCCATAGGTTAACATTGACTGGTTTCACTTGGAAAGTGTGGAGTTTTGAAACTTTAAAATATTTATCTAAAATCAGCCGAATAACAAATTCTGATTTACTCACCTGTGATCAGGAGAGAAGCCAGTGCTGCACCTTTTAGCCCAGCACTGAACCGTAAAAGTAATCATAAGTGTACTTACCAGTAACTTGAATTTCCTCCCTTATGATAACATTGCTTGGTTTTCACTGAAAAGTTTCTAAGTGTCAACTTTGAAAATACAATTATATTGTTTAAAAATCACAACTGTAACCAAAACGCTTTTACTTAATTGTTTACAGCTTAGGTCCCGGGACTGGATCCAGGATCCAGTCCTGTGGTTAGAAAAGTAATCCTTAAAGTCATCAACTGCATTTATGTAGAAAAACCCATTGAGCTCATTGTTAAATTTTGTTTGAAATTGTGTTGCCTATTGCAACCACTGTAGCTATTGTACTTACAAAGTCTATTGCCTATGTTGATACCTTGTTGGTTCTAAAATAAAACAACTATATCTTTTGATATAAAAAAATTGGCCTAGAGTTCAGTTCTTGAGTGTGTGAGACCATTTGCTGACTGAGTGTGTACAACAAATGCTTTACACTGTCATCTGATACTGCCTTACTGCTCGACTAAGCTACCACTTTAGAGAGTAAGGTTATTTCTGTAGTAGGGGATCTCTGTGTATAGTCATAATCTAGTGAATAGTCCCGCTCATGTGCGTGGACCCCGGCAATCCAAAATAATCTCTTAAATTGTCAGAAAATTGCAGAACTGCAAAGACACTTAAGAGAGAATTTAAAGACAAATAATGCAGCCTATATCCACAGGCTACACTGCCCAGTACTTCAACTAGAAATTCCACCAAAAAACACACACAAATAGCACAGCCTGCCCAGTTTCCTCCATAGAGAAACTTGCCTCTACCAGAAAAAGCCTCTGGAATGATAGAGAGGAAGGCATGGACAGACAAGCCCCATAGGCTGCCATTATGTGGCTTAAATAGGATACTGTGCCTTTAAGAGAACTTTCCAAATCTTCTCCCAGTATCCCAGAATGCACAGCAGGTCCCTCTTACTTTCAGTTCTTTTTTCCGGCTCCTGCTAACAGGACCCTGGTGCATTGAGCTCTCCCTTTTTCAAGGGTTTATTGGAATTTTGTGCACTTTTGGCTTTAAAAGTGTTTTCAGTTTGTGTACTTGGTGTTTCCCTTCACTCCTGGGTATTTGTTCAGGCTTTTTAGGGCTCTAAAATGCCTGCTCTCTTCGACAAGTGCCCAGCATGTGGAAGGAAGAAGGCCAAGACTGATCCACACAACGTCTGCATACTCTGTCTCCCTGAAGCACATGTCCCTGAAGAATGTGACATCTGTCAGACCTTTTCATCAAGGACCCTGAGGGACAGGTTGAAGATTAGGCTTCAAGGCCTAGAGGAGAGACGACTGCAGGCTGCAGGTGGGTCTGGGCAGGCTGGGAAGGTTCCCTCTGCCGAGGCCTCTGGGGGGCTCCCCAGAGGCAGGAAGCCCAGCAAACAGTCCCGGTCTCCGTCGACGTCGATTGCATCGACGACGACGTCGAGGGGGATGACGACGGTGTGTTCCCCATCTCCCCGGGGCTCCGGGTCGAGACAGCGAGGAGGTGCGACGTCGAAAGGCCTGGGTAGGCCGCCGTCGAGATCACCGTCTACGGCGTCTTCGCCGACGTCAGCATCGAGCCATCGACGTCGACGAAGGACCGACAGGCATCGGCGCTCGCCGTCAAAGCGACACCGCCGGTCGCCGTCGAGTGGACGGTCGGCGTCGAGTGGATCCTCGACATCGAGGACCTCAGACAAGCGGTTGGCGCCGAGAAGGAGTCGACGCTCATCGTCGAGGACTGCACGTTCGACGTCGCGGAAGTGGCGTTCGGCATCGAGGAAGAAGCGCTCGACGTCGCGGAGGCGGCGTTCGACGCCGGAGTTGCGGAGGCGACGTTCAACACCGGAAAAGCAACGCTCGACGTCGAAGAGAAAGAGATCGGCATCTCTGAGACGTTCCAACTCTCCTAAGCGGCGCAGAAGGATTTCTGGGGCCAGAAGCCATGCTGGGTCTGGTGGAGGACGCCGGGGACGGCTATCACCTACTGGAGGGGCTGATTCGCAGTCACCTCCCCCGAAGAAGTCACCGGACTCGGTGTACTCGGTGGTTTATACACCACCTCGGCCTAAGACACCCCCGCCTCCTTTACCTAGAGAGGATCCTCCCATCAATCCTCCTCTTCCGCCACTTCCTCCCGCGGGGCAACCACTACCACCGCTTCCGCCACGTGGGCCTGCTCCTTGGTCGGAGATACCTCCTGTTTCTCCACCAAGGTCGGTGTCACTGCCTCCGCTCCCTGTACCGCCTAAGGGGACTCCAAAACCACTACCCCAGATAAGGCCAAGGAAGACGCCTCCACAGAGGCCTGCGGAGCGTCCACGATCTGGGAGATCACGCTCTCGCTCCAGGAGGAGAGAACGATCGCGCAACAGGTCGTCCACGCGGTCGAGACGACGCCACAGGAGGCGCAGGTCTCGTTCCCAGACGAGGTACTCGGGGCCCAGGGACTATTCTCCGACTTTGTCGGAGTCACCGGAGACAAGGGTGTCACCGGTTGACGATCTGGTGTCCTTTCATGATGTCCTTTTAAGAGGTGCAGCAAAATTGGGCATCTCGTTGACGGTGCCCACGCCCAAGACATCGGTGATCTTCAAGACGCTTCACCAGAAACATCTGTCTCGGCCATTACTACCACTGGTACCGGGCCTGGTGGAGCCGGCCATGGACCTTTTCCTTACCCCGGCGGTGACTAAGACGGCCCCCTCGAGATTGCAGAAAAAATACCGGGCTCCCGACCAATGTTCCCTCTAATTTTTTTCCTCTGTGTGCGGCAGTGGAGGGTCTCTGTGCGCTGCAACCATGGCTATGTGCGACAGGAACCAAACCGCGCGTGTCTGCGGCGCCAAATGGCACTCCAAAATTTTACTTTAAAAAGTGAAAAGATAGTGCATTTTCACACATACAGCGCCACAATAAGGGTCTTAAGGGCAGTTTGCAAATTGGATAAGCACACCATGACATGAATTGGTTACACTGGTAAGTACACTTCAAGTTTAGAAAAGCACAAGACTTCAATGGTGGTACCATCATAAGATTTTAATAAATATTCTTAACTGGAGCACAGTTCATTGGGTGGGGAAATGTTGCAAGCCTATACAATATCTTATATACACAGTAAGGGAGAGGGCTGTTCAGACAAGTCAAGTGGCATCACTAGATGGGTGACAGGGTTGCTTCTCACGGCGATCCTTGCCATTTTTCCAGTGCTGATAAACTCGGTCTAGGTCAACTTTCCCATTCAGGAGGTAGGCCTTTGTCCTCATCAGCATGTCCAAATGCTTCTGCTCTAGTCTATTCCTCAATTTGCTCTTGATAGTATTCATGAGGCTGAATCCTCGTTCACAGTCTGCACTAGATGCTTGAAATGTTGCACAGACATCAACAAGCTGAGACACCACACTATACTGAGCAGCATTGCGTAGAGTGAAAGTCACCATGTCTTGAAAGGTGGTAAATAACCCACCCTTAACATGTTCTGCCACCACATATTTATAGTCTCTGTACTGTCGAACAACATCTTCTGGTGTTTCACAATCACCCAGGGCCAAGACATTTTTATACTTTTCAACAAGTCTTTCAATATTCTCAGTCCCAAAATCAAAATGCGATTGTGTGGCTATTGCCTGGATCTCAAAACTTGCCCATTCTTTTAGCTCACCTTCAGGGAACCTTTTTTGCATGTGCTCACAAAGAAGGGAAACAAAAGACAAAATAGGCCCACTGTCAAACTCTTGCCTTTCCTTGTACAACACCATCAGCTCTCTTACATTGCTGCTCCAAAATACAGTGTCCCCCAAATACTGTTGCTTAATTTGGCCAATCTTTGCTCTTGCATACTGTACGGCTTCAACAGTAGTTAAAGAACTTTTTTGGAATAGTTTGCACAAAGATGCAAATTCACCCAGAATGTCATTAAGTACTGCAAGGGAAATATGGTAGTTGGAGTCCGATAGTTTTTTATAACAATATTTAGCAATTGGATCATTCTCCTCAACTTTCTCATGCTCAAAGTACTTAAGAACAGTCTCGTAATTACGAATTAGTGCACCAACAGCAAAATGCCTTGAAAGCCACCGGACTTCATTCAGTGGTCGAAAAGAGACAACTTCACATTCAGTGACCGATGCAATTTCATCCAGCTTGGACTTCCTTGCAGGAGATCTGGAGAACACAGTATAGACAGTCCTCAATAATGTCTCCATCTCTTTAATCATTGGAACCCTCTTCCAGGCATCATCAATTCCCAAATCTTCTCGATGTGCGACACAATGCTGCTCAACTAGATGAGGAATGGATTGTTTAAGGCGAGTAGCAACACCATTATTCTTCCCCAGCATCACAGATGCACCATCAGATGTGAACATGACCATTTTCATGAGGTCCAGTTGATTGGCAGTGTAGAATTCTTTCACGGCAGTAGTGATAGCCTCAGCATTACAGCTAGTCAGCTTCACTATGCCCCCAAACTGCGTTTTGTGCTCAGTTGATGTTACAGGTCGGAACTTGAAGTACAGGATGAGCATTTTTGTAACAGAAATATCTGTGCTCTCATCAATTATCAAGGTGTGATACAAAGCTTGCCGAAGTTCTGTCATAGCTTCACAGTGTATTACGCTATTGATGGCCTCAAGGAACTCAAAAGCATAGTTCTTGCTCCTCCAGCTGTCTGGTATCTTCACATACAAAGCTAAGTGGTCATGGATGTCTTGTACAGATAACATTGAAGTGTTCATCTTGATTGCCAGCAACACGTTGTTGATGAGAATCTTTATCTCCTCAGGCATAGATCTTTGGCGTTCAACTACTTCCATTCTATTTGCTTTGTCAGTGGCAGTTTCTGTCAGCATTGCCCGTACTCCAAAACCAAACCTGGCAGCAGCACTTCTGCTTCTCAAGATCACCAAGGCAGACTCATGTACTTTGCTAAGTAGATGCCGTTTCATGTAGTCCAGTTTCCAGCCATCACTCCATTTCTTCCCTGTGGAAAAGTCCCCAACAATCTTGGCTTCGGCACATGCTCTGCAAATCAAGCCCACATCTGGACTGTATTGAAATAGTTCCCCGAGTTGCATGCGGACCTTGCTTCGTGACTTCTGTGTCTCAGCCTCCACAATTTCCTTCATCCACTCTTCCTTGAATACAAGGCAACATTTCTTCCTTTGTGGTGAAGCACTGCACTCTCCCGAAGTTACAGCTTTGCGCTTGAACATTTCCGTACCCGCCGGTTTGAGCCTGCTGTCCCACAAAGCCTGCAAAATAAGGAAACATGGCTTACGTTGACGCCTAGCTCATGAATGCAAACTGTTATACTACAATGTTCAAGATGCACCACAGTTTAACTCAACCCAACAATTACCTCTTCTGCTTGCACTCACGTGCGCCTCTTTAAATGTTTGGGGTTCTGGCTGTGAAACCTGCAACAGAAGAAAACATGGGTAAGTATATATGGTACTACAATGCTGAAGATGCACCACAGTTAACTCAACCCAACAATTACCTCTTCTGCTTGCACTCACGTGCGCCTCTTTAAATGTTCGGGGTTCTGGCTGTGAAACCTGCAACAGAAGAAAACATGGGTAAGTATATATGGTACTACAATGCTGAAGATGCACCACAGTTTAACTCAACCCAACAATTACCTCTTCTGCTTGCACTCACGTGCGCCTCTTTAAATGTTCGGGGTTCTGGCTGTGAAACCTGCAACAGAAGAAAACATGGGTAAGTATATATGGTACTACAATGCTGAAGATGCACCACAGTTTAACTCAACCCAACAATTACCTCTTCTGCTTGCACTCACGTGCGCCTCTTTAAATGTTCGGGGTTCTGGCTGTGAAACCTGCAACAGAAGAAAACATGGGTAAGTATATATGGTACTACAATGCTGAAGATGCACCACAGTTTAACTCAACCCAACAATTACCTCTTCTGCTTGCACTCACGTGCGCCTCTTTAAATGTTCGGGGTTCTGGCTGTGAAACCTGCAACAGAAGAAAACATGGGTAAGTATATATGGTACTACAATGCTGAAGATGCACCACAGTTTAACTCAACCCAACAATTACCTCTTCTGCTTGCACTCACGTGCGCCTCTTTAAATGTTCGGGGTTCTGGCTGTGAAACCTGCAACAGAAGAAAACATGGGTAAGTATATATGGTACTACAATGCTGAAGATGCACCACATTTTAACTCAACCCAACAATTACCTCTTCTGTCTGCACTCACGTCTGCCTGTGCAATTGTCTTTGTAGTACGGTCTCACGAACCTGCAAAAGAAAAAAGGGTGCAGATTGTGAATCTATTTACCCAGCAACCCCCAACCCAACGAGGAACGTAAACAGAATTACCTTGTCTTTGTGGTACTCGCACCTGACCACTGTAATCCAAATACCGTACAGACTGGAAACCTACAAGTGAAGACAAGTAAGTCAGCAAACTGTGCATGGGACCAGTCAAGAGGCCCAAGATGAAAAATGACCAAATAATTACCTGGGATTCCAGCCTAGGACAAACAGGGGTATGCCCATGTGTTCCATTATTAGCATCCATTATCTTAAACTGGTCTATAAATCTGAATTCCCAGGGGAAAGCGGCATCACAGAAGGTGTAACACAAAATACAAACTGCAAATGGTTGAGGTGGGTGAACAAGGTAACCCACAGGATGGCTGAGAAGCACACAATCCATCAAAAGATCCCACCTGAAGCTGCTGCAGTGGCGCGCAAAAAATATGATTGCCTACGTTCAAGCAATTTTCAGGCAACCATAAATATGTCAAGCTAACTGAAGAATGATGGACCTGCTGCAGAGAGATCTAAGTTTTGCCTACTGGAAGTTAACTCATTAAGTAGCTGAGGAGGTTAAAATGCCTGATGAAAAGCTGGTGAACCATGCAGATCAAAAATCACATTCAATGTAACTAGGTCCGTGCATTACTGCTTCTGTCAGAAAGCTCATTTTGCTACTTGCAGTTTATAACTTTAAACCCTAACCCTTTTTGAACAGTAAATAAAACATTTATAAAAACGCAGCCTTAAATTTAAAAACCTGCATCAAGAGGAATAACCTTAAATCTTGTTTTACTTGCAGAGATTTTTACATATTCCCCACATCTTCATTGCTTTTGTTCACAAGAAAATTTCACCCTTAGCCATCGAATGCTAATCATACGTACATTCTGTTCTTAGCTGCCCCTATATTTCTGTATTCTGCCTCCTTGCCACTAGTTTTTTGTGCCCGCCTGACCTCTGTGCCACTCGTTTTTGGTGCCCGCCTGACCTCTGCGCCACTCGTTTTTGGTGCCCTTATGCACTCTGCCCCACTCGTTTTTGGTGCCCTTCTGGCCTCTGCCCCACTCGTTTTTGGTGCCCTTCTGTCCTGTTTCTCACTCGTTTTTTGTGTCTGCTGTGGGCTTTTGTTTAAATATTGCTGACAATCAGAGCCCCCTCACGGGCTCCGATTAACAGCAATACTTAAACAGAATGCCAGTCTGCCCCGCCCTTTCCTAACAAAAGCGCAGACACTTTCCAAACACAGCGTGTACTTTAGCACACGCTGTGTTTGGAAACTGCCTACGCTTTTGTTAGGAAAGCGCGGGGCAGACTGTGGCATTCTGTTTAAGTATTGCTGTTAATCGGAGCCCGTGAGGGGGCTCTGATAGTCAGCAATATTTTAACAAAAGGCCAGTCTACCCCGCTCCCACACTGCCACAAGCGCCATAATCCCCAGAATAACCACCAGTCCCCCCGCCCCCCAGCCAAAAAAAAAAAAAAATCACCACTGTCCCCATATCTAAAACAAAACTGAAGCTGCAAGTCTATGACCCAGAATGAGTTCAGATTTAGGAGGAATTGACAAGTTTACAGAAATAGGCTTGGAAACCTATGATAGTTACAAGTTTCTAGGACGTTTTTGTGAATTCCATTTTTACATTAGCAAATATGTAAGTGCCTATTTGTTCATGAGAGAGAGAGCAAGAAAGAGCAAGAAAGAGAGAGAGAAAGAAAGAGAGAGAGAAAGAAAGAGAGAGAAAGAAAGAGAGAGAAAGAAAGAGAGAGAGAGAGAGAGAGAGAGAGAGAGAGAAAGAGAGAGAGAGAGAGAGAGAGAGAGAAAGAAAGAGAGAAAGAGAGAGAGAAAGAGAGAGAGAAAGAAAGAGAGAAAGAAAGAGAGAAAGAGAGAGAGAAAGAGAGAGAGAAAGAAAGAGAGAAAGAAAGAGAAAGAGGGAGAAAGAAAGAGGGAGAAAGAAAGAGGGAGAAAGAAAGAGGGAGAAAGAGAGAAAGAGAAAGAGAGAAAGAAAGAGAGAGAAAGAGAGAAAGAAAGAAAGAGAAAGAGAGAAAGAAAGCGAAAGAAAGACAGAGAGAGAGAGAAAGAGATTTTCTCCAAAGGGAGAGTTCCATTTTCCCTCGGGGAGGCATGAGGGGGAAGAATGTGCTTTTCAGGCACACATTTCTAAGCATGGCCAGAGTGGAAAGGTGTTGGCAAGGAGGTGATCAATTAAACATGGTTGGCTGGGCACAAACTGACAGGGCATTTCAGCTCAAGAACTACCACTTCCCGCCTACTTCCAGCCCTGTGAGGAAATTTGATTCAAAGGATTTACTTGAATGAGGGTTTTTATTTGAGTACAAACCCCCCTTTTGCACAAGTAAAAAGGCAGATGTACACTAAATGTTAGGAGGCATGGCTCTGTATTCAAAGACAATACAGCACAGTGGAAAATGATGCATAAAGATGCAGTACAAATAGGAATACATTTATAGGGAGCGTGACTTCTGAAACACGTCATGGAACCTTAAGCCGAGAGCACTACATTCCTTATACGTGTTGGTGCCACCCTGCTAACAAAAAGTCTACTGAAAGTCACTTCAAAATTAACCGGCACATGGCTTGAACAGGTAAATCAATCATACTGACTTAAGAATCTTGAGCTCGAGTGTGCTCTTTTAATCCTATAGGACGTTTGCAGGGCACAGTTTAGAACTGTGACCCCAGCGAATATCTCCCAGTGCAGAGCGGTTCATTATTTCATGATCTAAGGGGCGCGATGATGACTTGCACTCATGGAGCGCTGTATCAATCAGACCCAAGTAGGGACGTATATCAAAAAAGTATTACAATTTTTGGCATTTAATAGTAAATTATAGATACCGTTATACGAGCCCAGGGCTCAAAGTAAACTCTGACATGTCCGTCCCAGGCACTGGTTCTCGCACCCATGCCTCTGTTTGAATTTAACAAATTGCACAACACGTACTTGACACCACAAAGGCTAGAGGCGATAATGAAGAAGCAGACCGTATACACTCGTTCTGGGGTTGCCTCCTTGTCACACAGTACTGTATTGAAGTGAACAATTAACTTCACTGATAGGAAGATTTATGCAAATCTTACACATGCCTGTTCGGGCTAATGCCCAGGCTCAGATAAAGGAAACAAGAGACGATTAATTTAATTGGCGTTGGTCCTTTCCAAAAGGAAGATACATATGGTATGGGAATAACGGAGCACCCACAACAACTAAAAACCTTGTGAGGGTAGCTACTAAAATAAACAGAAGACGAAATGGCATCCATGACTGTAGACAGGTAATTGCTGAGGGTAATTCCACTTGAAATAGCATATTAATGCTCCGATTGTGTAGTATTGACATGTCCGTCCCAAGTTGCGCCGATTTTATTATTTCATAATGCGCGGCTGCGGGGGAGACTGTGTGGAAATGCAGTTAAGTGTCCATGTTAATCGCAGCCCTTTCACGAGCTGCGATTAACATGGATATTTAAACAAAGCACTCAATGTCCCCCGCAGCCTCGCGTTACTAACAAAACAATCCAGCAGGTTTACAAACACATGCCGTGTTTGTAAACCTGCTGGATTGTTTTGTTAGTAACGCGAGGCTGCGGGGGACATTGAGTGCTTTGTTTAAATATCCATGTTAATCGCAGCTCGTGAAAGGGCTGCGATTAACATGGACACTTAACTGCATTTCCACACAGTCTCCCCCGCAGCCGCGCATTATGAAATAACAGCGAGGAAATAGTGTGTGCCGTCTGAGGGGGTACAAAAGCGCCAGAAACAAAACAAGTCAAGGGGGCACATAGCACTTACCTCCGCTCCCCGACACCCGAGTGATACCTTTCACCGCCGCCTCAGCAATCACGAAATGCTCGTTTTTCGCGCCGCGCGCTTTTTAAAAGCGGCGGCGCGAATACTCTCGCGGGATGTGCGCGCTCCACAAATGGGAATGCGCGCTCAGGGAATGGCAAGTGCGCGCGCGCGCGGGCGCGCGCCTTGCTGGGAACAGTGCTCCGGACTCGGATCCGGCTTTTCTAAGGGTGGAATCCCCTCCAGACTCTGTGATAGTGACGGCGGCTCGTAAACAGCATGCCACCACTAAGTCATCCACAGTTCCGCCAGATAAGGAATTTAGGTGGCTGGATTCGTCTGGGAGAAAGGTTTGTGGGACGTCGGCGACTTCCATGAAAGCTGCGAGTGCCACGGCCTTGTTGGGGCGGTATGACCGAGCCCTCTGGGAATCCCTCCAGCAGTTTGTAGAACATCTGCCGCATGATAAGAGAGAAGATTAACAAGAGGTTTTGAATGAGGGGATGTTGGTGGCGAATCAGGTCATCAGTGCTGCAGCCGACTCTTCCCTGCTGGCGGCGCATGGTTTCTGCCATGGGATTAACCAGCCAAGACACGCCTGGCTCCGCCTCACGTCACTAAAACCTGACGCACAACAAAGGGTTGCCAATCTACCATTCTCTGGCGAAACCCTATTTGGGAAACATGCGGATGACGAAATGGCCTGCTCACGGCTGTGGGTCTGGAAAAACCCAAGGATAACAAGAATTCGTACCGCCCGTTCCAGAGACGGTTCGGTGGACAGGGCAGAGGGCGTGGCCAGTCTTCGGGACAGCAGCAGCAGCAACAACAGCAACAGTTCCGAAGACCGTTCCAGAAGCGTCAGAGAGGCAGAGGCGGCCAACAGTCAGCAACAGCGACTAAGGGCCCGGCCGGGTCTAGGCCCTGAGCGCTTACTTCCCTTACATCGGTTACCCACTCCGGTGGGGGGAAGCGTTCAATTTTTTCTGGCAGAGTGGAGAAAAATTACTCAGGACAAGTGGGTGCTGAATATTGTTTGCAATGGATACAGTCTTCGGTTCACCAGCCCGCCTCCATCAATCCCTCCGGTCAGCTCGCAGTTTCAGCTGCGCGAGCTCCAGGCGGAGGCCGATATCCTGTTAAGGAAAAGGGCGATAGAAGACGTACCTCTGTCTCAAAGAGAAAGAGGTCTGTACTCCCGGTTCTTCCTGGTTCGCAAAAAGGACAAGAACGAGTTAAGGCCCATTCTGGATTTGCGGCAAGCAAACAAGTGGATTCGCAGAGAAAAGTTTCGCATGCTGTCGTTGCATCAAATTTATCCTCAGCTGCAACGGGGAGACTGGCTGTGTGCCATAGACCTACAGGATGCACACTTCCATGTGCCCATTGCACACAAACACAGGAAGTTCCTGCGATTCCAAGTCGGCGCCAATCATTATCAGTACATAGTACTGCCATTCGGGCTGAAGTCTGCGCCCCGGACATTCTCGAACTGCATGGCAGTGGTAGCCGCACACCTAAGGAAGAACAAGGTGTTTGTCTACCCTTACCTGGACGATTGGTTGATCAAGGCCTCCTCCTTCTCGGAAGCTCAAGCGCACTTCCAGAAGACGTGCGTTCTCTTGAACAAGCTGGGGTTGCACATCAACATGTCCAAGTCTGTCCCGACTCCGGTCCAGTGCATACAGTACTTGGGAGCCACCATCAATACGCTATGAGCAAGCGTGTCTCCTTCGGAGGAGCGACGATTATAACTCCTTCGGAAGACTCAGGCTCTTATGACCACTCCATCTACAACAGTGAGGATGGTGTCTTCTCTACTGGGATCGATGGCCTCTTGTATCTTCCTCACGCACGGCTGCACATGAGACCATTGCAGGAGTGCTTGGAGGATCAGTGGGATCAGAGGAGAGGATCTTGGGATGACAAGATACAACTGTCTCTGCGTGCTCTTCAGTCTCTGAGGTGGTGGTTTTCAGCGGAGAATCTCCTGAGAGGGGTTCCCTTCCACAAGGACATTACCACGCAGACTATCGTGACGGATGCATCTCTCCACGGCTGGGGGGCGCACTCCGGAGACTTACAGATTCAAGGGACGTGGTCCCAGACGGAGTCCACGTATCACATCAATTTCCTGGAACTCAGAGCTGTTTACTTGGCGCTGAAGGCCTTTCTTCCGTCCTTCCGGACCAACTCTCTGCTTGTGCAAATGGACAATACGACCACGATGTATTACCTCAACAAGCAGGGGGGCTCGAGATCGCGCACCCTGTCACAGGAGGCGCAGACGATCTGGCACTGGCTTCTGGCCAGAGGACTGACGATAAGGGCCACCCATCTACCAGGTGTGCAGAATGTTCAGGCAGACGCACTGAGCAGACTGATTCAGGAAAACCACGAGTGGGTCATAAACAACGAAGTACTGGGAGAAGTCTTCGCAAGGTGGGGGACTCCAGACGTAGATCTGTTCGCCACCGCCGAGAACAGCAAATGCCGAGACTTAGCCTCCAGGTACTACCAGCCGGGGACGCTGGGGAATGCGTTATGGATCAACTGGTCGAACAGCTTTCTGTACGCTTTTCCACCCATTCCCCTGATTCCGACGGTTCTCATCAAGCTGTCCCAGTCCAGGGCGCGGATGATACTGATTGCCCCGGAATGGCCCAGACAGTGGTGGTTCACGGACCTCCTTCACCGGTCTCTCCTTCCTCACATGCGGCTGCCGTGCAGGCCGGACCTTCTCACGAAGTTCGGGGGGCAGATGTTGCATCCCAACCTCTCGTCTTTGAGTTTGGCGGCATGGCTCCCGAGATAGTGCAATATGGCCATCTTAATCTCCCAGAAGATTGCATGGACATACTGAAGGAGGCTAAGCGACCTTCCACTAGGACTTCTTATGCGTACAAGTGGAAGAGGTTTTGCATCTGGTGCACGTCCAAGAACTATGACCCGACAACATGTAAGGAAGATGTCATCCTTCCATATCTTCTACATCTGGCGCAGTCTGGCCTTAATGTCCATTCCATTAAGGTTCATCTGGCTGCATTGACTGCCTACAGGAAATGCCCTTCACAGACTTCCTTCTTTCAGATCCCTGTGATCAAAGATTTTTTGGAAGGCTTGAAGAAAGTGTTCACTCCTGTCCGGCTTCCTTCGCCTTCATGGGAATTGAATGTGGTGCTGTCCAGATTGATGAAGGAGCCTTTTGAACCTATTCATAAGGCTTCGTTGCAGCACCTGTCCTAGAAGGCGGCGTTCCTCCTGGCCATTACATCGGCCCGCAGGGTGAGTGGAATTCAGGCGTTGTGTTGCCAAGAACCTTATACTGTATTTCATGCTGCTAAGGTTGTTATGCGTACTCACCCTAAATTTCTTCCCAAGGTTATTTCTGATTTTCATGTCAACCAGACCATAACTTTGCCTATGTTTTTTCAGAATCCTTCATCTCTAGCGGAAAGGTCTTTACATTCCGTGGATGTTAGGAGGGTGTTGAAATTTTATCTGGATAAAACCAAAGATATTCGTAGGTCAGACCAATTGTTTATCAATTATGGATCGGTCAGGACGGGTCTTGCGACCTCTAAGCTGTCTATCTCTAGGTGGATTGTGACCTGCATACAGTTGTGTTACCAAAAAGCTAATAAGACCTTAGGGGATAAACCTAAGGCTCATTCCACCAGGGGCAAAGCTGCCACGACTGCTTTGCTCTGTAATGTTCCAATTGCAGAAATCTGCAAGGCGGCCACTTGGAAGTCGGTCCATACCTTTGCTAAGCATTACTGTCTGGACACTGATGCCAGGGCAGACGCTCAGGTTGGGCAGGCTTCGCTGCGAAATCTGTTCGCACAATAGTGGTGTTGTTTCTCTTTTCTCCACCGCCGCTTTGGTGTGGGGATGGGCTTGCCATTCTATTCACTAGATTATGACTATACACAGAGATCCCCTACTACAGATGGAGTAGTTTCTGTCCTGTAACTCCAGTTCTGTAGTAGGGGTATCTCTGTTATAGTCATAAGCGCCCGCCCTCCTCCCCGGTGGAGAGAGATATTCATGTAAGGAATGCTACAGGTCTGGCATGTTACGCCTTCAAAAAGAACTGAAAGTAAGAGGGACCTGCTGTGCATTCTGGGATACTGGGAGAAGTTCTGGAAAGTTCTCTTAAAGGCACAGTATCCTATTTAAGCCACATAATGGCAGCCTATGGGGCTTGTCTGCCCATGCCTTCCTCTCTATCATTCCAGAGGCTTTTTCTGGTAGAGGCAAGTTTCTCTATGGAGGAAACTGGGCAGGCTGTGCTATTTGTGTGTGTTTTTGGTGGAATTTCTAGTTGAAGTACTGGACAGTGTAGCCTGTGGATATAGGCTGCATTATTTGTCTTTATATTCTCTCTTAAGTGTCTTTGCAGTTCTGCAATTTTCTGACAATTTAAGAGATTATTTTTGATTGCCGGGGTCCACGCAAATGAGCGGGACTTATCACTAGATTATGACTACAACAGAGATACCCCTACTACAGAACTGGAGTTACAGGACAGAAACTACTCCATCTAACTTTAGCCTCTGCCATACCTCTGGGGACTGGCGACTCTATACACACTGTCCCTTACTTTGGTCCAGTATATATAGAGCAACTTTCTTACAGCCCTTGTTTCCGACTGAATCGTAAACAGGTCCGAACGACCAAGTACAATGCAAAGATCGCGTCAACCGAAATGTTTCCTGAACTTGTCCGTACGACTCGTTCGTAGCCAAATCGTGCTGCGCAAAATTGAGCTGAATTCCGACCGAGCGAGTACGATGCACGATTCGGACAGCCGCTTTGCTTTAGTCTCAGCCAGACGAAACTGCTGTCATCCTTATACTTTGGGGGGCCATAGCAGGCCCACCTTCACCCCGGGCCCTCCAAATCTATCACGGGGCTGTACCCATGGGTCCCCCGATCCATGCAGGCAGTGTTGCGGGCACCATGTGGTGCCCGCCACATGGTGTATGCTTTTCCCCACCCATTTTTGCTGTGGGTACACGTCTGTACAGAGGCTCCCATAGAGTTAAATGGGAGTCCGAGCAAACAGAGACTGTAAGCATATGGCTTCATCGTACTCGCTCGTTCGGACTCCCAGAGCACGTTTCGCTCTGAAAGCCCTCCAGGTCTGAGTCGTACCGTGGGCTAGAAACGGGCCCTAAATGTAGAATAAAGATCTATAAACATTTAGAAAGTAGTGAACTTGAATTATTATTCAAAACAAACTCACCTCTCAGATTACTTTGAATCAATAAAATGCTACCTTCCGAATATAAAATACTTCTACAAAACAAAAAAGCACAAAGAGGCAGGGGAGATCACATCACATTCCAGAATATATAAATACAAAAGAC
This sequence comes from Lissotriton helveticus, assembly GCF_964261635.1. Lineage (NCBI taxonomy): Eukaryota > Metazoa > Chordata > Amphibia > Caudata > Salamandridae > Lissotriton > Lissotriton helveticus. The sequence goes on along the minus strand of NC_136069.1, from coordinate 1,504,680,064 downwards.
TAACAAATCTTTAAATGCAAAACAATGCGTCTAATTTTCTTCAATGTATCCTCTCTCTCCCATCTCATCCATACGAACTCTGTTAATATATAAAGTCCCCAACCCACTTTAAACGTCTGTGATTCCATTGCATTCATAAGCCTTCAGCATCCTCCCCTCATCATACCTGGAAGATTCAACCCTGATTTGGTCACTAAACAAGCAAACTACAAAATTACTAACAGGCAACTTTGAATCCTTAGGCCTAGCCAACAGGTGAAAGGTCAAACAAACAAAAGGCCGCACTCTAAAAGCCATTTCAACTCACATGGAACAGTCAAAATTAAATTCACATCCACCCTACCATTGGTCAAGCACACACAATCAACTTCACTATCTCCTGTACTGAGTCTCACAACTCATCCTGCAAAAAACCTAAACTACTCGTCCTAAAAACAGATATGCAACAATAATAAACTGATGGACTCTCTTGAACAATAAGTTGCTTCTGATTTATAGCTTTTGTCCCCCCAAAAAAACAATACATTACATAAAATGGCCCTTACCATCTTGGATAAATGTATCTCACTAGAAAATGTCTATCAAATGGTTTAACAGCAAATTCCAAGGGATGAGAGAAAAGCCTGAAGCACCATGAAAAACGTATCTACTGAAACACACCTGGAAACTATAACAGGAAGAAAACACCTTTCAAGTCAAATCATTAATGCCATGTGCTCCCCCCAAAAAGAGTTGTCTAAAATAAATAATGGAAGCTCAAACACAAAAACATGCTCAAAAGATGACTGTAGGTCAGGTCCTCCATGACACACTAGCAACACAGTGAATTCCTTACAAAACAAAGCACTTAAGCATCCACCCAACTCATATTTCAGGAGCTACTTAAAGATCTTCTGTTTTTTTTCCTTGCCTTTCCTTTGCCCTTCATTATTTCTCGACTTTTACTACACCCAAGATACCAATCAGATCTCACTACTGCTTAATATACCACTCTAAATCCTAAGGAGCAAACGTAAATGTATTTCCTCAATCACAACATCTCTGCCCCACCCAAACAATCCCAGTTCTCTGCCCCGTTCAAATGCTCACACAATGTGGAAGCTAGAGATCCTGTAGAACAGCCCCACCAGGAGCAGCCTCCCTGCTACTCAGCCCATCTTCAACTGTCAACTCACACCAGGCACCCAAACATTCCAAACATGTCCATTGTAGGAAGGTAGATCCCTGACTATGGTTGCCCCCAACTTTTTGCCTGGTGTTTTGCTGGTTTTCTGACTTAGTTGACCTGGGGCCCTGCTATTCAGGACCCCAGGCCCACTGCTCTCTCTGTTAAAATGGATTCCATGTACCCTAGGTACATATCCAATTGGCACTGGGCCCTCTCTGAGTCCCTGTACCCAGGGCTGAGGTGCACCCAGAAGTTTCCCAGGGGCTGCAGCATGTATTATGCCACCCCTGGGCTGACTAACTAAACAGACACAACTGGCTGCTTGACAGCTGGGAGCAAGGTGGTGTAATCACCCTTTGCTTTAGATATAATATACCTATATCTAAACCTAAATGGGCACACAGATCTCCTATCAGTCACTCCTATGGCAGGCCTTAACAATCCTGAAGGCAGAGTGCTTGGAATCGTGTGAGATAGTGCTCTGGCATGAGCTGAGCCTGTCTGCGGCTTTCGGGATCTATCCCTTAGCCGTTTCCATGTACTCTTAAGTGCCTTATAATCCTCGCGGTTATGGTAACTTTGGACTGACATTATCTAAACATGTCGTGTAAGGTGTCATACGCTTTGGAATACTACCCCCTCGCCAGTTCTGGTGACGGGGGTAGCATTCCACCCCTCTAGAGGGAGAAGACATGTTGGTAACCTGTAACCCCGGTTAAAGTCAGACATAGCCTCAGCTCCACAAGATGGATGCTGCCACCGAGACACAAGTCTGCCCTCCTGCTGCTGGGAGTCCTCCCAGCGCGGGAGGCAAGGACAAAGGGTTTCCTGCCAGGGGCGGTGCAAGCACCGTCCCAGACAGGATTTTGTGTATTCTAGGTAGGCAGGGCTTTAGAGGAAGGTGACTGCAAGTGGCACCCCGGTGCTCACTGTGCATATGCTGGCTAGAACCAGTTCCAGGGGCACACCAGCTCCTGAGCTGGGGAAAGCCCGGCATGGGAGAGGGGTGTAACCACCCCCCTTCCTAGTCCCACCCATAGGGCAGGAATTAGTCGCGTGCCAGCCCCCTTTTGCAGGATAAAGGTAGGAGCAGGCCCCCTTCCAAATCAGATCAATCTTTGAATCCTGAACCGACTTTCTACGAGAGGAACTCAAGACTCTTCCTAAGATTTCTCCCTTGTGACTAAGGAGTAGTCACCCTGCAGCAGCAGGCACCAACCAAGCATCGCGGTCTGCTGTAAGTCTCTCCTCCGGATCAAGACTGCCCAGCTCGACGAGAACCGGCTTCCCTGGCACCTCTGACCTCAACCTACATCTTCAGCCCAGCTGAGACCCGTGGGTGCGACGAGACCTCGAGGGACCGGCCATCATCAATACTGCACGACGCTTGTCCAGCACGACCACCGAGTGACCCTCGACTGAGTGCTTTGGGGTAAGAGAAGCCCCGACCCTGAGCAGCTCCAGCACCGAAGTTCAGCCCCCCTGCATCCACGAGATCTGCGTGGGGCCCTTCTGCTCTTTGCTGCTCACCGCGTTGTCCAGGTCACTCGCCCGTTGGCTAGTGGCCCTCTTACGACGCTTCACGACGACAAACACCGCTGGTCTGGTTGCTCCAGACTAGCCCTTGCTCCCCTCCAACAGAGGAGAACCCTGGACCCTCCTGGTCCACTCCAGACTCCATTTTAAAACCACCGCGTGGGCTTGCATTTGCCAAGACTTGTTGCCCCAATCCTGGGCCCAGCGACGTCGACAGCAGATACCTTCGTGGGACAGCTCGCACCTCCATCCTGGTCGCCGACAACGCCTCCTGGTCCGAGAGACTGCAGAGCCCAGCAGCGCCCACTCACCTGGTCGAGGTGACTTCGTCCGGTGCCATCCTGGTGCCCACCTAAATCACTGGCTAGTGATTCAGAACTTGGTCCCCTCTGCTTACAGGTCTTCTTCTTCCCTGATCCAGGCTTGGATCACCACAAACTTCTTCACTGGCCGCCTGCCAGCAACTTCTTTTCTTCAGGCTCCTGGTTCGTCAACGAGGGTTTCCGACGCCACTTGAACCCTATGCAGCCGCAGCCCCTGGGCTAGGTAAACCGAGTACTCCGGTGCTCCAGCATAGTCCAACACTCTAAGTGTTCGGATCCACTCTTGTTTTCGACCCACCTAGTCGGGTTCGCCCGAGAACAGTAACTTTGTCTTTGCTAGCCTCCATAGACTTTTTCCCGCCTTACGCGTGAGAGTTCCCACTCTGCACACGACGTCCCTAGGTCTCCTGCTGTTAATCTAAAGGTTCAGTAGTCCAGTCCTAGCGATTCTAAAGCCTATGAGAATAGTACTTACCTGCTAGTAATTTCGCATTCCACTTCTTGTGTATATGGTTTTTCGTGCCCCTCGGGCATTTGTGTAAATTGTGCGACTTTAAGTATTTTCGTAAGAGTTTTGTTGTGTGCTTAGCTCCCTGTCTCATAAAGAGCCAGGGTAGTCTTGTTAGAAATAAATATACGTTTATTTTCATAACAACTTGTGTGGTGTCCTTTCACTTGGTGTTCAAGGGGTAAGTAAGTAAGTAAATGTAAGCTTTATTCGATTTCAAAGTAAAAATCATAAAAGCACAGCAAGTACATCAAAAAGGCATTTCACAATGTGTTATATGTTATTAATACACATAAAAACATATATAAATAATCGATTGCTTAAAGAATTAAAAAAGAGATCATAGTGAGACATCAATTGATCTTAACTTAAAACCTAACTCATCAAACAGCTATATATAATGAGGTACAAGGAAAGGAAATCTATTGCCACATGGATTTACGGTACTTAATAACTGTATTTAGAAAACTTGAAACGGCAAAAATCACATGGTCATTTTCTAACCGTAACATTCTCTGAAAAGCTGGTCTACAGTTCCTCAGACCCCAGTACTTTAGAAGGGATTTTAAATATTGTTGTCTGGGATAACTGTACAATTTACAAAAAAACAATATATGTATATTAGATTGCACAGCGTTATTGTCACATGGGCAGACCAGTTTACTTGATGACCAGATGTTCGCGTCAGGTAAGGTGACCATGCGAAAGAAAGTCCCTAGGCGTAAGCGGGATAAAAGCATACGCTGAAACGGACTAGGGACAACAGTCAAATAAGTTTGCAATCCTTCATTGGGGGTAATGTCCTGGAAATTTAAGACTGAGTGTTTTTGGTTTTCACAGTTCCATCTTCCAGTTTCCAGGTGATTAATTATCAATTTTTTAAGGAATGATCTTGAAATACCCTCCATCGTACTTGGCTCCTCAAAATATTCTGGGTGCCCCAACTCAGAAAAAAATGATCTTACATATGATAACCATCTGAAGTTGGCAACCCTATCTAAGGTGAGACAATCTGCTATAAGGTCCCTGTTGAAGCTAGCTTCTGGGGTTACCCACACTTTGTGCCACAGGATGATTGGAGACATCTTAATGATGTCACCGAGGTATTTAACTCCTGCCTCAATATGCGCCATAAATGTAGAGGTACTTTTTGGTACTCCCAGTAGGTAGCAAAGAAACTTATTTTCGCAGCCCTGCAGAGAGTAGTCATTCTCAAAGCCCCATAGGCCCGCCCCATAAGTAGCTGTTGACACACACTTAGCCTGGTAGATCTGTATAAGCTCCTTGATTGGCTTACCACCAAGTCTAGCTGAGAAATTGCGCAAGGCGCCTATGGTGCGGGTGAAAGCCAGCTTTCTTGCTGCAATCGCCGGCTTCCAGCGGCACCTTCTGTCAAACAAGACTCCTAGATAGCTAAAATGATCAGATGTTGCTATTTTCTGTTTCTCCAGGAATATATTACACGGGGCTCTATTTATCTTTCTAGTACATGGCATGGTGAACGTTTTTGATATATTCACTCTGAGTCCTCTATCCTTCATGTAACTAGCAAAGTTATTTACCGCCCTCTGTAGGCCGACTTGGGTCTGGGACATTATGGCCGCGACGTCGGCATAAAGTAAAATTGGGACTGGTAAACCTTTCACCGTAGGGTAATCGTTTGAAGCAAGTGAAAGGTGTTGTCCCACTGAATTAATATAATAAGTAAAAAGCCGTGGGGCCAAGATACAGCCTTGCCTCACTCCTCTTGAGATTGGAAATTTTTTGGTACATTCTCCCTGGTAGCCATATCTTACTCTAGCTCTTGAGTTATTATAAAGCTCCTTGATGAAGGTAATTAAGCGAGCATCAATACCCAGTTCAACCAGCGTGGTCCATAATAATAAATGGTCCACGCAGTCGAAAGCGGAGCTTAAATCGATGAAAGTTATAAATAATGCTCCGCTTCTGGCTTTGGTGTATTTGGAGATAAGGAGGGATAAATTTAGACACTGTTCGATTGTCCCAATGCCTTTCCTGAACCCATACTGCAAGTGTGATACTACTTTGTGATCCTCCTCCCATAGTTGTAATCTTTTTAAAATGACTCTACCTGCTACTTTCATGAGGCCATCCAATAAGGATATTGGCCTATAGCAGGTAGGGTCGTCCCTATTGCCTTTCTTGAATATAGGGACCACTATAGCGTCAGACCATGTTTTGGTAAACCCACTTCGGTTACCCTGATTTAAAACATTTGTAAGGAGGGGTGCCCAAAGATCTGGTTCAGCTTTATACACATCTACCGGGGTACAATCTGGCCCTGCTGCCTTGCCTGATGCGCTTTCCCTTATTGCGGCACTAACTTCTTCTATGGTAAAGGTTAGATCTATGGGGAATGGGTGATGAAGGGGATGTGATAAAAGTGTCATATCTTCTTTCCTTGTATGGTTATATAATTGGGTGAAATGGATTAACCATCTTTCCCCAGTTATAGCGAGATCCATAGTGTTGCCTCTTTCCCTCGGTTGATATAATGATTTCACCAGCTTCCAGAAGAGGGAGCTATCTTTCTGTCTAGAGGCCTCCATCAGTGAATCCCAAGCAGATTTTTTTAAAGCCAATCTTCTTTCTTTGATAGCCAATTTGTATAGTTTCCTGGCTTCTCGTATTTTTAACGGATTTCTTGGTTTCAGGTTCAATACCCCTTTTAAGGTTTTCAGAACTTTTGTGCATTTCCCATTAAACCACCCCTCAGAATTTGTTAAATTATTTTTAGGCATACGAACCAACAAATTTTTTATATGATATTGAATGTTAGCAAATGCTGTCATAGTGTTTATAGGCTCCTCGAATTCCTCCAGGCAGATGTTAATGTCACTAATACAATGAGAAAACAACTTCTGTAGGAACGTGCTAGGTACAATTTTTCCCCATTTTACCACGTATCCATTAGTATTAGCTAAATCTATCTTAAATGGGTACAAGCGTGAAATTCCCAGACTGTCAGGGCCCCTTTTTACGTTTAGCTCAATTTTTAGAGGGTAGTGGTCGCTAAATATATCTTTGCCAACTTCCCATGAAGATATGAACCCTGGGTTGGCATGAGATGTCAATGCAAAGTCAATGACCGAATTACATCCTCTACCAAAGAAGGTTGGCTCAAAGGGGATAGGCGGTGAACAAGTCTGGTTCGCAAAAATTAAATCAAAATTAAAAAACGATACCATTTAGAAGTGACCCCATCTTTGTGTGAGAAAAATGGATAGGGCCCTCCGCCCCATAATCAGACAAACCGCACAAATCTGTTTCGATGGACGGGCAAATGGTACAATTAAAATCCCCGACCCAAAAAATCTTTACCCCCTTTGAGTAATCAACAAATCGGATCATTTGAGACAACATATTTGACATGATAGACTCCATTTCGCTATTAGGGATGTTATTATAGAAATTCACCAATAATATTTTCTCATTAGAGCCCCATTTTAATAATAGCATTTGAAAGTACAAACTAGAAAAAAATTTATGAACCTTAACATCTGCAGTAGTAGAAACATAAACACAGTGACCACCCTTATTGTGTCCCTGTGTTGACAACACTGCAGGTGAGTGAAAAGTCTGATACCCCTGCAGATGAATTTCCTCTAACAGCCATGTTTCTTGGAAACACAATATACCATGCTTTTGTATGACTGCTAGCCAAGCTTTGTTTGCAACTTTACTTCCTAAACCTGCCACGTTCCATGATAGAAGGGAATTAGGATGTGATACCGTAGTGGTAAATACATCCGGACTCGGAGTGATCCCCATGGGATTTCTCAAGGACTCAGGAGACATAATAACATAATCCAGTGGAGTCGTAACGCTAGGAGTACGGCAAATATGGGGGGTTAATTGAGAACAATGAGGGACGGAGCTTATTTCCAAAACCAGTCCTGTTGACCTGTTCCCCTCCCCTGCCTTATCCTGTTGCTCATTCAACGGACTGATAGAAATTTTTTGAGAAGAAATATATTGTCGCACCTCCTGCCCCACACACGTCTTCTTTCTATTATTATGCTCAGTAAGTCATTCATTTTCGTCCATCCCGAAGGAGGATGGAATAAGTTAGTCAATGGTATATTCCAAACATCCTTGGGATTAAAAGTTTGAAAATATTCCCATTGATTTGGGTGGACGGGATTTTTGTAAATTGGTGGCCATTGATTGGACTGCCACGGTGGAAAATGAGAATTGCTATTAGTATTATAATCAGTATAGGCTTTGGGAGTCATTGAAGACTGTGAGCGATACGGAAGATGCGATATATGCCTAGTGAAGTGGGAATGAATAGGCATTGGTTGTGGAGGGGCAGGGAAATTTCGAATATGATATCTTTGGTCCGGCTGCAAAGACATCATAGGTCCCAAAGGGACTTCCGGTTTCCGAGTATTCATGGGGTTATGAATTTTATTCCTCAATAGTGAATTATTGGGGGGCAGAGGTTTCATCAAAGATTCCGGATAAAAGTAACTTAAATTGTGCGTGGTAATCCCCCCCTCGCCTTTCCCAGGGAACCAATCACTGAGGTAAGTGACCAGTCGGTGATCTTTAAAATTGATTATGATCACGTCACCCTCGATATCCTTAGGTCTGGTGCCGACCCACTTACAACGCCTCACCGAAACAATCTCGCAATTTAGATGCTTCGGGGGTGGCCTATTTCTCTTCAGCCAGTAGATAACCTTATTTTTTAAATTGGAATGGTGTTCTGGGTTACCCGCTGGCGGAGGAGGTACACCTGTAAGTATGATGACAAAATTAAGGCATTCAGGCGGTAAGTCAACAATATTTCTTGGTCTTAAACTTAGTGTGGGGTCAGAAGTTGTATTACCTGGCGGGTTGGTGTTGTTAGGGCGTCTGTTTGGGGTCCCTGTATTCGGGATAGGGTTATCTTTGGTGGTAGTGTTAGTTGTACTAGATTTTTTATTTAAATTAGTGTGTAACACATGTTTGCAAATCCCCTCTATGGGTTTTTTAGTTGTTGTTGGGGTACCATGCATTGGCTTGGGTTGGCTAAGATGATTGTTAAGCTGTGTTGAATTGTCACTATCATCAGGTATATAACAAAGTAAACCCTTCTGCCCTTGAAGAATTTGCTCAACTTTCTCCCCCAAACTTGCAATCCTTTCTGTGAGAGGTAAAATAAGAGCCTTTATGAGAGAATTGATATCCTCTAGTAGCCCTGCATAACTAGGGACAGATATCGGTTTAGGGGTTGTGTGCCCCGCTGAGTCCACTCTCCCTTCCTTTGGTGGAGTCGTATGTAGGATCTGCAAAGGATTGATGAATTTTGTAGAAATACTCTTTCCGCTTTGGGGTGCATTCTTCCTTCTCCTCTTCCTCAGGGGAGGACCCGAGGAGCTATCAGAACACTTGTTTATAGCCTTGATCGGTGTATTATTTGGTGGATCAATAGACTTCCCAGCAGGAGTGTTGGGAAGAAGAGGAATCGGTGCAATTGGGGTAAATATGGGTGAAGGTATATTTATATTATAAAGTGGGGCTGGATCATTAAGGGGGGTACATAAGTCTATTGACTGGCTATCCGGTACTTGAGAAGGGAAAGTGTCCGAAATAGTGATAGGGTCCATCTGATCAGATAGTTTGTCCTGAAAAATGAGGGGAATATCATCTGTGGAAAAGGAGTCGTTATCATGCTCATTTGAATCTGTGAGGTCTATTAAGAGACCAGTAGCTACATCCGGGGGCAGGAGGGGTCTTTGTTTAAGCAATTCGATATTGAGGCGTCTACCAGCTCTCTTCTCTGCAAGTGTAATGTCCTTATCGACTTCACTTTTAATTTTAGCAAAAAATGTGTCCAGGGGGCCTAAAATAGTATTCCCTTTCGTTCCTGGGGCAGAGTTTATCTCGAGTGAGGACATCTCCTGACCGGGGTGAGTTACAGACCAAAGAAACAAATACCTCTATGGGGGTATATAAAGCGATGGCGCCTCTGCTCTACCTAAGCTTTTACTACTAACTTGGAAATCTATCACAAAAAATACATGTGGCACAATGTTAAGAAACATATAAGACAAAAATAAGAGCAAAGGGAGTGGGCCCAGCCCGGCCTCATTTGGCCACTGACGGCCACAGACGGTCCCGCCCTTGTCCCGGGCTTCTCCCGCGCGCTCCCGCGCAGCGGGGCTACCTGGAACTAAAATAAGGACTATGGGTAAAGAGGAGGGCCGTCAGGGAGAGCGGCCCAGGTGGTGGCAATCCGGGCAGGCAGCGCTCCTGGGAAATGTAGTCCCCAATGGAGCGCTTGCACTCGCTCGCAGCCCTGGATGTCAAACGCGCCTCCTGTGGCCCCGGCAAAGTCGGCAATGTCCCCCCACGCAGCGGGACCCGCGCAGCGGGTACCGCAAGGAGTGAAGCAAAGCGGGAAGGAAACAGCACACACCCAGCGTTGATTTCAAAGAGCAGCAGAGCGTCCCGCTGGAGCCCAAGTTCTTGTGGGTTTTAACAGGTCCAGGTGAGATGGGGCCGTCAGGGAGAGCGGCCCAGGTGGTGGCTATCCGGGCAGGCAGCGCTCCTGGGAAATGTAGTCCCCAATGGAGCGCTTGCACTCGCTCGCAGCCCTGGATGTCAAACGCGCCTCCTGTGGCACCGGCAAAGTCCGTTCAAAGTCGGCAATGTCCCCCCCACGCAGCGGGACCCGCGCAGCGGGTACCGCAAGGAGTGAAGCAAAGCGGGAAGGAAACAGCACACACCCAGCGTTGATTTCAAAGAGCAGCAGAGCGTCCCGCTGGAGCCCAAGTTCTTGTGGGTTTTAACAGGTCCAGGTGAGGAGGGGCCGTCAGGAAGAGCCGCCCAGGTGGTGGCAATCCGGGCAGGCAGCGCTCCTGGGAAATATAGTCCCCAATGGAGCGCTTGCACTCGCTCGCAGCCCTGGATGTCAAACGCGCCTCCTGTGGCACCGGCAAAGTCCGTTCAAAGTCGGCAATGTCCCCCCACGCAGCGGGACCCGCGCAGCGGGTACCGCAACGAGTGAAGCAAAGCGGGAAGGAAACAGCACACACCCAGCGGTATATGTGATGGTAAAACAGCTGGCTTAACACGCCCTCTAGAGTCTTAGCCTTAGACTGCTCGTATCCATGCTACTAGGATAGCTGGTCTATAAGGTTGACTTACAACCAATCATCAATAAGGGTTGTCTGGACTGATACATAGTGATCACTAGAATAGTGAGCACTGCATATCAGGCCAACTTCTACCATTAGTGAGCAGCGGTTGGGATTTGAGCTTGCTGTTGTTTTACCACACGTATCCTAAGTATATCATTTGAAATATCACATAAGTACTAAGGTACATATAACTTAACTTAGAATACTCTGAGTTCTACTGAACCAGCTGTTGTAGCTCCTAGGGCCTAGCACACCCTAAACTACAACTCTAGCAAGGGATCAGTAGGTAAACAAATAGTGTAGGTAAGTGCACCACTTACACCTCACTAGAAAAGCATGTCTACCCAGGGAGAGTCTTCAGAGACTCCCCTTGTGGCTGTTGACCCTCCACAGGTCATCTCAAGATATGCAGCTCTCAATTTCCAGGAGTTGAGACACTTGTGTACCTCCAGGAAATTGAAACAGGGGTCTAACCCCACCACTCCCTTTCTGTTAGGTCTCTTAGAGACATATGATGCTAGGAAAGCCTCTCATACAGATGGGAGTATGCCAGCCTTAGAGGGTACCCTTGGTGATCCAGACCTCCTTGACACTGAAAATGCAGTTGAGGAGGAGGATCTAGAGGAACTCTCTGAGGGTGAGGCAAACAAGGGTCCTGAGTTAGTCAGCAGACTCACTAGGGCCAACTTAGACCTACTTGGGCAAGGATCTGGGGGACCCCCAGTACTGACCCTAATGAGGCCTAACCTTGGAGTTAGAAGAGGTAGATCTCCTTCTAGGGACTCCAGTATATCTCTGCACTCTAATGCCTCTTCTCAGAGGAGAAGGATTTCTCCCCAGAGGAGATTGACTTCCCCTCAGAGAAGAGAGCATGAAGCAAGGATGAAGCAGGCTAATCTGAGGATTGAAAGGGAAGAACTTGCCCTGGCCAAAGAGAAGCTTGCCTTTGCTAGAGAGCAGCAGATGAGTGGGACAGTTCCCACTGGTGGCAGCAATCTAACAAGAGATAAGGAAAGGGGTTTAGATACTAAACACCTGACTAAGATAGTGCCCCTCTTTAAACAAGGGGATGACATCCAGAAATGGATGGCTGCTTTGGAGAGGGCCTGCACTGTCCAGTGCATCCCCCAAAGTCAGTGGGCAGCTATACTGTGGCTCTCCTTTGATGGCAAAGGTAGAGATAAGCTCCTCACTACTAGAGTTGAGGATGCTAACAATTACCAAGTCCTGAAAAATACACTGGTTGATGGGTTTGGCTTAACCACTGAGCAGTACAGGTTGCTGTTCAGGGATACCCAGAAAACTCAGTCTCAGGATTGGGCTGACTTTGTTGATTGTGCCACTAAGGCTTTGGAAGGCTGGCTATTGGGTAGCAAGGTTACTGACTTCACAGGATTGTATAATCTTATTATGAGAGAGCAAGTCTTAAATAATTGTCAGAACCAGTTATTACACCAGCACCTGGTAGACTCTGATCTGACCTCTCCACAAGAATTGGGTAAGAGGGCAGACAAATGGGTCAGAACCAGGATTAGGCCTAAGAACCAAGGTGGGGACCAGAAAAAGGAATCAACCAAGCCTCAAGAAAAGGGTGGGGATAAATCTACAGAGAAAACTTCCCTAGGGCCCCAAAACTCCAAGAATGGGGGTGGGTCCCAAGACACTTCCTCTACCCAGAAGAAACCTTATTGTTATCCCTGTAAACAGGTGGGTCACTTGAAAACTGACAGCAGTTGCCCAAAGAATAACAATAAGGAGAACATACCCCCAAGTAACATTCCCAAACCTCCTGTTACTACTAGTAGTAATCCCCCAGGTGGTGGGAGTGCCCCCAAGAATTTGGGTGCATTTACTTTGGGAGTTCCTGGGGACTCTGGCCTAACCAGGTCCCCTGACTTAGATACTCTTGTCTGTGAAAATGGCATGGGGTTTGCCAACTTCACTACTTGTCCCAACACTTTGAGCAAGTACAGACAGGAGCCCCTCATCAATGGTATAAAAGTTGAGGCCTATAGAGATACAGGGGCTAGCATCACCATGGTGACTGAGAGTCTAGTCCCCTCAAGGCAACTTTTACCTGGTGCCACATACCAGGTGACCAATATTGATGGAGTACAGAGAGATCATCCCATGGCAGTGGTAAATCTCAGCTGGGGAGATGTCACTGGCCCCAAGAGAGTGGCAGTGTCATCAAACTTGCCTGTAGATTGCCTACTGGGGAATGATTTAGAGACCTCAGCCTGGGCTGAGGTAGAGCAAGAAACCCATTCCAAATTGGTAAACCTCCCTGGTAAGGTTAGTGGGGCCGTGATAGCCACAGCCCCAGTCCAAGATATCCTCCCTGAACAGGTCAGGAGGGCTGTGCCAGTCACAGCCCAATCCCAGACAGCTTCCTTCCCAGAAAAGGTTAGCAGGGCTGTGATGGTCACAGCCCATACCCAAACTGAGTTCCCTCCTGAAAAGGTTGGGAGAGTTGTGATGGCCACAGCTCAAACTCAGACAGATAATAGTGTTGTGAAGCCTGAAACAATGGATCACTCCACTCAGACAGAGAGCATTGAGGAGGAAGAGAAATCTCCCTCCCACCAGACTTTAGGAAAGGATCAGCCTCCTCAGGGAACTGATCTGACCCCTTGTGAAGAAACTGCCCCAGAGGTAGTCAGGCCTAGCCTGGCAGAACCCCTGATGTCAGTGGACCCTTCCAAGGTGGGACCCCGTCTGGAGCAGGTAACCTGCCCCTCTCTACCCTGCCTCAGTCAGCCCAGGGCTGTAGAGGTCAGGGAGGCCAGTGGTGGACCCCAAAGGGCCCCCTGTCCAAAAGAATTTCCCAATCAGCAGATTAAGGGCACTGAAGATAGTAGTCCTAGCCAAGTGAAAATAAAACATACTCCTGAGGGATCCCCCTTAAAATTAGTTAGGGACCTCCCACAGATGGACACTGTTGGGCACAGCCAAACTTGGGACCTGAGGGCCCCAGACCTGACCTGTCCCTCCAGTAAGCCAACCAGAGGGACCCAGCCTCCAGCTTTAGGTAGCCAGAGGTTGACCCTGAGAGCTCACAGCAACTCAGTCCTGGAAAGAGAGGCACACATGGTAGATGGTGATTGGAGGAAGTTGAGCCCAACATTAGTGGAGACTCACTTCAGTACTCCATCCCAGCACCAGCCTTTTACTTTGCCAAAACACACCACAGGTAGAGATTCCCTATGGTGGAGACCCTCAGATACCCTTAGGGTGAGGGATTGCTTAGTGGACCATAAGATAGGGGGTAACCATGCCAGTGCTGGTACTTCCTTATATGGCCACTTAGGCAATATAGGCTTACCTGGTCAAGGATAGCCTTATCTCCTTTCGTTTGGGGGGGGGGGTTATGTAGGAAGGTAGATCCCTGACTATGGTTGCCCCCAACTTTTTGCCTGGTGTTTTGCTGGTTTTCTGACTTAGTTGACCTGGGGCCCTGCTATTCAGGACCCCAGGCCCACTGCTCTCTCTGTTAAAATGGATTCCATGTACCCTAGGTACATATCCAATTGGCACTGGGCCCTCTCTGAGTCCCTGTATCCAGGGCTGAGGTGCACCCAGAAGTCTCCCAGGGGCTGCAGCATGTATTATGTCACCCCTGGGCTGACTAACTAAACAGACACAACTGGCTGCTTGACAGCTGGGAGCAAGGTGGTGTAATCACCCTTTGCTTTAGATATAGTATACCTATATCTAAACCTAAATGGGCACACAGATCTCCTATCAGTCACTCCTATGGCAGGCCTTAACAATCCTGAAGGCAGAGTGCTTGGAATCGTGTGAGATAGTGCTCTGGCATGAGCTGAGCCTGTCTGCGGCTTTCGGGATCTATCCCTTAGCCGTTTCCATGATAGCGTCAGACCATATACTCTTAAGTGCCTTATAATCCTCGCGGTTATGGTAACTTTGGACTGACATTATCTAAACATGTCGTGTAAGGTGTCATACGCTTTGGAATACTACCCCCTCGCCAGTTCTGGCGACGGGGGTAGCATTCCACCCCTCTAGAGGGAGAAGACATGTTGGTAACCTGTAACCCCGGTTAAAGTCAGACATAGCCTCAGCTCCACAAGACGGATGCCGCCACCAAGACACAAGTCTGCCCTCCTGCTGCTGGAAGTCCTCCCAGCGCGGGAGGCAAGGACAAAGGGTTTCCTGCCAGGGGCGGTGCCAGCACCGTCCCAGACAGGATTTTGTGTATTCTAGGTAGGCAGGGCTTTAGAGGAAGGTGACTGCAAGTGGCACCCCGGTGCTCACTGTGCATATGCCGGCTAGAACCAGTTCCAGGGGCACACCAGCCCCTGAGCTGGGGAAAGCCCGGCATGGGAGAGGGGTGTAACCACCCCCCTTCCTAGTCCCACCCATAGGGCAGGACTTAGTCGCGTGCCAGCCCCCTTTTGCAGGATAAAGGTAGGAGCAGGCCCCCTTCCAAATCAGATCAATCTTTGAATCCTGAACCGACTTTCTACGAGAGGAACTCAAGACTCTTCCTAAGATTTCTCCCTTGTGACTAAGGAGTAGTCACCCTGCAGCAGCAGGCACCAACCAAGCATCGCGGTCTGCTGTAAGTCTCTCCTCCGGATCAAGACTGCCCAGCTCGACGAGAACCGGCTTCCCTGGCACCTCTGACCTCAACCTACATCTTCAGCCCAGCTGAGACCCGTGGGTGCGACGAGACCTCGAGGGACCGGCCATCATCAAGACTGCACAACGCTTGTCCAGCATGACCACCGAGTGACCCTCGACAGAGTGCTTTGGGGTAAGAGAAGCCCCGACCCTGAGCAGCTCCAGCACCGAAGTTCAGCCCCCCTGCATCCACGAGATCTGCGTGGGGCCCTTCTGCTCTTTGCTGCTCACCGCATTGTCCAGGTCACTCGCCCGTTGGCTAGTGGCCCTCTTACGACGCTTCACGACGACAAACACCGCTGGTCTGGTTGCTCCAGACTAGCCCTTGCTCCCCTCCAACAGAAGAGCACCCTGGACCCTCCTGGTCCACTCCAGACTCCATTTTAAGTCCACCGCGTGGGCTTGCATTTGCCAAGACTTGTTGCCCCAATCCTGGGCCCAGCGACGTTGACAGCAGATACCTTCGTGGGACAGCTCCCACCTCCATCCTGGTCGCCGACAACGCCTCCTGGTCCGAGAGACTGCAGAGCCCAGCAGCGCCCACTCACCTGGTCGAGGTGACTTCGTCCGGTGCCATCCTGGTGCCCACCTAAATCACTGGCTAGTGATTCAGAACTTGGTCCCCTCTGCTTACAGGTCTTCTTCTTCCCTGATCCAGGCTTGGATCACCACGAACTTCTTCACTGGCCGCCTGCCAGCAACTTCTTTTCTTCAGGCTCCTGATTCGTCAACGAGGGTTTCCGACGCCACTTGAACCCTATGCAGCCGCAGCCCCTGGGCTAGGTAAACCGAGTACTCCGGTGCTCCAGCATAGTCCAACACTCTACGTGTTCGGATCCACTCTTGTTTTCGACCCACCTAGTCGGGTTCGCCCGAGAACGGTAACTTTGTCTTTGCTAGCCTCCATAGACTTTTTCCCGCCTTACGCGTGAGAGTTCCCACTCTGCACACAACGTCCCTAGGTCTCCTGCTGGTAATCTAAAGGTTCAGTAGTCCAGTCCTAGCGATTCTAAAGCCTATGAGAATAGTACTTACTTGCTAGTAATTTCGCATTCCACTTCTTGTGTATATGGTTTTTCGTGCCCCTCGGGCATTTGTGTAAATTGTGCGACTTTAAGTATTTTCGTAAGAGTTTTGTTGTGTGCTTAGCTCCCTGTCTCATAAAGAGCCAGGGTAGTCTTGTTAGAAATAAATATATGTTTATTTTCATAACAACTTGTGTGGTGTCCTTTCACTTGGTGTTCAAGGGGTATATGTGATGGTAAAACAGCTGGCTTAACACGCCCTCTAGAGTCTTAGCCTTAGACTGCTCGTATCCATCTACTAGGATAGCTGGTCTATAAGGTTGACTTACAACCAATCATCAATAAGGGTTGTCTGGACTGATACATAGTGATCACTAGAATAGTGAGCACTGCATATCAGGCCAACTTCTCACATCCATCACACCAACATTCCACACAGAACACTCGCACTGGCTGAGCAGCTAGGAACCAGGCAACATAGGAACAGTTTTAACACAACAGCAAGATACCACAGATACACTATGGGGTGGTTTACAAAGGTATTTATGGCACATGAATAAAAACATAAATATTAAAGAAACACGTAGTAATAGATGCCCTTCCTTAGAATTACCCCAGGCGTCAGACTGGATAAGGAAAGTTTTCATCAGCAGTATCCCTGGGCGTCGGTAGGAGTCGTCGTGCGGCTCCACGTGCGTAGTTGGCGTCACTGTCGCCGAGATGACGTCGCTGGAGCTACTTACATGTGCCCACGCACACTGACGTCAGTTCTTTCTTTTTTCTGCACCAGCAAGCCAGATCCTGGAAGAGCAAGTACCCCCAGAGTTTTTTTTCTAGGCCTTTTGTCTCAATTCTTTTGAGTCGATCGACTCCTGGTGTCGTAGGGATGCCCGGCTTTAAGAACTGAGGGGACTTTCACCGCATGATGTCAGTGACAGACCCACACGCGTGTGTCTCTACTGCCTGGGGCGCGACCACAACTCCCAGGTCGTGCCCCGACTGCCGGGCCATGGCGCTGAAGACTTTACGGGAGTGGTCCCGAAAGTTGCTGGAAGTCCAGCAGTCGGCTCCCCATTGCTCAAGGTCCCGGGGGAGTTTGAGGACCGTTTGCGGAGCCGTCACCATCGTTCCTCTGGATTTAAGTCTTCGCACTCGGGGTGAGGTAAGCCGGAGCATTGCCAGAAGAAGTCGAAGAAGCATTGTCGCTCTTCGACTCCCCCTCGCCTGACGCGGCTGAGAGTGCGGGTGGTGCCACCCCAGGGGCTCCGACTGAGCATGTGACGTCGCCGCCAGCCTACCCGCCCTTTTCGGGTCTGTCGGCAATGCCTGCTCAGATGCAAGAGTTTCTTGCTGCCATGGCCCGACTCTTTGGGCTGTCTGGCCCTGCGGGCCTGACTGGGGGTCCTGCCCTTCCATCGTCAGCGGCTCCGAACCCGGCACCGCCGTCTGTTTCAACCCTGGCGCTGCATGACCCCCCTGGATCCGGGCTCGGATCCCGGGCAACACCGGTTGACCTCATAACACCTCCACTGGTGTCGAACCCTCCTCCAGCACCACCTTAGACGTCGTCCAGTGCCACCGCCGACGTCGGCCCCAGTTTCAGCCCTGAACCGGACACAGCGCCGGATCGGCGTCGCTCGATGCCGATTCCGATCCTGATGGGGCCTTTTTACCCCTATGTCCTTCCTCCTTATTTTCAGCCTGCTTCACAGACTTCGGCGGAAGGGGAGGACTGGGAGGGGTCTGAGGACCCTATCACACATCATTGTGATTATGATAAGGACTGGGCAGAGGATTTGGGGAATGCCAGTGGTCTTGACACCTCACCTGACCTTGTCAAGCTGTCTCCTCCTCCTACCGTGGCGACAGAGGAGGGAGCCAGTTACGCAGTGGTTTTGCGTGGGGCGGCTGAGGCCCTCCACCTCGAACTCCATACAGTGGCCATCGGGACTAACCTCCTGACAGAAGTGCTTCAGCCTGAGGCAACCTCTTTGGAGCCCTTGCTGTCTTTTAATGACGCACTTTCTGACGTTCTTTTGGGCACTTGGTCCAGGCCCAACACAGGGGCTCCAGTGGACAGGAACGTGGCCTGACGCCATTGCCCGGCTCCTGGCGACCCCCTCTTTCTCCCAACACCCCACTCCCGAGAGCTTGGTTGTCCAAGCCTCTACTTCACAGAGCGCGTTCCCTTCACATCACATCAGTTCAATATTTACAAATGTGTAGTTCACAGACCGATTTAGACAAGCAAAGAACAATGAATGACTTGTTGCTCAATTTAATAAAGGTATATAAGGGGAGGAGCCGCGCCAGCGACCAAGATGGCCGCTTGAGCATCGGCTCCGCCGGCCGCCACATCCTGACCGACTATCCAGCACACTATCCTGAACCCCGTCCCTACCAACGGGTGGGGGACCAGTACCTGAGTCGCCAGGTGAAATTCTGGCTCGTTTGGCTGTTTCGGTGACTGAATATCCTCGACGGAAGGATTTGGGCCTGTGGTCTTGGGGTCCGGGACCCCTAGTTCGGAGCCATCCGGGGTGTAGTGCAACAACATCGGCCTCCAGGACCGGAAGTGGCTGGTCGGATCTTATTTTGTCACCTCCGGGTGGTGGCCGAGACGTCTCGGGCCTCTCTATCCTGCCTAGAGGTCGCCCATCGTAGGACCCACCAGCACTCGACTGAGGAGTGGTGGGTTTCTCCTGCTTTTGCGGTCGAGATGGCGTCGAGAGATCTTGAAAAGCCTCCGCCGAGATCTCTGAAATCCGCTCGGCAGGTCCAGTCGAATCGTATCGACAAGTATGCCGTTTCCAAGGGGTCCCCAGTTGATGCGAAACAAACCCCGTCCGGGGGTGCGGATGGGGATCTGGACGATGATGACCCCACCATGAAAGATTTAATGGCTGCTATCACTGGGGTCCAATCTTCCTTGGGCAAGATGGACACAAAACTGGACACTGTCACTATTGAGGTGGGTCTCATCAGGGCTGACCTCACCAAAACTACGGAGAAGGTCAAGAACCTTGAGATCAAGATGGGATGTCTCCTCGAGGATGTGTCGGAGCTCCAAAAGGAAGTGCGTGATCTTCAGGTGGCCCGACTCAAATTCGATGGGAAGCTCGATGAGTATGAGGGTCGGGCGCGACGCAACAATGTCCGTATTCTGGGGGTTCCGGAGCGGTCCGAGGGGGTGACCCCGGACCTATTTGTTGAGGACCTCATCCTTAATCATCTCAAGCCTAAGGGCCTCAGCATTTTCTTCACCGTGGAGAGGGCACACAGTATCCCCGGTGGCCGCCCGAAGCGCCTCCACGTCCCCTCATTGCACAGGTCCTGAATTTTCGAGACCGGGACGCTATCCTGCAATCAGCGAGGTCCACGGGACCGTTGGCCTACGAGAATGCTTCGTTGCTATTTTTCCCAGACTTCACTCAGTCGGTTCAAAGACAACGGCAAGGGTTCCTGTCCATCAAGCGGCGACTGAGGGACCGTGACATAAAGTACTCTATGATGTATCCGGCTCGTCTGAGGATTGAACGCGATGGAAAAACATGGTTTTTTGACACTCCTGAGGTGGCTGTGGACTGGCTGGATCGAATTGTGGGGTCGGAGCCGGGGGCTCGGGCCCGTTCAGACAATGAGGAACTGTGACTTGTTTTGAACTGTGTCGATGGCGCAGAGGGGCCTGGTAGGGGTTGTCAAATTTACCCCCCCTCTGGACTATTTTTGTTCATGACTCTTTTTTGTGCCTTTACCGGATGGGGGGGACAGTGGTTGGTCTGGGGTGGTGGGGGCGGGCGGCCTGTTGTAAGGTCCTCCTCCGTTTTTCTACTTTTAGATAACTGTAGTTAGTTGGGGGTGACAGGCACACTGCGAGTTGGGGATGTGCATTCTTTTCATGCAGGCGTGCAGGGTGGGGGGTTGGGGGCCTGGGTGTTGGGGGTTTTGGCGGTTTGATTAGTTTGTTTTGTATGACCAGGGTTTGCTATGGGTGCACTCGGATCTCCTGTGTTTCGGAATGATGAATGGCTTCCGTTAGACAGGGCCTGAGGTTCTCCGTCCTCAGCTGGAATGTGAATGGTTTGGGTGACAAGATAAAGCGAACCATGGTGAGTCAGCTCATTAGACGGCACATGCCAGACGTTGTATTGTTGCAAGAGACGCATCTCTAGGGGTGTGGACATCTTAGTGAGGAACTCCTTTCCCTTTGCGGTCCGCTCGACCTGGTCTGACAATCGCGACCGTTATGTAGCTATATCGGGTCTTTGGGAGGGTAGGACTGTCACACTTGTATCTATCTATGTCCCTCTGGCGCTGCAGGTTGATACGTTTCGTGATTTGGGCCGGATGATTCAGACCCTGCCTGTCTGAACCACGGTACTGGGCGGGGGTTTTAACGCAGTCATGGACGGGGAGCTCGATAGGCTCCCCCCCCCCGAGTGTTGTTGCCCTCTCGTAGGTGGTTGCCCAACTTTATTTCTGAGTCGGGGCTGGTAGATTGTTGGCGTCTCAGACACTCGAGCGCTATTGAGTTCACTCACGCCTCAGCGGCGCATCACTCCCTTTCAAGGATTGATCACATTTTATTGCCAGCGGCACAGGCGGCCATTGTTCGGGACGTGGCTCATCTGGCGTGGGGGGTCTCCGACCACTCGCCGATTTGGCTTCGGCTGTGCATGGGACAGGGAGACGTCGGAAGGATAGCCCCTATAAATGCGTGGCGTTTGAAAGACCCTGTGGTTAAAAAGGAGCTGGTGCGAATCACCGATAGTTATTTTCTTGAAAATGAGGGTTCGGTTACCTCGAGGTGATCCCTTTGGGAAGCGTATAAGACAGTCGTGAGAGGGGAGGTCCTTTCCCTTGTATCTGGGCAGAAGAAGAAGAAGAGGGCGGAGTTGGATAGAGTGGAGGCAGATCTCTTGGCCCTGGAAACTGCTGTTTCCTCCGGGGGGGACCCTGGGGAGAGCTATCGCCTCGAACTGCTCCGGGATGAATATAGGACTCTGACACGTAACAGTGCGAGGGCACAACACGCTACCACCCAGAGCAGGATCTATGAGCACGGGGATAAGGCGGGGAAGCTGATTGCTTGGTTGGAGAAGGGCGACTGGGGGTCTCGATTGGTGCCGGAGCTGAGCATTGCGGGCTCGGTGGCCACGTCGGACCCCTAGTTGATAGTTGAGGAATTTGCTCGAAACTATGAGGAGGTATATACCTCGGCTGGATCTTTTACTGATGCAGATAACGCTGAAATGATACGGGATATACCGATGCCAACCCTGTCGGATGATCATAGGGAATTATTGGACTCTGCTCTCACGAATGACGAGTTGGCGATGGCCATTAGGGGGGTCCATTCTGGTAGGGCCTCTGGCCCTAATGGTCTCCCCATTGAATTGTTTAAGCCCCATGCTGACCGATTGGCCCCGTATCTGAAGGATATGTACATGGAAAGCCGTGATCGTGGGGTGTTGCCCTACGATCAGCGTGTTGCCAATATTGTGGTAATTTATAAGGAGGGTAAGCCCAGGCTGGATTGTTCTTCATATCGTCCAATTTCTTTGTTAAACGTGGAACCTAAGGTATTGGCCAAACTGTTGGCCACCCCAGGGGCGTAGCTAGAGCTTGTGGCGCCCGGGGCTATCCCACAGGTTGCCGCCCCTAGGGGTTGGGGGAAGGGGTGCTGGGGAATAAGTACGGCGAGCAATTGAAAGAGGCCCGAGAGACACGTAGTATCGCTGCTAATAGTTACCTCGATCAATCATGCAAGTTACATACATGACACGGTCCAAGGCTACACAGTTGAATACACTGGCGACCGGCAGTACAAAGGAGAACACACAGACTGCATAATCGAACTGGGGACTCAGAAAAAACGCATGTAACATCCATCAGAGAGATGCATGAACGATTACCTGGTAATCCCCTTAGCACAATGCAAACATACACATACATGACACTGTTCGGGGATCCATCATCTACAGCTGACATTAAATGACCAAACATCATGGTCCCCCCATTAAAGCAGTGGGGACATGCACAAACGTGATGTGCTCTGACTTGAGGTACAATAATGCAATGACGAACTCAGAACAGCATGAACTACTGAGGGGAGGTGGGGGCAGGGTGGTACACATATAGCCTGGCCTTAGAACAAATTCACACCAGTCAGACCCACGCCATTGCAGCCAGAGACTTTCTGCCAAACTCCTAGTGCCTACTGCTTGGTGCTGATCTAAGTTGGAGGTGTGCAACAGCTAAGTTCAATTCAAGTCAAGGGAGATTTCTAATTTCTGAGTATCTTGTCACCAACCTAGTATCAGCCTGCATTAATTGAGAGTTGCACTAGTGGCCCACCACAGCAGCAAGCCACTATAGCAACAACAAAGTTCGACCCTGCAGGGTTACAGCATTACCATCCACCAAAGCATCCAGGCCTATCAACAGTGCCGGCTTCTTAACGGATGTGTTCTCATTCCTTGAGAATCCTTGGCCCCGCCAACTTGTCATACCAGCACCCATCAGGATGCAGAGCCATAGCGGAAAAGGCACCTGAAATCAAACACGGAAATGGAAAATATAGCAGTGTATGCCAAATAAGAACACGCCCCCATGACACGATGCGGGCAGAGCACATCTCCCTTAACTCCCTTGACAAGGGAGATGCCGTTGCCGTGTCAGCACAAGAACACATCTCCCCGCCCTTCACTTTAGGGGGTGTCAGAACACATCCATCTTGCTCTCCCTACACCCAGGGCATGCAGCAGTACGGAACACATCAACCTTGTCCTCCCTAAGCCGCATTGCCTGGCGTGTCCACCTCACCCTACTGTACGGCAGTGCCACAACATGCCCCCCTACATTTCCCTTCACTCTCATGCCTGCAGTTCCAATCCACACATCTTTCTTTGCTCCCCCTTGACCCCAAATCACACTGATTTCAATGGCCACAAGGCAATTACCATATAGCCCAGTCTGTTCCTACTTTGTTTTTATTATTATTATTGTCACCCTACACTAAATATTACGGCTGCATTGCACTGATTATGAAGACTACCCAGGCTCTGCACAAATAAGGAATTCCACTTTTCTCTTATATTTGTGGTTTTTCTGCCCCTAGAATTTCCACTGTGCAACTGACATGCCTAGGCCAGGGTGATTTGGTAAAAATAATCAAGCTGCCCGTTTCCGCCTGGAATCATCTAGCAATCAAAACAGAAAACGAGACCCACCAGATCTGCGTTGGGGCTGCAGCCAGTGCCCCTTTCAGTATGATGTTGGCGCTGTTCTCTTAATACATTCATGAGGAAAGCCTACATGCATGCACACGCCACCTTTCTCTTGTAACACAGTTTGCTACCGCTCACATTTTGTTTGCTTTTGATACTTGCACAAATGCCACCAATGCCTATTTAATGTTTGTTCTTGTGCCTGAGTGTCTCCCAGTTATTGCAGTATCATACCTCTAATTGTACTCTTGTAAGCTGCACACATGTCGCTTTTTCCTCCTGTAATGCACCGTTTGCAAACCTCATGTATTTTGTTTGTTCAAAATTGTCACTTTTGCCTCATGTAATTTAATATTTGTTTTTGTAATTTGTTCACTTGTAATTGTCTCCTCATGTATCATTACTGTTCCTAATGTGAAGCTCTCTTACACCTTCGGGAAAGTCCGCGCTACATAAAAATGCATAAATGAAAAAATATTGAAATAAATACGAGAATAAGTCACAGTACCTTTCACTGCGAAGCGTCAGTGACTGCAGCTGCAGAATCGGCTCTGTGTGCTGTCTCCTCCGCACTGTACGCAGCGCCCGATGCAGCCAGGCAGCCAGGCCTCTCATGATGGTGCCACGCCATTGAGGATTGTGAGACCGAGTCTCAAGGGCGGGTGACACGCATCAACACCATACTACTGCTGACACTGAGTAAGTCTGTTACAGCGTGAGGCGGCAGCCTATCACCCTTTAAGGGCTATTGGATGGCGGCCGCGGGACGGGTGTAAAAGGAATTGTGTCACTACGTCCTGACGTTGCGCGCGCGAGAAGTGCAGACTAAGGGTGATAGGCTACCGCCTCACACTATTCCCCTTTAGTCATATTTCTGACGCGCGCAACGCCGGGACACATTTCTTTTTACTCCAGCGACCGCAATAGCCAAATACAACAGTAGGGCGGCTAGGGCGGCCATGGCCGCCCCCAAAACAGTGCCGCCTGGGGCGGACCGCCCCCCTCGCCCCCCCCCCCCTAGCTACGCGGGTGGGCCACCCGCTTGGTGAAGGTCATATCGACCTTGATCCATCCAGACCAGTCTGGCTTCATGCCGCGGCGCAACACTGCACTTAATCTTCGTCGGCTGCATGGCGTGGTGGCGAGTGCGTCTCACATCCACGAACCGACAGTGTTGTTGTCTTTAGACGCAACTATGGCCTTCGACCGGGTGGAGTGGCCCTATCTTTTCGCGGTTTTGACGAAGTTGGGGTTTGTCCCAGTATTCATCGATTGGGTACGTCTTCTGTATTATGCCCCCTTATCTCGGGTGGTCGTGAATAATCATAAGTCCCGTGATTTTTCTCTTGGACGGGGAACTCGTTAGGGCTTCCCCCTCTAGCCTCTTTTGTTCGCTTTGGCCCTGGAGCCGCTTGAGGCCTGGGTGCGGTGGGACCGATCGATTAGAGGGCTGCGTTGGACTTTGGAGTGGGAAGACAAGATTTCGCTCTAGGCTGATGATATTCTGCTATACCTTACCTCCCCCCGTAGTCCCCTCGTTGTGTTTATGGATGTCCTCGCTATCTTCGGGAGGTATTTGGGCTTCGCGATCAACTGGACGAAATCGGTCCTTTTTGTTCTGAGTGGAGATCCCCCTAGAGTGCCTGGGAATTGCCCTGTGAAAGTGGAACCGGTCAGTTTTCGCTACCTCGGGATTCATATTTCTAGGGATCCTAAGGTACGCTTTCGGTTGAATTTGTTACCCCCTTTGGCCAGACTTCGCGCTGATGTTGCGAGGTGGAAGACGTTACCGCTCTCTCTGTTGGCCCGATCTGTCCTTTTCAAAATGATGGCTCTTCCGCGGTTTTTATACACTCTACAGAATTCCTTCGACCCTGTGCCCCCGTCGTATTTTGGCGAATTTGAGCCTTTGCAGCGTAGCCTTCTGTGGAAGGGGAGGCCGCGTATTGCGTTGCCGAAGCTGATGCTGCCTTGGTATGATGGGGCATCGGTCTGCCCAATATCCGGAAGTACTATTGGGCGTCCCAGTTGGCCCCCATCAACCACGCTATTTACGGCTCTCCTGTTGATCCCGGGTACGCAATGGACCGTGGTCAGGTGCCGGGGGGAAAGTACACCCGCGTGTTATATGCGAGGCGTGGTCATTTTCCGTTGGTGGGGCCCCCCTTGATCTCTACGAGAGTGTGGCATGAGGCCAACAGGGACCTTATATGGGCTGGGCGCTTGACACTGGCTACACCGTTGTGGAGTTCTGAGAGATTGGGGATGCTTTGGAAAACTAAAGGGTTTGACCGCTGGGATTTGATTGGTATAACTCAGGTGCGTGATGTGTGGGGCAAGGGCAGGATGTTGACTTTTGAGGAGCTGCAGGCTAAGTATCAGCTGAATGAAACGGAACGGTTTCGATACCTCCAGATTAGCCATGCTCTGGGTGCCGTTATCCCCAGAGGCGAAAAGCCACCGGTGGCCTCCCCACTGGAGGATCGTTTGCTAGATGGCCTTGTCACCACAAAAACGATTTCTTTAACATATTGCAAGCTGATCAACCATACTGAGGACCGCCTGGTGCAGTTGCGTGAACAATGGGTTGCCGATGGCCTTGTGCTTGATGAGGAGGACTGGAGGGAGGCGGTGTTGTCCCCTAAGGAGGTGGCGGTCCCTATGAGGCTTCGATTGGTTCAACTAAGGATTTTACACCGCTCCTATGTCACGGGTCCGAGATTGCAGAGGATGGGTTGGCCGCGTCTGCCGATTGTAGAAGAGGGTGTGGTTTACCTGGGACGTTCCTGCATATTTTGTGGGAGTGTGAGAGGGTCCGTGACTTTTGGACCAAGATACATTCGAAAAGGAGCGAAGTGTGGGGAGTGAGGGTTGAGCTGGAGGCAAGACGTTGTTTGTTGAATGTGTGGGAGCCCACGGACCTGCCGAGTCATGGTAAGATCTGGGTGGCTCTCGCTTGTGCGGTTGCCAAGCGGAATATTGCACAGCTTTGGGGTGCTTCTCGGGCACCTCAAGTTGGGAAATGGATGGAAGACCTCGACTGGTGTATGTTTCGTGAGAAGTCTGTATATGTGTCCAGAGGACGGCCCCGCAAATGGGTCAAGATCTGGGGAACCTGGAATGCCTATCGAGGCGACATCTGTGAACCACCGGAATTAGATCCTGTTAGTGAGGAATAGGAGAATGCCTAGGTCCACTCACTTCTTTTAATTGATTGCTTTTCTTTGGAAGTCTGCATCTAAACATATGTAACAATGGTCACCTCATGGACTCTGCTTGATGTTTGTATATGTATTGTTTGTCTCTTTTTTGATATTAAAATAAAAAAATAAAAATAAATAAAGGTATATGAGACATATAAGTTTAGCAATCCGATCCAAAAACAAAACATTCCAATAACATTATATTTTACAAATGGAGGGTACAGATCAATAATCCTCCTGTAGGGCGTTGGACCGGCAGCCGACACGTGTTTCATTACTAGGTAACTTTTTCAAGGCTTAGATAAATGTCCAGTTTGGCTTAAAATTATTCCATGCGTGGTCAAGGACTTCAGGTAAAAGATAATCATAGCTGTTCATCTATTGGTTTATTTGGTATTTCTTGCCCGGGACGGAAGTTGCAGCAAAAAAATATTTTTCTCAATAGATCCAAATAGTTGCCTTCAGAGACTGAGTAGGCTTGTGTCTTAGTGTTTCATATATTTAAATAGTTTTCTGTATTTTACTGTTGCTGTTCATGTGAAGTTGCTTCGCTTATGGCAACCGTCCCGAGTAGGTCATCGACGTGGCATGGACAGTTCTCTCCCAAGCTATAGCAGCTGGGAGAGACGCAGCTAAGTTCACCATTCGTTGTGGGCTTGATATCGGCGACTCGCTGGGCAGGACAATTTCCATGACGGTGGTGCTTCGGCGCCACGCCTGGCTGAGGACAACTGGCTTCTCAGGGGATGTCCAGAACACTCTGATGGACATGCCCTTTGATAGCATTTTCCTCTTTCGCAATAAAGCGGATAGTGCGTTGGAGTGCTTTAAGGATTCACGGGCTACAGCCAAGTCCCTGGGCCTGTCAGCCACTCGCCCTCCTCCGCCTTCCGCTTTTTATGGCCACGGAAGGGTAGCCCAACACGTTTGTTCCAGAGCCACAGGTCTGCGCAGCAACATCCCCAGCGTGGACGTGGGAACCGTCGAGGCGGGTCTGGGGGCCAGCGGGTGGGTCAGTCCACCTCCACCCCCGCAGCATCCACTGCAAAGCATTCCTAGTCTGAACTTTCAGGCTCATCAAACGCCAGTGGGCGGCAGAATTCGCCATCATCTCCCCCACTGGTGCAACATCACATCAGACAAGTGGCTGCTGCAAATTGTCCGAAGGGGCTACTCCCGCCCCTTCGAGACTACCCCTCCAGCCATGCCACCTCAGTACCACCGCATGTCGGGGGACCATCTTGCGCTTCTTCAGCGGGAAGTCACGGCCCTCTTGGCTGAGGGGGCCATCAAGCGCGTTCCTGGGCCAGAAGTAGGTCATGGTTGTTATTCTCACTACTTTCTGGTCCCCAAGGAGGACAGGGGCCTGCATCCTATCTTGGACCTCAGGAACGTCGACCGCTTCCTCCGGAAGGAGAAGTTCAAGATGTTGATGCTAGCTCAGGTTTTGTCTGCCCTCGACCCTAGAGACTGAATTGTAGCGTAGGACTTGCAGGACGCATATTTCCACATCCCCGTCCTTCCTGCGGTTCACGGTAGGCTGAGAGAACTTTCAGTTTACTGTGCTCCCCTTCAGCCTTTCCAGCACCCCCCTTCAGCCTTACCAGCACCCCTTGGGTGTTCACGAAAGTGATGGCGGTGGTCGCAGCTCATCTGCGCAGCTCAGGGGTTGAAGTCTTCTCCTATCTCGACGACTGGTTGTTGAAGGCGCGCTCGCCCCAGGCAGTCGTCTCCCGCCTCCAGACTACGGCCGACCTCCTGCATTTGTTGGGATTCCCCATCAACGTGCCAAAGTCGCACCTGATTCCCTCTCAGAAGCTCGTCTTCATCGGAGCAGTTCTAGACTCGGAGTAGTTTCGGGTTTATCCTCCCGAGCAGCGAGTCCGGAATATTCAGGCTATGATTCCGATCTTTCAGCCTCTCTCCTGTGTTTCGGTCAGGATGACCCTTCCGGCTACTGGGCCTGATGGCCTCCTGCTAGTGGATCATGCCAGATGGCATATGCGGGCTCTGCAGTGGGAACTGAAGTTCCAGTGGGCACAGTATCAGGGCAACCTGTCCAATCACGTCCAGATCTCGGAGGGCACTGCATGCCAATTGCAGTGGTGGCTCACGAATCGCGATGGGGTCAATGGCAGATCCCTCTCCCTTTTCCAACCGGAACACACAGTTGTGACGGATGCATCCCTTCTGGGATGGGCAGCCACTTGGGAGAGGCTTAGATCAGAGGACTCTGGTCTCCGGCGGAGTCCCAGCTTAATATCAACCTTCTGGAGCTTTGGGCGATCCGGCTTGCACTAAAGGCATTTCTTCCCTCTGTCAAGGGCAGAGTAGTGCAGGTGTTCACAGACAACACCACCGCCATGTGGTACTGCAACAAACAGGGCAGGGTGGGGTTGTGGACCCTCTGTCAGGAGGCTCTGCGCCTCTGGACATGGATGGAACATCAGGGCATTTTCCTGGTGGTTCAACACCTGGCAGGTTCTCTGAACACCAGGGCGGATGAACTCAGCCGCCGGAGCATGATGGATCACAAATGGCGTCTGAACTCGGACGTGGCGCAAGGTCTCTTACAGCAGTGGGGAGAGCCTTGGTTAGAATTTCCAAGACGGCACTTGCTAGGCGATGCCTTTCGTTACGAGTGGAGTTGCGGTCTACTATACGCCTTTCCGCCTTTACCACTTCTACCCAGAGAGCTGAAGAAGTTCAAGCGTGACCGGGCTCAAATTGTATGTTATCCCGAGCTACTCAGCATAGCTATCGATCCCCGGATCTGACTGC
Organism: Lissotriton helveticus; assembly: GCF_964261635.1. NCBI lineage: Eukaryota > Metazoa > Chordata > Amphibia > Caudata > Salamandridae > Lissotriton > Lissotriton helveticus. The sequence continues at coordinate 1,504,650,493 of NC_136069.1, read as the reverse complement.
CTCTTCGGGAGGATCTTCTGTCGCAGCCGCAGGAGACGATCCTCCACCCGAACCTGTCCAGCCTCCACTTCCTTGCGTGGAGATTGAGCGGCGGCAGTTGACGTCTTTTGACCTGCCTCCTGAAGTTTGTGATGTAATCCTGGCAGCCAGGCGTCCCTCCACTAAAACAGTATACGCCTGCAGGTGGAATAAATGTGTGGCATGGTGCACAGCAAAGGCTGTGGATCCCCTTTCTGCCCCTCTTTCAGAGGTCTTTCTATTTCTCCTTTCTTTGGCCCAGCAGGGCTCTGCTCTGGGCACTGTCAAGAGTTATCTTTCGGCCATTTCAGCCTTTTTATGGCTTCCAGATCAGCCTTCCCTTTTCAAGTCCCCTGTTGTAAATAGATTCTTATAAGGCATTACTCATCTTTTCCCTCCTGTTCCTTTCATAATGCCTCAGTGGGACTTGAACCTGGTTCTGACATATCTGATGTGTGCTCCCTTTGAGCCACTTCACAACTGTCCTCTTCATCTTCTTACTTTAAAGACGGCTTTCCTGGTGGCTATCACCTCTGCCAGACGAGTGAGTGAGCTCCAGGCCCTTTCTTCTAAACTTCCTTTCCTCTCTGTCCATCCGGACAAAGTTGTTCTAAGGACTCGACCTTCTTTTCTGCCAAATGTTTTCACTGCCTTTAACATCAGGCAGACCATCACTTTGCCTACCTTCTTTCCGCCTCCGCATCCCTCAAAAGAGGAAGAGAGGCTCTACCGTCTGGACCCAAAGCGTGCGCTCTCTTTCTACCTCAACCACACACAACAGTTCCAGGTGGATGACCAGCTCTTTGTTGGTTACGTGGGCGCCAAGAAAGGTCGGACTGTGCACAAGCGGACCATGGGTTGTTCTGTGCATTAAGGCTTGTTATTCTTTGGCTAAAAAGCAGCCTCCAGTGGGACTATGCGCCCATTCTACCAGGGCGTAAAAAGGTGGTCGGAGTCTATTGCTTCGGTAGGCATCAAATGTCACAAATCAAGATTATGTAACTCAAATCATAAACAGTCCATACGTGCAGTACATATTTTATTTATGCACATCATAAACAAGATACCCAGTATCAATCGATAAGTATCAGAATTTGAGAAATCAAAACAAAAGGCATATCAATTATTTTCATTGATTCAAAATAAATTGGAAGACACAAGTATGAATCAATTCAATAATAAAACTTTTCATATATGTGGTTAATAGTAAAACAGGAATTAATTACATTCTGATGTATCAACACGCTCTTAGTGAAAAGAAAAGGAGTAGTTAGAGGGAATGGGTGTGATGGGATATGAGTGGGGACCGGGTAAAGGTGTTGTGACCATGAAACAATCACAGTAAAAATCAGTGCAGCCTTTACAGTCTGGTTTAGATCGGTAGTTCCATATTACTCTTTTACATAGGATCTGTATAAATCCATTAGTCTCTCCTATGATTAGAGGAATGGTGTGGAATGGTCGTCTACGTTTCGACCCCTGGTTGTAAGGGTTATTGGAAACCTCATGCTGGGGTCTTCTTCAGGACACAAAGGAAACTGGAGCGCTTTACATGAGGCCAATTCATTGGCCGTGGGGATAGGACCATCCTGGGTTCCTATGTTGTAGAATATAGCTGGGACGTAGTCGCTTTCCAAATGTTTTATCTTTATAATCAAAGTTGTCGTTTATCCACCGCTGTCCGTGAGGGTGCGTGGGGAAAATCACTGACCCGATGGTCTCATACACCCATCGGCTGCCGTGACCATGAGATGCAGACGCGAACATCTTGATGTAGAATAGAACCATCGGGTCAGTGATTCTCTCCACGCACCCTCACGGACAGCGGTGGATAAACGACAACTTTGATTATAAAGATAAAACATTTGGAAAGCGACTACGTCCCAGCTATATTCTACAACATAGGAACCCAGGATGGTCCTATCCCCACGGCCAATGAATTGGCCTCATGTAAAGTGCTCCAGTTTCCTTTGTGTCCTGAAGAAGACCCCAGCATGAGGTTTCCAATAACCCTTACAACCAGGGGTCGAAACGTAGACGACCATTCCACACCATTCCTCTAAGCATAGGAGAGACTAATGGATTTATACAGATCCTATGTAAAAGAGTAATATGGAACTACCGATCTAAACCAGACTGTAAAGGCTGCACCGATTTTTACTGTGATTGTTTCATGGTCACAACACCTTTACCCGGTCCTCACTCATATCCCATCACACCCATTCCCTCTAACTACTCCTTTTCTTTTCACTAAGAGCGCGTTGATATATCAGAATGTAATTAATTCCTGTTTTACTATTAACCACATATATGAAAAGTTTTATTATTGAATTGATTCATACTTGTGTCTTCCAATTTATTTTGAATCAATGAAAATAATTGATACGCCTTTTGTTTTGATTTCTCAAATTCTGATACTTATCGATTGATACTGGGTATCTTGTTTATGATGTGCATAAATAAAAATATGTACTGCACGTATGGACTGTTTATGATTTGAGTTACATAATCTTGATTTGTGACATTTGATGCCTACCGAAGCAATAGACTCCGACCACCTTTTTACGTACCTGTTTAACTGACCCCGGTCAGAGAGTTCTTAGGGTTTACCCCGTTACAACTCATCATTCTACCAGGGCGACGGCAGCCACTACTGCTTTGGGATGGGGAGTTCCCTTGCATGACATCTGTCAGGCAGCTAGGTGGGCCTCGCTACCCACGTTTACCAAGCATTACTGCCTGGACAGCCAAGTCGGGAGAGACAGCTTTTTTGGCGTTCTGTTCTCCAGGACTTCCTGGTGTGATCTTGGTTCGCAGACCCACCACCGTGGTTGGTATTGCTGGGGTATCTATTCTAAGGTAAGGAATCTATCACTACGTGTTTCTTTCAGATGCACAAGTTACTTCGGTAACGATACATCTATAAGAAACTTTATTAGTGAAAAATTCCTTACCGCTCCACCCATCCTCCCCATTCTGCAAACTGATTTCTAGGGCTAAGGTCATCCCTTTCAGGGCCCTAGTTTCATGGCACCAGTGGTCAGTTTCTTGCATGGCTCTGCGTTCCTGGCTTGTGTACTGACGTCAGCGCGCTTGGGCGCGTCTAAGTAGCTCCAGCGACTTCATCTCGGCAACAAAGACGCCACCGATGCCTACCAATGCGCAGGGGTACTGCTGATGAAAACTTTCCGGATCCTGTCTGACGCCAGGTAAGTAATCTATCACTACTAATGTTTCTTACAGATATATTGTTACCGAAGGCAAGTAACTTATGCTTCTGTAGTATTGTTTTATATGTACATGGTATGTTGAATTTGTCTTATAACATCTAAAATATGAATATTCCGGGACTATTCACATACAAGAAGTACGGATAGGGCTGTGTATTCTGCACTTTAACTAATAAGGAGTTGAGGGTTTCGGCTCTGATTTACAAAGATATGTAAGAGTAGGTAAAATGCAATCCTGTAGAACTAATTTCTGTACCCAAATGCTTTTGTGGATCTATGCCCACATCCTCACCAAAACAGAATATCTTAAACTTAAAACCTTACACCTCCTAGAACACTAAAGGCTTTTTTTGATTTGCAACCTAAGTGTAGAGTTTTATGTATTAGAATGTGGAATGTGGTTTGGATGGATTCTAATAAGGAGAGAGGAAGAAGGCTGGCTCTGTAAAGGAGAGTCCACTGTATTTTTGCTGGGAACCTGAGAATAAAAGAAGAAGAAAGAAAGAAAAACAACATATTTTTCTTTACATGGCGACAAGCGTTGGTCTGGCAGGGGACAGACAACAGGTATCCATCCCCTGGACACAAAAAAGACATTTGAAGACGGAACGGGAAAAGGATTGAAAATATGCAGCGCAAATCGTAACAGGGTTGGGAACTGTGGTAAATAAATAATTAATTACCGGTACTATTTTTGAATACATTAATAATAACAGATAGCTCAATAAATAAGAGACAGGATCCGGGGTATCTGAGTCTAACAGGCTTTAATCAGGCACAAGGGAAGGGACAGGATCGGCACAGCCTGAAATAAAAGACACGAGTGGCAGCTGCAACTTCTCATTAACAGTACAAGGTATATATAGTAAAACATCACAATTACATTACATACAGTAGGCGTAACAAGTGACAAGCGTAAGATAAGAACACATGGGCGTGGAATGAAGGCGTGCACAGGGCGTGCACGTAGACATGTGATGAGAACGTCACAGAAGTGTCATAAAGTGGGTGGAAACATGGAGGGGGCTACCTGAGCAGCTGGGACCTTTAACCTAGTGGTGCGCGCAAACGGGCAATGACGTGTTACCGGGGAGAACTGGGGGCTATGACTTCTGCACTAGAAGAGGAGACTAAAGTATGCGGTATCAGGACGACATGTACCTATAGCATATCTGGTATCTGGTGTTTGGAGTACATGTTGATAGAATCTAAAAGTTATCAGGGCAAAGGCTACTTGACACTAAGGCTGGTGCATGCATATATTCTACATGTATTGCGTGTGCTATGAATCTTTCATGAATATTAATACAGTAATTCACTTGCATGGAGACAGAAAGACTAGACTATAGCTGAAGCTGTTTATGCGGTTCGCTAGCTTAGGAATGTGAAGACGGAGAGCTGAACTGATAACTAGAGGCATAACATATTCTTGGCAGACAGGCAGGCAGAGCCAGGCCGGGCACCGCGCTGCGCGGCAGGAAATAAGTGAAGGGTCAGGGATGCAGGTGGGGGCTGCTTCGCTCCTCGGAGTGGGTTCAGGAGACTGGAGCTTGAATCTGGTGTCCGGGCCCTTTTGAGGCCTAGAAACGGGGACAATGCGAGAAATATAACGTGCATACTGTAAAACGTGGCAACATAGGCCTAATACTCGTTGCTTTCACGAGAACTGGAAACTGGCATACTAGAGTTGGACACAACTATAATTACGTCTTTAATCGATCATAGGGGGATATATGCATATCGATCATGCACATATAACATAGGATGGGGAACACGTAGGCACATATGACAAGGCAAAATTCAATTTTCCTCATTCCCTCCTTGTGCCCTACGTTTCCATCAGGAAACATCAATATTCATGATACCATCTATCTGTTCATATAGCATCATTTGCTCATCTCGAATTGTCTTGGAACGGGACTTAGGACTAGGAATACAAGAGGTAGCACACAAGCCGCAAATCGCAGGGCCACATTGTAAACAGAGACAGCAACTGAATATGATCATTACTGCTATACCTAGGAATGACAATACTTTCCATCCCCAGGCAGATATTATACTCCAGAGCCAACCGGACCATGTCCAGGTGCCTGGATTCCGGTGTAACTGATGGGCAATTTTATGAAGTCTGGTTATAGCTAAATAAACAGACGGTGCGTTATTAGGAATGAAAATGCAGCAACTAGATCCGATGACTCTACAAGCTCCTCCCCTATCGGCCAGTATGACGTCAAGGACGAGACGATTTTGGAGCACGACAAATCTCATAGCAGATTGCTCTTCAGTTAAGTTACCTAGAGCGGAAGTAGTCTCATTCACTACTGCTTCAAGGGTTCTGGTTAGCCTACGTATTAACTTACTATTCTGGACAGGACCTATGAAGAAAAAGAAACCTTTATTGAAATCTTGATATTGTTCTAAGGCAGTTTCAGTTTGATTGACAATTGGGGACTCAGTCTCCCTTCTATGTCTAACGTGTACTAGATGTGTGTTTCTGTGATAATCGGATGGGGCTAGGAAAACTGGTGGCAGTAGGAAGGCAATGTAACATGTTCCATCCCAATTTAGGGGCAGACGAACATATGCGGTCTGACCACACACAAAATAAGAATGACGTGAAGCTTTGAAAATAGATTTCCCACTGTCACTATACTCGACCACAGTAGTACAATCACTATGTCCTACATGTGCGGAACCATTCTTTCTGACACATAATTCGCCTTTCACGGGTAGAACTGAAATAGCAGGCAAATCTGGAGTAGTCTCAGACTGAACATTCAAAACCATGAAATTGGAGGAATAATTACCTACATCATATACTTCATTTTCTAGATCTAACCCTGTTCTATGGGAAAAATCTTCCTTGCCTGGGAAACATGTTCTATTCAGAAGGGACATATCATTGGAGGATGACGTTAACGTGGACCATGCTCCACACGAACCATTATGTGAAAACGGATAAGGAAAGAGTGGCAGAACTCCCTTCGGTGTCTGGAAAGGGGGGAGTCGACCACACACCCAACAATTAGTGGCATTGCTGGTCTGGTGTGAATAGTGTAACATTCGGATAAACGTGTTATTGCGCATGGCAAGACGATAAGATAACTCGTGAGGAGGCAGGTCACTAAAAGTGTGCTCTACTGTAACATTAGAAAACATACGTACATGAGAATTAATAGGAAAACATACATGTAAGGCATAACTTATGCAGGTAACCATAAGACTCAGAAATATCATGAAAAGTAAAGTAACAATACATCGACTTCGAAGATTCTTTTGATAACGTATTCTCTTAGAGTTTTGACTAACTCTCTCACTGTGTGGGTCTATCTCATACATGTCAGGAACCTGTCTAACCGTTTCACCCGAGAGGGACTTAGACAATTAAACTGGCTGACTTACTAGACCTTTTCTTTATACTCCTGCTGCGGAGTTTTCTCTAACAGGGGAAGTTTAGATTCAGTGTCTGGGCAGTCCTTGAGAACGGGGCAGTCCTTGAAAAATGTTTTTGGCCTAAGTCCATGGAACCGCTTCACATGACTGGAGTGCAACCACCCCTTCCTGCCTTCAACCTTGAGGGCGGTCCTCGTTGTTAGCAATACAAGTCTTGGCTCCTTCCAGCGGGGCTCCAGCGGACTTGAACGATCAAAGTTCCGAATCAAAACGAGGTCGCCTGGTATGACCTCATGCGGTTTTACTTGGGTGTTGTCTGGAAAAGCAGCGGCAACCTGTGAACGACAAGATAGTAGTGCAGACATCAAGGAAGCCAAGTAATCTGTCAGCATATTACTGTCAACATCTGTAATTGTACGTGGTCTAGGTGTACCCCACATGTTTGGGGGACGACCGAACACTACCTCATAAGGGGACAGACCGGAACGGGAGTGAGCGACCATTCTCATATAGAAAAGGGCGACTGGCAGTGCTATTATCCAATCTACGCCTTTCTCTGCGCATACTTTGGCAATGCGGATTTTCAGAGTCTGATTATGTCTCTCTACGAGACCGGCTGCTTCAGGATGTCGTACACAGTGGAACTTCCACTGGTACCCTAACAGAAGAGATACTTGTTTCATGAGCTCGGATGAGAATGGCTGGCCGTTATCTGAATACACGACCCTAGGTAAACCATAGCGGGGGAAAAACTCACGAACCAACTGCCTGGCAGTGGTCGCAGCCGTATAATCTGGGACTGGATATGCTTCTGTCCACCTGGACAAAGCGCATACAACTACGAGAACATACTTGAAACCTCGACATCGCTCCATCTGAATATAATCCATCTGGAGGACTTCAAAAGGGTGGTCAGGAGGATGGAATCCACCTTGTTCCACCGGAACACCTTTACCTGGATTGAACTGACAACAGATCATGCAGGTACGTACTTTCTGCTTGGCTGCTGCTCGTAAATGCTTGTTAAACCAAAGGTTCTGAATACTGTCTAGCATGGCTTTTTCTCCTATGTGTGCTGGACTATGTGCGGTGTTAATAATGACTTGAACCATAGAGTCGGCGAGAAACCATGTGGCTTTTCCCTTCGTCAACCATCCTTGATCTGTCTGGACCCCTCCTTGTTCAGACCATTTCTTGATTTCATCGGGAGTAACATGTGACTGTATATCTAGTACGTCTTGTATAGGGTCCTTAACTGTCATACAAGTAGTCTGATCTGGAATGTCTGTCTGTGTCGTGTTAACTGGAATGTCTGGAGTCTGAGCTGTGAGCTTGGCCGTTCGATCTGCTAGATCGTTACCCTGGGAAATGATGTCAGTGACTTTCGTATGTGCCTTGCACTTCATGATAGCGATAGCTGTCGGTAAATGTATTGCCTCTAACAGAGCTTGAATGAGGGGGCTATGCTGAATCTTGGTTCCATGAGAAGTCATAAAACCTCTTTCTTGCCAGAGCACTCCAAAGTCGTGTACGACTCCGAATGCATAACGTGAATCTGTGTATATGTTTACTTTCAGGTTCTTAGCTCGAATGCAGGCTTGAGTCAGAGCGACGAGCTCTGCTGCTTGAGCAGACAGGGTGTCAATACGATGAGTTTCTATAACTTCAGTTTCAGTAGTCACTGCATTCGCGGCTACTAGTTCTCCTGTACTTGTTCTCATACATGAACCATCCACATAAAGTGTCAGGTCGGGATCTGGTAATGCAATGTCTGTCAAGTCTTGTCTTGGCTTTGTCATGGTGTTAACTACTTCCACACAGTCATGTGTGGCAGGATTTGAAATAACTGAAGGTAACAGTGTAGCGGGATTTAAAATGTTGCAGCGTCTGATTTCTATGTGTGGCTGAAACAGTGTCAGTTCATAACCTGTTAATCGTGCAATTGTCAAGTGCTGAGTCTGTGTTCGGTTTAAAAGAACTTCCACGGAGTGTGGAACTTGTACTGTCAAGGAGTGTCCTAACACTATGGAATCACTTTGTCTGATAGCTAGAGCTGTGGCTGCAACTGACTTGAGGCACGCAGGCAGAGCCTGGGCCACTGGATCTAATGTGCTAGAAAAATAAGCACAGGGCTTGTATTGTCCTGCTTGATCTTGTGTGAGAACAGATAATGCAGTACCATCACGTTCAGTGACAAAAAGTGTAAAAGGCTTACTGTAGTTTGGCGTTGCTAGAACAGGTGCTTGGCATAAAGCTTTCTTTAACTCATTGAAAACAAGTGTATGTTCCTGGGTCCAAGGGAGGACAGTCGATACGGCTGCCTCCTGAGTCGTTAACTGTATCAGTGGCTTGGCTAGATATGCGTACTGAGGAATCCATTGTCTGCAGTAAGAAGTGAGGCCGATAAAAGCTCGTACCTCCTTCTGAGTCTTGGGCTGGGGAAGATGTGCTATTAACTGGATACGGTCAGGTGTCAACTGCCTACCCCTCTTGGACAGTAAGTGTCCAAGGTAGACCACTTGCTGGACACAGAATTGCAATTTGGAAGGGGACACCTTGTGCCCCATCTCGGCCAGGAAATACAAAACTGTAAGTGACGCACGTTCGCAGTCACGTTCAGAACGGGCTGTGATCAATAGATCATCGACATACTGGAGCAGAGCAGTGTCAGTTGGCATGTGAATATTGTCTAGTTGTCTTTTAAGTGCTTGACTATAAATGCTAGGGCTTTCTGTGAAACCTTGAGGTGCTCGTCTGAATTTATAGCTTCTTCCATTTAAACAGAATCCGAAAAGAAACTGGCTGTCTGGATGAATGGGGACACTAAAGAATGCGTTCTTGAGATCGATAACAGTGAAGAACGTAGCTTCAGAATCAATGGCAGTCAATAGGGAAGAAATATCTGGAACCACTGGGTACTGGGGTATGATACATTTATTAAGTTCTCGAAGGTCAATCACTAATCGATAAACTGGAGGTGCATTTGGATCAGTACGTTTCAGAATCGGAATGATAGGAGAATTACATACATTGGAGTCAGTTTCTACAACCACTCCTTGAGCAATAAGCTCGTCAATAATTTTGGATAAGGCTGCTACAGCCTCAGGTGGCAATTTGTACTGTCGGATTCGTGGTAATACAACACCTTTCTTCAGAGTGACACGATGGGGTGTGATGCGCATACAACCTACATCAGTTGGACCTTGCGCCCATAAATGCTGTGGTACATTCAATAATCTTGAATCAAAATCACGTAATACATAATGACCTTTAAAATCTCGCAAAAACAGTCGTACCCCTTCTGGGGAGCAGCATATGACTGCTCCTAATTCTTTCAAAGTCTTAATGCCTAATACATTTTCTGGACATGATTTCGTTAGTAATAAGTCTGTAGTTCGGGACAATGGACCAACTTCTAGAGTAACTGGTTTCGATATTTCATTAACAATAGGCTTTCCTGAAAATCCAAGGGAAACATTTCTAGAGCCTGAGAGTGGAACCCCTGGAACCTCGTCATGACTGATGGTAGTCCTACTTGCCCCTGTATCAATCAGAAACTTTCTGTCTTTCCCTAATACTTGACTGTGTACATAGGGACCCTCTTGATCTACAGGAATCTCGATGAGAGGCAAGCCAACCTCCCTCTCTAGGCTGTTTCATGAATATGGCTGATAATCTGGATACTCTGACTGTGCGTACTGGTACATCTGCTGTCTAATGTGTTGTGTTGCAGCTATAGGCTGCGGTACTGTAACTGTCTGTTGTGCGTTCTGCGGTGGCTGGGAAGTCTGTGAAACTTGCTCTTGTCTAGGCGGACGTGATCTCTCTTTCGTTTTACCAGTAGCTATGTTGTGTTTCAGAACTGCACATTCGTTTATATAATGACCTGGCTGTTTACAGTAATTGCATGTCCCTTTAACGGGAGCTTCAGGATGACTGGCTTGATTCGGACCCCTCTTCTGACTGTCTTGCGGAACAGACTGTGCAACTAGTACTTTCATTTTCGTGTCTTTCATACGTCTCCTTTCGTGTTCCTGCTCCTCCCTAATTCTGTTCTGGTGGTACTGTAGCATCTGGAGCATCTGTGACGGAGTATTAGCTTGCCAGGTACTTTCGACTTTCAGTACTCGATTTTTAACTTGTGGACTTGAATTCTCGACTAGCTTGGTAACAAAAAGATGTGGATACGATTCACTACTTGTTTTCAGACCACTATTAATAATGAAACATTTCTCAAATCTAGAATAAAAATCACTAGTATCTTCGTCTTGTTTCTGTTTACAGGCTGAGATGGCATCCCAATCTTCCTTTTTTGTGGCTAGTAATCTTGGCAAAACTTGTATTAATAACTCGGGCAATGCTTTAGCTTTATCCCCAAGACCGGTACCTGGAACTCGTGTGTTATCTTCAGTTTCTAATGCGGTCCAATCTATCTTTTTCTCTCCCACCTCCCATTCTTTTTCTTTGAGTTTTTCATATATGCCCGCAGGCAACAGGACCTTTAACATTTTAATGATATCAGGATACGTGTATTCTCCCATACGGAGCATGTCCTTTAATTCACGGTGGAACCCTGCTGGATCTTTATCGTGACAGGGAATTAACTTCTTCATTTCTAAGAGTTCTATTTTTGTGATAGGGGTGTAAACAAATACTCGTTCTAGGCCACCCCCTTCTACCTTAACCGGATGTACTTCTCGTAACGGATTCTGTCTGTCTATGTAGAATGATTTTCTTTCTGGGGGTGGAACGGGAACAAAATGTGGATTCAGAAACGTTCTGTATTTGTGGCGCTGTTCTAATATGACACTAATTAAATCGGTACCTAGACCTTTCCATCTGTTTAGGAGTAACTCGTTCAATACATCATGTAAAGGACCTGGATCAGAATGCTGATCCTCATACAGTGTAATGAGGTGTTGGATCATATATGTACCCACCAGACGCTGCTCGGCTGGGGGCAGTTTCAGAAACATTTGGGCCACTATTTCGTCTGGAAACGTGGTAGAATCACTAGTCCATCGGACTGCTGATCGGACTAGTTCTTGTTCATGCATTGTACTAAGCTCGCTATAACCTATTCGTGATTTCAGAATTTGATCGGTGGCCTGGAATACTTGTTCAAGAGAACACTGTTCTGGTACTGGAGGAGGAAAAACGTTCTTGTAATCTAGGCGTGAATGTCTGTCGGAAAATCTAGTTCTACCTACATACGCTATTCTGGAGGGATTCTCGCTGTCTACCTCTTCACTAGAAGAGTCATTCTCTTTCTCGGTTGCTCTTTTTGCTTCCTCCTTCTGGTGTATACTTATAATTTCCTTACGAATTTTCTTGTACATACTTTCTACACTACCTTGTGTCTTGTGTTTTCCCTCGGCTATATTGTCACTCCACTTAGTCAGACCTTTCATCTAGTCTTTGTCTTTATCAGGATAATCTTGCTCTCTTATTAAACAGTTAATCAAGAACTGTAAAATCATATGTTGAGTCTCGACTTTTCGGTGTGCCATAGCTTCGTGAATACTTCCTGGATTCTCTCCTGTACGGACAAAACGATATATTCTGTCTAGATGTTCCTTCATGTCGGGCAGGGTGGCCAAAAAGTTGGCAACCCTTCTTAAACGTACTGAATATAATACCATGTGATCTTCGCCTGGAACTGGATCATATATACAGTCAGTAAGAAGTCGCTTGAGGTCTGTGTATGTAGCCACTTTTGGCGTACGCTGTAACTCTGCTTCTCGCGGTGTCAGTCGTCTTACTTGAGGCGGGGTGATAGGAGCACTTCCCCCCGCTGCTCCTAGACTAGAATCGTCAGTTAATACTGTACGTGCTGGTAAAGTGACTGGCAAAGCGGGTACATTTAATGTGGGCTGGTCCGGGGGTACTGGCACATTAACTTGGTCCCCGGGACCAGTGGCTGGAGGAACAGGAATTACATTATTTACAGGATGCTGAGGGTGAACGGGCGGAATAGGATTTGCATATTCTGGGACTGTGTCGTCCAAGTAGGACGAAAGAAAAATTTCAGCTGCGGTCGGTTTATGACGTAGCTTAATCGGGACCAATGGTGGCGGTAAATTACAGGGTGCTTCCGGGGTTGCCTTCGGCAAGCCCTCGGCAAGAAGAGGATACATACCTTTAACAAGGGCATTTCTCTGTCTGTCTGACTGTTCTGCTCTAACTCGTTCACCTTCTTCGATTAATTCCCTTTCTTGGGCTTTTTCTGAGGATTCCCTACTTAATTCTGTTTTTCTGATTTCTTTTTCGGTTCTTTTATGAGATTCTTTGCGCCATAACTCGATGGCATCTTTCTGGGACTGTCTGGCTTTCTTTTTCCATAATGCTTCTTCGACTCGCATGATGCACTCGGCATCCCATGTACCTGATACAGGCCATCTATATTTCTCTTCAAGATCTTTCGTATAATCCGCCCATAAGTCTAGATATAATATGGCATCTAAGCCATGCTTGTGATACATAAAGTGTCCAGGACTGTCCCTAGGAGGGACAGGAACTGCTTCTTCGAGTAACCCTTTTCTGGTTTTTATCTGACGTAATTTCGAAAACAGAGGCATGGCTGAGTTATACTTGGAACACAATACACAATAATCACAGTAATGAAATGGCAAACAAATCACTCATACCACGACATAGAAATACATTAATAACAGTTCGAACAGAATACTACCTGATACACTGAAAACATAACACATGAATTTCTCGAGAACGGACTTACTAGAATTACTGGATGCACTGCTAAAACAGTACAGAACATACCGGTCTCGTAAAGAGACACGTCATACCGTATCCACCTAGGTGAATACTTCGGACTGGATCTGTGTACCCAAACCCATCGGACCAGGAACAAACTAATGAACCTGTCTAGATACTTCCCCCGCAACGGTACTCACCGGGAAGCAGAAACTGAAGGCCTCGGACTGGACTGGACTGCTACGACGTCTGGTTACTACGCATGCGCTTCGGACTTCGGGCTTCGGTTACAGGTGGGCCTCCGGATACCTCGGACCTTGCTCTCTCGGCTTGGGCTCTGGTCGGGTTGAACCGCATTCCACACTGCCTCGTCTGGATGCCGGACCGCAGTTCCAGTCTCCTCTGTGGGCCTGAGGGAGACTTGAAGCAGAAATATCTGCACGTGCACGGTAGAGTTCCGTCACGGCTGTAGAAGGGTCAGGGGGCCTGCGTTACATCGCCGGCGCGTGGGGAAAGAGCTCGTCCCTGTTCGAGCGCCATTTATGTGGTAAATAAATAATTAATTACCGGTACTATTTTTGAATACATTAATAATAACAGATAGCTCAATAAATAAGAGGCAGGATCCGGGGTATCTGAGTCTAACAGGCTTTAATCAGGCACAAGGGAAGGGACAGGATCGGGACAGCCTGAAATAAAAGACACGAGTGGCAGCTGCAACTTCTCATTAACAGTACAAGGTATATATAGTAAAACATCACAATTACATTACATACAGTAGGCGTAACAAGTGACAAGCGTAAGATAAGAACACATGGGCGTGGAATGAAGGCGTGCACAGGGCGTGCACGTAGACATGTGATGAGAACGTCACAGAAGTGTCATAAAGTGGGTGGAAACATGGAGGGGGCTACCTGAGCAGCTGGGACCTTTAACCTAGTGGTGCGCGCAAACGGGCAATGACGTGTTACCGGGGAGAACTGGGGGCTATGACTTCTGCACTAGAAGAGGAGACTAAAGTCTGCGGTGTCAGGACGACATGTACCTATAGCATATCTGGTATCTGGTGTTTGGAGTACATGTTGATAGAATCTAAAAGTTATCAGGGCAAAGGCTACTTGACACTAAGGCTGGTGCATGCATATATTCTACATGTATTGCGTGTGCTATGAATCTTTCATGAATATTAATACAGTAATTCACTTGCATGGAGACAGAAAGACTAGACTATAGCTGAAGCTGTTTATGCGGTTCGCTAGCTTAGGAATGTGAAGACGGAGAGCTGAACTGATAACTAGAGGCATAACATATTCTTGGCAGACAGGCAGGCAGAGCCAGGCCGGGCACCGCGATGCGCGGCAGGAAATAAGTGAAGGGTCAGGGATGCAGGTGGGGGCTGCTTCGCTCCTCGGAGTGGGTTCAGGAGACTGGAGCTTGAATCTGGTGTCCGGGCCCTTTTGAGGCCTAGAAACGGGGACAATGCGAGAAATATAACGTGCATACTGTAAAACGTGGCAACGTAGGCCTAATACTCGTTGCTTTCACGAGAACTGGAAACTGGCATACTAGAGTTGGACACAACTATAATTGCGTCTTTAATCGATCATAGGGGGATATATGCATATCGATCATGCACATATAACATAGGATGGGGAACACGTAGGCACATATGACAAGGCAAAATTCATTTTTCCTCAGAACAAGTATAGTAAGACGCGTGATCAAGATCCTCAATTTGCGATTATTTCAGCTACAATTTTTATAATTTAAGTGTTGTGGCAGTTACGAGTCAAGGGCGAGGACCCTGGCGCGAGTGCACCAGAATGCACGTGTGAGGAGGTACTCAAGAGAAGAATGTACGATGGCACAGCGTGAGCTAAGCGCAAATGGCTCAGTGTGAAGCCTGGTGCGTGCGCATCAATATGTGCATGTGAGAATGTGCTCGAGAGGAGAGCGTAGAATTTAATCAGCACAAGGGGCACAGCGGAGCTTACAGAGTACAGCAGTGAACAAGACAAACAATAGAATATAAGCACAATAAAGCTCACTTCACGGTTTTCTTGTAAAGTATTAACTACCTGGAATCCATGACATGAACGTCTTCCTCATGAACTGAGTGTTGCCTTCTGGGAATTTGAAATTAGACGAAAGACCTTGTCAAAGTTAGAGAAATGAACATTAGCAACAGTAAATCTCAGTGTATTGCTGAAAACAAACCAAATGTCAAGAACTTTCAAGGATTTGTTACGTTTTATTATTATATTAGTTAATTGTGTTTAGCTATTATTTTAGATTGTTGTTTTAGGTATTTTTACAGGTATAGCAGATCAAGCGATGGCATCACCACCACCATTTGTGTCTACCCCAGGCAATCCTCCTGTGCCGTGGACACAATGGAAGAAACTATGTTTAACATATATATATTAGCTAGTGGCAGAGATAAATATGTCGTGAGGGTCCGGTTCTGAGGGTATGCGAGGTGCAAAAGCGGGCTGAGAGCGTTGAGGGCGATGTGCCAGGTACGCTCCAACCCCCTCCCGAGACCCATGGTGCAGTTAGCGCCATATTATAAAGTGCTGAAACAGTCCGTAACTAGGAGTATTTTTGGAATGAGCTAATCGCTCTTCCCCCCCTTTTTATTGCACTTTATCACCTTTTTGATCTTTTTTCACTTTCACGCCCCCAGGTTAGGGTGGACGATTAGAGAGTCCATACCGCCGGGGTTTAATCCTGTCCTGATGAATGCCTAGGTAAATTAAAACCACTGTAAAGGCTGAAACATGTTGACTGACTAATGTAGTATCTGAATTAACCAATCCATTACCTTGGCAGTAAATTCAGACACATAAACCTTTTATTGGTGTCCTAGGGATCAACCATTAAACATTTTTGTAGATACCCTTCAGACACTTTTTACCTTTAATTTAAACCTCACATCACGCCCTTTTCACACAACCAGCTCCGCAGTCTTCTGGCGTCGTAGCACACCAAAGAGGCATTCGGCCTCTTTGGTGGGGCCCAATGATGAAGCATGACACTGACTAGGTCGGTGTGTGAGGGCTTTCCTTTTCACCCAAAAAGGGTGTGTGATCCCCCAGTTGCTTCGCTCCGTCTCTGTGGCTTCTTGAGACTTTGACCTCTCTTTTCTTGTTTACTTAGAGATAAATATGGGCCACCGGGTTGGCAATCCAGTTACATCATTTAGGTTTGGAGGGCAGGAGGTTGTATGAGGAACTTACCGAATTGTCTTTGGAGATGGGAAATGGTCATCCATGTAATGTGTATGAAGTGTCTTCACAAATGTTGGACTTGCAGTTTATGTCAAAAATCAACATGGTTCTCAACGTCATAAGTTCTTTACCAGGGTACAAATAGTGGACAAAGACTTTGCATCCTATGTAGCTGCATTGAGGGGATTGGCAGTATCTTGTAAATTTGAACAATTAGCTGATTTATTGATCCGAGACCAAATAGTCAGGTGCACAAAAAGTAAGTTTTGGGTCAGACTTGTTGGGCTGTTGTCATCAAAGAGATTTGGACATTATAATAAACCCCAATGCAAAAGAAACAGTGAGGGTGGTGGAACCTACAAAAAGGGTGGAAGCCATTGATGTTGAAGGTCTCATAATGTCAAGGTATCCTAATGTGTTTACGGATGAGTTGGGGTTATTGAAAGGATTTTCTCATAAGATAATACTGAAGAAATGTGTCAGGCCTGTTGTGCACAAGGTAAAGAATGTGCCACATATGATGAGGGAGCCCTTGCGTAAGGAATTGGATAAATTATTGGAACAAGACATAATTGAACCAAATTAAAGCATCAGAATGGTTGGCCATTGTAGTAGTAACACCGAAGGAAGGGGGAAAAACGACATACTCATATTGGGGAAAGAGATCATGATGTGGTGTTTGATGTAATGAGAAGGTTGGAAGACCATGGTTTGACGATAAAAAGAGAAAAATGTCAGTTGAGGAAGAGGGAAGTGACATATTTGGGCCATGTGTTAAATGCAAAAGGAGAAAAGCTCAAGGAGAGTATTGTAAGGGTTATTGAAAATACAATGGCACCAACAAACAAGGATGAATTAAGATCTTTTCTCGGACTTGCTTAATATTGTTCAAAGTATGTGCAGAATTTCACAGCAATTGTAGAACCACTGAGAGTGATCATGGCAAAAAAGGAGGTGTTTGAGTGGAATGAGGATTGTAAGGGGACCTTAATTAAGTAAGATAAAGGAGTGTATAGCACGGGCGCCCACAGTGGGACACTTTGAAGTATCGGGAAGGACATACATTGCAACTGATGCGAGTAATGTCGGATTGGGAGCAGTTTTGATGTAGAGTGTGACTGGTGAGGAACGGGTGATAGGATTTGCATCGAGGAGGTTGAAAAGTGCGGACGTTTCTTACTCGGTCATTGAGAGAGAAGCTCTAGTGTGCTGTTAGGGAATCAAGCATTTTATGTTCTATGTGTGGGCTATTCCTTTTAAGATAAAAACTGACCATAAACTGCTCACTTACTTGTTCAAAGGAGGTCAAGGATTAGAAGGTTATATTACTCAGAGGCTATCGAGGTGAATGTTGTTGTTTCTCCGTTACAATTTTGAGGTAGAGTATGTTAAAGGTTGTAGAAATATTATTGTAGATTGTCTGTCCATGTTGCCTGAAGTTGATGGAGAATATAAGGAGAGAGAGATGTTGGTGAAAGAATCTAGAAAAAGCAAGGTGATTGCAGATTGTGAGAATAGTGAAATGGCCCTGGGTTTTGATGAATGGAGGTTAGCCATGAATGAGGATTTGATATTGAGGGAAGTGAGGAGTAGAATAGTTCAAGGTTGGCTCGAGGAAGATGTTTTGTACTGAGATTTAAAGGAATATTTAAAATTGTGGGATGAGTTGAGTGTGGCCGGTTGTAAGGTGTTGAAAAGGAATCAAATTGTTCCTCCTGTTGGTGTTCGGAGTCGGATTGTTGCTCTAGCTCATGAGGAACATCCAGGAAGGAACATGAGAAAGAGGAGGGTGCGTCAATCTTATTGGTGGCCATGGATGGATTGTGTTATTGAAGAAGTGGTAAAAACATGCATGGCGTGTGCGAATAGTGACAAGACTAAAGTGGTTAGGCAGCCACCCTTGTAGTATTCGGAATTTCCCATGAAACCGTGGGAAAGATTGGCCATTGATTTTATTGGTCCTCTAGCCAGACTTGGTCTGAGAAACAGATACATCTTAATAATAGTAGATTATCATACCAAATTGTGTGTCATGGAAACTTTTGAGTTGATCACGACTGCTAATGTAATTGAGTTTTTAGGGAGAGTCTTTTGGACGTAGGGATTCCTAAGACCCTGGTATCAGATACTGGAGTCCAATTCATTTCTCTTGAAATGACTAGTTCTCTTTCCTGGATGGGCATTGTTCATGAAAAGGTGGCTTTGTTCACGCTGCAAGCCAATGGATTGGTGGAAAGGGTTAACAGGATGATTATCGAGGTACATTCAACTTTCATTAGTTAACCGACTCCCGTGGAAAAAAAGAATTAAGAAAGATGGTGTGGGCACATAGGACAACGTATGACAAGTATCTAGCCCAGGCAATATGTAGCAATAGGCAGTGTAAGCAAAACAAGAAATACAAATAAACACTTTCAATTACAATATTAGTAAATTTAATAAGTTCGATAAAAAATGAATAAAACAGTTCTTGGTATTTCTTAAAAAACAGATATCTCTGTACATAAGATCAAAGCTGTATGGTATATATATATCATACTATACAGATTGATATAGCAAATTTGACGGTTTTCTTCAACGCGTATCGACACAGGGGTGCCTTCTTCAGGAAAGTACCATCAATAGTAGTAAGTCTGCAATCTCAGCGAAAAGACGATGTAACTACGGAGGTATGTTACAAATAGCTTTAAATCGAGCAGATTCTATCAAGGGTGATGTAAATAACAGCTCGCGCTTTTAGAGACTGAACAAATACAGGGCGGGCGTCACGGTCTGTGTAGATCAGAACGCTCGCTCGAATTTTGTTTTTAGAATGGGGGAGCGTGACTTGTGCGGCAAGTGCCCGTATCTTTGCAAGGGGCCAAATGAGCCTCTTAATGTCTGTTCTGTGCTTCGTCGTAATCAGAACGCTCGCTTAAATTCTTTTTGTTGGGAGGAGGAGCTTGACTTGCAAGGCAAGCGCCTGCTTCTTTACAAGGGGCCAGATGGGCCTCCTAACGTCTGTTCTTTGCTTCGTCGTGATCAAGCAGCAGAACACAGGACCGTTAGACGCTCCTCCTCCATGTGGGGTAAAAGTTCCCAAACTTGGCAGGATCCTGGTACTGTCCAGAGCCTTTTTGATTGGTCTGGGTTTGGAGACCGGTCGAGTGGCCCCTGCCTTGACCGGTCCCTCGAAAAACACGGGGAAAAACTTTCTTGATCGTGGACTGGTCTCTGTCCAAGGATGTAAACGTGTTCACAAACTTTCCAAGCTTTTTTATAAAAGGCTTGCCAAACAGGCCCCTTGAGCAACGGCGCCCGCCTCCGAGTCCACCAGGTCTACTAACTTTGGGTCGATTTTAATGAGGAGGAACCGCCGGTGCTCCATGGACAAGGCACAGTTGGCGTTGCCCATGAAAATAACTACTCGTTGTGCCAACCCAGACAAAACTTCAGGGGAGATAATCGAGCCCGATTGCTTGGCTTCTTTGGCCCTGTCCAGAATTTTCGTTATAGGGCCCAGGGCGTCCAGGAGCTTATTCTGGCACGCCCACAAGGAACGATCAATCCCTTTGTTAGGATCTCTGATACATTTTTGGAGGAAGGTAGACATTCGGGGGTCAATTTACGGCATCAGAGCTACCTTTCCCTCCAAAGACGGGTGGGGGCACTCCGCCCTAAGGCAATTACTGGCCTCCTTTTCAAGAGGACGCCATATGTGTCCTGCTACATATGAGGAGACCTTGTCGGCCGGGGTCCACTCTAAGATGTCTGAGGGTGGGGAGGGAGACCTGCAAAGGGTGGGAAGGAAGCCAAGGTCTCAAAGGACCCGGGTCAGAATTGGGGTCACAATGAACGTCAGGGACTAATTGGTCGAGTGACCGGGGCGGTAGGTTGAGAGGCAGGGAGGGGGGGGGTAGAGATCCCTATGGGTAGAGCAGGCTGACTATCAAGGAAGGCCTGCTTCAGACGCTCAAAAGCATCTACATCAACACCCATTTCCCGAGGGCGTTTAGGTGGCGGGGGACCCAGGGCATCTTGGGGAGGGGTCGCTGTGGTTTGTAAATTTGCGGCCACCTGCTGCTGGAGGCGCGCAAACACCAGCTCTATTTGCCTGGAGAGGCGGTCCTCTAAGGGAGAGATGGCTTGATCCACCGCCCTATAAATAGAGGTGTCAAACGCCTCGTAAAAGGCGTCCCCCCAAGGGACATCTGCCAGGGGGTCTTCCTCCTCATGATACTCCTGGTATTCCTCATAATACTCCATCATTAAAATGAGGCCTGCAGGAAACAGAGGAACCCAGAAGTCTGCAACCGGTTTATGAAAACACTTGAAAGGAAGGGGTGGAGACACTGGGCCTTAAGTATGGCCTCACACTAGGCTGGGTCGGAACAGCTGCTGGCTAAAATATCACAGAGCACCAACTCCCACAAGGGGCAACAGGCTGGTATGGGTTCAGTCCCCCAGCAAGGCTCAACAGCCGATACAAGACCTCACAGAGGAGTTCAAATTCAAAATACTGACTCGGGCTCCTGTTATTGAAATGGGCAAGGGAACCGAGCGTACAACCAATCAGAAGAACAGCGGTGATTTAACTAAGGCCACTGCCTCCTTCAGACCCAAAGGCGTTCACCTCAGACTAGAAGAGAAGGTTACTGCAATGGCGCACGTCCATTGAAATTCATGAGGAGAAATTTCAAGGAATGCGACGCCTAAACTCTCCTCCCACGCCCTCTAGCGGGGGAGGAATGCGGAGCACATGCCAGCAGAGACCGTCCCCGCGGCGAAACACCACAACGCCGGTAAGCGCAGCCTACGCACACACTCAGTAAAGGAAACACCACAACATACGTGCGCCCGGCAAATTACATTATTTCAGCAACAATGATCTAAGCGCAATAAACTATAGCGCAGAGCCACATTATTTAAATACAATCTAGAGAGAATCACGCTGAATATGATGAACACGAGATCTCAAAGAACAACAAACTAAGCACTAGACAGTCGCAAGAAAACTGAAGAGCACTTATCTGGCTGCGTAGCAGCGAAGATAGAGGAAGAGGAGACACTAACAATGGATAATGTATTGGACTGAGACGCTCTGATTGGTCACTGTCTCCTGTCTCTGATTGGATGTTGGTACGTGTGGTTTTTCTTGACTACTTTCCCTTTGGTTCATGGGAAAGGTAGTCTCTTTGGTAATCTTAAAGCTGCTAACCAATAAAGTGGAGAAAGATTGGAATAATCCTCGCCTCCAGTCCTGACATAGAATTGACCGCAAGCTTATCAAGGAAAGAGTTTCGTGTCTTCAAGATAAAACTAAGTAGTACTATGATTATACACAAAGGGTGAAGAAAAAATGCTTACGAGAAGGTGATTGGGTGGTAAAAAGGTAGGGTGGAATTGTGTGTAAAGGAGAAAGCTAATTTTCTAAACCAGAGAGAGGAGTATGAGAAGTAAAAAGCAATGTTGTGGTTCTATGTATTGGAACTATGTGGACTTTCAGAAATGTATGTAAGGTAAACCAACCGTTGGTTGTGGACAGTGCCGAGTGATTATTGCCATGTTTAGTATTGTGCTAGGATATGGTATGTCATTACTGTTCATTTCTTCATTCAGTTTTTTGCATGTTTCATATGTCATGAATATATCGTAGTTACGCACAGTACATTTTTTATATGTGTATTCTTATATTCGCATTATTGTGCATTACTTATTATATTAACTGTTAAATCTGCGTTGCAAAAGGAGATGTGTAGAGTTTTATGTATTAGAATCTGTAATGTGGTTGGGAGGATTCTAATGAGGAGAGAGGAAGAAGGCTGGCTCTGTGAAGGAGAGTCAATTGTATATTTGCTGGGAACCTGAAAATAAAAGAAGAAAGAAAGAAAAATTACATTGTATTTTTCTTTACACTAAGCTATGTTAATATGTTTTAAATTACTAAAAGAACTAGGCAATGCTTCCTACCAATGCAGTTTCCCTCGCTCAAGTAATAATGATTTTAATAATTGAGTAAAGATTAATAGTCATGCTACACCCTGCATTCCATAATATGCGCTCTACTGTAGGACGGACCATTATATGTTCCCTTCAACAAGGTTATCGTCAATTTCAATGGAATATCGCTGGAAAACCAGCGATATTCCATTGAAAACAGCGATAATCCCCGCTATCGCTGGGATTTTTATCTCCATGGCGTTAAGCGTTGTTAATACAACGCTAACATGGAGATTATAGCCAGCGATAGATTTCCTCACGCTAACAGCGGTCAGCGATAATTATCACTGTCGCTTGTTAATATGCCCCCAAATTACGTCAATGTTCATTAAACCAAAAAACAGAACTAATGAAGAATAAAGATGAATAAGCTAGTCGACTCGGAGGAACCAGCAGTTGCTGCAATGTAACCTATGTCAATCTGGGAAAATATCACAAGGCAAAACCATGCTTAGTTAGATCTTTTTCACAACTATTGGGTTAGCTCGAATACTGAAGGAAGATTGGTTAACCTCCTTAGTGTAAACACGATTTTGCTGAAAGAGAAAGTATGTTATTGTTTTGCAAAAGAAAGTAAAAAAAGTACGTTTTGTAAAAAGTAGAAAGATGGGAAAAAGTCCCTTCAGCACTTGTCTAATATTAAAATGGGTCAAGGTATTTCAGATTCTTTACTAACACCTATCCACCCAATTATCTGTAGAAGAGTTCTGCTAATGTGGGTTGGCACTTGAGCTGTATACTGGATGTGACAGGCTCCTTATAGCAAAAAAGGTTACTTGTCTCTGTGCTCAGAACAAAAGTAATGTTTTAAACCGCGTTTCACTGGTTTGTCCTAGATTTATTTGAGAACTGAAAGCTTATTTAAAGCCCCTAGTCAACCACTTTAAGATCACAACTGTGTCAGTGGCTTTAAGGATACTTTTCATGTGCGGTTCATATGTAATTTGTAATGTAGTGGGAAATGTTATTCACACATTTATTAAAAAACAAGATCCTAATGGCAATTACCCCCAGCTTGCAGCCCATGTAAACCTTACATAAAGGACAATCCTAACCAAGAGCATGTGTACATGAAGCTGACAGACGAGTAACAGGGAAGATTTAAGAGCATGCAGACAAGGAGGTGTATGCTTGCCATTCATATTTCAGGGTGACCCGGTCCTGGTGAGATACATGGGAAACTAGAAAGCCAAAACAACGTTTTGTTTATTTTTTTTGCATAGCTCGGATTGGCGATGGAAGCTCACTCTCTGCACTGCTGCTTCTGGGACAGGACCGCTCCCAGAACTGTAGGGCTGGTGTCAACGGATAGCTCTGTGTCCTTGCTGGTAGTCCAAGTAAGCGAGGGTGGTCTCTGCGGACAGAGCATGCTTCATGTCTAGGAATGACTTTTCCTGCTCAGGACCCCACTTCCAGGGAGTTGACACCTTGATGAGTTCCTGTAGTGGCCTTGTGAATTGCGTTCTGCATGAAATGGCCTGAGTACTTGACCATTCCTAAGAAGCTCTTCACTCGGGTGACGGTGGAGGGGGCAGGCGCGTCCTGGAAATCATAGACCCTGGCAGGATCGGGTGATCTCCTTTGAAGAAAAATGGTACCCAAAGACACTTTTCTATCTGCAGGGTGAGGTCACAGCTTTACAGTCCATGGAATCCAGACCTTAGCCTGTGGAGATGCTCTTTCAGGGTAGGGGCATGGACTAGGATGTCATCATTGACGTTCAGGACACCAGTGATGCCCGCCAGCACTCCTCTGATGTCCTGAAGCACCTGTGCTGCACTGGAGATGCCGAAGTTGAGACGTTTAGATCGGTGTATCCCCAGGTGAGTGGAGAACGTGGCCATGTGTCAGGATTCAGGTGCGAGGAGGATCTGGTGGTATCCTAAATGTAGGTGCATTTTTGTGAACCACCGGGAGCCTGTCGGCTACCCCACTATGTCATCCACAGAAGGTGCTATGTGGTATTCACTATTGTTCGCAGTGTTTGGGATCCCAATTGCTTGGGCTTGCGAGCAACATCAGTAGGTGACACCAATGGCGTCTGCCCTTCCACCTTTTTGATGAGGTCAGCTCTTTCCAATTTAAATACTTCACCCTCCACTATGGGGCAAAGATGGAAGGCCACTTGTACCGACTGATCAATGCGGAGGTGGACTAGTTGGTCTTTCAGGCATCCGATGCCCTGGAAGAGTTGTCGATCTTGTCAAGCAGGGAGTCAAGGGCACTGATGTGGACCCCAAACTTGAACTGGACCAGCTGTAATTGTTCAGCCGTGTGGCAGCTGAGCAACATGACTGTCCCTCCTTTTGTGACATAGACTTTTGTCTTGGTGGCCTGACCTTGGTGGCTGATGGTAGTGGTGAAGTTTCCCGCCAGCAGGAGGCACGTGGAGGTGCCATAGGAATACACCCTGGTGTATGACACCGGAGGTGCGGTCATTTCTTTGTGCAACAACAAAGGTAAGATGTTTATTGAGACCCCTGTGTCGATCAGCACCATAAACGGTTGTCCTTCGACCATGATTTGGCATTGGGGGTCCTGGCGGATAGGCCCTGGGTTTGGTTCCACGAAGTGAATGACATGGACTATCCTTCTGACTCGTCAGCATCATCCATGCAAAAAGAACAATTGATAGACAGAATGCGGAACAATGTCATACATTCACCCCAGTAAAGAGATCTGGGCCTAAATCCATGGTTGGTGTTTCTTTTGCTTTCTTTTGCTTTCTCGCCCTAAGTGCGCTGGGTATGCCCAGACGTGGGTCCCGGGCTCACTGTGCCACAGGATTCAAGCTAGGTGAAACCCCAAAACCGGTGCTGGTTTCCGGTCCAGGGAAGACCTGGCTTGGCAGTTCGAGCTGGACTGTTCCCATGAGGCACAGGGTCAAGACTGATTTGCATAGAAAAGACTGTGTATGTGCGTAGAGGATGCCCGAAAAAGTGGATACGACTCTGGGAAGGGATGGAACACCTATAGAGGAGGGATATGTATCTTACCAACCATACTTCAAGATCAGGAAGTAATTTAAGGTGATTGATAATTAAGTTGTAATGTGATCAACCCACAATGTTGTAATACAAGAGCAATAATGTACAATTGTGAAGGAAGACTGCAGATATTAATAGGAGCAACTGAATGTAAAGTTATCATGCTAAAATACTATATAAATGTGCCTTTTCTTATGATATAATAAAAAGAATTTAAAAAAAATAAGGATTCGAAATGCAATAGGTCTCGCCTTTGATTAAGTTAAAGCCATTTGCTTTGCTAATGGTATTGTATTCTAGCTTTACATTATTTAGTGTACATTTGTGATATGTTGTATGTTAGAATTGCATATATACATGTGTGACTATATTTGTGTGTATACATATGCATATGTATATATATATATATATATATATATATATATATTTGTATCTATATATATGCGACGCATCTGCATATATATACACATATGCATACATGTATATATATATATATATATATATATTCACTGAAAAAACCATAGGTTATAGACCATATATAGTTAGGAATTAGCATTTACAAAACCTTGAAAATTCACTGAAAAAACCATAGGTTATACACCATATATAGTTAGGAATTAGCATTTAAAAAACCTTATTTTACTCACACAAAACCATTGAAATTCCATATATAGTTAGTTGTACTAACTATATATCGCGCACCCGCAATCCACTGCTGATCATGTCACATATTACATCATTCATGACATGGTCAGTGACATCAGTGATGACATCACTGATGACATCTCAAATGACATCACTGATGACATCACTGATGACATCTCAAATGACATCACTGATGACATCACTGATGACATCTCATTTGACATTACTGATCACATCACTGATGACATCATTCATGTGATAATACGATGAAGCTCTTCAGACTCTAATATAACCTTAGATACACTCAGTGTAAACAGACACTCACAGACTGTCACTCATCCATGGAGTTACTCACACACCTAGTCAGTCATGCAAAGAATCAATCACACCTCCATTTCCTCAACTATACAGTTATACACACCTTACTTATTCAAACATATACTAACACATATTTACTCTCTTATACAATCCCTGATACAAGTTCACAATGATCCATACAGCCACTCACACATTCACTGGCTCTTTTGCACAGTTATTTATATATGTCAACTCTCACATGTACTGTGTTTTACATATGTACTTACTTTGACATGTAGCACTGAGATATCCATTCACTCACCAATACACTCATGCACACAGTCAACCGCCCATACAGCTGTTTCCACATGCACTTTTGAACCCATACATCTAGTGAATCAACTGCTCACACATCTATGCACAGAGTCATACACCTCCCAGCCACCCATACACACTCTCAGTCTCCCATACAAATACTTGGGCAACCAATCAATAACCCATATAGTTAATCATATAGCTAATGATCAACACATGCAGCAGTTTATAGAACAACAGACATAATGATGCACAAATTGAGACAGTTTAGTCACTAACCCATGCACTCAGTGAGACACATTTAATCACTCACTCATACAGTCAGTCATGCACCTACTAAATCCTTCATCCAGACATTTATACATCCACTCATTCTTAAATATGTAAGACATATTTTAACTTTACAGAAAAATAGTCACTGGATGTTGTCATCAGTGATGTCATTTGAGATGTCATCAGTGATGTCATCAGTGATGTCATTTGAGATGTCATCAGTGATGTCATCAGTGATGTCACTGACCATGTCATGAATGATGTAATATGTGACATGATCAGCAGTGGATTGCGGGTGCGCGATATATAGTTAGTACAACTAACTATATATGGAATTTCAATGGTTTTGTGTGAGTAAAATAAGGTTTTTTAAATGCTAATTCCTAACTATATATGGTGTATAACCTATGGTTTTTTCAGTGAATTTTCAAGGTTTTGTAAATGCTAATTCCTAACTATATATGGTCTATAACCTATGGTTTTTTCAGTGAATTTCATTGGTTTTTTAAAAGCTAATATCTATAGCTGTAAAATGTATTCTTCTTTAAATCCAAAAATATATTTTATATGTTTATTAATAATTTTTTTTAAAATATTTTTTTTGTTTCGCTCCCGGTCCGCGAACCGGAAAGCTTTCCGTTAGCTCAAATTGATGCCGCGACCCGGTCCGCGAACCGGTAAACATTCCGTTTGCGCAACTGCCGCTTTAGAAATCAACATCGTGACGCGTCGCGAAAGCGCGACGTATCGCGTTGCCGCGTAATGCGTCTTATGACGTACCGCGTTAGCGCACCCGGAAGTGTCCCGGGGCGCGGACCGAGGCGCGAAACGCAGCTCCCCGGAAGCGATCCGCGGCGCGTCGCGAAAGCGCGACGTATCGCGTTGCCGCGTAATGCGTCTTGTGACGTACCGTGTTAGCGCACCCGGAAGTGCTCCGGGGCGCGGACCGAGGCGCGAAGCGCAGCGACCCGGAAGCTATCCGGGGCGCGTTCCGCAGTGCGTAACATGAGCGTGAGAGGTCATGTGACTTGTTAATAAAACTTTTCATTGGTTCATTTCACTTTTGGTTTCATAATCATGTAAGGCTAGGTCAGGTGACCTAAAAATAACACTTTTCATTGGTTGAGAACTATTGTTTTTCCCAAATGATGAAAACCCCTCCTTCTTTCCTCACTCTGACTTTCATCATTGTGAGAGGAAGACCTTTATTAATACTTCAGAAATGGCTTCAGTAGTTGCTTCAGCTGGTGCACCCCCACCACCACCTCCACCTCCTCATGGGAAGAGAGGACCACCTCCCCAGGTCATGACCAACAAAGAGGAGGAAGAGGAAGAAATAGAGGAAGAGGAGAGAGAAGAACCACAGTTCTTGGAAGAGGTGCCCCGGGTTTCCCATAGGAAAGCCAGTTTCATCTGGCAGTTTTATTCAATCCCTCCAGGGCAAAAGAAAGTGAATGCGAGGTATGTCACCTGCCTCATCTGCAAAGATAAATTATCAAGAGGGACTGATAAGAAGTATAGTTATGGGAACTATACCATGCATAGGCACATGACCAGGAAGCATCCACTTAATTACAGCCGGGCGGAAATACGGGATTTGGAAGAAAATCCAACATCAACTCCTGTGGCCAGGTCAAGATCGTCAATATCATTGACACCAGCAGAGGCACGGGAAACTGTGCCAAACATACAAGAGAATTTTGGCCACATGAAACATACTTGTATGCACTGTGGTGCGTTGATAGCATGTGGTAATATGAGTATAAATGCTATCAACCTGGCTTATGAACATCATAATTGCCCTAACCGCCCCCAGTAATTTTTTTTTGTTCCTGTTGAGCCCTTTTCAATGCCTGTATTTTGTTGTCCCCCCCCCAAAAAAAACAAAAAAAATATAAAATCGTTAAAAAAATACAAAAAAAACAAAAAATGTTCAAAAAAAAAAAATATATATAAAACAACAAAAATATTTAAAAAAAAGTTCTTTTCAGAACTACCTCCCCTTTCAAAAAAAATTGCTAGAATGTTTAGCACTCTGGCAAGCTCTATTTCTTTTGGTTCGCTTCCCGGTTAGCTTCCCGGTACGCGGACCGGGAGCTAACCAAAAAAAAAAAAAAAAAAAGAGTAAGTATAAGGAAAGTAAACAGAGAGTGATGTTAAAAGAAAGACAGCTATAGGGAGTAAAGAAGAGATACTGTTTAATAGATCTATTTACCGAAGAAAAGACGGAAGAGGGTATAATTGTGAAAAACAAAATAGATAAGGAAGTGAAAGAAAAAAAAAGAGAGTATAACATTAACAAAGAAGAGTTTCTTGGAGAATGTGAGTGAATGTTCAAAATAAGATTAAAACATGGGGAATAACAGAGAGAAAAAATAGAAAACAGAAAACAAAAAATAACAGAAAAAGATTAATTGAAACAGCAAAGAAATGTAAGTAACATAGAGCCATATCATCAACATAGGCAATAAAAGTTTTGCAGCTTTTATTGGCAGAAATGTGTCGCTAAAGCCGCTTTTGCGGCAGAAAACTGCCACTAAAACCACTTTTGCACCAGTTTTCTGCCAATAAAAACAGCAATAATTTTATTGGCTGTGTTCATAATATGCCCCTTAGTGTGCTTCAACTACACAGAGAAAGCATTATGAACAAGTAGTGATAGAGTGATCAGTCAAAGACACTAAGAGTAATAGAGACGGAGTGAGTGAACAAGAGTGAGGAACTATGAGAAGAGAGGGACTGAGAAAAAGAGTGGAAGGAGTTGAGTAAGTAGGTAATAGAGAAAGGAATGAGGGAAGTAGCAAAGGCAGGAAACTGAGGGTTAAAGAAATGAAGCAGTGGAACTAATAGAAGTTAAATGTGATAGAAATGTAACGAAAAGAGTACAAAACATTTACCTTATAATTGTCGTTAAATTACTCACTTTTTGTTTTTATACTTTCAATCTGTGAAAGAGAGAACAAACATTTGAAAAATATTAAAACATGTATTTAAAAATTACAAAAGACAAGGGAAAAGATTGAAGGACAAACAGTTTTTCAACAACTTTGACACTTACAGAAGCTTCTGCTTCTCCAGGCCCACTACATAGTCCTAAAGATATACATTTTATACTAACAGTATCTTGATGCAGATGAAGTGAGGCCTATCTTAAAACATGGTGCATCTTTTGCATTGCTGTTGTCTCAGAAAAGTGTCGCAAGACACTAAAATTTTAAATGATTGCTTCAGGATGCCAATAAGATGTGTCCTATCCAGAGGTTTGTTTGAGGTGAGGCCTACTCAGGGTTGCAGATGAAATTTAGAGTTGTTGAAGAGTACAAAGAAGATAATACATTTGCAGGCCTACCAATGAAGTGAGTCATGTCCACTGCACTCTTGAACAAAGGCCAAACCTCCTCTGTTTCCCTGGACAGACCTAAACTTGATCTGCACAATGTGATTCGTAATGATAGGAAACACAGGTGATGTAATTGAAATACGTACAATTTCTTTTGCTCATTTCACAATCACATCACTTGTGTTTCCTTTGCTTAGGTATCTCATTGTGCAGATGTAGTCCAGCATATGAAAGAGTACGCAGAAGTGCAGCACTGCATGCAACAACTTTGACACTTACAGAAGCCTCACCTTCTCCATGCCTCCTACACAGTTCTACATATACATCATAAATGCAAACAGTACAGAATTAATTATACATGTTAAATGGTTTATTTTTGCTGTTCTCAGAATGTATCAAAATTCACTAAAAACAGTGACTTGAAGGTATTCATCATATAACAGCGGGGAAAAAAAAACAGAATCAAAATGATTGTGTTTAAAAAACCCATACAACATAACAAATCAGAATTCAGAACTCCTTAAAGTTAACTTACTTTCCATGACGTCAAAGGATGTCCTATGAACAGCTTACACTCTGTTGTGCTGTTATTACTTTCAGCCCGCCACTTTCTGAAAGAAAACCTCCATCGTTTTTAAAAACATGTTACATGCAATAAATGACTTCTTGCTCTCTACCACAAGTTTCCACAAGGCCAAATCTTGTCAGAGCCATTTATAACTCTTGGATTTCTTGTAAGCCAATCCCGTCATTTGGCATTTCTGCAACTTTCAGAATTAAAATGTTGAAGATCATTTTCACAATCCTGGAATAGTAATATCTTCCCCTTCTTGCTCAGTCATGTTCTACATTTCCTATGACACTGATACTGCTTACTATGAAGCAGACTTACACTACCTCTATGACTACTACAATTATTTAATTCTCTACATCACTTTTAATCACAAAGCAATGTAAAACAGTAGACAGCATTGCAGACTTACATTCCCTCTACTCTATGTTTTGATTGGCTGCTTCAATGAGCTTATAAAAAGAAATAGTTTTTCTGAACTCATTCAAAGTGCACTTATTTCTCCATGACGTCCAGTCTTATGGTTAGAAGTTATGTCTCTGAACTACACTTATCCTCAAGGCCAAATCGTGTAGGAGCCATTAGAACTTCTTGAAATTCCACAGAGCACATCCCGAGATTCTTTCCCTAAAATTTTGGTTTTAAAAGCACCAGGTAAGAGTTTTTAAGGTCATACGGCAATTTTTTTTTGAAAATTAAAATAGAATCATTGCAAAATGACCAGCCATTTCTAGACTTTAAATAAGCTGTGTAATGTCCTGATGTTATTGAAGGACCGTCATGATATATAATTGCTGCAGTTACAAAAGTCCTTCCTGATATTGACAACTGCGAAGCCACAACATTTTTAATTAAAGTTGTCAATTTTGTTCCATCAGGCCTACATCGTTGGAACATTAAAATGACATACTGGCCATATGTTCGTATAAATAATTTGGACATCATTTCAGATTTACATTGGCTACACTCCATGTTGTGATCAGCTGCTTTTACTAGCTTATTAAAGGAGACTGATTTACTGTCTGGCAAAGTTAAATATATAAATCTTTCTGAGTCTACACTAGTAGTACTTGATACCATACAGTTCTCGCAGTCATGCTGCCATTGATAAGAAAGCCCAAACAGCTGATCTACATCTACACCTTCAGCATGCAATACATCAAGCATATACATTAAAAACTCCTGACAATCTTGCTGAATATTTTGAGAGAATTGTGTTTGGCCTGAACATCTGTCTAACAGATTTCGAATTTCAGACACACTTTCTATGTTTGTTCTATCAGTGCTACATTTCTCTAACACAGAATTTAACAAACTGCAAAATCTTTGATCAGAATTGACCACAATCTCTTCTTTTACATTTTCTAGAGAAAACAAAACATTAACCACTACATTAGCATAGCAGTTGACACCAGAACTGTTTTCAAATTGAAAACCAACAACATCTTCAACAGAATTCTTTTTGTTTCTGCTTATAATTTCAGGTTCATCGACTTTTCGTCTTTTTGCTACAACCTCCCCAGTATTGGTTACATTTCTTCGTTTCCGGCCTACCACACGTTTCTCAAACAAAGGATATTGAGGCAAATGTGGCGCATACTCTCTTCTTAACCTATTGTATTCCTTAACACAATCTAGATCCGCACAAATGCTTGTGACATCACACTCAATCAAGTACAATCCCGATAAAGTTCTAACTCGTGACAATGCCACATATGCCATACCCTCCTTGAACACAGAACTGCCAATATTCACCAATGCACTGTCTACACTTAAACCTTGCGATTTATGGATTGTCACCGCATATGCCAAGCAAACAGGAAACTGCTTACGGCGAACATATAAGTCTTTTACAAGCAAAAATCTAGCAGAGCAACGACCAATTAGCTGTACTTCCTCAATGCCATCAAATTTAATTTTTAAAAATTCAATTCCATCTCTATTTCTGTATTTTACAAAATCAACAACATTACCCATTGATCCATTTACCAGACCTCTTTCAACATGTAAATTCCTTCTTAAAATTATACGGCAGTTCAAGCACACATTCAGAGTCTTTTCAAAACCTGCAGTTTTAGATATACTCTTCTCTAATGAATCCAATTTTGTTTTCAGATTCTCAGACAAAATAATTGTTGATCCCATATGCTCTACTCTGTCACTAGCTTACAGTTTCACAATCTCTTGCTTTTCTAAATGCAACATTTTGTTGTTGAATTTGGCACATTCTGCAAGAGTTGGCATCAAACATATTCCAGATTTCTTCTCAGTAATTTTCTGAAAAATATTCTCAGGCACAACATCTTGTTCTGGATATAAATTTGACAGTAATTGTGCATGTAAAGCTTCTTTCCCATGCTCGGTCACTTCTCCAATTCTAACATCTTGTAGAATAGTCTTGTAAACTTCATCCTTCGCCTGACGCATATTTTCATGCAGTTCAGCATAATTGAAGTTTAACCATATATTGACGTTGCCAATGCTGCCTAGGCACTTCCTGGTATCTTCATGCGTGAGCATTTTGAACACAGGTTGCCCTTTCACTGGTGTCAGCTGCAGAAGATCTCCGAAAACAATGATGTGTTTGCCACCAAATAACACATCATACTCTGTTTTGAGAACTTCTTGCATTCTCAAATGCACAAAGGCAAGCATGACATTGGAAACCATGCTTACTTCGTCAATGAGTTTCATTTTCCTCAAGATTCTTGAAACTTCAAAACAAGCATCTCCAGATAGCTTGTGATATTGTAATTTGTTGTCATGCTCCACTGGCAGCATCAGTAAACGATGTAAAGTAATCCCTTTAATGTTATGTGCTGCCAGTCCAGTTGGAGCGGTGACAACACAAGACAGCGATGACTCTGTCCTTTCCTGCAAATAGCATGAAATTGCTTTAATGAGGAAACTTTTTCCAGTTCCCGCTTCTCCACTCACGTACAGTCGGACAGGCTTCAACGACGTACATGAGCACTCTTTCTTGTCATGACTTAATCCATGATCAATTTGCATGGTAACTTCGTCATATATTTTCCTCTGCTCAACGTTGAGTTGTCTTTCCAACTCTTCTAAGTTAACCGCATCCTCCTGAGCATGTGCCATGGCTCTTTCCACTTCATTCATAGCAGTGGCAGCTTCATTTTCGATAACAGGTCCTCCTAGTGGATCCTGACTCAATGAAGCAGAACTCTGACTGTCCTGAGAACTGTCTCTGGCAATCTCGGCTGCAATCATTGCTTCCTGCTCAATTTCCGCATTCAACATTTGTACATATTTGGGAAAAGCAGGACATTCTATGGTCTCCTTGGCGGCATTGAAAGAGTCTTCGTAACAGAGAAAATCCCCAAGCAGTTCCTCTTCTGCACGCCAAGGCTTGAAAAGTTGCAAAAGTGCTAAATAGAAAAACTCCTTTTTTTCAGGAGATTCGCCACTCAATTTTCGATGGTTTACCAAGTGGCATTTTCTTTGCTTGACCAGACATCCCTCACTTCCTATTACAGCATACACTCCTTTCTCAGTATCTTCTTTGATGTTCCTCTTGAATATGTAATTTTGCAGAACCTCATACAGACAAACATTCTCGAGGTGACTGCTTCGATTTGGATAATATGTATCCAACATGTTGGTCTTCAAAATGTCGGTACTGTTTGGCTCCTTTTCCGCCAAATACTCAATTTCCCGCACAGGTTTGAGAACTCGATTACGCGTTGCAGCAAGACCAAGACTCGCCCAAATGATACTCCTGGACTTGGCATAGAGACTTGCTGAAGACAACCGGTCAGAACATTCGTACGCTCCGATTTCTCGATGCGACAACATCTTCAGACTGAAACTGTACAACTTCTTGCTGAGGCTCTTTTCATGGGAAATGTCCTCCCACATATCCTTCAATTCTGTCTTCTCTTTTTTGGTGATGTAAGACGTCACATACCGAGCCACAGCCATACAGTTATCAGCCACAAACTGTATATCCATGTTAGCATTCCACATGGACAAAATCACCGGGTTGTAGTCGTTGATGTACTTGGACTCTTCGTTCCTCTTCAAATTGTATGTGTTTTTAGGTGATTTCTTCATCACATTATGTCGCAGCGAAGACATCAAACTGTTTACTCTTCCTTTAGAAATCACCGGTCGTGGAAAACCGAAACGACATTTGGTGTAGAACTTGTCCTTATTTCGGAATTTACGACGACAGTACTTTCCACATCGATGGCTTTGGAAACGCAGAACTTTTTCTCTTAGGCTTTTCTTCTCCTTTGCGTTTGGAACAGCACACGTAGAATACTGTTGTATAAAACTCATCACTGAGTCTTCTGGATCCGTTCCAAATTTAGGTGCATCCTTGATCCACAGCAACATATGTATATGAGGAGCACCTCTTGCTTGGTACTCCTTTCTCCAGAAGAAATCCAACACCTCTCCAAGAGGTGGATTCTTCTTATTCATGATGAAAGACATCATAGCTTCAAATCTATGATTGAAGTACCTACATACATTGACTGGATCCAAAGAGCACAGTTCTCCGGGTGTCTTGAATTCGATGTTTTCTACGTTAGCATTTGCCTGTCGTAGAAATTCAAGTAAGTCTTCCCAGCCATACTCGGCACAGCTCAGAGTGAGGAACCATGTGGGAGTACCTAAGTTCCTCAGCATACATTTTAAATCACCATGACGACGGTACCAGTACTCATTAGTACCACGCTGACACGCCATGAGATTAATCAGGTGAGAATCCAAAATACTGTCTTGGACATTGACTTTATCCATAAAGTCACTTGCCGAGATGTTTTGCATGTGTATACCACTTTTCAAGATGTGGTTCACTGCATATGACAGTCCAGACAGATCGCTTTCAAACAGGAGATGAAACAAATAAGGAATGCATTGTCGAAACCTAGCATCTCCTGCATACAATCGCAAAGTCCGGTATTCAGAAGCAGGAATTTGATGAGGTCGCTCATCATATCTTCCTCCCTGACCTGTTGGAAAAAGCTGTGGGAAACACCGAGCTTCCAAACTTTCCTCCCAAACACTAATGGGACTCCCTTTGGCTTGTTTCATTTGAAACAACTCAATAGCATTCCCCATGACTTCCTTGGAATGCAAAGGATGAACACTATAATGTTCATATATTTCTTCAGTAGTAGAAGTTTCTACTTTCTCAATTTGACCAGCACACAAATCGCTATCCTCTTCCTCACTTACTTCCTCTTCTGCAACATATACATTCTTATAGTATTTTTTTTTTTTCAAATACAATGTTGCCTTTTTAACTTTCCTAACATCTACTAAATCTTGCCATATTTTCTTATTCTTTGTCGGAACCCCATTAACTAAGATAACCAGAGGTTCCTCGTCCACTTTTTCTACTCCAATTGTGTTAATGTTTTTCTTCAAATCTAGAGGCAAATAAACAACTCTTCCCTTTAATCCTCTCTGTAAATCTGATGGAGGCAATTTCCCTGTCTTTGGCTCCATTCTTACAATAGCCTGAAAGGGATGGATACTTTGAATCAAAATAGATTCATAAGTATTTAAATCCTTCAATTCAGAAGGAATCTCAACCAATTCCAGATTATTATGAACTGCTCTAGCAGGCATCTGGTTTTGATTTAATTTGCAACAACAATAAGTACACACACGTTGATCCAATCCCAAATCAAAACAATTTTCTACCATCAAGTATGTTGCGAAATCCTTCCATTCACTATTATTTTCCCTTTCACTTTTTGCATATAAATCCACTAACTTAGTCTGATTCTTATAATAAGTGCGTCGACAACACACACAAGTGAAATTTGGCCTCTCACTTGATTTGACCTGAAACGTGGCAATTTCCCTCTGGAAATTATCTGTACTGGAAACCTGTACACTATCTTCCACATTACCCGCTTCTTCTTGGTCAATTTCAACATTCTCCTCTTTACTTCCAAAGTAACAAAACTCAATTTCTTCACATATATTCTTCACATCTATTTCAGAACCATGCAAAAGAGCAGCACATAATTTTTTAAGCATAATTGCTGGACTCTTAGCATAATACAACATTCTAACTAATTTCCTCACTTTATTATGATGCACTGCTAGCATCCTGAAATGATGAAAAACACTCTGGCATACTCTCCTGGAAAGACAAGCCAGTGAATGACCATGCAAACCTGTCACTTCTCTCAC
Source organism: Lissotriton helveticus (assembly GCF_964261635.1). NCBI lineage: Eukaryota > Metazoa > Chordata > Amphibia > Caudata > Salamandridae > Lissotriton > Lissotriton helveticus. The sequence continues at coordinate 1,504,613,324 of NC_136069.1, read as the reverse complement.
TCTGCAAGGATCTAATTCTTGCAACAACCTTATTTTCTGCTTCAAACTTTTCTTATTAAATGACCGTACAAAATCACAAAGCAAATTGATGGAATCCTGTCGCACACTGCAAATACTACTACACTTCCAGGTGTACACAGGACCCTTAGCACGTCTTCCTAAAACCTCATTACCTAACACCTCTTCTGCCTCTGTTGTCACAAGTTTTTCTTTTTCAACTGGACAACCATCTTTCACTTCATAAGCACGACCACTGGTGTCAACTGCATGCACCAAATCATTATCCTGGAAATAACTCTCCTCATTAAAAAATGCCTCACAGCTTGAACTATGCATCCATTCTCCAGAAAAAACTTCACAAAAATTACTACGATTAACTATTCTCTTCCATCTACTATTTCTTTTGAAATCATAAATTGCCTTGTTTAGCTTCCTAATTCTATTGATTATCAAAATAAATAACTTACGTTTAATTTCAAATGCCTGATCAATAACTTTCTCAACTTTTTTTTTTCTCTTATAAAAAACCACTTTCTGTTGACCTTTCTTAATATTTTTTAACAAATTGCCAATTATCCTGTTGCGGAACATTCGTTTACGAATGTCCCTAAACTGTTGTTTCCTTCTACTATCATGCACAGAGTTATCTCCTGCTCTAGCAGTAACATTTTTGATTGGCCTTTCCTTTCCATTTGAATTGCTTCTCTTTTTCTGGACTGAAACATTTTCTGTAGTAATATTTTTTTTACTGCAAATATTTCTTATGAATGTTTTTGTACTCTTACCCGGTGCTTTCTTGTTGACTTGACAAATCTTTTTGTTAGAGGACTGCTGCTTTTTTTCAATCACCTGCTGTCTTTGACGTTTTGCAGCCTTTCTCAGTCTTTCTTTCGTTGGCATGGTGAAATGTTGAAATGATCTGCAGTTGAATCTGTGGTAAAATATATTAAAAAATTTTATTAACCACTATTACCCAACAGTACATCAATAACAGTAATCAAAAACTTAAAACACTACTTTACATTTTTACATATAAGATTTTTTAGTGCATGGCAATTTTAGAATACAGAAATAGCAGAAAAGAAATGGAATTTATATTCATGTTACCTGTGCTATCTTATATGTGAATCTGATCTAATTTTATGAGCATATTTTAATATTTTATTGAAGACACTACACATAACCTGTTTTTGAAGGTGTCTTTATTTTTAAATTAAACGGTTTACATTTTTACTTTTTATTTATTATAAATTTTAAAAATAAATGTTTATAGTTCCATAGCATCAAGCAGGTCAGCTTCCCACCCTATGTCATATAATTCGGACAAATCTGCATCCTCATCACGTTCTTCTTCATCCTCAGGATTTAAATCATCCAAGGGATCAACATCCACTGATGTTTCAATTACAAGTTCAATGATGAGGTCAAAATCAACTGATTGCAGATTATCGCTCATGTTGATGTTGTCTTTATCTTTAAAGAAAGATAACAACAATGAGATGTTGCAGAGTAAGAGACAAATCTCAGAGATTATAATAGTAAAATTGTTTAACAAGAGTAACATTTTGCAGCTATTATTTAGCCATGTCCAGCGATGCTGAGCAGGTGAAGCCTATGTCTAATTTTTCAGTGAACAGGACTCATCTCTTCTTAACCTTGGATAAGTCTCACCGACTCTGTGTCCCCTGCACATACTTAAATGTAAAGGGGCAGATTTATGTTAAATGGCACATCCCCAGGCATGCACCAGTTAACGTGCACCGCTGCTCTGCCACCCATGGTGTGCCGCATTTACAATCAGATAGGAGAAAGCTGCGTCAAAACCCTGCGCCTGCTTTAAGCAGGCATAGGTCTTGACGCAACATTGTGGAGATGGGGCACCCCTGAGCCTTGCTGGAGCTGCATCGCACTTGCGATACAACTCCAGCAATGCGCCACCTTTACAGCACAGATACGTCACGCATCTGTGCCATTTTTGCCCCATGCTGCGCCGCATTGTAAATGCAGCACACCACGGGTGGCGGAACAGCGGCGCAGGATGACTGGCACATCCCTGGTGATGCGCCAGTCATCATAAATCGATCCCTAAGCTTCTTATCTTGTTACAGATGAACCGCCATATGTATCATCAAACTATTTTGCATTTCCTAAATAGCGAATTTTAAGGAATAAATAGCAATTCTTTACCATTCCTAATTTGCAATGAGCAAATTGCTAATTGCAAATTACCCATTCATTTCCATGGGCTAGGAGGCTCATAGGAATGAAGGTGCAATTTGCGATTAGCAATTAGCTCATCGCAAATTAGGAATTTTTCCAAGGGTGCAGGGGTGTCTCAAGAACACCCTGCTGCACCCCTGAAAAAGAAATTTGGGGGTATATGGCGCACATACATGCCCTAAGGGCATGTATTGGCGTCATATGGCACCTTTTGTTTTTTGGAAAAAAAGCTTTTTGAAAAGAATTCGCAAATTACCACCAACTAGAAGTTGGTGGTAGTTTCCAAATCCTTAATGTCATTTTTTACATATTTTTTGTTTGATACATTGCATTTAAGGAATCGCAAAATTTGCAAATCCTTCAGTGCAATCGCAAAATAAGGAATAGCAAATTTTGAATTAAGGACATTTTAAGTCATTTCCACATGTGCAGTGTTTTCAAATTTTGATTTGAAAATCGTTTTTAGGGAAAAGGAATGGTTTGTAAATTTATGACAAGGACATAATGGTGTATGCTTCTTTATAAGGCATTTCACTGTCTCTGATGTCATTTTTCCCATATTACATTATAAGACCTTTCCCCATGGAGCACATTCCTTGTAAATATGCTCCCACCTGTGCATGGTGAATTTAGATTTTGACTGTTTGAGTCACATAGCCATGTTAAAAGTGACCCAAAAAAATTGCAAAGGCTTTAAAAAAACACTTTCATGTGTCTTAAGGACATTTTAAGTCATTTCCCCATGGGCAGTGTTTTGTAAGTGGCGCAAAAGAGGCATACACCTATCATAAATCTGTCCCTAGCATTTTAAATGATTAATTCATGATGACGATAAGGTGTGGCCTATCCAGAGGTTTGTTTAAGGTGAGGCCTACTCAGGATTGCAGATTAAAGTTACGCTTGATGAAGAATACAGAGGAGATAATACATGTAAAGCTCTACCAATGAAGTAAGTGATGTCCACTTCATTGCGCCAGTCATCATAAATGTATCCCTAAGCTTCTTATCTTGTTAGAGATCAACCGCCATATGTATCATCAAACTATTTTGCATTTCCAAAATAGCGAATTTTAAGGAATAAATAGCGATTCTTTACCATTCCTAATTTGCGATGAGCAAATTGCTAATTGCAAATTACCCATTCATTTCCATGGGCCAGGATGCCCATAGGAATGAAGGTGCAATTTGCGATTAGCAATTAGCTCATCGCAAATTAGGAATTTTTCCAAAGGTGCAGGGGTGTCTCAAGAACACCCTGCTGCACCCCTGAAAAAGAAATTTGGGGGCATATGGCGCACATAAATTTTAACAACATTCCTTTACCTCAAAAACGGTTTTCAAGTCATAATTTGAAAACACTGCCCACAGGGAAATGACTTAAAATGTCCTTAAGACACATGAAAGTGTTTTTTGAAAGCCTTTGCAATTTTTTTGGGTCACTTTTAACATGGTTATGTAACTCAAACAGTCAAAATCTAAATTTACCATGCACAAGTGTGACCATATATACAAGGAATGTGCCCCACGGAGAAAGGTCTTTTAATGTAATATGGGAAAAATGACATCAAATGTCCTTAAGACACATAAAAGCGTTTTTTGATTGCCTTTGCAGCATGTTTGTATCACTTTTAACATGGCTATGTAACACAAACATTCAAAATCTAAATTTGCCATGCACAGGTGGGAGCATATTTACAAGCAATTTGCGCCACAGAGAAAGGTCTTACATTGAAATGGGAAAAATAACATCAGAGACAGTCAATTGCCTTATAAAGAAGCATACACCATTATGTCCTTGTCATAAATTTAAAAACAATTCCTTTTCCCCAAAAACGATTTTCAAATCATAATTTCAAAACACTGCACATGGGAAAATGACTTAAAATGTCCTTAAGACACATAAAAGCGTTTTTTGATTGCCTTTGCAGCATGTTTGTATCACTTTTAACATGGCTATGTAACACAAACATTCAAAATCTAAATTTGCCATGCACAGGTGGGAGCATATTTACAGGCAATTTGCGCCACAGAGAAAGGTCTTACATTGAAATGGGAAAAATAACATCAGAGACAGTCAATTGCATTTTAAAGAAGCATACACCATTATGTCCTTGTCAGAAATATTATAACCATTCATTTTCCTCAAAAACGATTTTCAAGTCATAATTTGAAAAGACTCCACAGCTCCTATGCAGAAAAACACCCTGTCAGTACTAATACTTCACATTTTCTCCAATTACATTTTCTCAAAGAAACAAAATCTATTTGTAAAACACTTGAGACAAAGCAACATTTGAAAAACACAACTTTCTTCATAATTTTCTCCTTAAAGCACACTATTCTCTATCTAAATTAAAGAAATATTTTCTCACCTTAGCAAATACTTTGAGTTTGAAAACAGTCTCAGAAACACACCAATTTGTCTTCAGCAGAGCAAAAGGTATGCACTCCAGAGTCTGCAGCTATCAAAAGCACAGAAATGCTGTAATTCTTCACACATATCTCTCATGTCACCCAATCAAAACTCTTCCCTCACTTTTTTTCAAATGAAAACCCTTCCCCCCTCTGCCATTTCATGCCTTTTCTGCATGGCAACCACCTCTTGGAAGACTTCTGGTGTTTGCAAGTTCACACAACAATGTTGCAATTGAACTCTGAACTCTCAGTGCACCTCATATCCAGTGCATTCTTTCATTTAATGATTTTTTCTTGACCACTCAAAATACATCTTTCAAACAACTCATCCATGCACCCTAACTTTCTGTTTTCAGCAATCAAAATCCACCAATCACTGTTACTGCTTCATTAACACAGAAACTCCACAGTTTTTTTCATTTTAAACTCTTATTTTTTCAACTGCCATTTCATTGCCACACTTCATCTGACTGCAGGAGAAGCTTCTCTCACCATGTTTTCTGTCTGGATTGTTGGACATAGTTACATCTATTGGGCTCAGAGGTATGCTGAGAACAGGAATTTACCTAACCTCAATTTACAAGATGTGGAAATTAAGTGGTTTGGCCACAGAGGATTAAAATGTCACCAATTGATACCATTGGTGAAAACCTTTATGCATTTGCCAAAACCTGACCTGTTAATTGTGCACTGTGGAGGTAATGATTTGGGCACTTTGACTGGGGTAGGTCTGGAAATGCTTTTAAAGGACACCTTTGAGCAATTGATTGCACTTTTTCCTCAGACTGCCTTGGTATATTCAAATATATGCCAAAGACAGAAATGGAGGTGGTCAAACCAATTTTGTCCACAAATTGAGAAGTCGAGGAAGCATGTAAACAAATCTGTTTCAGCTTACATGAGAGACCATGGAATGGGCTCCCTGTACAACAATAACTTGCGTTACTACATGCAAGATATCTACAGAGGAGATGGAGTTCACTTCTCAGATGAGGGCAACAGAATTTTCATTCTGAATTTAAGACTGTGCATTGGTACCTACTTATAAGTACCTAAATGTACCATAAACCCAAAAGCTCTTCTCAGAGCTACCCTACATCTGATCACTCCCAATTATTATTTTACTCTAACATTTTTCACTAATTTTCAACAAAGTACGCTCCCTGGGGCGCTTCCCGGTACGCGAACCGGGAGCTAACCTCGCTAAATTTTTAAAAAAATGTTTTTTTTCTCGCACATATGGGCCTCCTCAGCCACCCTCAGAAAACCTAGGGGGTCAAGATAAGTCTACCGTGCCCCCTTCTACCCATTCTGAACATTATTTGCCCTCCATCTTGTATCTTAATTCGACCGAAACACAAAATGGTGGACTCCCGTAACGCTTAAGGTTCGCGAACCGGGGCGCTCACCAGTTCGCGTACCGGGTCGCTCCCTGGGAAGCGCACCATCAAAAAAGGTGGGAAAGTAGTTTACAGAAAAGCGACTGGAGACAATTTCACCAAATATAGATTAGCTCATACTACATACCAATCCCTACCATTTTCACAAATTTGATTGGAATTCCATTTAGCCATTTAGCCTGTAGACCTCTCTAAATACCCTGAGGTAAATTACTTCTCAAAACACATCTGAAGTGTTGGAATTGACAACCAATTAAAATGTTACTTTCATTTTCTACTTTTTTTACCTGACATTTGATTGGTTATGTACCTGAATATATATAAAGAAAGAGAGAGAAACACAGCCATTTTGACTACTACTTCCTGAATTACATTGCAAGATCATTTTCACTCACAACTTAAACTTGTTTTTAGAAGGTGAGATATTATTTTATAAATTTGAAAATATTTTCAGATAGTTATATACTATCCCTCTGTAAGAGTTAGACATTGAGAAAGGCTTCTTTATTATAATTATGGATTGATTTAGGTTTCTGTGGTATAATTATGAATTTACTTAGGCTTCTTCACAGGCACTTTTTAATAGTACTACTTCACGCCTGAAACCATACAGTGCCCATAGATTACTTCTCTGTTATAAACTCACAAGTACCTGTCTGAACTTAAACCCAACAGTGCCCTATCACTACTGATATATTTATTTTTTATGCAAATTACAGCAATAAAATGGAAGGTGAGCAGAATGTTTAGGTTTCTGTGGTATAATTATGAATTTACTTAGGCTTCTTCACAGGCACTTTTTAATAGTACTACTTCACGCCTGAAACCATACAGTGCCCATAGATTACTTCTCTGTTATAAACTCACAAGTACCTGTCTGAACTTAAACCCAACAGTGCCCTATCACTACTGATATATTTATTTTTTATGCAAATTACAGCAATAAAATGGAAGGTGAGCAGAATGTTTCCTTCAAAATTGTTCTGGACAGCAACAATGAACAAGTTATGGAACCCATTGATGACTTAAAATTCATGGATGAGTCACGGGACTATGAATTACTTCAATGTGTAGAATCTGTCGATCATTTACTCCATTATGATGACGGTCAAATGTGGGAACTTATGTTCACTCAACAAGAGGACATATCGGACAGTCAAATGCTAGACGTTCTATTAAATTTTGAAAAACAATCTGAAAAATAAAATTGTATGTAATATTAAAAAAATTGTTTGAGTCTTTAATCATTTTTATATGTAATTCATAAACTAGTTAAATGTTAGAAATGTTATTAAATTTTGAAACACAATCACAATAATAAATAATTGCTTAAAAAATAAAAAAATAAAAAAATAATCAACAAAACCAACAATCAATTAACATACAGTATTTGAAAAGTCTATCATTCATTTTTCATTATAGTACGCTGCCCAGAACGCTTCCCGGTTCGCGAACCGGGCGCTACCCACGCAAAAAAAAAAAAAAAAATTATTTTTTTTTTGCCCCGCGGGGCCCTTTTAAAGCCTCCACATTAAACCTAGGGGGTCAGGGAGGATATACTATGCCCCCTTATGGTCATTTCCCCCTTTGTTTTGGCCTCCTCTTGTCTCTCAATCCTACCGAGAGACAAGATGGCGGCCGCTCTGGACTGTTTAGAATGTTGACAGACACCGGAGAGCCAATCAGCTTCGCTACGCGAAGTTCCGGTACGCGTAAAGTCCGCGAACCGGAGCGCTGCCCGGTCCGCTGTTACAGATATATATCTTTTTTTGAACATTAATTTCTCAAAATCCACTGAAGCACATATATTGAGACCTAGCAAAGGCACATCGGGCTACCAGTCCCTACAATTTTGCCAAGTTTCGTGCAAATCCATTCAGCCGTTCGGGCTAAAAGTGAGGCCAACCGCCCTATGGAAAACTCAATGTTAAAAACACGTTTTGGGACCCCCCTTTTTTTTCAGCCCCCCCTTGACGAACCCCCCCCAAATTTCCAGGGGCTGCTCAGAAACAAAATGTTCCATTCTCCAGAAAATTTCAGCCAATTCCGTCCACAAACGCCAAAGTTATTAGACATAGAATTTTCAAAAATCCCATAGGGAAAAAATCCTAACTATATATACCTACTGGCGGTCTCCAATGTGTATTTGACATCTCTTCTTCATCTCCGGCCTCCTTTCTCTCACTGTGTGTCTCTGATGCATCTTATCGCTGCTATTTTGTGTAATTACAGAAGAGAGTAAAATAAAATAGTTCGGAACGTGAAAAGGGGGCAAAGTAGAGTACCCCTCACCCCCTAGGCCTTCTCAGGCGGTCCCAAAAGGATCAGTTTCTGCTTTCCTGAGAGATTATGGTATGAGTTCCATATACCACAATAATTTGCATTACAACATGCAAGATATATATCTCCTATTACCAACTTTTGGAGATATTCGCGCTAAGCGCGAATATCTCCAAAAACGAACACCTGCCCTAAGCAGTTCTTAGCCATGTTATCCAATGGGAGGTGGATAACATGGCTAAGAGCATTAGCTCGGTAATGCATGAATATCGCTGAGTTTTCAGCGATATTAATGCATTGCGGTCGTTTTTTATCGCATTTGCGATAAACCTTAATAATAGCAAGGTTTATCTTCGATAATTTCTGACGATGCTTAGCGGTAAAAAATTTGTTGGTAAGCATCGTTAGCGATAAATATCGCTTAACTTTGGTAATATGCACCAACGTCTGTTAACGTTCGATTCGAAGGAAATGAGGAAGTGTTGAAAAACATTGTTTGCGCCATCTTGCCTTTTTTGAAATGCCACACTTTTGTCGTGCACGGCAGCCATTTTAGATGCCTTGACCAGACCCACTCTCTGCACGCTGTCGATTCGTAGCATGGCTCCCCCTCGCAAGCATCTTCCCCAGGCACTGGTCACCCCCGCTCTCTGTGTTATGCATGGGCAATAAACCTCTCCCCATCTGCGCTGCTCTTCCCTGAGCCCGCCCGACACCTCCCTTTCGCCCTATTCACTACCGCACCCTCTGACACTCCTCTTCCTCTGTGTCCGATTGTCCAGGCTATCAGCTAGCCCTGCAGATGTAGTTTATGGCCCCAGCTGTAAAGAATCACCCCTCTTCAAAGGAGTTATAGTAGATCAAGGCCCACACCCGATGAGATCCGTCACACCACACGTGTTCCTACTATCTGAAAACCATCCTGTATTGTGATTGGGGAGGGGACCGAGCCTGAAGCGGAAGATTCCAGGGATGACTCTTTGTACATCAAAGTTTTTACATTTATGTGTCACATTAAAAATATATAGCACTCCAACAAAGTAGTAGGATTATAAAACTTTAATAACTTATAAATATATACAACAAAACAAAAACAGTAAAAACATTTAAACAACGAAGAGACCGTGGCAATTTCTTTTGAATTATCCAATACATTTATTGAAATTGACAGCACCAATAATGAAATATTCTCACAAGGAGATGACTTGAATGATTTTTTTGATCAATCTCTTGATGGCGAATTTATCGAATGTTTGGAGACCATAGAGTTACAAGAATCATCATTGCAGACTTTTCATGAGGAAATTCCTGATGAGGACATGTTACTAGTTCTTTCAAATTATGAAAATTCAGAAGATGTTGCCTGGGGGTGGGTCGTCAGTAGCAGTCTGTTGTGCGAATAGTTCCAAGGCAGCAGAACGCGCTGAAATCTAGATGGCACGAAGGTGATGTCTAGTAAGTTGCCGCCCAGCAAATAACGGAGTGGGGCGCCGCGGGGGTGAGTGAGTCCAGTAGGCACCACAGCTATTCTTACCGGCATTGCAGAATTACTGCTGGGGACAATGCCTGTGCTGTAGCAGGGTCACAGCAGAAACAAAAAGGATTCTGTTGAAGATGTTGTTGGTTTTCAATTTGAAAACAGTTCTGGTGTCAACTGCTATGCTAATGTAGTGGTTAATGTTTTGTTTTCTCTAGAAAATGTAAAAGAGGGGGAGGCAGTCCAAAGTTCTGGTAAAAGGGCAAAGGAAAGGATCGGTGGTTTGAACTATCAGTCAAAAAGGGGAGGGGGTGCAACAATTTTTCCTACCGGGTCACAGTGTGCTTTCACCGGAACTGAGGTTTGCAGGATTCTAGTAATTCAAAGTGAGGCTGGCGCCAGCATGGGAGCGCCGACGTCCCGCGGATACAGTTTCGTCACTCCACGGGCGATCATGGCAGTCATTCCCCATCGGGGGTGTCTGCGGGGGTCGGAGACTCCCGCGGCTCCTCTAGAATCTTCAAGGTCGTGGAGGACTACGGTGGTGGAGTCAACCAGTGACCGGGCCATTTCTTTATGCTGGGCCCGCTCTTGCCAGGTCGATCGCCATTTTGAGAGTTCGGTAGCTACTGGCGATCGCGGGGTCAAATGAGCGGACGGGCTCCACCCTGCCAGGCGAGACGTTGCAGCATCGCCACAGTGGAAGAACCCTTTTCCGGGCGCCTGGAGCGCTGAGGGTGCAGGTGGGAAGCCTCCACTGGGGAGGCGGGAGAGGCCTCTTCGCACCGTCTCTCCCTCCCAGTGCACCCCACGGCGTCTCGCTTGAGATTTGTTATGGCCGGACCAGGCGATGTGGACGAGGGGGGGGGGGGTCGGAGGCATGTGCAAGACATTCCCCCAGTGTTGTCAAAGCCATTATTGAAGAAAGAAGAAATGTCCCGTCCGTCTTCGGGCCGGGCTTCCGGTGGATGTCGGCCGGACGCCCCTTGCTCTGGCCCCATGAACGGGTTCCTTGGTTTATCGGCTGCAGCCGGATCCCATCGGCCCCGGCCGTTGGTGGCCGGACCGGTAGAGAATGTGGCGGGACTACCTGCAACTGTCAAGGGCCACCGCGGCCGGACTGGGAGAGAGAGGGGAGGGTCGAGGACACGGACATTCCCCCCCCTGCAACTCTCCAGCGTTGTCAATCCCCCTGGCCGGGTCCCGCTGGCCTCGGCCTCTCCTCCGGCTACACCCTACGTGATGATCTCCGAGGCGTGGCAGCAGGACCCGCCTTATATGTGTTGCTTCCGGCTGGGCGTAGCCGAAAACCTGTTGCCCTTTGGAAGTTTCTAGAATGGGGCGGATGTCTGCTGACTTCTATCTTTCCCAGTTTGCCGTTATTTGGCCGTGGCAGGCGGTGGGACAGACACGTTTTGGGGCAGTGAGGGGCGATGTTTTCAGGTTTCTTATTACGGGCTTACTTCTAACGTTTCTTGTTTCTAGGACAATAATAGGTTTTATCATTACGTATTGTTATCGTTTCTTTGTTTGTTATTTAATAAAAAGTTCATCAGTGGCCTACTGATTTTCGTTTTCCTATTCTTTTCTTTCCAGGTTGTTTCATGCTAAAGTTTCTGTTAACAGGATACAGTGATCACTTCGTTATTATTGCATATGTCCTTTTCACTAGGGGTGCTCTCTTGTTGGGCCAGATGACCTATCTCTAGTAAATGGTCCGGGTGAAACAGGTGCATCAATCAGTGGGGAGTAGATAGGCATGACAGATTACAACGGGGGAGAAAGGTCCGCATTACCTACACTTTCACTACTTGTAAAGATTTTCCTACGTTTATTTGCAAACAGGGAATACCTCCAAAAAGAACTAATTCCCAAACAGTCAATGTTCGGACAATCAATCAATCAATGAGGAATGAAATAGGTACGACGTGTTAAAGGCTTGCGTTACCTACCCTTCACTATCTGCAAAGGGAGAGAGAATATTCCTATTATTCCTCGTTTGCAGGCAGAGAAGATCCTTAAGAGAACCAACTTCGAACAATTCAATGCTCGATTCAAACAATCAACAAGGGGTACTGTGAACACAAATGAACGCCGCTTATGTACATACACATTGCTATTTTCAACAGGTTGTTCCTAATGTTTCTATTTTAGCGAGGTCAAAAAGAGATCCCATTAGTGGCCTGCTGATTTTGCTCGATTCCTTTTGTTTTTTTACACGATTTTTCGCTATCTGCAAAGACTAAACAGAGTATTGCGACTGTGCTTGTTTGTAAATAGAGAATGAACCAAAGAGAACAATCAATCAAATGGAGAGAGAAGCAGGCACGACGGATTACAACGGGGGCAAAGGCCTGCGTTAACTACCCTTCACTATCTGCAAAGAGAGAGTACTCCTAATAGAAATGAGGGGTGGGGGGCAGCATTCAAAGCAGATCAGTGTGCATAAACACGAAAATGTTTTTACTTACCACGTACTTAACATTCGACAGCTTATGATATTTGCTATTAAAAAACCATTGAAATTCACTGAAAAAACCATAGGTTATAGACCATATATAGTTAGGAATTAGCATTTACAAAACCTTGAAAATTCACTGAAAAAACCATAGGTTATAGACCATATATAGTTAGGAATTAGCATTTACAAAACCTTGAAAATTCACTGAAAAAACCATAGGTTAGAGACCATATATAGTTAGCTGGACATTTTATTGACATAAAACCAATGAAATTCCATATATAGTTAGTTGCACTAACTATATATCGCGCACCCGCAATCCACTGCTGATGATGTCACATATTACATCATTCATGACATGGTCAGTGACATCACTGATGACATCACTGATGACATCTCAAATGACATCACTGATGACATCACTGATGACATCTCATTTGACATCAATGACCACATCACTGATGATATCATTCATGTGACAATACAATGCATCTCCTCACATTTTAATATAACCTCTGTTTCACCCAGTGCTAAATACAGAGTATAATTTTTGAAACCATTGACACACCAATACTAGTTACTACATACGCACTCACTGATTGCTACGTCTACACACACCTTCACTCATTCACCCATACAATCATTCATACATACAATCACTCATCTTTACAACACTATCATATGCACTCATACACCTATACAGACACTCACAGTCTGCCACTCATCCATGGAGTTACTCACACACCTAGTCAGTCCTGTAAAGAATCAATGACACTTCCATTTTCTTGTCTATACAGTTAAACATAGAGCACCTTACATTTTCAAACATATACTAACACATACTTACCTTCTTATACAATCATTGATACAAGTACACATTGATCTGCACAGAGTCACACACCTCCCAGCTAGCCACACACACACTCAGTCTCCCATACAAATACTAGGGCAATCAATCAATAACCCATATAGTTAGTCATATAGCTACTGATCAACACATGCAGCAGTTTACAGAACAACAGACATAATGATGCACAAATTAAGACAGTTTAGTCACTAACCCATGCACTCAGTGAGACACATTTAATCACTCACTCATACAGTCAGTCATGCACCTACTAAATCCTTCGTCCAGACACTTACACATCCACTCATTCTTCAATATGTAAGACATATTTAAACTTTACAGAAACAAAAAATCACTGGATGTTGTTATTTTTTATTTATTTTTATTTTTTAGAGTTTTCTATAGCGCGAACTTGAACCGATTAGGTTATCAGAGCGCTTTACATAGCACCAGTTCCGTTACATGTTATCACAGCAGTTTACATAGAATCAGTTACGTTGCACATTTCAGTAACTTGAGCCGATTAGGTTATCAAAGCGCTTTACATAAGACAGCATTCGATGTCCAGTGCCCTCCTCCGCCGTGTAGCGGGGGACCACTTCCAGCCCTCCGAAGTCGTCGAGCTGTCGGGACTAGGCTCCTGGAATGACCAGTGCCTATTGATTAGACCACTACTCTTCTGCGTTGCTTTCTTTGGTAAAGCACATTGAAATGATCTAGCAATCTAGCACATCCCCCGAAAACTGTTTCATTGAAGAGGAAAGGGAGAAACTGCTGAGTGGAAGGTCATTGTGAGCTAATCACCTCCAGGGCACAGATGCGCAATGCTATCATCCATTGCTGATGAGGAAGAAATGTGCCCTCTGGCTGATTATGGGTTTGGCTGCACTCTCACTGAGATGTTTCATGTTGATGGTTTCGAAGCTAATGGTTTAACAGCAGATTGAGTGATCTGGAATGATTTCCCTCGTCTCTTCATTGATTAAACGCTGTTTTCAGAGACAGAGATCCCCATTATGGAATAAACCTCAGCTCAGTCACTAGAAACATCAAGACAAGCCTCTCTCCTCAATGATCTACCAGTAGACAAAGCACTAGCCAAGATTGTTGCAGTTTTGACAGTGATAGAAATGTATTTAAACCAGGTGAAGTCACAAGGAAGGTCTCGCCTCTGCAGCCATCCCATTTCTGCTCATCTTTTGATATCAGATAGATTTTTGAACCCTGCATAAGAATACTATATCACTCTTCTTCTGGCTAACACTATAAGACACATTCTGACAAGCCATACCACTGACTTTGAGGTGTGTGAATGAATTCTACTACCAATATCTCCAGATACAAATGAGGAATGTTAGATGGTAAATAAGAAAGAAACATTTACAGAACCAGTTCTGATTTTTTTCAGCAGTAAACCTTCAGTTCTACATGGAGTTCAATCGGCAATCCCTTTCTGTGGATGTCTGGCCTTTGATCCTATATTGCTCTAATAGATTTTTATCAGTTATTAGTTATCAGTGATGTCATCAGTTATGTCATTTGAGATGTCATCAGTGATGTCATCAGTGATGTCACTGACCATGTCATGAATGATGTAATATGTGACATCATCAGCAGTGGATTGCGGGTGCGCGATATATAGTTAGTGCAACTAACTATATATGGAATTTCATTGGTTTTATGTCAATAAAATGTCCAGCTAACTATATATGGTCTCTAACCTATGGTTTTTTCAGTGAATTTTCAAGGTTTTGTAAATGCTAATTCCTAACTATATATGGTCTATAACCTATGGTTTTTTCAGTGAATTTTCAAGGTTTTGTAAATGCTAATTCCTAACTATATATGGTCTATAACCTATGGTTTTTTCAGTGAATATATATATATATATATATATATAGGCATATCCATGTATAGGCATATCCATGTATATATCTATTGTACAGATATATGCATATATATATATATGCAATACAATGTATGTGTATATATATACTAGCAGCCTGTCCCGACGTTGTCCGGGGATGGCCAATTTTCAGTGTTGCCTTTACTTTTTGTTTGCGTAGTGATGTGTGTTTAATTCATCCGCAGGTTTTCATTGAGCCACACCTAATTTTGTTTTGCTGTCCCTGTTGAGAGTGTTCCCTCTGTGTGCGAATGTTGTTGTTTCCCAAATGTTGTAATTTGCGCCGCAAGTGCAGCAAGTGTTACAGTGGTCGCTCAGATGTTTTGGCCTGAAATTGCTTGTTTGTGAAAGGGTCTTTCCTTGTTTACGTTTTCGATCCCTTTACTAATGTCTTTCTTTTTGTTTTTATCGGCGCAAGTACTGGCAGTGTTCCACTGATAACGCAGAGTGTTTGAAATTCAGAAGTGTTTGTGTAAGTTTTAAATTTTGTCCGCAGCATACGTAATTATTCGGAGCCTTGTGAGTAAAGTCTCGTTCATGTTCCGTCGATTGGCTTTCTTGTCTAAGAAATGGGCGCCTATTTGTTTACGTTCCTGCCCCTGTGACAACGTTGTCATTTGTCAAATGGTTAAACATTTGTTATATTTTTGTATCGCAACTCGTGTGTGTGTTAATCATTGTGTGTCGTGATTGATGGGCTGTGCGAAGCAACGCGAATGATAGGCGGCCCTTTTTGTAAGCCTGCCCCCTGTGGCACTGTATTATTATGGAAGGCGCGCTCCTTTTTGGATGTCATCCCAAGAAGGCGTTAATGTTTGAAGGGTAACGCCGACGAATGCAAGAATGTCGAGGCGAGTGGTAGGCGGCCCTTTGCAAATGCGCGGGATGCAGGGTTAAGTGTGTGCCTTGCACAGTGAAATCATTGAAATCGCATTTGCGCTATGCACATTGAAGTGTGTGGTGAAGTGTGTGCCTTGCACAGTGAAATCAGTGAAATCGTTTGACATATGTTTATTGTTTGTACTTTGGGCCATGCCCCTGTAAACGCCCACATCTTTTGTTTGACACACCCCTCTAAACGCCCACATCTTTCTTTGACACGCCCACGCTAACGCCCACAAGGGACTACTTTCCCACTTTTGGCGTTTTTGCTTTTTTGAATGTATATGGTGTCCACATCTATAGCCTATGTCCTTCTTCTGCATCTCCGCTTTCAAATGGTGTATTGGGTGTAGTGATTGGTGCAGTACTTTTTGAGTTTACCTGGCTCAAAGGTTTGTGTTCTCTCTTTATAATAGTAGTATAGATGTTTATTTGTATGCAATTTTATATGCATTTTTATGCATATACATATACTTGCATATATATATGCATATATATCTATGCAGAACTTCTCAAACCGGATTGATTTCAAGAAGTGATTTGCCCAGAATCACAGGATGTGGTGTCGACCCAAGGCTCAAACCTTGGCTTCCCAACTCCAAGGTCTGCAGTCTAGCCGCGAGACCACATCCTCTACCCTTCTCCCTGTCTGATCACATTGTTTCTCCCTTCTCCCTGTTTAGTTTAATTCTCTCTCTCGAAGCCTCCCATAACTGCTGCAACTGAAATCACCTCGTGGAGCTGGTGACAGAGTCACTATGGAGGCAGCCTGGGCTTTCAAAACTGGTCTCCAAGGCTCCAACATATCAGGCAAATGCCCTATGGAATATAAGGCCTGTTGTGCAGGGAGGGTTGTATCAAAAGAGCAAGCCTCGTTCAAATGAGCTAATCCAAAGGTGGAGCCTGTTTTCGCTCAGCATATTAATGGCACAGGTGGTATGGGATTCAGCACCATAATAGGTCATAAAAAGGAAAACAACAAAACTAAAATGGCGCAAGTGTGTTTTCTCACTTTCGGGTCAATGAATTTATAAGAGGTTATATATATAAACCCATATGAAGCATTGTCAAACTGCGCATTTTCTTACACCTGGACCTTTAAAGAGTTAAAAAAATATCCAGGGAGGGAGTACTAGAATGGTACCCTAGATTCATCATTAAAGTCGATTTTGTTTCTGGGTAAAGAAGGATAACATCATTTCCACCCTGTACGTGCCTCTCCCCAAACGGAAGATCTCACGAACACTGCACATTTTACTCGCAAAGCCTCAAAAAGCTGAATAAGCTTGTAAAAAGAATCCACTTTGAGTGGGTTATGGCAGAAGTCCCTTCCTTTCTGTCACAGCAGGAACGTGCGGATCACCTTTCGAAAGAGGGATTATACCTGCGTATTTCTAATCAACACCTCACGCCATCAGTGGGAATTCTGGCGGCGCACTGAGCCTCACAGGATGCAGGGACAGCGAGTCAGAATACTCCATTTGACTCTCTTCAAAGGGAAACAAAGAACCCCTCTGAATGCCTGCAGCCCCCACAGGGAGGTTTCTGTTTACCCTATAAAATATTAATTGTTTTTGTTGTCAACCGCTAGTGAATAAAGGCTTTTATATGCGTCTGCGCACAGGAGCTTCTCCATACTTCACTTCTAATTGAAAGCTGAGCATCTGGTTTAGAAGATTTCTTTCCTTATGTTGAAAAGGAGGGTCCGGCAGTGGACCTTGGTCCGCCCACTAACAGAGTGCGCCAAAGTCCTGAAGTCCTTGTTTTCATTGTTTACCAAGGGTCGGTCCGCCGCGCTTCATGTTAGCCATAAATCTCATCTCCCCGTGGCATCCCCCACCACCTCCAACAAGTTGCTGTTGCTCCGACAGAACAAATCAAATTGTATGTTTTAGTGCGCCATGCACGCTTTCACTTTAAAAGCATCCGTGACAATGGCGGTGCGTTTTGGAACCTAACACACAGCCCACACGAAAATAATGATAAGAAAAAAGCAAGTCGCTGTTGCTTCGACAAAACAAATGAAATTGTATGTTTTAGCGCTCCGTGCGCGCTTTCACTTTTAAAGCCTCCGTGACAATGGTGGCGCGTTTTGGAACCTAACGCACAGCCCACACAAAAATAATGATAAGAAAAAAGCAAGTCGCTGTTGCTCCAACAAAACAAATCAAATTGGGTGTTTTAGCGCGCTGTGCGCGCTTTTACTTTTAAAGCATCTCTGATAAAGGCGGCGTGTTTTGGAGCCTAACGCACAGCCCACACAAAGATAATGATAAGAAAAAAGTGCCGAAAGTAAATATTAAACCCACCGTCTCGCGCCGCCAGTAAAACATCCAATCCCGGTGGGTGTGGCCTAAAGAGGACAGGGTGGCAACCAGGAGGGACTAAAAACCCTCCGGTACAATCAACAAAGTATGTTCAGATTAATCACTGATGACAAACGACGCACGCCAATGAAAATTGCAGGTTTAGCTGAGACACGACTTCTGGAACCGTATTGATTCCAAGAAGCCCTCGCATGGGGAGAGCAGCGCATGCACGCTGCTAACATCAGACGAGACCTAAAAAAGACTGATTTGTATATGGCCTGGTGAGCAAAAGAACGATGGATTTAACCCAGATCTCTTGACTGGGGGTGAATGGTTTGATTTGTTCTGCATTCTGTCCATCAATTGTGTGTCTTTTGCTTTCTCGCTCTAAGTGCGCCGGGTATGCCCAGAACTGGGTCCCGGGCTCACTGTGCAACTAGATTCAAGCTATACTGGATGATGAGGGGTGAAACCCCGAAACCGGTCCTAGGATGCTTGTTTCTGGTCCAGGGAAGACCTGGCTTGGCAGTTCGGGCTGGACCGTTCCCATGAGGCACAGGATCAAGACTGATTTGCATATGGCCAGGTCTAAACTGGGGTGGCATGGTGAGCAAAAGAACAATGGATTTAATCCAGATCTCTTGACCGGGGGTGAATGTTTTGATTTGTTCTGCATTCTGTCCATCAATTGTGTGTCTTTTGTCATCATCCATGTCATCTTCGAGCCCGGACTCTGTGTCCATCTGGTTGGTCGCCTTCCTCTTCAGCCCTTTTGCTGCCGGTGTTGATCTACAGACCTTGGCATAGTAGTTAATTTTGCCGCAGGCTGAGCACTTCCTTCCTTTTGCTGGGCAGTCTCCCACATTTGGGGTGGGGCCCCCACACCACCAGCATAGTCTGGCAGCTTGTGGCGTTCCTTCTTATGTTGAGGTGAGGATTTGGCACCTACTTGGTTGACTGGTTCAGCCTTGATGGCTTGATGGAGCGTGGCCTCCATGTGGGCAGCTAGCGAATTCGACAGCTCCTTTAACCTGCCCATGGTAAGGATATCATCCATCGTCATATGGAGCACTTGTAGGATGTGCTCGTGCACAGCCTGAGATAAATTGGGTGATAATTTCATCCTGCTCATTGGGGAAGAGTATACGTGGTCGCATGGCCTAACATGAAATTTGGCCAACCACTTTTCGGGTGTCTGTCGAGCTTGCCTTAGCAGGAACCTCTCGCAGTCCAGGTTAGCTAAAGGGGCGAAGTGAGCCATCAGGGCTGCCTTGTGCATTGTGTTGGTGTGTGGGGTTCTGCTTTTGTACCTTATTAGACAGTTTGTGGATGTAGAAGCATTGGTCGTTGCCTGTCTTCCTCGAGTGCGATTGCTGCAAAGTACCTCTCTAGACGGTTTACCCAAATGGCCCATTTGACAGCTTGAGAGCAGAGCTCGAAAAATCCACTTGCTATGGCGAGCCAGATTCAATCAGGACTAGGTATTTTTTGGGCCTACTCGCCTTTTCGGGCGAGCTGACAACAGGTGTTCTGCTTGCTCACAAAGTGAATGAGCAATAAAGATGCCTTTAAATCTTGTCACATTTCATCAGCTTTCAGAGACGGAGGTCAAAAGTCAATTTCTCTTCCTGCATTTACCTTTTTTTCCTGTTACTGAAGTTAGAGGATTTTGTAAAGGGAACTGTGTGACAATTGTGCTGTGCCAAGCATCCGAAATGAAAGGCTAGAAGATTTCAGGCTTTTTTTCTAACACAACACTGAAATAGCTAATAAATGAACTGTTCAAACTTTTCAAATATATTTCACTAGTCATGAAAAAACTTCTGTGGTAAAAAAAAGATTTTTATAGGATCAAAACAAATCAGAACACTTTACTTGGAGATGTGCAAATTTAATTTTTTTTTGCTGAAACCCAATTTCCAAACATTGTTTATGCGCTATATGGTTTTATCAGTAAAACTACTTGTTATTGGGAAAGGTTTGTGGCCATTTCAAAGGAAAAATGTGCTATCTGTAAATGACAGTGCACTACCACATCATGCTTTAGTAATATATTTATGAAACATGAGTTTTTAAACATCAACTGGGAAATATTCCTGCCAGATGACAATGCTATTAGTGAATTAAGAGGCAAGCTAGGGATCTTTTGAACCCTTTGTGTTGGCTTGATTCTTATTATACATGGAGCAATCGTTTAGTGTTATAAATGAATAGAGCTTTTTGTACAGCAGAAATAGTAAACTTGTATATTTGAAGGTACTCTTTTATGTGATAATGAAGAAAAAGGCGGCTCCATAAGACAAAATATTTGCCTAGGATTACATAATTTGAGACCAGTTCACGTGTCAAGTACATTACAGTTAGGTCGAGTAGATTATTCAAATTACTAGACCTGCAGGTGGCATCGGGGGTGGAGAGGAAGATGGTGCTGTGTCTTCCTTTACTGTGCTTGGCTGTGGCACTGATGGGTGCAGGCCATGTGCAGGTGCGGGCTATGTGCTGACCAGCCTGACAGGGTCATGTAGGGCCTTCTTTTACTATAGTTTCAGGCTTTGATTGGGCCTATGCACTGTTCCTTTCTTTTTGGGTATATGTAGAGTGTTATCTGGTTGCTGTCTTGTGAACCAAGATCCTGGAGGGCAGTGGTGTGAGTGTGAGCAACTCCCCAGGCCTTTGGTATTTACAGAAATTGTGCTTGCCAAGCATATGCCGTTAGACAGGCTTGAGATGCAGTGTGGGCTGTGAGCCGTTAGCTGCAGGGCCGCAATCTGCCACTAATTTTACTAGGATTAGGTGTGGTCGATGGACAGAGTTGCGCTTTCACCGGCAACACTGTTTCCTGCAACAGAGGGTGTCAGCAAACCAGATCCTGCCAACTGCGGTGTAGTGGACCATGGATCGCGTCCTTCGTCACCAGTTGTTGTGTCCTTGGCACTGGTAAGCGTCAGAGCCTTGGATACGCTGTGAGGCCCCACGTGGCGTGGGGACATTAATCAGGACACTTACGCTTATGGTAGGGTTCTGGAGCTGGACTGCCTCCGCAAAGCCCCGCCTCTTTATTTATAGCACTAGGGGAAATATGACCGCGGGTGAATACAAATGGGTGCCGTCAGACAGGGGTGTGAACACTAATATCCATGTGCGGTCTGCCGCTTTACAGCCATCTGGACAGTTTTATATCAGCATGCCATCTGGCTCCACCTCCACCCCTCTTCAGAGAATCAACCCCCACCCTTTCCCACAGAACTAATTCATGCACCCTCCCACCTCCACTTGTTGGTCCTTCCACTCCTAATCTTCTTTGCACTATCTCCACCTCCTCCCCCATACAGCCCCCTCCATTACCAGGTGCCCCTATGCAATGGTTTTTCTATCAGAATCACTTTTCCCTCCCCTTGGCACTTCTACACCACCCAGATAGAGCTACTTATCAAAACAGCATCCTCTAAGTCCACCAACATAAACATGTTGGGGTCCACCTCAGCCTCCACCCAGACTCCAACGAGCTCCAGCATATCCCCCCTACCAACCAAACCATCTCTCAGCTGTTCCCCAGAATAGCATACTGACGAGCTACAGCATATCGCCCCCTGCACTACAGACCCAACCGTCACTCAACTGATCCCTAACATATCACGACACAAAAATAGGCTACATCCTGCCCAACCCCACACATCTAAGATGAACACCGATCCTGCCACTAACACTCACTTGGACTCCCCATTCCTCACTTCTTGACAAACGATACCATACAGTTATCTCCACCTCATACCTAGACACACCATAACCAGAATGTTTCAGAGAGAACCCAAAAGGCCAAACAACACTCTTGACAATGCCCCCAGTCAATCCTGTCACCACAAGATCATAGTCAAATAGGAACCTGAACACCACTTGCCAACTCAGGCTGCCCGTCTAACTAACTACCTTCTAGCATAACCAGCCTCATCAGCGACCATTACCTACGCTTTGCTGCATGCTGCTAAACTGTCGGTCAGCAGTCAATCATGCCACTGAAATAGCCGAAACTATATTGCGATATAACATTTACATCTAATTAAAACCTGGCTAATAGAACACTCATCCCCTCTCCTCGACCTCCTCACCACACCAGGCTTCTCAATCATTTGCTGCGACCGGGAAGAGCAAAGGAATGGTGGAGTAGCCTTCATACATAAAAAACACCTTTGCCTAACTCCATTCCGCACCAACAAATGCCCTACCTTTGAATACTTAAGAGCTCAGTTCTCCCTCCAGGTAACAACCGACAATTCATTTAAGAACTAATGGACCTAATATTGCAAAGCTCCCTAAAAGGTAGCCCAGATATTATACTAGGTGACCTAAACCTGCACTCGAATAATGCTGAAGATTCTACAGCACTAGCCCTATACACTCTCCTGGAAGCTAACGATCTCACCCAACATTGCAGTAAACAAACGCAAATCAAGGGTTCGACCCTCGATGCAATCATCTCTAAACATAACTGTAATAATCTGCTTCTCATGTAATGCATCTCCCTGGCCCTGGTTCTCTGCCTGATGCTCTAGCTATATGATGTCATTTGGAATGTTATGGATGTTTGTACTTGAAGTTTTATTATTACACCTACACTCAGCCGGACGGCTGCTAAACTTTTTATCTTGTACTTTTAATATTGTATCACTGCTTTTCCCTTGTGTCCGACCCCTTCCCCGTTTTTAGACCGGAGCCAGCACAGCGCACCTACACTATTTAGGGCTGACACACGATATTTCTCTCGTCATTTGGGGCAGTTTTTTTCCTCTGGGTGACTTAGAAACTGGTGGCCGATTCTAGGGCCATTCATTCAGGTCGGCCGATTTGACGGCGGACATTTTGGGTAGGGCTACCTTTATTCGGCGCTTTAGTCTCGGCTATAAAAGCCAAAGTGAAGCGCTGCTCGCGAGAGCTTTATTATTACACCTACACTCAGCCGGACGGCTGCTAAACTTTTTATCTTGTACTTTTAATATTGTATCATTGCTTTTCCCTTGTGTCCGACCCCTTCCCCGTTTTTAGACCGGAGCCAGCACAGCGCACCTACACTATTTAGGGCTGACACACGATATTTCTCTCGTCATTTGGGGCGGTTTATTTCTTCTGGGTGACTTAGAAACTGGTGGCCGATTCTAGGGCCATTCATTCAGGTCGGCCGAATTGACGGCGGACATCTTGGGTAGGGCTACCTTTATTCGGCGCTCTAGTCTCTGCTATAAAAGCCGAAGTGAAGCGCTGCTCGCGAGAGCTTTATTATTACACCTACACTCAGCCGGACGGCTGCTAAACTTTTTATCTTGTACTTTTAATATTGTATCACTGCTTTTCCCTTGTGTCCGACCCCTTCCCCGTTTTTAGACCGGAGCCAGCACAGCGCACCTACACTATTTAGGGCTGACACACGATATTTCTCTCGTCATTTGGGGCAGTTTATTTCCTCTGGGTGACTTAGAAACTGGTGGCCGATTCTGGGCCATTCATTCAGGTCGGCCGAATTGACGGCGGACATCTTGGGTAGGGCTACCTTTATTCGGCGCTCTAGTCTCGGCTATAAAAACGTTCAGGCATGACTCCGCGCAGCGGACGCGTTCAGCGGGCGCGCTGGATTCGCGCCGGAGTCAAGCCTGAGTCCTGCCTGTCCGCGCACGAACGGGCCTAGGGCCGGAACCTATGCCGGGCGCGGACACCGATAGGGTGAGTTACTCGCGTCGTGCCTTATTAAGTCTTAGACCTACAAAGAACACACAGTGTAATTATGTACACGAATCAGATGGACATTTTTATAAATTGCGTACTTTGCCACCCGGTCCATTTACAACTGATTCAGGCACCAATTTCACACTTTTCACAGTTTTCTTATCCAGTCCCAAGTACGTCCCTCTGTTAGAGGGGGCGGACTGGCCATTTTGCACAGAGATCATTTCTCATGCAGAATTAGCGATGCTCATATCACGGACTCAGAGAGCTGCCATTTTACCATCCATCTGGCCCCGACAATCTCTCTGGCAGGTCTTCTGGTGTATCGCCCCCCCGGCCATTTTGGTCCCTTTGCTAGCGCCCTACTAGAATCTATTTCAGCACTTGCCCACTCTACACCTAACTTTACTGTGCTAGGGGACCTCAATATTCACTTTGATGATCCCCTAGACACAGGGGCTGCTGACTTGATACTAGACTTGGCTGCTTATGGCCTCCTACTGGCCAATACCGGAGCTACCCATATCAAGGGCCACCTGCTAGACCCAGTTTTTACAAATGTCCGTACCCTCCAGGCCAAATCTTCTTGCCCCCTCCCCTGGACAGACCATTTTTTGGTTCCTCTTTTCTGGCCAGGAGAATTCAGGAAGCCCCACAAGCTCGTCACGTACACCCAGGACAGGGCATGGTCCAGACTCTCAACCGAGGACTGGGCCAGAGCTCTGGAATCAACGACCCCTGCCCCCTCTGGGGACCTTGTCGTAGATGACAGCAATTTCAGGAAGTGGATTTCCGACTCACTCGACCCTAACATACCTATAAAAACCCGTGAAGACAAGAGCGGAAAGACAGGCTCGGCCCCCTGGTTTAGCCTGGAACTCAGAGCCCTCCGCAAGGAATGTAAAAAAGCGGAGCGACTGTGGAGGAAGGACTGGCTCCACTCTAGTAAAGATTCCTACCGGAGGACTGTGAGAGCATACAAATCTGCTCTGAAACTTTCTAAGGCCTCTTACTATGACGATAGGATAAAAAATGCCACAAACTCCGCGAGAGAATCCTATCTCATCGTCAAAGAACTCCTAAAGGTACCACAACCCCCTTCATTGACCAGGGCCCTACCGGACAGGAGTAATGAACTTGCAAAATACTTTGACTCTAAAATCTCCCACATTTTAACTTCACTTCCGCAGCCTAGCCAGCTACCCTGCTGGGACAACGTGACGCCTGACACTTGTTCAGTAGGCGACCCTCGCCCGCAGCTTAATGCTTTTAGGGCGGTCTCATCGGACGAAGTTGAAAAGACTCTGGCCAAGATGAAAAGTGGCTTTCCCTGTGACCCTGCTCCCATGAGGTTTTTGAAAGCAGTCGCCTCTGCGATTGTTCCTCCAGTTCTGGAGTTGATCAATGCCTCACTGTCCCAAGGCTCCGTCCCGCCCAGTTGGAAGGGGGCGGTAGTTAAAGCCCTTCTCAAAAAACCCCAATTGGACCCCGCTGATCTGGCCAACTACAGGCCGATCTCGCTCCTTCCGGGCATCAGCAAAATTGCTGAAAAACTGGTTATCGTCCAGTTGTCCCAGTTCCTGGAATCTAACAATCTGTTGCGACGTTCCCAAACGGGGTTTCGCCCTGGCCAAGGTACTGACACTGCCCTCCTCGCCGTCATCGAGGAGGCAAGGTGCATTTTGGATTCGGGGGGGTCAGTGGCAGTGATCCTCCTGGACCTTAGTGCAGCCTTTGACACGGTGAATCACTGTGTCTTGGTCCATCGGCTGGCCAGGGCAGGACTCGGGGGCACTGCGTTGGCCTGGATAGAGTCATTCCTGTCGGGCCGCTCGTTCCCGGTCTGGGATGGCAACTCCCGTTCTGACTCTCTTCCTTTGACAAGTGGGGTTCCCTAGGGTTCCTCACTTAGTCCCACTCTTTTTAACGCCTATATGGCCCCTCTGGAAGATGTAGTTGCCCCCTTCGGCATCAAGATTGTGAGTTATGCGGACGACACGCAATTGGTTGTCTCTCTCTCACATCTTGATCAATGCCCAGATAATCTCTTGCACTGCCTCCAGAAAATCCATCTCTGGATGTGCGATTCCTCACTCAAACTTAATGGGTCCAAAACAGAAATTATGCTGATGGGCAAGAAGTGGTCAGCAATTCCATCATCTGTTTGGCCCGATACTATGGGTGAGGTGCCCGCCCCCAAGAAAGAAATTAAGAGTCTTGGGGTCTGGCTTGAACCGGACCTATCAATGAAAACCGAGGCAACTAAAACAGCTGGAACCTGCTTTGGACTTATGCGGTTAGTCCGCAAGATCCTTCCTCTGCTTCTTCTTCAATCTAGGAAGCTCCTGGTTCAAGGACTGGTACTTGCACGATTGGACTACAGCAATGCTGTCTATTTAGGAGCCCCTGAAGCTACTCTGGGCAAGCTACAACGAACCCAAAATGCGGCAGCCCGGATGCTGATGGGTCTTCCTTCCAAAACCTCTGCCAGACCAGCGCTTAAGGCTCTCCACTGGTTGCCAGTGCGAGAGAGGATCGAATTTAAGGCAATGTGCATCGCTCACAAGCTCCTCAACGGACAAGGCCCTTCGATCCTAGGAGATATGGTTACCCCGTACAAAGCCTCGAGATCTCTGCGCTCGGACAATGAGCGACTGGCAAATGTCCCCAAGTTTAGGAGGGTACGTACTGGAGGCCGTTGCTTCTCCGTAAAGGCAGCCACATGCTGGAATTCGCTTTCCCGCAGTGTGCGGTTGGAACCCTGCTACTTGCGTTTTCGCAAGCAGCTCAAAACTCTGCTTTTCCCTAAATAAGTTTTTTCTCCCCTCTTGGCCAATTTCAAGCTCTCACAGCGCGGGGACGCCTCCGGGTCACCTGGCGCTTTACAAATCTTTAAATAAATAAATAAGGTGGAGCTGTTGGAGAAGATGGGCTGAGCAGCTAGGAGGTTGTTCCTTGTGGGGCTTATATTAAGACTTACATTGGAACTTCCTAAAATGTAACTTGAAGAATAAACTACAACTACAAGAGCTGTCTACTAGACTTCATTGATTTCTACAGTGGCGACGATTTAAAAGGAAAAGAACTTACGCGTGGAGAAAAGAAGCCTATGTGATGGCTACTGGAACTTAAAGTACTAATATTACTAAAGACATTGAACTATTTAAGCTTTCTGGCACCCGCCCCACCAGTGACCCTGACAACGGTCACCCTAAATAATTTTAGGTGCCAGATCCACCTGTGTATGAAACTGTAAAGTGTATCTGCAGTCCTGTTTTAAAACTGTGAAGCCCAATGAAGAGGTATGTGCTAAATCAACCTCAATGTGTTGAAATGGACTGTGATGTAGTGATGTCAGGGGCACACATCGAGCCCCGGTAGGGGCGAAGGTCATGACCCGGTGTTGAATGCTGACAAGGCTCCGGTGTGTCCTGATGAGAAGTGGCTGCACATGGTAGAAAATAATTGGGGGCAGATTTTGATCAAATGCTTTTAAAGAATCATCAAGTCCTGCTGTTAAAAATGTGACAGAGAACAAATGTGGAGAAATCTGCAGTCAACAAGAATTTACAGTTTCAACTGTGAGCAATGATTGCAGATTTTGATCACATGCCTTTAAAGAATCATCAAGCCGTGCTGTTAAAAATGTGGCAGAGAACAAATGTGGAGAAAATTTTGGATTGTAGTCTAAATGCCTTTGCACAGTCTATTGTAACTGTGCAGTGTTTGCCAACCACGATTGGTGTCTCCATGGTATTGAAATGGAATTGCAAGAAGGCCCCAGTGTGTTGTTGTGTCTCTGTGCTCTGTAGCTGACCTGGATTGCCATCAGAGTTAATTTTGTGAGTCAAGTACTGGTGATAAAGATGATTTTAATGTGAGGGTTGCCATGAGCATTGCTGCCTGAAGATCGTCACAGGTACTGTAATTTACACTAATTGAAAACTACATATTACTGAAAAGGTCGCTTTGGAAAACTCGGAACTAGTGCAACAGCGCCATCTTCTGGCTATGGAGCGCAATTGCACCAAGAAAAGGAATTAACTGGTTCACTCTGAGAGAAAGGAGGATTCAAAACTGGAACAGTAACGAAATATTGCTATAAGGAAAATAGGAAACCCAGAACTGTACTGTGTGAGATGATTGTTAGGTATTAAGTCACTCACTTGTTTGTTGTGGTGCATGTGATGACGGCTAAGTCACTTAGTGACACTGCATTGAATTTGGTGATATATGCCAATGTAATGTACATCTGCTTTTGATTTGCAACGTGTCATATTCTAAATTGATACTCAATGTGTATTTTCATTTTACAGTATTATTATAGGGAGGTGGAATTCCCCCCTTTACAATTATTTGGGCGGTTACTGCAAGTGTGTGTTTTATAGGGAGGCGGATTCCCCCTTTATAACTATTTGGGAGGTTACTGCCAGTGTGTTGTTTTGTGTGGTTTATAGGGAGGTGGATTCCCCCTTTACAATTATTTAGGAGGTTACTGTGAGTGTGTGGTTTATAGGGAGGTGGATTCCCCCTTTATAATTATTTGGGAGGTTACTCGAGTGTGTGGCAATAGGGAGGTGGATACCCCCTTGGGAGGTTACCGTGTGTGGTGGTTTATAGGGAGGTGGATTCCCCCTTGGGTTACTGTGTGTGGTTTTTTATAGGGAGGTGGATTCCCCCTTTGGGAGGTTACTGTGTGAGGTGGTTTATAGGGAGATGGAGTCCCCCTTTACGAGGAGGTATGTGTTCTCTTATTGGGAGGTTACTGTGTATTAATGCGTGTGTGGTCCTGCAATAGTATACAGACGGAACATTATAGTATGTGCATTAGAGGATATGTAAATTTCCCTGGTCCTGCAATATTATGCAGTAGAGGGTGTTCCTGGTAAGTGGACGGTATATTATAGTGTGTGCAGTAGAGGGTGTATGTTATTCCCTGGTCCTGCCATTTGTTTAAGTTTGACTTCTATATTACTACTTTATTGCTTACATTACTATTGCTACATTTACTATGTCATTATTATTATTATCATCATTATTATTACATAGAGAAGGCTGTCTTACAGTTTATTACTTACATTATTACTATTGCATCGTTAATATTATTATTACATAGGGAAGGCTATTTTATTACTTACATTACTATTTTCTCTTCATTGCATTGCTTTTACATTATTATTATTATTATTACATAAGGAGAGTTTGGCTCATGTTATTATGGTGTTCTTTTACGTTTACTTCTGGAATGTTTATCTTCTCTTCCTATGTTTATATATGTGTATACTATTTCATTGTGTTAAATAATATAAAGGGGAAGATGTGTAGTAATCTGCTTCTCATGTAATGCATCTCCCTGGCACTGGTTCTCTGCCTGATGCTCTAGCTATATGATATAATTTGGAATGTTCTGGATGTTTGTACTTGAAGGTGGAGCTGTTGGAGAAGATGGGCTGAGCAGCAGGAGGCTGCTCCTGGTGGGGCTTATAGTAAGACTTACATTGGTACTTACTAAGATGTAACTTGAAGAATAAACTACAACTACAAGAGCTGTCTACTAGACTTCATTCATTTCTACAATAACATCCTATCCCTCCACTCTATCCTACCATCGGACTGGACTGATCATCATCTAATCTTCTTCGATCTCAACACCACCCAACCAAAGGCACACCCCCAAGCCAACCGTCCCTAGCACTGGCTGAGGAACATACACCATATCCCCCAGGCTGAGTTAGAAACATTAATCAGTTCCCGAATCATACCTCCACCTGATCTCTCCTCTGCCGACAACCTTACCAACCACTACAACACAAAAGTAGTAGAACTAGTACATTCAGTCACCCCTCGTAAACTCAAGAAATCAAGAACCACCCTCTCCAATCCTGGTTCAATAAAAAACGTAACAATGAGAGGAGATAGCTCCAACTAGCTGAAAGAAATTGGAAGCAGTAGCCCTCTTTAACCAATCTCTCAATCCTAAGGGTAGAAAGGCTAAAATACAAAAAACATATCTTCGCTGAAAAAGCCTTCTTTTTCCATGACCAACTGGACCGGTATAGGAACAGACCCAAAGACCTCTTCAACATCATCAAGCAGCAAACCCCCTCTTTCCCCCAACAGTCAATCAATGACTCTACCAAACACTGCAAAGGATTTGCTGCATTTTTCTTAGAGAAAATAACTAACATTGAACTCTCTCTTAAACCACCTCCACACCCTGCACCAAGGATGCCCCATTGTGCAAAAAAGGTCCCCCCAAAGTCTTTCCCCTAAATGAAGGCTGTCCCCGACTCCCAGCAACCCAGTACTCCATCCTTAACCCTCTGCAACTGAAAAATGCTGCAACGCTGACAAAATTCAACCATATCCCTGAAGAAGTCTTCCTCAAAATACTCGCTAGCATGAAACCGGCATTGCATATCTCTGACCTCCTCCCTGAGGCACTGGTAAAAATCTCAGTCACATAATCTATCCGGTGTGGACCAAAATCATCAACTCCTCCCTATCGAGTGGCTCCATGCTGGCCCCCCTCAAACTTGATCAAGTCATCCTCCTCATCAAAAAGCCAGGTGCCGACCAGAACGACCTTAACAACTGCAGACCAATTACTAACCTCCCTCTCCTGGCCCAAACCATTGAAAAATGTGTGCTTGCACAACTCAACAACCATATTGAAAGATACACAACACCTTCCAATCTGGGTTCAGGAAAGGCTGCAGTACAGAGACTGCAATGCTGAGCATCTTATATGACCTACACAGATCTCTGGATGATGGCCAGGCCTGACTCCTCGTCCTTCTGAACCTCTCGGCTGCCTTTGACACTGTCAACCACAGCATCCTCTTAAACACCCTCTTGCAGCGGGCAAGCATCAACTCAACTGTCCTTCAGTAGTTTACGTCCTTCCTGAAGCAAGGTTCACAGCAAATCAAACTAAACAACTCAACCTCAAAAGCAACCCCAATCTCACAAGGAGTCCCTCAAGGGTCAATAGTGTCTCCTGCACTTTTCAACCTCTAACTAGAACCCCTTGTAATGATCCTGAACCGAGCCGGAATTTCCTCCCACCTCTATGCAGATGACATCCAACTTTACATGAAACTTAATCTGTCACAGACATCAAACACTTAAATAGCACTCTCTCCACAGTTCAATCATGGCTGCCCAACAACCGTCTTAAGCTCAGCCCAAACAAAACAAAACTCCTTTGTATCCAACCCAAAGGAAAATCCTTCCCCGTAGACATCTGGCTCGACAATCTCACTGCTTTAAACGGCAGACTATCCATCTTCAACTCTGTTAATTCTCTGGGGATTACACTCAACAGTCACAGGAACATGAAAGAGCATATAAATCCCTCTGCGAAAAGTGCCTTCTGCACGCTGAAACACCCTTAAAAAATTCAAAACCTTTATCCCCATCAAAGACATAAGGACTGTGGTGCAATCCTTAGTCCTCCCTGCGTTAGACTACAGTAACACAATGATTATGGGCACCACAAAAACACAGAAAAACCAAAGGTGGTGATGGACGGAGGGTTGACAATACAAACACTCACCCCCAGTCAACTGATCTGGGTTTAATCCATCACCGTTCTTTAGCTCACTCCGCCACCCCAGTTCAAACATGGCCATATACAAATCAGTCTGACCCTGGGCCTCATGGGAACTGTCCAGCCCGAACTGCCAAGCCATGTCTTCTCTGGACCAGAATCAAGCTTCCCAGGACCGGTTTCTGGCATTACAGCCGTCTTCAGCCGGGCTTGCTTGACTCCAGTGGCAAAGTGAGCAAGGGACTCACGTCTGAGCATACCCTGCCAACTTAGGGCGAACAAAGAAAAACCAAAGGTGGTGATGGACGGAGCGTTGACAATACAAACACTCACCCCAAGTCAACTGATCTGGGTTTAATCCATCACCGTTCTTTAGCTCACTCCGCCACCCCAGTTCAGACATGGCCATATGCAAATCAGTCTGACCCTGTGCCTCATGGGAACAGTCCAGCCCGAACTGCCAAGCCATGTCTTCTCTAGACCGGAATCAAGCTTCCCAGGACCGGTTTCTGGCATTACAGCCGTCTTCAGCCGGGCTTGCTTGACTCCAGTGGCAAAGTGAGCAAGGGACTCACGTCTGAGCATACCCTGCCAACTTAGGGCGAACAAAGAAAAACCAAAGGTGTTGATGGACGGAGCGTTGACAATACAAACACTCACCCCCAGTCAACTGATCTGGGTTTAATCCATCACCGTTCTTTAGCTCACTCCGCCACCCCAGTTCAGACATTGCCATATGCAAATCAGTCTGACCCTGTGCCTCATGGGAACAGTCCAGCCCGAACTGCCAAGCCATGTCTTCTCTGGACCGGAATCAAGCTTCCCAGGACCGGTTTCTGGCATTACAGCCGTCTTCAGCCGGGCTTGCTTGACTCCAGTGGCAAAGTGAGCAAGGGACTCCGTATGAGCATACCCTGCCAACTTAGGGCGAACAAAGAAAAACCAAAGGTGGTGATGGACGGAGCGTTGACAATACAAACACTCACCCCAGTCAACTGATCTGGGTTTAATCCATCACCGTTCTTTAGCTCACTCCGCCACCCCAGTTCAGACATGGCCATATGCAAATCAGTCTGACCCTGTGCCTCATGGGAACAGTCCAGCCCGAACTGCCAAGCCATGTCTTCTCTGGACCGGAATCAAGCTTCCCAGGACCGGTTTCTGGCATTACAGCCGTCTTCAGCCGGGCTTGCTTGACTCCAGTGGCAAAGTGAGCAAGGGACTCACGTCTGAGCATACCCTGCCAACTTAGGGCGAACAAAGAAAAACCAAAGGTGGTGATGGACGGAGCGTTGACAATTCAAACACTCACCCCCAGTCAACTGATCTGGGTTTAATCCATCACCGTTCTTTAGCTCACTCCGCCACCCCAGTTCAGACATGGCCATATGCAAATCAGTCTGACCCTGTGCCTCATGGGAACAGTCCAGCCCGAACTGCCAAGTCATGTCTTCTCTGGACCGGAATCAAGCTTCCCAGGACCGGTTTCTGGCATTACAGCCGTCTTCAGCCGGGCTTGCTTGACTCCAGTGGCAAAGTGAGCAAGGGACTCACGTCTGAGCATACCCTGCCAACTTAGGGCGAACAAAGAAAAACCAAAGGTGGTGATGGACGGAGCGTTGACAATACAAACACTCACCCCCAGTCAACTGATCTGGGCTTAATCCATCACCGTTCTTTAGCTCACTCCGCCACCCCAGTTCAGACATGGCCATATGCAAATCAGTCTGACCCTGTGCCTCATGGGAACAGTCCAGCTTGAACTGCCAAGCCATGTCTTCTCTGGACCGGAATCAAGCTTCCCAGGACCGGTTTCTGGCATTACAGCCGTCTTTAGCCGGGCTTGCTTGACTCCAGTGGCAAAGTGAGCAAGGGACTCACGTCTGAGCATACCCTGCCAACTTAGGGCGAACAAAGAAAAACCAAAGGTGGTGATGGACGGAGCGTTGACAATACAAACACTCACCCCAGTCAACTGATCTGGGTTTAATCCATCACCGTTCTTTAGCTCACTCCGCCACCCCAGTTCAGACATGGCCATATGCAAATCAGTCTGACCCTGTGCCTCATGGGAACAGTCCAGCCCGAACTGCCAAGCCATGTCTTCTCTGGACCGGAATCAAGCTTCCCAGGACCGGTTTCTGGCATTACAGCCGTCTTCAGCCGGGCTTGCTTGACTCCAGTGGCAAAGTGAGCAAGGGACTCACGTCTGAGCATACCCTGCCAACTTAGGGCGAACAAAGAAAAACCAAAGGTGGTGATGGACGGAGCGTTGACAATACAAACACTCACCCCCAGTCAACTGATCTGGGTTTAATCCATCACCGTTCTTTAGCTCACTCCGCCACCCCAGTTCAGACATGGCCATATGCAAATCAGTCTGACCCTATGCCTCATGGGAACAGTCCAGCCCGAACTGCCAAGCCATGTCTTCTCTGGACCGGAATCAAGCTTCCCAGGACCGGTCTCTGGCATTACAGCCATCTTCAGCCGGGCTTGCTTGACTCCAGTGGCAAAGTGAGCAAGGGACTCACGTCTGAGCACACATACCCCTTTAAAAGCGACACTTCACATAGCGGCTAGACTACTTTCGGGGAGACCACTTTGACCACATCAATCCCACTCTCAGGAAGCTTAACTAACTACCAATCGAGGCGAGAGTTAGTCTCAAAACCGCTTTCATAACTCACAGTGATTTCTACACGTAATAAACAATCTGCCTCACAGATAAATGATCAAAGGCCGGTCAAAAAAGGCTTCTCTGAAGTTCCCACAGTCTTCTCTTGATCCCACCAAAAATGAAAGAAAGAAATCTCGCACCAGCTCCTTCTTCAGTGATGCGACCAGAATCTGGAACTCACTGCCTCCGGCTTTACGTGACAATCATTCATTCTCTCACTTCAAGAAGAAACTAAAACTTTTTCTCTTCAACAAATATCTAAACCCTCCACCCTAACCCATCCGAATGGTGTGTTTGCCCCTGACCCTTCCTCCTATGAATAACTTTGAACATCAATACCACTGGGAAAATTGTGCCTCCTCTCTACGCACCTGCACAACACGCTATTTTAGAAACCTTCGAAGGTATATCGTTCATCGATCTCACTGTCTGTTGCAAATTTCCTTTCTATATTGTTTTTGTCTTTTTATTCACCCCACATGTAGCTCAAGTACCTACTGATGTGCTAACTCTGTAAGGCGCTAGGTATATTTAAAATGCAACTACCCCAAATGGCGGCTTATATAAATATATACCGTCTCCACCTCAATTCAGTGGCGGCTGGCAGGGAACAGGGTGGCAAGGCGGACAAAATATCAAAAATAAAACAACTTACCTTTTCACAGCCGCCACTCCTCCGTCACGCGGAAGGAGGAAACACACAGGCTACCCTAAGCAAATCACAATGCTGCAATACAGAATTGTGATTGGTCTGAGCTCCGTGGTTCGGCGTTCGGAAGGGGACTGGGAGCCTGTGCATATTCTCCACCCAGGCTGTGTATTACAGCCCGGTGGAGAACATGCAAAGTGCTCATGACTGTTTGGTCGGCCCAAGACGACCGGCCAAACCGTCATGCGCACTTAGAGAGTGCCACCTCTCCTCCCCCTGTGACACCAGCCCCACCCTGCCCTAACCCAACCCAGCAGCTACGAAAAATAAAATAATATGAATGTTATTATCATTTTATTTTTCCTTTTTTCACTGCTCTGAGAGCAGTGGGGTGACGTTCCTACGCCTTAGCAGAGGCGCCTCCCCTGCCTCAATTATAGTCTCTATATGCTTCTGTTTCATGCCAAATGCTTCTTTATTGATTGTCATTATATAATATTGTATTTACTCCTCATGTAATCTGTGCACCTGCTGCTGTGATAACATGGTACAGCTCTTTATACATATACACTGTACATACCTCAAACCAGTATCATGAACACATCCGGATGCCTGACATAAACTTTTGTTTTGACTATCACTTCTTGTTTATATTTACTATAAACATAACTCATGTATTTGCTGCTATGCCAACTTTGTAAAGCGCTCTGATACCTTCGGGTCAAATTCGCGCTGTACAAAATCCCGATAAAAATGAATACAATATGAGCATGACCAGAATTGTAATGCCCCTTTTGGTACAGAAAATCAACTAACACCTGTATTTTATCAGTACATATATCAAACATTAAATATAAGAAACACTTTAAAATGTGCTCCATGGCAGCCTTAATGATCCTTGACTGATAATTAAACTTAGCAAAGGCAGAAAGGTCATGTTATAATAAATACAGAAGATTTCATATAAAGTTTTGCTTAAGTATCAGCCTTTGCAGAATCTTAAAAAGTACGACACATTTTAATGTGGTGGTCAACATCACTGCATTATCACACATTTTAGCACCTGTTGTACACCTGCAAACACGCTGAGCCTGGTGAACTAAGCAGGTAGTGACCACGACCGGCAAGGTACAGCAGCACGGGGTTGGAGAACAAGGCAGTTGTCTCTGTTTCTCTGCGTGTGTGACGCAATATCTAATCCACAACTCGGCATGCAACGCTGTAAAGTGGAGCCGGACACGAGTGATGTAATTATCAGCTTTATTCTGTATACAAACACTGGTACAGCACAAGCATTTACAATGCAATGGTCTCGGCATTATTAAAGGTAGAGCTATTGGCATTGTTCATGACGTTTTTTTTTTTTAAACATAAATAAATGGTATTGTCATTTACAATGGCAATAGGTGAGCATTAGAGAGTAGTAGAGAGTATTCGCGGACACAGAGCCACACACACAGACAGCGCCGCGCACAGACACACACAGACAGAGCCGCGCACACACACACAGACAGAGCCGCGCACACACACACACAGAGCCACGCACACACACACACACAGACAGAGCCACGCACACACACACAGACAGAGCCACGCACACACACACAGACAGAGCCACGCACACACACACACAGACAGAGCCACGCGCACACACACACACACAGAGCCGTCTGTGTGTGTGTGTGGCTCTGTCTGTGTGGCTCTGTGTCCGGGAATACTCTCCTACTGTCTAATGCTCACCTATTGCCATTGTAAATGACAATACCATTTATTTATGTTTTAAAAAAAAAGAAAATGAAAAAAAATATCATGGGCAATGCCAATAGCTCTACCTTTAATAATGCCGAGACCATTGCATTGTAAATGCTTGTTGCTTTTTCTATGCGTGCTGCATTTTGCAGCACACATAGAAAGAGCAAAATGCCATTAATGATTGGTTATGTGCAGGAATGTGCAGGAAGGCTGATGAGGGGTGAAACCCCGAAGCCGGTCCTAAGATGCTTGTTTCTTGTCCAGGGAAGACCTGGCTTGGCAGTTCGGGTTGGACTGTTCCCATGAGGCACAGGATAAAGACTGATTTGCATATGGCCAGTTCTGAACTGGGGTGGCATGGTGAGCAAAAGAATGATGGATTTAACCTACATCTCTTGACAGGGGGTGAATGTTTTGATTTATTCTGCATTCAGTCCATTAATTGTGTGTCTTTTGCTACCTCACCCTAAGTGTGCCGGTTATGCCCAAATGTGGGTCCCGGCTCACTGTACCACTGGATTCAAGTTATCCTGGCTGATGAGGGGTGAAACCCTGAAACCGGTCCAAGGATGCTTGTTTCTGGTCCATGAAGGACCTGGTTATACTTTAGTCACTTTGTGTTAACTCAGTTTTGTGTCATTGCTATGCCTTTAATCAATGTTGTATCCAAAACACTCACAAAGAAGAAGCATGTTACATAAACTTAACAATTTACCCTCGTTCCGCAGGCTAGTGCTCAGACAGCTGCCAATTGCACTACCAGTCGTAAAAAAAAATTACTGAACCCACAACCTACAGATTACCTTAAACACCACATTTAAACTAAGGATTGTGAAATCTTCCTCGTCAACATCCCTCCAGGATCTAGTGCAGATTATGCCAAGGCATCGATACCTGGCAAGCCTAGGACAGACCGATCACTGCCAGCTTTTCAGAATATCATTTACAATGAGCCTCTGTGGAACCCATTTACTTAATTAATGGTCAACCTGCAAGGATGGCATGGAGCCGATCTTTCTGGACCTACATTCAATACACTTGCTCTAGGCTATTGCCAACGCACACAACACTCACTCTATTACAAAGGGTAGAGAGGATACCAAAAGATCTAGTCTGGCACTATGGCTACATTCCAGAATGTAACTATTTAATATAATGTGCAGTCCTTTCTGTGTGATTCCAGAAGCACAAATTGCACTGCCTTTGACCAGATGATAACCCAACCCATAAAGGTACCTATGCACTCAGCACTTGATGCATTTCAGCCCCAGGGTCTATTTTTCCCAAACCAAACCACCTCTAAGATGTTACATAAAAACGAAACATTTGTAATCTTGCCTAAGTGGCCTCTGTGACATTGTCTCGTCCAAGAACACAAAATATCTGCCTCAGCTAAACAGATCTATGGCAAAAATAAACATGCTAGGCAGGAAGGAAATCGAATTCTGTTGCTCTGGAAAAACCCGATGCCAAACAATACATTTAGTCATTAGCCATGAGTTTTTATCAGAAAAACAGTAAATTGATTAACAAAACAAAAACGACGAGGTCGATTTTTCCCAAAATCCGATTTCAAAGTAATCTGAATTCATCCGTGTTGCCGCCAAGAGAAGCTGATGTGCTGAGACGCTGGGTGAATCTGGTCAAAATATATTCAGTTTATTAAGAAGACAAAAATCAAAGCAAAAAAAATATCGGGCT
The DNA here is from genome assembly GCF_964261635.1 of Lissotriton helveticus. Classification (NCBI taxonomy): domain Eukaryota; kingdom Metazoa; phylum Chordata; class Amphibia; order Caudata; family Salamandridae; genus Lissotriton; species Lissotriton helveticus. Next base: position 1,504,575,078 of record NC_136069.1, on the reverse strand, counting down.
AGGAGGAGGTCTGTGGTGAGCAAAGCCTGGTGAAATCGAAGATATAAGAAAATGCATGCATACCATGGAAACAAACACGCATGCACACCATTAAAGTAGAGGAGCAGGGGGCGTAGTTTGGTCAGTAAAATGGGGGGGTTGGAGGGCTTCAGATTTCCCAACAACCATGTGGGTTAAAATATATTCATTATACGAGAAGCAGGACAGGAGGGGGGCCTAAAGGAGCAGCAGGAAGGGAGAGGAGAGTGGAATGTGAGGGTACTTGTAACTCAACTTTATACAAAATAGCCCAATTTTAAGAAATTTAAAACTGAGTCAAGCGTACCTGTTTTAGTCTGCATGTGTTTGTAGAAATCTCATGTGAAATCCTACGAACACCTCACCATACCCGACTTAAAGCACTTGTACGCAATTATTTACAGCAGAATACATTTTTCAGCGGGTGTTACCACCCCAAACACCCATCCTGAACCTACGCCCCTGCGCAAGATAGAGAGGTAATGATGTCTGCGAAAGAAGTGCACAGGTAACCAGCTGTAAACTGCTCAGCCCTGTGAAGTCAAACACCGCCATTTGGAAGAAAAATACTTCAATAACCACAGCATTTGAATGGCACGTGGTTCAATCACATTCACATCTTGAAGACTCTGAAAAATGTTTCACAATTACACAATAAAATAAAACAAGCACCTACCTCTCAGTGCCCTCACTGCGTTGCGAAACTTCTCGATGCCGGCCAGGAAGAGAGCAGTCATCGGCGCGCGGCGGAGACGCTGGCGCCGTGTGCGTGCGCGCGACTGAATCCGCGCGTGACCAGCTCTTGTCGCACCTCTCCCATTGAGAATGCTGGGAGCGTGCCCAGCTCTTGTCTCCTTTGCTGGCTTTGCCGGCTGAAACGATTACAATAGTTCTCTGCCGAGAACGCGATTCGCGCGTCTCTAGGCCGAGACCTTAAAAGCAGGAAAACCCTCCATCCATTGTCCAGTTCCAACGTACACTGCCAGCAATCTAGAATCTCTCAGCTGATGTGGACCAGGAGCTGGGAAGGGGCATGGAGCGAGGAATGGAACACATGGCGTGTAACAAGCAGCAAATACTAAAAAGGGGCAAACACAACACATCTATATATAATAGAAACAAAACGTTAATCACGGCGACCAGACCAACTGTCTTCATTACTAACCCTATCCTCAGCAACAACCTCCATGCTTCTCTCCACAAGGGTACCATCTCTGTCAGTACTTCCATTATTCTCTGTACCAATGTTGGAATCTGTTGTTATTATTAACAGTAGTATTCACTCCAGCACCCTCAATGTTTACATACCATTTAGAATGTGCGCAGGAAGACTCCTCGTGGAATTAGTACCATGGCGGAAAACAGCCACACGTCTCAAATTCCCAACTTTTCCATCACTAAGTTGCACTGCATTTCTTAACACCTTAGTAACTCTCAAAAGATCAGAGAATTGACTTTCGCCCTTCCTCACTTTCCAAGGTTTTCTCATTTTGACCCAACACCCCACTTTGATGGTAACATTTTTTGAACCTCGTTTAAGATCATACAATTCTTTATACTTTTTGCGCTTCTTCACAATTCTAAATCTTACTACATCCACAGGCACAGTACTGGTTGCAGCTTCCAACATCCATTCAGGAGTACACTCAGTTCTGGAGCCACACCCCCTCATAACTTCAAAAGGAGATATTTCTAAGGCGTCATGTGGTGTAGTTCCATACATCCACAAGAACCACAAGAAAACTTGAACCTCCCAATAACAACCATTCTATACAGCCATTTGAATGGCATTCTTTAGTACCCTGGTAAACCTCTCGTCATGCCATTACCGCTTGGATTGTATTGGGAAGTCGTTCTGTGTATAATTCCTGCTATGTTGAAATACTCCTTAGAAATGTTAGAGATAAATTGTACACCATTGTCAGACACAATTTGAACAGGTAGTCCTTCCTCAATAAATGTTCTGTCAAGAATTTTTGAAACTTCATCAGAAGTAATCTTATTCACTATTTGGATAACAGGCGATCTGGAAAAAACATCAATGAGAGCAATGATCTACTTTACTTCAATACCAATAGGTCTACAGCTAAAGTGGGCCATGGTTTAGTGGGTAAAATGGATTCACACATTTCGGGTTTCAGAGTAACAAGAGATTCATCCGAATTAGCACACCATACACAGTCTCGTACAATCCTTTCAATAAGCACAACAATTCCAGGCCACCTGTACCATTGCTTGACCCTCTGTTTTGTCTTAACAATCCCGCAATGCTCCTCATGACACAATTTGACTATATCAGACCTCAAAGAAGAAAGAGGAACACTTCTGTGATCTCTATAAATGGATACTTTGACAATAGAAAGTTCATGTCTGATTTCCCAAAAAGGTTTCAAAACATCAGGCACACCAGTCTTCCTTGGCCTACCACGTTCAACAAATCCAACGAAGCTTTGTAGATCTGTGTCTAAACTATAAAGTTTCAACCATTATTTTCTCATCAACATTAAGTAACTCTTGATCACGAATTAAAGCAATTTGTTCACAATTGATATCACAATTTTTACATTTTTGCATATCAACTCCTAACCTTGATAAAAAGTCAGCAATGACATTCTTCCTACCGGGAACATAGACAACTTCGTAAACAAAATCCTGCAGGCACATTGACAGTCACACTATCCTGGCAGAGGCATTGAAAAGCCCGTCTGGTTTGCGGTCACTTCGTATTTCACAACTTTTCACCCACACAAAAGAGCGGAAATGCTCAATGAGACACACACACACACACACACACACACTTACTTCTTTTTCAATAACTGAGAATGTCTCCTCAGAAGAGGATAAAGCACGAGAAGCGTATGCTACAATGTTTTCCTTACCATCAGCACTTATTTATGATAAGACGCTAACAAGTACACAGTGACCACATTTTCCAGTTCAGGATCAAACCCCTTGAGTGCAGGAGCTTTAACCACATCATTCTTGATGTTTTCAAATTCCAATTGGCATTTCTCATCCCACAAAAATTTACCTCTGCAAGTAATTGCCTGATACAAAAAACTTTACCAGAAAAGTCCTTGACAAATTTGTTATAGAATTCCACAAGCCCAAGGAAGGACCTAATCTCCTCTCTATTCTTTGGACTGGGAGCGTCGCAAATAGCATCAATCAAAGAAGGTTTAGGTGAGACACCTTCACCACTAGGAACATGGCCCAAATATTTAATGGATTTAACAGCAAAAGTACATTTTGAATGTTTAACAGTCAAACCTTTTGCTTTTAAAACACCTAGGGCCTCCATTAAAATCTGGTTGTGTTCTTGCCTATCTTCACCATAAACAAGTATATCGTCTTGGAAACATCTCACTTTCTTAAATTTACCAAACAGTTGGTACATCAGCCTTTGAAAAATGGCAGCCTCAGAGAATAAACAAAATGGGAGTCTCTTGTACAGGAAGCATTATTATTATTATTATTAACGAATTTTGTACCGCGCACGGTTACCCAGAGGCATCCCAGCGCTTATAGAGAATCAGAGCAAGTTGCCTATGTGAAACAGAACAGATTTAGAATTATTCTGGAAATAGATAAGTTTTCAAATGTTTCCTGAACCTGAGCAGGTTTGGTTCAGAGCGTAGTGAGAGTGGGAGGGAGTTCCAGGCGTGTGCAGTATGAATAGAGAAGCTCCTGCCACCTGAACGGGCTCTCCTAATTCTCTTTATCTGAAGGAGGTGTTTATTATTGGAGCGTAAGGCTCTGGTGGGCTTATATGGCTGAATCATGTCCTTCAGAATAGCAGGTCCTTTCCCCTGCATGCTCTTGTGAGCAATACAGAGGGCTTTGAAGGTCACTCTCTCTTTGACCGGGAGCCAATGGAGTGCCTTTAGAGCGGGCCTGGCTGATTGCCTGGCCGGAACGTTCCGCAGCAGCCTGGCTGCCGCGTTCTGCACTTGTTGCAGGATTTTGAACGTTGATTCCGGTGCTCCGAGAAAGAGTGCATTACTGTAGTCCAGGCGTGAGATGATTAGACCTTGGACTAACAGCTTCCGGGAGAGTTCAGGTAAGAGGGGGAGAACCTTACGGGCCGAACGGAGCAGTCCATAACACACGCCAGCGATCTTCTTGGCGTGTGTCCTAAAGGACAGATCAGGCTCCAGCCAGACCCCCAGGCTCTTAATCTCCTTCTTTGGGTCAGGCGGAGTGCCCATACAGTTGGGCCAGCTGCTCGGCGAGAGGGCAAAGCTTGAGTGGCCCAAGATCATCAGCTCAGTTTTTGAGCCATTCAATTTAAGCGATGACCTGGTCATCCAGTCAAACACCTCTCTTAGGCATGAATGGAGCGTTTCAGGCTGTTTCTCCAGCTGTGTCAGACCCACCACTAGCTGAGTGTCGTCCGCATAGCTTATGGTCTTAAAGCCAAACGGAGACACCACACCCTCCAGGGGTGCCATATACACGTTAAATAACGTAGGGCTCAGGGATGAGCCCTGAGGCACCCCACAGTGAAGTGGAAGGGGAGGAGATTTTGCGTTGCCTTCCCAAACCTCGAAGGTACGCCCCTCCAGAAAAGAGGCCAGCCATTCCAGGGCCGCTCCTGCGACTCCTGTCTCTGCTAGGCGTTGTGTCAACACTCCATGGTTGACAGTATCGAAGGCCGCACTTAGGTCCAGGAGGATCACTGCCACTGACCCCCCTGTATCCAAAGTGCTTCTGGCCTCCTCTACAACTGCTAGCAGAGCCGTGTCGGTTCCATGACCCGGTCGGAATCCCGTCTGGGAGTCTCTCAACCGACCATTCTCCTCGAGAAAGTTGGACAGTTGGCGGTTAACCAGTTTCTCGGCAACCTTACTAATCCCTGGTAGCAAGGAGATGGGCCTGAAATTGGCTAAGTTCTGTGGATCTAAGCCAGGCTTCTTCAGAAGCGCTTTAACGACTGCGCTCTTCCAGTCTGGCGGTACCGTGCCATGAGCGAAGGAGAGATTGACCAAATCGGTCAAAGGCTCTCCTATCGATGGGGCAGCCTGCTTTAAATACCGCATTGGGACTGGATCTCGAGGCGAGCCACTCTTCAAGCTCCCGAGGACCTTCAGTACTTCGCCTGAGGTTACGGGGCCAAAAGACGTCAATAAATTTTCCGACATGCTTAAGTCCTCAGACGGAGTCGGGGTTCCCATCACCGGAGGGAGAGAACTAATAATGGTGTCAATTTTATCTTTGAAGTAAGTGGCCAATTCCAGACATTTTTCCTGTGGTCTGTCGTGGACAAGAATGGGATCCTGTGGTTTAAGAAGCTCCTTCATCACTAGAAAGGCTTCCCTGGATGAGGACGCAGCATGACTCACTCTCTCCCTAAAAAAGGAGGCCTTTGCTGCGCGTATAGCAAGTTTATACGTCCTTAATTCCCTACGGTATTTTTCCCTACTCTCTGTCTCTGGGTTCTTCCTCCATAATCTCTCCGCCCGTTTACAGTTCTTTCTCAGGGTTCTAAGCTCTGGGGAGTACCATGGGGCAGACCCCACTCTCTTATCCCTAATAAGCATCTTCTTGAGTGGAAGCACATGGTCCACTGCGTTGGTCAGCCAGTTCCTCATCATAGCGTCTGCAGTCACTGGATCCTGACCTTTCTCAGGCTGGGAGCCCTCCAACCGGGCATTCCAGGCCTCTACTGGGAGCCTTGACCATGCCCTGTCTATTCTAAATTTCCTGGATGGGAGGGTATCATCTTCCTTTACCTCCCAGTTTGCCATGATCAGTGAATGGTCAGACCAGGGAAGAACAAGAGGGGGCATAGCTAATAAACCCCTCATGTTCGTAAAAAGGGGGTCCAAAAGGTGCCCTTTAACATGTGTGGGCCCGGTGTTTATCAAATTCATCTCCAGGGCGGTCAGCTCGCTCATTAAATTAGTTGCCATTGGGTCAGTTGCCTCATCAAAATGGCAGTTGAGATCTCCCAACAGAATAAAGTTGGACGAAGCTGAGGCCAGGAGAGTGGTAGTTTCCATAAGCGAAGATATAAACTCCCCCACACTTCCAGGTGAACGATAAACTAGGAGGCCTGTCAGCGTGCAGGTAGGGGAGAATTTAAGGGAAAATTGGCAGCTCTCACAATCTTTCACCCCTGCCTCCCAGGCTTTACAGCCCAGTGATTCCCTATAGATAATGGCCAAGCCCTCCCCCCTCCTCCCTGCGCCTCTGTCAAGATGGTAGATCAAATATCCCGGCGCTAGCGCTGTAACCACATCCGGACCCGAGGCGTCAGATAGCCAAGTCTCAGTGAGAAACAAGGCATCAACCTTGTGGTCCAGGAGTAGGGAATTAATCTCCGTAGCGTGGCAGGGAAGGGATCTGCAATTCAGCAGGGCAAGACGACGCAGGGTAGTGGGGGTAGTTACTCCTAAATCCGATTGGCAGACTCTACACCCCCGGAAACATTTTCCCCCTTTAGCGGTATAGCAGCATGTGGCATGCTTTGGTGTTCTATAGGATAGAAGCTCCTCCTTCGTGTATCTGACCGAAGAGGCTTGATGGGGGCTCGAGTCGGGCATAACCAATGGCCCTGGTCCCGTCTGGGCCCGGACGGGCACAGACGGGCTTGACTCTGGCGAAACTCCGGCGCAAGTCCGGCGCGCCCACTGCACGCGTCCGCTGCGCGGAGCCATAAGCATCCAAAAGAAGTAATGAATGCTGTGAACTGCTTACTCTCCTTAGCCAAAGAAATCTTGTGATAGGCGGCTGATACATCAATAGACGAGAACCATTTTCCATTTAGGATTTTTTCTTTTTTATTGTTGACATCATAGATACATTCCAAATACATTCTACACATTACTGTGACCACATGATACAGTTCGTCTTATCATACATTCTATCTATAACTCATTGTATGCTATCCAACCTTATGTTACTCTAGCGTTGAGTGCCTATGTGCCCGAGAGGGCTCACAAATATTCCCTCTGTACACATTCCCTTTATTCCAGATCTGTGACAATTTCTTGGGACAGCCGTGTGACGCATACACAGTTTTTGCCATCACCATGCACCAGTCCATATCATTTTCCCATATGTTCAATGTAGGCGTCTCCATCACTACCCATAGTTTGGCCAGGTTTCTTTTGGCTACCATCATTCCCAAGGCCACCCAAGTTCTTTCTTTCCCTGTCATATCTGTGGGGTCCCATATGTTAAAAAGACATAGTTTCTTCAGCTTTGGGAGCGCGCCCTCTGTCCTCCGCCGAGGGCCACTAGGGGACTTCGCCCCCCCCTGCTCAGGGCATCTCGGCTACAGGAATACAGTGATCGGTCGTGAAGGGGCCCCGTGTTGGTATCCTACTCCGCGGGAGGTCCATCCACCAACTGCTACCATGACGGGTAGGAACGCAAAAGGGGCAAGTCAGATAAAATTGGACAAATTTGCCAAATCACAGGCCGAGACAAAGGACAAGGAAGGCTCTTCGTCGGCTGGGAGGTCCGGGGGGGGGGGGGGTACACAGGAGGTCACTCTGCAGGATATCATGGCTACGCTGACCAAGGTGGACTCCAGAATTGGAACCCTCGCGGTTGACATCGCCTTAATCCGTGCGGATTTCAACAAAATGTCCGCCAAGATATCGGACGTGGAGACCACAACGGAAGCCCTTTGTTCGGACACTTCCATCCTTAAGAAACCGGTCCATCATCTGGAAGACGATAACAAGTTCCTCGTTTCAGATAGGAATGGCGGATGGTGTGTTCCCGCCGGATTCCAGTGAGAAGATCACAGCCTTGTTTCCAGTGCCTCTGTGTCCAGCTTGGCTCGAGTGAAACTGCCTTGGTTCCAGCATTCGTTTTCCGCTCGCTTTTTGTGGATTCAATTCCCCGGAGTGTGCCACAATTGGTCTCGGGTATCAAGGAAGGAGCACGGGCTCGCCTCCTCCCTCGACCTTCATTTTTAGGTTTTGCCTAGCCAATGCGTACGAAGTACGCATGCGCTAGGAAAATCCTAATGAGTATAGTATGGGGCTGGGAATCCGCCCCCGTCTTCCATTGGCTAGCTCCATAAATGGAGGCTAGCCATTGGAAGACACATCTGTCCGTCAATGCCGGACCAGATTCGAGGGCGTTCCCGAGATTTTTTGGCTTTTGGCTACGTCACGCTACGTCAGCCGAAAGCCAATTCTCGGGAACGCCCCTGAATCTGGTCCGGCATTGCCGGCATCTGCCTTCCTGCTCGGGACTATGGGCGGAATTTTGAGAGCAACGGAGCGCTTTACGGTCAAGCGGCGCCACGCATATTTGAATTTCATATTTTTGGGTGCATATCTGCTTTTGTAGGCAATGCGGGTTGAACGATTGCCCAAGAATCGCACGATTAATAGTCAAATGCGAAACGTGGTTTACAAAAATCAACGTCGGCAACAATGCCATTAGAACACATTTCAGGCCACTCCTCACAATATATGTATGGGTAGCCTGAAGCACATTAGGTACCAAAGTTCGCTAGGTTGGCAGTACACCACCTGTCCACCACCGGCTTTTATAGTACCACCCGTTATAGGCTGTAATACAGTCCAGTTATAGCAAACAAGGACGACATATCCCAGAATGCACAGCACCTTTAAATGAAAACCACGCGACTTAGCAGGTTGGAACATAGACTCGTAAAGGTATTCTTGCTATCAGTCAATCGACGCCTTATCTCCTTTAAAAAAATTTTTTTATACTAGGTTAAATAAGACTACACGTTCCGGAATTCTAAGAAAAAAAACGGGACCGGCTCAACTAGTCACGCTTGAAACTTGGCATCAGTAGACATTGCGACTAGCTTTAGCGGTGGATAGTATTTTGTGTGTGGGGATGGGTGAGGGGGTATTTATGGCCGTTTTTAGCAGGTCTCTAGTGTTCGCCCATGAGCTGTGCGCTGACACTCTGGAATTTTTTTAAGATAGCACACTAAAACGGCACGCGACTCTTGAAGGGCCCGATACAAGGGCTACGTTTTCAATCCCCCGCCACAAGAACACGCACACTCACTCTCTCGTTGCTCACTTAGTGACAGGTAAACACAATCCTGACATGAGCGTGGTGGGTGCAGGCGCAGTAGGTCTTAAAAGTCCCCAACAGGGTGCGTGGGGGACAAAGGCAACTCTGCAGGCAGGGAGAGATAAACTGCCTCCTAAGAAACTTTAAGTAGTTTCAAAGTGAGCACAGGCGGCTGATCCGAGAGCGTACACAAGAGGGCAGCATGGGATTTCGACATCTCCGGTAGGTTTCTGTACGAAGGTCTAAGCTGTCTAGAAAACAAACACACACGGTTAGATATACACACTGCTAAAGGGCGCGTAAATGGGCATTGGAATGAAACACACTTGCACTTCCTACATTTTAATGAACTTGTTTCAGGAAGTTTAGGCGTTAATCAGTTTTGTTTTTCAGTTTTTGAATGATCACTGATTCGGCGTGCGTGGGTTATATTTGGTAATTCCGTTTGATGAAGTGGGATGGACGCACTGCTATTTGAATGAGGTTAAGTCAAGTAGCTCCCTGTTGCGCCCTATGAATATTTGGCGCCCTTGGCCTGGGTCCAACTGGCCCATGCCCAAAGCTGGTCGTGGGCGTTACCTTCTAGTGCACATTAATTTCCATATGGTTAAAACCTAAACGTCGAGGAGGTATGTAATGACAATAAAGCCCGGGTTAACGTCCAATATGCAATAAGAAGCCTGGCTAGATAGCACAGTTAACAGCCTTGCTAGTTTGCGAGTATTGATGTTAGGTAAACCTGCTCCTGACCACTGACACATCTGCCAACTGTACCATCTGCTTCATTTTCCTGCTACAGACACTTACTTGAAATAAACATCAAAAATTAATCCTTGTCATTGATTGAATCAATCACAACGTCACATAATGAAGAAAGTAAATAACACACATTGACAAAACAAGTAGGCATCGCCTGTGAAACCAGTTGGAAATGGCAATGTTTTTCCCTGCCCACCCCAGCGCGCCAAAAGTCTGCTTGCTGTGTACGTTTGGATGGATGTTTTTACGGTTTGGGAAATCTATTAAAAAACACCAACATGGGTGTGCATGCATCTGTGGAGTCCATTCTTGAATGGATTTCCTTAAAGCATAAACTAGTGTGCTTACGTCCACAGAGAATGTCTTGAAATACTTAAATATTTTAAAATGTTTACTTGTTGTTGCATGACAGTGCATTAACCAGCCACAATTCAATGTATTCCTTTCACAGCTGTTGTTGTGAACAAAGGCCTCATGGAGCGGGGTGGGGGGATCATCATTTTGTAAAGGATGTTTTTTTTATTTGATTAAAGTGAGGATTTAAACTTTACAAGAAGAGGTGTCGACTACTGCGCTACATGTATCAATCGACCTCAGCTATTCCTACTCCCATACCCGCCCCCCTTGGCAATCACGAGGCCCCTCTCATGGGAATAAAGAATTGGTGCACTCCTTCACACTGTGTATCTCTCTCCGTTTTAGAAGCTGTCCCCCTGGCACCATTTACGCGCCGATGCCCCCTACCTTGCCACCTCCCGCATTTTATGAGACGTTGCCTCATCCCCATGCTCTCCTTTCCTCCCCTGGATTACTGACCCACCACGATCAATGACCCTTCGAGCTTCCCTACAGGGATCGCTTTCTTTTCCTCTCGGGAATATCTGTCGCTCCTGTCCACTTTGAATCCGTCCCTCCTTTGCAAAATATAAGTGGCAAGATACACGTAAAGGACATGGGACATGTGGATTAATGAGTGATCACATGACCTGCCACAGAATGTGTTGCTGTAGAATATGCAATTCGCTGATTTCCATGCTTTAACAGCTGTTTTTTGCTTTGCATGTTTATGGCCCGGAGTTGTGCTGTCCTGGAGCTATGTTTTCTCACAGTGTGTGGGGGGGCTCGCAGTGTGTGTGGGGGGCTCTGTGTGGGTGTGTGTTGGGGGGGCTCTCTGTAGGTGTTTGTGGGTGTCATTTGCGAAAGATAAAGCTAGTGGCATTGCAAATGACAATGCCATTTATTTATGTTAAAAAAAACATAAATAAAAATAATGTCAAGAGCATTGCCAATAGCTCAAACTTTAACAAAGGCAAAACCATTGCATTGTAAATGCTTGTTTTGTTTACCTTGCTGATAGCCGCGGTAGCTCTGAATGCGCTGGGGCACATCTGGGTTTCCGTCACTCGTGTGAGGAGTAGTGTGTTTTCTGTGCCTGCAACCCATGAAAGAAGTATTTCATGTGCCGAACATTAATGTGCCTCTCTGAATTCTATTACACATGATTTAAAGCACCTGTATTGATTTTTCCTTGCCTCGCAATTTGCGAAGGACGCCTATAGGAAATTTCAGTATTTTGCTTGGCTTTTCTTTGTTCAATTCAGGTGCCTTTTTCTCTGTACATTGCATTTTCCAGCACACTACATTTTTAAGGATTCTCTTCTGCAACTCTGTTTTCATTGTGTTGTGAGGAAAGTAACAACACCTGCGTTTTAGTACTCTATGATGTTTAGGTTCTAAGAATAACAGTTGCCTATTTCATTTTCTTGTACCTTACTGACTCCGGCTAATTGAGTGAACCTTTTCTCAGACTTTGAAGCCATTTAGTAGGGAAGCTCCCTACTCTGAAAAGTATTGTTTATTTTTTTTTTATTTTTTTTAAATATATTTTTATTGCAGGAATTAGGAAATCGTTACAAAATCGACCAGCATAATAACACAAGCAATATCAGCGAAATACAACCCTCTGTCCCCGCACCGTAAGTTCCGTACATAGCCTTCCGACCCACAACCCTGGGGTCGGGCAGCGAAATTCAATGGGGGCTCAGAAGGATGTCAGAGCTGGTCCGGATGATCCACTGTCCGTCATCTGCTTTTCCAAACAAGCCTATAAACCCAAAAGAAAAACCCCCACCCTCAAAATACTACTAACCAAAGTAAATCCCACCCAACCCCGCCATCAGCGCCTGAGAACGACCGCAACAGGATCTACTATGGGACCCACGGGGAAAGCAACAGGACTAATAGTGCAAATGTTTTAATGGGACTCGGGGCGAGTCGCTTCTTCACCTTCAGAGTCGCTGGGGGCGCAATAATCCCTGAGGGCCTGCACTAACATTTCCCACTCCAACGCTGCCTCCTGCGCCTTCTCATTACGCTGCCTCCCAGCCAGTTGGTATCTCAGGGTGCTCTCCCCCGCCGCCCACTTCAAGAGCTCGCTGTGCCATCGACTTCCTGTCGGACCAACTCGTGCCTTCCAGTTCCTGGTCACCTCTCGCTTAGCAAGAAGGAGCCCTAGGTCGATAAATTTGCTGGAGATTTTATTCTTAGGGGTATGAGGGAACCAGTGTAGGAGTCCCACCGCCGCATCAAATGATAAGGATCTCCCCGTCACCTCCTCCAGGGTCTTCCCCACTTCCACCCAGTAGGATGATAATCCCGGGCAGGCCCATAACATGTGGAGGAGGTCCGCCTCCTGAGCCGGGCACCTAGGGCAATCCGCCGCATTCGCGGCAAAATATCGCTTAATTTTCACTGGGGTCAGATATGCTCTATGGAGAACGTAATAGTGGACCAGCTGAAAACGGGCGTGGCGTGTGCCCCTCCAGGCTCGCCGCACCAACTGGGACCAGGTCGTCTCCGGGATCTCCCTGCCAATGTCCACCTCCCAGCGGTTTCTCAAAGTAGTGAGAGGAGCCAACCCCTCGTTGATCAATCTGCCGTAAAGGCAAGTGACCGCCTTCACCGTGCCCGCAGACATCATCACGTATTGGCACACCGGAGATAAGGCGGGTTCCTCCTGCCCGCTCTTCCAGTGCGCCTGGATCGCTCGAACAATGGCCGAGTGCAACAGAAAGTCACCACGGGGGATCTCGAAGCGGTCGATAAGATCCTGGAAGTGCAAGAGCGCCCCGTCCTCATACAGATCCCCAACCAGCTGTAAGCCAGCGTCCTCCCAGGCCGCCAATCGTGACCAATCGCCTCCATGGGGGAGGGCCGTCAGCATCCCCAAAGGTATTTCGGGCGCATATGGTGTTCTCAGATGGCTTCGGGCGTGAGCCCGCTTCCAACAAAGGCGGACGGTCCGCTCCTCCAACGACAAATCCCGCAGGGCCAAACGTTGTCGCAGCGCTATGAAGGAGAGAACATGCCTGGCCATGCCCGTCCCCCTTCTGTCTTCCGGGCCTCGGAATTCCCGGGCGATCGCCTGGGTGAAGGTCTGGAGCTGCGCCGCCAGATAATACTTTTCGAAGTCCGGCACCGCAAGCCCCCCCTCATCTTTCGGCCTCATCAGGGTATTGAGGGCCACCCGACGGCGGCCCGAGCCCCAGAGGAATCCGACCACCATAGATCGTAATAGTCGAAACGTGGCCGGTGGGACCCAGATCGGTAGTGTCCGGAAATAATATAAGAGCCTGGGAAGCGCTACCATTTTAAGCAGAGCGATCCGTCCCGCCACCGAGAGCGGCAGCGTGGCCCAGAAGTCCATGCAGCCTCGAAGTGCTCGAGTGCTGCGGGCAATGTTCCCATCCAGGAGGTCGGATGGGTCGTGATAGACGAATACCCCCAGGTACTTAAAGCAGTCGGGCTCCCATCTAATCTCCCTACTTGGAGTAGGGGCGGGGGCACCCTTACGAACCGGGAAAAGACAGGTCTTGGACCAATTCACCCGGAGGCCCGAAACCTCCCCAAACTCCGTGAGCGCCGTCGCCGCTCCATGTAAAGCGTCGAGGGGGTCCTCTAGGAAGAGCAACAGATCGTCTGCATACAGCGAAACGTAGTGTGGGCCCGAAGGCGTCCACAGGCCCATATAGTGGGCTCCCGATCGAAGATGCAGCGCGAGTGGTTCCACCGCCAGTGCAAAGAGAAGTGGGGACAACGAACACCCCTGCCTCGTGCCTCGTTCTACCGGATATTGCGAGGAAATCAGTGGTCCCGCCCGGACCCTGGCCGATGCAGAGGCATAGAGAACCGCGGTCCATCTGATGAAGCCCTCACCGAGGCCGAATCTCCGCAGCACCGTGCAAAGGTAGTCCCACTCCAGGCTATCAAAAGCCTTCTCTAGGTCCACCGATAAGACAACCGGGGACGGGGCATCCACAAACGGTTCCCCTAGCAAACGGAACAACCTGCGAATGTTCATAGTCGTGTTACGCCTTGGGATAAAACCTGCTTGGTCCTCATGCACCAGGGAACTCATGTGACCCAGCAGCCTCGAGGCCAAGATACTGCTCAGTATCTTATAGTCCACCGTCAGCATCGATAAGGGACGGTAAGACCCCGGGTCTGACGAGTCCCTTCCTGGTTTGAGGAGAGGAACCACCAACGCCTCACACATCGAGCTCGGGAGCCGCCCCAGCCTCTTCGCCTCTCTGTAGACCACCAATAACCTAGGGGCCAGGAGGTCAGCATAAGCAGCATAAAACTCCACGGGCAGGCCGTCCAGGCCCGGGGTCTTATTCCTCGCCATCCGTTTAATGGCACCGCGGATCTCCCCCAATTCTATGTCGGACCCCAGGGCTTTCGCCACTTCGCGCTCCACTGTTTGGAGCTCCAGTGGGCGTAGATAATTATCGAGCCGGTCAGGGTCTCGGGCGGAGCGACTGCGGTACAAACTTTCGTAATAATGCCGGAAGCAGCTGAGAATCTCCGGTTGAGTGTATACCTCGGTTCCGTCCGCCTTACGCATACTTGTCGTCAATGAGGACTGACGCGTAGGGTTGGCCAGCCATGCCAACAACGCGCTCGACCTGTCCCCCTCCGCGATGGACCTGACCGTGTAGGCCTTGTAGTCAAAACAGCGAAGCCGTTCGACCTCCGCCGCCACCTTCTCCCTCGCCCCCGCCGTGTGTACCTGTAATTCCGGGCGCCCGGGGCGGCGAACTTCCAGCTCGCGGAGCTTCCGGTCCGCTGCGTCTAAGTCAGCTAGGATAACTCGCCTCATGCCCACCTTTTTAGAGATGCAGAAACCCCTCACCACTACCTTAAAAGCGTCCCACTCTAACGCTCTTGTACTCGCGGTGCCGCTGTTGGACGCAAAATATTCCGATACCTTATCCCCCAGGTCCGCCCTGAAAACACTGTCCTCAAGAATCTCGGGTCGTAACTTCCAGGTGGGCACCGCCGGCGCCCCGGGGAGCCAGCGAAGGGCCAGCAGGAGGGGGTTATGGTCTGAAATGGTCCTGGACAGGTACTCAGATCGGACCGCTGCCGAAACCAGTTCGGGCGAGCCAAGAAATCCATCCAGTCTGACATGCAACTCATGTAGGCTCGAGAAGTATGAATAGTCCCTAGATGTGGGGTGGTGCGCCCTCCAGATATCCGTCAGACCCCAGTGGGTCTGCCAATCCTTACGACCCCTAGCCGTGCGACGAACCGGAGAATCGGGAAGGGGTGGATGTGAGCGGTCAGTGTCTACGTCCACTACTGAGTTGAAATCTCCTCCAAGCAAAAGGGGCCCGGAAAAGAAGTGGGCCAACGAGCCCGATAACCTGGAAAGGAAGGCAGTCTGGTCTATATTAGGAGCGTACATACAGCAAACGTTCAAGTCCCTCCCTCCTAAAGTGCCCGAAATGGCCACGTAACGCCCCTCTGGATCTATCACTGTGTTCGTGACCTGGAAGGGGACCCCAGCTCTAACCCAAATTAGCGCCCCCCTGGCATACGCGGAGTACGATGTGTAGAAGACCTGCCCCCTCCATCTACGCTGTAGCGCCGCCCCTTCCGCCTTGTTCAGATGAGTTTCCTGCAGCAGCGCCATTTGCACTCCCCTACGCACTAAATAAGCGTGGACTTTGTGGCGCCTAGACATAGTATGAAGCCCCCGCACGTTCCAAGTAACACATTTCAAATTAGCAACATCAGCCATTGTCCCATATTGTTCTCGCACAGTCTCCCCATCCGGGTCCCCACAAAAAAAGTACATCATACATCCCAGCACTGATGGCGGCCATTTTCCCCAACCAAGGCCAAACAACCCAAGAACGAACCAAACCCCCACCCACCCTCCCCAGAACAGGACCCAAACAGCACCATCCAGATCCCATCCAAACCTTGCCCTCCAACAACCCAATAACCCCTACTAATCCTGCGGTCGCCACCGTAGGAAGGCCTTAAGGGCCAGGTGCGGGCCGGGCGGAGGCAGTGGGCCCTCGACGCTCAGGCTACCAGGACTAAAACAAGCCCAAAACAGTACCAAAGACCCTCGGGGCAAAAACAGGGGCACCCCACCCTCCCCGCCCTCGTTGTCAGCATCAAGTGACGGCAACCGCCTCCCCCCTGCCGGGCCCCCTCCCAAAATGAGGTAGCTCACCCCGTTACCCCTGTCCATCCAGAAGGTCTTCCGCCGACTTCGGTGTGATCACCGGTGTATGGGCGCTATCGGTCACCGAGTCCTCGGAGTCCGACGGTGCCCCCTCGTCACCCGTGTCCGCTTCCTCTTCAATGGCATCTTCCCGTGCGCCAGACAACTCAGATAACACCTCCAGCACTCCCCTCCGCTCCGTCGATGTCTCTGCAGTTGAGGGCCCCCCTGAGCGGCCACGGCGATTCCTAATCCTCCTGGATCGCCGTCTCTGTTCCGGCCCCTCCGCCTGTTGGGATGAGGAGCCGAAGCCATCTTTCCCTGCTCTGTAAAGCTCGAGCCAGGCACAGACATCCTCCGGGGTGTCGAAGAATTGAGTCTTGTCATCGACAATGATGCGGAGCCTAGCAGGATAGAGTAGCGAGTACTGGATGCCCTCGCTCCTGAGCTCGCGCTTGACCGCCAGGAAGGAGAACCGCCTGCGTTGAGTTTCGTAGGTGTAATCCGGGAAGATGTTCACCTGACTGTTCGCCACTTTGAATGGACCATTATGCCTGGCGGCATTGAGGATGAAGTCTCTGTCCCGAAAGTGTAATAACCGCGCCACCACTGGTCTCGGGGCACGTCCCTGCTGCGGTGGCCGCGCCGGGACTCTGTGGGCACGCTCCAAGGTGTAGAAGGAGGATAGCCCCTCCGGGGCCACCGTGTCACGGAGCCAGGCCTCCAAGTATGCCACCATGTCGCCATTCTCGATCTTTTCCGCAAGGCCCACCACGCGGATGTTGTTCCTCCTGTTGCGGCCTTCCGCATCTTCCGCTCTCTGCTCTAGGGTCGCAATCCGGGATAAGGCATCCTTCATAGTCGCAGCCAAGGTTCGCTGCGCCGGCTCCAAGGTTTTCACCGAGCCCTCCACCTCCTTGACCCGGTCCGACAGTTTGCCGTGGTCCGCTCTAAGGAGACCAAGGCTCGTCGCCACCTGGGCAATGTCCTGTTGGAGGGCCGATCGCGTGGTCGCTATCGCCTCCAGGACGCGGTCGAACTGCTGTTGCATCGACGCACCACCAGAACTCTTTGGGTCCCCATGTTCCTCTTTGTCCTGGGTCTCCGAGTCTGAGGCGGTTGGGGTAGTCCCCTTGGCTCCTCTAGGTTTCCCCATGTCGCCGGGGGTACTCCGTGATGGTCCAGGAGCACGCGTCTCCGGGAGCAGATGCCGACCGCGACCCTCCCGGTCACTGGATCTTAAGTCGAGTATCGGAGACCTCCTCCTCCAGGGCCCGTGGGAACTTCTCCGCTTCGGCTCGCGCCACCACCACGGCGTCCGAGGGCACCGATAAGGGGGCGGAGACAACCGCCGCCAGGTCGGGCAGGCCCGCACAGCCGCTAAAGTCCCGGGGTGAGGGTCACCAACTCCACCGGACGATTTGTGGCGCCAGAGTGTCGCGCCTCCCATGGGAGTGGACTGGCCAGGAAACTGTAGCTAGGTGCGGTGACGTGAGTGCGGCCACCGCCTGGTTCACCAGACGTCCGCTCACGGGATCCACTATAACGTGGGCATCCGCCCGGTTATCCAACCGAGTGCCTTCTCGTTGTAGAAAGTCCGATCCGACCGATATCTAGTGCACAAATCAGCAGGGGATGGCAAAGCCGGGGGCGAGACGCCGCCGGCGACGCTCCTCCAGTTCAATGGATCCGGCTAGGGGGACAATGAAGTCCGGGCGCCACGTTGGGTCCGCAAACTTCGGTTTTACGCCGGATCACCACTCGTCCGAGCCACATCAAGGGCCCTGGCAGGTCGTCGTCGGTCCGTCCAGCAGAATGCGGGGTCCGGGGTGCCCCGCAGCCTCCGATTTACAGGATAATCACGGGCTCAGTCCCGGAGCCGAGCTCTCAGGCGACCATCGTCATCGGCGCCCAAGCCACGCCCCCTCCTGAAAAGTATTGTTTATGCTTTAATTTTTGTGCATTGGCTGTATATATTCTGGTGAGTAGGGGTGGAGAGGTATAGCTGGAAGTTCTGACCTGACCTCATCAGGGCCGGTCGCTCCACCCGCCGCGTGGCTCCTCCTGAGTGCGCCCGGTCTCCCCTGCTGCCACCGCCTGTTCGCCGCTGCCCCTGAGGTTGAGTTTCCTTTTCCCTGGTTTTTTTGCACCAGTACTTGCTTTGCTTTCACTGTTGTGCCCCTGATTATTGTATTCGTGCCTTTCTGCCGCCTTTTTCCCGCTGTTCCACCCCGCTCCCTGCCGCTGCTCCCCCGCGGCCCCACCCCCTTTTTCTTCTGTACCCTCTCCCCTCTCCCATTCGCCACCCCGCTCCCGCCTGCCAGCTGCTCCTCCCTCCCACTTCGCCATATGGCGGAGTCCACGCGAACGCGCAGCAGTCACACGCAGCGGGCGCGCCGATTGTGCGCCGAAGGCGCGCCAAAGGCAAGCCCGTCTGCGCCCGTCCGTGCCTGGACCGCGCCCAGCGCCAGGACCCCTGGCCCCCGACGATGCCAGCCCACACGACGGACCTACGACGCCGCCACCTTCAACGCACTCAAACCCGACCGGAATCCCGCCTGCTACAGAGCCACCCCGAAACACACCCACGGACCCTTCACCTGCCAAGCCTGCAAGTTCACCTGCCTCCGGACCGGCACCGCACCCGCAAGGCCAGGCACCAGCAACAACCACCTCAAGTGCATCCTGCTCAACACCCGCTCCGTCCACAGACACGCCGTCGAACTCTGGAACCTCCTCGACACATCACCAGACGTCCCCTTCCTCGCGGAAACCTGGATGAATGCCTCCTCAGCCCCCGACATCGCCATAGCCATCCCGGAAGGATACAAGATCACTCGGAGGGACCGAGTCAACCAGACTGGAGGAGGCATCGCCATCGTCCACAGAAACACCATCCGCATCACGACCAACTCCGACGACACCTTCACCGCCGCCGAGCACCTCCACTTCCAGATACACACCGACCCCAAGACCACCCTCAGAGGCACCCTCATCTACAGACCCCCGGGACCACGCACACAATTCAGCGAAGCCATCGCAGACTTCATCAGCCCGCTCGCCATCGCCTCCTCCGACTACATCCTCCTAGGAGACCTCAACTTCCACCTGGAGAACGACAAGGACAGCAACACCACCTCCCTACTAGACAACCTCGCCAACCTCGGACTTAAGCAACTGGTGAACACCCCCACCCACTACACCGGCCACACGCTCGACCCCATCTTCTCCTCCAGCAAGCACATCTCCTTCAGCCACTCCACCGGACTTCATTGGACTGATCACAGCTGCGTACACTTCAGCTTCAGGAGAACCACGACCCATCACCACCCGCAACAAGCTCCCCGCAGGAGCTGGAGCAAGATCACTGCCGACCAGCTCACCACCTCCCTCAGCCAGAACCCTCCCGCCAGCACAACGGACCCCAACGAAGCAGCCCGCATCTTCACTCAGTGGCTCACCAACTGCGCCGACGACCTCGCACCACTGAAGAACCCTCCCAGCAGACCCGGCAGCAAGAAAGCCTCATGGTTCACCGACGAACTCAAAACATCCAAGAAAAACTGCCGCACCCTTGAAAAAGCCTGGCGCCACGACCAGACCACAGAAAACATGACTGCCCTCAAGAACGCCACCCGCGCACACCACCAGCTGATCCGCACCACCAAAAGGACAACATTCAAAGAACGACTGGACAACAACACCCACAACAGCAAGGAACTCTTCAGCATCGTCAAAGAGCTCTCCAACCCCAGCGCCGGAAACAACGACATCACTCCCTCGCAAGACCTCTGCGACTCACTCGCCTCCTTCTTCCACCGCAAGATCGCCGACATACACAACAGCTTCGGCGCACCAACCACGCACCCCACCACCAAACCAACGCCCCCCACCACCACCCTCTGCGCCTGGACCCCGGTCAGCACCGAAGACATCACCCGCACGATGAACACCATCCACTCAGGATCCCCAACCGACCCCTGCCCCCACCACGTCTTCAACAAGGCCGACTCCATCATCGCACCCCAACTCCGGGACATCATCAACACCTCCTTCAACACCGCCACCTTCCCGGAGAGCTGGAAGCATGCCGAGCTCAGCGCCCTCCTGAAGAAACCAACAGCGGACTCCACCGACCTCAAGAACTTCCGCCCCATCTCGCTCCTCCCTTTTCCCGCCAAAGTCATCGAGAAGACTGTCAACAAACAGCTCGCCGCCTTCCTCGAGACGAACGGATCCCTCGACCCCTCACAGTCCGGCTTCCGAGCCAACCACAGCACTGAGACCGCCCTCATCGCAGCCACCGACGACATCAGATCCCTGATCGACAACGGGGAAACAGCTGCCCTCATCCCCCTGGACCTCTCTACAGCGTTCAACACTGTCTGCCACCGCACCCTAATACAGCGCCTCAGCAACATCGGAATCCAAGAGAGTGGATCATCTCATTCCTCGCCGGAAGAACCCAGAGAGTCCGCCTCCCCCCGTTCAGATCCAAGGCCACCGAAGTCATCTGCGGCGTACCACAAGGATCCTCACTCAGCCCCACCCTCTTCAACGTCTACATGAGCCCCCTCGCAGCCATCGCACGCCAACACAACCTTAACATCATCTCCTACGCCGACGACACCCAGCTGATCCTCTCCCTCACCAACGACCCCACCACCACCAGAGCCAGCCTACACGAAGGAATGAAAGACGTCGCCGAGTGAATGAAGAACAGCCGCCTGAAACTGAACTCAGACAAGACGGAAGTCCTCATCCTGGGATCATCCCCCTCCGCCTGGGACGACTCCTGGTGGCCCCCTGCCCTGGGCACCAACCCCAAACCAACAGACCACGCACGAAACCTGGGCTTCATCCTGGACTCCTCCCTCACGACGACCAGACATGTCAACGCCATCTCATCATCCTGCTTCAACACCTTGCGCATGCTCCGTAAGATCTTCCGATGGATCCCCACCGAAACCAGGAAGACGGTCACCCAGGCACTGGTCACCAGCCGACTGGACTACGGGAACACCCTCTACGCGGGAACCACTGCCAAACTACAGAAAAGACTCCAGCACATACAGAACGCCTCCGCACGACTCATCCTGGACATTCCCCGCCGCAACCACATCTCCATCCACCTGAGAGACCTGCACTGGCTCCCCGTCAGCAAGAGGATCACGTTCAGACTCCTCACCCACGCACACAAGGCTCTCCACGACCTGGGCCCCAAGTACCTCAACAACCGCCTCACTTTCTACACGCCCACCCGCAAGCTACGATCGACCAGCCTCGCTTTCGCCACAGTACCACGCATTCGCAGAGCCACCGCCGGAGGAAGATCCTTCTCCTACCTGGCCGCCAAGACATGGAACTCCCTCCCCATCCACCTACGACTGACCCACGACCATCTCTCCTTCAGGAAACAACTCAAGACCTGGCTTTTCGAACAGTAACGGACCCCTCCCTCCCAGCGACTTGAGACCCTTCCGGGTGAGTAGCGCGCTATATAAATTGCTTGATTGATATATATAAATTGCTTGATTGAAAGGCGCGCTTGGAGGATCAAGAAGGGTGCTCTAGAAGAAATAACATTCGCCTAATAGGCGTGCCGGAGGGAATGGGTGAACCGGCCTTGGACCTCTTTGTGGAGGAACTGGTGAGGACCCACCTTCAGCCACGGGGGCTATCAAATTTTTTCTCCATGGAGAGAGCACATAGGGTCCCGGGTGGACGACCGAAACCCGGGGCCCCGCCGCGCCAGTACTGGCGCGAATTTTCAACTTTCGAGACCGGGATACCATCTTACAAGCGGCCCGGAAGGCTCTGTCAATCCGCATTGACAATGCAGACATCAAGATCTTTCCAGACTACACTGCGGCGGTCTCGAAGCAATGCAGAGGGTTCATAGACGTGAAGAAGGCCCTACGGGAGCGGGAGATAAAGTACTCCATGTTGTTTCCGGCCAAATTGAGAGTCGAAGACGGTGGTAAGGTATGGTTCTTCCGCACACCTGAGGAGGTACAGGATTGGCTGGAGGGATGGCCGAAGGTGTCGAGGCATGGTCACAATGGTCAACGTGAGTCGCAAGGGAAGGAGCAACAAGGCGACGTGGAACAGGAGTAAGGACAGGCCCCTCGGTGCTGATTCACTGTGGATAACTGACCGACTCTGTCCGGGTGGGCCAGGACCGAGGCCTGCCTAATCTCAAACGATCTAATCTGATGTGTCTGGACGGTGGGCAACGAGGAGATAGAGTTATAGTTCAGCTGTAAATGTCGCTCAAAGGTATTTATTTTCCTTTTTTAGCTCGAATTTGTGAGATAGTCCTGCTGAACTACTGACTGTGGACATGTATTAGACGATTCATTTCAAGCTTTCTTCAATGGAGTCTGACTGGGGCCTTGGGTGTTGAACAATGTTGAGGTAATGGGCTTGGTGGGGGCTGGATCGGTTTTCTCTCCCCCCCCTTATCGTTGAAGAATGGGATGGGTACTAAGCACTCTGCTTTGTTGGGGTGGCGGGTTGTTGTATTACCGTCAAGCAGGGGAGCAGGGTGGGGGGTGGTTGGGGCGGGCAAGTTTCTAGGGTTTTTTCAAAGTTTAAAGGTTTTCTGTTTGGGGCAAAGACTGCTAGTTAATACGCACGAAGGCATTGTATGGATGCGCTGCATTGTGAGAGGTGGGGTCGGATATATTGTTTATGATGGCGAACACAGTGTTGACAGGCGCTGAATCTGGTACTGATGTCCCCTCGGTGGCCCCGGTGTCTCCCTTAATGCTGCTTACTTGGAATGTACATGGCCTGGGGGATAAAATTAAACGGGGATTGGTGCTGCAATACCTAAGGCGCACTGCGCCTGCGGTGGCATTGTTACAAGAAACACACCTGATGGGCTCGGCCTGCAAGGCCATGGATCTGTGGGGTTATAAAATGGTTGTGCACTCTGAATTTTCATCTGGCTCTAGAGGGATGGGCATTCTGATTCATAAGCAATTCCCTTTGATCATACACAACACATGGACAGATACCCATTGGAGGTTTGCAGCTGTAGATTGTCAATGGGAGGGGAAGAAGTTTAATATAGTGACTGTGTATATCCCTCCAGCCCTACACTCTGTGGCCCTTCCAGCACTTAGCACGTTCTTACTGGGTCTCCCGGAGGGAGAATTAATTGTGGGAGGCGACTTTAATGCTGTTGTAGATGGCGCCAGGGACCGCTACCCAAGTAGAACAGTGGGTGCAGGCAGCTCCCGTTTGTAAGGATTTATTGATGCATTGGGTCTCACTGACGCTTGGAGATACAGACACCCTACAGTAGCTTGGAAGCCGGGGAACTGCCTCGAGACCAACGTATGGCTACTATAGTCGTGCTGCCTAAACCGGGCAAACCCTTAGATGAATGCTCCTCATACCGCCCCATATCCCTACTCAACGCCGAAGCTAAGATCCTTGCTAAAATGATTGCTGCCCGCCTGACCCCTCATCTTGGTGCGTTGATCCACCCGGATCAATCCGGGTTTATGCCCAATAGAAACACCGCACTTAATCTGAGGAGGGTGCACGCAGTGATAGCTCGCATGACTTGTATCCAAGAACCCGCAGTGCTCATAGCTTTAGATGCCTGCATGGCATTTGATATGGTGGAATGGCCATACTTGTTTGCGGTCCTCAGACATCTGGGTTTTGGTCCCAAATTTTGTGCTTGGGTACAGTTGTTGTATTCGCATCCCCTTGCACACGTGGTAGCCAATGGCCACATATCCGGGGACTTCCCGCTGAGTCGAGGGACACAACAGGGCTGTCCGCTGTCGCCTTTGCTTTTTGCGTTGGCATTAGAGCCACTGGTGGCCTGGATCCGATGGGATCCCATGATTAGGGAGCTTAACTGGACGCCGTCCTGGGAGGACCGTATCTCTTTATATGCGGACGATGTGCTTCTATACTTGACTTCCCCCAGGCGGTCTATACTTGTGCTAATGGACCTTTTCAAAATCTTTGGACGGGCATCTGGTTATACCATCAATTGGTCCAAGTCCGTCCTGTTTGTTTTAAAGGGCCCGCCCACAATGCTCCCGGTAAACTGCCCCTTACGGGTTACGGAAGATTCCTTTAAGTACCTGGGTGTATGGGTGACGCCTAATCGGGAGGCTTTCCTTCTTAAAAACTTAGAACCTCCCCTTGAGCGGTTCCGGAACGATGTACGGCACTGGCATAACTTACCCCTGACTCTATTGGGCAAGGCCGCCCTTTATAAAATGATGACACTTCCCCGGTTGTTGTATATCTTGGAAAATACCCCATTCCCGGTCCCTTTGAAATATTTTAAAAGTATAGAAACATTGGTCTCGGGCCTGCTCTGGGGTAGTAAACCAGCGCGCATATCACATGGCAAGTTAATCAGGAGTTGGTACGACGGTGGCATTGCACTACCGGTTGTTCAGTTATATAATTGGGCGGCTCACTTAAAAATAATAAACCACTGGCTGCACCACCCCAAACGGAACCGGCATTCCAGGCGGACAGATATGAGCTGGGGGAGGGAGGAATTCTCCCTGCGCTATATGACAAAAGAAGCACCTCATCCCTCCTGGGCCCTATGGCACACAAAGTGGGTATTTGGTACAAAGCCCAGGGTCGCCTTAAGTGTACGGCCATTATTACCCAACTGACACCGCTTTGGTGCACACGACGGCTGGGTAAACTTTGCAATAGTAAGGGCTTCTAGGAATGGGACCTGATAGGAATTTCTACGGTGGGTGACTTATGGAAGAATTGTGCAGTAATACCATTTGATCAGCTCCAAGTTCAGTACGACCTAGCACCCGCCTCCAGATTCAGACACCTCCAGATTAGTCACGCCTTGGTGTCTGTCCTCCCACCTGGCACTGGTGTGCCTGAATCCACACCCTTAGAGGACCGACTACTCACTGAACATATGCCCAAAAGGGCGACCTCCTTCACATACCGTAAATTAATTAATAACCTGCCGGACCCAACGCTAAAACTACAACACAGTTGGTCTACTGATTTAGGAGAATTCGATGAGGTGGACTGGCAGACGGCACTGTCTTCCCAGCGGTAGCTGGCCATTCCCTCCAGACTACGCCTGGTTCAACTCAAGATACTCCACAGGGTGTACTATAGCAGGGTTACTTTACACACCATGTGGAGGGCGGAGCATCGTCTCTGCCTGAGAGGTTGCGGGGAGGAAGGAACCTTTTTTCACACCATTTGGCAGTGCCCTGGGATAGCGGTGTATTGGGCCAGGGTTATGAGAACTGTGTCACAGGTGGTGAGGGAGTCAGTGGTTCCTGAACCAAGACGCTGTCTACTGAACATATGGGAGCCCAACGATCTTACCCACCCAGCTCAGGATTGGGTGACACTGGGGGTGATGTACGCCAAACTAAATATAGCCAAGTACCGGGGATCCAGGGCGGTACCTGTGCTTACCGATTGGTGCAGGGATCTTGATGCAGCAATGCTGGCAGAGAAAGTGGTGTATTTGAACCGGGGCTGTCCCCGGAAGTGGGGCAAAATCTGGGGGTCTTGGAACGAATACAGGGGTCATTTATGTGATCCACCTTTATCTGAGGGAGAAAGTGACTCTGATTAGGGGGGATGAGGGGTCGGGGACACTGAGTTGTGTGCCACTGATCACACCTGTCTGATATTTTTTATCATCTTGAAGTATGTAACAACACTGTTGATTACAATGCATAATCGTATCCACTATATGTACCGTATGTCTTTCATATGCCCTGCGAATGTTCTTAATAAAAACAAATAAAAATAAAAAAGACTTAGATTCATCTTGGGCTCTTTTTGTTTGCACAGGGCATTTGCCATGCACTGAGTCACTTTCGTCCAATAACACTGGATATATACACCTCCCCCGATGGTATGTATAAAGGTTCCCTCTTGAGCACACCCTCTGTTGCATCTGGGATCTTCCCTGTAGCCCATTTTTACAAGGACAGTGTTTGCTATGTATGTTCTGTGTAATATCTTGAGTTGCACTCGTCGCAGTTTTGTCAAAATTACGACCTCAGGGGATGATAGAGCTTTCTGCCATTCCTCGTCTTCCATATCCACTGTGTCTTTTTCCCAGTAACCTCAAAGTTCCAAAAGGGGGTCTGGTATGCTATTTATTAATTTCCTATACGCCGGTGATATTGCTTTCTTAGGCATATACTCTTCTAGGACTCTATCTTCAAGTGGGGAGGATTCAGGAAGCAGCTGCCCCTGCGGAATGGCTGCTTGCAGTGTGTGCCGGATCTGTAAATATCTAAACTTTCCCGTCTCAGCCATTTCATACTCTTTTTCCAACTGGACAAATGGAATCACCTCCCCTTTTTAGGTAAAGTATTCAAGACCTCTTGTAACTTCTCTTGTGTGCTTAAAGCCAACCCCCTGCTTTTTATTTTTTTATAAATGTTTATTGGCATTTCCTTAATTACATTACAAAGACATTGTTCAACAGCAAAACGTAGTAGCGCATTCAATGTGAAGTCGGCATCATATACGAATAACAGTGGTGAACAGGCAAATAACTGCATCATACTCCCGCACATCATAGTAGGTCCTTTCCTCCCCCCGTACACCCACCGTAGGAGATTATTGTGAATCAGAGAGCGAGAGTCCATAGTGTGTGAAACCTTTTGGGGCAACCCTGTGCTTTATAGGTTGTCTTTTCCCCCAACATGTACATATACATACCCTTCTTCCATTCAACCAGAGATGGGCACTCCACCGCCCCCCATGACCTAGCCAGATCGCGTTTCACCACCACTAGTCCCAGTTGAAGGACTTTGGTTTGGGGAGGTTAATATCGGTGGATATTCCCAACAGAGCAAACTGGGGACTAGGCGGAATTATCTCTCCCAAAATAGGTCTCAGTTCATCCAAGAGAGCGGCCCAATACATTTGAATCTTGGAACAGTCCCACACCGTGTGAAAGAATGCACCCCCAGACGCCCTACAGCGCACACATTCAGGTGTTTCCGCCCTCCCTATGTGGTGCATTCGCGCCCTGTCATAGTATGTCCTGTGCAAATATTTGAATTGAATCAATTTAAGCCGGGACTTAATGGCCACCTCTCGAGGATCCATCAACACCAGTTCGCAATCTAAGTCTTCCATCTCTCCCAGCTCTGACTCCCATTTCGTCTGTAACTTCCGCAAGATGTCTGGCTTATTGTGAAGTATCGTTCTATAGGTAAAGAAACCGCCTTCTCCTCTAATTCTCCCATCAGGAGTCTTCCCTCTAAGGGTGCGTATTCGGGAACATCTGTGGTGTCTATGCGTTGCGCTCGCCATGCATGTGACAGCTGCAAGTATGTGTAATGTTGAGTCATGTTTATGTCATATGCAGCCTGAAGGTGTGAGAAAGGGACCAGCTCCTTTCAATCTAAGATGTCCCTGAGTTGTGAAATACCTAACAGATCCCACTGCCTGAAACCCCGCAATTTTGTGTTTTCCCATAGCCGGTTCCCCACCCAAAGTGGGGTTTCCCTGGTTACACGGCCATCCCATTTCATTTGTCGTTCAGCCTGTTTCCACGCTGTTATAACAATTCGTGTCGGTGTCAGGAGCTGTGCGGCGCCCCTCCCCCCCCCATATAGGTAAAGTGTGTGTGTCGGCGCTTGGTAAACTGCATGTGTTCAAGCGCGTACGTGGGGTGATCCCTCTCTACATGTTGCCATTCATTCACAACGACTAGATGGGCTGCCCAATAATATGCCCGAAGATCCAGCAGGGAGATACCGCCATTATATTGGTTGCTTTGTAACATCGCCAGTGCAATCCTCGGCTGTCTCCCATCCCAAAGAAATGTCCATAACATATTGTCTATTTTATTGAACACCTCAACTGGTATTAGCTGATAGATGTTTTGCAGCACATAAAGAAATTTTGGGAGCACTATCATTTTATACAGTGCTGCCCTGCCTAGCAGTGTCAGTGGTAGAGTCTTCCATCTTTCCACATCCGCGCAAAATTCCTTGAGCACCCTATAAAGATTGTGGTCCAGCTCCATTGTTGCATTCATTGTGACGTAAATCCCTAGATATTTTATGCCGTCTCTTGCCAACTGGAGTTAGCTCGGGCGAACAGTACAGTCACCGCTCTTGCCTGCTGGGTATAAGTACGATTTCCCCCAGTCGATTTTGTACCCTGCATGTGCCCCGTATCTTTCACAACTGTCCGTAATTTTAGGGAGTGTCGTTTCCGGGTTTGTGACATACATTAATATGTTGTCAGCATACAGAGATATGCGTTTGTCAGTCTCATCACTCTCTCCACTCTGGAATCCAGTGATGTCCAGGTGCATTTGGATCATACATGCAAGGGGTTCCAACACCAGAGCAAAGAGCAGGGGGCATAATGGGCAACCCTGTCGGGTGCCCTACTGTAAGAAAGTGGCTCTATATATACTGGACAAAAGTAAGGGACAGTGTGTATAGAGTCCCCAGTCTCTAGAGGTATGACAGAGGTTAAAGTTAGATATAACCTTACTCTCTAAAGTGGTAGCTTGGTCGAGCAGTAAGGCAGTATCAGAGGACAGTGTAAAGCATTTGTTGTACCCACTCAGTCAGCAAAAGGTTTCACACACTCAAGAACTGAACTCTAGGCCAATTGTTTTTATATCAAAAGATATAGTTGTTTTATTTTTAGAACCAACAGGTATCAAAATATACTTTTCTCAATATGAGTGACTTTGGGTAATTACTTTGCAAAAAGGCAATAGACTTTGTAAGTACAATAGCTACAGTGGTTACAGTAGGCGACACAATTCTAAACGCAATTTAACATCGAGCTCAATGGGTTTTCTACATAAATGCAGTTGATTACTTTAATGATTACTTTTCTAACTACAGGACTGGATCCTGGATTCAGTCACGGGACCTAAGCTGTAAACAGTTCAGTAAAAGCGGTTTGGTTACAGTTGTGATTTTTAAAGAATATAATTGTATTTTCAAAGTTGACACAAAAACTTTTCAGTGAAAACCAAGCAATGTTATCCTATGGAAGGAAATTCAAATCACAGGTAAAGTAGGTTCTCGTTACTTTTGGAATTCAGTACTGGACTCCTAGGTTCAGCACTGGGACTCCTACCTAAGACAGGTAATGTAATTACGGTTTGATAGCTGGTACGATTTTTAAAGAATATTTCTAGTTTACAAGAATCGACACAAGAAATTTCACAGAAAAACAGTCAATGGTTTCCTATGGAAGAAAATGCAGGTAACTGGTAAGTACAGTTAGGATTACTTTTGCGGTTCAGTACTGGGCTAAAAGGGACAGTACTGGCTTCTCTCCTGATCACAGGTGAGTAATTCATAATTCGTTATTCAGCTGATCTTAGATGAATATTTTAAAGTTTCAAAACTCCACACTTAGAAGAAATTTCAAGTTAAAACCAGTCAATCGTAACCTATGGAAGGAAAGTGAGTTATCAGCTTTTAGGTAAGTACTCGACTGGTGGAGTTAGGGTTCTGGGCATAGACTCAGGGGTCTCCCAGGGTCGGAAAGGTACAGTAGTTACACCCTCAGTGGCACAGGGGCAGCCGGGTGCAGAGAGAGTAGGCCTAATGCAATCCAATGGAGGGTAGGGGCCTTTGGTTGGTGGCTGCAAGCGAGCAGGCCACGCGACTGTGAGAGCTGAGCTCCTGGTCACTTACTCAGGGCAAGTGGGGAAGTCGAGTAGAGTAGTTGCACTTCCAGCGGCACTCGGGCGGCTGGGTGCAGGGTGCTTTTGAGCCGTCGGGCACTCCATGTTATCCAATGGGAATGTTGAAAAGGGAAGACTCGGGGACGGAGATTCTTCAGGTGCGACCACTACTTTAAGAGGTAAGTTGGGATCTTGAAGAAGAGGTAGGTACCCCAAAGGAGGGCACAGGGGACCGCAGGGCGCCGGGTGCAGGGGTGTCTTTTGGTGTCGGGAAATCTTACCCTCGGCTGGTCGCGGTTGGAGGGGTCCCTGGTTCTGAGGCTGTAGGTGTCATCTGGTTCGTCGAGGAGGGTCTTTGGGCACTGGACTTCGGGTCCCAGTCGCCAGTGGGACATCCTGGTGATCTTGGGTTACTCAGGCACAGGCCGGGCTTGGCGGGTGCAGAGTGGGACGGATTTGCGGTTCTTGGCTGGCACTAGGGGTATTGCTGTTGGAGCAGAACCACTGCTCGTGGGAGTCCCAGTCTTTTGGAAGGTTCAAGGTAGGCAGGTCCTCCGGGGTTTGTAGAGGTTGCTGTCCGCAGGAGAACCCTGAGTTTCACAGGAGCAGGTTCAAAGATCAACAGGCCTGTAGGGTACTGGGGCCAAGTCAGTGGGAGTCGTCCTTTTGTTAGCAGCTGCGCGGCAGGTCTTCTTGTTTCTTGGTCTTCTTGTTGTTGCAATCGGGATCTGAGGAAGGAAGGTTCAGGGTGCCCCTAAATACAAAATTTAGGGGCGTTACAGGTAGGGCAAGGGCAGGGACCAATGGGTCCCTGTCCTCGGGTGGGTACACCCCCTAGCCTGCTCCTCTCCTGTGGGAGGGGGACAGGAGCCTAGCTGTGATTGGGCAGGGCTCCCCATCTTCAAGATGGCCGGAGCCCGGAGTCGTGCTTCACCTCGCCTTCCCCACCTGAGGGGTGGGGTTGGCATAGGCTGGCACACACCCTTTCCTCACTTACGTTTTCCCGCTGTTCTTCCCACCAGAGTGGGGGTCAGAACTGGTGGGGCCAGTTGCTAAGTACAGCAAGTGGCCTGGAGAAGCTCACAAAGGTGGTATGCCTTTGAAGCTTCCCCTGCCCATCCTGGGAGAGGAGGCTTGGCACCTCGTCCCAGGATGTGCATAGTTCCAGGCCCCGAGAGCGGCAGGCTCTCGACCCAGGGGTCCAGAAACATGTCTGGTGGTGGCAGCCTCAATAGCCACACAGTCAGGACACTGGGAGTTGGTTAGGTTTCAGGGGGCATCTCTAAGATGCCCTCTGTCGTGCATTTTACATTAAATCCCACACTGGCATCAGTGCGGGTTTAATGTGCTGAGAAGTTTGATATCAAACTTCTCAGTCTTCAGTGAAGCCATCCTGGAGCTGTGGAGTTCGTAATGACTACCTCCCAGCACCATATACTCTTAAATGGCAGCACTGCACTTACAGTGCCCAGGAATGTCCCTGGGTACTGTAGGGGTACAGGGCTCATGCACCTGTGCCCACACCACTGGCATAGGGAACCCAGCTAGAGGGGTGACTGATGGATGCCAGGACAGTGAGCTTGTGGGCATGGCACACAGGGATGTGTGCCATGTCGACTCTCTGCTTAGTTCTGTACTTAGACACTCAGCCTGCAAAGGCAGTGTGTGGGTGTCAGGGTACAGGACCCCTAACGGTGGCACAATAAGTGCTGCAGCCCTGAGGGGTCTTCTCTGGTCATCATGCCCTGGGTACCTAGGGTACCATTTACTAGGGGCAGACAGGTGGCCAGAGATGCCAATTGGGTTTTAGTTTCAACACAGTTTTAGAGAAGGAACACAGGCCCTGGGGCACCTGATTGGCAGGAGCCCAGGGCACACTCAGTCAAAGCACATCAGCAATTCAGCAAAAAGTGGGGGCATACCCATGCAAGAAAGATGGCACTTTCTCACACCTACCTATTGAGAATTCCAGTGACACTACCCCGTTGCTCTAACTCTAGCTACGGGTCTATCATAGAGTGCAGCAATCCAACGCCTGAACACTGGACCAAAATCAAAACTCTTCCAGAGCAGACAAAAGAAAGGGCCAATGGACAGTGTCAAATGCCTTTTCGGCATCAAGGGAGAGAACGAGGTGTGGATCGTCTCTTTCGCTAACCACTTCCAACCAGTTGTGCAGTCTCCGACAGTTGAGCCTCCTCGACTTTTTGGGCATGAAACCGGACTGGTCCCTATGGATGAGCCCAGTAATTACCACGGCGAGCCTGTTCGCTAATATCCTGGCCAGTATCTTAGTCTCCACGTTTATAAGGGAGATAGGGCGATACGAGCTTCCCACCTGTGGCGGTCTGTCCTTTTTAGGTCTCTTGTGGGCGGAGCAGCGAAGCTGCCATGCCTCTGCGAGAGATATTGTTAGAAAAAGAGTACTGTAAGCCCCACCCCTCTTTTTCATTGGGTAGCATCAGCATTTATGGTAAACGCTGGCTTCCCAATGGAAAGGAGTGTTTTTGGGTGCCGCCCTGTCCGCTTTTCGTACTGCCCCTCCGGACACGATAGCCTGCTTTGTGGCTGCCGTAAAGACTTTTCTTATCTGCTTGTTTATTTTAACAAGCAGATAAGAAAGTTCTTCGGTACATCCCTGAAGTAGGCACGGAGCGCGGAGGCGTACTGGGTCATGGGGAGGACATAGGGATCGGCAGACTCTGTGTTTTCCTGCCGAGGCAGCAGCATGTTCATTTTTGCATCCCGCTTTCACTTTAAAGCGCGATGCAAAAATAAACACGCTGCTGTTTGCGTCTCTGCTGCGCTTGTTTTTTTAAGTATCCAAACATACAGAGCATGAAGTAACATCTTGCAAGTAGTGAATGGAAAATCTGGGCTTTCCCAGCTGTGTTTAACTGCTTGTTTTTCTCGGTGCGGTGCCAGCTGCCTGCCGTTCTCACGGATTCCCCAGAGTCCACCCACAGCCGACCGCCCCTCCCCCCCGCCTAGATTGCCATTGGGGGTTCTGCGCCTTCCAGGCAAGGCGACGTCTCCAGAGAGACTCACTTTAATGCCTGGCCTGGTGCCCTGTGCCAGCAGGCGATGACTGTCGCTGCTGCTCTCGTTCACGCTGCAAGGCTTGGGGATCAGGGATTAACCCTTGCCTTCTCAGTGCAGGTGCATTGAACACACTCGCTGCTGTGGCTTTCAGCTCCGTCTGGAGGAATTGGTTTGAGGTTCAAGAGGGACAATGCGGAGTCTGGGGTTTAACCCCCTTACTGCGAGAGCCCTATGCCCTGTAATGCGGGTGACTGTGCTCACAGCAAGTTGGCACAAAGTTCTACCTGCTCGCTTATATTCGCCTGGTGTTAAAGTTTGTTATTGACGCAGGTGATTGTGCTTGACTCAAGGCATAATTAACCCTCCCACTTCTTGGAGCTCTGCTCCCTAGTCCTCACGTTCCCTGTGCCTCCCCCCGTTCCTGTAGCTTTTCTGTTACAAGTCACTCGTTCAGTGGGTGCCTAGATTGTCAACACTTAAAGAAATCTGAAATGACAAATCAAACAAGCACAAACAGTATTTTTGCATGTTTGGGGAGACTGGTCTCGGACCGGTAGAGGGTGGGTCAGAGCTACCTCCTTGCCTGGATCTGTTTAAATATAGCACAGTGTTGTGCAATGTTTATTTAGCATCTTTATTCAATTCACAAAATCATCAAAGCAATTAGAAACACTTCATTTGCAATAAAAATATATAAATAGCATAAAAGACAATATATATAAAGTGCAGTATTTTGACATGGTATATGATGGTATATAAAGTGCAAGTTCCCTAACATTCACATACATAAAGTGCAATGTTGATAGATTTTAGTTTTAGCAGCATATAAGTGAATATTTGTATAGGCCTGCAGTTTCTTAGTAATTACAACACTATATGTTCACAATTCCTCAATACATTACTGTTCATAGTCAAGGCTAAATAAAAGCAGTAAATCATCAGCAGGATCCTAAATACCTAGGGTACATATACCTTACAGTATTTCATCATAAGAGTAGGTTTAACCTTTTAACTATAAGATATTTAGTATGAAAGTATGCAAAGACAAGTAATTAAAATACAATTCCTGTTGGGCAATGTGCCGGGGGTGCGGTTGCTGTTCGGAGGCAGATATAGGCTAGGTGCTTGGCTGGCCCTGCCACTTTGAGATTACTGCTGAGGCCTGCAGTGAGGGCTTCATCATCTCCAAGGGTCAATTTTCTGATGATTGTTTTTAACTGAGGCAGGTCTGTGTGTTTTCCAACTGAAGCATTTCTGTGTGTCTTTTTTAACTGAGGCAGGTCTGTGTGTAAATTAACTGAGGCAGGTATGTGCCTTTCCATAATGGACCCCCTGAATGAACAGGAAAGTACACCTAACAGCAAAGTACAGCTGAGTACCGAGTATCCTGCACATTGTTGCCATAGGGCGTTTCCGTTGGGTACAGAACAACAAAGTACTCCACGTGATTCAGGTGGTGAATCCTTTGTACCCCGTGCAATTTCGCCCCATTGCAAATATACCTTGCTGCACTAATTCAGACTTGGTTGGGAAGGGCTTCTCAGGGCTACAGCTTGCATATCACTCACATTTTCAAACAAGCTAGCTGTCCCTATCACAAAAAAGTTCCTAAATCTTCTCCCCACCTCCTTTATTTTATTATTATATTTTTTTGCAGCAACTATGCCTCCAGCCCAAAAGAACAGCAAAGAACATGAGCCCCCCATGCCCTTTTTTAAAGTTGGGCATAATTGTGATGCAGTGGGCCCTTCAAACCTCCCCACCCTAGTTTTGCTGATAGCTTCTGTCTTGGGAAACTGCTGTCCCTCTGCCTTTGTTTAAAGCTTGGGCTCCCATGTACAACTGCTCTTCCAATTATGACTGAATAAACTACGTTATTTTGGATATCTTTGGCTGTTGCACAGTATTCTCTGATATGTTTTAAATACTATGAGCAGGCATTTCATGAGCTCAAAAGATTGATTTTATATAATTGATTTATATTGCATAAAGGAAAGGTTTAGGACCATTGTTTTCTATATTGAATTGAGCCCAGGTCCAAGACTGGTATTGGGTCACCCCATTTTAGGTCTCGCACCTGGCGATGCAGCGTGAAGCACTGTTGCCAGCGAGACTTACTGTTATCGACTTGCCACTCATGCGGGTACAGACCAGGGCACGCGCAGGGCTTTGGCGATTGGGGTTTGTGGACGCGCTTGGGAAGATGCGCCGCGCACACACACACGCACCAGCCGCCCCCAGCCGCGCACACACGCACCAGCCGCCACCAGCTGCCCCCACACGCACCAGCCGCCCCCTGCCGCACACACACGCACCAGCCGCGCACACACGCACCAGCTGCCCACACACGCACCAGCCGCCCCCGGCCGCGCACACACGCACCAGCCGCCGCTTGCCGCGCACACACGCACCAGCCGCCCACACACGCACCAGCCGCATCGAGCCAGTGCACGAGCCTCCACGGCGTAACCAAGTCCCACTCACCGGGTGTCATCTCCTCCGCCTCCATTGACGTGGCACACGCGGGGCTTCCCTCACTGAGGGGAGCCACGCACTTGCATCCACAACCTCAGTTGCCACTTTCATCTCGGCGAGTCACTTCATGGGCACGGGCTTCCCGCGGATGGCGAAGTCCCGCCCCACAACAAGTATGACGCTGCCGGACTTCCGGATTTCGCTCCAGATCGGGCCGGCGGCTTGCCAGGAACTCAAGCGATTTCTAGGTACTTGTTTGACTTTCAGTGCCACTTGTTCTTTTTAACGTTGTCCTCTGAATGCACAGTTCTCAGTATACAGTCTCATTTAAAAGTCTGTCAGTGGCTTCAGTTCAGTATTGCGTGTTCCAAAAATAGAATGTTTACGTTAGTACGAGTGCCGCAAATTGAGTATTGATTGACTGTAGGGCAGGACTGCCTGTTCTGTCACATCGGTGCCGTGACGCCGCAGAGTTTATGGAGTGCTGATATCCAGCGGGCATGATGGGTAGAACTACCTGTCTGTCGCCCCACCTTGTTGCACAGTCCCTGCCCCGGGCCCGAAGTGCCTTAGACGGCGTAGTAATTACCAGTATTTAACCACTTACGTATACTGTTCGTACACAATGTACATTCCGGTTACTTTGCATTCTAGTACACTTTTACATGACTGAAAGGGGACCCCGGGTAACTGAAGTCCGCAAACCCTTCTATTTGGTACACTTGTGCTGCACGAAGACAAATGGTATCCTCAGGATCGCTTCCAAAATTAAAATTACAACGAACTGATTTTATTTTGTTTCTGTGTGGAGTTGCTTTTATTAAGTTGCGTCACACTCACAATTTTTAATGTAATAAATCTGAAGTCTTGTTCCACCTCCCTGATCTGTTCAAAGTTAGAACATCTTTGGGAAATTCCATTCCTTTCATCACCTGCGCTAGACACTGGAGACTCGAGGGAATAGTAGAGGCGCAGTAAGGTCTCATCGTGTCTGTCATTGTGCACACTGCACAGCAGAGCGAGCTTGTGCACATCTCGGGAACGTCATACTTTCCAGTAAAAGAGGGTCTTTTTGTTTGTCATTTATGATGCAAAACTTAAGCCATCTGCAGCCGGACTAGTGATCCCTTCTTTAAGTTTAATTTTGCAGAAACAAATATTTATGTTATAATGTGGTGCTCTCAGTACAGTGTGAGGTTGTGCGTGCTGCTGTGCAAGGTTCATTTCGAATTTAAGTGTGGTAGATGGCGGGCCGGGGGCAAGGTGTAGATCTGTTAATTTCAAATGGAAACGGCAGCATCTTGGTCGTGTATTCATTTCACCTTCAGTAATTGCTTTGCAATTGAGCAACAAAATAAAAATATCATAGGACAATAATTTACGTACGGGAGTTCCTTAGGGTGTTGCACACATACAAGGCAGGTTGCCTAGAAACAACTGATTTTTATAATTTTGTTAACCACAAAGAAACCAGGAATGCACGTTTCCAATCGTAATCTAGGCAACCATCCCAAGCAGGTGCTGGTAAGAAGAATTCTTTATCACCGGCACTAACACTGAAATTAATGAGCTCCCATCCGCTTCAATTTCTGTCCCTGACACTGTCGTCACGCTGCCTTTACTTATCATATGCTGGCTCTTTCCTGCTACAGGGGTAGATGAAGGTGTATTCCCTCTACCGCTTTAGTTCATACTCTCCACAGTGTTTGAGGGTATATGTTATGTTATGTTAAGTTGTTTTGTATAGCGCATTTCTACCCCAGCAACGGGGCGTCCCAGCGCTCCCGGACGGGCCCGCAGAATGACATAGCGGACGCACAAGAGGAATGTGATGAATTTGTGGTGTGCGCAGCTGGGGCCAGCTAAACAGAGGAGAACAACCAGTTTTGATAAGTTTGCGGAAGACCTGATGGTTTGAGGTGGACCGTGCCTGAAGTGGAATGGAATTCCAGAGTAAAGGAGCTCTATGCTTAAATGAGCGCCCTCCCGCTCTGCTCCTGCGTACCCTCGTGGTACAGGCAAGATAGAGATCTGCAGAGCGGAGGGCACGCGTCGGGGTGTAGAAAGTGCAGAGTCCTTGCAATATTTGGGGGCCATATCCGTAGAGAATCTTATGAGCTAAGCATAAGGTTTTAAATTGGATTCTCTGTTTTACAGGCAACCACACTAGAGCCTGTGAGATGGAACAATGCTTCGGTAAGGCAAGCAAAGTACGAGCAGCAGCATTCTGTGCCCTTTGAAGCCTGTTAATGACCGTCATATTGGAACCTAGCATGAGGACATTACAATAGTCCAAGTGTGAAAGGACCATCGATTGTACTATTATTTGCCGGGTGGGGGGGGGGCTCAAAGAATCCTAGGATGGGCTTAAGGGAGCGAAGACGGCCGTAGCAGGTGCCTGCCACTCTCTTTGCATGGGAGTCGAGGGCTAGAGCGTTATCCAGTAGAACCCCCAGATTTTTGACTTCTCGTTTCGGAGTCGGTGATAGACCCAAAGAGGGAGGCCACCAGTGCTCATCCCATTTCTGAGGGTCCCGGCCAATTATGAGCACCTCGGTTTTAGAAGCATTGAGTTGCAGGCAGTTCTCAGACAGCCAATTGGTGACGGCCATTAGATCTTCACCAAATTTGGCTCGGTCAGACTCCGCATTGTTGGAAAAAGTAAAAATCAGCTGTGTGTCGTCAGCATATGATGGTAAATTAATTTCACGATCTCTGGCTAACATAGCAAGAGGGTGGACATACACATTAAACAGCGTGGGGCTGAGAGCTGACCCCTGAGGAACCCCACAGCTGAGGGGGTGCCTGCTGGATGAGTACGGAGGGGCGTGCACCTGGAAGGAGCGGTCCGATAGAAATGACGCAAACCAGTCCAGGGCGTTGCCCCCGACCCGGATCTCCCCAAGACGCCTGAGTAGGGTCCTGTGGGAGACCGTGTCGAAGGCCGCACTTAGATCCAGCAGAATAAGGGCAGAGGTGTAACCCAGATCTTGTGCCACTCTCAGCTGCTCAGTAACTGCCAGGAGGGCCGACTCCGTACTGTGATTGGCTCTGAAGCCATTTTGGGACTTGATCAGAATGTCATTGGTCTCCAGGTACCTAGTCAGGACGGCATTTACATGAGATTCCGTCACCTTAGCTAAATAAGGCAAAAGGGAAAATGGCCTGTAACTGTCCGGCCGTAGGGGATCCAAGGTAGTAGGGGAACCACCTTGGCATGCTTCCAGGAGCTGGGGACCAAAGCTGATTGGAGAGATCGATTAATCAGCTGCCATCCCTCCAGCAAAATGGAGTCATAATACAATCTGAACCTCTCAGGTTTGACTGGGTCGTCTGGGGACCCGGACTTCGCTTTAGAGGCCAGAGACTCCAGATCTGTCCGAGAGATCGGTGGGAAAGTTAGGAGGGAATAGGGAGGGACGGATGGACCTAAGGTAACACCATAGGACTGGGCCAGTGAACTGGAATTTAAGGCGTTGTAAATGCCTTTTACTTTTCCTACAAAAAAACAGGCCAGCTCTTCGCACTGTGCATTAGAGCCTATTGCATTTACGGTTGCCTCAGGAGTTTTAGACAAATCCTCTATCAAGGAAAAGATGGTTTTAGAGCGGTTAGTGCTAGCGTTAATCAGATTGTAGTAATAAGTGGTTTTAGCCTTTTTTATATGCTTGTGATAGGCGTTGGTGGTAGATCTATAGGTGGCTTTTGCTAGGGGGTCATACAAGCGTCTCCAGTTACGCTCAAGGATTTTACAATGCTTTTTTTCCAAGGCAAGTGCTCCAGTATACCATGGATGGCCCTGGTCGCGTTTGGGCCTAGACAATTTCATAGGAATGAGGTAGTCCAGTGTGCCAGTGATCCAATCCCTATATGCCTTGTCAGCCTCCTCCAAGTTGCTAGACCAATCCGGTCTTGAGGCTTTAAGTCTGGACTCAAATGTTACACTATTGAGTTTATGCCAAGGGCGTCTACAGAGGGGGGGGGGGGCTTTAGCCTTGGACCAGCTCGTATCCTGATAGAAATATGAATGAGAAAGTGGTCTGACCAGCTTAGAGGAAGGGGAGTATAGGCTGTAATGTTCTCGATGTTGGAAAACGCAGGATCCAATAGATGACTGCCGAATGCGATGGCCCTTTGACCAGCTGGGTTAGTTGACATGCCTTCATATCACCCAAAAAGGTCTGTATGGTCGGAGAGTCAAGCCTTTCTAGGTGAAGGTTTAAATCCCCCAGAACACTAAAGTTAGCTGACTGTAGGGTTAGGGTGGAGACGGTCGAGGCTAAGGATTCTTGAAAGGTGCTAGCAGGCCCCGGCGGGCGGTAAATCAAAAGGCCTGTGAGAGTGAAGGTATCAGAGAATCTGATCTTGAATAGAGCACTTTCGCAATCAGTGATGTTCGCCGGGGAAAGGGTGCAAGAAAAGTTCGATTTCAAAATCACCGCTAGGCCCCCTCCCCTTAGGCCTATTTTGAGCACAAATAGAATAGCCCAGGGGGAGGGCCAATGCTGGAATGGCCCCCGATCCCTCAACTAACCACGTTTCAGTTAGGCATAATACGTCAGGAGTTTGGTCCGTAAGAAGTTCAAAAACATCTTCATAATGTTTGACCATAGACCTACAATTTAAGCTGAGGATCATCAGTATTTCGATTTTTTCTGATGTTAGTGTGGTGATCGGAGGGGGCTTGGGGGTCTCTGTGGCCTTAAATCCGCATTGCTGACACCACAAGTTTAAGGTACCAGGGTGCCAAAGATGGGCCATACAACCATCCATGCTGCGGAGGGCGATTAACTCCTCACGCGTAAAATGGGCCATAAATGTACTAATAGGCCAGGACTCCTGGCGACGTCCCGGCGCGGACGGGCGCAGACGGGCTCGCCTTTGGCGACCCGCCAGCTACCCGCTGCGTGCGTCCGCTGCGCGGGACAGTGTGTAGCTGACTAAATAGGCACCGTCCCTGCCTCTGGCGGAAGTGAAACACCCTCAGGGGGCGGGCCAAGGTCAGAGACGCCCTCCACAACATACGGCACTTGCCGCGGTGGAACGAGGCGCCGACCAACTTAAACAGGTAAAAGCACAAAGGTTTAAAAGTTGAACACAACTCTGTATAGCATTTGTCACAAGTTTTAAAAATCACACACACTTCTCAGCATCACCGTAAGCGCCTCTCATATCAGGCGCGTCCGCTGCGCGGGACAGTGTGTAGCTGACTAAATAGGCCATTTGTCACAAGTTTTAAAAATCACACACACTTCTCAGCATCACCGTAAGCGCCTCTCATATCAGGCGCGTCCCTTGTTGCATCGCACAAGACCAATCTAGTCTAATTTTCTTCCCTTTTTTAAAATGTATATTCTGTATTGTATATTCTTAGAGAGGACGGAGGTCCCCCCACCCCCGCACAGGTTTGTCTGTAGTCCCATGTATTTTAGGACTTTGCTGTATTACTTCTGTAGGGCCTGCACGGTATAAGGAAATTACCCAATCTGGCTCACAATCTATTATCCGTCCCCTCACAAGAGCTTGCTGGTCATCTCTACAGACACCCAGGTCATGCCAGTTTTGGAAGCCCTGCATGTCACAGCAAAACACATCATGCTCTCGCAACTGTCATTTTCCCCATTGTATAGTAACTGTTTGTGAAGCTGGTGCCCACCGGCGCCTGCCTGCTACTGCCAAATACCTTTGTAGTTATCTCACCCAGGCTGGGTCGTCCATGTGGTCTCTATGCACCTGTTGGTTGCTGCCACTTTTTTCCCTTTTCAACCCCTCCCCAACCCTTCTCAATCTAAACGAGCATTTGCAATTTGCCTTTTATTTTTGTTTTTGGGTAAATGCAAGACCTATTGCATTGCAAATGCTTTTTTTGAGAATTCCATGGGTTGGTTTGTTCTTCGACTTGACCTACTGGGTCAGATGTTGATATTAAGTGTCTTTAATGCAATAGGTCTCACATTTGTGAGAGTTTGAGCATTTTGGCATTGTAAATGATAATGCCATTTATTTATGTGTTTATTTTTTAAAACAGATAAAAAAGGCATTGTCATGAACAATGCCAATAGCTTAAACTTTTGCAAATACGAGACCTATTGCATTGTAAATGCTTGTTTTCAATGGTCCCATAGTGTAATGGCAGAGTCCACCGACCCCACATTCTCTCTAAAATACAATTCCGTGCCCACCCTGAGTTCCCTGGCAACCTGAGGGTCTTTGAGTACCCAGGGGTTCAGTTTCCATTCCCCTTTCTGTCATTGGGCATGGGTACCCATGGTGAGCCACAAGTGCGAGTGATCCAAGAGCCCCCTTGCTAAATATTCTACCTTGTGTATCGCGCCAAATTCGCCCACTGGGGCAACTATGTAATCTATCCTTGAGAAGACTTTGTGGGCCCCGGAATAAAAAGAATAAGATCTGGTCAGGGGATGTTGCCTACGCCATATGTCTGTGAGTGTTAATGTGTCTGCAAACCGTTTGAGCGGCATCTCTTTGGGAGTCCCAATTGGGACAGTCGTGCGGTCACTTGCGGGCATTAGCCCGTCATTAAAGTCTCCCCCAATAATGTGTGTGTCAGAGCCCACCTCTAATAAAATTGCTGCAAGCTTCTCCATGGTCGGCCTTTGGAGCTTGGGTGGTGCATATACACTATTAAAGGTGATATGTCTTCTGTTCCACACTCCTTTAACCGCTACATATGTGCCGTTGGGGTGCGTCTAAGTGCGTTCTAGTCTGAATGGGTTTCTTGATGAGTATTGCCACACCCCTTGCCCCCGTGGAGAAACCGGCGTGGGCCAGTGTTTTATATGCCCCTCGACCCAGGAACCCACATTGAGTGCCTTTTAAGTGTTTATACACAAAGAGATATCTAGGAGTCTAACAGTGAAATCAAATCAAAAACAACTATTGACGTGACAAATAAGAGAAGGGTGGCGGCTACATTAACCAATTGCACCACGTGATACAATGACAACACATTCACGTGAGGCACACTCTCAAGGTGAAAATTTTCCCATCAGTTGTCTAACTGTACCGCCACTTTTACATCATTTGGGTTCTCCTTACCCAGGAGTCAGTGCAATCACAGTCACACAAAACGGAATAGACAACTGTGAGAGTAAAGAGACCATACAGTTCTTGTCTGTTAGGCGGAAACAGTGTGATAGGACAACTGAAAAAGCAGTGCAAGTAAGTGATTAGTGAGAATATAAAATTAGGTGAGACTGAGTAGAAGAAAGAATTTTAATGGTTTCTCTCAGCTTCCTAACTCTAAAAACAAGAGTGTAAAAGCAGATTTAACAAAATATCTGCTCAGCGAGTGGTCGACATGTTTCTGCATCTAAGGAAGTACCTATGCATTCATCAGGACCTAGTTGGTGCTACTGCTGTAATAATAGTGACAAAAGTAAAAAAGAATCATATCACCAGATTGTCAGGTTCAGATGCTCCACCACAATCTACAAACTAAAATCACATCAACAGGAGGGGGAAGTGAAAAGAAACACATGGTATAATGAATATTATAAAACAATACACTCATCAGTAGTGTTATTGAAGTGACTTGTCAGCACAGTTTTCATGACATATTCACACTCACCCAATTAGTGTGGGGATCGCGCCTCACCTCACCTGGCTGCAGCTCAGGTAAATGAGGAGCACCGCTCTGTTTAGAAAAAACACATATACACCTAAGCATTCACTGTTAATCCCGTTGTAGTGTAGTTCCTATTATCCCAATAGGCTCTGCGCATTGGAATAATACCTTCAATAGTATAGACCTAGGACGGAGGTTAACTAGGTCTTCTACTGACGATATTAGACTTAAGTTTTGGGTTTGCCAGCTAGCTCAGAGTTCACTAGAAACTTTCTCGAATAGGCAAGGAGGAGTTTAACCTCCCTGGATAGACAAGAAGGGATTTAGTTTCTGACAACCATAGAACATGACAACTTTGCTCTCCCCTAATCAAGAGTGTATCTCTAGAGTCGTGTGAAAACAAAAGACAACTTATTTTACTCAGTCAGTTCAGTGCATTCTTAGTTTCACCAGAGTGTAGAGAAAAGGAAGAGACGGGCGTGTTCAATAAAAGATGTTATTTATTGATCAGTCTCTTTTCTCGTACAAGAGAAATGAATCGATATTATTGCAATACTTATGGTTAAGTAAAGTGCATACAATAAAAGCAGAATTATAAAATAATACTGTAAAAGCATTGATATGGTTTCTAAGCCATATGATATTTAAAATGGATAAAATAGATACATACATATATACATTTGACTAATCGTACTCAACTGGTGCATCTAACTAGGCCTAGAAGGTGTACCTGACCTAAGCCTAATACGTGGGCGGGAGTATATAAGTAGCAGTTTAAGTTAAGTTTGTTTTGCCAAGTGACTGACTCAAGAATTCTCTGCAAGGGGTTATTCAGTTCTGTACCTTAGATCTAGAATGGTTGAGGGCTGGTATCTCTCTTCTTTGGTCTTGATATTCCAGGCTGCCTGCAAGGGCTGCTTGGAAGCGCTGGAGCTGGATTTCTCGGCAGGAGAAAGCAGCGTCTCGTTCTCAGCGCGTCAGGAAGGCGGGGCAGCGCCAGCGGGGTCCGCTCTGTGCTGGCCTCTTCGGCAAGTCTCGCTGCTCCGATCTC
This sequence comes from Lissotriton helveticus, assembly GCF_964261635.1. Taxonomy (NCBI): domain Eukaryota; kingdom Metazoa; phylum Chordata; class Amphibia; order Caudata; family Salamandridae; genus Lissotriton; species Lissotriton helveticus. The sequence goes on along the minus strand of NC_136069.1, from coordinate 1,504,530,941 downwards.
GTCACCACCGCGTGTGTTTGCTTAAGGCAATGTCGGTAATATTTATACCTGTAAGGTGCCGAGATTGACGTAAGGATGGACATAGATACGTCAATAAGGATGTCATACGAACTGGTCGTTAGCACATTCTTTACTGAAGTTCTTGGTGAAATCAAAACAATGGCCGCAGGGATTTTCCCAGGTTGTCATAGGTTTGATTTGTTTTGAGAACTCCGTATGCCTTATCAGGGGCTGAAGGAATAGTGCTTGCCTAATTAGATGGCAAGCGTTATGACCTAATCAGATAACGCGTTCCTGTGCCGTGGTGTGGCTTAATCAGATAACGGTTTTTGCACCGTGGGATGGCTGCTAGTTAATTATTAACCAGAACAGGGTCAGGAATAGGGGGATCGATACAGAACCTATAGGAATACATCACACCGTCAGGTACCGAAAATTACAAAACTGTCCAGAGTGGCTCTCAAAAGTCTCTTATTATGCCACGTAATAGCATACACACCTCTGGACTCACTGTACTCTGACCTTTGTTTCGAGTTGGAAAAGGTCTATGTATTACATGCGCACAAACCTTTTTAAGGATAATCAGTTGTTGTACCACATGCTTGTAAAAACAGATTTAAAATCTTTACTCTCTATCTCAGACTTGATGTCAAGTCAAAGTCAAATGATCTTTATTCGGAATAAAAAACATCCATAAAAGTACATACAAAGTACAACAAAAACAATAAAATACGATAATGACATCTGGACGACAAGTCTAAAAACGGTCAAGCAAGATCAAATTTCAATTTCATATCTACACACAAGTTTTGTCCCTTCATATTATGTTAAAAACAGCATTATACACAAGTTAAAAATATGTGACATAAAAAATCTCTAAAACACATAAAAAATATGCAGTGTGCAATTAATCTGCCTCAATATTCAAAGTGACTCGTGATCTGACAGCAGCTTTAAGAAAGCAGCTCACCCTGAATATAACTTCATCTGATCCCAATAATAGAAAAGACCTCAAGGCTAATTTAAAATTAGTCAATTCATTTTTTCTACAATAAGGCATTAAATAATGGGCGGAAAGTTTTTTGTAAAAACCACAAAAGAACAAGAAATGCACAAGGCCCTGTTTCATATTAGGGTTACATGGGCAATTTAGAGTTTCTAAGTTTTTATTGTAGCCCAAGGGGAAATTTAGTAAATTCACTATACTCCCATCTCGGAAACGAAACAGTAAACCCCTATTCCACCTACCAAGGTGCAGACGTAAATACCTATATGGTGGGCCAGGATGTTTAATGTGGGGTTCAGAATAGCCCATATATTTAGTAACAGTGCATTTAGTCAAGTTCTTCCTTTCCCGCTCCTCTCTATATAAGTCATATAGTGCCCTACAGATAATGGTCTTATGGGAACGATTTATTAAACTTGGTGTAGTGAACAGAGAACCCTGCCCTACACTTACGAGGCAATCTTTTACCGCTTTTAACCATGGTATACAGGATGCCCTGTCGCATTTTAGACAATCTAAAATTATTTCACGGGTCAAAATGGCGGCCGGGTTATTCCATATCCTTAGCCAAAAGAGTGCTGGTCTGGATCTTACGAAGTCCTCTATGTATGGGATGTTTAATTCGTTATGACACACATAGTTAGGGGAACAAATGACCCCCCCCAGCACCTTCCGGCAGAACCTATTTTCTTCCATTTGGATATGGGAACAGTTTGTATAACCCCAGACCTCCGCGCCATAGGTGCCAGTTGGCATGCATTGAGTTTGATAGATCTTAACTAGTGGTGTAATTACGTCTGCATGGTTGGGTTGCCTCAAAGAAATAACACAATTTATGGCTTTACCCAACTTATTCCTAGCATAAGATACATGTGCATGCCACGAACCAGTGTTTGAAAATAACAACCCCAAATAGGGGAAGGTACTTGTACTTTTTAAAACATTTGACCCTGATTTAATCTCGGCGATTTTGTAATTTTTAGGGCCACAGCTCATGATTAGGGATTTTTTAAAATTAGTTGTCAGGCCTAAATCGGCCATAAAAAGAACAAATCCTGAAATTAGAGTCCGAAGTGCCTTGGGGGTGCGGCCCATCAATACCGCATCGTCAGCGTAAAGAAGGGTAGGTATAGGGACTCCATTCACATGTGGTACATCTTTTGTTAAAATACCCAGAGAGCTGCTTAAATTATTAATATACAAAATAAACAGGAGGGGGGCCAGCACACACCCTTGTCTGACCCCCCTGCCAATGCTGATGTCATCAGACACTTCACCAGATTGATTTATACGCACACATGCTTTTAAATCTCGATGTAAAAAAGCTAAAAAGTGGACCAAATAATCGTCTAAACCATACTCAAGGAGGGTGGACCATAAGCGGGAACGGTTAACAAAATCAAAAGCGGAGCTCAAATCCATAAAGCCAAAATATAAAGGGGATTTCTTAGCAGTGATATATTTTGCCATAATTAGGCTCAGGTTTAAGCATTGTTCCACCGTTCCAACGCTACTACGGAAACCAAGCTGGCTGGGGTGTAAGATCTTATTCTCATCTGCCCAAGTTCTGATCCTTTTAAATATAACCCGCCCCAAAACTTTCAAGGTGTTATCAATTAATGAAATGGGGCGGTAACACCCCGGATCCAGCCTGTCGCCCTTCTTAAAAATGGGAACGATTGTGCTACAAGACCATGTTTCGGGAATTTGCCCGTTTGTTAAATTATTAAAAACATTGCATAATAGTGGCGCCCAAAAATCGGGCTCACACTTCAACTGATCAATCGAAAGCCCGTCAGGACCGGGCGCTTTATTTCCAGCACTTTCTAAAATGGCATCCTCAACCTCAGATACAGAAATATTAAGTGGGTTTAGGGGAGACAAAGTCAAAGGAGGATTATCTGGTGTTGCGTAGATTTTAGCGAAATGTTCAACCCAGATAGGACCGGTGATGTTACAATTAATTACCGTTAAATTGGAGCCTATAGATCTTATCTCCTTTACTTCCTTCCAAAACCCAGCAGTATCTTTCAATTCGGCTGAGCGTGCCAAGGAACCCCAGTGATTTTTAAGCAGTTCATTAGATCTAGTACGTAGGGTATGTTTGTACTCTGCTCTGAGCAGTCTTATTTGTGGTGTATCCCTAGGTTCGGCTTTTAGGGCAGCTCTCAACTTCCTGTTTGCTTTTGAGCAAAGGGCATCGAACCATCTAGGTGTTTCCTCAGCTTTACTAGAAGCTGGTCTGGAAATTTCACCTTTTATTACAGAGCAGAGTTCTGAGAATGATGTAATTATTTTAGCCCCATAAACATCAGAACTCAGACAGTTTTCAATCAGAACTGGATGTTTTTTAATAGTTTCAGCTAGGATTCCCCTATTGTCTGCGCCCTTCCAAATTACCCTCAATTTGTCAGTTGATACCTTCAAATTTTTAGCACCTATTTCATTTCGTAAACACTTGCCCCTCACAAGTGATAGGTGGATGACAATTGGGTAATGGTCGCTATAAATTTTACATACCACTTCAGCCTTGGTTAAAACATTAGCGACTAGAGGTGAAACAAAAACGTAATCGATTGTAGTCCCGCCCCCGTGACCAATGAAAGTAGGAAATGGGGCGGCAGTGTTTTCCATACCTACATATTCCATACAATTTACAAGGTCTCTAGTTGCGAGAAGATTTGACAGTTCTGTACCTCTTCTACATGGGGGATTTCTTAGATGTATATGAGCATTAAAGTCCCCTCCTAAACAGAGGCCGTCAAATTTCCCGTGTTTCTGTCCATCTACAATTTCGTCGATAAAATCAAATAAAAGAATAAAATTATGATTAGGTTGGGACAAGAAATCATTGTTATAGAAATTGATCAAACATAACCTTGTTCTCTTAGTGTAAGATAATGCCATGAAGCTGGCACTATTGGTTAGAAGTGTGGCAACTTTAACCTCTGCAGTAATTTTTATCCAAATAGATAATCCACCGCTTGGACGACCAAACGGGGGGGCTAAAACAGTCCTATTATGGCAGCTATACCCCTCAAATAGCAAATCATCGGTACACCAGGTTTCCTGGAACATTAGTACATCGTGACAATTAACCCAGTCCTTCCAAGAAGTGATATTCATCTTGGCCTTCAAACCGGCAATATTCCAGCTGAGAATTTTTAAAATGTTATCTAGACTCGGACATGGGCCCTGATCAAATCCTGAAACAGAATTTACTATAGTATGCCCCTGTTGTTCACATGATGTACCAGGTAAAATAGTCTTTGGTGTTAACAGGAATGTCTCAGGAGGTACTTCCACTGACTGGCCGATGGCAGAACACACAGAAACCGGTTCAGTGGTGATAAAGGGTAGTCAATCCAATGTTTCCAGGTCGTTAAATATAGCAAACCTATTATGTAACGGAAAAACTGGTGGGGGCTGCATCATTTTGTGTGGAGGACGATATAAGTAATTTAGCGGGAATTGGGTAACCTCTGTGGATATACCATGTCGAACAAAGTTTTTACTCAACAAAAATTTTGCAGTGCCTGGGTTTCTAAAGTTAATTACAATACAGTCCCCATTAATGTTTTTGAAAAGAGGACCAACCCAGGTTACTCGCCTTGTGGATAAGATTTCATTAGATATGTCATAACCCACACCTTTATGCTTTGTTAACCAGTCTATACACTTGTTGTGCAGTTGGACCCACGATTCTCCTTGTCCTTCCCTAAGGGGTGGAATGCCGGCCAGAACTAGAACATAAGGACAAGCCTCAGGTAAAAGATGTAAGGCAGGGCCTTGATGTTTAGCAGGTCTAGTGTCCACATGTGAGCTCTTATTATAGCGCTGGCTAGAATTCAAGGGGGCCATCTGCACTGGACCAGTGGTTATTGCTGAATTACTCTTATTGTTTGTCGGTAATGTTCCATTAGCAGCGGTAGATTGGGCAGAAGATTTGATCGAGGAATCAGAAACACTGATAACGTTACTTGGGAGCAAAAGGGGTTTGGTTAACGAACCAGGCGGGTTACTGCCTCTTATGCTTTTGCTTTTATTGACCGCAGGTGTAGATGACGGTATTGGAATAGTAGCAGCCTGTGGTTCCTTAACCGTATTATTAGCATGGTCTCCGCCAGTAAGAACTCGAGTGGTAGATTCCAAATCCTTTAACAGGCGTTCTACTCTTATTTTGTCCAAGCTTACAGTACCTTTTCTCTTGGCATCATCATTTTTAATTAAGTTTTCCAGTTTGTCAAGTCTTCTAAAAATATTATTAAATTGTTTGTTCATTTGACCTTCAAGCTGTTTAAAAATAGTATCTGCGATGGTCTCAATGAGATTCCCCTCTGATTTAGAATAGTGACTGTTAATATTGGGGAGATCAGTCTGGGTGGCAATTGACATAGAATTCACATCCTCATTGCTTATAACTACGGCATCACCCAGATGAGATTGTTCCTGCACAGATACATTATGTTGAGTCAACTTATATTTCTTCCCCCTATTCCACATACTTTGTGGAGTAGGTTGGTTTATGCTCCTTAATGGTTGCTTCCTTTTGTTGTGTGACAGTTTTACAGGGCCCCTCTTTCTCTTCGCTACGACGTTCTCAGTCGCCTTAATAGTAGTAGCCTCTGTGGATGTTACTACCAGAATAGGATCAGAGGCTACATCTGAGGCAATGTATGTAACAGTATTTTCATCATCCAGAACAATGGGCACAGTAACAACAGAATGTGATGGTTTAATCACAATGACTTCCGGGATGACATGAGTATTGGTGTTTAAACTATTCGTAGCATGTTGTTTGTTAATAGTCATTGGACCCATGGAGAACCTCCTTTCAGTTTCGACAATTTCATTAAACGCGGTATCTATCAATGTCTCAAAGGATGTTATTAATGATACCGAGGTCTCTAAATCCTGAGTAAGTACATCAACAGTTGTACTAATATCATTATGGTCACACATTGTTTTAACCAGTTGGGAAACTGACCTTACGGGAGAAGACTTAGGGGGGTGGCCCGCCCGACCACTTCGACCTCTGAGGGCCTCAGAGGGCCCGCCCTTTGCCCGGGCTTCGCCCGGCGACGTCCGCGCGCGTCCGCGACGCGGAGGGAGCGTCCTGCTAAAGTAGCGCCTCCAGGCGCGCAGCGGCAGGAAGTGGCCGGAAGTGGTCGCACTGCCCTCTGGGAGCTGTAGTCTCCAGCCGCCACCAGCCGCGAGGAATGGAGAACGCGGCGGCGGCGAGACCCACAGCGTCAGGGACCCAGGGGCAGGAAGGCAGAAGAGCGTCTGTCAGGTAGGCTTCCCGGCAGCAGTATGGCTCGTTTTCCCCCAGACTTGATGTTATATGCGATCTCCATATCGCATCCCCTCGAAAAGGCTCGAGATGTTGTGATATTCGCTTAAAGGAGTCAAGTACACACTGCCCGGGCGTCTCCCCGGCACGGGGACGATGTACATGAACGCCGCCTCACACAATTGCTCAGAGGGAGGCTACGAGATATTCTAGGCGTCACAGCCAAATGTACGGACAGGACATGATGGAGCATGATATCTTTACTCTAATGTGGACACACCTAGTGTGCCATGAGTGTTTAGCTAGATGCGGCGAAGCACTCCCAATTATCTTCAGTATGGCCGACATTCGTACGCCACGAAAGCACTTCACATCATACGATCAAACTAAACGCATGAGCATATGGACCAGGATGCGCTTACCTCTCCGTCGGTGTCTCCAAGTGTTCCTCTGCGCTGGACTTGGGGAGGCACCGAACGGAAGGGGCGCTGTCTATTTAATGACTCACTTCCTCAATGCGCTCACGTGTTAGCGCAAAGGATGATGGTTGTTGTAGTAAATCAAACGTACTGCTTAGCGAGATACTCTCCTTCAAGACCCCAGCGGTGATGGAATATATGTGTGCACCTTTGCGGATGCGCATACTTAATGTAAAACATACTACGCCTTTGTTGAGAGGCATTTAAACAATAATGTGTAGGCAGTAGCTGTAGGCTAAACTCACATTATCAATGCGCTCACGCACCTTTGTGGATGTGCATACTTAATGTGAACCCTACTGCGCCTTGGTTAAGAGGCATTTAAACAATAATGTGTGTGCAGTAGTATTGTAGGCTAGACATACATTATCAATGCGCTCACGTGTTAGCGCAAAGGATGATGGTTGTTGTAGTAAATACAGCGTACTGCTTAACGAGATACTCTCGTTACAAACCCCGGCTGTGATGGAACACACATGTGCACCCCTACCGATGCACACACCCCACGTGACCCCACTACGCCCCCGCTAGGAGTCACTTGAACAACAATGTGTAGGCAGTAGTAGGCTAAACACATGGGTCTCTCTTTGTTAAATATTTGGCTTGATCTGTTGACTACACTAGCCTCGCATGACTGCGAAGTGGTCTACAGCAAAGAATATGTGGAGGCTATGTGTCCAAGACATATATCGCTATGCAATCTATAAATAGCTGACCATTGAATCCTATGAATGATATCAATCTCTATATCAGTAATGTTAATGTTATAGAGATTAGGTATATATTTTGCAACAGCATGATCAATAACTATGATGGTACTCCACATTTCCTTCATCATATCATAGCGACATCCAGGGAATAGGTTCGTTTAGGCCCTCCTTGTCGCTATTCAGCTTATATACCTATTTCTGTTCTTTTTTAAAAAGAAATTTGCTTGCATCAGGGCAATGGTCAGGAATAGTTGGCTGTTCTAATATGGTCCACGTAAAATCATTGGGGCCATGTCCCACTTCAAGGAAGTGGGCTGTTAGGCGCGTCGCTTGTTTGCGGCAACGGACTGTACTTTTATGTTCACAAATGCGAGTTCTTGTTTTTCTTGTGGTCATGCCCACATATCTTTTTGAGCATGGGCAGGTGATGAGATAGATGGTATTCTCACTGTTGCAATTTGTGAATTTTATCTGTTGCCATGGATGGCCTGTGCCAATCTCAACTGAGGTCGATTTAGTTGTCTGCGGACAGACAGAACAGTTTCCGCAAGGATGATGTCCTTGTACAGGTGGGAGATCCCATAGGGTCCCCACCTGTCGAGTCATCCTATTTTTTGGCCGTGTATGTACCAGCTGATCTTTTATATTTTGACTTCTCTTAAAAGCAAAGAGTGGTAAAGGTAGTGTGTCCCCGCCGGTATTCAGAATTGACCAGTGTTTTTTTATGATCTTTTGAACCTGATTTGATCTGGTATGGAAAGTGTTCACAAAAGTCATCCTGTCTGGCTTCTCCTTCGGAACCGCCAATTCTAGAAGGGCTTCACGGTTGTTATTCGAAGCCCTTTTCTTGGATTGGCGTATGATTGAAGATGGATAATTCTTCTCACGCAGCTGTTCTGACAATTTGGCCGAATGGGTCTCAAAAGCCTCTTTGGTCGAACAGTTTCTTTTAAGCCTAAGGAACTGTCCAAAGGGCAAGTTGTTTCTTAGTGCTCTAGGGTGGCAACTCTCATAGTTGAGGAGCGCATTACTGGCCATGGGTTTCCTGTACAGTTCTGAAATAAGGCCATCAGGGGTGGCCAATATCAAGAGATCTAAAAACGGTAGATGAGTTCTACTGAATTCAATTGTGAATTTCAAATAAATGTTACAGGAATTTAACCAGCGATGAAAGTCCATCAGATCTGCTTCTGAGCCTCTCCAGACTACGAAGATGTCATCTATGTATCGCTTCCAGACTCGGAGCGATACATAGTAAGGATTGTCATGGTTGAGCACCTTCGTCTGTTCAAATACATGAACGTACAAATTAGCTAAACTAGGAGCAAAGACACTCCCCATACTCGTGCCTGATGTTTGGAGATAGGTCGTGTCCTCAAATTTGAAATAATTCTCTTTCATTGCTAGTTCAGCCAAGTTCATGATAAAAGGGACAGGTGTTCGGGATTGTAGGTCCCTCCCTTGTAAGATGGTATCAATGACCTCTAAGGTGTCTGTCTGGGGGATGGATGTATAAAGCGACTCGACATCGAAAGAGACAAGAAGGCCTCTTGAGATGTCGAAATCGATGTCAGGAAGAAGCCGCAGGACATCCTTAGTGTCCTTCAAATACGTTGGCATTTCTCTTACTATGGGGTTCAAGAAATGATCTACAAATGTAGATAAAAGGTTCCAAAATAGAACCAACTCCGGAAATAATTGGTCTCCCTGGAGGTGGTCTCTGTGGTTTATGGACCTTTGGGAGACAGTAGAAATATGGGATGGATGGATAGGAAGTACACAGATATTGACCTTCCTGAGGAGTGATCCATCCTTCCGAGGTGGCCTCTTCTACTAGTTGGCTAATCTTGATTTTTAATTTCTCCGTTGGATCCTCCTTTAATGGAATGTAGGAATTCGGATCCTGAAGTTGCCTTAAGCATTCGGTTCTGTAGGTTTAGCTTTACCTTCTTTAACATCTAATGAAGCTATCATAATCAAGCCCGCAGACAAAGGCGGTGCGATTGTGTTGTTGGATACAGAAACCTACAGAACCGAATGCTTAAGGCAACTTCAGGATCGGAATTCCTACATTCCATTGAAGGAGGATCCAACGGAGAAATTAAAAATCAAGATTAGCCAACTAGTAGAAGAGGCCACCTCGGAAGGATGGATCACTCCTCAGGAAGGTCAATATCTGTGTACTTCCTATCCATCCATCTCATATTTCTACTGTCTCCCAAAGGTCCATAAACCACAGAGACCACCTCCAGGGAGACCAATTATTTCCGGAGTTGGTTCTATTTTGGAACCTTTATCTACATTTGTAGATCATTTCTTGAACCCCATAGTAAGAGATATGCCAACGTATTTGAAGGACACTAAGGATGTCCTGCGGCTTCTTCCTGACATCGATTTCGACATCTCAAGAGACCTTCTTGTCTCTTTCGATGTCGAGTCGCTTTATACATCCATCCCCCAGACAGAGACCTTAGAGGTCATTGATACCATCTTACAAGGGAGGGACCTACAATCCCGAACACCTGTCCCTTTTATCATGAACTTGGCTGAACTAGCAATGAAAGAGAATTATTTCAAATTTGAGGACACGACCTATCTCCAAACATCAGGCACGAGTATGGGGAGTGTCTTTGCTCCTAGTTTAGCTAATTTGTACGTTCATGTATTTGAACAGACGAAGGTGCTCAACCATGACAATCCTTACTATGTATCGCTCCGAGTCTGGAAGCGATACATAGATGACATCTTCGTAGTCTGGAGAGGCTCAGAAGCAGATCTGATGGACTTTCATCGCTGGTTAAATTCCTGTAACATTTATTTGAAATTCACAATTGAATTCAGTAGAACTCATCTACCGTTTTTAGATCTCTTGATATTGGCCACCCCTGATGGCCTTATTTCAGAACTGTACAGGAAACCCATGGCCAGTAATGCGCTCCTCAACTATGAGAGTTGCCACCCTAGAGCACTAAGAAACAACTTGCCCTTTGGACAGTTCCTTATGCTTAAAAGAAACTGTTCGACCAAAGAGGCTTTTGAGACCCATTCGGCCAAATTGTCAGAACAGCTGCGTGAGAAGAATTATCCATCTTCAATCATACGCCAATCCAAGAAAAGGGCTTCGAATAACAACCGTGAAGCCCTTCTAGAATTGGTGGTTCCGAAGGAGAAGCCAGACAGGATGACTTTTGTGAACACTTTCCATACCAGATCAAATCAGGTTCAAAAGATCATAAAAAAACACTGGTCAATTCTGAATACCGGCGGGGACACACTACCTTTACCACTCTTTGCTTTTAAGAGAAGTCAAAATATAAAAGATCAGCTGGTACATACACGGCCAAAAAATAGGATGACTCGACAGGTGGGGACCCTATGGGATCTCCCACCTGTACAAGGACATCATCCTTGCGGAAACTGTTCTGTCTGTCCGCAGACAACTAAATCGACCTCAGTTGAGATTGGCACAGGCCGTCCATGGCAACAGATAAAATTCACAAATTGCAACAGTGAGAACACCATCTATCTCATCACCTGCCCATGCTCAAAAAGATATGTGGGCATGACCACAAGAAAAACAAGAACTCGCATTTGTGAACATAAAAGTACAGTCCGTTGCCGCAAACAAGCGACGCGCCTAACAGCCCACCTCCTTGAAGTGGGACATGGCCCCAATGATTTTACGTGGACCATATTAGAACAGCCAACTATTCCTGACCATTGCCCTGATGTAAGCAAATTTCTTTTTAAAAAAGAACAGAAATGGGTATATAAGCTGAATAGCGACAAGGAGGGCCTAAACAAACCTATTCCCTGGATGTCGCTATGATATGATGAAGGAAATGTGGGATACCATCATAGTTATTGATCATGCTGTTGCAAAATATATACCTAATCTCTATAACATTAACATTACTGATATAGAGATTGATATCATTCATAGGATTCAATGGTCAGCTATTTATAGATTGCATAGCGATATATGTCTTGGACACATAGCCTCCACATATTCTTTGCTGTAGACCACTTCGCAGTCATGCGAGGCTAGTGTAGTCAACAGATCAAGCCAAATATTTAACAAAGAGAGACCCATGTGTTTAGCCTACTACTGCCTACACATTGTTGTTCAAGTGACTCCTAGCGGGGGCGTAGTGGGGTCACGTGGGGTGTGTGCATCGGTAGGGGTGATCATGTGTGTTCCATCACAGCCGGGGTTTGTAACGAGAGTATCTCGTTAAGCAGTACGCTGTATTTACTACAACAACCATCATCCTTTGCGCTAACACGTGAGCGCATTGATAATGTATGTCTAGCCTACAATACTACTGCCCACACATTATTGTTTAAATGCCTCTTAACCAAGGCGCAGTAGGGTTCACATTAAGTATGCGCATCCACAAAGGTGCGTGAGCGCATTGATAAAGTGAGTTTAGCCTACAGCTACTGCCTACACATTATTGTTTAAATGCCTCTCAACAAAGGCGTAGTATGTTTTACATTAAGTATGCGCATCCGCAAAGGTGCACACATATATTCCATCACAGCTGGGGTCTTGAAGGAGAGTATCTCGCTAAGCAGTACGTTTGATTTACTACAACAACCATCATCCTTTGCGCTAACACGTGAGCGCATTGAGGATGTGAGTCATTAAATAGACAGCGCCCCTTCCGTTCGGTGCCTCCCCAAGTCCAGCGCAGAGGAACGCTTGGAGACACCGACGGAGAGGTAAGCGCATCCTGTTCCATATGCTCATGCGTTTAGTTTGATCGTATGATGTGAAGTGCTTTCGTGGCATACGAATGTCGGCCATACTGAAGATAATGGGGAGTGCTTCGCCGCATCTAGCTAAACACTCATGGCATACTAGGTGTGTCCACATTAGAGTAAAGATATCATGCTCCATCATGTCGTGTCCGTACATTTGGCTGCGACGCCTAGAATATCTCGTAGCCTCCCTCTGAGCAATTGTGTGAGGTGGCGTTCATGTACATCGTCCCCGTGCCGGGGAGACGCCCGGGCAGTGTGTACTTGACTCCTTTAAGCGAATATCACAACATCTCGAGCCTTTTCGAGGGGATGCGATATGGAGATCGCATATAACATCAAGTCTGAGATAGAGAGTAAAGATTTTAAATCTGTTTTTACAAGCATGTGGTACAACAACTGATTATCCTTAAAAAGGTTTGTGCGCATGTAATACATAGACCTTTTCCAACTCGAAACAAAGGTCAGAGTACAGTGAGTCCAGAGGTGTGTATGCTATTACGTGGCATAATAAGAGACTTTTGAGATCCACTCTGGACAGTTTTGTAATTTTCGGTACCTGACGGGATTAACAGTGAATGCTTATGTGTATATGTGTTTTTTCTAAACAGAGCGGTGCTCCTCATTTACCTGAGCTGCAGCCAGGTGAGGTGAGGCGCGATCCCCACACTAATTGGGTTAGTGTGAATATGTCATGAAAACTGTGCTGACAAGTCACTTCAATAACACTACTGATGAGTGTATTGTTTTATAATATTCATTATACCATGTGTTTCTTTTCACTTCCCCCTCCTGTTGATGTGATTTTATTTTGTAGATTGTGGTGGAGCCTCTGAACCTGACAATCAGGTGATATGATTCTTTTTTACTTTTGTCACTATTATTACAGCAGTAGCACCAACTATGGTCCTGATGAATGCATAGGTACTTCCTTAGATGCAGAAACATGTCGACCACTCGCTGAGCAGATATTTTGTTAAATCTGCTTTTACACTCTTGTTTTTAGAGTTAGGAAGCTGAGAGAAACCATTAAAATTCTTTCTTCTACTCAGTCTCACCTAATTTTATATTCTCACTAATCACTTACTTGCACTGCTTTTTCAGTTGTCCTATCACACTGTTTCCGCCTAACAGACAAGAACTGTATGGTCTCTTTACTCTCACAGTCGTCTATTCCGTTTTGTGTGACTGTGATTGCACTGACTCCTGGGTAAGGAGAACCCAAATGATGTAAAAGTGGCGGTACAGTTAGACAACTGATGGGAAAATTCTCACCTTGAGAGTGTGCCTCACGTGAATGTGTTGTCATTGTATCACGTGGTGCAATTGGTTAATGTAGCCGCCACCCTTCTCTTATTTGTCACGTCAATAGTTGTTTTTGATTTGATTTCACTGTTAGACTCCTAGATATCTCTTTGTGTATAATCAGTTTCTTGATAGGGGCATGTATCTAGTATGAGTCGGTAAACTAGCCCTTAGACCCCCTTCTATGTAGTTTGTTAAATTGCCTTTTAAGTGTGCCTCTTGTAGGAAGATGACATCTGGTATCAATCTTTTAAAATGTGCGGCCACTAGCCGTCTCTTAACCTTGTTCCCCATACCATTCACATTCCAGGAAAGGATTCAGTACGTTCCTAGATTAGACGTAGCCATCTCAGTGATATATTATTTCCAGCCCATCAGCGGGTCCCCTCCTCCTTCCCCACTGTGGTTGTTTCTGTTGTAGCGTGCTGTTGTGCCACCTTACTTCAATGTCAGTGTATGTGCAACTTTCCAAAACAAAACAAACCCCCCCTTCACCCTGAACATATATATCAAAGTAGGAAACAACGTCCATCATACCCCCCTCACCACACCCTGCAGGCACCCCCACAACTCCCAAACTTGTCAACAGGACAACACTGGTGCAGGTAGACCACCAAGAGGTCTGTAGCCCCACCCCTCTCCCACCCACTCAACTATATAATATTACAGAAAAAACAACCCACTGTATACTTTCCTTTCTCGCAGCAAAAGGTCCAAATGTCCTTTATGTAGCAGGACAATACAGCGTCTCTCTGAGGGCGTCTGGCCACATTGCTTCATTCCTCCTCGCCGTTGTTCGGGGGTTGCAGCGAGCGAGGATCCCATCCGGGGGACCCATGCCCGAGGCCTCCAGATGGTGTATAGTCTCAAGGAGAGGGAGTGCAGCGTCCGAAGTCCGGGATTCAAGGTTTACAGTGTTAAGAGTCTCCATGGCCGCTGGATCTCAAAGAAGTCCTTGATGCACATTCCAGAGCTGTGTCATCGTCCGAGTCCGACACTGCGACTTTTTGGTTCCTGGACCTCAGGAACCTCCATGGTGTGCTCCCAACTGATGTCAGGTGCTTGATCCTTCGCCTCCTCCACCTCGCCGGAGGCCTCTCCCAGCCAGTGTCTGGTTGCTTAGTATCGGACAGGGGAGCAGGAGAGGGCGTTCCACGTCGCAGCTGGGGCCGTTCCTCAATCCAGGACCACGTGTCCTCTGGTGTCTGGAAAAAATGCGTACTATCCTGGAGGATAACTTTAAGTTTGGCCGAGAACAGCAGCATATAATGGATCCCAAGGGCACGAAGTTTCGCTCTGATGGGATTAAAGGTGCGCCGATTCTTCTGGACATCACACGAGTAATCCGTGAACACCATCACTTTCGTATTGTCATACTTGATCTCACCCTTTTTCCGCAGCTCCCTGAGTATCAGATCCCTGTCTTTAAAGTTCAAGAATCGAGCTATCAGCGGCTAGGGGGGGCCCTTGCTGCGGCCGAACCCCAGGCATCCTGTGCACCCTTTCTATGACAAAGCAGGAGGAAAATTGCACCGCCGGAAGTGCATCCTTAAGAAAAGTCATGAGAAAGTGTCCTGGGTCCATACGCTCTGCATTTTCCGGAAAACCCACAAAGCACCGGTTGTTCCTACGGGCCCTATTTCCGGCGTCGTCATCTCTCCAGGTCACCTCTTTCACTCCGGCCTGAAGATCTTTCTCATCTTTACTCGTGGTCCGTGAGGTGTCTTCAAGCTCTGAAACACGTTGTTCGACGTCAGTTATATGCTCAGAGACCTTGCCCAAGTCTTGAGAGAGAATAGAGACCTCCGTCTGTACCTCCGCCAGTTTGCCCTCCAGTCTCTCCTGTGAGGCGCGGATCACGTGTAGGATCTCCTCTGTGTCCGGACAGGGGGTCGGCACCCTCCGCCCCGGCGGGCACGGGAAGAACCTTTGTGTACCGGTCCATCTTCCCCTGTTTGGCCGTCTTGGGGTCTTTATCTTTCGCCATCATGGTCGAACTGTATATATACCTGCGCCCGCTCCCCGTAGGTGAGATCACTGGAAAACGTGGGGAGAGGCCCGCGATGCCGCAGCAGGTACCAGTCAGGCCACCCTCCCACTTCCAGCACAACAGGTGACCGAGTAAGGAAAGAAGAATGCAGCACACCTCTAGTGATGCATCCCTAGCGAGCTTGACCACCGGTTCCTCTCCGTCCCACACGGTCTAACCCGGAGACCAGGAGAGCAGGCTGTCACTCACCCAGGACCCCAAGTGCCGAAAGGTTGTGCAGGCACACCCCTCCCATCTTCAGTCCAGGGTGCCAGGGAGTCCACAGCCAGGCCCACTAGGTGTTAAGGCAGGGGTCTTCAAACTGTGGGGCGCGACCCCCAGGGGGGCCGTGGAGCGATGTAAAGGGGGTCGCGCATTCCCACTAACACTTCTGCTGAGGCCCAAGGGCTTCAGCCCCCCTCTATCCCCATCCTGTGTCTCAGCCCGGGGCTGCTGCAGTGTAACTCGAGCTGCTGGGGCCTCGGCTGGGCAGTGTCTGGAGTCTTATCTCCATCACACCCGTCAGAGTTTTCACAGGTCTTTAAAGGCTATTTACATTTTTACATGCCTTTGTAAACTGGTTACAGTGGCTTAATGTTTTTTCCCTGATTCCAGTACCCCCTGGGTCCCACTCTGCCTATTCCTTACATTTGTATTTTACATTTACTGCTGTAGTGTGAGAATGCATTTCATGAAAAGGAATATAAAGAAGGGTTGCCAAAAGTAAAATGCCTGTGTGTGTTGTTTAAAGAGCCTGCAGAGACCTCCTCTTGACACTAAATAGATTTATAAATAAAAAAGTATGCGTTCATTCATTATGTGCATTTCTGTCTTTGTTCTCTTTAATTATCAGTCATCATGGACCATTCAGGCCGCCCTAGAACACAATTAAAAGTGTTTTCCATTTATATTTGCTGTTCGAAGTATGCACATACAAGTGCTTAAAATACAGCTTTAGGTGTCTGCTGGCAACCCTAACCATAGGACGGGAAGTTTGTTGCAGCATCAGCACATTATTTATTTCCTCTACCCTCGATTAATGCCATAATAGCAATAGTTTAACTTAGATCCTAAACCCTACGCCACTGTCAATAACATGCTGAGTTACTTCAAATGTCTGAGAATGCACCCTGCATTCAGACAACTCACTCCTCATTCTCACCCTTCACTTTCACGCTCACCCTGCACTCATAGCGATCACAATGCACTCACTCTGATCACCATGCACTCTCACCATTCACCTGCTCACCCTGCACTCACAGTGATTACTCGGCACTCACAATGCACTTGCGCTGTTCATCCTATACCTCACCCTGCAGTCACACAAGCACACTACTCATTCTGCACTCAAGTGACACTTCACTCACCTGTCCCCTCACTGCTGAATATATAACTCACACAAAAAAGTCCAGCAGTAATCATACATTAATTCGTCCTATTCTGAACTTGCACTTGAGTGAGAATAAACTATGAGTAGCTCTATAAAATTTTTTTTATGTTTGTCAGAAAGGTGCTATAGAGAGATGAGGTGCATTGTTGGTGAGTGGTAGTGAGGGAATTCATGGAGAAGAAGGAAATGGGGGTGGGGCACCAAAAAAGACTTTTGCACCGTGTGAAACCAGTGTTAGGGCCAGCCCTGGCTGGGAGTGTTAGCTCTCCCCCAGAAGTTCTGGTCTAGTGGCTTCCCTGCTTCTGCCGATTATTATTATTTACATTTGTAGTGCGCTACTATTACCAAAAGATGTCCTGGTGCTAATAACCATTTGCTGCCTGAAGGCAAATGAGAAACACACAGAAGGAGAAGGAGAACCAGCCAAATGGGGTAACCTACGGAGCATATAGAAAGGTTTTTATATCTTCCTAAAGGACAATAGATTCTTGGTGGAGTGAAGCAAAAAAGGGTGCAAGTCCCATAACTGCGCGGCCTGCACCAAAACAGCGAAACAGACAACTCATGCCTTCTTGAATTAGGAAACAATAACCAGAGTGTTACAGGCTGAGAGGAGCATACAGGTCCGACCCGTATGCTTGGTGAGGAGAGATGAGAAGATGAGAGAGGACAGCAAGGGAGTGAGAGAATTTGATTGAAGAGGTCAGGGATGAGGAGAAATGTAAATTGCAGATGAGAAGTGTGGACACGCAAGAAGTGAGTGTGAGCCAAAGGTGAGGGCTTCTGTTAGAACAAAGGGGAGATTTGAAAGATGAACGGGGGGACTGGAGAGGTGTAAGATACAAATAGACAAAAAGTTGAATGGAGAGATGAGGTGAATGAGAAGTGCTGAAGGGAAGGTGGCGGGCCAGAGAGGCCATGAGATAAATGTGAGAGACTGTTAGAGATCAGGGAAGTGAAAAGACAGAATGGCAAGAGGTGATTAAAGGTGAACTGAGAGGTTGAATGGGGAAAGTTCACAAGTTGTAAAAAGGGGTGAAAGAAAATGGCCTGCAAATTGAGAGAGGGATCCGGGGTTGGGAGAGGAGAGAGGGATGGAAGGGAGGGGGTGAGAGGAAAGCGGCATGGGTAAATTGCTTAACTCTGCACAAGACCGCCAGGCTTTTAAGGGACCTTTGCTTCTCCCGGCCAGGGCCAGGTGAGCTTCTAATGTGGCAGCACAAATTCCTGCAGAGTGAAAGGCCCTTCACCAAGGTTGACTAGAAATCTTTCTGATGTTAATTGTTGTATTTTGGATATCAACAGGTACTGATGGGGTGAAATCTTTCCTCAGTGTCACTGTGTGTAATAAATTCATTTCAAAATAATGAGGCAATGCTATCTCAAAATACGCGGCATCACATAACATCATTTACATTTTCTTCCCACACAATTTAGTCAAGTCAAGTCTTTCGCTTAATTGTGTCCTCAACTGCCTCATAATTCCAGTAGCCCTGCCTACAGGTTTGGAAATGTTTGTCAGGCGGGGGTCCTTACACCTCAAAATGTTGACAGGGGGGTCTCGGCATTCAAAAGTTTGAAGGCCTTTGGCTAGATCCAATGGGCCACAGGGGAACACAGGCCCCTACGGTGAAGCGGAATGCAAAGGACCCCCAAAGGAAGCAGCACGGACTGTCAGGGAGGGCAGGGGGCTCTTTCATATACCAAAACTGTCCGCTCCACTCCCCAGCCTCCGCCTTCACGTGCACCTTGGATCTCCACAGCCTTGGCGGGTGCTCCCAATGCGCGAGCTGAGGCCTTCAGGTGCACTGTCACTGCCGTCCGGTACCAACCACAGCACGCCGGGCGAAGGCTCCATCACGGTGACTCAGAGCCTCCCTCTATCGTCCCAGCCGCCATCTTGAGTGCTGGGCGTCAGCCGCCGCGCCGACAAAAGCTTTGGTTCCAGCTGCGGATGTGCCACTAAACTTCAGACCAGGCACACCTCCTCTCGCACGAACTCGTCAGGCTCAGGTACGAGCGTCTGATGGTGGGGAGGAACAGGATTCTGGCAGGATTAAATTTAGGGCCAGCGGAACTCGCGGAGAACGCGGCTACCTGGCCATGCTGTTGGCCCCGCCCCCCCAACCCCCTGCTTTTGATTTGTTTGTTTCACTGTCCTTTAAAAATCCTTTCTTGCTAGTGGTCAGGCTTGCTTTTGTCCCTCCTTTTTGTCTTCAGTTCCTCCCACGCAGCAGGAACTAATTACTGTCTCATTATGCTAAGGTTCCTTATCTGTTTTAGGCAGGACTACTTCGTTCTTGGTTTTCTGCTCTGTTACTGGCTGTCTATGTTCAGCTTTGGTCCCATAGCTGCTTACATTTTACTGTAGCATTCTTCCCTCCCACCTTCTCTTTATGCCACTGTTTTGGTCCGACCCCCACCGCCTCCCCCAGCCTCCTACTCCTTTGTGTGTGTGTGTGTGTTTTCTAGCTTTTTTGCACTTTTCGATGTACACCGTCAGTTGGGCTTTTTTGAGTATGATATTGGTTCGATTTGGGCTTGAATTTTGAAGGGGAATGGGCTTGTTGACGTTTTCTTCATATGAAGGAAGAGGCATTGCAGCCCCTCCCACTCCTCCTGGTGTTTCGATACATGAGACCAAGTTGCATCTCCTGATTAGGAGATGTCCCCCTGTGCACAACTGTGATGACCCAAATGAAAATGGGTAACAGTTTTAAACACGAAAAATTGTTCTCAAAATGGACAGTTCTGTTCAAATGTTGATGTTTTATTCACATCGAAGATAATATTCATTCATATTCATAGTCAAACCGCAGAAGCTCTGCGGTTTGACTATGGTGTCATACGCAGATGACACTCAGCTAGCGGTCACGATCAGCGGGGATCCCGAGGTGGAGGCCCCACGATTCAGGGACGGACTTCGGGCGGTGGCCAGTTGGATGACGTCCAACTGTCTCCAACTGAATGCCAAAAAAACAGAGGTGATGGTCTTCGGCAAGCGGACGGATCTCTGGGGAGATACCTGGTGGCCCTCTGAGTTGGGTCCCACCCCCACTCCGGTCTCGGAGATTAAAAATCTGGGGGTGTGGTTGGACCCCTCACTCAATTTTGTTGGCCATACCAAAAGGATGGCGGCCTCCTGCTTTGGCATTCTGCGTAACCTGAGACCTGCACTCAAATATTTTGATGCCGCAACCCGCCAACTTGTGGTTCAGGCGACGGTACTGGCTCGGCTAGATTATGCCAGCTCCCTTTTCATAGGGTTAAATCAGGCCGAGCTGACTCGTCTTCAGCGAGTGCAAAATGCAGCAGCCAGAGCAGTTGTAGGCCTTCCTAGGTTCTGCTCGGTCTCTCGCACCCTGTGTGCTCTTCACTGGCTGCCTGTCAGGCAGAGGATTCACTTCAAGGTGCTTTGTTTGGCTTTTAAGATCTTAAAAGGCCCTTCTGCTCCAATACTGCATAATCTTTTGCGCCCCTATATCCCTGGCCGTTCCCTCCGTTCCTCGGATCACGAACTGGCAGCAGCTCCACGCTTTAAACGTAGTCGAGCTGGGGGACGTTCCTTCAAGGTGCGGGCAGCAGCTCTGTGGAACGCATTGCCTCGCGAAATTCGGACCCTTGCCGACCTGCTTCCCTTTCGTAGGGCTGTCAAGACTCTCTTGTTTCCTTAGTTCTGTTAAAACTCAAATTTTTAAATAAATCTGCTCTTTGGTTATGTTGTGTGGCTACCTTGTCGGGCGCCGGGACGCTCCTTCGCTGGAGCAGCTGCGCGCATTACAAATGCCATTAACATAACATAACATAACATAACATATCAAAATTCATTCTGTGTTGAAACGAGACATCGACATGTATAATGTTACATCAATCCCAATGCTTTTCGGGCATCCCAGTGCCCCTTCGTCAGGGGAAATCATCTTAAATGAAACATAAATGGCAACACTTACAAGAAGAATGTGCCCCTATCACGGTTTAGAGGGCTGATCAATATATGACCTCATCTTTCCCAAGAATGAAAAAAATGGAAAGAAAAGAGTGTAAAACTAATAGACACTGTATGTGTGCAAAATGCACAACAGGATTACCTGTGTAGCCTCACATGGTGCACAAGTGAGTAGAAAAAGTGTGCCCGAAGTTTAGTAAGTCAGAAAGTGCAAAAACAACCAAACTAGCCATCTACTAAAAAATGTGATGAAACAACAACGGGTGGAAGTGACCCCGTTGTGCATAAACAATGTGTGTCCCAAAAAGTGAAAGCCGGAAACTATAAAACCACTCACGTACTGAAGGTGAATAAACGGCTCGATTCAAACAAATATGGTGATGCCAAAGACTAGGGTTTTAGTATATAGGAACTGAAGGCACTCTGCAAATTAACGTAGGTCAGTTTGAACATAAGCCTATTGGTTACGGTGTAGGTGAAAGGAAGCGCCATCTTGAGAAGGAGCTATCAGAGTGCGGTGAAGCCTAAATCAGAGGGAAGGTGTGTGAGTGCTCATATCTACGGAGGGTGACCACGAGGAAAATGTGAAAGAGAAACCAAACTGTTATAAGATATCAACATATAAGGACAACGATTAAAGAGCATTGCTCCCAACCGACACCCCTGTTTTGGAGAACTGGTGGGCTGTATAATTAAGCTTCCCTCTGGGGACCTGAGATCTCTCTACTCTTAAGAGCTGATACGTCCGACTGCTAAGTCTACAAAGAGGAGGTAGGTGCATGTGATGCCCCTAATGGTGGAGGGTATTACTATGACGAGTCTATGGAGGAGATTATTGATAAGACTGGAAGCTAAGCTTGACAAGGTCCTGTCCTCCACCCTCTTACCTATTTCCCAACGTTTAGAACAACTGGTTGCAGGTATTCCCTCTGGTAATCCTACCCCTGCCCCTCTCCCCACTCCCGAGCCAGCTGGACTTCCCTGGCTCCACGCCAAGGTGTATTCTACCCTATATAATTCCAAAGAGCAGACCCTGGATGACAACCCTACCCCTTCCCCTGCCCCACCGAGCACTGACCCAGACACCACCACTGAAGCAGGCACAGATACCACCTCCTCTCCGGAATCCAACCCTTGTAAACACGCCAAGAAGTACAAACGCTCTTCCTCGCCCACCCACCCCTCACCCTTTTCCTTTGAACCTTCTGACATAGTCCGCCAAGCTCCGCTGACTGGGTTCCCTCCCCGGCGGTAGCGGAATACATGCAAAACCACCTTAGGAAAAGTTTTGACAAAGATGTTAGAGCCCGCCTGAAATCAGAATGTCCCCGTCCTGACCTGGATCATAAAGTGGCAGTTACCCTGACATAGATTCTTCAATGACCACTTTTCTGAAAAAATACAAAAAGGATCCGAAGAAGGGCATAGAGCGCAGGCTCAAGAGACTGGTGCATCCATTCACCCGGAGGTCCTAGCTGGGTGGACCCAGAGGGCGATTTGCCTCCTTGGCAATGCCAACTGCGCCCTCTCTTTGACGTAAGTCCGTCCTGTTACGCATTGATCCACAATTCGTGGAATTGGCGGCGGCTGAGCCGAGCCCTTTGGCTGAAGGGCAACTTTTTGGCAAACACTTTGTCAAGGATATTGCCAAATTTGTCAGTACTTTCGCTTCCTTGGATGAATCCCAATCTTCACTTAAGAGGGTCTTCCATCAGGTCTCTGGTAGGGCCGGGCGTGGCAGAGGACGGTCGACCGGCTCCTACGTCAACCCCAGTCCTCAGCGAGGTTTTGCCCCTCGGCGCAGAGGGTACACCCAAGAGCCTGACCAGGCAGGCTTCTACCCACAAGATACTGTGGCTTCTGATTCAACAGAGGCGTTAACAGGGGCTCCAAAAACGTTGATGCCCAGTCATCTGGTAAGTCCCCAATTGTTTCTGATGATCCCCTGGGGGCAGATTGTTTCATATTCTTGTGAATTAGACACGTCTGATGGCAGATGCGTGGATTCTCCACACGGTGCACGGCTATGAGATAGAGCTCTTAGACTCCCCATGTCAAATGACTCCTCCGCGTCCTCTCCTTTTTTCCCTACAAGAGCAAGCTTTTATAGATTCCGAGCTGCAAGAGATTTTGACCAAGCAAGCCATTACCGCAGGGCCCTTCATTCCTGGAAGGTTCTGCAGCAACGTTTTCTTGGTACAAAAGAAGGGAGGAGGTCAGAGGTTAGTCCAAAATCTCAGAGAGTTCAACCCCTTTGTGGTATACAGGCATTTCAAGATGGAAGGGATCCATCTACTGAGCGATCTTCCGTTAGAACAAGATTGGATGGTCAGACTGGATCTGAAAAACGCATACCTCATGGTTCCCATTTGCCCTTCCCATAAAAAATTCCTGCAGTTCTCCTGGAAAGGGCAATGGTACTGATACCGCTCACTTCCATTCGGCCTGTCCTCAGCGCCCTGGGTATTCACCAAACTGCTAAAACCAGTGGTAACGCGCTTGCGGGAAATGGGAGTGCAGTTTGTATTTATGGCAGTTGATAGTCTATCTCAACAATGTGCTGATCCTGGCTCAGGATCGGGAACTTCTTCTCATTCACTTGGAATGGATGATGTACTTACTACAAGAGTTAGGTTTTGTGATAAATATAAAAGAATCCATGA
Organism: Lissotriton helveticus; assembly: GCF_964261635.1. NCBI lineage: Eukaryota > Metazoa > Chordata > Amphibia > Caudata > Salamandridae > Lissotriton > Lissotriton helveticus. Next base: position 1,504,507,356 of record NC_136069.1, on the reverse strand, counting down.
TTATTCGGAATCAACAGATAGAGTTCATGGGGTTTCAGATAAACTCAGTCTCCGCCCAGTTGCTTCTGCTCATGACAAAAATCAGATCCATCAAGAGAGAGATAACTTCGACTCTGTCCAAACAGATGATCTCGTTAAGAGTCTTGGCGAGGATTGTGGGCCTTCTGGCGTACTCCATCCAGGCCATCTTTCCAGGTCCCCTCCACTACAGGGCCTTGCAACGCGTAAAGATTTACTATCTTCAAAAAAGGTTTTCTTACGGCCATCTGATTCCACTGTCCCCAGGCGCTCGAGAGGTGATTCTGTGGTGGTTGGAACACATGACGGCATGGAACGGAAGAGCTATTTTTGACGCCTCTCCGGACGTCATAATAGAATCCGATGCCAGTCGATGGGGTTGGGGCGCTCGATGTGGGGACTTTGCCACCGGTGGACGTTGGTACCCTGACGAGTTAAAGTTGCACATCAACTGCCTGGAACTACTAGCGGGTTTATTTGCCATAAAGTCGATTTCCCCGCTGAAGAGCAATTGTTGCATCCTTCTTCGGATGGACAGTGTGTCAGCGGTACGTTACATCAATCAGCTCGGTGGGACGAGATCCTAAATGCTAGCCAACATTGTGAAAGAATTTTTGAACTTTTGCCTGGATCGCAAGATCAATGTGGTGACGGAATATCTGCTGGGCAAACTCAATCAGGTGGAGGATTGGAACTCCAGGTTCCTGAGAGATTACAGCTATTGGAGGCTTCACCCCTCCTTGTTTGCAGAGATTATGGGTATGCAAGGTCCTTGTCTGATAGACCTCTTTGCCTCTCGCCTCAATGCTCATCTCCCCCTCTTCTTCAGTTGGAGGCCGGACCCGATGGCGAATGGAACGAATGCGTTCCTTCAACAGTGGGGACCACAGAGGAATTATGCCTTTCCGCCCTTTGTTCTGATCTCGAGAGTGGCGGCTTACATTCGCCGGCAGGCATCATCAGTAGTGTTGGTCACACCCTTGTGGAAGACTCAGTCTTGATTTCCGACACTATTGGAGTTATCGGTGAACCTACCTTTTCAGCTGCCGGTATTCCCGAGGCTTCTCCAGGTCCCAGTGGGAGCTCCACATCCACTGGTCCTGCAGAACCAACTGTCCCTCATGGTCTGGACGCTCTCAGGCGACACAAGCGAATTGAGGGCCTTTCAACGGCGGCTGCTGAGTTTATACATCAAGCTTGGGCTCCATCCACCCGCAAGCAGTATTCAGCTTCATGGAAACAATGGATGGGTTGGTGCCTTCAATGGCAGGTAGATACCGTGGGATCAGATATAAAGGAAGTATTACATTTTTTGTCAGAATGTGCAGAATCTGGTCTCTCCTATAGGTCTGTGAACAACTTTAGGTCAGCTCTCTCCGCTGGACATAATCCCATGGACGGTAAACCTGTGGGGATGCATCCCCTGGTGTGTAAATTACTCAAGGGTATTAGAGTAGATAGATCACCGCGACCTCGGTATACTACATTGTGGGATGTTTCTAAAGTTTTAGCTTTGTTGTAATCTTGGCCAGAGAATATGAATTTATCATTAAAACAGTTGTCGGCCAAGCTCACAATGCTCTTGTGTCTGATTTCCTGTCGCAGGGTTTCGGATGTACGTGCTTTAGATTTGGCAGGAAGGATGTTCTCTCCACAGCGGGGGGGGGGTCTTTCATCATCTCGAGACGAACCAAGACTATGTCACGTTCGGTTGAGTATCCTGCTTTTCCACACAATGCTAAATTATGTTTTTTACAATGTTTGAAAACTTATGAAGAACGTACGTTAGCACATGGGACTGATCCTTTGGGTCAATTGCTGTTTTAGCAATCCAAAAGTCCTTCCGACCTGTTCCTGTGGCCACTTTGGCGCGTTGGGTAAGATGGGTTAGGTCAGAATCAGGGATTGACATTTCTGTGTATGGTGCTCATTCTGCCAGAGGCGCTATGGCCTCTAAAGCATATATTTCAGGATCCAGATTGAAAGACATCCTTAAGGCGGCTGATTGGTCTTCGGATTCAATGTTTAAAATGTTTTATTACAAACTTATTACGCATGTTTCTTCTGTAGTTGTTGGTGAGCTTTGAACCAGCATAATCTGAAGTCTCTGGTTCTGCTATAGAATACAACATTTTCCAGCTATCGCAACAAGAATTTTAGATTCTATTAAGAACACGGAGGCGAGGATTATCCCACCAGATGGGACCTGTATGATGTCAACTAGCATGTTGCAAGATGTATATTTGAACATGTTATTCCCACCCTGAAATGTTGAACCTTTTGGTTTCCTTATATTTTCATGATTGTTTCTGTTTTCAGGAACCGACTCTAAACACAATTAATGCCCTGCAGTTCCTTTGCATGGATCGCCTCGTTGTTGGAGGATGACTAGTGTACCCAGCATCCTTGGACCGTGTTCTCCGTTGAGAACGGCTCCGGTTGTCAGTACTCTCCGTTGAAAGTCAGAACTGTTACTTGCTTTTTTTGGACATTTACATACTGGTTTGCAAAGAAAAAGGAAGCCAAGATGGTGCCTCATTATTTTGTTGGATATAATGTGTTACTATTGGTTGTTAGAAGAGGCATGGTTCAAAGCGTCATGGGAAATGAAGTTTTTTATTAATGTTACTGTGTTCTCATTGGCTGCTGTGAGTCAGTAAAGAAATTGAGAAAGCATAATCCTTGCCTCCGTGTCCTTAATAGAATCTAAAATTCTTGTTGCGATAGCTGGAAAATGTTGTACTCATGGCTAAGGGTGATGGCACATAGTTCTCCCCACTATAATCAAGTCCCTCCTGCTTGATGAGCTGTGCACACCACCCCTGGCAGGCCCAGCCTCCTCTAAGAGGCACCTCCCACTCTCTAACCCCATCCGCATCCCCTCTTCCTTCCCCTGCCTTGGTCCTGACGTAGTTCTTCTAAAAGCGGCAAAAGCGGGTATTTTCTTTGCTACAGGGAGACGCATCTCCTTTAAGGACAGCTTTAAAAAATAATATAGTGGCTCTGCCACCATCAGGCCCGGACTGGCCGTTGTGGGCACCGGGCAATCCCCCGGTCGACCGCAAGGGAGGGGGCCGGTTTTGGGCCCTGGGGGCCGTTTTTGTTGCAGAGCCGTTTTTGCAGCATAGCTGCAAAATCGGCCCTGTAACAAAATCGGCTGAAAAGCGGCCCTGGCAAAGCGCTCGCCCCCCTCCCGCCCGGGGGCGGGGGGGCCGGCCGAGCACTTTGCCAGGGCCGGTTTTGGCTCCCAGTCCGGCCCTGGCCACCATACTGTCCTTAGGAGCCCTGGGAGTAACCACCGTAAACAACAAGGGGTGGGCAGTGCTTAGAAGGGGTGTGCGAATCACAATCGTGTCTCTACTGCATGATAACCCCCACACCGCCCAGGTCAAGCCCAGCCTTCGAACAGGCACTTCAACTTTCTAACCCCCATCCGCCTGCCCCTGCCGTGGTCCTGACGTTGCTCCGATGCAAAAATTGTAAAGTGCGGTGAAAGAGCCACGGAAACACACAAAGCTTGGTATTTGATTATTGGAGGAATTGTCAAACTGAACTTGAATTCAATAGAGTGCATACACAGCTGTCACTCCTGCCACCTAGTGGAAATTACCAGTTTTCCTTTTAAAAATAAATGTTTGTGTGCTGCTTGGCAGTGAGCAGAAGAAATCAATACTATTGATAGAGGAGTAGGACCAGGGCACATGTCATAAAAAAATAAGTGGGGGGACTAACCTAATTAATCAGTATGCAAGTGGCATCACAGTGCGTGAGGCGTGACATCACAGCACGTGACATCACAGGAAGTGGCATCACAAGAAGTGACATCAGATCTTAAGCCCTCACATATATGTTTAGTGGGTCTATCATGAGTACATTTGAGCACATTTCGAGTATACTTGCTAACTCTCTTGATTTAGGTAGAAGTTCACACTTTTGTAAGCTTCACATAAACCAATGTTGACTTTTGTCAGCATAAAGCTTCCTCTACCCATAGTGCTTTAAAAGAAAAAATAGTGATATATAAATGATTACAACGCGTCCTCAGGGGTAGTAAGCGCTATGTAATGCTATTTATGTTGTGCAAATACTGGGAAAGATCAACACATCTGACGTTCTTACAGTGAATGCATATCTCCTAAACAGAGCCTGCACACAGTGAAAAGCTGCCTCTCTTAAGTATGTGTGAAGTGCTAACAAGGTGTGAGTCTTTATTTTCCCTCTGCTGCATTTGCTTCTAAGTGTGAGGCTCCTGACTACTGCCAGCCAGGAGACTCGAACAAAAGGAGGCCTGATGACCCGAGATTCGGCCTTTGTTATGGGCCCAGCAGGAGTCAGAAATAAGAGAGACCCATCCCGTCCCCGCCTACACGTTGTAACTGATCGAAAGCAGATAAGGTGCAGGCGCTGCAGAAAGTGTTCCGGTGTTTGGAAATTACACCGTGACGAATTCAGCATCTTTTTCAGAGGGGCCTAATTTCTTGGCTGGGTGGACGGCGTCCACCCTGTGAAAAAAGTGGGTGGATGCCGTCTACCTGCGTGTACCCCCGACTCGTGCCCTGACTAGGACCAGACACCGATCCATTACCTCACCTGACTGCAAGCCTCCATCCAGTATCAATATGTTTCATGTCTCGAGGTTTTGAGTGGCTACGAATTGCATAAATAATGCATCTCCCTACTTTTATGATTTGCAGATATTATTTTAAATGCTCAATTTCAAAGCACCGGTTATATATTGGGCAGGTGTGACCATTAACAATGTGAAGATTTCGTGTTAAAGAAGCACACTGACGCCATACCAGAGGCCAGTGTGAGCTATAAAAATACAGGCAAATTAAAGGGAAAAAAACAGAAGCAAACACAAAGCTCTTTAAAAATAGCTCAATCCCTATTTATTTTAAATATCGGCACGGCACAGTCACGATAATTAATGTATACCACTCTCAGTATGCAATCCCCAAAATTACCCAGGGTAGAGGCTGGTAGCTCACTTTGCGGAGCCCACATGGAACGATTCTCTCTTATGTGACCTGGATTACTTACTGATGAAACTAAGATAATGTTCAAGATGGTCTTTCTAAAGAGACCCAGTGTGACCTACAGTATGGATGTTTACACCAACATAAAAACAGGCAGAAAAACAATACGCTTATTCTGTACAATCCATCTCAGCAAATGGAAAAAGGCATTCTATACAAAAAATCCTTAGATGTCACAAAAGACACATACATTTTAGGAGGAGCAAAATGACTCCGCTGGAAACTCAATCAACCACACAAAGCAAGAATAAACATCTACACTGCTGACATAATGAGGATCAAAGTCAACAAAAAGACGCTAGAGGTGTAGAAGTGAACCGGTACAACCTTCTATGGACAATCTGGTATCATTACTTGACACAGCAGCTTCAGCCATCCATACTGGATGCCGAGAACCAACATTAAAGAACAAGCATCACACAAACACCACAGTCAATCTAATTAGGATGTTGCTGAATGATAGCGCAACCCTGTCCAACCTCATTCTAACTACAACAACCACCTCAAAAGTTTTTGCCATCAGCCTCGTCTCAGAGCGAACTATCACTTCGCCAGACATCTAAGCACAGGTTTGCATGCAGAACACTCTCACAGTCAATTTAAAATGCCATCAAGCAATTCCTCATTCCTAGTGCTCTAGGCTGTGCTGCTAGCTGCTTCTCAGGTCCAATTGGTAACTTCTCCATTCTAACTCCTCTCTAGGCAATGCTGCAGCTGCATCTCTGTTCATAAACCCACTACACTTCAAACCAAAACACATAGGTAAAAGACATTGACATTTATAATGCCAATAGCCCTAACACAAAAAAATGCGAGACCTATTGCATTGTAAATGCTTGTTTCCATAGGTTGCCAACCTGGGAGATGTCAATCATGTCCCAAGCCGCGAACCCTCTTGCGTTCCTTAAGTTGCCTAATTTTTCTGTATCCCACAATGGGGTTGCTTGTGTAATTTTCCCGTCCCATCCCATACTCTTATTGATGGTGTGCCATGCTTGGACTGTGTGTTGGGTTGGACCTGTTAAATTTAATTTTGCCGAGTTCGTATATAGCCCCCTGGGGTAATGCCCCTCAGGGAGAAGTCACCTATCCATCCTATAGCCATTAGTTCTCTACATGCATTGGTTAACTGGTGTCAGTTGTGCTGCCCAATAATACTTCCTTATGGTCAGGGAGCCCTATACCACCATAGTACCATCCTCTTGTCAACTTTCGGGTCGCTATTTGTGGTTTCCCCTCCCACAACAGTTCCCTCTATGCATTCTCTATACTTTTGAAGTAGTCTGCATGTACTGGGCCCAGAGAGTTCTGCGGCATGAATAATGGTGTCAGTGGCATCATTTTGAATAATGCGGCATGTCCCAGCAGGGACAGTGGGAGGGATCTCCAATGTTGAATATCACATTTGAGTTTTGACAATGGGGGGAGGAAACTGCATTCATAATAAAGAGCTGGATCTCGAGTTACGAAGATACCCAGGTATTTAAACCCTTCTTTTGCCTCTGATATATAGTATCCTCTGGGCAAGACCAGAAAGTCCCTTCTCAATACATAAATAACTGACTTAAACCATTTTGCATTTTTGACAAGGGATAACATCTCCAATATTTTAGGAAGGGGACATTTGTCCACAACAATGTTATTGTTAAGGTACCTAAGATCAATACATAATCTCAATTTGCCATTGCTGATTCTGGCTACCACAATCAAAGAAATCCACTCAGCTGATTCAATCGGCTCAATAATATCTGCCTTGACTAATCTCTCCAACTCCTTCTCAACCTTATCTCTAAGTAGAACAGGAATATGCCTAACCTTATGCACCTTGGGACATGCATCAGGTTTTAAAACAATAGAATGCTCAAAATTATTGAGATTCCCAATATCACCACTAAAAATCTTAGAACATTTCTTCCAAATCTCAATACAAAGTAGTTCGCTATCATTAAGGACCATAACTGGATCAGGACTATTGGTGTTAAGAATTATGTTTCCCATCTGAGGTACCAAAAAAAAAAAAAGAAAAAAAAAAAAAGAATTATGTTTAACCGCTTCCGTGCGGCGCCGATTCCGCCCCTGTGCTGGACATTCCAGAACAGGGTGCGGTCGTGACGGAACCATTCCATCATCAGCACAGCTCAGCTGTGACTGATGACGGAATGGTTCCGTCACAAGCACCGAAGGGGTTAAATTTCCTTGGTCCATCCAACCCAGAACAGCAGGTCCCTTCTTAGCAATATACAATTTGCCAATTGCTTCCCTGTTCTTAAACCTGAACACCAATGACCTGTAACCAACCATATCAATTTTTTCACTGGAAAAACCCTCCAGATGAATATCCGGCTCAAGTAATTTGTCACCTAACTTCTTGGTAAACAAGGACTTCCATGTCCCTTCATCGACAATGGTGTATGGAGAACCTTAGTCTGCATACATGTGCATAATAATACCACCAATGAAAGTGAAACACACAGGTTTTTTCCTGCATGAATCACTTCTGTCATTAATATTCCAAATTAACAATTCCTTAGGATCAAAGTTGGGACTTCCATCACTGCAATCTCTTATGCTAAGTTTCTTTATACTGGACTCATCCTCACTGGAACTACATTCGGCTTCAACCACACATTTAACTTCGCTGTCCCCTTTCCTCCTGCAAACCTTGGCAAAAATGCCAACAATTCCACAGTTTAACATTTTTTGCTTAATGGCAGGACAGGACTTGCTAGAAGTTATGTGGGACGCACTATCACAGCGGAAACACCTTAAGTTACCACGTCTGATTAAATCTTTGTTCTTGCTTACTTCCTCCTTGGGTTTAGCACTACTCTTAGTTTTAATTTTACTGACTACTTCAACAGGAAGTTCTTTAACTTCTTGTTTAAGTAGCTTAGCACTGCGACTAGACATTTCACCCTTCCTAACAATATTTAAAATGTCCTTTAATTCAGAATCACCATTTATCTATAACCTCTCCTTGATAACAGCATGCATCACCACTTGGTCCCTAATAAAGTGATGCAATAGATGATCAAATTTACTATCTGCAACCAACTTCCTAAGGGCCGATACATACTCATCCACTGTTTCATTTGGCTCTTGTTCCCTATGCAAAAATGTATATCTTACGATGCCTATACATACTTTTGTCGCAAAATTGATGTCAAAATCATTCATAATGGCATCAAAACATTTATATCACCACCCCCTAAGGCCTTGATAATCTCCTTATATGCTTTCAAGGTCCCCTGGACCCACTGAATGTAACAAAATCCTTTTTTTCCTTTCTGTGACATCTTCCCGTCTTCATCGATAGTATAAACAAACTTAAAAAAATAGGCCTTCCACTCAGTCCACTTCATGCAGGGATTACCTCCAGCTGACCAAAAAGTTTAGGGAGGTTGCAGAGAAACATTTTGACTAGTGATGGCAACTGGAAGGCAATACTTCAAAAATAAAGGTTGTACTAAACAGCATTCTTACTTCACCAACAAAGGACTAGTTCACTGAGCATAACAGGAAAATTATCTCTACATTATTAAAAGTTTTAATTGCTGTCTCCAACAAAGTGTGTGTATCACCGTGTGTTAACAACATGCACTTGAGGAACAGAAAGATATGCACTAATAGAGCTGCAACTAGCCTCTTAAATCAATACACTAACTGTGCACATGACCAATATGAAAATAGCAAAATAAACAATTGATGTACGGAATGCTGGACAATGCAAAAATTCACCCCCCGTCACAAGGATCTGGGTTTAATTCATCATTCTTTTGCTCACCACACCACCCCAGTTTGGACCCAGCTATATGCAAATCAGTCTTGACCCTGTTCCTTGTGGGATCAGTCCAGCCCGAACTGCCAAGCCAGGTCCTCCCTGGACCGGAAACAAGCATCCTGGGACCGGTTTCTGAGCATCATTCTTCATCAGCCAGGCTAGCTTGAATCCCGTGGTGTAGTGAGCACGGGACATACGTCTGGGCATACCCTTCCCACATAGGGCGACGTATGCAAAATAAATAATTGATGGACGGAATGCTGGACAATGCAAACATTCACCCCCAGTCACAAGGATCTGGATTTAATCCATCATTCTTTTGCTCACCACACCACCCCAGTTTGGACCCAGCTATATGCAAATCAGTCTTGATCCTGTTCCTTGTGGGAACAGCCCTGCCCGAACTGCCAAGCCAGGTCCTCCCTGGACCGGAAACAAGCATCCTGGGACCGGGTTCTGGGCATCATGCTTCATCAGCCAGGCTAGCTTGAAGCCAGCGGTGTAGTGAGCACAGGACCCACGTCTGGGCATACCCTTCCCACTTAGGGCGACATATGCAAAAGAAGCAATTGATGGACGGAATGCTGGACAATGCAAACATTCACCCCCAGTCACAAGGATCTGGGTTTAATCCATTATTCTTTTGCTCACCACACCACCCCAGTTTTGCTCCAGCTATATGCAAATCAGTCTTGACCCTGTTCCTTATGGGAACAGTCCAGCCTGAACTGCCAAGCCAAGTGCTACCTGGACCGGAAACAAGCATCCTGGGACCGGTTTCTGGGCATCATCATTCATCAGCCAGGCTAGCTTGAATCCAGTGGTGTAGTGAGCATGGGACCCACGTCTGGGCATACCCTTCCCACTTAGGATGACATATACAAAAGAAACAATTGATGGACGAAATGCTGGACAATGCAAACATTCACCCCCAGTCACAAGGATCTGGGTTTAATCCATCATTCTTTTGCTCACCACACCACCCAAGTTTGGACCCAGCTATATGCAAATCAGTCTTGACCCTGTTCCTTGTGGGAACAGTCCAGCCCGAACTGCCAAGCCAGGTCCTCCCTGACCGGAAACAAGCATCCTCGGACCACTTTCTGGGCATCACCCTTCATCAGCCAGGCTACCTTGAATCCAGTGGTGTAGTGAGCTTGGGACCCACGTCTGGGCATCCCCTTCCCACTTAGGGCGACATATGCAAAAGAAACAATTGATGGATGGAAAGCTGGACAATGCAAACATTCACCCCCAGTTACAAGGATCTGGGTTTAATCCATCATTCTTTTGCAATGTGAAAATAGAACTGATGCAGGAAGGGTGTGCGCGTCACTGCGCTGACAATGTACCTGCTGACAGAATGGTGTAAATGAAGAAATGGTGTGCACGTCACCGTGCTCACAATGTTAAATGCAGGAATGGTGTGTGCATCATCGCAACTACAATGTTAAATGAAGAAGTGGTGTGCGCGTCACCGTGCTAACGATGCACTTCACGGACCCCTCACAGAAGTCCCCACACTAACAGTGCCATTTAAAACAGTATGAGGAGATTCTCAAAATGGTGGCACGCAAGGTCACGCATCGTGACCTGGGACATGAGAATGCGTCCCACAATGACCCAGAAGGACACAAGAAGACTACGGAATGCATTCCACAGCAGGATTCCAGAGTCCACAAGAAACAGTGCTGACGTGCAAGGAACCTCCAGGTAAGCACGACCACTCTTGAATTCAAACGGTCGTGGGCTTAACAGTAATTCGCAGTACCATGCCAAACAGTATGAAGTAAAGTAAAAGTCATACGATCTGCAATCCCAGCAGTGACATGTTCGATACTTTTCCATTAGCTTGAAAGTTAAGATCCTTCAACTGCCAAACTTTTAACCGGATTGCCAGAAATGTAACAAAAAAATATGCTGAATGAGAATGCAGACACGCGTAGATCCACCGGTGTTTCACTCATCGCCACTTGTAAAGTGGAGCTGGACACAAGTGATGTAATTATCAGCTTTCATCTGTATAGAAACACCTGTACAGCAAAAGCAGGAAAACCCTTCATCCATTGTCCTGCTCCAACGTCCACTGCCAGCAATCTAGAATCTCTCAGCTGACGTGGACCAGGAGCTGGGCGCGAGGTGTGGAGCGAGAGATGGAACATATTGCGTGTAACAAGCAAATACTAAAACGAGAGGGGGGCGTGGCCGGCGACCAGACAAGATGGCCGCAGAGTGATCGAGCTCCGTGAAAGTCGAAGCCTCCCATCATCAATCCGACCACTTATCCTGCTAATGCCCCAGTGCTGCACCGCGGATATTGTGTGGGAACGCTCCCGACGAACGTAAGACTAAGCTAGAACCCCGAAGACTGAAAGGCCGAAAAGTTATAGGAATTTAAAAATCGCGGCCTAGGCCCGAATTGAAGCCCGGAAATCGAGTAAATCTCTGCCCGAACAGAGAAAGGCAGCGTCGGTGGAGGAGGCGAGGAATGCAGAGACACCCAGCAGCAGCGGATCAGTCCCAGGAACGCAGCGGCAGAAGTACCCGGCCGAGGTCGGTGAAGACCGGGGCGACATCGCAAAACATGAGGCCCCGGCATCTCAATGCACCGCAATTCCGCGGAGGGACTGTGCTCCTCCAGCACACGTGAACGCGGAGCGAGATTACCCAACACTAAACCCAACGCTCGAAACCAACGGCAGCAATAATACGCTGCCCCCGGGACTGAGGCCCAGTCACACGAGGAAGCTGGGGACTGGTGTGGGGGACCCGCCGGAGCGCGAGGGGCCGCCTTCCAACTAGGGGCGGGAAAAAAGCTGCCAGAAACAGCGCCTAGCGGCCACGAATCCAAGACATTATCCAGCGCCACGAGTTTGGGTGGACAATAGCTGTGGCCTGAGGTGAGAGGAGGTGGATAATAACAGGACACTACTAGCCACTGACGAGACCTGTAGGAACAGGGACACACTATTACACTGCACCTCGGTGGTCTGGCCGTAAATCCTGATACGACGAACAGTAAGGGCCAGAGCCAGGGGTGACAGCACGCAGTTGGAGCACAAGCGAAAGACATTTATACCTGCCAAATCGACAAACAGAATGGGGGACGGCAGCAGACACCCAGAAAATTAACAGTCGAACACATCCAGTCACCACAGAATCGGAGTACGCAAGACGGCGTGGACTCCCTACGGATAGGCTCCCTGCCTTCCGTGGACACGTGCCAAGGATCACTGGTGGGATACTGGTGTGGGACACGCATTGCTAGCAACTATGGCGGGGCGAGGACCCAGAGTGACGCAGACCCCCCGACTGGAGAAATTTGCCTACACAAAGGACTCCAAAGGAGAACAGACGAAGGTGAGGCCTACAGACGTACCGGAAAGCACGGAGAAAGTGACCCTCCAAGACGTAATGGCAGCCCTGCGGACGATGCAAACCTCCATGGATACGATCTCCACAGACATTAGCCTCATAAGGGCGGATTTCGCGAAAATGACGGATCGACTGGCAGAGGTGGAGAAAACGACGGCGGGCCTCTCCGCAGACACGGCCACGCTACAGCAGCAAGTATGCAAGCTGGAAGAGGACAACAAAGCGATAAAGGCTAAGCTTGGCGACCAGAAAGGGTGATCAGGGAGGAACAATGTGTGCCTGGTGGGTGTTCCAGAAAACGCAGGGGGATCAGCACTAGACCTATTTGTGGAAGACTTAATCCAGAATCACCTGAAACCACCTGGGCTCTCCAAATTCTTTTCAGTCGAGAGAGCACATCGGGTGCCAGGAGGCAAACCGCGTCCGGGGGCTCAGCTGAGGCCCATACTGGCGAGACTATTCAACTTTCGAGACCGCAACGCGATACTGCAAGCTGCACGTGTAGCACCGCCATTAAAAGTGGACAATTCAGAAGTTGCCTTTTATCCTGACTATACGGCGGCGGTAACCCAGCAAAGACGTAGTTACAAGTCAAGAAAGAACTGCGCGCTAGAGAGCTAAAGTATTCAATGCTGTTCCTGGCGAAACTACGGGTGGAATCGGACGGCAAGACATTGTTCTTCGAGACACCGGGAGAAGCACGAGACTGGCTGGAGGGATGGAGACCGGCAAGGGGAAACAAAAGCAGGGAAAACACGCAAACAGGAAGCTGAGGTACCACCACGACAGGAAACAGAGGGAAGAGAACTGCCCCTGGAGAAATACACTGTTTGCACACACATGCACCACGGGACATAGAAGACATCAACTTAAGGAGTGCCAAGAGACAGCCTGAGACTAAGCCTGGTAGAAAAGTCCTTACTTGATGAACGCAACTTGTACCGGCATGTTTCTGGTGCAGGGACTAACACAGAGACACCAGAAAGCACAAGACTGGCTCAGGGGTTTGGGCCCCCGCAGGTATGAACGAATGAAGGAGGAGCGTTGCTGGGTGCATGACTAGGGAGAGGGAGGCTTTGTTCTGGACACGGAAAACTCACCCCTACGAATGAGAAGCTTTGTTAGGGATTTTAAGCGCTCTGCTCAGTTGGGGGGGACGGGCAGTTTTAGAACCGCCGGGCAGGGAGGCAGGGTGGGGGGTAAGGGTTCAGGAATCATTGAAAAAAGTGTTAAACTGTTTAAGTTTACTAGTTAAGATATCTCACAGAGTAAAAGTTTTTACTTGCTATACAGTGTTCTCACGCGCATGGCGGACGCGTCGGAACGGACGCTACCAACAATATTTGAACTCCGTGATCGCACACCATACACGACATGACACCACATGAGGGTAATGATACCATCGCTCAGTTGCCACGGCCGCCAGGCCCTCCCCTGTCCATAATATCATGGAACGTAAACAGTCTAGGACATAAGATCAAAAGAGGGCTGGTTCTACAATATCTGAAACGCAGGGGGCCCACGGTCGCATTGCTCCAGGAGACGCACTTAAAGGGAACGGCATGCAAGCCACTAGACCGGTGGGGATTCAAGATGGTGGCCCATGCAGAGTTCACGTCGGGATCCAGGAGGGTGGGAATCCTGGTCCATAGGGGCTCTCCACTGGTGATCAAGAAAACTTGGGCTGACGACCAGGGGCGGTTTGCCGTTTTATCCTGCCAATGGGTGGGAAGATCCGTGTACATTCCCCCGACACTTCACCAGCAAACATTTCAGGATCTCGGGAAACTCCTACTGGACCTCCCTGAGGGAGAACTGATCATAGGCGGGGACTTTAATACAGTGCTAGATGCGGCCGTGGACCGCAACCCGCCCAGGGACACGACCCGATCTAATCGGGCTCTGCAGGAATTTATAGAAGCAGTGGGACTGACTGACATCTGGAGACTCAAGCACCCAACAGAGCGTCAGTACACCTTTCACTCAGGGGCACACGGAAGTCTCTCTCGGATTGATTATATAACTGACACTAGCTATTTCCCCCGAAAAGGTAAGGGAAGTAGTGCACTTACCGAGAGGTATTTCAGACCACTCGCCAATTCAACTCCACTACACAGCACATATCCCTGGACGGAAGAGGATATACCCGCTTTACCCGGGGTTCCTAAAAAACGCTAAGATCGCCAAGGACCTCGTGAAATCTACCACACAGTACTTTACAGAAAATGAACAATCAGTTGAGTCACCAAGCACACTATGGGAGGCATATAAATCTGTTATTAGGGGACAGGCCATTTCAACTATCACCCGACACAAGCGTGCACAGAGAGAGACCCTAGATACACTAGAAGAGGCCGTACAGAGAGCAGAGCGAGCACATGCCATGGATCCTACTGACACCACAGCCCAATCCCTGGCACTAGCGGCCCAAGAGTTTAGAACCTATGCGTGGGAAACCGCAAAGACCAAATATACTGATACCCTCCACAGAATCTATGAACTAGGGGACAAAACTGGGAAAATGCTTGCATGGCTGGAAAAGCGGGAAAAGGCAAATAGGTGGATTGCGCAGCTTAGTCTGGGTGATGGTACTACCACGACAGACCCCGAGCGCATAGTGGAAGAGCTGGCAACACATTACGGACAATCTATACGCCACAAGCAGTAGCTTGGAAAATAAGCAATTTTTATGCGATATTAAAATGCCTACACTTCAACCGGAGGCCATGCATGATCTAGACACAGACCTCTCGGTCGAGGAATTGGGGCGGGCACTGGCGGCTATTCACACGGGGAAATCGATGGGGCCAAATGGACTACCAGTGGAACTGTACAAGAAGGTGACAGGGAATATTACACCCCACTTACTCAACATGTACAATGAATGCCTAGAGAAGGGAATACTACCAAGAGACCAGAGACTGGCCACAATTGTAGCCATACACAAACCGGGCAAGCCAGCACAGATGGCCTCTTCCTACCGTCCAATATCACTGATAAACGCAGAAGCCAAAATACTGGCCAAAGCATTGGCAATTCGATTGCAACCACATCTCAAGCAACTGGTTCACCTGGACCAATCTGGCTTTATGCCAGGGCGCAACACCTCCCTTAATTTAAGGCGTCTACACGGCGTATTAGCCCGCACACCGATGGTACAGAAAGATGTGGCCATCCTCTCCTTAGATGCCACGATGGCTTTTGACCTAGTGGAATGGCCATTCCTATTTGCGGTGCTTCAAAGCTGGGGTTTGGCCCAAAGTTCTGTGCATAGATCAAACTATTGTATATGGAACCCCTTGCCCAAGTAGTAGCAAATGGACGAATATCGAGAGAATTCAAACTGGGGAGGAGAACTAGGCAGGGTTGCCCGCTGTCAACACTTCTCTTCGCCCTAGTGCTAGAACCGCTTGCTGCGTGGATCAGGCAGGATGTGTCAATTCATGGGATGAGATGGGAAGCAGATTGGGAGGACCGAATCTCGCTCTATGCGGCTGATGTGCTCATATATTTAACATCCCCAGCGAGGTCTCTGGTGTTCCTACTAGACATTTTTACAGCATATGGGACAGTGTCTGGGTATACAATAAATTGGACGAAATCATTACTTTATGTACTACCCGGCCCCACACCCCGCTCCCCCGAGGCTGCGAGTTACAGATCACGACCAGAGGCTTTAAATATTTAGGAATATATGTCACCCCGACAGAATCCATTTTTATAGACGAGAATTTAATGAGGCCCCTGGGACGACTTCGAGCAGATATCAAACACTGGAGATCCCTCCCGCTGACACTACTGGGAAGGGCTGGGCTATTCAAAATGCTGGCGCTGCCTAGGTTTCTCTACGCCCTCCAAAACACCCCATTTCCGGTTCCCCTCTCTTACTTCAAAGCAATTGAGGCAGAAGTGACAACATTGTTATGGGACGGAAAGCCGCCCCGGATAGCGCAACATAAACAAGTGCGAAGCTGGTACGATGGGGGTATTGCCTTACCAAACGTAAAATTGTACTATTGGGCCTCACAACTGATGGTAATCAATCAGTGGCTGAATGTCCCACAGGACGAACCGGCATTCAGATTAGATAGGAGCCTCCTACCTACAGACCGACTGATGAGAGCACTGTACACTAACAAGAGATAGACCGCACTCACAGGACCAACAGCACACACGATCAAAATATGGCACACAGCACAAAGGGCGCTGGGATGGGAGGGAGTACTGACACTGGCTACTCCTCTGTGGGAGACGCAGCATTTTGGCACCCTGGCGAACACAAAGGGATTTAGACAGTGGGACCTCATAGGCATCACTAAGATTGGTGATTGATGGGTGAAAGGAGAGATAATACCCTTCGCGGCCTTGCGAGAAAAGTACGGGATGGCAGAAACGGTACATACAGATTAGGCACGCACTGCAGGGTGCGATCCCCCAGGAAACCCAATTGGCGGAATACTCACCCCTAGAGGACAGACTCCTCACAGACTATATGGACAAGAAGGCCACCTCACAAACCTATTGGAAATTGGTTAATAATCTACCGGACCCCTTGATAGCATTAAAGGATAAATGGCAGGCAGAGCTGGGAGACATAGAAGACTCGGACTTACTGGATGCACTAGCATCAGCACGGGAGGCGGCGATCCCATCCCGACTTAAACTTATACAACTCAAAATATTACACCGAGTATATTACCCGCGCACCACGTTACATAAGCTGGGGACACACCTGATCCGCTTTGCCTTAGAGGTTGCGGTCTTACAGGGACATTTTATCATATAATATGGGAATGCCCCACGATACACCGCTACTGGACAAGGGTGCTAGCAGTGATCTCGGAGGTGGGAGGGGCCGAAGTTCCCTGTGATCCCAGATACTGTCTCCTAAACATCTGGCAGCCCACTGATTTAAACTTGGCGTTACAGAACTGGGCCACGGACGACGATTGCAAAGCGAAACATAGCTGAGAACTGGGGCTCCGGGGTCTCACCGACATGTACGCAATGGGAAAGAGATATGGACGTCGCCATGGTGGCGGAAAGGGCAGTCTACACACACAGGGGTTGTCCCAAGAAATGGTCCAGAATATGAGGGAAGTGAAACGAATTCCGGGGAAACATATGCGACCCTCCGCAAACGACCCCCTCCCCTGAAGATAGCCCATGACTGCAGAAGGGAACAAATAGGCCGGGCCGGAGATAGGACTAAACAATGTTGAAGCTGTACGCTTGCTGAGAAATGGTATCATCTGTTACACTGTGTTAAGATGCTGTTGTGATGGAATACCTATGTCGCATATATTATACACTGTAAAATGCATGGTAGAATCATGGATAGAGATACTCTATGTTTGTTACGGTTATTGACAAAAATGACGATGTACGAAATTGCATTGATGGAAAATAAAGGTTTTGAAAAAAAAAAAAAAATACTAAAACGAGGCAAACACAACAGACACGCCACTGCTTTAGGAAAGAAAAAAAGACACATAACTGATTAAAAAGAGAGGTGTTTAAATGCATATTGTGACTGTACAGCGCTACTGCTAGTGCTGTGCTCAGCTGTGTGTGCTGTTGAATGTCACATACGCCTGCAGCCAGACCTGGGTTTTAAAGTTATTTAGCAGCTGAGAGAGCTCTCTCAGCTACACCCTGACTCGCCCCTTGGTGTTACCTGACAAAAAGAACGGCCTAGGGATTAAAGCAGATGAGCTGAGGTGTCTGTAGGCGAGGCCAGATGATCTCTCATCACACCTACGGCTTCCGAAGAAGGTGCGCTTTACACCCTGCCTGTACCTCTAACTTCGCTGCACTTCTGTGGTGTGTGTATTAACTCTTGTCAGTGCGCGTGCCTAGGGAATGGCAGAAACTTCCCTGAAGGGGCATTCGTGTTAAGCGATACTACCTCCTAACTCAGCCTCGCTCTGCTGATGCCAATTAATAGAGAATGTGACATTTGGCGCCAACCTGGGATGTGTTGTTTTGCGCACACCAATCAGATCAGTAAATATGGTAGCACAGCTGAAACGCTTATCCAGTATTTTTCCGTTTATTGTCAGCAAGCTACTTTTTGTCTTTATTGCATGTTATATTTAGAAACACTCATTGAGAAACCCGCATCATTTTCTGAAAACTTGAGGCCTGATAACCAAAGTTCTGGAAGCTTGTGAGCATCTTACATTTTCACTTCTGGAGGATTACATGCTGATCGTATCAGAATTTCTTTTAAACTTCTCTGTCTTGCCCACAGGGCGGTATTTGGACCAGGGTCTGAAGGGATAAAGGGCCAGATGTAGGTAACAGATTTTTACCGACTCCAAAATACCGATTTTTACCGAATCGGTATTTCAGAAAAGTGAAACGAGATGTAGGTCAAAATCCGGTAAAAAATACCGATTCGGTAAAAATCGGTAACCCCTTCACGGTATTCACCGAATTGGTATTTTCCGATACGGCAAATACCGAATTGGTAACTCACATGCAATCCTATGGGCCCGGAGGCCCATAGGAATGCATTGAAACTACCGACTCGGTATTAACCGAATCGGAAAATACCGAGTCGGTAAATACCGAGTCGGGGATACAAAATATCAGGCAGTTGAAGTATCAACAAATCACGTGTCTCCATCCCGCCCCTCAGCCAACCAACAGAGCAATAGACCAATCCTGTGCATCGACCCCACCCCACAACCAGGAAGTGGCCACACCCATGCAGGTGCAGTGTAACTGATAACACAGGAGAGCAGACACACAGAGACAGGCAGTTGTGAAGCCGATCCCTGCAGGAGAAACAAATGGAGCCCCAAGACTCTCAGAGGGAAGGAGTAGAGAGGAAGAGGAAGATGAAGTTTAGCACTGGAGAACTGCAGGTGCTGGTGGAGGAGGTAGTCAAGCACTACCCAAGAATCTTTGGAAAGCAGTCCCTGCAGGTACCAGAGGCTGTCAAGAGGAGCACCTGGCTGGGGATCCAGACTAAAATCAACGCCATAGGAGTGACCAACAGGGAAGTGGACGACCTAAAAAAGCGATGGTACGATCTAAGGATCATCACTAAGAAGAAACTGGCTGCAAGAAGCAAGGAGTCCAATTTAACAGGTGGAGGGAAGAACAAGGCACCTCCACTCACAGACCTGGAAGAGCTAGTGGAGTCCACACTGGAGCCAGACTGCGTCCTGGGGATTGGTGCTGCAGACAGCTCAGCCCGAGCTGCAGCTAAGAAAGGTAAGGGACATGTTCATCATCCCACACCCCCTGCCTGTGTACCTCCCCCAATGTGGCTATGCATTTAGGAAATCCAGTTCTGACTTTAGTACTCACCTGCAATGCATTATGGGAGTGGTAGTCATAAGAATACCCATATGAGCAGTCAACATGAAATGTTGTCAGGCATGCCACACAATACAATCAGACACATGGGAGGAGCAGAAAATAGTGATGTGAAAATGTAATTTAATATTGATGTACACGGTGAAAGCACCACTAAGATACTGTCCCTGTCTGTCCACAGGAGAGACATCACGCAAGTCAGCAGGTGAGGGAGAAGACACATCCCCAAAGGGATAGCAGTGAGCAAGAAGGGAGGGATGCTGGGCCCAGCAGTGCAAGACCTACAGCACCATGCACACAAGCAGCAGACATATCAGAGGCAGACGACACCATGCAACTGGAAGCATCTCCTGTGCTCATTGGCTCACCACTACCTGCGTCAGGACAATCACACACACCAGCAGACTCCGAGGTGTCTGAAATCCTCAGGCCTGTGAGGCATGAGGGTCCCCCGCATAGGATCCTACAAACATCCTCGGATGAGGAAGGGGAATGTGAGGAGTCAATGCAGTCTATGGCCGGGAATGCACCAGGTCACACATCCACTCCTGTCAGGCCATCTGAAGGAACAAGACGTCGTAGGGTCCGGGAGTCAGGCGGCAGTGGCCGTGATGAGAGTGTGTTCCAAGGCCTCGAGACCACAATGGTGAAGGTTCAGCGCCTGCAGGCAAAAGGGATAAGTGCAGTACACAGGGAGATGCGAATTCTGAACACCAACTTCACAGACATGAACAAGGGAATAGCATCAATGGCAGACAGCATGAAGGACATGGCAGAGGGAGTCAGGGACATGTCTCAGTGTGTGATGACACTCTGTGAGGAACTTCGTTTGGACCGTGCACAAAGGCACAGGGAGAGCCATCGTACGCAGCAGCAGACAGGCGGCATGCGGCAACTTGCAAATGCAACTTCACTGATGTGTCGCTGGTCAGTTGCAATGCAGGAGGGGCTGGTGCACTGCTGTACTGACCTCACACGGGGGATGGAGAGAGTCACTACAGCGATGGAAGTGTTGCTGACAAACCAGTCAGCCACCACAGGAGCAGAAGGTCTTGGGGACACAGATACCACTAGTAGCAGGGGCAGCACCCCTGTCCCTGAAGTAAGGAGGAGTAGCAGACACCAGAGTGCCGGCGCTGGCACAGCAGACTTTGAACCCAGCCAAGCTCATGCATCACGCGGGGCTGTTCATGGGCGCAAGCAGTGAGTCTAGCATGTTCAGTTGGACATGTGAGGGTGAGGTAACCCCTGTACACACAGTAGTGCCAGGCACACTAGTATGTGACATTTGTGGCTCATGTCTTTTCTACATAGTGCTAAATAAACTACGTGCATTGACGTACAACACGTGCTTTGTCTCGATACTTACTCAGAAGTAGTTGTGTGTGATTTCTGTCCGTCTCTGTCTTCCATCTGTGGGTGTTGGTACTCCGACTGTGTTGGCTGCTGGTAGTGCCTGCTCATCGTCATGGTCTACATACTCCTCCAATTCCACCTCTGTGCCCCTCTTAGTTGCGAGGTTGTGCAACATTGCACAGGTTGCAATTATCTTACAGCACGTTTCAGGTGTGTACTGCCGTGCCCCCCCACTTTTGTGGAGGCAGCGGAACCGGCTCTTCAGGAGGCCAAAGGTGCGCTCAATGATGTTTCGGGTGGATTTATGTGCCACATTGTAACGTCTCTGGCTGGGGGTTGTGGGGTTGAGGTAGGGTGTCAGGACGAAGGAACGGAGTGCATATGCACTATCCCCTAAAGTGGAAGACAAAATATACATTACTCAGATGCACACATTGACATACGTCTGCTTCATCTATCAAGGGAGTGTCACCCATTTCTTTACCTAGCAGTATCCTTCCCCGAATTCACCCGCTGTCAGGCGGGTATAGATCCCACTGTTTTGGAAGATATATGAATCGTGGGTACTTCCTGGGTATCTGGCCACTATATCGGTGATGATGAACTTGGCATCACAGATTGCTTGTACATTAATTGTGTGTGTTGACTTCCTGTTCCTGTATATGTGCTCTGTGGCAGCTGGGGGGGCAAATGGGGATGTGGGTCCCATCAATGCAGCCTATCACGTGTGGGAAGTTTGCCATGAGGTAAAAGTCAGTCTTGGTCCTGAGCAAGTCCGCATCAGTGTCTGGGAAGTGGATGTAGTGATCCATTCTTTGCATCATGGCATCCAGGAAATTTTGGAAAAAACGCGACAGGCAGCTCTGGAACACCCCACCTACCGCTGCCACTATACTCTGGTAGCTCCCAGATGCTAGGAGGTGTATGCTACAGAGCACCTGGACATGGGGTGGGATGGCATGGGCCCTTGGTCTTGGGTGGTCCAGGAGTGGATGCAGGTCCCTGATCAGGTCCATGATGGTTTCAGGGTGCAGTCTGTATCTCTGCAGTATCTCTGGCTCTGTCAATTGGAGGAGTGTAATCCTTTGCCTATATACCTGTTCCTCCCTTCTCCATTCTCTCTCACCTGCTGCCTGTAGCCTTAGCCGTCTTGCTATGACGTAAAAAGCCGCCATTGTGGTTCCAGTGTTGCATTTTGGGGCCCTTTTTTATAGGCTGCACCTGATTACCACCTGCTTGCAATCCATGTTAAATACCGACTCTTAATTACCGAATTTCGGAGCAAATCGGTAATTTAAGGCTCACCTACATCTCGATGGCGTGGTATTTTCCATTTCGCAATTTCCGATTCGGTAATTTTACCGAGTCGGAACTTTTACCGACTCGGTATTTGTTCCGAATCGGTAATTTTACCGAGTCGGAACTTTTACCGACTCGGTATTTGTTCCGAATCGGTAATTTTACAGATTCGGAAATATTGACGTTTCGGTATCTTTACCGAGCCGGTAATCTACTGATTCGGTATTTTTTCCGGTTTCAGGCGACCTACATCTCATTTTCCAAATACCGGTCGGTAACGGCCGAAAACACCGATTTTCGGCCGTTACCGACTGGTATTAGGCTACCTACATCTGGCCCTCAATCCTTAGTCAGCCCCTATATCCCCAATAGACCACTTCGCTCATCCACTAAAAACCTGCTCACCGTCCCGAGATTCAATAAGGTGAGATGGGGAGGAAGCGCGTTCTCCTTCCTGGTGCCCAAACTGTGGAACACTCTCCCGCCTGAACTTTCTAGCCAACCCTCACTGGTGATTTTTCGGAAACTTTTTGAAGACATGGCTCTTTTCCCTGGCTTATTAATTAATTAACTATGACTATATCACCCTCTTGCTTTGTTATGATTTTCTGTCTGTTATCTGCGCCTTGATACCCTTCGGGGTTAAGTTTTGCGCATTATAAGACTCCCATTCATTCATTCATTCATTCATAAATGTGCAATCTGCACTAACTATAAAGTACATACTGTTATCTCCGAATTTATCCAAGTTATTTCATGAGCTGTATTCAGCTCAGCTCAGAAGCAACCAGTGCTTTTCCTGAGCTGTGCTCTCTGCTGCTCATTATGAATTATAGAATGACATCTTAGAAAGAGGTTATAGGTTACTGACTTTAGAAGTTCTGCATTAGTTCCAAGTTATTTTAAAAACTTTTCAGGGCTCAAAAGTTTCAAGTTTCTTATATTTTAGAGGTTTCAAAGCACTTGATTGCTCGTTTTTGTGGCGTCTTGTGCCCTGGGCCCACATGCTAAGCAAATAAGCACACTGACACGCTGTAGTTGGGTACGCAAACTGACCAGGGCACGTGCGCCTTGCCCCTTTTATTTGCCTGGTCACCTGACGGGTGACGCCTGTGATGGGTGGGTGTGCAGTGTGGGGTGCAAACAGAGGTGGAACACTAGAACGTGTCCAGCAGGAAACCACATCCCTCCCAAACGTTAATGAAAAGGAACAGACAAAAGTCCAACCTATGATGAAAACAAACAACAATACACAGCACCAATGAGTCTCTTCAGGCAATCTACTGGGCAGTGCTGGAGCTCTGGACCACACGGTCAGGAGGCTTTGGTCCACCTCGATGATGGAGTTCAGACCGGCCTGGTCTTGCGGTGTTGGAGTCTATTTACAAAGTTCAAATAGCGATGCATCTGTAGCGGTGGTGGAGTCCACTTTGGAGATATTTTTGCAGGTGCTCAGGCTCAGGTGGGCGGCCAACATGCAAACAAAGGATGATCTTGGTGGATGAGGGCCTACCTTGTAGGCGATGATGCTTTCCAGTTCCTGAAAGCCAAGCAACTTCAGACTTGCCTCTCCTGCCTGGACTCCCCTCTCACAGGAGTCTCCTGGAAGGCCTTCCTGCCGGGCTGCCACGGGACATTGTGGACTGTGAGGACCTCGCTGAGGAACTGCCAATAGGTCCACAGCCAAATCGCTCATGTAGCCGCAGAGGGTGGTGTCTCAGTCAGTGTGTTCTCACCGTCAGGACTAGGGTTCTATGCCTTCTTCAGATGATCTTTGGGTGACCAGTCTCCATCCACGACCTCCATGCTTCCCGGTGCCTCCCGTGGAGCTGCTGCCGACGCATCTCCCCGACTCAGATTCCCATCTCACAGGAACTCCGTTGAGGCCCTTGCCCCTGGATTGCCACATGGCCGCATGGGCTGTGCGGGCCTTTAGTAAGCCGCGCTGAGGGGTGGCTGCAGAACTCCCATCAGGGCCGCGGCCAAGCCTCTTGTAACCCCAAGGGTGGATAGTCCAAAGGTTGGGTATGCTCTTCTTCGGCAGGCTTCAGGTTTACGGGCCACACAGAAGGTTCCTGGGTGGCTAGCATTGTTGAACTCCGGATGTCTTGAGTGTTTGGATCCACTCTGGTGGTCCGATGCTCCTCAGATGTTCTTGGTGATGATGCACCTGTATGATGGATACAATCATTTTCTTTCGGTTGGGCAGCAGGCAGCAATCTCTTGTTTTCGGTGACCTCGTAGAGTGAGGAGGAATAGAGGGACTTTATGCCCACTTACGGTTGTCTTCTGGCCGGTGCACCTGCTAGATGTTGTGAGTAAATGGTCGCACTGTGAAGCTTGGGGCCTGGACACAGATTGTGCTAGCTCGAGGCGTACGGTTGGTCCTCACGCGAAGCTGTCTCCAGTGACGTAGCTGGACCCCGGTGGCTCGCTTGCGCTAATGAACACCTTCTCCAGTGCTGGTATGAGTCCTCTGTCCTGTCGCTCTTCTCCTTTTCTTCTTGCACGCCTGTGGTGGTTGTTTGCCCTCCTTCGTGGAGTGGCGTCATGCTCTCCTTCTTCTGACCAGGTTCATCACTTGGATGTGGCGTCTTGCTACATGTCTCATGTTCGCGCCACATGGACTTCTCGCTGGTTGCGTCCGGTTCTTGGGACGATCTTTACTTTGCTGCTGACCTCTCATAGGTCTGTCCTGTTGGTAGGACGTGCTTCTTCTCCTTGAGGGCCTCTTGCAGGCCCCTTCCCCTCCTCAGGGATTTTCGCGACGCTCCTCTGCTCTTCACTCGAGG
Source organism: Lissotriton helveticus (assembly GCF_964261635.1). Lineage (NCBI taxonomy): Eukaryota > Metazoa > Chordata > Amphibia > Caudata > Salamandridae > Lissotriton > Lissotriton helveticus. The sequence continues at coordinate 1,504,482,367 of NC_136069.1, read as the reverse complement.
GCTCTTCACTCGTGCTTGCGCCTCGAGGCTGTGCCGTCGTGGCGCTTGATCCTGCCTCCATTCAGGCATGCTTGGCAGGGTTGGTCACGTTGAGTGACGTGCTCCTTGCTTGCGGTGTGAATGTGGCATCCGGCCATGTGTCGCCTGTTGTCGGAGCACTCGTTGCAGCTTGCCACGTGGAGTGTGTGACTCTCCTCTTGCCTATCTGGGGCCACTGGCGACTCTGTCGAGGCAGTGTGAGGGAGACCACTGCCGTCTTCGGCCCGCTGCGGCGTTCGCTGGTGCAGAGGAGATGTAGATGCTTTCTGTGCTGCATTCAGCAGTGCTTCTCTGTGGAGATGTCTCTATCTCCCGGGCGCCTGCCCATGCTGTCAAGCTTCTGGGTGCCTGAGCCAGCGCACCTTGGACCCTGCATTCTTGGTCCTTCGTTAAGGCGCCTTCTTCTGGCGCTTTGTGTGCCTACTTTTGCTGGCTTGCGGTGGTTTCCATTCCCCACTCAGGGGTATGGTGCACTTTACTTGCTTGTGGTGGCATCAGACAGCACACGATCTCCTTGTTCCTTTATGCGGCTTGGCTGCTTTTGGTCTTCTTGCCTTTCCTGGACTCTTGGCAGGTTCCTTGGCTGTATCTTTAACAAGGAGCTACAGGGGTTCTTTAGCTGTCAGGTCAAGCCCCCACTCACTGGTTCAACACAACTGTATGACCTGACGCTGTTTTTTTAACAGTTCTGTATGGATTTCGATGTCTATTGTAGCACCCACCTTGGCGTGCTACCTGGGCAGTTAGTATATATACTCTGCCCCTTGTCACGAATCCCTGATCAATTTTAATATTCTGTTCCCTTTTAATACATCCTACTGTGTAGTGCAGTGTATAACTAAAATGAAATCCCCAGAGATGTGAGAAAAATGTGAGTAAAGATGTGGAGTACCTCACGGAAGTAACACCATGGGAGTCCGCTGGTTGGTTCTCACCAGTGGACTCAGGTTCTCATCATTAGCACTACCACATCAAAAATAATAAAGAAGAACAGAGAAAAGAAAGTGTAGTGATGGTGAAAGAAAGATGTGCAACCCTAGTAAATATGCTGGTGCTACGGAGAAGTATCTCCCTAGTGCAACTCCGTACTGACCCAAAATAAGGTGGACCTGTGACTTAGGACCACATTATTTGGAATTAAAAACGAGCTATACCACCACTGGCTTTACCTCTTTGTTCCTTGGCTGGGCAGCTTTGAGCTTCTTGGAGCTCTTTCAACAGGGTTTCAGTCTCTCTTCCTCAGCCGCCTAGGAAGTGCACTTGGGCGTGCTGCGCTCTCTTCTATCAGTCTTTTGGCTGCATGGAATGTAGTCTTAGGAGTGCTGTGAGGCCCTTCTTTCCTCTACTGGCTGCGTCCCTGGCACATGGCGGCCACATGTGCTGGCAGTTTTCCGTGGATGTCTTGCTACTCCCTCGTGATGTGCTGAGGGTGGCTGATGTGTCCTGAGGCTTAACACTTCTGTGATTGGGCAGCACTATCTACCACGCTTCAATGTCTCTTTCTACTGCCTGTGGCGGAACCACTGCAGAATTCTCTTTCCCGACCTTGATACTCATCAGGGCCTTGCAGTGCTCATAAGGGTATTGTATATGGACAGGCACGGCGTTCCTCTCTCTTTACTTTAACAGTAGGTTGCAGCAGCCGTCCCATTGTTGCCGGCTGTTTCTGCTGGTTTGGCACTAGGTAGCGCTGCAGCAACATTTCATGTGCTAAGGCAGATGTATTCACTTGCAAGCCATGTTGCTTTCCCGTGGGTGATGTGCAGGCAGGTGCTGGGGTGATGCTCTCAGATGGAAGCAGCAGGGTGTGTTTTGCAGTGTGGGAGGTGGGGATCTGTTTCTGCAGTAGTTGTGTTTGTGTGGCTGCTTTGCTTTGAGTGGAGACCTGAGCTGGGAGCCTCCTGACTGGGCCTCGCTTGTCCCTGCTAATCCGGTATTTGCCTTTCCTAGTCTTTTCCGTGTCGGGCCAGCTTTATGCAATTGTAGCAGGCTGTGGTGCATCAAGCCACCACTAGGCGGCAATGCACTCACCGCTCTTCACCAGCTGTCTCTCTACTGCTGTGGCCTTGTTGCTAGGCAGCTGTGGTTCTCCTCCTTACTGGATGGGAGGTATATGGCGCAGGAGCTTCAAAGTTTGTTTGTGGCAGGCGGTGGCAGCCTACGGCGCCGCATTATCTAGGGCTGGAATGTTTTCTTTGTCTTGTCATTCTATCATTGTGTCATAAAGAGCATTAGTTGTTTAGCTTCTTGTCATTTTATCATTGTGTAATAAAGAGACCCCTTTTGCATCCGAGTATTGTTTCCATGATGGAGCTAACCTTTCTTTTCAGTCAGATACTGTCGTATGGAAGGATGGGCTATTCCCTTCCTACAGGTAACTGATGACGGAGAGTAATGGGAGTTCCACACCAGGAAATAATTCTTGGGTGTGGTGATTTGGATAATAACAACAATTCATATGAGATAGATACTTCCAGTAGATATTAAGTACTTAGGAGATTCCCCAAGAGAGAGAGAGAGGTATCAATAGGACAGTGGAAAGATGTATATTAGTGCTGCTTCCCGAGAAGCGAGGGGGTAGAGTAGTCCAGGCAGGATAGTCGTGGGGCTACAAGTGGGAACACTATAAATAGAGCTGCTCCCCGACACGAGAGGGGGTAGAATAGCCTGAGCCAGATTGCTGTGGGGTTATAAAGTAAATAGAGCTGCTCCCCGACACGAGAGGGGGTAGAATAACCCGAGCCAGATTGCTGTGGGGTTATAAAGTAAATAGAGCTGCTCCCCGACACGAGAGGGGGTAGAATAGCCCGAGCCAGATTGCTGTGGGGTTATAAAGTAAATAGAGCTGCTCCCCGACACGAGAGGGGGTAGAATAGCCCAAGCCAGATTGCTGTGGGGTTATAAAGTGAATAGAGCTGCTCCCCGACACGAGAGGGGGTAGATTAGCCCGAGCCAGATTGCTGTGGGGTTATAAAGTGAATAGTGCTGCTCTCCGACACGAGAAGAGAGAGTAGATTAGCCCGAGCCAGATTGCTGTGGGGTTATAAAGTGAATAGTGCTGCTCTCCGACACGAGAAGAGAGAGTAGAGTAGCCCGAGCCAGATTGCTGTGGAGTTACAAGGTGAGATCATAGGATGCAGGATGAAATTCCATAGTTCCTATAGGATTTAGTGGTATATTAGCTGTGTAAGCTTGTACATATTGTGGGTTCCCCATTCCCAGGTAAGTACCCCAGGTACTGTTGTAAATAGGGACTGGGAAGGGATGGAGTTACGTGATGACTGGGTTTGTGGTGTTTGGGTCAGCTGCTAACTTGGTCAGAAAATCCGGTCATTACAGGGTGACACCGTGATTACCACTTCATGCCAACTGAGTGCAGCTACCCTGAAGCACCAACGCTGGCTATACAGGAACGGGGGCTGTATATGTTCTTGTTGGATGACTCTTTCAATGTTGTTTTGCCCTTCTGACCGCTTTAATTCCGGCGCACTGCATGGCGCGATTCAGGTCATGTGGGTGGCTGCACCACGCACTTTGCTTCTCTGCAATCCTAGGGGTAGCAGGACGATTCCAGGGGTGCATGGCAGCCTCTGCCTACCTTTGCTGTCTCATGCGCGAGGCTACTGGTGCCCTCTTCTTCTTCACAGAAGTATTTTTTTCAGCTCTTGCCGCAGCCACGGGTGCTAGGCTTCCTTTCGCACCTATCAGTATTTGAAAAACAGCGCCTCCTACCATCCACCACTATCTGGACAGCACTGTTAGTTACAGGTGTCACTTCATGGGCTTGTGGCGGACCGTAGACACTGTCTTACTGTTGCTGGCAGATGGGTGGTCTCGTCGCCTCACGCAGACATTGGCGGTGGCGGGGTGGGGTGGGGGACGGTTACTCGACCATGCAGCAGCACTTCACCCAACTCTTCAATCCTGGCGCAAGTGTGCGCACACTTTTTGGCTGCAGGGTCATGCCTTACAGGCAACGGGTGCAGGGTGCCTCAGGTTGCATTTCCCCTCAGGGCACGACAGAGCAGCAGCTGTTGTGCACACGGGGTAACACCCCCTCATCGCCAATGTGGCGTCTTGGGCCCGCTAGGCCCACATGCTATGCAAATGACCACACTGACACACTGTAGTTGGGTACCAGAACTGGCCAGGGCATGTGCGCCCTGCCCCTTTTATTTGCAGGGTCACCTGACCAGTGACGCCTATGATGGGTGGGTGTGTAGAGTGGGGTGCACAGGCCTGCCAAGTATCACGCATCAGACGTGACATTAACGCATTTTAGTGTGATGATCCGCATCACCGCACTGAAATGCAATGTCACGCCTTATAGCGCCTCCTCCTCTGTCAAGCCTGGAGCCCGCTATAATGAAGTACTATACAGGCTGAGTGGCAGCGCGCACATGGCTGCTCCTGGCAGGATTGAGGGTTCTCTGGCTCAGCTGCTGCTGAACTGCAGAGTGTTGCTTGTTACAATGTATATCAGCCGGCACCGCGCGGCGAGTTCACTGACGTCAGGAGGAGTGGTGGAGTCACTGTGCCCTGGGCCAATCAATTGACACCGCTAAATTTTGAGTTGTTCACTAATGCGCAGGCGGTCCGGCTGAGGGCTCCTGCCTCCTGCGGTGCGTGCAAGAGCACCTTACAGTTCTCTCTTTATAGACTGCACTGACTGTTGTGCAATGGGAATGACAGCTCGCAACACAGGCTGCCGTGATGGTTTGTGATCCCGCGACAGACTCGACCCCGCCACCGGTCTCCTTGTGAACTTAGTAGCAGGTACAGTATGGCAACATTATAAATATAGTAGCGCTCGCGGCTGCTCACCCCCCGCGGGGGCCGCAACTGGACCCAACCGCATCGGTGCAGTGGCCAGCGTGTGTGCAGCTAATGATCAGGGCTGAGAAGAATTAGAAGTGCAGCGGGAGACAGAAACAAACTGGTCGGCAACGGTCCACGCATGAGATTGTGGCCACAATGGGCCCACCAATGATTTGCCTCGCACCATTCTTGTAACCGTAGCCCGTCCCAAGAGCCCCCAGCACCACAATCCACGTGTGTGGAGGGCAGGCAGGCTGTTAGGCCTCCAGTCCCATGTGTTCATGTGGCGGCGCACTTGGGAGAGCCAGTGTACCTTCAGCTGTCACTGCAGGTACCGTGACTTCACTGGAGCCTGGCAGTAGCACTAGACAGCAGCCTGCAGGGTGGCATGACCCCCAAGGGCAGCACAGAGAAACTATAATGCACCCCAGTGCCCCCCAGCACATGATGTTCTCTACTGACTCAGCCTCCGCCTTCCCTGTCCGGGAGTCCAGCAGCAATGCTGGCAGTGTCAGAGCTTTGGGCAAAGAAGTGGTTAAACAGCACTACATTATTCTGTATGTATTTTCGTTGGTGTTTCACCTTTACATATCTAAAGCGCACACCTCAAATGAAAGATAAATGCTAGTTCAAGTAATCAGTGAGAAATATGTGAAACCTCACTTGATAATTCAGTCTTCCTACAGATGTCATATCTACCTGTGTTTAAGGAGAGAGAAATAATTGAATCCTGCTTGGCGAAGTAGGGCATAGTGAATTGTCTATTTATAGTGCTATGACATCCCCTGCTTCTGCGACTGAGAAAGCACTTTAACTATGCAAGCCATCTAAGCCATCTAAGCACCACAGAAGATAATGGTCATTCAAAGTGTCCATGATTTGGCCGTAGAAAGGCACTCTGAAGTCCACTGAAATCATGGAAATGCCACACACAAGCAAACTGAAATCTTGGCAGTTATAGAGAGAGTCATGAGTGGACAGAGTGCACCAGAACCCATGGAGGGCTGGAGGTCTCCGAAGCAGTGTGATTTGAGGTGCTTAGAAGCAGAGCGCCTCGCACATTTACACATAAGTACCCTTCCATTTCTAGCACTGTGCACCAGTTTTAAGATCTTCTTAGTGTTTCTTGCTGCTCAAATGGCTGTAATTACCAATATTTATAAGTTTCCCTAGTCTTCAGTGCTTGATTTTGATCAAATGAAAGTGTCACTCATAGTCGTTGAAATATCACTCATAATTGCACTAAAATTGTGAAAATGTCACACAAAGCAATCTGAAACCTTGGCAGCTATGGCAAATAGAGGTGGAACACTAGAACGTGTCCAGGACCCAACAGTTTTTAATCGCGAAAAAGTGTCACTCATTTTTTTTAGTTGAATATCACTCATAAGAGCATTGAAACTATGCAGATGTCACATATAACCAATCCGAAAACTTGGCAGCTATGCACATCAGTCTCCGGTTCTCTTCAAAGTGTTGTAATATAGCTGTAACTTTCTACCGCAGGTAATAAGCAGTTGTAACTGTGCTTTTCTGTTTTTGTATATTCCCCAAAACGCTATATACCTCGTATTTTGAATACAAACAATATAATATTTATTTTTAACAAAAAAACAGCCAACGTACACTACCATCGTCCACCACCAGAAGTGACGTCTACCATTCCGGAAGTTTACGCCGACTCCATAACAACCGCTCTTGAAGCTGTGGGCGCAACTGGGCTGGCTGACAAGCATCGATCTCAGCGCATTTACAAGCAGAGGTGCCATTCGGTGGCAAATCGGCACACACACAATGCCCGCTGCTTCCCTCGTCCTCTCTGGTAAGGAGACGTACATATGCGATGCAACCTATTTCTTTCCTTCGTTGTAGATACTGAGCAGCATCGCACACGACGTACGCCTAACATGGCCCCTATCTGAACGGAAGCATTTTACGTGATAGTGTTTCAGATGTCCAATTTGGTCCCGCCTTAGCAAGCTGCGGATTGGTGTAAAATTGAGTGGTGACCAATTAGAAGTCGCGTCCCAAGGTGCTTAAGGCAGACACCTCGCAAACACAAATAACAAGCACTGGCAAAGCCAATTTTATTTTATTTATTTATTTTATGCATTTTTCATAAAGCGCAGACTTTACCCGAAGGTGTCAGAGCACTGTACAATAGAACCAGTTATGTTACATGAGAGAACTGTTACAAAAATGAAACAAATGAACATGAAGAGATAAAGCGCACCGCTAGTTTGTGTGCGTAATCAAAATTTAACAGTCTTGCTGAATTCTTTTGAAGTTTATACAACATGATGTTTGATGTTTTTGCAGTTGAATCACATTGAAAGTGTATCAAGTCGTGATTCAAAACAGTTAAAGACTCTATCATGTGAGTGCCTGAGGGCTGTTTTTTAAGTTCATTTTATCGCACAAAGTCACCGGGGTTTTCACTGATCTGCACAGTAGTATTTTTGCACCGATTTTCGCATTATGTATGTTTTGTGTTTAATAATGACCATCATATTGATTACATTGTGTTTGAACCTTGTTTCAGTTAACGGTCCCCGATGAAGGGCATGATAGCCCGAAATGCATTGGACTGAGAGCAAGTTAATTGAATTGAAATGAATAATATATTAAGTTGAAAAAACATATGAAACGACATTTCATGGATTTATGAATAAAATGAAATATTTGGATGAATAGAAACCATTGATTGGATTGCATCATTAAATAGAAGGAATCCTGGGCTTACCAGGAGATTAATTGAGAAGTGCGCCGGGGAATGCTTCCAATGCTTCATTGTGGGCACTACTAGAGATTTACAAAAATGAAACAAACAACAATAGCAGGCCATAGAATCAAAACAACGCAGGCAAAAGGAACACAATATCAAACACAGCAAGCACAGAATGTACAAACAAAAATATAAATATATATGACAAATTTACAATGACTAAAGAACTTCCTGGCGGGGTCTGAGAAGGAGGGAATTAGTTCTGAAAGTGTCTTTGGAATAGAAGAGATTTGAGGTCCTCTTTGAAGATCTGGATGGAGGTGATGGCACGGAGCAATGGCACGGAGCAAAGGAGGAAGCGAGTTCCTGATTCTCACCGCATTACCTGAGAACGATTGCGCCATCAATGTTTCCCTTTTGAAGGAGGGGGGCTCAAGCAGGAAGTTTTCTGCATTCCGAGAAGGTCTTGAGCCTATAGACAATTTCAGTTTATTCGCCAGGTAGCGAGGGGAGGAAGAGTGCAAAGCTTTGTGGGTGATGCACGCCGTTTTGTAAATAGCTCTAGCCTAGATGGGAAGCCATCGGAGAGAAGACAGGATAGGAGTGATGTGGTCACTTTGTTTGGACCCTGAAATGAAGCGAGCTGCTGAATGGAGGACGGATTTGAGGGGGGAGAGGTGAGATTTGGGAAGGCCAGTGAGAAGAGAATTACAATAATCCAGTCTAGAGAGAACTAGCGATTGGACCAAGGTTTTTAGGTCATTCTCCTGGAAGAACCGACGAATCCCCCGATAGAAGGCGCAGCTGATAACGTGCGCTCTTGGCAATGGAGTTGATGTGTGAGATTAGGTTGTGTCTTTTGTCAAGTATGACACCTAAGGATTTAGCGCAGTCAACAATGACGGGTTTACTGTTGAGTAAATTCAACTGATCCATCCAGGATTGAACAGGAGGCGGTGAGAGAGAGCTAGATAAGAGGAGGAATTCCGTTTTGGAGGGATTGAGAATGAGCTAGTGAACTAACATCCAGTTGTGAATAGAGTTGAGAGTAGAGTTGAGTAGTGAGAGATCATGAGAGGAAGACACCTTAAGGTAGATTTGGGTGTCACCCACATAGAGATGGTAGAGGATTCCAGATTTGCTTAGGAGGTTCCCCTAACGGTTCCAGGTAGAGATTAAATAGAGTGGGAGCAAGGATAGAACCTTGAGTGACGCCTTGACCAACCACCAGTGGAGACGAGAGACTGTTCGCAATCTTGATCATTTGGGATCTGGCCGAGAGGAATGAGGCAAACTATTTGAGTAATGTGCCTTCCACGCCCATTCTCTGTTGAAGAGTGTTAAGGAGGGTGTTGTGATTAACAGTGTCAAAGGCTGCACAGAGGTCAAGAAGAATCAGAAGGCACGATTCCCCCGAATCGAGTATATGCAGCGCATCATCGATCACTCGCAGCAGGGCTGTTTCAGTGCTGCAATTTTGAATAAAGCCAGACTGGAACATGTCAAGGAGATTATTGTCCATAATGTGTTGGGAAAGTTTCTGTGATCTTTGAAAGAAAAGGGAGATTGGTGATGGGGCGGAAGTTATTGAGGGCGTTTGCATCTGCAGAGGTTTTTTTTAGAAGAGGGGTACCCTGTTCTGTTTTGAGGACAACTGGGAGGGATCCTTGACTGAGGAAGAGATTAACTAGCCTGGTCCAATAGGAGAGAGTGTTGGTATAGAAATCAATGGCGATGACACTGGGTATGGGGTCAGTAGAATGGTTGGAGGGTTTGGTTTCGAGGATGCATTTGAGGAGATCATCTTGCGAGATGGCGGCAAAGTTCTGCCAAGTGACTAAGGATTTTCGCTCCTCAATGGGGGTGGGGTGGCTGACCTGTTCCACCAGAGATTTTACCTTTTGATCAAAGAATATAGCCAACTCAGTTGCTTCCTTTGAAACATCCTCAGGTTTGATGGTTTGGAGAGAATAATTTGGGTTTTTGATCAGGTCGAAAAGTTTTTTGGGTCTGTTTTTAGCTAAATCGAGGAGGGATCTGAAATGAGATGTTTTCTTCCTGGAAAAATGTGCTTGTGGTAATTGGATCTTGCTGAGAGTAAAAGAGAGAGGTTAGAGGTGGATAGAGATTGTCTCCAATGTTTCTCCAAGATTCTAAGGTTTTTCCTTTCGTCATAGAGAGCTTAATTGAACCAAGGAGCTGACGGGGTGGGTCTTTTCCTTTTGCTTTGGAGTGGAGCAACCTTGTCGATTTCGACTGCAAGGATTGAGAGGCAATGGGAAGTGAGATCATAGACATCCGTATTGGGGTCTAGACTAGGAAGTGAATGCATAGCAGAATCACATAGAGTCCCAAGATCAATGTTTTTGTGTTGCTTAATAAAGTAGAGGCTCTTTTAGGTTGGCCGAGAGTTATAATGTGCGAGAGGTGAAAACGGAAGGGAATGAGGAAATGGTCTGACCAGTCTACACAGATGGGGGGAGCAGTGGTAAGCTGGTCTGATTTAGAAATAACAAGGTCCAGAATTGAACCCTTGGCGTGTGTAATTTCCAAACAGTGTTGGACAAGATCGTTAGCTGAGAGAAAGGTTGCAAGCTTGTTGGCAGCTGAGTCTTCCACGGAGCCCTGGTGGAGATTGAAATCAACTAGGAAGATCTGCTTGTCGCTTTGTGAATATTTGCCACTAATGAAGTTGATGAGTTCCTCCATGAAGGAAGAGCAATTACCAAGCGGGTGATAGATGGCATGGAATCTGAAGGGTGAGCCATGATGAACTTGGAGTTCTAGGGAAAGGCATTGAAAAGTGCGAAAGAGGATGGTGGGAAAGGCTTTGATTTGAAGGGAGTTTCTGAAGATAATCGCAACACCTCCCCCGATCTTGTCTGTTCTGTCGTTTCTGAGGATAGAGTAGTCAGTAGGTATCAAAAGATCAAATGAAGTGTGAGAGGAGTCGTTAAACCAGGTCTCAGTGAGAAAGAGCATGTCGAGATTGTGGTGGGTGATAGTGTCAGAGATTTCCAGTTTGTGTTTGGTTGCAGATCTGCAGTTATGGAGCATACAATTTAGCTCTGACGCAACTGTTTTGGTGAAGTGAGTGTCTGGACTGATAAGGGGGATATGGATTAGATTCTTGAATCAGGGTGCCCCTTGAGATAGAGGCTGGTAAGTTCTGACGGAAGAGATGGTCTGAATGGTGAATTGAGTAGAATTGTTAGGAGAGGCGAGTGGAGGGGAATTGACGTTGGTAGTCTTGTAGCTAGCCAGTAAGTTGGTGGTGTCTGTGGAGAACAGACTGTGGTCTCCCTGCTCCCTTTCCCAGCGAAAGTCATTGAGAAAGCCATCAACAGCCAACTCGCCACATTCATTGAAGAACACAACATCCTCGACTCCTCCCAATCCGGCTTCAGAAAAAACCACAGTACGGAAACCGCCCTCCTCGCCGCAACAGACGACATCCGCATCCAACTGGACAAAGGAGAAACAGTAGCCCTCATCCTCCTAGACCTATCAGCGGCGTTCGACACAGTCTCCCACCGCACCCTAATATGCAGACTCTAAGACGCAGGAATCCAGGACAAGGCCCTCGACTGGATCTGCTCCTTCCTCTCCGGCAGGACTCAACGGGTCAGACTCCCCCCTTTCCTCTCAGACCCCACACCTACCACCTGCAGAGTCCCCCAGGGCTCCTCCCTCAGCCCGACGCTCTTCAACGTCTACATGGCTCCACTTGCCCCCATCGTCAGAACCTACGGACTCAACATCGTGTCATACGCAGACGACACCCAGCTCATCCTCTCCCTATCCAACGAGCCCAACACCGCCAGACGCAACTTTCGAGAAGGCATGGAAGCCGTCGCCAAATGGATGAAAAACAGCTGCCTACAACTAAACACCAACAAAACAGAAGTACTCATCATGGGCCCAAACCCCGACGCCTGGAGCGACACCTGGTGGCCCACCGCCCTCGGAAACCCGCCAACCCCCACAGACCACGCACGCAACCTGGGAATCATCCTGGACTCCGAGCTCAAAATGGACCGCCAGATCAACTCTGTCTCATCTTCCTGCTTCCACACCCTCCGCCTCCTTCGTAAGACCTTCAAATGGATCCCCCTCGAACACCGAAAGACAGTCACTCATGCCCTGGTCACCAGCAGACTCGACTACGGCAACGCACTCTACGCCGGAATAAACAAAAACCTCATCCGCAAGCTACAGAACATCCAGAACGCCGCCGCAAGACTGGTCCTCAACCTGCCAAAACACTGCCACATGTCCCAGCACCTGCGCACACTCCACTGGCTCCCCGTCGAGGCGAGAATCACCTTTAAGATGCTCACCCATGCACACAAGGCCCTCCACGGCACCGGACCAGCATACCTGAACAGCCGGCTCAAATTCCACGCCCCCCAAAGGACCCTACGATCAGCCCAGCTCTCCTACGCCGTGGTCCCCCGCACCAGAAAGACTAGATCGGGAGGCCGCTCCTTCTCCTTCCTCGCGGCCAAAGCATGGAACGCCCTTCCGCTCCACCTCAGACAGACAACATCGCTCCCCAACTTCGCAAGAAACCTCAAAACCTGGCTCTTCGACAGACCCCCTCCTTGATGGAATGGAACCTGCACCCCCCCCACCCCTAGCGCCTTGAGACCCTTATGGGTGAGTAGTTGCGCTTTAACAAACTCCTGATTGATGGTTGGCTTTATTGGGGCGCGGGAGCAAGGAACTCCTCGGGAGGTTATTCGGGGAGGGGGGTATCTTAGCACATAAGAGTGATTGGGGTCGCCTACGCAAAATCTATTTTCTTTGTCAATCTTTTTATACACGGTGGATAGCAGTTGACCTGCTGTGAAACATGCAAAAAAACATTGACAAAGCCAATAGGTTTCATATAGGTGAAACCTATTAGATTTGGCAATTCTTGGGGTGGAGGGTGGGATTTGATTTTTTTTTAATTATACAGATATAAGTAGGCAGATGTTACCTGCATCGATTCCCAATATAATACTGTAGACGATATTTCTGGACACAAACATGTGATACTCATGCATTGTGCTGTCCAATTTATGAACAGATATCATCTAGGAGCTCTCGTATCAGCTGTAATATGTTATACTTGTGAGCAAATGTGAATTCAATAGTGCACATTTACATCTTTGTGGGCATCGAATTTTCACAAAACGTAATATATAAATGACCTGCAGTGCATGAAAAATCTTAAAATATATCGCTATGCCATAAAAGAGTGCCGGTGGGGTTAAAGCGGTGACCCCACACTTGTTGCACGCACTCTGCACAGAAGAAAACAGAACAAACAATCCCGTATCGAAACCATTGAAAATTCAGACCGAGTTTGCTGCAAAAATATGTTTTTAACATGACACACAATTTTAGGTTTACAGTTTTTATGTGCGATTAGATCAGCAAGTCAAGGCTTCCTCACTTTGCATTCTGGGTCCTGTAGTACTTTTAATGCCAAAGATAAACCTGAACTGAATGAGCTCCCATACATGAACCTGAGAATCTTGGAAAGGCTGCGTGTAACAAACTAGTGCATTCTGGGACTTGTGGTCTACGTGTTATTCTTCATACACTCCTGATAACAGGGTTTTTTGAAACAGCGTCCTGAGGACATGAGTAGGGTGAACAGAATTTTAAAGCCAAAAACCGGGACATATGCTGTGAAAGCAAATAAAAGAAGTTCCACCCACCAAATAGGATTAAAATGAGTACTTGGGCCATGGGAGACTAGTAAGAGAAACACACAAGGAATAACATGAAAAAGAACGCTTCAATCAACAGAAGCGGAGGAAAAGTAAAGTGGCAAGCACATGGACAAATAAGAAGTAAGGGCCTTATAAGATATATTAAATACTATATATTTCACAAGCGCTGTACAGGCGAAATCCAAAAAATGATCTTCAAAATTCATGGTTGCTGCGTTTCTGATCTTAATGTGTTCGGAATTGTGTTTCAGTCTTTAGAAGTTTGTATAATTTTGTGTGAGGTTTACTGAAGCGCATTTGGTTTATATAATAGTCAACTGATACTTTTCTGTACCCGTTGTCTTAGCAATTTTGTTTTGTCATTACTTATTATTTTTTCAAAACGAGAATGATATTTGTCTGGTGCTGCTTTTACCATCTATGGTCGCAGAGATACTGAAGTTTGATCCTGGTGTAAGATCTTAGGGGCCACTGGGGTGGAGTTCTCTCCATGGTAAAGTATAGGGAACATTAAAATCGTTTATTATCCTTTAAAACAATCAGTGAAATATGTGTATGTTATATATGAATGTAAATTAATTTTAGATTTTTATTTTAAATATAGAAAAAATTAAAACTACAGCACTATTTTGAATTAATTGCTTATTTTAAATATATTAAATCATAATTATTTTTAAAGCTTTATTAATAAAGAAAATCTCAGCTAAAGTAGAATGTTTATATTATTTATTTAGAATTACAGAAAGATGTTATTGAAATATTTTATCAGAAAAGAATTATTTGCAATTCTATTTCATTTTTTTAAACAATAAACACACACATATGAGCCATTTTTAACTTAGTATTATCTTACTACATGGGTTTCTGTTCTCTTTGCCCAGCTGTGACCTTGTCTGTTAGCATGCTGTTGGCAGTTCAACATTCATTTGTTTGAAATCTTTTTGATTGATTTTACACAAACAATGGTTAATGTATACGCAGTAAACACTCAGGCAGGTAGATTTTCCCGTCTCCTTTCTCCCCAGTTTCCCCTTCTGCCCTGAGTGGTTTATATCACCAAACTTGGACGCTCTTGCCACATCTGGCAGCACGGTCCATCTTGATGCTCCCTCAGTGGGCGATGGCACAACGGCGGAGTCTCTCCACCCAAAGGGTCGTCTGACCTGCTGAACGTTTATTTCTTCAAGAAATTGGAAAGCTGCAATATCCGATTACCTTTATTGACTCAGCCTTTTACTCGCCAGAAGGTCCATAACTTGTGGAGCCTAGCAACAGCAGCAATCTGTTACAGTGTATGAACAATGGATAAGTGCTATATAAAAACACATTGTATGAAGATTGCTGTTCCAGCTGGGCGGGCGAAGAAGAGAGGCTGGTGGGTCAGTGTGTATTAGACCCCTAGGGTGGGTGTTACCCGACAGAAGCCTATGAGTTGAGGAGTTTAGCTTTTATGTGCACTGACTGAAGGGTCTAAACTAATGTTAGGTCTAGCACTGATTTTGTCATAGAATTGTTGATACTTGTGCGAAAGATATTTGTCTGGGTAAGACCCTAAGCCCAGTAAATCCATATAATGAGGTATAAGTAGTATCATGACACTATACCCTTTGTTGTGGTCAAGAAAGGACAATCTTCAAGATTTTGGTTGTATTGTAAATGACTTTATTTTTTTATATATTCGGTCCCATAAAAAAGTCACAGTCAATGCTCTAGTAAGTATACCTTTGTGTTTTCCAAGACTATAAACCAAAAACAAATACAGTAATGGAAATCTGAACCAAAAACAAATACAGTAATGGAAATTTGATTACTAAAGTTCAAAATTGAGTGTTATTGAAATTTGAAGTGAACATTTTCTTAATTGCGTTTGGTGAGATAACCGCAGTGTGAAACCACAGTGGACATAGGGCCTGATTATGACTACGGCGGTCCAATGGACCTCCCTAGCCACAGTGGTTGTTTAGGCACCGCTGCACCGGCGGTCCAACCACCATATTACAAGTTTGGTGGTTGGACTGCCACAGGACCGCTGCCACAAACAGGGATCCATGATCCCTGGCGTTCCAGCAGCAGTCTGAGGCCCACAATTTACTAGCGGTGCCGCTGCAGCACCACCAAGCATATTACAAGTTTCCTCAACGCCACAGTTTTCATGGCGGTGAGGCCGCCATGAAAACTAATTTGCAAATTAAATAAAATGTGTCATCATTTGTGTATTTGTTTGACAAATATTTTTTTCTGTATTTTTTGTGGATTGTTTTGTGGTTCAAA
Source organism: Lissotriton helveticus (assembly GCF_964261635.1). Lineage (NCBI taxonomy): Eukaryota > Metazoa > Chordata > Amphibia > Caudata > Salamandridae > Lissotriton > Lissotriton helveticus. Next base: position 1,504,466,788 of record NC_136069.1, on the reverse strand, counting down.
TCTTTGACAATGCTTAGGCCGGGGTCCCGGGATTCCAGTAATGACTCGTTGGGGTCCAATGATTCCAATAATTATTCAGTGGGGGTTTCCAGAAGTCAAAAGGTTGGGAACCACTGATGTAAAAAACATACTCGCACCTTCTATCCGCACACCCAAGTGTGTCTCTGCGGCCTTACATTGTCTATGATAAGAGGGGTCATGCCTAATCCACAGTAGTCCATCCATTTGCCCCATATCTGGGAATTTTTCTGTGGGCAACCCTGGCAGTGCATATGGTGTTTTCCAATTGTTCCCAACAGTCTATTCAAGGAGTGTTGATGGCGTGACCGATCTCCACTTTCGAGCAATGTCCCAGTTTGCCACTAGCGTCGTCATCTCAATGTGAGATCGATCTCCTCGTTTATCCCCAACCTCATCAAGAATGCACAGAAGTGCATCCTGTTTGGGTGGATTGTGATGGGGGTCTCCAGTACCCAGTAGACTACTTTACCACCTTTATTTCTTTTTTTTTATTTCTTTTTTTTTTTAAAAAAAACCTTTATTGTGAAATTGCAAAAAAACAAATACGGGCCCATAACCATCCGGCCGGCCACAACCTCATTCGAGACAATGTTGCAAGCAATGCTGCGACTCAGTAGCACATCTACACTAAGTAGCAATCAAGTAGGGTTACACCAGACATTATCGTGTTACTGAGAACAGGAGCAATGAAGGTTAATTTTAAAGGTTTTTCTCTTAATACAAAACGATTTCAAATAAAGCACAAAAAGAGACGGAGTCCGGACAATCCTCTGACAGCATGAGTGGGCAACATCGTGGAAGAAGTATCAGCAAGCAATGCAATTCCCCACTCGCATGGCGACACAAGGATATATGCAACAGGAATAATAAACAACAGATATAGATCATGTCACCCGTTACCCACCCCGTAACAAACCAACCCGCGGACCCAAGTTAAAGCAAGAAAGGAAAGTGTTGAGAAAAGAAACAAAAAATAAGGCCCATAGTAACAAAGACGGAAAAAATAATAATCCCCACCACCTACCCCCCACCCTACACGCATGCAGGGGCTACGGCCTACCCCCCCCCAGCAGTGTGCCTGTCGCCCAATAATGAACCCGAAATATAGAAACGAGAGAAAGAGAGAAAAGAAAAAGGAAACCACAAAAGATTGGAGGAGGGCAAAATCGAAATTCTCCCGGAGTTCTCCGCCACAAGTGTGAATTCTACCCCTTACATAACAAGCAATCGCAAATGACATAAGCACAGGATGAAATGGGGAGAATTATCACATGTCACAGTAGTACGTGTTGTGGAAGCGCCCCAGACCGAGTCCCCACCAGCCACTCAATCACAAGATGTAAAAAGGAAATCCCTAGCCCTGGCCAGTTCGTGGGCGGCTCCCTAAGCGTGGCGCCAAAAGAAGACCCGCCCCAGTCCGAACAAAGGAACAAAATGGCCACCTTTGGTGAAGAAGACGTGCACCAACACAAAATGGACATCGCCAATCACAAACAGTTCCATTGTCCCAAAGAAGGTGAATTCCCAGTTTCGCCCGATAAAATGCAGTACAGTGTAGGGACATCCCAGCCAGCGAGACAAAGGCAGCAAGGGGAACAGGCAGTTGTAGCAGCGGCGTCAGAAACGAAAGTAGCGACATCAAGGGCGACGGCACAGGCCCCGGCAGAGAGGGAGACATTGTAGCGCTGCTCAGGAAGGCGGATTGCAGGACACAAGCACCCTCATAGCTGGAGGACCGATCTTCCCCGCACTCATGTGGTAGCACCGTAGCCAAGTCAAAGAACAGCGGAGGCTGGGCAGCACATCCATTAGAGCAGGGCAGTGGCGCATAGTCCAGAGCCAGTGCGACAGCATCAAGTTTCCCACACAGCACTTGGGAGCACTTCTCCCATTCAGAACTTAAATCGGCAAGAGCGGCCAGGACTGAGCCATACGTTAACACCGGCTGTCGATCTAACCAGCCCGCAACATGAAACGTGACACACGGCCCAACACTTCGCTCAGTTGAACTCAAGGCGACACAGTCCGGAGTAGAGGAGACACTCACCCCACCAGCCAAAAAGCCAGCCGCCATTACACCTCGCAGGGGATACACAGGATTGCGGTGGTGTAACCGGCACCGAGAGGCAGGAGGCAAAGCCGCCGAACTTGTCCGGTCACGTTAGAGATGATCTGCCCACAGCGAGCGTCGTCCCATTTGTGGCTCGAGGCGGGGGAAAAAACGGGGGCTAACCACCATCGTCCGGCAAGCGCCAAAATGGGGTCAGTGCAGCACAGCCCGCCTGCATTGTTCCATAATGAGAAAGGAACAGAATAAGCTCTCACTCAGCCGATGCGCGCAGGTCGAAGCAGGGTCCGTCGTTTCCCTTCACAGCAGACAGCGCGTCGCAAGATGCCAGCTCCGTCCCAGCCCGGGCCATCGCCGCCGCCCCAGCAGCCTCCAGCGGCATACGAGAACGCCGGTCCCGGTTCAAGGGCAACAAAGGCTAGCAAACAATCTCAACGATATCTCCGGTTTCCAGGCAGGCAGGGACCTCGGAGGAACGCGAACCACCACCACGCACTATCACAGTCCTCCCGCTGTAGAATGATAGCAGGATAGTATCAGGATAGCATCGCGGGAGACAAAGGCTTGCGGAGCCGGGAGCCTACACGTCCGTCCCGGTCGCCATCTTAGCTCCTCCCCTCTACCACCTTTATTTCTATGTTTGAGGAGAATAAAATTACAATAAAGAAAAAGTAGAAAATATTTACTCATTGTTTGCGGGCAGGATGCTTAAAAATTCTAATCAAATTGAAAAAAGACATAATGGACAAGATGATATGCTTACTGATGCTCTTGAAAACGTTGACATTTTTATTTTTGGGCAAATATGTTTGTAGCAATTGATTCTTCTAAGTTGTTTAATGGAAAACAGGAAAAAAGAATAGATGCATGATTGCATTTCTGTTTTGAAATAGTAGGCAATAATTTGTCACTTTAGTTTGTTTGTTACATGATGAATTAATTATGGATCACATAGTCATGCACACCAACCATTCCAGTATTAAAGATAGGCTGTGGATGGATGGGTAACCATCACTGAAAAAGTTTGTGGCAATGGCAAGGAAAGTGGAAATGGACATTGAGAACGCAAAAGGTGTTACAGATGTTGAAGTTCTGACCATCTTACCTTCAGTAAGCAATGCCCTGCTCTAAACGATACATGCCGAGTTTGTGTTTCCCTGAGACACTTTTATAGGCTGTGTCACAAGAGGAAGTACAATCGAGTCAAGTGTGTGAATGGTAAGATAGAGGTAGTGAGTTTCATTGCAAGCCAGACTAATGTGGGCTCAGTGTTTGAGGTGAGGTCTTAGTGGTAGAGTTATGAGCAGGACAAAAAGCCTTATGTAACATAGTTTTGAGAAGGATCAGTATGAGCATAGAAGGTTACTCGGCTCTCCCTAAACTATAGGTAATAAGTATGTGTGGAGACACACAGTCATCTCTAAATTGGTAGAGGATCTCGAGGAATCAGATATAAGCCCGGAGAACTTTACTGGGGAACCCCTCAAGATGTTAGTATTTAGAAGACTACTGTTTGAGGTTCAAGGGAGGAAAGCTGAGAGGAAATAATACATAGCAGAGAAAGTCCTATCTGTGCTTGGGGGGATAGACTAGGGAGACCTAGGCATGATACGAAATCTCAGTAGCTGGGAAAACAGGTTATTAATTGATGAAAAAGGGAGCATAGGAATGGGATGTTGAAAGCTTTTCCCACAGTATTTTCTGGGACAATTGATCACCGCAAAGACTTTAAGCACAGGATTGTTTTCAAGGACAATACTAGACCTTGTGTACATAAAGTTAGGCAGGTGCATAAGTGATGGGATAATAGAATCATATGAGTAATTCAAAAGAACATTGATTCTGGTCTTGGATTATGTGCTAATGCTAGGATGTAGTTGTTAACTATTAGTTAGCTATAAGTTAATAGCGACTTAAACAAAAGTATTCTCATTGATAGGTTTCCTCTACTTAAAATAAACAAATTTCTTTTCATGACTGAATGAGTGAGTTGGTTCTCTCGATTTTCACCAACATAATTGATCTTGAAGTGGGCGTCCCATTACCAGTCCCATGGTCTGACCACCATTTAATTCATTTTCTTATCCCAACCCAAAGTCTCTCAGTAGAAAAACCTAAAATGCCAGTGACTCGAAGGAAATGGGGTAATTTTAACATCCATACGTTTACACAGGCACTGTGGAAAATGAACCAGTTCTAGATATGTACACTAATGTAGACAATAAACAGGTGGGAGGGTGGATAATTGAAGCTTTGAATGAAGTAGCCCCATGGACTACGACGAATGCCAAGAGAACTAGGCCTTCAGCTCCTTGGTTTAATGAGATTTTAAGGAAGCCAAACACAAGTGTAAACTGATAGAACGCAGATGGCGTAAAAACTTCTGCACAAATATCAATGAGGAATACAAAATACAATTCAAAACATACCATGCACTTATAAAGGAAACTCGCAGTGCTTTCTATACCGGGAAGATAGAAGAGGCTTAAAACTCCTCTAAAGAAATGTTGACCATTCTTAAATCACTAAAATCAGCGGAAAAACGAACCAAACCTCCCTCAAACACGGAAGAGTCCTGCAACAAGACTGCAGAAATTTTCACTGATAAAGTAGGAAGGATTCACAACACCTTCCCCATAGAGGCACAACGCGGTAAAAGCAGCAACGACATTACGTCGTAGTACTCAAAGGAAATAACCTTGAGGAGTTCAAGATGCCTCAAACAGATGAGCTGAGGAAGCTAGCGAGGGGGATCAAATCTGGATCCCTGAGGGTCCCAGCATTCCCAGATTTACTGCTGCATTCTGCCCTTAATATCTGATCTTATCACCCACTCTTTTCAATCTGGAGAGCTTCCTGATGAATGGAATCTATGGTTCGCCCTCTAAGAAAAAACCCTCAAATAGACCATTCGGAACCTACACTCTATCTCACTACTACCTTTCTTTGCAAAACATAGTAGAAAAAATAGTGAATATGCAGCTCAACAAGCATATTGACAGTAACAACCTAATGTATCACTCACAATCCGGCTTCCGAGCTGCACACTCTACGGAGACAGCCCTTCTCCAGGCTACGGAGACCCTAAGACGGCATGTGGACTAAGGTCAAACAGCTGCTCTGATCCTATTGGACCTCAGTGCAGCTTTTGACACTATATCACATGGCCACCTCCTCCAAAGGTTAGAGTCATGTGGAGTCAGGGACAGGGCTCTGCGATGGATGTGATCCTTCCTGTCATCTAGAGGCTTCCAGATTACACAAGGCACCCATACGTTAAAGAGTTTTCCCTTACCACAGGGAGTTCCACAGGGCTCAATCCTTAGCTCCACATTGTTTATTCTATACATGGGACCACTTGCCACTATAGTGGAGGGGCACAAGGTGTCTATTGTGTCCTATGCTGACGATACTCTGCTTATTATCACACTGTCCCATAAACCCGGGCCTGGCTGCCCATAATTTTTCACAATGCATGGAAGAGGTAACAACTTGGATGTCTAATCATTGTCTGAAACTTAATGGCAGTAAAACGGAGGTGATGATCGTAGGAAAAACGCCATCCATCTGGTCGTCGACATGGTGGCCTAACTCATTGGGGCAGCTGCCAACTCCTAAAATAGAAGTAAATAATCTGGGAGTATGGCTTGACTCCAAACTGACATTTGAGAGTCAAATCAGGAGAGTCACAGGCAAATGTTTTGGCACTCTAAAAGCTCTGAGAAATGTCCTTGATCTATTGCCTATCATTTCCAGGAAAATGCTAGTACACACTGTGGTCCCTTCCCAAATTGACTACTGAAATGTCCTGTATTTAGGCGCAGCAAAAAAAGGAATAATGAAGCTGTAATCTATACAAAATGCAGCAGCACGCCTTGTGCTGAACCTGCCAAGAAGAGCCTTCATATCAAAAGCCTTAGCCAGGCTCCACTGGCTGCCAGTTGAAAAGAGAATATTGTTTAAAGCAATATGCCATTGCCACTGTATTTTGGCATAGAAAGGGTCATTATACCTTCAGAGCCTGATGGCAACTCACATACCTGACAGAAATCTAAGATCTAAGGATAAAGCACTTGCGACGATCCCCAGAATCAGAAAGGCTATTATGGTTGACCGATCTTTTAGATTCTTAGCAGCTAAACAATGGAACACTCTGCCAGCTGAAATAAGAACAGAGCCAGTTGAAATGACCTTTCACATAAGTCTAAAGACCTGACTCTTTCCACCTGCTAGTCTCTAGACCTTCCCGCAACCTTCTGTCTACAGGTGAGAGGCAGAGCTCTGTCTCTCCCTGACTCTAACCCTCACAGTTCGGATATCTGTTTGGCTATTAGCGCGGGGACACACCAGCGGAGTAACCAGGCGCTCTACAACTGGCAAAATAAATTAATAAATAAATCATCGACTTAATTGCGGGATCTCACCAAATCTTATTGCATCATAGAAATAGGAGGCTCACTGCCTTTATTACTTCCACGGGGTGTTTTCAGTGTATGAGGGTTGTTTTGGTCTTGTGTTTCCAGTGTTTTGGTCTGGTGTTTCCAGCAGCCATGTTACTAACACCAATGTTTGAATTCTTTAACAGTGTAAAATATGTCATATTCCTCCAGGATGACATATTGGTGCCGGCGAGAACAAAAACAGAAGATGATAAAATGTTGAAGAAGATCTTATGAATTCTGAAAATAAAAGGTTGTACTGTTGAATACAGCAAGTACAAATTTGCAAGGGATGTTATGTTGTATCAGGGGCACAAAGTTGGCATGGATGGAAGAAAGTTTTGAGACCGGCAATTAACAATGAACCGCCACGCAAAAGTAAAGATTTCAGGTTAACAGAAGTTTATGCACAGTTTGTGAATAACTTTGCACAAAAGACCTATCCTATCAGGCAATTCCAAAAGATCAAGCCTACATTTGAGTGGTCATCAGAGTGTCAGGATGCATTTTGTAGACTAAAGGACATTTGTAGTGCGCTACCTCTTTATAGTTTGTCCTGAAGGGAACAGTATAATAACCACTGTTAAACTTGGCATCTTTTGGCTTGTTTCCCCTGAGTTTTTGCTTTCTGCCCTCCGGGTTTTGACTGTTTTTGCTGGTATAACATTTCTGCTCGTTTTTCGCACTGCTGATCAGTGGTAAAGCGCTGGTGCTCCTGTGTTAAAATTGTGTACGATTGGATGTGTGACTTATTTGTCAGTCCCCAGTAAAGGGCACTGCAGGTCCCGGGGCTTGTGAGTCAACCGCTACTCGTAGGCCTGCAGCACGGATTGTGCCACCCATGTACGTAGCCCGAAAACGGTATAAGTGAATGAAGTTTGGTATGCCTGACCTCGGCGTCTAAAGACGCAGTCTTTAACGAGGGTGCCCTTTTAATTCTGAGTTCATAGAGGCCACTTCTAGAAAGTGGGTATTATTTTGCTCGGTCATCCTGTGTGCCTCTGCTGGAATGTGGATTGCCTGTCTGGTTTTTAGACGACAGATGGCTGGGGAGCAGGGTGGCTCCCTATAGTCTAGGTAGGGCAGGAAAGGGCTAAACGGACCTGTGTTACGATGGGGGGAAGAGGGAGGAGATTTCCTTGCACCTCAAAGGACCTGGTCTGCCTCTGACAAAGCTGTCTCCACCTCCTGCCAGGAATTCACGCCAGAGACGGCCCAACTGGTTCTGGCCAGACACCGACACTCTCTGCCTGGAAGATCAAAGGATTTTTGTGTACAAATGCTGGGTCCCAGACCCCTGAACTTTAGAACTCATCTGGATCAAGAAGACTGCACAGAAGAAGAGCCGGAGAAACTGCTAAAAGGAACGACCGCTTTGCTGCGTGCTTTACTGGGCTGACCTGCAGTGGCTGCTTCTGTCTTTGGTAGTGAAAGGCCTGGACTGGACTTTCTGCAACCGAATTGGTGAAACTCTCCAAGGGCTTGAGCTAGAGCTTGCCCCCTGTTCACAAAGTTTCAGGAACAGCAAAGACTTCAGGTTCTTCGACCCGCAGCACTAGGGACTGTGTGTTGTGTGCTGCAACCCGAAGAACGCCACTCGATAATGTCTACGACGACCCTGCCGAACCCGTGTCCTGAAGGCACCGCTGCACCATGACCCTGGTCTCACCGACGACACCTGCTGACGCCATCACCGAGCCGCTGGTCACACCGCAATCTGTGGGCACCGCACTCTGCACCGCCTTGCTTCACGTCAAAGCTTTGGCACCGCAGAGGGCACCGCTGCCATGCCTTACCGCGACCCTGGTCTCACGAGGACACCTGCGGACACAATCACCGAACCTCGCTACACAACAACGCACTGGCCATCAAGGCGCCGCCACCTCCCACTGACTTCGATGCCGCTGCTTGCACTGTGGTTCGGGGGCACCACTCGAAAGTTACACAACGCACCACCCTCATCCCACACCGCAGCCTTAGCCTACAGACGCCGGCGCCATCGACTCCAGTTCGTCAGCCGACGACAGCGCTTCAGCAATGACATCGCTGCTGCTTGCACCGTGACCTGCTAGCACCATGGCGAGCACCGCCTTCTTCTCACACCGCGACCCTGGTCTCACCGACAACGCCATCTGACGCCGCCACCGAGCCGCTGCTCGCACCTCGACCTGGGGGCACGGCACGCCGCACTGCTGCACTTCGCACCGCGGGACCCGACGCCTGCTGACGCCAGCGCTCTGGATCCCATCAGAGAGGAGCTCGACCTGCAATGCGAGTGACTTCAAGGGCCTCATAGCCCTGCATTTCTCACAGGTACTGTTTGCAGGTCTTCCTGACACTGTAGCTGGTCCGCGACCCCGCGACCAGCTAGATCTGTTGGATTTGTTGTTCACACCGCCGTGATTGTCCCGGACGGAGCTATCTGCACAAGGAACTCTTTTTAATCAACATGTTTTTGAACTTTGAACTTTTAAGTATAGTATTGTGGATTTTTAGCGTATTTGGTCTTGTCTTAAGTATATAAAAATTGGATATTTTTCTAAACTGGTGTGGTGTCCTTTTGTAGTGCTTACACTGTTCTACTGTTGGTTATGTGCAAATGCTTTACACACTGCCTCTACTATAAGCCTGGCGGGTCATGCCAGGCTACCAAGTGGGTCAGCAGGGGTTATTTTAGATGTGTTACTCCCTTATCCTGACTAGAGTGGTGGTTTCTGCCGCGCTTTGGCGCAAGTCTCAGCTAGCCAGAAATCCCATTTCTAACAACCACTGATGCGAGTAGTAAAAGAAGTACTAACCCAAGTGGTTAAGTCTGAGGAAGAAGAGGTGACTGCCTTTGCACCTCGCTGTCTTCTTCCTCAGCGGATGAAAAGTACTCACTGGCAGAGAGATAAACGTTGGAGTGTGTGTGGGGGGATTTTAACATTTTCACCAGTTTCTGCTGGGAACCCAGTTATTCTGAGATGTGATCATAAGCGCCTCACAAAAGTGCTTACCACAAGTGGTGTTTCCAATGCTTCACCTCAGTTAACACCCATGTCCATGAGTTTGGAGGACTATAATTACAATGTACAATTTGTGTGTGTGAGAGGCTGGCTTGGTATATGATGCATAGTTTGAAAAACAGGGGACCCCTACGCGAAAATATATTTGCTATAGGTAGGGCAAAAGCAGTTTTGAAAAGAAATTATAGCAAACATTTCATAAAAGAACGCCACAAACCTCTCATGCACACCCTCGTGTGTATAGCTACGACATTAACACAGTCTTATATTTTCAAGATCACAAAGAGATATATATTTTTTATGAATCTTTTATTTTTATTTTATAACAGTAGTTGTCTGATTATTTTTGGTGTCCTATATAGGCTCTTTGGATAGATAATTATACTTATAAAAATTAATAATTCATTTGATAAAGGTATATACAATTACACAAGAAACTTTGAAAAATATATAAACACATATCACAAAAACCGACAAAGACAAATCGGTCAGTAGTCTTATTGTAGTGGGCAAAAGCGGTGAATATTGACACTACGCGCGTTTCGGCATTCTGCCTTCATCAGGTGACCGTCATTCACGTATAGACTGTACAGGACAACAAAAACTATAAAGAAATACAAAAACATACATATAATTATATTAGGTAATTTAAAAAGTCGTAGCATACTAGTATTTACAATTTATAGATCGAGAGGTTATAGGTCACTATTTACACACACATACATACAATATTTACATACAGTAGCTCATGACATGATTGGAATTCACTCTTCTATATGTTCCAATACAAGGCATTGTTGTGATCAATTTAAACATCTCATTCCAGTTGGGTCTGGTATATATATATACCCCGTCAGTTCTAAGGGACCATATTTACATAATGGATATAACACGATTTTATTGCGTCAATGAAGAACATCAGGCTATTGTTATCTATTTATGAATTCACTAATAGGCTCCTCTGTCAAGTTTGATAACATAAATCCTAATACTATTGACAAAAGTGAAGATCTTGTTAAACTATTAGCCCTCAAAAAAAAGTCCATAAGAATAGAACTCCATGGCAAATACATCCTAGATTATCTTAAGGCCGGGGTTATACCCCAAGGCCTACAAATTAAAAACATTCCGGGTCTTTTCATACAAGTGAAACATTTTCTTGAACGATGGTCCCTCATCGCTAATCGATGTTCGAGGGACCTCATGATGTTGATAGTGGAAACAGCCAAGGAAGTGCTGGCCGAACTAATCCAAGAGATTCTAGATCTAGAAAATCAGATTAAATCATCAACAGTGATTACTGATATCAAAAAGAAACTAGAAGAAGTCGAATCTGAATTAAATTCCTATAGTGAATATTTAATAAAACGCAAAATGGATAAACTCCAAAAAGATATTCGCTATTTCAGTCGAGAAAATGTCTACCCATACTTGCGAGACAACTTTTACGAACAAACAGATCAGTTTGGTCAAGAGATGGGGGATTCTCATTTTGACATTAGACAGAAAAAGGTCACCACATTCTCAAATACATCAGATTCTGGAAGCAGTTCTGGTATGTCTCCCCATCAAAATCATGGTCAGGGATACATACCAAGATCAAACCAAGGTTACCGTCCTTTTTTAGGGAGGCGCCCTCAAAACAGAAGGAACTGGCGATCGAATTATCAATCCCAGTCCCGACCTTATCGACAATACCAACCCAATTTTCAACAGAGAGGGCACTTCCAACCACAATATCAGGACCATCAACCTCAGAATCCCAACCGATATCTGGAGACACGGAGCTCCAAATATTGGAGAGAATAAAAACAATTCCAATATTCAATCTAAGTAAATTTGAGGCAGATGCAGCGACTATTGCGATCCTATCAAAGGGGTTATCGTTTGTCCCTCACTCTGGACTCAATAAATTTGAGCTTTTTAATGATGTCATGTGTTTTTTTCGTCAAATCCGTCTAAAAAATTATTTTTCAGGCATAGAACACATAACAACGGAAGAGAATAAGTCAGGTCTAGCTCCTAAGTCAGTTTTTACACCCACACTAGACCAAGTGTCCCCTGAAATACGAATTTTTGAACAGGTTGTCATGCATAAAGTTTCTTGTGTAATTGTATATACCTTTATCAAATGAATTATTAATTTTTATAAGTATAATTATCTATCCAAAGAGCCTATATAGGACACCAAAAATAATCAGACAACTACTGTTATAAAATAAAAATAAAAGATTCATAAAAAATATATATCTCTTTGTGATCTTGAAAATATAAGACTGTGTTAATGTCGTAGCTATACACACGAGGGTGTGCATGAGAGGTTTGTGGCGTTCTTTTATGAAATGTTTGCTATAATTTCTTTTCAAAATTGGTATATGATGCACACTTATGTAAGTGGGCACTCTGCACCCATCCAGGCTGCCCTTATGGTGATTTTTAGTGGTCTTAGACACCCTTAGAAAGCTCTCTAAGTGGTAGTTGTGAAGAGCAGCCTTCAGGCTTAGTCCAGAAAGAGTGTAAAGCAGCTTGTTTTACCAGAACATAATCTTATTGGTATAGAAAAAGAACCTCACAGTGTATTTATCATAAGACACTCACTAACACATGCAGATATCTCCTAGCCAGAGATAAACACGATTCACACAATACTTTTCAATAGAAACAGGTAAGTAGCACAGAATACACAGTGGTCTCCAGGGGGAGACCAAACCATATACTAAAATAGGGGTATGCGACTCACAACTCGATTCAAGAATATATCCGGAGGACGTAGAAGTGCCTGGAACCCAAGGAACCACCCAAGGTGAGTATCTAGAACCCCCCCGGAGGTCGTGTGCAGTGTGGGAACAAGACCGCGTTCATAGTACAAATCAACGGGCGAAGTTGCGGTCGAAATTTTAAAGAAGGACCCTTCCCGGGAAACGGCCATTACAACACGGTCATAACCACGCGTGACCGTCACCACGAAGCCATTACTACGCATGCTTTAACGACGAGTGTGCTTTTACCACGAGTTTGCATTTACCACGCATGATAAAGGCATAAGCGTGGTAATGGCTTTGTGGTGACAGTCACGCACGGTTATGACCGAGTTGTAATGGCTGTGGATTAGGTGCTTTAAAATAGTTTTTTAGGGATTAGTGTGACCAAGTCCGAAAAGATCGGAGGCCTCATTAAAACTAACTGTGGGCTTCAAGGACAAACACAGGGGTGTCTGTGGCAGTAAATCTCCTTGCTTAATGGGCTGTGTGGCAGGTAGAAAACTAATAAAATGGCAGAGAATAAACATAACAGTCGGCGTATGCAATCCTGGTTTGGCGTCCAAGGCAAAACAAAGAAAAAATTTAATATAATATAATTATATTATTATAATATGAATATTATTATTATATTATTATCGTGTTGCAGCGGATGAGCCCCACGGAAGAAAAAAGCAGCAATTCAGTACCTGCAATGAGGAGAGGGTGGCTTGCCGAACTAGAAGCTCATGGGAGTAGCGAGGTCTTGGAAACGAGACTGCGCATGCGTAGACACTAGAAATGGTGATGAAACACAACCGGAAACTAAGGGTATCGGAGGTGTGGCCATGGCACATAGAGGAGCACACCAAGAACTGCGGAGTATGTCACTGTGACGGATAAGTGGTAGGTGGATCGGCATGAGAGGGGAGTACGGGTGCGAGAGTGCATGATTGCCGCATAAACAGAAATGTAGGGACAGAGGCGAAGAGCTGCCCTGAGTGAACGTTTCAGCGCTAAAGGTAGTCATACACATACCAGAAATACATAATAAAAGTGTGCATGAAGTGGTATGCCTGGTTAGTGTAAGCGTTGTAATGGAACTTTGAAAGTGTCTGGATGCATGTGTGATGAAATGGTATGCGTGGTAATGGGATGGCGTGGTAGTGAGTTATGCGTGGTAGTGGACAGTGGGTAAAGGCATGCGTGATGAATGCGTGCGTTGCTATATCATACATTCACCCTTCCCAGAGGACTCTGAAAAAACCCTGTGGAAGACAAGAGGTTGGATACCGTAGGGACCAGTATACCTACACCGGGGAAGCCAGGTGCATAGGTGTGAAGTGAAACCATCTTCGTACTCAAAGGGAGACTTTAGGAAGATACTGCTGCTGGAGAAGGTGAAAGTGTCCGTTGGAACCCAAAGGTGGATTCGATGTGAGGAGGGGACAGAGTCTAGGTCACTCAGGAATGACCAGGAGAGGAGGCACGGAAGACGAGTGCCCACTGATGTGGGGTGCTGCAGAAGAGATGACGGTGACCTTGGAGCTACAGCTGTGAAGATCAGGCGATTCTGTTGAAGATCAGGAGCCGTTCACAAGCTGTCCCACGTCTGTTGTCGAGAGTTGAGGGGTCGGTGTCCGTTGGGAGCACCAACAAACCTTGGCAACTGCAAACCACGTGGAAAGCGAAGAAGGTGTAGTGTCGGGACCAGCAAGGTCCAGGTGACTCACCACACGCAGGGGAGTCAGGGCAAGCCCGAACAATCAGGGGAGCCCACAGAAATCAAAGGGGCGCATCAACAGGACCCACAGGCCCGAGGCACTGGAGTCGCAAGAGGACCTCGAGCAGCTCACTAAAGATGCAGGCCCACGGTGCAAGTGATGCGGTGATGACGAAGATCTTGGTCACAGGAGATGCTTGAGGTGAGGGTGATTTGGTGCCCGGAGCTCTTGATGGAAGGAAGCCAACAAGCCTTTGGAATGGCAAGTCGACGCGGTGCACAGGGGTTCAGTTCCTGCGGCTCCGACGAGGGATACTGGCCTCAAACTCGGTAAGAGGACAGGGCAGGCCTCGAGGGATATGAAGAATCACCACCTGTGTTGCTGAGCCTTTTGGGGTCTGTGGGAGCCCAGGTTCAGCAGACCGGTCAGCTTAGTTGCGGTGCCTGCAGAGGCAGGGAAGTGACTCCTTTACTTCAAGGGAGATCCCTTCAGATTTCTTGGATGTCCACAGGCCTTGGAAGTTCCTGTATGGAGCAAAGGCACGGACGTTGCAGCAGACGAGCAGGGTGACGAGATCAGGAGCAGCAGTCTTGCAGCCTTGTGCCTAGAACGAAGGCCAGCGTAGCCCAGAGTACCCAGATGGTCGAAGAATAAGTGGTTTCTTGAAATTAATCTTGTCCCACGACGAATCTAGGGACCCACTCTCAGGTAAACCCTTAAGTACCCTAAGGAAAGGGTTGAGACGATTCATGGTTCCCTCCCAGGGGAGGGGTCGGACATTGGGGATGATACTCCCATGTCCTTTGTCCAGTTTCGCGCCTGAGTAGGAGCCAACGGCTCCCTGAGTTGGTTTGCACTGGTCTGTGCAAGTAGGGCACCAAATGTGCCCTTCAAGCAGACTGAGTGGCGCTGGCAAGCGCTCCCACCCGCCCAATACACTAAACCCTGTCTGGGAGGTGGTCACACCTCACTGTGAAAGGATACTTATTTTTCTGCCTTCCCCTGCTCCAGCTTGGCTCAGCAGCAAGAGGGCAGAATCGTGTCTCTGGTCGGCAGTGTGCTGTCCGGGTCTAGAACACTGGTACCAGGAGCATTGAGTGCCTCCCGGAGGAGCTTTACAGTCCATTTGATCATACTCCCACACCGTTTACAGTGTGGGAGTATGATTCTAACATGTTTGATACCAAACATGATAGGGTTTGTTCCAGCCAGTTTCTAGATGGTCATCGCGTAATGACGCGGTGCCCCTCTGTATGTTATATGCCTGCCTCATTTACAACCGGGGATAATGGACTCCGAAGGCTGTAGGGAAGTCTTGCTCATGCAGGGCCCCTCACACGTAGAACTGAGCACCCTGCCTTCAGGATTGAAAAGGCCTGCTTTAGGGGTGACTTATAGGTTTTAAGTGCAGTGACCTTAAATATAGGAAAACCTATATCTTTCGTAAAGGGTTGCTAGCACCAGCTTACCCAGCCTACAATGGCAGGCCTGTAGTTATAGTTTGAGTGGTCCCTTATGGGTGGTATGCTCATGCTTCAGCCCATGGGGGACCCTTGGTGTACCTATGCCCTGGGTACCTTAGTACCTAATACTAGAAACTGATAAGGGTATACCAGTGTCCAATCTGGGATGTACCTAAGTACCATACCAATTTAGGAGAGAAAGCACAGAGACTGGGGTCCTGGTTAACAGAATCCCTGTCAGACTAGTCAGAAACCATCACAGAACCATGCAAAAAGTGGGGGTAACCATGCAGAAGGATCCTACCTCCCTACAGTGTGTGATGTGAAAAACAACGTTGCTGACTTCTTAAGTCAAACCTATCAAAGAATTGCCAAGGAATAAGTGAGATGAGTTTTATGTTGCAGGGTTATGGGACAAAGGAATCCATGGTGTCAGCCAGGCTGAATAGAAAAACCGACTTGTGGAAGACAATAATTGATTGTGTATGAATATATCTGGGATAGATGGCATATGAAGAACTGTATGGACAATGGATTGACTACTTACTGGGAGTTTAAGGAACAGTGGTTTGTTGTTGGGGTGTAGTCATGTGATTCCCATGGAGTGTTTGAGAAAGAGGAGATGTAAAGAGGACCCTTATAGCCCTATAAGGGCTATGACCCGTTACCTGTAACCTCCCCTCACATACCTCTTTTACCCCAGCAGGACTACGAAAACCAACTCCGATAGCCTCTACCCTGGAAGAAGGCAAAAGAAAGGGTTAATTCGGCAGTCCTGGATCCGATGTCATCAGGAGGGGGCGGACTGAACGGTACCTCAGACTAACCAGATGACGGAGAGGAGAACAAGAAGAACGTCACAGGATCAGAAGGAAAATCCAGAAGATGCTGAGGAACATGGCGAGACAGGGAGAAATCGCCACGGAGAGGAAGCCCCTTTCACTGCGATGAGCCCAGCCGTAGCCGGGATAGGTGTGCCGAAGAGGAGACGCCTTCGTCGAGGGTCGAGATGTGGGACGAAGCTCCAGAGGTCTGGAGTGAAGGGTGGTGGTCACTCTTGGAGGATTGAAGACGCCGCCGCAACTCGGGAGAGTACGTGGACTGGGTTGGGAGTGAGGAAAGGACCATAGGGGTTCAGCGAGACAGAGTCTAACAGGGTAGAAAAATGGTGTGGGGGAAGGCAACCTAAGAATGTCTTGTTTGTTATTCTTTTGTTTCCTTTTCTTCTTTAATCGCTTTGGTATGGATTATTTTCTATTTATGCTCAAATAATCTGTGCTGCAACACACTGCATCAGTGACAGAGGCATGTAGAGGGACTATAATGCATGGGCTACTACGTAAGGCAGAAAGAGATATAGTCTCTGATAAGCCTCACTTGTTTTTGTTTCTGTGCACATTTCACCTCTATTCTAAGCTTCCCCAGAGGACCCCATAATTAAAATAGAGGGAAAAGAGAGCGCCTAGTCACCTTTGAGATACCCTCCTAATGGACATTCCCCGGTGTGGTATTGGTTCCTATCCTACACCCAAGCACCTCTTATTGTATTACTTACCGCCATCTTCCTGTCTTCTTTTCCGCGATCCTGGGACATCACCGAAGAGAGACGAACCCAAAGAGAAAAGGGAAGAAGAGGGGCAGATGTGAAGAATGAAGAGCTGAATACTCCTTCAACTTGTTACCCTCACATGACTCTCTAACCTTTTGTTAAATAAACCTCCAAGATTGAGAAACACATCAAGCCTTCTAGATTTACTTTTTAGGCGTATTAAAATTAAGGGAAGACTGAAGAGTTGTATTTGTGGCCTGGGTTAGATAAGGATTTCGAAAGGAAGGTTAAGTAATGTGTAGAATGTGTGAATTCTGACAAATCACCCGCCATGTTCAAACCACCCTTGTGCCCAGTAAGCAGTCCTAATATTCCATGGGAAGGAGTTGGTGTTGACATTATGGAATACTTACAGAGGCATAACGGGGAAGTCAAATACATATTTGTGGTATATTATCTTTTCTCAAAATTACCTACAGTGGAAGTTATGAGGTATGCTGACACAGGGTATTAGCAGGTTCCTGAATATGTTTTTTCAGAGAGGAAGTTTGCCTACGTTTTTGGCTTACAGTTCTCAATTAATACGTTTCAAATCTTTCTGAGGAGAAATTTAACCCACTTCTATTCTGTTCCTCAAGAAACATCAGGGCTGTAACAAATATCACTTTGGTATTTTAACGTTGGTCGTTTGTGGTATACAAAACACAGAGGCAAGCCCAGGTTTGCAGGCAGTACAAGTGTAATTAACGTATGCAGATTCCACTCTCTTGCTCTCCAAGGAAGAGACTGCATCCCTTCCAGATGGGCCTATTGTATGGGGAAAGCTTTTATCTACTTGCTGCTAGCCAAGTGTTAGAAATGGGGGTCTCTAGTTGGCAGAGGTAGGTACCTTTGACCAAATAGGGACCTTGGCTTCTAGTCAGGGTAAGGGGGATACACTCTTTAGATAACCCCTGCTCACCCCATTGGTAGCTCGGTACAAGCAGACTGGCTTATCCCAAAGGCAATGTGTAAAGTATTTGTACCAGCACTCACAGTAACACAATGAAAACACCACAAATAGACACCACGCTAGTTTAGAAAAATAAAGTATCTTTATCTAAACTACACAAGACCAAAATGACAATAAATCCAACATACACAGTTTAAAAATATGATTTTAAAAAGATTTGAAGACTTTGCACCAAAGTAATTGGAGATGCGGTAAAAGTTCCCAAGCCAATCAGCTGCAGCGTTGAAAAACAAAGAGATGCGACACTCCTGAGACCCTGAGGAGGCGATGTGACAGCCCGCTGCGTGCAGCGGACGGGTTGCGTCGAGTCCTGTCTGTAGGGGGAGCGTTGCGTTGAGTCTTCGTAAGGTTCCGGTTCGCAGGTGATGCGTTGTGAAAGCGTCTCGCACAGGTACGATGCGTAGATCTTCGGGATGCGACAGCGATCGATGCGGCGTTGCACGCGGCGTCGTTCCTCTCAGACACAATCCCTCGTTGCGGGCAGTTAGCTGCTGTTTGCTTTCCATACATTGGGGAAGAACGAGCAGGATCTTTCCGCAGGTCGCCGTGATTGTGCGCCCCCACCCTTGGGTTTGTGCGTGGCTTGTGGGGGTGCCTGGTTACCATGTTGGTAGTGTCACAGTATCTTGTTTAGAGAACGGGGTTAGACCTTGACGAAGGCCCCGCTTCATAGACATAGAGAAACTGTGAAATTACTGTGTGAGAAAGTGCCATCTTTCTTGCCTTGGTATGCCCCCACTTTTTTCTGAACTGCTGATGTGCTTTGACTGAGTGTGCCCTGGGTTCCTGCCAACCAGGTACACAGGGCCTGTGTTCCTTCCATAAAACTGTGCTGAAACTAAAAACCCAATTGGCATCTCTGGCCACCTGTCAGCCCCTAGTAAATGGTACCCTAGGTACCAACGGCATGGTGACCAGAGAAGACCCCTGAGGGCTGCAGCACTTATTGTGCCACCCTCAGGGGCCCTGTACCCTGGCACCCACACACTGCCTTTGCAGGCTGAGTGCCTAAGTACAGAACTAAACCAAGAGTCGACATGCCATGCCCACATAACCCACTGCCCTAGCATACTTCAGTCACCCCTCTAGCTGGGTGCCCTATGCCAGAGGTGTGGGCACAGGAGCATGAGCCCTGTGCCCCTACAGTACCCAGGGCCATTCCTGGGCACTGTAAGTGCAGTGATGCCATTAAGAGTATATGGTGCTGGGAGGTTGTCATTACGAACTCCACAGCACCATAAAAGCTACACTGAAGACTGACAAGTTTGGTACCAAACTTCTCAGCACATCAAACCTGCACTGATGCCAGTGTGGGAATTAATGTACAATGCACCAGAGGGCATCTTGGAGATACCCTCTGAAAACCTAACCTACAATCCACTTCTGGGCTGAGTGGCTGCAGAGGCTGCCACACAGGAGACATATTGCTGGTCCCCTGGGTTTAGAGCCCCCAGCTCTCCTGGGCCTGCAACAATGCACATTCTGGGTGAGGTGCTAGGTCTCCTCCCCCAGGATGGGCAGGGGGAAGCTTCAAAGGCATGCCGCCTCTGTGCGCTTCTCCAGACCATTTGCTGTATCCAGCAACTGGCCCCCATCAGTTCTAACCCCCACTCTGGCGGGAAGACTGGCGGGAAAAACTACATCAGGAAGGGGGTGTGCCAGCCTGTGCCAACCCCACCCCTCAGGTGGGGGAGACGAGGTGAAGCATGACTCGGGGCTCCGGCCATCTTGTAGATGGGGAGCCCTGCCCAATCCCAGCTAGGCTCCTGCCCCCATCCCACAGGAGAGGAGCAGGCCAGGGGGTGTACTCACACAAGGACAGGGACTCATTGGTCCCTGTCCTTGCCCTACCTGTAATGCCCCTAAATTCAGTATTTAGGGGCTCCCTGAACCTTCCTTCCTCAGATCCCGATATGAAAAGAAGAAAGAAGATCAAGAAGAAGAAGACCCGCCGTGCAGCTGCTAACAACAGGACGACAACAACTGACTTGGCCCCTGCCGTACCGGCCTGTCGATCCTGGAACCTGCACCTGCCTAATCCCGGCGACTCCTGCGGACAGCAACCTTGGAACACCCAGAGGACCTGCCTGCCTTGACCCTCTTAAAGACTGGGACTCCTATCAGCAGAGGCTCTGCTGCAACAACTCACCTGGTGCCAAAAAGGAAGCTCCGGATCAGCCCACTCTGCAGCCGCCGAGCCCGGGCCGGGCCCAACTGAACCAAGACCACAAGGACGTCCCCCGGCGACTGGGACACCAAGTCCAGTGCCCAAAGACCCTCCTCGACGAACCAGCCGACGCCTGCAGACTCAGAACCAGGGGCCACCCCAACCGAGACCAGCCGGGGTAAGCTTTTCCGACACCCAAAGACACCCCTGCACCCGGCGCCCTACAGCCCCCTGTGCCTCCCTTTGGGATACCTACCTGTGCTTCAAGATCCGAACTTACCTCTCGAAGTGCTGGTCGCCCCTGGAGAGTCTCCGTCCCCGAGTCTGCCGCCTTTGTTCCTTTTTGACCTTTCCCATTGGATAAAATTGAGGGCCCGACGGCTCAAGAGCACCCTGCACCCAGCCGCCCGAGTGCCGCTGGCTGTGCCACCTTTGTCCTAACCTACTTCCCCCCTTGCCCTGAGCAAGTAACCAGGAGCCCAGCTCCCACAGCCGCGTGGCCTGCTAAACAGCAGCCACCAACCGAAGGCCCCATTTCCCCCATTGGATATCATTGGGCCTACCTACCTCTGCACCCGGCCGGCCCTGCGCTGCTGGGGCGGAACCGACTGTACTTACCTGACCCTGGTGGACCCCTGAGTCTATACCTGGAACCTTAACTTCACCAGCCAAGTACTCACCTGGAAAGCGGTAACTCACTTACCTGCCATTGGATAACATTGTCCCATTTTGACTGGAAAATTTTCTAAGTGCGAAGTTTTGAAAACTGCAAATATTCACATAAAATCAGCCGAAGTCCGAATTCCGAAGTACTCACCTGCAAGCAGACGAGAAGCCAGTACTGTACCCTGCAGCCCATTACTGAACCGCAAAAGTAATCCTTACCGGGTTTACTAGTAATCTGTATTTTCTCCGTAGGAACCCATTGTCTGCTTTTCTATGAAATTTCTTCTAAGTGTGTACTTTTGAAAACTTGAAATATTCTTTAAAAATCATACGAAATACTGAAACGCAATTACCTACCTGTTTTAAGTTCAGACCCCAGTGCTGGCCCTAGAAGCCCAGTACTGGATTACAAAAGTAACGCGATCATACTTTACCTACAACCTGAATTTTCTCTCATTGAATAACATTGCCAGATTGTCATTGAAAAGTTTCTAAGTGTGGACTTTTAAAACAGCTTTATATTCATGAAAATTCACCACAGTAGCTAAAACGTTTTTGCTAATCTGGTTTCAGCTTAGACCCCAGGACTGAATCTAGGATCTAGTCCTGGAACTACTAAAGTAATCTGTACTGTAATCAACTGTACTTTTAAGGTAACAATCCATTGAGCTCAATGCTAAAGTGTGTCTAGACTTGAAGTACCTTCAGCAACTCCTGTACCTATTGTGTTCACCAACGTTATTGCTTCCTTGCAAAGTAATTACATGAGAGTTCTCATATCTAGCAAAGTATATTTTTATGCCTGTTGGTTCTAAAAATAAAACAACGATATCTTTGGATATAAAAACCGTTGGCCTGGAGTTCAGTCTTTGAGTGTGTGAAATCCTTTGCTGACTGAGTGTGTACAACAAATGCTTTGCACTGCCCTCTGGTACTGCCTTACTGCTCGACCAAGCTACCACTTTTGAGAGTAAGGTCAGTCCTGACTTTAACCTATGTTATACCTTTGGGGTTTGTGGACTCCATACATACTGTACTTCATTATTGTCCAGTATATATAGAGCCACTTTCTCACATACTGTATTCCCTATATTCAGTGCACGGGTGCTCCTGTGCCCTACGTTGTGGATTTTATTTACTGCGTTACCCGTAATAGAAGCGCAGTTGCGCTTTACTGTGTAATAAATACATTTGGGGTGATTTAGGATGAACTGTGATGACATACCTAATCACATATGGTGATTCATGTGTTTTTCTTGGTATAACCGAACTGCTGCATTTACAGCCCATATGTTATATGTGTCATTGTATGCCTTGCAATGACAAGATAATGAGTATTATTTCAGGACCTGCATAGTATGTACAATGATGGTGTATAGTATCTCTGACATGTGCAACATATAAGTCTTAGCTTATTGCACACCCTGGGATGTTATGACAATTGTTTAATTGGCAAAGGTTCATGTGGTTTTTGTCTATGTTAATATACAATATATGAGATATTTTAAATACTACTGCGTGGAGTCTCTTTTGTGGTTTATTTGTTGTGTCACTGATGTGTGTGTGTGTGTGTTGCACAAATGCTTTACACATTGCCTCTGGGATAAGCCGGACTGCTCTGCTAAGCTACCAAGAGGGTGAGCAGGGGTTATCTTGGGTGTGCAACTCCCTTAACCTGACTAGAGTGGTGGGTTCAGCCTGGTTTAGGTGCAAACCCTAGCCAACCAGAAATCCAATTTCTAACCCTTGTTTTGCCACTTTTGGGACAATAATTCATATCCTCAATACTTGCAGATGTCTTGCTGAGACAGTACCTGACAGGCAGTGCTTTACATACAAGAGGTAATGCGCTCCTTGCTGTAGGGCAAGATAATTACTTCTGCACATGCTTTCAAAGTAGTTTATATTAACTTAGACATCGCTGACAGTAATAACAGACTCCTTTTAAAGCCACATGACCTGCTGATACCAGGAATATTATAATCCAGGGATTTGAATTTCTCCTCAAAACCTGCAGTGACGTTATAACCAAGATGGAGTAAGCATAGCTGCCACTTTCTCAGTTCATGCAACACTTCTATATTTCCTCTATCCTTCTGTTCGGCATTACAGTACGTTGTGTGTGACACTGTGAGCGACATTTTATCATGAGCGGATGAAGGCAGGTTAATCCTGAAGCACTTTTTACTGCAAAAAAATCCTGAATCAATTTATGCGACTGCCGGCATGATGGCCTGGGAGAATGGAACCTTCAGACCCTAAACAGGATTGTAATGTACCTCAGTTGCAACCTACACCACACACACTACTTCTCTTGTAGTAGATCCCTGTTCTGCCAAATCAGCCCTGCAGCTAACCGTCACACCCACATTGACCTGAAACCAGAAATGAATTTGCAATGGGAATAGCCCGATCAATAAACATGGTGAATTGATACTTTTTCTCAGGTTGAGCTATTAAGTGTAGTATGTAAGGACTTCAAGCATGTTTTTAAATGCTTTTGTTTATGATGAAGTGAGATTCATTAGGTCCCGTTTCTGCTACCTGCATGGAGTCAGCGCCTCCAGAGTCTCCTCTGACTAACTCGCTGTTTAAAAACAGCCGACCATGTACTCACAGAGCCCATAAACAAACCATATTGTTTTTTAGGTCTCGCCTAGAGTTGCAGCCCGAATGCGCTACAACGCTTTGCGAGACATGTAGTATACACTATAGTGTGGAAGCTCTGCCCACTCTCCGGCCCATCTTCTTCATTGGCTTAGGTTCTAAATGCTGCCTTCCGTTTGGTTTTAAGCGTGTTAGTCCCTCCCCATGACAGCTATGTCAATCATTTGTATCCTTCCATGGCTACTGGCCCCTTCACTGCACAGACTACTTTCTTCACGTCCCTCCCTACCCCCCTACCGCAGTCTGTGACTTCTTGGGGCCCCCTTCCCTTGTGTTTGTGCCTTCTCGCGCCCGCCTTCACTCCCGTTTTCAATGCCATACGTCTTGCGTAAATGCGAGTCCTATTGCATTGCCAATGCTTGTTTATTTCATTGTCCTTCTTCTGTGTGTTTTTTCGCGCAGTCACTTGTCTTTGTCAATGACTGTTGTGTTTCCCTCAGTTTTTGAAAGCAGCGCCATTGTACATAAAAGCCCGTGCAGGCTCTGAAATATTTGCGCTTTAGAATTGACCGGTGGAATGTTGTGCCAGTATGAGGATGAAATCCGGTCCTTGGAGGATAAAATCCATCTGCTGACAGAGAAGTTCTGCAGCCAACGGAAATTCTCGCATCACAAGGGTGACCACCTTCCGATGACTCCGCTTAAAACATCTCAAAATGCAACCGATCTGGAGTTCGAGCTTGAACTGTTGGAGTTCGAGCTCGTGTACTTTAACCCCTTGGCCGCGGCGGTAATTCAGCTGCGGTGCTAGGGGGGAGGGGGCCGTGTGGCGCCCCCATGGTCGTGACGAAACCACTCCGTCACGAGCAACGGTGGCGATGTGCTTGTGACGAAATAGAACGCGCCGCGCAGGCGCGAAATCACTGCAGCGCAGGCGCGGCGGCCGGGCTGTGACGGAACCATTCCGTCACCAGCATAGCACCACAGTGGCTCGTGACGGAATGGTTCCGTCACGAGCATGCAAGGGGTTAAAGAGCTCACAGGCACTGAATTTACAGAGAACTCGAGGAAATCAGCGGAAAGAAACGACAACCAAACCAAGCTAGCAGGGAAATGCGGCTGCCTGTCTTTTACCCTTGAGTTTGAGCTCCTTCGTAATCTGCAAAATGACACTGCTTCCGCTGTTGTTACAGATCTGAACATCGTAATTATTGAATTGGAGGGCGATTCCGAGCTGAGGACATTTGTATCCAGAATAGAAGAGAAGAAAACCCTATTGCTTTTCTTTCGTGCTTTCTCGGCATTCTCTGAACGTTGTATGCATCGTAAACAAACTTTTCGTCGTTTCAAGGAACGGTATCCTGTTTTTATCAGGCTGCCAGTAAGGATCTTCAGCAGATCACATGGTTGTAACCAATACACAGTTACCCGTAAGTGAATTAATCATTGTCTGGCAAATCCTTGTCAGTGAAGAGGGAACGGTGACTTCAGTAGTGCACTTTTTGACTAAAATCCCCGAGCAAGCTCTTGCACTGGAAGAAGAAAGTTATATAACGTGCCCCTGCAGCTTTCATAACATTGTTGAAAGTGTACGGGATTGAGACAGCCATTGGAAAACTCATACAAGCATTCGCTATGTTGGAATAAACGTTTTGTAATCTTGATTTTCCAATATTTAACCCCCCCTCATTAACAGTTTATATCTACCACCTACTAGCCTCGCATATCTTTAAAAAAAATAATATGTATGGCAAAACCAATAAATGCAATGATTAATGTATGATTATAAATGGAGTTTTAAAACCGCCAGCAGATTTTTAATATCTTGTGATTTTGTTAAAATAAGAGCACATGAATTCTGTTTGAATTTTCTGTTCAGATACGACCATCGGTGTAGTACATCTTTACTATCTAGCTCGCCTCGTAGCTCTTTAGTCATCGAGACACCCATTAATTGCTTGCAGTCTACTATTGCCCAGTGACGGGGTGGATTGAGAACATTGTTCTTGGTGTTTGCTGGTGGTTCACATCAGATAGTGGTTTCTGAGACCCAGGGGCGTGACTAGAACCAAATTTCGGGAGGGGGGCTAGGACTCCCAGCCAGGGCTGGCCCTAGCACTGGATACGCACGATGCAACAGACTATTTTGGTGCCCCTCCCCTACATCATGCTCCTCAAATTCCCTCAATACCACTCGCCAACAATGCACCTCATCTCTCTTGGGTGACCAATCTGGACTCAGATGACACTCCCGGAGCCAGCAGACTTGGGTGCAACATTTGGCAATCGAGGATCGGTCACTTGGGACACCCAGCAGCAATCAGCTGTGATTCTCCTGAAGTGTCTACTGATTTGCCGAATTGAGCTACTTCAACTTTGTTGGCCCTGGGTCTGGTTCCAGGGGGACAGTTGACTGACCATAGGAGCAACTTCTTTCGACTTGGGCTGGGGAGTGACTTTTTCCCAAGCTAGGTGCCACAGGCACCGTCCTCTCTTTGCTAGCCCAAAGTGTGCCAGGTGCAGTCCAGCAGACGGTGCAGACCCTCTTTGTCAAGTCCAGGGGTCAGCAGGGCAATCCTTCTTCAGTCCTTTCTCCAGTTCCGGCATTATCTGAGGCGCAGGGAGATAGAGGTGCCATATTTATGGACAGAAAGTGGGTCGCCTTTGAAGCTTGTTATTTGGGGTAATGCCCTTAGTGGCTGCCAGTGAAAGGAAGGTAACACCTGACCCTGTAGCTGGCTGCTATTTTTCCTAAGTATGGGAGTCATTCACACAACACCCTAGGAGAGCAGATAGCTATCTGTTGAACAGTGACGTGTTAGGCCACTGTACAAACTGGGTCACAGAGTGGCAACTTTCTTAAAGTTGAATTTTTATAATACTGACATTAAATTTGACTTGGGCAGCAAGTCGGGTTTACTGCAAAGATTAATTTGATACCTTACAGTACCCATCCCAGTACTCCTATTGAGAAGTTAGGCAGGCTAAGTGGTCAGGTGGTAATTCTGTATTAGCCAATGGAGCTACTACCTCTTCCACAGCAAAACACCAATTAGGAAGGGTTGCCATCAGGACATGTGTCTACAAAATACATGCCCTACTTAATAATATACAGCTCCTTGCCTTAGGGTCGATAGGCCTTTCATTGGGGAGACTTGCATATGTTGTTATGGGAAGTGGGCTCTTTGCCATTGATTTGAATGGCAAAGTAGGTCAAACTAGTAGTGATACCACTGCCTTTCCGGTCTGCAGTGGCAGGCTGGGAGCCATTTTGTGTATTGTCACACACAGGGTGGCACAATCAGTGCTGCAGCCCTGGGTTGACACTCTGCCTTACATGCTCTGGGTACCCTGGGTACCATATACTAGGGTCTTATCAGTAAGTCATTCTCTACCAATTGGGGGTAGCCAACTCGACATGCACTCTGTAAGGGGTTATAACACTGGCACTGAGGTCTGTTTAGCAGGCCTCAGTGCACTCTCAGAGTCAACAGACCAGCAGCTTCAGTCCAAAAATGTGTGGGTGAACATGCAAAAAGAGACATTTCCTTACAATGTTAATAAAGAGTTATTTCTTCTTTAAAATTAATAAGACTGGCTGAGCAACTGCCTTTAGTGGAGTTGTAATGATGTCTATATGTAATGATGATTGGTCAAGACAACTAGCCCAGTGTGTCAATCGCCCTAAGTGTGGCAGGGTATGCTCCGACGTGAGTCCCTTGCTCACTTGGCCACTGGATTCAAGATAGCCTGGCTGATGAGGATTATGAATCCGAAACCGGTCCCAGGATGCTTGTTTCCGGTCCAGGGAAGACATGGCTTGGCAGTTCGGGCTGGACTGTTCCCATGAGGCACAGGGTCAGACTGATTTGCATATGGCCATGTCTGAACTGGGGTGGCTGAGTGAGCTAAAGAATGGTGATGGATTAAACCCAGATCAGTTGACTGGGGGTGAGTGTTTGATTTGCTCAAACGCTCCGTCCATCATCCCCTTTTGTATCGCTTTGTTCGCCCTAAGTGTGGCAGGGTATGCTCAGACGTGAGTCCCTTACTCACTTGGCCACTGGATTCAAGATAGCCTGGCTGATGAGGATTATGAATCCGAAACCGGTCCCAGGATGCTTGTTTCCGGTCCAGGGAAGACATGGCTTGGCAGTTCGGGCTGGACTGTTCCCATGAGGCACAGGGTCAGACTGATTTGCATATGGCCATGTCTGAACTGGGGTGGCTGAGTGAGCTAAAGAATGGTGATGGATTAAACCCAGATCAGTTGACTGGGGGTGAGTGTTTGATTTGCTCAAACGCTCCGTCCATCATCCCCTTTTGTATCGCAGTGTGTCAATTAGGCTTTTGAGGCCCAGCTTTCCTTTTTACCTGGAACAGAACCCCGTTATTACGGGCAGCAGCTTTTTGAATTTTAACTTCATAGTGCCTTGTGTGTTGATGATTTGTGATTTCTCATTTTTTTTTAAAGTTTGATTTATTAGGGAGATGAAAGAAGGGAAGGAGGGAAGGGGGGAGGGGGGAGAAGAGTTACAATAAGAGGGTCAAAGAAATAAAAAATGTAATAACAATAATAATTTCATAAAAAAGGAAGCATTACAAGCATGAAAAGTTATGAACATATCCTTAGAATGCAATACCATAAGTAAAACATAGTACATTAAGATTTAACAATTATAGGTAATCAAGTAAAAAGAGAAAGCAGGCAATGAGCAATTCATGGGGGTTTGCGAACTTCGACTATTTCAGGTGCAGGAGAAGGATGAACAGGGGAAGAGGAGGAGAGGTAAGTTACCAAAGGGAGCCAAATCAGGTCACGTTTTATAGCTAGGTAAATGGGGGATACATAATTAGTGTCTAAACGATGATTACAACAGATTGCATTCCACCAGGACTGATAAGAAATATTTGCTGCCTGTTTCCAATTAGAAGTAACAATATGAAAGGCGATAGCAATGAAAAGGTCGAGTAAAGGATAGTGGTTGGGAGAATGAGGAAGGTCTGAAGAAAGGGAGCCGAGAAAAACTAGTGAGGGTGAAAAAGGGACCTGAAAATGGAAAATCCTCTGAATTTGCTGCCAAACCAATTGCCAGAACTGGGAAGTAGGCGGGCATTCAAACAACATATGTTTAAGATCAGCAGAAGGGCAGGGACAAGACCAACAGGTAGGAGGGGTGTCTGGTGAAAAATGGGACAAAGCAAGTGGAGTAAATAAAGTTCTATGATAAATGAAAAATAAAGTTTGGGTGGTGTTAGCAGCTCTAGAGGTCTTATGAAGTTTAGTCCAAATTTTATTCCAAAAAAGTACAGGCCAATTCTGAGAAAGATCCAGCGCCCATGCAAGTTCAATGCGGGATTTCAACCTATCAGTAAGAGAACGGAAAGAGTTATATAGAGCAGATGCAGAAGGAGAAGCTTCCAATAAAAGGGAAGTAGGTCTGCGGTCCAAAGGAATATCGTTGGAGGATGAAAGAGATTGGAGATAGGAGAGCAAGACAGGGTGAAGGGAGGTATATTGTAATCGGGCAGAAGCAGGTAAAGAGAAAATAGATTGAAGATCCTGAAATGAGAGAGGCGTTTCCTGAGATAGTAATTGAGAGATCCAACAGATTCCTCGAGAATTTTAAGAGGAGAGTTATTCCAAATTGGTTGTTCGTGGGTGGAGAGGAGGGAAGGATAGAATGAAGTTAAGTAAGGAGAAAGAAGATTTCGAGAGTGTGAAAGAATAGGTAAGCGAAGACAAGTTAAAGAAGATGTAAAGGACAGAAATTCACGGAAGGTGAAAGGAGAGATGAAAGACGATTCCATGCTGAGCCAGACAGGGGGGTAATGAGGCAGAGTAGGTGAAAACCAACGAGTCGATTGTTTCATGGAAAAAGCACGGTGATATTGTTTGAAATCAGGAAAACGTACTCCAGATTGAGCTTTATCTTTCCGCAAAGTAGCAAGAGCTATTCGAGGACGTTTGCCATTCCATAAGAATTTTAGTAATAAAGAGTCCGTTTTCTTAAAGAAAGAAAGAGGAATGTGTAAAGGGAGCATGGAAAGAGTATAGAGAAGCAAGGGAGATAGCATCATCTTTATAGAGTTAAGTCGACCCCACCAGGACAAAAAGAGTGGATGCCAACGAGTGATAGCTGTGTCCATTTTCTTGAAAATATAATCAAAGTTTAACTTGAGAGTATCAGATAATAAAGGAGCAAACCAAACCCCTAGGTATTTGATTTTAGATGGTTGCCATGAAAAACCTGTAGAGGAAAAGAGATGTTTCTGACAAAGAGGATTCAAAGGTAAAATTTCACACTTGTCGGCATTTAAGCGGTAACCGGAAACTGCAGAGAAAGAAGAGACCTGTTTAAGAAAAGAGGGAATAGAGGTGGAAGGGTCATAGCAATAAAAAAGAATATCGTCGGCATAAACCGAAAGTTTGACTTGTTGGGAACCAAAGTGAAAACCAGAGATAGTGTCATCTAAACGAATTTTGGTAAGGAAGGGTTCTAAGGCTAAAACAAAAAGTAAGGGTGATAAAGGGCAGCCTTGTCGAACCCCTCTGTGTAAAGAAAAATAATCCGAGGACATCCCATTAACAAAAATAGAGGCTTGAGGATCAGAATAAAGTAAAGATATAATAGAAATGAATTTAGAAGGGATACCAATCCAACGTAAAGCCTGAAACATGAAATCCCACCCAATCCTGTCAAAAGCCTTCTCCGCGTCTAGGGAGATAGCTGCAAAAGGAAGAGTCAAGGAAGAAGATTTGCTAAGAATGTTAAGAAAAACTCGGGAATTATCAGAGGAGAGACGCCCTTTTACGAAACCAGATTGTTCTGGGCCAATTATATCTGGTAAGAGGGGATCCATGCGAAGTGCTAATATCTTCGCTAGAATTTTGTAGTCAGTGTTAACTAAAGATATTGGTCTATAATTTTTACACAAGGAGTGATCTTTATCTTCTTTTGGAATTAAGCAAATTAAGGCTTGTTGAAAAGAACCGCTAGATGAGCCGGCAGCAGAGAAAGATTGAAATAAAAGTAAGAGTTTAGGAAGAAGGAGAGAAGCAAAGTGACTATAGAATTCAATAGTAAACCCATTAGGGCCTGGAGATTTGCCATGACGAAGTTTAGATACAGCATGAGAGATTTCAGAAAGCGAAATGTCTTGTTCCAAAGCGTGAAAGTCAACATGGGAAACTGAGGGAGGTGGAAGAGATTGAAAATAAGAGAGGAGATCATCAGACGTTGGAACTTGTTCTGGGGTATAAAGAGTATCATCAAATTTGGCAAATTCAGCGAGAATTTCTTTATCTTTATATGTAGATTCTCCAGAAGAAGTTTTGATAGATTGAATTTTTGTGCGTTCTTTACGAATCTTTAAGTAATTGGCCAAAGGTTTTCCCATTTTATTCTTACCCCCATAGTATCTAGAGTTACATTTTAGTAGAGTGTTAGAAGCAGCGTCTGTAGTGAATTTGTTAAAAGAGATTTTTGCGTCAATAAGAGCTTTAAGGGAGGAATCAGATTTAGACGCAAAATAAGCAAGTTCAAGGGCTTTAATGTCAGCCAAAATTTTCTCCGACTTGGCCTCTCGAATTTTCTTGCGTCGAGATACAAAATTGATAATAAAACCCCTAGAGGCCGCTTTAAATGAATCCCAAACCATAACAAAAGGGGAGTCAGGGGTTTGATTTAAAAGAAAAAATTCCTTGGCAAAGGTAGTGAATTCGGAACAAAAAGAGGGTTCCAAAAGTAAAGCATTATTAAACCGCCATCTGCCAGAGTGAGGAGAGAATGGGAGAAGGTCAAGGTCTACAAACACTGGGGCATGATCAGAAAGTAAAATGGAGCCAATTGCAGAACGGATAGCATGTTGGGATAAGGATTTGCTGAGAAATATATGATCCATGCGGGATTGGGATTGGTGAGGAGGAGAGAAAAAAATATATTCTCTAAGGTCGGGATTGCATAATCTCCAAATATCTACTAAGGCATTGTCGTGTATTTCTATAGGTTCTGAATCGATCCCCCTATTCCTGACCATATTCTGGTTAACCTACCTAGCTAGTTAACTAACAGTCAGCCCATGAGGCAAGAAATCCCCCATGATGCAGATACCGTTATCTGACGCAGTCACACTACGGCACAGGAACGTGTTATCTGATTAGGTCATAACGCTTGAGATCTAATTAGACAAGCGACATTCCTCCAGCCCCTGATAAGGCATACGACGTTCTCATAACAAATCAAACCTATGACAACCTGGATAATCCGTGCGGCCATTGTTTTGATTTCACAGAGAACTTTAGTAAAGAATGTGCTAACGAACAAGTCGTATGACATCTTTATTGACGTACCTATGTCCATCCTTACGTCAATCCCGGCACCTTTAAGGTATAAATATTGCCGACCTTGCCCTATGGAAACACACGCGTGGTGACAAGACGGAGCAGCCATACTTGCCGAAGCCGAGAGCAGAAGCAGACCCCGCAGGCAGCAGCCCCGCCTTCCTGACGCGCTGAGAGACGCGCTGCTATCTCAAACCGAGAGACCCAGCACCGGCGCTTCTGGGCAGCCCTCGCAGGCAGCCTGGAATATCGAGAGCAGAGAAAGAGATACCATTCCTCATTCATCCTAAATTCCAGGTACAGAACTGAATAACCCCTCCTAGAGAATTCTTTAGTTATTCACTTGGCAAAAACAAACTTAACTTAAACTGTAACTTTCTATTCCCGCCCACGTATTAGACTTAGGTCAGGTACACGGGGTAGGCGTATTTAGAAACACCAGTTGAGTACGTTTAGTCAAATGTATATGTGTATGTAAATATATTTTAATCATTTTAAACATCATATGGCTCAGAAACCATATCAATGTTTTTACAGTATTATTTTATACTATTGCTTTTAATGTATGCACTTTACTTAACTATAAGTATTGCAATAATATCGATCCATTTCTCTTGTACGAGAAAAGAGACTGATCAATAAATAACATCTTTTATTGAACACGCCCGTCTCCTCCATTTCTCTACACTCTGATGAGACTAAGAATGCACGTACTGACTGAGTAAAATAATTGCCTTGTGCTCACACGACTCTTGAGATTGACTCTTGATTAGGGGAGAGCAAAGTTGTCATGTTCTATGGTTGTCAGAAACTAAATCCCTTCTTGTCTAATCAGGGGAGTTAATCCTTCCTTGAACATTCGAGAAAGTTTCTAGCGAACTCTGAGCTTAGCTGGCAAACCCAAAAATTAAGTCTAGTATCGACAGTAGTAGACCTAGTTAACGTCTGGCCTAGGCCTTTACTGCTGTAGGTACTATTCCAATGCGCAGAGCCTATTGGGAAAATAGGAGCTACACTACATGGCGCCCAACGCGTTTGGAAAGGGCGATACAACTAACGTAAGACATTTAGAGTAACTCAGTCGTGCTTTCTCACTCAGACCCCTTTTCCCAAATACTCCAAAGACGTCTGGAGTGGGTGAAAGGTTATAATATCCTCCAAAACCTCGCAGGAGGGAACTCCTATGTATGGTTCTTGGTCTAAGTCAACGTTGAAGGATAAACAGTGTTCCAAAATATTGTGCATCTAATCTCTGTTTCCATAAAGAAACCTGATCTGCAAATAAACATAATACCATCCTGTCAGCAAAATGGACAGCGATGAAGAACGAGAGGTTACTAGATTAGCTACTGAAATAGCAGATGCTGATGCTACCATGCAAGCAGCAGACGCGGATATAATACTCATTCCGGTCGCCAAAAGAAGATCTATAACCTTAAAACTTATAGAAAATGGACTGACACCTAGAGGTGGCACAGTCATATTCGTAATCGAGGCACACGAATATCGGCAGACAGAGGTATACTATACATGGATACATTTTCCAGCAGCTAATACTATAACAAAGTACTTCCACTATTACAAAGTAGAGGAACCTCCTAATGAGTACACTCCTTTCGAGGAGGTGGAAGTACCACTCAAATTCCAAGAGCATTTGCTCTTATTTGATGGCGCCCTAAAACATAATAATCACATTACAAGGCTCGGTCCTTTAGGAAGACCAGGAGCAACGTGGCCGGTCTTAGCCGGATACACACCATATCCAGACATCGAAAGAATGCCTGCAGCAGAGCTGCTAATACAGCTAAAACAACTACTAAAAATTCACAGACAATTAGTTCAGTATGTAATGCGGACTTCAACAATACAGCCAGCGATTAAACTTCCACAGCTGACCCCTCACCAGGGGAACACAAATAAAATTACACCACAGAACATCCAATCCTGCCTAGGTAAAGTTCCAGCTAAACGGGAACAAATACCATTCTGGTTGGCACAGAAAATTACCCAAATAGAGGCGGTGTTTCCTGACACCACCCCATTAGAAAAACACAGGATTCTGACTATATGTCTCCCAATGGGAATCGCACCACACATTGAGGACTGTGACACTTGGGGTACAGTCTTTGCTTCCATCTACACAAAAACGCACGGTGTTCCATCCATTTCGGTAATACCAGATGTGCTAAAACAAATTCAAGATGAATACGGTCCAGAACCTGCTTTAACTCTTGGTATGAAATTACTAAAAGACTTCAAGCAGGTATCGGCTATATTACTAGCCAACATAAAGGGTGAAGCAGCAAACGTGGCGATCCGCCAGAGGTTAAAAGAGACAGATATAGCAGACCAACCAGCTGAAATTGCCAGAATCATAGAAAAATCCTATGAAGAACTAGGCAGAGATAGTCTAGGTGGAATACCAGTAAAACCGCAACTGACTACAAGTCCAGAAAAAATGTTTTTTAATAATAATAATAATTCACCAAAAAAGAACTGGGATGGGAACAAACAATCCAATCCTAAAGAAAAGAAATTCCAGTCCAGAGGAAGGTCTCCTAGGCGAAGAGAGAAATCTCCAAACCCGAGACAAAGGTCACCCCAGAGTGAACCCTCTGGGAATAGATATAACCTTAGAAATAGGGATAATATTAAAAAACCTGATAGATATCAAGACATTGATACACGTCCCTCTCAATCTTTTCAGAATTCCTCGCAGAAATCGGAAAGAAGAGGACGATCAGAAGAGCACGCCAAGTCCAAAGACAAGGAACCTGCTCAACTGAAAAAGAAATCACAATTTCCAAAAAAGAAGGTAGCCAGTATCAAGGTAGTTAACAATGCCGAGAATACTGAGGACACAATTGAAAAACGGAGAGTGGGCTCAGACAATGCTAGACAGCGCAGCAGAGGTGAGCATAGCTCGCAAAGTCCTTATGGATCATCTGGAGACAGTGGACACGAATGAATACCTTCAAGTGGAAACTGCAGATACCAGAGTTAGCAAGCCCCACAAAATATACGAGATAACATTACGTATAGAGGGAGATAAGACTAGGAAAATAAGGGGACTATTTTGGGATAACCTCTGAAAGGGTTATGACATACTTCTAGCTGAAAAAGACTGGCCACCAGAGTTTGTCAGGGAGTGCCCTCATGGCGAAGAAGTAATTATGCCTGCCTTCTCGAATCAAATCCCGATTCATAAAAAATACACACTTGCTAGAAAGTGGGCAGTGGCCTTAGCACCTGCTTTATATAAAAATCATGTAGGATGGGATGAGGATTCTCCTCCTCACAAAGTCCAGTTAAAATCACAACCAACTGCACAAAGGCAGTACCCAATTAAGCAAGAAGCTAAAAAACAAGTAAATGAAATACTAGATCAGCTAGAATACCAGGGGGTGAT
The DNA here is from genome assembly GCF_964261635.1 of Lissotriton helveticus. NCBI lineage: Eukaryota > Metazoa > Chordata > Amphibia > Caudata > Salamandridae > Lissotriton > Lissotriton helveticus. The sequence continues at coordinate 1,504,431,576 of NC_136069.1, read as the reverse complement.
TGAAACTTGCACCTCACAAATGAACAATCCTTTGTTTCCGGTCTCCAAACCAGACAATTCATATCGTCTAGTTTTGGATTACCGACACCTTAACACATGTTGCAAAACTTTGGTCCGGTCGAGATCCTGAAATATCCACACCAAATTAAGATCTCTTTGAGTGACTTTGCAAAACCAAACTCATTTGCTGATGATTGGGACTTTGAAAGTATAAACAATATGATGTCTGACTTAGTAATGTCTGCTAAATTTACAAAACATGATTATTTGCAAGGTTCTACAAATTATGATAGTATGTATTGCTATAACCACTATGGTAACCATTTCTTGCATAAATCTGCACAACCTAGAAATGTTTTAAATTTTAATCAATGGGAACATTGTGCTACACCTCCAAAAGGGAGCTCTAGAACCGTTTATGACAAATATTCATACTTTCAAGGTTTTAACACTAGTAATGCTGAAACATTTTATTATAAATTGTCAAACAAGACAGGGACCAAAACCATGATAACCAACACAAAATTGATTTATTCTGATTCATTCTTTGAAAAAATGAATACTTTTGGACTCGATTATTGGGACAAAAATGTTGATTTGAAAAGTGTTTGGGGCACAAAAGAATGGCAAGTACAGGGTTTAGAAGCTTTGTTTAGAGCCTGCATGATCCCAGAACAAATGATATTTTTAAATGACACTGTTCAACAAACCACCTGTCTTGGCTTAGCCAAAATCAAAGATTTAAATAACCCGTCTATTCCAAAGCCAACAATGTTTAGCAATAACTCTGATACAGATGAAGAAATAGACGTAAACCATATACTTAACCAAAACAGAACACATCCTGATTGGAAACAATGGTTGATCTGGCCCACAGATACAAATCACTGTCAAGATAGATTCCTGAATAAAACACAGGGTTTCAAAATGACCAGGCCAGACCCTAGATATCCCCAAAGACATCACCCAGGGATAATAACAACCTACAGTGTGGGCAAATTATGCCTTCAATGGCTACAAACTTCCACACTGCCTGAAATTAAGCAACACCTAACTTTACTTACTGATGGTACTGACTTGCGTGATTTCATAATGGGACCACGCAAACAGCGTCAAAAGCGTTTCATAGCAGCCTCTGTATATGCAGCATATAATGAGGCCCGGGAGGTTACTCAATTTGAGACAGCAGAAAGAATACGGGAAATTGACCGTATTAATTTGGAAAAATCACTTTCTGTAGTGGACAATGGGTTAATGACTCTGTCCTCCAGAATTTTTTCATTGGACAGCATTGTGTCTTCAGCAATCGATATATTATCGCAAGACTTACTGTTATTACAACATGGTCAGTCACAATTGCGTTCTATCGTACAGCTTGGCTGGACGTTACAAAATCTGCGTTCAGGCTATGTGCCTTGGCGTTTAATCAACACTACGTCACTATTCCAAATCTTTAACCTTACTGATAGACAAATCGGTATGGCGCAGAAGAGTGCTGATTATACAATCTTGAGCATTGAAAAACTAGAAAGATTACCGTTGACAATGTCAGAACGACCTGTCAGTGAATGGATAATCCACGGAATCATAAATATTCCAATCTCAACCTTCAGGTTTCAATACTGCCAAAAATATATACAGGCTGGCATGTACGAGAAATTGGGAAAGGGGTACCTTAAAACAACTTGGAACCTGCCCTATTCACATGCATGTGTCAGTAACAAAGGACAGAAAGTGTTTCTTAGTGGCAACAATTGTGCTATGTCACTAAGCGGCACGCTTCTGTGTAACGGTATTAGTTTGCACGGAGCCTGTGAAGGGAATTCATACAACCTTTCATGTCACCAGCAAGGCGCACCTGCAACTGAAATAGAACCATTCTTTCAAAGACTCTATAATGGGAGTTACATTCTTATTGTAGACCGCAGATGCTGTAGTCTTATGCCCGGGACTCCTTATCTCGTCACTACGACGGCGAAGGTCAAGTGCTGTGGACGTTCTTTGTTCCCCAGCTCCTTTCCAGACAGGGAGGCGAGGGCATGGCCCAGTTTGAAAATTACTTCTATTCGAATAGATACTTTAAGCAGAATGAAAACAGTGCTTCTTCAGACGCCTACAAGGCTCACGTCATCAAAAGAAACCGGATATCAAAAATCCTGGGACTCTCCCAGCTTAGAGACCTGAACATGACTTGGTTTCTATCATTTCGACCAATGTGGCAAAGGTGTGTTTTACCTGTACTAAGGTGTCTGCTATGCGGAGAAGAATGCGTGTTAGACACCTGTCTGACGCTACAATCGGATGCGCCGGTGGATGCAGATACACTGTTGGTTCCTACCAAGGTTCACGCACTGTGCTGCCCTCAAAGGCTGCCAATTCTGATGACGGCATTCCTGGAATCTTCACCACTGCGATTGAAGAGTAGTGAAGTACGAGATGAAAGCAGCATCGAACAGGTACGACCTTCTGTCAGCAATGCAAATCAGAATGTCAATGCAGACAATCATGCGCATGAATGCATGGTTACCCCTACTTCCGACTTAGTGGAACTTTCCCATGAAGCTGTTGACAGTTTTTTCGAAAGCCTGAATGATATGATGTTCTCTCCGGAACAGAAATAGAGACTTTTGAGTAAACTCGCACACGGCGTGCCCTGAATTCGGCCTTCAACTTTAAAAATAAAGTCACATGAACAATTACAATCCAGTTCACGGACAGCAACTTTTTTCAGCAAGCCCTTAAAAAAAATGTTCTACATATTTTTTCCCCGGGACACTGATCTTCTGCTTAAAGTAAGAAACTATTCCTAGAGAACTAAGATTTCTATTTTTTTTAGATACTTTATAGACTTTATATAGACTTTAGCTGCCCGCTGGTATGTTCACAATATATTTTATGTGATGAAATGGTTTCGACTTTTTTTCTGTATAGCCATATTAAGAGCCATTTCATGTGTATTTCTCATATACCAACAAGCAATAATGCATAACAATGCGTGTTTACTTTTGCATTGAATTCATAGCTTAAGTGCATACAATATATATGACTGCAATTTTTCAGTATATTTGAAAATTTCAAAATGCATTTATGTATTTTGGGGTGGTAAGGTATACACTATACTCTATAGTATGTTGTACTATGTTATACTATGCATAGATTAGTAGATATGACCATAGTTAGCGTGGAGTGGGTGTCGTGTATTTCTATAGGTTCTGAATCGATCCCCCTATTCCTGACCATATTCTGGTTAACCTACCTAGCTAGTTAACTAACAGTCAGCCCATGAGGCAAGAAATCCCCCATGATGCAGATACCGTTATCTGACGCAGTCACACTACGGCACAGGAACGTGTTATCTGATTAGGTCATAACGCTTGAGATCTAATTAGACAAGCGACATTCCTCCAGCCCCTGATAAGGCATACGACGTTCTCATAACAAATCAAACCTATGACAACCTGGATAATCCGTGCGGCCATTGTTTTGATTTCACAGAGAACTTTAGTAAAGAATGTGCTAACGAACAAGTCGTATGACATCTTTATTGACGTACCTATGTCCATCCTTACGTCAATCCCGGCACCTTTAAGGTATAAATATTGCCGACCTTGCCCTATGCAAACACACGCGTGGTGACAAGACGGAGCAGCCATACTTGCCGAAGCCGAGAGCAGAAGCAGACCCCGCAGGCAGCAGCCCCGCCTTCCTGACGCGCTGAGAGACGCGCTGCTATCTCAAACCGAGAGACCCAGCACCGGCGCTTCTGGGCAGCCCTCGCAGGCAGCCTGGAATATCGAGAGCAGAGAAAGAGATACCATTCCTCATTCATCCTAAATTCCAGGTACAGAACTGAATAACCCCTCCTAGAGAATTCTTTAGTTATTCACTTGGCAAAAACAAACTTAACTTAAACTGTAACTTTCTATTCCCGCCCACGTATTAGACTTAGGTCAGGTACACGGGGTAGGCGTATTTAGAAACACCAGTTGAGTACGTTTAGTCAAATGTATATGTGTATGTAAATATATTTTAATCATTTTAAACATCATATGGCTCAGAAACCATATCAATGTTTTTACAGTATTATTTTATACTATTGCTTTTAATGTATGCACTTTACTTAACTATAAGTATTGCAATAATATCGATCCATTTCTCTTGTACGAGAAAAGAGACTGATCAATAAATAACATCTTTTATTGAACACGCCCGTCTCCTCCATTTCTCTACACTCTGATGAGACTAAGAATGCACGTACTGACTGAGTAAAATAATTGCCTTGTGCTCACACGACTCTTGAGATTGACTCTTGATTAGGGGAGAGCAAAGTTGTCATGTTCTATGGTTGTCAGAAACTAAATCCCTTCTTGTCTAATCAGGGGAGTTAATCCTTCCTTGAACATTCGAGAAAGTTTCTAGCGAACTCTGAGCTTAGCTGGCAAACCCAAAAATTAAGTCTAGTATCGACAGTAGTAGACCTAGTTAACGTCTGGCCTAGGCCTTTACTGCTGTAGGTACTATTCCAATGCGCAGAGCCTATTGGGAAAATAGGAGCTACACTACAGCATTGTTTTGAAAGGAGTTCACAAACTGTGTGTGCATTCTAGAGGGAACAAAAGTAACTTTCGAGTGACGATCTAGGAAGGGATCAACAATCTGATTACAGTCTCCTCCGAGAAGTATATAATCTCCAGAAAGGGAAGACAACTTGGAAGAGATAGCAGGCCAGAAGGATCTATCGATTCCAGTGGGGGCATACACATTAAATAAAGTGAGTGGGATGTTATCAATGAGTAAGTTAACAATGAGCCAACGACCATCAGCATCACATTCATGGGTAATCGAGGAAACATTTAACTTTTTATGTAACAAAAGTACAACACCATTTTTCCTAGACGTCGTAGGAGAACATAGAACATGACCCACCCAGGAATGTTTAAGTTACAAAGCCTCCGGTTCAGCAAGATGAGTCTCTTGAAGGAACATCAGTTTTTAGTCTCGCTAAATGTGAGAGAACCCTCAGTCGTTTAATGGGATTGTTTAATCCCTTGATGTTCCATGTCGTTACACGGAACTAAACAATTTAGAAAAACATTTGAGTGTAACATGCTCAGTAATGCATAAGAAATACAATGGAGAGAAAGTAAGAAGAATGAATAGGAAAAAAGAAGAAAGAAGGAGATAAAGATAAGATGAGAAATGGAAGAAAAAGAGGAATAAACTAGTACAGAGGTAAGATTGTATCCAAAAAGGGGAAAAAGAAGAGGAAGGGAGAAACCATGAGAAATGCAAGAGAGAGTGCAAGGATGAGAGAGAGAGAGAGAGAGAGAGAGAGAGAGAGAGAGAGAGAGAGAGAGAGAGGACAGATACAAAAATACACAAAAAGACAGTACAAGTCCAAAACGAACGACTGAAAGACATACTTACGAAACGGAAAGTCCAGAACAGGGATGGGGATGGTGGTGGCGGGAGACGACGACGACAACAACCAGAACCGGCATCGAACCTCTAATACCATAAATCCAATGGGTAAGGTAAGAAGACAATAGGAGACATCAGGATAAAGATGAGGGGACATATCTGAAGAAATGAGAAAAAACATTAGGAAAAATACAAGGGTTTATAACATAAGACAGTCATCGTAACAGAAACAGTAAGGAAAACACATCATACAACGGCAATGAAGAAAGCAGAATCGCAATGCAGCGGAATCAAAAAGGCAATAAACAACAAAGTCACTCATCCAGGTTTGGAGGTATCCATGACATCAGGACTCTGTTGACGAAGGAAAGCTTGCAAGGCCGCAGGATCTTCGTACGTGGTTGTTCTGTCTTTATAGGTGACCTTGAAAAGACATGGATGTAAGAGACCATACCTGGCACCAAGGGCTCTTAACTGCGGCCGTAAGTCCAAAAATGCTTTCCTCCGATCTCCGGTGGCCTTGGAGACATCTTGGGAGAGATAGAGGCGATGACCTTCCCAGATAATCTGTTTTTTGAGCTTGGTGGCTGAAAGGACCTGCAAGAGGTCAGTATACTGCAAAAACAGCATAATTACACCCCTAGGCCTGGAGGCAACCTTAGGACCAAGACGATGGGCTCGCTGGATGTTAATGGAAGATAAGGCCGGATTGTCAAGAATCTTTGCAAGGAACGATTGGAAGAAGATGGTAGGATTGGACCCTTCTGAAAGTTCCGGAAGGCCGTATAAGCATAGGTTGTTCCTTCGATTCCTATTTTCCAAATCCTCTGTTTGACGCCGTAGGAGAAGAATCTCAGCTTCTATTGAAGGAATGCGAGAGGAGACAGAGTGAAAAGAGTCCGAGGATTGTTCCAAAATCGTGACACGTGAATCCAAAGATGACCATTTCTCCTGCATGGCCTGCATGTTTTTTGTGGTTGCTTCCATAAAAGGTTTGAAGGCCCGCAATTCTTCCAAGATAAGGTCTACAGAGGATGAAGCGCCGCTCCCAGGGGATGGCGGATCCTTCTTCAGACATTTGGATGAGGTCAAAGAGGATTGCATCTTCCCTCCAGTTTGAGCTTTAGGGATAGCCCCATGAGTAGAGTGCGACTTCAAAGATTTACCCTCCTCCATTTTCTGGGTAGGTGAGTCGGAGTCAGAACCAATGGGTGGCTTCGGTAAATTGGTGAGTTTCAAAGTGCGAAGCTTGCCCATGTAAGGCGGCCAGAATAGTGAAAGTGGAGGCAAAAAGTCAATATTAAGTATAAGGTCTTCCTGACAGGAAAAAGGTACATGAAGAGTAATAATATGAAAAGTCAGCACAAAGCCACGGCTAGAGGAAGGAGTAAACCACAGATCAGTATCAGGTATTGTGCCATGCAGAAGAACACGTCAGGATGATAGAGCAACTCAAACGAACCATGAGGTAAAGTACAATAAATTGATAATGACTATACACAAGGAGGAGAAAGCCACTGGAATAAATATAGCCACATTCAGCAACGCATGAGTTCCTAAAAAGAACATTGACAGTCCTCCAAGCAGGAAATAATGATGAGAAAAGCCATATGAAAAGGTGGAGGAAGCAACGCTTAATTTCCTGAAGCAAGTCGTGAAGAGAAACCTCCTGACGCAGTATTCCAATACATGACAAGCGAGAGGTCAGGTGTAAGAAGGTTTGCATGAGCTGGAGACATGTGAATCCAAGGCCATGATGGAGAAAGGCAAAACAGTGAGGCAAAGAAGCAATGAAGCAGGAGGGCGATGAAATGAATTGCCACAGTCACAAATTGGCGCCAGAGACCATAAAGGGAAATGCGCGAGATATAAAGCGCCTTAGAAATCAGCTCCTAGCTTAATTGGGCTCACCATTGTAGAAAGTGCAGAGAGTGTCCTCTGTTGGCCGAAGATGAGGCAAAACAGCTTCAGGGGGATATAAGCCGGCCGCCTCCGAGAATCGCGGCCGGCGCACAAAATGGCGGCAGCAACAGCGAAAACGGGACTCCCTTGCAGCCGCCGAGAAAGTCGCGAAACCGGGAAACAATGAGGGCGCTAGGCTCTCCTCATGTTCCGGTTCGCGGGACTCGGGTCATGACGGTAGCAGACACAAGTAAATTGCCCCAAATGTGTCGAGTGTGAGGAGCGGCGCCGGAGCTCCGGGATTACGCCGCCATCCTGGCCAGCGTCCAAGCCACGCCCGTAATTTCTCATTTTTTGATTTACCTTTTACTGGGTGATAATTTTAAGGTGTTTTAGCTCTTTAATAAGAGTTAATGCTTTTTTAAATGTAACCCTATCTGGGCATTCCTTCTTTATTGTTGTTATAAATGTGATTGGTCTTGACTGTTCAAACAAACTATATGGAAGAGTCAAGGATGTTTTGGGGATCCTCCTCTCTGTCTTATCTTTGATCAGTAGGGAACATATGGAGGTACAAGGTGGTCTCCACAGGTTCAAGGGCAGGTGCACCAAAACAGTGGACGTGCGCTTTTGCTTTCCACATGCATGTCTCGCCATATTTTGCATTTATGGCATGATTGTACCCACCCCTGGAATAATGCTGGCCTGGCATAACATACCATAATTTTGGCACTTGCATGGCATGCATTAGTGTTACAAGACCGAATCTATCCTTTTATGGCAGTAGTGCATTTGAGTATGTGATGAAAATGACAAATTAATATCTTTGCTCCAAACATCTAGTTATAAGGCGAGGGATTCTTCTCAGCTCAATAGTTAGGTTTTCCACACAGCTGGAACCAGGGCCAATAAGGAGAGTCCACCAAGTCTGGCTTTCTTAGAGCATGGAATCCTTAAGGTCTGAAAGGGAAAAGAATGTTATGTATGTTTGGTACATATTTGATCAGACTTGATTGAAGGAAACCCAGAGTTCTCGCAAAGATTGAATGGTATACCCAATACAGAACCTTTGTTTACCAAATACAGATTCTGGAATATACTGGAAGCCACTGGAAGGATTGGAGAGAGGGGTTGCATGAATGATGGAATATCTGGGCAGAATTACCCATTCTGCTTTTCTGGTTCAGCATAGCTGAGAGACGATAAGGAGGAATGTATTTCTCCCCAGTTAGATGCCATTGCCGTAGTCCGGTTGTAACACGATCCGGGCCATCACTGCAATGTGACAACTGTCCAGCAACATTTTCTACTAGAATGAACAGGCTGAAACTACTGCTGAAGCCTGGACATCCATTTGCAATTTGCTTTCAGTTTTTACCTCCATATTTTTAACATATTTAGCGGAGGACGTGGAGGTGCGTGGATGATCCAACTCCAAAGGCATAACAATGGATTCCAGAAGTCTGCAGTTCCACCAGTACCAAGTATCACAGTTTTCTTGTCCTTTAAGCTATCCCCAACTTTGGCTGGTTACCCCGCTGGTTCCCAGCATGCTCATTTGAAGCACTGTGGCCACTCAGGTGCAAAAGTAGCTGAGTTTCATCTGCCTATTCATGAAACTTGAAATCATGCATAAACACTGAACAGGTAATGGGAAAGTGAAGACCTCTGTGGGATCCTGTAGGTGATGGTAGAGGCCATGGACAAAAATGGGTCTGTGGCAGCTTTCTGAGTATGCTCATGTAAGAAAGAGAAGTTCTGCTTTCAAGACAACAGCTCTCAAGTCAGTAGCCTTCAGTTAGTGCTGTAGGAGCCAGTGGTCAACCACGTCAAATGCCACTGAGCGATTTAACTGACTGAAGATGTAGACACTGTAGTTCTAGTCCATCAGTTGCAGATCTCAACAATGGTGGCTACCATGGTCTCTGTGCTGCAACTGGAACTAAAACCCACCTGGTCATCATACAAGATGTTATTGGTCTCCAAGAAGTCGTTGAGTCGTTTTACAACATGGGCCTGTATTACATATATGGCTCACTTTAATTCTTTGCACCAGGAGGAGCTTGGCGGGCATCCGTGATGGCCGCGTGAGCACAGCGCTCTCCGGACCCCCGCCACTCCCGGCATGATATCCTGAACGTATCCTGATTTATTACAAGGACTCTTGTAGAGGAACCTGGGCTGATCCTTATACTGCTTTTGGATTTCGAATTGGACCAGGGGCACCGAAGCTACGTCGACTCGAACTTTCGAGGCCCGCCCTGGTGGTGCGCCCGGGACTTGGTGAGGCTCTGTTGCCGTGTCTGAGTTGAACAACAGCGGCAGGGGGATTCGACTTGTGGGTCCCCCTCTTAACTTTCGGTTTCGATTTGACTCGGACTACGTCTTCCAGTGGAGGTGTCTGGCCGGTGTTGAGATCAGCGGCGCGAGGTCGCGGTCGCACCTTCTGCCTGCTTTGTGTCCTTCCAGGCCGCTTCACACCTCGGTGTCCCCTCGCGGCTGACTTTTGGCTCCGGCACGTTATCTTCCTGCGGCCATTTTTACCAGGTCGCGTGGGTCCCTCGGGACGGATTCTCCACTATGACTGGCAGAGGGGACCAAGAGAGGCGAAAGACCAAGACGCCCCTTCGCGGGGGCCAGGTCCAGTCTAATATCATGGACCGGTACACTCAATCGAAGGGGTCCCCGGGAGCCGCCTTGCCTGGCCCGAGTGCAGTGGGGCACCCTTTGGAGGCTTCGGCGGAGCCGTCCCTGCAAGACATTATGGGCGCCATCTCTGGCATGAGAGAGACCATCGGCCAACAGTATGAAGCTCTGGCCCACAAGATCGACACTGTGGCTATTGACGTGAACTTGATCAGGGCCGACTTATCTAAAACGAATGAGAAGGTGAAATCGTTGGACCTCCAGTCATCTAGCCTCACGGCCGACGTCTCGGAAATACAGACGGAGATTGGTAATCTTAGAAAGGCAAATGATTTCATGACTCAGCGCTTGGAGGATTTTGAAAATAGAGCACGGCGCTGCAACGTGCGTGTGGTTGGTGTTCCGGAAAATCCTGACCCACATTCTGTTGATCTCCTGGTTGAGGACTTGATACAAAACTACCTTTCTCCATCTGGATTGAGCAAATTCTTTGTGGTGGAGCGTTCCCATCGCGTTCCGGGCGGCCAGGGCAAACCGGGCGCCCCGCCGAGGCCCATTGTTGCAAAACTTTTTCACTATAGGGACCGAGACGCTATCCTGCAGGCCTCACGAGTTAAGGGCCCGGTGGCCTTCGAAAATGCCATGGTGAACTTTTATCCTGATTTCTCACAGCTTGTACAGAGACAGCGAATGGGCTTCCGTGGAGTCAAGAAGCGTCTTCGGGACTTGGGACTGCGCTATGCCATGCTTTTTCCTACCAGGCTGCGAGTTGAGTACCGCGAACGGACCCTTTTCTTTGATCGGCCTGATTCGGTGAATGACTGGTTGGACTCTTTGCCGGACCGGCCTAATTTGACTGAGCCCACCGAACACCCGGGTGGTGCCGAGGGTGGTGTAGAGAGTTTAACTTACTGTCTGCGCCCCTGTTTCCATGTAATGTGATTCTTCCTGGGTTCTATACTTGAGCGCTTTTATTTTCTGTGCCTTCTCTTCTCTCATTATCTCTGTCGGGGTGGCAGGTGGGACAGGGGCCTTTTCCTCCTCCGGGGTCTTTTTGTAGAACGGGGGTTTCTGGGCGACAGGCACACTGCATGTTGGGGTGGCTTTTTTGCTTACTGCAGGGGTGCAGGGTGGGGGGTGTTTTCTTGGATGTTGGGGGGTGGATTGGTGGGGTGTTTGAGGTTCGTGTTTTGTTTTTTCAAGGCGATTCTATCTTGATAATGGAATTTTCAGTGTCATGCTCATTGGGGGATGGTTCCTGCATCACTTTGTGGGATGGGGGGTAGCGGGTTGAAGTTTGTTTCATGGAATGTCAATGGTCTAGGGGATCGTATAAAGCGGGGGGTGGTGTTGCGATGCCTGCGACGTTTGTCTCCCGATGTTGTCTTTCTGCAGGAGACACATCTAGTGGGTAATATTTGTCATGCAATGAATAGGTGGGGCTATCGTCTTGTCGCGCATTCAGGATTTACTACGGGTTGAAGGGGGTGGGCATCCTTGTCCGGACTTCCCTTCCCCTTGCTATAGATGATGTAATCCTCGATGATCGGGGGCGTTACGCCGTCCTCGTGGGACGATATGAGGGCCGAACCCTTTCTCTGTTCACCGTCTATGTGCCCCCCGGCCTGCAGTCCTCTACCTTCTCCGATTTGGGCCGAGTGCTGTTGGGACTCCCTGATGGTGCTCTTTTCATGGCTGGTGATTTTAACGCTGTTCTCTCCGGCCTGAATGATCGTTACCCCCCTAGGGATACTCCTTTGGCCCAATTGTGGCTGGGTGGCTTTTTGGATACTTTTGGTTTGGTGGACTGTTGGAGACTTATGCACCCCACTCAGCTTCAATACACCTTTCATTCTGGAGCCCATGGGAGTTTGTCTAGACTGGATTACTTCCTCATGCCAGCTGCACAGTCGTCGGCTGTCCGGGAGATTAGACACCTTCCCCGGGGCATCTCGGACCATTCTCCGCTCTGGCTTTGTTTTGATGTGGGGGTGGAGGCGGCAGGCCGGGTGGCCCCTATCAACCCTTGGTACCTGACCTCCCCTGTGACCCGTGGTCTCTTTATTAAGCCCCTGGACAACTATTTCCTAGATAACGAGGGGTCTGTCTCCTCTGCGGTGTCCCTTTGGGAGGCTTTTAAGACAGTGATTCGTGGGCAGGCCCTGTCTCTCATTGCTGAAACCAAAAAGGCGAGGAATCGGGAGGTGGTGGGTCTTGAAATGGAAATACTTGAGCTGGAAGCTGACTTGGAATCGAGTGTTGCTCATGACAAGCTCCATGCCCTGGGTCTGAAACAGTTTGCCTATAAGTCTCTGGTCACAGATGCGGCTAAAATGATGTCTCGAGAGCAACAGGGTCGTCTGTATGATGTTGGGGACAAAGCGGGTAAATTGCTTGCCTGGTTGGATAAGAAGGAGAGGGCGAACCGAGTTGTGCCTGTGATTCGGACTTTGAATGGTGTGAATGTGACTGACCCAGTTGAAATAGTGGACTGCTTTGCTGATTATTTTCGTGCGGTTTACTCCCCAGTGTCGAAACGGGATGCAGACGACTCTCGCCTCTTGTTGCGCGACATAGCTTTGCCCTGCCTCTCTGACTTGGAGCGGGTCTCTATGGAGGCCCCGCTCTCTACGGACGAAATAGCGACTGCGATTCGCCCCCTCGTTCGGGCAAGGCTTTGGGCCCGAACGGTTTGCCAATCGAATTATACAAACTGTGTCCTGATAAGATTGCGCCCTATCTTCGAACAATGTTTTCGGAGTCCCGTGAACGGGGTGCTCTCCCTTATGACCAACGCCTAGCTACGATTGTTGTAATTCCTAAGGATGGTAAGCCCCGGGATCTTTGTTCGTCGTATAGACCCATCTCCCTGTTAAATGTTGAGCCTAAGGTTCTTGCCAAGATCTTGGCTACTCGCCTCCTAACGGTCATTAGTGACTTGGTTAATCCGGATCAATCCGGTTTTATCCCGCACCGTAACACGGCTCTGAATCTGCGTCGCCTCCACGGAGCCATTGCGAGGGCGGGGCTTCTGACGGAGCGGGCCATTTTGGCTTCGTTGGACGCCTCGATGGCCTTTGATACGATAGAGTGGCCCTACCTTTGGGCGGCTCTTGAGAAGTTTGGTTTTGGCCCGGGGTTTATTGGATGGGTGAAGCTGCTGTACACCGACCCCCTGGCGCAGGTTGTGGTTAACGGTCGAGTTTCTGTTCCCTTTTCCCTTGGTAGGGGTACCAGACAGGGCTGCCCCTTGTCTCCACTGTTGTTTGCTCTCGCGTTGGAACCGCTGGCTGCGTGGCTTCGCTGGGAGCCTTCTCTCAAGGGTATACGTTGGTCCCCGGATCTTGAGGACCGTGTTTCGCTTTACGCGGACGACATTCTTCTTTACCTTACTTCCCCGCGTAAATCTTTAAATGTCTTATTTGATGTTCTCACCTCGTTTGGCAGAAATTCTGGTTTGGTTATTAACTGGGCTAAATCCTGTGTCTATGTTCTTTCGGGTGATCTGCCCCCATTGCCGAACAGAGTTCCTATCCAGGTTGTTCAGTCCGGGTTCAAATATCTGGGGATTTTTATTACACTGGATTCGTCGCTCCGGTTTGAACGTAATCTCCTTCCCCCACTTCTTAGACTGAGGCTGGACGTGGCCCGCTGGCGTAGATTGCCACTGTCGCCGCTGGGCAGGGCCGCCCTTTTCAAAATGATGTCCCTACCGCGATTCCTTTATGCACTCCAGAATTCCTATGATGTTATCCCTGCTACCTATTTCCGAGAGGTTGAAAGTCTGCAAAGGCAACTGATTTGGGACGGGCGTCCACGTGTCGCCCTTGCGAAGCTCACCATCCCTTGGTATGACGGGGGTATAGCGCTTCCTGATATCAAGAGATATTACTGGGCTACCCAACTGTCTGCCATTAACCACTCAATGTATTCCCCAGGTCGGGACCCGGCCTTTGAAATGGAAAGACTCCAGCTGCCGGGTGGAGACTTTAATAGAGCGCTTTATTCTAGGTCGGCTGGGCGCCATCTTACGGGCCCTACCAGGATCGCGGTTAGTGTATGGCACGCTGCGAATGTAAGCCTGGGGTGGGATGAACGAGTGACGCTTGCTACCCCGCTCTATGCATCTGAGCGTCTGGGATGTCTCTGGACGACGAAGGGGTTTGATCGCTGGGACACGATTGGTATTTGTAGAGTGGGTGATGTATGTGTGAATGGAGCAGTGAAGTCCTTCGAGACCCTTCGGAATGAATATGAACTGAGTGATAGGGAATTTTTTAGATATTTGCAGGTCCGTCATGCCCTTGCTTCTGTTCTGACTTCTGGTGCCGCTCTCCCCGACTCCTCCCCCCTCGAGGATCGTATCCTGGACGGCCATCTCCCCGATAGCACTATTTCCTTGATTTATAGGAAGCTGATTCACAATCGCGCCGACTTGCTTGTTCGACTCAGGGAGGCTTGGGTCGGCGACGGGCTGGAATTGGATGACGAGGATTGGCAGTCGGCGCTGTCTTCTCCAAAAGAGGTCGCCATTCCTGCCCGCCTCCGTCTGGTTCAGCTTAAGATCCTCCACCGGGTGTACGTCACTGGTCCTCGTTTGGTTGTGATGGGTTTTTCCCCGGATGGCCTGTGCAAGCGCGGGTGTGGGATGAGTGCTACGTTTCTTCATAATATATGGGAGTGTCCGAGGGTGGCGGCCTACTGGACGGAGGTGCTTGCGGTGATGACTGATGTGACTGGAATTGCTTTGGTGCCAGAGGCCCGGAGATGCCTGTTGGATGTGTGGGAGCCCACCGATTATTCGGTGGCCCAGACCAGATGGGCGACCCTGGGATATATGATTGCGAAGCAGGACATAGCGCAACTTTGGGGCTCGCACAGGCCCCCCAGTGTCTCTGTGTGGGAAGACAACATGGACTGGTCTATGTTCCGCGAGAAGACTGTTTACACAGCCAGAGGCAGGCCTAGGGCATGGACGAAGATCTGGAGTCAGTGGAACGCCTATCGCGGTGATATTTGTGCTCCTCCATTGATTGAAACCCCTGATGTTACCCTGTCTCCCTAGGCCGACGTTCCTGAACTTTCTTATACTGTCCCTTGATTTGATTGACCTCCCCGCTGTCCCCCCCTGCCTTGCCTTATCCTGCTGATTGTGACTTTGGATTCCTGATTAGTGGGGTTCCCCTCCCCCTCCTGGGCTGACTCCGTTTACTATGCATTCGCCTTTTAGATGTTTGTTTGTTTTTGTGTGTGTAAAACGGAAAATTGTCTTCTCCTGTTCTATAGTGTGGGCGACGTCCTGTATCCGGTTTGTGCCCGCCCGCCGGAATGGCTCTCATTGTTTTTATTACATTGTGTTTTGCTTTTAGCGGCCAGCCCGTGCGGTTGTAGGCCCATCTTTGTAAATTTGATTTTGTTGCTCAATAAAAGTTTTTAACCAAAAAAATAAATAAATAAATAAAATTCTTTGCACCACGGCACACCTTTAAGTAGGTGCGCTGTGTGCAAAGAAGGAAAGTGCACCCTGTTACAGTGAATGCCCTGGGTGCAGCTCACTTTAGTAAAATACGGAGCGGCTGCTTCAAAGTTGCTCTGTGTTTCACTGTGCAGGCAGCAGCCTTTCTGGACTTTAAAGAGGGATTAGAGATCCCTTTGCAGGCAGCTGCAGTGAGTGACTAAACCCGCCTGCAAAAGGATGTTGTGGGGATCCATGGGACTCTATTTTTCCTCCTCCAGAGGGGTGCCATCAGGGGGCCATACCCCTATGCAAAAGAGGGAACTCCCCTTTGAGATAGCGCTATTTGTATTACAGAATGAGCTGCACAAGTGTCTGCAGCCCCTTCTGTAGTACTAAAGTGCATAGGCCTGTTGTGCCCCAAGGGCACTTTCTGCAATACTGTCCATTATATTCCTTCTGCAACAGTGGAAAAGAGAACATCAGGGTTTTAATGGAAAGGCCAGCTTTGGAGGCGAGTTGAAAGAGACAGGCTCATTGGTGATCTGGACATAGATGAAGGCAGGCCTGTCAGAGGTTTGCTAGGAGACAGGAGAAATGGTTAATAGTTAGATCATAAAGAAGATGAGATAAGGGAAGGGGAGAGTTTCTTGGGCAGCGCTGTTCCAATAATTTCAGTTTTATGAGACTAGGTCTTCAAAAATAATAATTTGGAGTAACAGAAGAAATATTAGAACATTAGAATGTTGAGCACTTCGTTGCAGACAGTGGAGTGCTCCAGGCTTCTACGAGCCGGTAGAAACCTGCAGAGCAAGATTCTATTGTTTTCTTTTTCATTCACAGCTGATCCTGTGAACAAAGGGCTCTCGGAGCTCAAGCGGATTTAAATCCCCTCGGGCTCTGCGAGGCCTTTGTTTTATTTGTTAGACCATTCTACCCTATAGCGGCAGAATGTTCTAATAGCCTTATAGCCCTCTCTAACTGGGCTGTATCGGCCATTAAAGTCCTGCTACCTTGTTAAACGGGGTACAGCCCGCTCTAAGTAACCCTGGGCGTAGTTTACTTAGTAGCGCTACGTGTAGCTATGCAAAGTGCACTTCGCACTACGCAAGCTATGCGAACTGTGTAGTGCGGTAGGGAAAATGATGTTCACACTGATTGCACAGTGCCGGATGCTTGTCCGCACTGTACAATCATTGCAAACCGCATCGTGCACAGTGCAGGCGTTCCTTTTCTGCCGCTCGAGTAGATTTGTACTTGAGCGGCAGCTTTCTGAACGCGGACTGGTAGTTTCTCATCGCGAGCGGTCGCGAGCATACGCGACCCACTCGCAATGAGAAACCTGACTTCCCCGCGTTGAGAATGTAGCCGGGAGGTTTATTTTCCACGCTCGCAATCGGCAACTTCATGTTGCTGATTGCGAACGAGGAAAAAGTCTCGCCGGGATGTTGATTTTGCTCGCTCACGGTCACCAACTTGACGTTGAGGACCGCGAGCAAGCAAAAAATGCCCGCTACACGTTTTTGCACTGTGCTACGTGCAATTCGCGTAGTGCGTAGTTGCGCAAACTACTCACGCTCCGCGAGCATAGCATAGTCCAATGCCCTGGGTTAGCTATAAGGCAATGTTAGAACATTGGAATGTGGAGCACACCATTCAATACAATGGAGTGCTCCGTGCTTCTACAGGCCAGTAAAAGCCTGCGGAGCAACATTCCACATTGTGTTTTTTTCACAGCTATTGCTGTGGACAAAGGCCTCTCGGAGCACAAGTGGATTTAAACCCCCTCGGGCTCCGTGAGGCCTTTGTTTTATTTGTTATTGTTATAACATTCTGCCCTCTAGTGGCAGAATGTTCTAATAGCCTTATAGTCCTTCGTAGCTGGGCTATACCGGCCATTAAAGTCCCGCTCCCTTGTTAAAGGCCGAACGCTGGAGCAGGCCTTTAATGGCCGGTGTAGCCCACTACAGTGGGCTAAAAGGCTATAGTAGCTTTGGGTCCAAGATCTCTGTAATGATCTGAAGAAAATCATTAGAGTATTGTTGTATTGTAGGTAAATGTAATTGGCATGGGGAGAGGAGTTGGCCTAACGGCCAGGGTGGTCGACCTCAGATCTGGGGAACTGGGTTTGAATCTCGGCAATGACGGTGAACATCCTGTGATTCTGGGCAAGTCACATAATCTCTGCGTGCCTAAAATTGTTGTTTTTTTAAAAAATTAATGTGTCCTCAAGTAATGCAACAATGCAACTGGTGCTGTGTAAAGCGCTCTGATACCCGATTCGGGTCAAGTTTGCGCTATATAATACTCTGTAAAATAAAAAAAATAAAAAAACACTATAATGTGCTACGACCCTTCCTGAGCTACAATCTGAAAGCTTTAAGAGAAGATTGATTCACGATTTAAGCATTATAATCGTTCAAGTTCAAGCATTTGTATAGCGCACTACTCACCCAGAGGGTCTCAAGGCGCTTGGGGAGGGGATCGTTATTTTTCGAATAGCCATGTTTTAAGTTCTTTTCTGAAGGCGATGTGGTTTTGAGTGAGGCGGAGGTGAGTGGGGAGTGAGTTCCAGGTCTTGGCAGCAAGGAATGAGAATGATCTGCCACCCAGGGTGGATCTTCGGATGCGCGGGACTGCGGCAAGGGCTTGATTGGACGATCTTAGTTTGCGGGTGGGTTTGTAGAATGACAGTCGAGTGTTGAGGCATTCGGGTCCTAGATTGTAGAGGGCTTTGTGTGCGTGGGTGAGAAGGCGGAAAGTCATTCTTTTGTTGACGGGAAGCCAGTGGAGGTCTTTTAAGTGTCCGGAGATGTGATCTTGGCGAGGGACGTCTAATATGAGTCTTGCTGATGCGTTTTGGATGCGTTGGAGTTTTTTCTGTAATTTTGTTGTGATTCCGGCGTAGAGGGTGTTTCCATAATCCAGTCGACTCGTGACCAGTGCGTGGGTGACAGTCTTTCTTGTCTCGAGGGGGATCCAGCGGAAGATCTTTTTGAGAATGCGAAGTACGTGGTAGCAGGAGGATGAGACTGCGTTGACTTGTCTGGACATCGAGAGAGAGGAGTCTAGGATGAAGCCAAGGTTACGTGCATGGTCTGTGGGTGTGGGTGCTGTGCCCAGAGCGGGAGGCCACCAAGAGTCGTCCCAGGCAGTGGGGGAAGATCCTAGGATGAGCACCTCCGTTTTGTCTGAGTTGAGCTTCAGGCGGCTATGATTCATCCATTCGGCTACATCTTTCGTGCCTTCGTGAAGATTGGTATTGGCGGTGTTGGGGTCTTTGGTGAGGGAAAGGATAAGCTGGGTGTCGTCGGCGTAAGAGATGATGTTGAGGTTGTGTTGACGCGCGATGGAAGCGAGTGGACTCATGTAAACGTTGAAGAGGGTGGGACTGAGTGAAGATCCTTGTGGTACGCCACAGATGACTTCGGTGGCTTCAGAATTGAAAGGGGGAAGTCGGACTCTTTGGGTTCTCCCAGCGAGGAATGAGGTGATCCAGTTCAAGGCTTTTCCTTGTATTCCAATGTTGCTGAGGCGTTGTATAAGGGTACTGTGGCAGACTGTGTCGAAAGCGGCGGAGAGGTCGAGTAGAATGAGGGCCACTGTTTCAGCGTTGTCCAGTAGAGTTCGGATGTCGTCAGCAGCTGCAATTAGGGCAGTTTCGGTGCTGTGTTTGGCTCGAAATCCGGATTGGGATGGGTCTAGGGAGTTGTTGGATTCAAGGAAGGCGGCGAGCTGGCTGTTGACGGCTTTCTCGATGACTTTGGCCGGGAATGGGAGGAGGGAGATGGGCCGGTAGTTTTTAAGTTCAGAGGGGTCTGCTGTGGGTTTCTTCAGGAGGGCGCTGAGTTCGGCGTGTTTCCAGCTTTCTGGAAAGGTGGCAGAGTTGAATGAGCAGTTGATGACATCACGGAGATGGGGTGCGATGATGGAGTCTGCTTTGTTGAAGATGTGGTGGGGGCAGGGGTCAGTTGGCGAGCCAGAGTGGATTGAGTTCATTAGGCGGATGGTTTCTTCAGTGGTGATTGGGTTCCAGGCGCTAAGGATGTTAGTTGGCGGGGTTGGATCTGAGGGGGGTGGGGAGGGATGAACGCTGGGAGTGTTCTTAAAGCTGTTGTGGATGTCGGCAATTTTGTTGTAGAAGAAGGAGGATAACGCGTTGCAGAGGTCTTGGGAAGGAGTAATGTCGTTGGATGCTGCGGTGGGGTTGGTGAATTCTTTAACGATGTTGAAGAGTTCCTTGCTGTTGTGAGAGTTGTTGTCGAGACGATCCTTGAATGCTGATTTCTTGGCGGATCGGATCAGTTGGTGGTGTATTCGGGTGGCTGCCTTAAGGGTGGCCATGTTGTCTCTAGTCGGGATTTTTCTCCATGTTTTCTCCAGGGTGCGGCATAGCTTCTTGGATTTTTTAAGGTCATCGTTTTTAAGATCATCATTTTTTAAGGTCATCATTTTTTAACTTCCTCTCCTGAGTCGTGCCTGTTTCATCTTAGACTTCAGATTTCTCCAATTTTCTGAGAACCAGGCATAATGTTTACATCTGGAGGTAGGGTAGCTGTGTAGTCAAGACATCTTGTTGTTTACTCACAATAAAACAAATAATCTCAAAATAGATATTAGTAGTACAGTGACGGGGTTGGTAATCACGTTAGGTGCAGGTGATTCCAGAGTGAGTTTCTGCAAATTTTTAGGAGAAAGGTCAGAGAGCATCTTATGACTTTTTAATCATTTTTAAGCAAACTGTGCAGAAATGTGCTCAAATTCCCCAATTTTTTTTCTGAAACTCTTCATGGGGCATGTGAATCACTAAAACGCCTGCTAAGGGTTATCACATTTGCTTGTAAAAAACAAAGTAATGGGTGGAATCCATGAAGTAATCTCAGCCAATGGTAATGACTGCGCACCACTCCAGGACTTTGTTCTTCTGCTTTCTGTGCCACTTCCAACAGGTTCAAGGCTGGCTTATCCCTGTCTGTAGAGAAACAGTGATTAAAAGAATTACGTATTGGAATGCTACTCAAAATGATTACTTGTGGCATAGATTGATTCAAGCATTCCACAAATCCCTTTTTTGGTCTTTATTTAAAATTGCAACAAGTGTGCCCAGATGTGAGTCTGTAGCTCACACTTTCTACCATTCAAGCTGCATTCACTGACAAGCCTCAATAATGCTAAAACGGTTCTGGGGTTGCATGTGTGCAGTTTAAAAGGGACGTGGTATGCTTAGCCAATATCTATGGTGGCATAGGGGGCTGAAATGAGGGTCAGAGTATTTACCAGTGGCTGAGATTAATTCATACATTCGAGTCATCACTTTCTTTTCTCATGGTTGCTTGGTTCACACTGAAAGTATTGAAATATTTAATGAGTGTTACTTACAGGACCTATGGCCTATTAGCAAATTTGGGTGTAAAATGTACTAATTGCTCACCTTTTTAAATATTTACTGGGTGGAAACTACTGCCCCAGACACTTTGGCTGAATCCAGGCTTGATCACGTTGCGTGCTCATTATAGTTCGGGCAGATATTTATGCCTCACCATCAAAGATCACCAGTTGCCACTGAGGTTTAATCACCATTACAATCAGCATTGCTGAGATCTTTTGTAGAAACGCCGACATGGCTCACTCTTCTATAAAACTGTGAAAGAATTGAACGTTTTAGAATTATCAGGTAGGCCCACACCTCCTAGCTGCATACAAGAGATATGGGACAGAGAGAGGCTACCTTAGGACCTTAGTGAGGCCACTGTTGTAGTTCTTCCCAAACCCAGAGCTCCATTGCACCTCTGCAAATCCTACAGACCACTCTTTCTCATTAACATTGAAACAAAAAACTTGGCAAAGGTCCTTGCATCATGACTGCCGCTGCCGCGCGACACGCAGGGGAGCATGGGTGGGACAGCGCCCTAGTCCCACACGACGGGCGAGCAGAGCTCGTAGCGCGTCATCCCCTTTGAGCCGCCCTCCTCGCCAACAGCCAATAGGGAGGGCTCGCCTGGGGAAAGGGGCGTTCCTTCAAGTATAAATCAGGCCCAGCAACTATGCTCGGCCTCTTTTCCCGCGCCTGGGTCCTAGGCTCTGCGCTGATCTGTTTCACCCGCGGCTATGCGCTGTCTGCCTGCCTGCCTGCTGCACGTCTTCGTTCGGTTCGGATCGGTTCGGTTTCGTCGTCTGTAGGTGAGTGCCATGCTCTTTACTCCCCCCCCACCCCGTCCCTGGGTCAAGCCCAGGTTGCACAGGGGCCTGTGGTTGCGTTACCACGGGGGAGTGAGACGTGGCCAAATTGCGGCCTGGCCGCATGGGCAGGCGGGCGGATGAGCCGTGGGGCATTGTGCGTGGCATCGGTGGAGCTGCACGTGCACGCTGTCCACTCTCCGGGAGCACACCTGTTGGCAGAATAATCTTCGTGCGTCGGCGGCGTTATTTTCAGGCCAATTTGTGTTTGATAACGGCAGCTAAATGTGGTAGGAAGAGGCCGTTTGCTCCGGGGTAAACAGCTTCCTTCCCAGACAAATGTGCACGTGTTATTTGTGTTCATTTGCTTTCAGCCCACGGGGGCAGGTGGGAAAAATGGTTTCATATCAGCCCTTAAATGCATACTTTTATCCTGCCTCGATAATAAATGATGTGTGGGCCATTGTTGTGTAGTGCGCCCTGTCGCCTTCCTTCTATGCTTGTGTCGAACTGCAGCCGGTACGGCGGCTGCTCCGGAGTCAGTCGGGCGAGCTCTTGCGACTTGATAAGGGCTCTGCGCGTTGCTCGTATCCACTTCCGGTCTCACGCTCGCCATGTTTTCTAGAAAATAAATGGCGTCTGTTCTAGTATAGGTATGTGGGCATCTACCGTATCTGTAATCGTGTCGCGCAGACAGCGGAAAACAATCCCCAAGGCGCAAAGATTAAACTAGGACGCACATTTTGTGGTTAGCATCCGGGTGTTCAGCAGGGCCCACATTACAATGTCGAGAACCTTCGAAGAGATTCTGATTGGTAACGCGAGTATTTATTCAGTCCCTGCGTGCAATCTAGCCTTGAAGGGATGCACGCGGCAGCCTCCTTCGCGCGCGTTGAGTATTGCTAAAGTGATGTGAATCAAAAAAATGCCCGTCGTAAAGCGCGTGTTTCAGGCCAGAACCGACTACGCAAATGATGCGCGACTGCAGATCAATGCGAAATACGATATTTTAAAATGAAGGATGCAGTTCGTTCCCTTCACCATTGCTCCATGTCGTCAATTTTGTGAGCGGCGCAGGCAACCGGCTATTCAGTGCATGCCCGGATGGTAGGTCTGGAAGGGTTTACAAGCATTTCGCAGCCCCTAGATATCGGCACAGATGCTCAGGGAGCCCCTTTTGGCAGAGAATAAAAGTGATATGTGGTAATGGCTGCAACTAAAATTCGACGTGTGTTGTTTACCCACCTTTAAGTATTAAATAAGTCACTTGACTCTTTGAACTAAACTTTACATACTAGCGGGAACAAAGCTGCAGCATCTTCCCAATGTCGCGTTCAATGTTAAAGACCCCCGTACCTCGGTTTACTCGAGATGTCTGCACGAGTTGCGCTATGATATTTATTCCTGGTATTATTTTGTTCATATGACCAGCGTGGATTGTTCGTGTAAATCCAATAAACATAGATGTGTACGTATATGATGCACAATGAACTTTCCGTCTCTCCTCGGTGCGACACCTTGAATACATTTTTCTCTTCTCCGACGGCCTGCCCATCCGTGTTGTCTCGATATCTCAGCACCTCTTCTTGGGCTCCTCAACTCAGGGCCGTATTTATTGTACATACGCACAAAGACATGTGAAAGGATCCCAGGCCCACAATGTCTTTCCCGCTGTCCAACCGGAACCCTTTTAAAAACGCTGCGACGCAAATATTACGTCAGATTTTGAAGCCAAGTGCTTTATGGGGTTCAGGAAGGTGACTTTCGGTTAGTATTAATGTGCCATTAAATGTTACAGAGGGCGTTGGTGGGCCTAAATACATAAATAAACTATAACGAGTTCTACGATTAATTGGCGCATATAGGTCCGTGGGTGCACTGCGCAGCTGCGAGGCACGACCCCCTCAAATCGCAACTCCGTCGAGACAGGAATGTCCTTTGAGGTAACACAAAACCTAGTGTGGAAGTGCGTTTATCATCTCCAGATGTTTGCAGTTCTAATGCAGTGACCACAGCGAGCAGGGCAGTCCTACAGCTGTGCGTTGGAATCACAGCTCCGGGCCAGGGTGTGAATCATAGGCCGCGCGGCCTTTAATTCTCAGGGTTAAGAGTAGTTGGCCTCTTAGTGAGTCCCCACGCGCTGAGTGTGATTGATTAACACTTAAGCGGCCGCGTTGTAGGCTGCCCGGTGTATTCAGACACTATTCTGAGCTCGTGAACAAGCCACGGTAACTCGTAATTTGCAGCATAGCAGTGTGGGCGTCTCCGTTGGCTGCCATTGATACATTTTATAATCTATTACCGAAATACATTAAGGGTGGTGAGGGTAGCACCATGTTCTTTGAGATTTATAAAGCGCGAAGGTTTTAATGTGCTTTATTTGCACAAGGACACGTTTATTTTGTTGGTCGTGGGAGATTGGGTGATTTGCCAGAATAGCAGGATGCTGGCGTCCCTGCAGAGACTCGAACCCGGTGACCCAGTTCGCGGTCGACCGATCTGGCCGCTACACTACATCCATATTATTTTTTTTTTTTCCGTAACTTAGAATAAATAATGAAGAGGACACGGTTTGTTTCCTTGAAAGAAAGAGTACTCTAATTGTATGCTCTTTTCCACATTTGTGAAGCGCACGGTCGCCCGTGGGGGTCTCTGGGCGCTGGGGGCTGTCGGGGAGATTGGGCGGGCTGTTGCCCGGAGTCACATGGTGCTGGGCTGGCCTGCCGCCGGCGCCGGGGATCGAACCATGTGTGCTTTTCGTATATTTCTATACTCGTTCTAAACAACGTGTTATTGGGCTACACTTATTTTCACTGGCATTGCATGTATGTACAAGATAACTCACGAATGCAATTCTTCCGGTGAACGCACCTTTACAGTTTGTAGAAGTGCACGCGACTCGGTTAGTTCTAAGTCCCTGGGAGAGAGCAGTTTAGTTGGATCATTTGGAGGAGAATGCATTTCAGAGCGCCGGTTCTTCTTTGCCCGTGACTCACAAAGCTTCATTCATTGCAATATAATCTAACTTTAAGCTGATCTTTAGCACGTTTATATAATTAAAAGCAGCAACAACGCTTCCCCAGTACTCAATTGCTGGATTTATCTTTAGAACCGTATCCTTATTATG
Source organism: Lissotriton helveticus (assembly GCF_964261635.1). Lineage (NCBI taxonomy): Eukaryota > Metazoa > Chordata > Amphibia > Caudata > Salamandridae > Lissotriton > Lissotriton helveticus. The sequence goes on along the minus strand of NC_136069.1, from coordinate 1,504,406,848 downwards.
ATCTACTTTAATGCTCTGTTGTCCTATATTTTTATGTATGACTTCCACCCTGCTCATGAAGTGAATGTGCAGGATGTTGTTAAATAGGTAGGGAAGCCCTTTAAAAAATTGCATAAGCCCTTTGATAAAAGCGCAGTAATAAATACCCATCCTGCTCATGAAAGGATGAGGCGATGCAAACTAGTGGAGTCTCGATGAGCGCAACATCTAATGTGTTGCACTTGTGAACAGCTATTGAGCACTGAAATATCCTTACTAAACAATATTGCTCAGTGAGCCGTTGTCTCATACTTTTGGTTTCCCTTAAATGTGAATCCATGCAAGTGTCATGTCATTATGTTGCCCATTGAACAACCAATCACCTTTTCACACACCTTCAATTCATAAAAGTGATATTGACCCTCAAGTTGTTCTGTTTCTTCATTGACTTATATTTAAGCAGGATGTGCTTAACTGATGTCGAAGGCCCATGTCTTAGCACCCCAGTCACACTGAAAAAGAATGGAATTTTAAGTTCGTACATGACTGGCCTCCATTCAACAGAGACTTGAAGATCATATCCTTCAGGAAGCCCATGCAAGATGTCAACCTTTATTGTAGAAAGAGGGCTTTATCATGATAATCAACAAAAGAATATCTACTGCAGTATTTTCCTCACAAACCACAAAGTGGAAGACTGCACAATTTACTGTGTAAGTGCAGTGTAGTTGTAGCAACTTATGAGGGTAGAGCAGACCGTTGCTTTTACAATCTACATGTTTGACATGCTGTTTAATGTACAGTGTCTTTTGGAGGGTAAGGTGAATGTGTCCTTTTACGTTTAAATGAAGCCGAGCTACAGCTTACGCATTGTGGGTATTGTTTCTGAAAGACATTGTCAAGAAGGTCATAACCGGCCCATGTTTAGTATCAGAGGCTGGAACCCCAGCCTTAGCAGCGAACGCCAGCCTTAGCAGCGGCGGTACTTTTAGCCTCCGAAAGGCAGTGGAAGGGTTTACCAGTCAACGTTTTTCTTAATTCAGCCTCAGTCCTGCAAAGCTGCTTTGCTCCATTTGTATCCCTCTCCCTCACCAAATGAAGACCGAGTGGTAAGCGTATTGCAAGTGTAGGAGGAATAATTTTAGACTGCTTTATCTGATATCTCAACTGGTGTGCTCTTTACTGTTTCTCCCTGGTCCCTTCCAGTCCCCTCTCAGGAACTTCTGACATGCTTGTCCATAATCGCAAGGATTTGCAGCTGCACCTCTGGAGCAGGGACGCGAAGGTCCTCTCGCAAGCAGAAACACACCCGCCAACGATGATAGTTAGTTTAGGTCCTGAACACTAAGGGCTCCAGCAGGAGTCACAGCCACTTGCGCGCAGGGTCGGCGAACATGCACCCTAATGGGGCAGTCTTTCAATTTCTTGAGGTCACCGGCGGTCATTTATTTATTTAGGCGTTTTTATATAGCGCAGACTCTACCCGAAGGCGTGAGAGCGCTCCACAGTAGGAACAGTAGACGACAGGTGAAAAACTGATAAAGGCAGACGTTAAGTTCATGAGGCAAAGCGACAATTGTGAAGAAACATAATAGGCACTTGTTCAAGTAGCAAAGGCAAACGGTATTGAGAAGTAGCATACAGTGTTACAAGTGGAAAGTGACGCGGGCAAATACAAAAAGAGTACCACACACAGGTGCAAGGATAATACTGCTATAAATGGCAAATACTTCACAGGGACCACTACTCTTCCAAAGCAGGATGGGAGCGCTTGGAGGTAGCATGCACACGATAGATGGACATACAGTGCGTAAGTGGGTAATGCAGCAGTATACATGAGAGGTTACATGAGTTGGCGAGGGTTACAAGGGATAGGAGTACCACCACCTGTTAGGTGTACCTGCCAGGCCATGCTATAACCATTCCTGGTAATGACCTTGCAGTGTTTAGCCAGGTCAGACACTGTCATAATTGTTGCGGCTACTATGTTCACGCAGCAAGTAATTAATACTGATCACAGGGTGATGTCCATAATGCTTTCGCTTTCCTTGGTCACATAAAACAGCATACGCTGGTTCATCAAGCAGATAGTAAGAAAGGTGTACAAATATCACAATTTAATTTGGCCAAAGACAGCAAACGCTTGCTCATTAAGCAGATAGTAAGAAAGATGTACTAATAGGACATTTTGTAATAACACCCTTAAGTTCACTGAGGGGAAGGATAGAGCCTGGAAGAGATGTCATGGCGCTGAAGGCCTTTTAGCAATTATACCGTATTTACAACATTAAACGGGAAGGACGATTTGACGGTAAATTCTCTGTCATAAAGACTACCATGCCGTGCCCGCATTACGGTTACATGTTACAAAAGAGTACTAAACACAAGTACAAGGATAATACTGCAGCAAAACGGCAGGAACTTGGGAGAGACATGCCTTGACTTTGTTCAACCTACATATAAGTACAGTATAGAAAACAGTTGGTCCTCGACATATATTTAACATATAAAACAATTATTGCATTTGGTTAAGTTAATTTTTATCAAACCCAGACTGAATCTGTATTGTTGGTTCAATAGGTAATATTAGCCCACATTGACACAATATCATACAGAAAGCACCAAAAAACCCTAGAGTTTGAAAAGAATCCAATCAGATTGGCATGTTTAATGTACAATTTAACAAAGTTTCGAATTCAACGTATCTTTATACACATATTTACATTAATAGTAAACAAAGATATATTTCTACAATAAAAGAAGAACGTGCACAGAGAAAGATCAAAGTGTGTGCTCAAGTGAATGATCAAGAGGATCAAAGAGACAAAGTGTAGATTATTTATATACAAGAGATTGAGCCTGCCCTAGAGAACGCTTGTAAAAAATGTACTTCTTTTTTACTAGCTTATATGCTATATACAGTTCCGTAGTCCTTAATTTGCACAGTTTGCAACGGGATTTGGAAATGGGGCAAGGGGCAGGGGTTAATAGGTGCAGGCTCCCACAGGGAATTGTCGTCGACGTTTCGACCCAACCATAAACCGGGTGGTTCAAATCCTTAACAACGGGTCTTCATCAGGACGGGATTTGGGGGAGAGGGGCGCAAAAAATCTTTCAGAGTGCACGTTGGTTAAAAACTATTGTCATTGGGCACCTGTAATGATAAATGAAAAAATGGGGCTAAGTATCACTAAATCCTATCAAATGAAAGAAATCATTGCATGGTGGTCAAGGAATAGCACTCACCCTTTTGTGGTGCATCAACATCAGTGCGACGTTTTGTCCGCACTCAGAAGTTAGTAATTCACAGATTGATACTGTAAATAAAAAAGAAAGAAGAAGGTAGCCATTAGTGCTCCTCTGATCAGTCCCATGTGTGTTATTTTACACATGCGGGAAGATTTTTCACCATTTATTTTGAAAAAATCTCACTTAAAGATTATATCATCACGTGTATATCACATCATTTACTCAAAGAATCCAACAGTCGGTGGAAGAAAAACCCACTTTAGCGTGTAGTAATTATTTGCTTGTGGCTTAGTCTAGCCAATTAGACTTTGAGTAAATGATGTGATATACACGTGATGATATAATCTTTAAGTGAGATTTTTTTCAAAATAAATGGTGAAAAATCTTCCCGCATGTGTAAAATAACACACATGGGAATGATCAGAGGAGCACTAATGGCTACCTTCTTCTTTCTTTTTTATTTACAGTATCAATCTGTGAATTACTAACTTCTGAGTGCGGACAAAACGTCGCACTGATGTTGATGCACCACAAAAGGGTGAGTGCTATTCCTTGACCACCATGCAATGATTTCTTTCATTTGATAGGATTTAGTGATACTTAGCCCCATTTTTTCATTTATCATTACAGGTGCCCAATGACAATGGTTTTTAACCAACGTGCACTCTGAAAGATTTTTTGCGCCCCTCTCCCCCAAATCCCGTCCTGATGAAGACCCGTTGTTGAGGATTTGAACCACCCGGTTTATGGTTGGGTCGAAACGTCGACGACAATTCCCTGTGGGAGCCTGCACCTATTAACCCCTGCCCCTTGCCCCATTTCCAAATCCCGTTGCAAACTGTGCAAATTAAGGACTACGGAACTGTATATAGCATATAAGCTAGTAAAAAAGAAGTACATTTTTTACAAGCGTTCTCTAGGGCAGGCTCAATCTCTTGTATATAAATAATCTACACTTTGTCTCTTTGATCCTCTTGATCATTCACTTGAGCACACACTTTGATCTTTCTCTGTGCACGTTCTTCTTTTATTGTAGAAATATATCTTTGTTTACTATTAATGTAAATATGTGTATAAAGATACGTTGAATTCGAAACTTTGTTAAATTGTACATTAAACATGCCAATCTGATTGGATTCTTTTCAAACTCTAGGGTTTTTTGGTGCTTTCTGTATGATATTGTGTCAATGTGGGCTAATATTACCTATTGAACCAACAATACAGATTCAGTCTGGGTTTGATAAAAATTAACTTAACCAAATGCAATAATTGTTTTATATGTTAAATATATGTCGAGGACCAACTGTTTTCTATACTAGCAAATACCCAGGTCCTTTGACTAAACTGGGTCCACCCCTGTTTTGATAATAAATACATATAAGTACAGGCACTGTAAGATTGCCAGATGTCTTTCTCTGTCCTACTTACCCAAATAACGTTTGATGAAGCACTATTCATTCCCTATAGCACTACTCTCCCATTGCAGGCTGGTAGAGCGCTTTTAGTAACATGCACATTACATGTACAATACATTGCATAAGTGGGTAATGACAGCAGTATACATGTGTTTCATGTGACGGCGAGGGTCACAAGGTACAGGAGTCCCATATCCTTCACAGTCCACGGTGGGACGTTAGAAGGATTCTAGTTTTATGAGCTGCAAGTAACAAGCTACAACAATTACTAATCAGTCTTCTGCATGATACATGAGGGCTTTTTACTGCAGGCATTAACGTTATACCTGCCATACCCATCTCTTTGGTTCCTGGGACCAATATCACCGGTCTTCCATTAGCATCCATAAAATATTGCAAATAACATGCAGAATGCAACAGAGAAGCAGGGCTAAGCAAGGATGTGCGGCTCCTCTTGTAGATATTGGCAGGTAAACAGCCTAATCAAACTGCAGGATTCACAAGAGGTGGAGGGCCCTGGGCCAGGTACACTATTAAGAGGGCGCCCGAGTCAGTGAATTATGGGTTATTCAGGTCCCAAGGTGGCAAGATCAATGTTGTGGTAACTAGTCCTGTGAGAGTGAGACCTGCCCTTGTAGCACAATTAAGTGCGGGCAGGTTCAGATGGGGCATTACCATACGATAACCGGGTATCCATTATGTAATAAAGCACTTTGAGGCTAAAACCAGAACAGCACCCTGTGTACAAAGGTGTGTTTTTACCTAAGGGCGTGGCCTAAGAACAGTATCTACGCAATCCCCATTAGAGGTGCGGCTTGTGTAACTAAGGGCGTGTCTACGCAATCCTCATTAGAGGTGCGGCTTATGTAACTAAGGGCGTGTCCTAAGAACGGTTTAAGATATCTCCATAGTGGCAAAGGGGACTATGATAGAGGTGCACAAAACAGCGTCAGAAAGTAGCTAGGTGGGTGGGGGGGCTCTGTCATCGACGGGGGCCTCCTCCAGAGCTGTGGCGGAGTACAGGGCGATCTGGAAGCAGATGGACAGTAGGGGTACCTCTGCGGCAGAAGGATACAGTCTAAATACCTCTGCCTGGCACAGTAAGGGTGCCTGAGCCAAGAACCTGGAGCCGAAGGGGTTCCAGGAAACAGCGTCGGCGCCCTGTTAGTCCTTCGGGCGGTCGGGGGGCCTGAACCGACCGGGGGTGTGCCTCATCGCTCCGCCCTGACAGGGAGGGCGGGGTGTAACGAAATAAAATGGTAATTTACTGCACCGTCTGAGCATCGACTCGCCGTGCAAGATGGCTCCTTAGGCATGCGGGTCAGCGAGGGGCTGCCGCATTGGATCGCCTGTAAGATGACCCACCTTATGCTACCTGTTGTACGACATAAACCTGCAACAGTGCTTTCCCACAAATATGTCTCGTGAGTTTTCCTTGGTATATAAGTGTTAATGTGCGCAGAGCGGAGCGAGCGCTGGCGGTGTGGGCACTATGCCGGTGCCGCGCGACACGCAGGGGAGCATGGGCGGGACAGCGCCCTAGTCCCACACGACGGGCGAGCAGAGCTCGTAGCGCGTCATCCCCTTTGAGCCACCCTCCTCGCCAACAGCCAATAGGGAGGGCTCGCCTGGGGAAAGGGGCGTTCCTTCAAGTATAAATCAGGCCCAGCAACTATGCTCTGCCTCTTTTCCCGCGCCTGGGTCCTAGGCTCTGCGCTGATCCCACCCTGAACCCTGACCCAGCTGCAGAGCGGCGGGCTAAAGTTGTGAATTTGTTAATGGTCATGTTTTGTGTTGCAGGCGGAGTCACAGGGCGATCTGGAAGCAGATGGACAGTAGGGGTACCTCTGCGGCAGAAGGATACAGTCTAAATACCTCTGCCTGGCACAGTAAGGGTGCCTGAGCCAAGAACCTGGAGCCGAAGGGGTTCCAGGAAACAGCGTCGGCGCCCCGTTAGTCCTTCGGGCGGTCGGGGGGCCTGAACCGACCGGGGGTGTGCCTCATCGCTCCGCCCTGACAGGGAGGGCGGGGTGTAACGAAATAAAATGGTAATTTACTGCACCGTCTGAGCATCGACTCGCCGTGCAAGATGGCTCCTTAGGCATGCGGGTCAGCGAGGGGCTGCCGCATTGGATCGCCTGTAAGATGACCCACCTTATGCTACCTGTTGTACGAAATAAACCTGCAACAGTGCTTTCCCACAAATATGTCTCGTGAGTTTTCCTTGGTATATAAGTGTTAATGTGCGCAGAGCGGAGCGAGCCCTGGCGGTGTGGGCACTATGATCCAGAAGAGCAGCACCATTGTTAGCACTGACCAAAGCAGCTTTATGCCGGGACGAAGTATCAGGCCGTGCATGCGTAGGCTGCTGGTGGCCCTGTCGCAGACTCGCAGATTGCAAGGCAATGCTGCCCTGCTCTCCGTTAACTACTGGGAAGCATTTGACATAGTACACTGGCCCTTTATGCTAGCAGTTCTAGAAAGATAGGTTCGACTGGTGCTTTCTCAGATTTGTTAGGGCCCTCTACTTCTTCCTGTAGGCTCAAGTATTTGTGAACGGTGCCCTGTTATCCCCCTTTCCAATTTGCAGTGGCACACGCCAGGGGTGTCCCCTCTACGCTCTTCTTTTTGACTTGGACATCGAGCACTAGCCTGAATGGATCAGGAGAGGTGTGATTTTGTGGGAATCCCGGTTGCTTGAGGGCCCACAGGACAGAATCTTCCTCTATACGGATGACCTTCTCTTTATCCAATGCCCTACAGCTACTATCCTGAGAGACTTCCAAATGCTATGAGTCTTTGGTGATGCCTCGACACTCCAGGTGAACTGGGGGAAGTCAATATACTTTCCGGTTGTAGGCAATCCACCATGACATGCTTGCATCTCGCAACTAACAGAGGCCTACACTCACTTTAAGTATCTGGGCATGATGGCTACCACTGACTCACGCCGGAATTGGAACCTCAACATCAGCCCATCGCAAACGGGGCTCCAGAGGGATTGTGACAGCGGATCCAAAGTGCCCCGCACTCTTATTTGTCAGGGTGCGCTTTTAAAAATGGTGGCCCTCCCACGGATCCTAAATACAATCCAGAATTAACCGCATCTGCTACCCCAAACCATTTTTTCAATCATTGCAACACTCTCTCACATGCTTCTTATGGGCAGGGGGGACCCCGCGGGTTTCGTTTGCCAAATTCACTCAGTCTAAATACAACCCTGGTTTGAGGATCCCTAACCTACAATTGTTCTACTGGGAATCCCAACTTATTCTGCTGAATGACTGCCACTTACGTGATGGGAGACAAAGCGGTTTGTCTCTAACTATTTCTACTACAACCTCATGACTTATACTCCATAATATGGTGTCCAAACTCCTCACATGCTGCCCATGTTTACCAGCACCCAGCTGGAGTGCTGGAAGGCAACTGTTTGGCACTTTGGGATGCAGGGCAGACTGACTGTGATAACCCCACTCTGGCACGGCACATACCTCAGGCACATGGCCAACCTAAAAGGATTCATGACATGGGACTTCATAGGTATTTTCACAATGCATGGTCCAATAGCTGCATGAATCCTTCCATCAATTGGCAACCAGCTGCTCATTTTATAAGACCCCATTCTTTCAGTACTCGCAGTTATGGCATGCCTTTGATTTCCATGTTAACGAGTTGCAGGCACTACCCGAGTTCCATTCCCTAGAGGCTAGGCTCACCATGACACTTGGAGAGAAAGGGATATCACAAACCTTTAGTCTCTGAGAATTATGAGAAAAGATATTGATGTCTTAGACGACGATGAATGTACTGAGGCTACAATGGCCCCCAGGCTTCTGGCAGTCTTAGCTGGACTACATCTTATACTGTTCAAATACCTCCACCGTGTGCATTACCGTCCTGCTAAGCTGTGGTGGATGGGCAGAGCTCCATCGTCCGCATGCTGGCGCTATAACGCCATGGAGGGCACCTTCCCGCATGCTGTGCGGGAATGCCCAGTTAGTGCCACATTTTGGCACCTTTTCACACGCACACCTGGGGAGGGTACTGGGGTGCAATTTTCCACTGGATCCCCGTGTTTCACTGCTGCGAATCATGGAGGTCTGGAAGGGTGGCCAGATTGCACTCTTGCTGGTCAGACTTGGAAACCCAATTGCAAAATGCAGCCCCTCCGATTCTTGTGCGCTGGCAGAGTCGGAGGCCAGAGTATGTTTGACAAAATAGCAGATCATTTGACCCATGGACACAGCACAGCGAGGCGCGAGGCCTCTGATCTGAGGGTCAAAGGGGCTCCGGAGTGGGTGGTCGATGATTGGAATGTTAACGATTGGCTGGTTCCCTGGGTCGTGGGTCGAGGGGGAGGTAGGGTCAGTGGTTATGAAAGAGGTGCGTGTACCCTGTGAAACATGGTTTGGGTAGCGTAGGTTGGGTGACCAACCGTCTGTAAATTTCATGGACCGTCCGTAATTTGGATCTCACGTCTGTCCGTGGCGATCCCTTTTACGGCCTTTTGTCCGTAATTTCTGGCATTGGGGAACATCACTGTTCCCCTGCCAGAAGCCACAGTTCCTGATGGGGCCACCTCGCACTCCTATGAGCACAAGAGCAGCTCCACCCCGCCCATTATCATTTTATTGCCACAAACAGAACGACAATGGGCCAGTTTAGGCTCTTACAGCATGTGGTGGGCCTCCTCCTGCCTTGGTTTAAGGCAGGACATTCAGTCAGGTGGAAGAAATTAACCAACATGCCCATGCTGCTAGGTGAGAATCCAGTTCATGAAAAGGTTGCGAAACATGTTGAAAAAAAGGGTTATGAGTCTTTCACTGTCTCATCATTTTAAAACGGATGTATGACGTTAGAACGCATGCTTTTACCGCTCATGCTGTTACAACGCAGTTTTTACAACGCATACCATTACAACGCATAGCGCTTTAGAGTGCTGGATAGTGAATAGTTTAATTTACTATTCCAACTCCAGTCCCCGTGGACACTAGGGAAGGTGTTGGATAGTAAATTAAATCTATTCCCTATCCTAGAGCGCCCCCCAGCGCAATGCGTTGTAATGGTTTTCGTTGTAAAACCTGCGTTATAATAGCACTGCGTGGTAAAAGTTGCGTTGTAAAGGATTTTTCCCTTTTAAAACTGATGCACCTTCAATGTTATAGTCAACAAAGCCATGGTTGCTGCTTTTTTTTAATTTTATGCAACTAGCAACCATTGCCTAAGCCAATAGTTCTGGATTGTAGGTGTAACACTACTTGTTGTGTTATATATCTTTAAAAAAAACACGTTATTTCTGACTTTTATCAATTACAAACAACATCACTTTGCTTCAAAGTAGAGCGAGGGCAGAAAAGTATTACAGAATGTGCATTTGCATGCCAATTTTCTCAAAGCCCACTATCCTTTCAGGGAATATAAAAGGGTCCAGCTGGGCAGGCAGTGTCCTTGGAACCAAATATTCCTAAACCAGCCCCTTAATAAGCCCGAGTGATTGCAATGGCCATCTAACAGTAGGGAGACAACTGGGTATGTAGGAAAGAGGAAAGACAGGGGGGGGGGGAGAGAAGGGGGAAGCGGGGGAAACCTCTCTGGCTGAACCAAGAATGTTGGGGCGCAGATGCAGGGAATGACCCGCCCCCCCTGGGCATGGGCTTCTTTACTCTCGCCTACCCATCTGCGGCAGGGGCCTGTGCCTGACCATCTTGATGTGCGTGTAGAAAACTTTGCAGTAGTTCCCATATGTTCAGGGGACATGCCTGCGTGGGCATCAAATCCCAAAACTCAGAAAGTTGGGTGTGACAAAATGCTGGATTTTTAAGCCATTCATCCCTACGCGGCTTGCGCCTGCGACCCCAGCAGATGGCTACACGTCTCTTCGCCAGCAGCAACATCATGGCAGCGAGTATTCTTTGTTGTGTTATATATCTGGATGCAATGACAGAAGCAGCAAATTACCAGTCGCAGCACACTATGCTAAGATTTTTAGCTTACGTGTTTTAAGCCATGCCTTTAATTACAGAGACCCCCAGTTTTTCCATCCCACTTGAAGCCCTGTAAACGACATCATGTCACAGTGAGACTGTGCATTATGCACCACTCATGACTTCCACTTTTTCGGATTGCCTATTTACAGGCGCATAGTGAGCCCTCCCCTGTCCCACCCTTTGCTTTAGAAACTACAGCAGGGGTGAAGACCTTGATGGGCCTCTTCTGTATGCAACTCAGCAGACAAAGGCTCAGCTCATAAATAATGTGAAAAGGTGTGTAAGTGAAGGGATGGGTGGATGGCTGGATGGATTAGTGAAAGGGGGAATGGATGAATGAAAGGGTGAATGGATGGATAATGAGAGAAAGGATGGACGGATGAGTGAGTGGAAGGATGATGAGAGAAAAGGTAAATAGATGGATGCATGGGTGGACGGGTTGATGGACGGGTAAAAGGATGGATGGATGAGTGAAAGGATGAATGGATAAGTGAAAGGGTGGATGACAGGCGAGTGAGTAAATGGGTGGGTGGATGAGTGAACTGATGGATGGAGTGATGAATTGATAAGTGAAAGGGTGAATGGATGGATGGATGAGTGAAGGAGTGAAAGGGTTGATGGATGAGTGAAGAAGTGAAAGGGTGGATAGATGGATGAGTGAAAGGATGGATGAGTGATAGGGTCAATGGATGGATTCATGAATGGATGAGTAGATGGATGGGTGAATGCAAGGATGGATGGCTAATTGAAAGGGGGATGGAGAGAGAAAGGGAGGATGGATGGATGGATGACTAAAAGGGTGAGCTGAAGAGACACGTTAGTGATAGATTCCTTACCTTAGAATATCCCCAGGCGTCAGACTGGATCTGGAAAATTTTTGCGTAGCAATACCCCTGCGCCTCCGGCAGGCGTCGTCCGTGCCTCCGGGTCTGTCATCGGCGTCGTTGGCGCCGGAATGACGTCGTCGGAGTACTTAGACGCCGCCCTCGCGCGCTGACGTCAGTTCTTTTTTCCGCACCAGCTAGCGAAGATCCGGAGAAGCTCTACCCCTTAGTCATTTTTTTGACTAAACTTTTTGATCTTTTTGATCATCTCTTTTTCGAGTCTCTCGACTCCTACGGTGCCGGTAGGGATGCCCGGTTTCAAACCTTGCTCCAGGTGCGACCGACTGATGTCGGTTACTGACCCCCATCGCCAGTGCCTTCAGTGTCTAGGCCTCGACCACGACGACCGCACCTGCCCCGACTGCCGGGCCCTGACGTCGAAGGCTAGGCGGGAGCGGCGCCGTTGGGTGCCGCTCTCTACGTCATTTGGAGATTTCTATTTCCACGAACCGGCCCCATCCGTTGACCCTGAACTTCAGGAGATGGGTGATGAGGGTGATTGGGAGGGGTCTATGGGCCCTCTGGCACAGGAGTGCCAGTCTCAACAGGACTGGACATAGGAGCTTGGGGAGGCCAGTGGTATTGACACTTCGCCAGACACTGGATTTGTCTCCCCTCCCACCGTGGCTACGGAGGAGGGGGCTGCCTACAGTGTAGGGTTGACGCGGACAGCCAAGGCCTTGGGCCTGACGCTCCCCGTTGCGGCCGTGAGGACTAACCTCCTCATCGAGGTCCTTAAACCGCAAGCATGCTCCACTGAGCCTCTGCTGCTGTTTAATGAGGCCCTATATAACGTTCTTGTGGGCACTTGGTCCAAGCCCGCCACAGGTCAGCCTGTGGATAGGAACGTGGCCAGACGCTACCGCCCGGCCCGGGCGACCCTTGCTTTTTGTCCACCCATCCCACCCCCGAGAGCCCGGTCATCCAGGCCTCCACTTCCCAGACCGCATTCCCGACGGCTCCGCCTGATCGGGAATCCAAGAGGTACGAGCAATTCGGTAAGAAAGTGTCTCGTCCCTGAGTTTGGGACTGGGGTTTGTCAATACCGCATGCCTCTTGGGCCACTACACCCACACCCTGTGGGACACGGTCGCGGACGTGCTGCCACAATGCCCGGAGGAGGTCCAGGCTAAACTCGCCCAAGCCCTTGCGGAGGGTCGAGATGCAGCGCGCTACTCCATCCGGTGTGGGCTGGATACCGCGGACTCACTGGGAAGAGCGATGGCTACGACGGTGGCAGTTCGACGCCACGCCTGGTTGAGGTCCGCCAACTTTTCGGCCGATGTCCAGGCTACCCTTCTGGACATGCCGTTTGATGGCCGTCGCCTATTTGGCGACAAGGCAGACCATGCGTTTGAGCGTTTTAAGGACTCCAGGGCTACGGCCATGTCCTTGGGCCTCTCGGCCCCACGCCAGCAATCGGGTGCCTTTCACTCCTTTCGTGGCAAGGAAGGGGCGCCCCCGCACGTGCTGCCAGCCACGCACCGCAGACTAATACACAGCGCGGTGGCGGCCGTGGAGACTGCCGTGCCGGCGGTCGGGGACAACGGCGAGGCCAGTCCACACCTTCCCCTGCAGCATCTGCCTCAAAACCCTCCTAGTCCGTGCTTTCAGGCCCATGTGAGGCCAGTGGGAGGCAGGGTCCGCCATCACCTCTTCCACTGGTGCACTGTCACATCGCACAGGTTGGTGCTGCAAATCGTCCGAAGGGGCTACTCCCTCCCCTTCGAGGCGACCCCTCCAGCCATGCCACTGCAGTACCACCGCGTGTCGGGGGATCACTTGCAACTTCTGCAAGAGGAAGTATCGGCCCTCTTGGCCAAGGGGGCCATCAAGCGTGTTCCTGGGCCGGAAGTAGGGTGTGGTTGTTACTCCCACTACTTTCTGGTTCCCAAGAAGGGCAAAGGGGGCCTACGCCCTATCTTGGACCTACGGAACGTCAACGGCTTCCTCCGGAAAGAGAAGTTCAAGATGCTGACATTGGCTCAGGTCTTAGCTGCCCTAGACCCTGGAGACTGGATGGTAGCGTTGGACTTGCAGGACGCTTATTTTCACATCCCCGTCCTGCCGGCCCACCGGCGTTACCTGCGGTTCACGGTAGGCCACGAGCACTTTCAGTTTACCGTGCTCCCCTTCGGCCTTACCAGCGCCCCACGGGTGTTCACGAAAGTGATGGCGGTGGTCGCAGCTCATCTGCGCAGGTTAGGGGTTTCAGTCTTCCCCTACCTAGATGACTGGTTGTTAAAGGCGGGCTCGCCCCAGACAGTCGTCAGCCACCTCCAGACTACGGCCGACCTCCTGCACCTGCTGGGGTTCTCCATCAATGTGCCGAAGTCACACCTGTGTCCCTCTCAGAAGCTCCACTTTATCGGAGCGGTTCTAGACTCGGCGCAGTTTCGGGTTTATCCTCCCAAACAGCGGGTTCGGGATATTCAGGCTCTGATTCCGATCTTTCAGCCGTTGTCCCGAGTCTCGGTCAGGTTGACGCTGCGGCTTCTGGGGCTGATGGCCTCCTGCATCCTTCTGGTGCATCACGCCCGGTGGCGGATGCGGGCTCTGCAGTGGGACCTGAAGTTTCAGTGGGCCCAGCATCAGAGCAACTTGTCCGACCATGTTTTGATCTCGGAGGACACTGCAAGACAGTTGCGGTGGTGGCTCACGGACCGCAATTGGGTCAGCGGCAGATCCCTCTCCCTACCCCAATCGGAGCACGTAGTTGTGACGGACGCGTCCCTCCAGGGCTGGGGGGCCACATGGGAGAGGCAGAGATCAGAGGCCTCTGGTCTCCGGCGGAGTCCCAGCTCCACATCAAACCTTTTGGAGCTGCGGGCGATCCGGATTGCACTGAAGGCATTCCTCCCCTCTGTCCGGGGGAGTGTAGTGCAGGTGTTCACGGACAACACCACCGCCATGTGGTACTGCAACAAACAGGGCGGGGTGGGGTCGTGGACCCTATGCCAGGAGGCTCTGCGCCTCTCGCAGTGGCTGGAACATCAGGGCGTGACCCTGGTGGTTCAGCACCTGGCAGGTTCGCTGAACGCCAGGGCGGATGAACTCAGCCGTCGGTGCATGATTGATCACGAATGGCGTCTGAACTCGGATGTGGCGCAAGGCCTCTTTCAGCAGTGGGGAGAGCCTTGGTTAGATCTATTTGCCACCGAAGAGAACGCGCAATGTCTTCAGTTCTGCGCGTTGGAATTTCCAAGGCGGCACTCGTTCGGAGACGCTTTTCGTCGCGAGTGGTGTTGCGGTCTGTTGTACGCCTTTCCGCCTATACCACTTCTGCCCAGAGTGCTGAAGAAGATCAGGCGCGACCGGGCCCAATTTATCCTTGTGGCTCCGGACTGGGCACGGAGATACTGGTATCCCGAGCTACTCAGCATGTCTGTCGATCCCCCGATTCGTCTGCCTCTTCGGAAGGGCCTTCTGTTGCAGCAGCAGGGGACGGTCCTCCACCCGAACCTGTCCAGTCTCCACCTACAAGCTTGGAGATTGAGCGGCGACAGTTGAGGCCATTTGACTTGCCTCCCGAAGTCTGTAATGTCATTCTGGCAGCCAGGCGTCCCTCCACAAAGTCGGTATACGCCTGCAGGTGGAACAGATTTGTGGCATGGTGCACAACAAAGGCTGTGGATCCTCTCTCTGCACCCCTTTCTGAGGTTCTCCTCTTCCTTCTTCCCTGTTGCCCAGCAGGGCTCTGCTCTGGGCACTATCAAGGGCTACCTTTCTGCCCTTTCCGCCTTCTTAAGGCTTCCTGATCAGCCTTCTTTGTTCAAGTCCCCAATTGTAAATAGGTTTTTGAAGGGCCTCACACACATGTTCCCTCCTGTTCCTTTCGTGATGCCCCGTTGGGACTTGAATATTGTACTTACTTACCTAATGTGTGCTCCCTTTGAGCCGCTCCATAACTGTCCTCTCCGTCTTCTTACTTTGAAGACTGCCTTCCTGGTTGCCATCACCTCTGCCAGGAGAGTGAGTGAGCTCCAGGCTCTTTCTTACACACCTCCTTTCCTCTCTGTCCATCCGGACAAGGTTGTGTTGCGGACAAGACCCTTTTTCCTGCCCAAGGTTGTCACGGCCTTCCACATCGGGCAGTCCATCACCTTGCCCACCTTCTTTCCTCATCCGCATCCCTCTAAAGAGGAGGAGCGGCTCCATCGTCTGGACCCAATACGTGCGCTGTCATTCTATCTAGACCGCACACGCCAGTTCCGAGTGGATGACCAACTCTTCGTTGGTTTCATGGGCGCTAAGAAGGGACGGGCGGTGCACAAGAGGACCATCTCTAGGTGGATCATCTTGTGCATCCAGGCGTGTTACTCCTTGGCTAAGAAGGAACCCCCTGTTGGGCTGAGGGCTCATTCCACTCGGGCCACGGCAACTACGACTGCCTTAGGACGAGGAGTGCCCTTGCAGGACATTTGTCAGGCAGCTACGTGGGCCTCGCTGCACACGTTTGCGAGACACTACTGCCTGGACAGCCAAGTCCGGAGGGATGGCTTCTTTGGCCGTTCCGTCCTCCAGGGCTTTCTGGTGTGATTATTGGTTCGCAGACCCACCACTGGGGTTGGTATTGCTGGGGTATCTATTCTAAGGTAAGGAATCTGTCACTAACGTGTCACTTTCAGATGCACAAGTTACTACTTGTGTAACGATATATCTGTAAGAGACATTAGTTAGTGATAGATTCCTTACCGACCCACCCATCCTCCCCGTTCTGCGAACCGATATCTAGGGTTAAGGTCATCCCCTTTCAGGGCCCTAGTTTCATGCCACCAGTGTTGGTTCTATCATGGCTCTGCGTATCTGGCGCGGAAAAGCTGTGTATCAGAACTGACGTCAGCGTGCGACTACGTCATTCCGGCGCCAACGACGCCGACGACTGACGCGGAGCCACTGACGACGCCTGCCGGCACGCAGGGGTATTGCTTCGCAAAAATTTTCCGGATCCAGTCTGACGCCTGGGGATATTCTACGGTAAGGAATCTATCACTAACTAATGTCTCTTACAGATATATTGTTACACAAGTAGTAACTTGTGCAATGGGTGGAAGGATGAGCGACTGGGTGGGTGAATGAGTAAATGAAAGGATGGCTGGATAGGTGAAAGGGTGGATGGATGTATGAGTGAATGGATGGATGAGTGGAAGAGTGGATGGATGAGTGTACGGATGGATAAGGTGAAAGGATGAATGGAGGGATGGATGAGTGAAAGGGTGAATGGAGGGATGGATGAGTGGAATGATGGATGGACGGAAGGATAAATGATGGATAGTTTGGCAAATGGTTGAATATTGATATGGATGGGTCCACAGATGGAAGGACAGAATGAATAGTGAAAGACTGAATGATGGATGAAAGAATGATCACACCTTGTAACCCCCATTATATTAAGTACATTTCTTATAGATTGATTTTCACATTTATTTGAGTAATTGTCTCTATATAATATGTGTGTGATGTAACGCACTCCGACACCCTGTTCTTCTTACTTGGGATGAATTGCACTGTAAGAGAAATTAAATACAGATGAGAGAGGGTCTATGTGAAGAGGAGGGTCACCATTGGAGGATGGTAGCAAGGCCGGACTAGTCAGACCGGGCATAGGGCGTTTCCCTGGGAGGCTGGAAAGGTAGGGGTGGCGGTTTTGTTACCTCAAAAAGACCGGCACATTTGCTTAAAGCTGCAGGCATACTGAAAAACCATGAAGTGCACAATTGTCTCAACTTAATATAAACTTCTTTTCACTTGTACTTAAGTGGTTGTCTATTTACTTACTTATATACTACTGCGCGACCTCTTCTGATGTGTCTGTAAAACGTACCTTTTGTTCTGAATTTTGACCTCTTGTCCTGAATTTGTGTCCTGAATTTCGACCCTTCGTCCTGAATTTTTACACTCGCCGTCCTGAATTTGCACCATGCCAGTTGGTCACCCTAAATGTAGGAGTATACTTACTGTTTATATGATTTAACAATATACTGTTTTATACGGGTTGAAATGGTAATAAAATGCTTGATTAAAATTATTAGGGCTCTCTGAATATCATATTTTAATGGCAAATGCTTACAAGGGAATTATGTGCATAGTTTATAGGCTACACAGAAAGACGGGGTTTTAGTTATTAATCAATCCTATGCCTCTTTTCACTTGGGCGATTATCTTGGTTAAAAAGGCATTCTGTGTTTTTCTAACAGGTAAGAAATCAAAGCCTTTTAGTAGCATACACGAAGCAGTGAAAGCCGGGGATGTAGAACAACTTGCGGCTATGGTGAAAAGTGGAGCCAGCGTAAATGAGGCTGACTCCATTCATAAATTTACACCTTTGCACTGGGCTGCCCACTCTGGAAGTTTGGAGGTAAGGACTATTTAACATTTTTGCATGATCGATATGGAAATTCAGTAACTTTGAATTATTTGGTTGAGAACAACTGAAACGTGCAAAAAATGTGAAAGAAAAATGAAAATTGTTTAGATTACTTACTGAATTTTTTAAATTTTGTTTCTTTTACGAACGTTTTATGTGGCTTGAAGGAAAGCAATGCAGATTGGGATATACATGATTTGGATTAACTAATATATCCAAACAAACACAAGCTGCTAAGTGTGCGCGATAATGTTTTATTTGAATACATGTTTCAGGAATTTTCATTTTTTTTTTTTTTTGTAAGACGTTTATTAGTGTTCAAAAAGTGCAGTACATATAGCCAAGCCTACAACCCAGCGGGCCGGCTGCAAAAAGGCAGTAGATCTCGAGGGTGAGGGACTTCAAAAAAGGGCTTGTGGTTGCGCCCCTCTTGTCACCAGCAGGTTAAACTTCAGATATCGCAGTCTCAGCACTACCTTTCAGTATTCATACAGATCCATAAGTGACGTCTTAGTTTACATTTTTACTAGAACCCAACCATGAATTCAGCAAATGAAACAGAACAATTCGTATCGGCATGTCCCTGTGCCGCCACCGCAGCTGCGCCGCGTCGTGTCTGTCTTGCTTGCACGGTGCTAAAGTAAGACCCCTTTGTATGATGCAGTGAATAGTGATGGTGTGACGGTATATTGGTGGGTCAGTGAAGCACTCGCGCAAAGAAACGCAAACTTGGATTGGGACAGCTCCAGCAGGTCGTGGTGCCTCGCCTGTCGCCTGCCAGGCGGGGGGCGCGAGTAGCAGTCAAGCGGGGTAGCCCAGCCATTGTTTTGGCAGATGTCATTTTCGCCTGGACTCGCCGTCAGGGAAGCGGCTAGTGGCGTCTGTCCGCCATGGCGTGGAGAGGTGCTGGGGCTACAGTAGTGTCTCAGGAGTCCGATACATCAAACATGTGAACATATAAGGGGAAGGGGAGGGGGGGGGGGGTGGAGTGTACCTACGGGAGCGTTGTAACGGTTCGGAGCTGGGGACGAGTGGTAAAGTGGCAGCTGCTGGAGAGCACTCGTGCGGGTGGCTGCTCGCGTCTGCGGCCTGCGCGCGCGGTGGCCGGTGTCCAGGGCTGGGGGGGGGGGGGGCGCGATGCGCAATGGCGGCGGTGGTGCCGCCCACCATGCTGTCACCCCATGGCGCTCGTCTAGCACAGCTGTCCCTACGTGAGTCCTCTAATCGCACCCTCGCCCTGCAAGGACCCCAGGATACCATCCCAATGCTGCGCGATCGGGAATTGCCTCAGGCCCGCTATTTCCTCCCGGCGAAGCGCTGTGCCTTCCGCTGTAGCCCAGTTGGTGAAGGAAGCGAACCAGTGTGCTGCGGTGGGTGGTTCCCGCCGTTTCCAGTGCCTGGTGAGCAGCCTCTTGGCCGTGATGAGGCCCAGATCCCAGAACCGGGCTAGTGTTTTATTCAGTTTGGTCCTTCTATATAGCCCGAGGATGCAAGCCTCCCACGTTGCAGGCAATCCCGGGCCCGTGCAGTGAGTTAGGAGCGATGTTACCTCCCCCCAGTATGTAGCCAGAGATGGGCAGTACCAGAGCATGTGCAGGATGTCCGCGCCCAGCAAGTCGCATCTGGGACATGCGGCAGTGTCGATCGCAAAATACTTATTTATCCTATCTGGTGTCAAGTAAGCCTGGTGCAATATGTACAACTGGATAATGCGGAAGCGGGAGTTGCGGGGGACGTTCACAGGGCTGGCCAGGACCAGGTTCCACTCTTTATCAGTCCAGTCCCTCCCCCTTTGGGCTGCCCATTTGTCCCTGATCTGCTGTGTGGATTTTTGTGTGTGGATGAGAAGCGCTTGTGCCAGCCAGTGTGTGATGTGCGAGCCTCTGCCCATAACATGCAGGTATTGGATTAGATAATGCATCGGTGGCTCCTCTTGGATGTCTCCCCAGGAGTCAGTATATGTCCGCAGTATCGACGCGTGGAGCAAGAATTGTCCTGCCGGCAGGCCAGAGCTCCCTGACAAATCCGCAAATGGAAGCAGGGCCCCGTCTGCATACAGGTCGCCCATGGTTTCCACTCCGGCCGCGATCCAGTGTTCCAGGTTGCGGGGCGTTATCATCCCGTTCCTCCTGGGAGTGCCCAGCAGTGGGAGGGCCGGGGCATACGGTCTGACGGCCTGCGTCAGTTTCAGGCTACGGACAAAGCACTTACGGGCCACAGCCATGTGCAGGGGTAGGGGGCGAGGTCCC
The DNA here is from genome assembly GCF_964261635.1 of Lissotriton helveticus. Lineage (NCBI taxonomy): Eukaryota > Metazoa > Chordata > Amphibia > Caudata > Salamandridae > Lissotriton > Lissotriton helveticus. The sequence goes on along the minus strand of NC_136069.1, from coordinate 1,504,386,715 downwards.
TTGGTCAACGGATGGAACAGGGCGCACACCTGGGAGTGGGTCCATTGGCGATCCGAGTTGGCCGTGTCGTCAAGGTGGGTGTCATTCAGCCAGTACGTCACCCATTGTAGCTGTGCAGCTAGGTAATATAGCTCCATGTTGGGGACTGCCAGTCCACCCTCCGTAGTAGGGGAATATAACTTAGCCAAGGCCACGCGCGGACGTCCCGCGCTCCAGATCAAGCCGCGGAGCATTGTTTCCAGGTCGCGGAATATCCGCGAGGGGACATATGTTGGGATGTTCGCAAAGTGGTAGAGTAGCCTAGGGAGCGCTATCATTTTAGACAGTGCTATCCGGCTGGGCACGTTCAACGGCAAGGTCTTCCAGAAGGACATCTGGGCCCTCAGTGAGGAGATGGCACGCGTCAAATTGCCTTCCAGTATGTATTGTGGGTCTCTGTAGATGTGTAGCCCAAGGTACTTGAACGTGGTTGGGTACCATGTGAGCCGAGTCCCTCCGAGGTGTACATCGCATTCCCCCTGGTCCGGGCTGAACGCGTATATGCCCGACTTGGTCCAGTTGACCCTGAGGCCGGAGACCTCCGCAAAGGTCTGGAAGATGTCCGACAGCTCGGCGGGCATCTCAGTAAGGTCCCGCACATAGAGCAGCAGGTCATCTGCGTAGAGCGAAACCGTGTGTATTCCATCGGCCAGTGGGATCCCCCACTCCGCTCCTTTGTCCCGCAGCAAGGCCGCCAAGGGTTCAATGGCCAGAGAGAAGAGGAGGGGCGACAGGGGGCAGCCCTGTCGGGTGCCCCTGCGCACCCTGATCTTCTCTGACAGAAGCCTGCCCGTCCGCACTTGGACACTGGGTCTCTGGTAAAGCAGTCCGACCATTTCCGCGAAGGCATCTCCCATACCTAATTTTTCCAACACTGCCCCTAGGTATGGCCACTCCACAGAGTCAAAGGCCTTTTCCAGGTCTAATACCAGACACCCTGATCTCGGCCAATGTGCTGCAGCCGCTTCCTGAACCCGGAAGAGGCGACGCAGGTTGCGAGAGGTGCTCCTCGCCGGCATGAAGCCATTCTGATCCTCATGCACCAGGGTCTGGACCTCCAGGGCCAAGCGTCGGGCCAGGAGGGAGGTAAAGATTTTATAGTCGGTGTTCAGCATGGCTAACGGCCTATAAGACCCCATGTGCGTACCGTCCCTGCCTGGCTTCAGTAGTGAGACCAGGTTCGCCTCATTGAGCGAGTCCGGGAGTGTCGAGTCCTCAATTGCGTTGTTGTACAATTTGAGCATCTCCGGGACCAGTACGTCCGAGCACGCCTTAAAGAATTCGGCTGGCAGACCATCCGGGCCAGGGGATTTGCCATTGGATAACGCGAAAATTGCTTCACGCATGTCGTCTGGGGTGAATGGCGCCCCTAGAGCGTCCTTCTGCGCGTCCGTGAGGGAAGGCAGGGGGATGTCCGCAAGGTAATCCGCAATGTAGGCCGTGGAGACCCGCAGTTGTGATTTGTAGAGGGTCTGATAGTGCCCCACAAACGCCTGATGTATCTCATTTTGGGTGTACACCACGTCTCCCTCAGCCGTGCGGATGGCGGACACCGGTTCCGTGCGGTTCTCCTGTCTGACCAGCCAGGCCAGTAGCCTCCCAGGCTTGTCACTGTACTGGTGTACTCGTGCCGAGTGAGCCGCGAAGTTGACGTGCCGCAGCCTTTCTAGCAATTCTTCGTGTTCCGCTCGGGCCTCCCTCAGTCGGTCTCCCGTGCCGCCTACCGCCTCCTGCTCCCAGCGGAGTAAATCCGCCTCCACCCTGCGCAGTTCCGCCTCCAACTTTTTCTGTATGCCTCCCTGAGTGCTCAGGCAATGCCCCCGCACCACCACCTTGAAGGCGTCCCATTCCACTCTCGGGGAGGACGCTGTGCCCGAGTTATCTTCGAAGTATTGCGCTGCGCAGGCCTGCAGGGAGTCCCTAAAGGGGCCGTCTAATAGCAGAGCAGGCTGTAGCCGCCATGTGGGGATGGGTGGGTGCGGGCGTTCCCAAGCCACGTGCAGGGTGTGTGGGTTGTGGTCCGAATGTGTCCGGCCTAGGTATTGGGAGTCAGTGATGTGTGGCAATAGTTCCGTTGATACCATGTACCTGTCAAGGCGGACATGTAGCGTGTGTGCCCCTGAGTAATGTGAATACACCCTAGCGTCCGGGTTGTGCGCGCGCCAAGCATCTTTCAGGTCCCATTGTGTTGCCCACTGCGTGAGTGCCTTCGTGGCCCCCAGGGATGCTGCCTCAGGCCTGGGCGGGACCGAGCGGTCCCTCGCAGGGTCCAGTACCATGTTATAGTCGCCACCCAGTATCCATGGGACCCCATGCCAAGGTGCCAGTTTCTCTGAGATGCGCGCCAGGAAAGTTCCCTGATCAGTGTTGGGAGCGTATATAGACGCCAGGACTACTGGTTGCCCGTCCATGCGGCCCTTTACCAGGACATACCTCCCCTCGGGGTCTGTGTGTACCTCGGACATTGTGAAGGGAGTGCCCGGTTTCACCCACAACAGTGCTCCGCGGGCAAACGAGGAGTAATCAGTGGCATACAATTGTCCCCTCCATCTACGCCGCAGCGCAGCTACCTCAGCCCCACTCAGATGTGTTTCTTGCAGGAGTGCAACCTGCACATGTTGTCTTTTCAGGTAGGAGTATATTTGATACCTGCGCGCAGGGGTGTGCATGCCTCTAATGTTCCAAGTACACAGCTGTATCGCAGTCATGCTGGCAGCCTATACCCCCCCTCAACATTGCTACGAACAGCAGCTCCGCCAGGCGCCCCCACAGCCGCTCTCCCATTCCCCCCGCAACCCCCCCCTACAGTACACTCAACAATGTTCGGAAAGACATTAGGGTGAGGAAAAACAATGAATAACAATAACCAACAGCGGGCGTATCCCACTAAAATACCAAAAGGGCAGTGGCAAAACGGGCCACCGTCCATGCTCTCAAGTGAGAGAATCAACCTTACTCGTCTAAGGGGCAGTGTGCGCCAAGCACAGTCTCGGCAATGAGGATGTGTAGTTAGTTAGGGAGAGCGTATCCCCTCCCTGAGCCCAGCAGCACCAGGTGTAGGCGGCCGCCGTCCGCGCTCCGATGCTCAAAAGTACTCTGTTCAGGTGTGGTCTCAGCAGTGCGAGTCTCTGCAGGTGTGGGGCAGAGTGTCCTGTGCCATGGGCCGCGGGCCTCCGCCGGAGGGAACACCCCCTCGCCCGGATCAGCCCACGGGGTCAACCAGAGTTGGGTGTATGTCGCGCGGCAACCCCCCCGTGGCCCACCCCATCAACCACCCGCACCACAAGGGCAGTACTCACAGTTCCAGGTGTCCACTGTTCAAACGGCAGGCAGGGGGGGGTGGGGGACATCCCCAGCAGCGGCGGGCGCCAGACGCAGTCCAACGTCCATTCGACCGCCGCCGGCCCCCTCCTCCAGGGCTTAGCCATTGCAAACGTCACCTCCGGAATCAGTGAATCAGGTCGGAGGTTTGTGGCGTTACATCGGGCAGGTCGACGGAGATCTGTGAGTTCGGGATCCCGTAGATGGCCTCGTCATCATCGCTCGGTATTGTCCGTCTGTTGTCGTCGAAGACCATCACTTGCGATGGTGGGTCACTCAGCTGGGAAACCATCCGGAGTGCGTCTCGCTGTTCCTGGAGCATCTGGTCGACCGGGGGAGAGTGGCGCGACCCTTCCTCCTGGTGCTGGGATCGTTGGGTTCTCTGCCTGCGGCGGCGCCGGGGCCCACGCGGTCTGGGCCTCGGCCCACCTCCTCGGTAGTTTTTAGGCGCTGTGTCCGTGCCCCCGTCGAGCCATTCACTGACCTCCTCAGGAGTGCCGAAGAAGTAAGTGCTATCCCCCGCCACCACTCTCAGCTTGGCGGGAAAAAGTAGGGAGTACTTGAGGCCTGCGGTGCGTAGTCTCCGCTTCACTTCCATGAAGTCATGCCTCTGGCGTTGGACTTGGACGGTATAGTCCGGGAAGAACATGATTGTCGCATTGTCGATACGTATATCACCCAGTCGCCGAGCTTCCCGCAGCACCGTGTCCCTGTCTCTATAGTTCAAGATCCTGAAGATCAGTGGTCTCGGGTTGGCGCCAGTGGTATGGGGCCTTGTCGGCACTCGGTGAGCGCGCTCCACAACGAAATGGGGTGATAGCGAGCCCTCAGGCATCAGGGTCCGGAGCCAGTCTTCCACATGTCGCTCTGGGTGGTTCCCCTCCCATTTTTCAGGGACCCCCACGAGTCGGACGTTGTTACGTCTCGCCCTCCCTTCCGCGTCCTCAGCCCTGTCTTCCAGGAACTCTACTCTGTTCAGGAGATCCTGCACCTGTCTGTCCGTCTGGGCGACTTTGGGTTCAATCTCCTTCACTGCGCCTTCCAGGGTCTTGGTCCGATCGGATAATTTCCTGTGGTCGTCTCGCAGGAGGGTCAGGTCCACAGCAACTCCGTCTATTTTGGACTCAAGTGAGGTCCTGGTCTGCTGGAGCGATTGTTCCATGCGTTCCACGGCCGCCAGCACGCTGTCTAGTCTCGCGGCCAATTGGTCAGCCGCCATTTTGTGTAGCAGTTTGTCTGTTTTCCCCTTCGACGGGTCCCCGCCCGTCCCGGTGCGCGTCCGCACTCCCCCGGACATGTGCAGATGGTGTCTGTCCAGCAGGGTCGTCGCCCACTCCGGTGGTGGCACCTCCGGAAGCGCAGCTCTCCTGGGCGGGGGGTTCAGTGGTCAGCAGCCGCCTTTTCAATCAGGGCCGTCGTTGTCGCGTCTGGGGGGGGGCCTGTCGGGCGGGCCCGCGCCCCGCCACCCCTGGGCTGCGCTCCGTCGGTCCGGTAGCGGCGGAGGCCGGGGCGATGCGTGCAGCGAGCGCGCCCCCTGGGTCCGGGCGTCACCCTCCAGGTCAGGTCTCCCCACCACGTGTGCCCCGGGTTTCTCCAGGCAGGAGACAAGGGTCCCTCCGTGTGTCTCCGGTACAGGGGGGTTGTTTAGAAAAAGAAAAATTAGCACCAGGTTATGTGAACATATTTACATCATACTAGTGAACGCTAAAAAAATAAAGTCAATGCCTAGGTGAATTTAGTAGGAAAATATTTTTCTTTTATTTTATTTTAATTATAAACTGTATTCCCATATTTAAATCGATTAATATCTGGTTGGAAGGTTATTTACATGTGTATAATACAGTTAGTGCTTTACAATTCAAAAACAATTTGCAGATAAACTATTTCAAATAATACAGAATTAATTCCCCTTCAACGCGTTTCGGCGGTTGGCCTTCCTCAGGAATTCTGTATGTACAGGTTGATACTACAAAAAGAGAATCATATTTACAATTAATTTTATACACTTTGACCTTAAAAAAATCAGCGTTCATATAGTTATATTGTTATAACAACTACAAATCTGCAATCCATTCTTAGTATAGAGGGACCATTTAGTCACCATTAGGTTGTTGCTCAGTCTGACGAATTCTTTTAATACTTAATACTTTCTATTCAGCCCCTTTCTGTACATTTATATACATTACTTCTCTCATTACATTCTATACAAATTTACACTATATACAATGTTTTAAAACAAAGTCACAGTTGAACAAAAATACGAATATAGTGATTCTAAAGTGGGATCTGGAATACACTTCTGCAGATAACCGGACTGTTGGAACAGGTGGAAAAGATGGGCGCCCCTTTATGATTTAAGGGATAGGGAAATGGCAGGCTGCATCACTACCAACCCCTAGGCCGAGTGGTGGCAACATTTCCAAATCTAATCTAGACCTATACACTGTTTGCAAGGATGTAACTTTCTGCATCAATCTGTACCTTTTGGCAAGGCTGGAGGAAGCCTTGACTGGTGTCTGTTCCCGGAAACTTTCGATGAGCTTCTAATTAGTAGGTGTTTTTTAACGATTGCTAGATAATATGCAGGAAACAAAGCGTTGTATGTGACAACCGAATCAGAATGACTCAATAACATGTCCTAATCCTCTAAAGACAATTGCAAAAAATCTTTGCATACCTGTGGCCACCTGGATCAATGCCCAGTTAGTTGGTGGGTCGAGGATGCGGTCCCCAGTTGATTATATAACCGATATCCCGCTGTTAAGCATCGCAGGGAAGATGTTGATTCCCAGGTGGATGAACGGGGCTGCCGTAATCTATAAACCCAAAAAGTGCCATTTATAAGTCGATGGTGGACATACTAATGTGTTGTTCTATTGCTAAGTGCTGATGTTAATTTAAGAGAAAAAGACAAAGATTTCTTGAATTTATGGGCTATATGTTAAATATATGCCAAGTGAGGTTCGAATCTTATACATGTATTGCATGTATTATTTAACCTGGCGGAGATAATAGCAAATATATGCCTAGTGCGGTTTCGAATCGTCTACGTGTATTAAGCCCCCACTATTCTTTAGCCTGGCGGAGATATTAGCAAATAGAGCCATGTCATGATAATACGGTGGACACTAACTTAGACCTGTGCCCCTTAATAATAAATTATTTATACGTTTATGCAGCTTCAGTTGTTGCATGTGTTCCTAGCTACGCGATGCAAGCGATGCAGAGCAAAATGCCTGTATTAAATTATGTGCAGCAACGCGATAGTGACAACCCATACAGTCCTTGCACATTCGTGCCATTTAAATGCGTCGGTTCTGGCTAGAGATACTGCCGGTCGGAGTTAAGCTCTTATCCGTGTATTCAAGGTACGATGTTTACCCGCATCCCTCCCCATTTGTTTAAATGGTCTACAACCGAATATGTGTGGCGTCTGTACTTACTGCTAATCCCGATGTGGTCCGTCCGCACGATAGTCTCCTGGATAGTGATAACCCGCTCTCAGGTTAAGGGTCTCCTTAAATGTGGCCATACATGACGTGCCTAACAAGCCATCTCGCAATATGTTGTGAGATGGGATGCCCCATAAATTATAACGGTGGAACTGTGTAAATGTGGACGCCATCTTAAGATGGTCAAACGGCCATTCAATATTGCCCAACCTGTGTAATTCGTTAGTTGTTCTAACCGAGCTACAACTAGTGGTATCAATCAGTCGCCTCTATTTCCCAAATTTAAATTACCTATATTTTTGGAAACAATTTTGTTTACATTTTATTTGTACGCTGTGTATCAGGGAGGGCGTTAACTGTCAAGCTCGACGCCCGTTATTCAGTATATCTCAACTAGATAGGGATAATTCCTGCATATTAATTGCGAGCCTATTTTTAACTCGACATTATACAACGCGTCTACGGGCAGGTTGTGCTACTTATCTCCAGACCCAGGCCCTAAAGGGGCTCAGTGAAGCGGACACCGCATGAGCGAGCGCCATCTTGAGACGGGGTTTTTTTGGTGGAATATGAGAATGGGGACTGATAACTGCTAGAGATCTAGCTCGAAGAGCTCAGCCAATTAGTGTCTCCGTGTAGGGGTTGGACCGGGGTGGCATAGTATTGTAAATTTTAGACCCAGAGATAAAACAGTCGAATATATGCAAAAATGTCATGATCCCATGTTAGAAAGACTGTACATAGTTCACAGTATACCTACTCTTCTACATCATCTGGACTTACTGGGACTAATTATGTTATTGCTTGCTCCCACGGAATGTCCATATTCAATCCATCAGTGGCTGTCCCCAAAATAAAAATCCAGTATACCTCTCTCATTTTTCTGATTTTATCTATATCAGATCCTATTTTGTGATGTATCCTTTCTAAAATGTACCAAGACATATTGTCATGAGTGTGGTTATTCTCTACATAGTGAGATACCATCGGTGCTGCCAATTTTTTGGTACGGATCGCTGACCTGTGTTCTGTTAGTCTAACATTCAATGCTCGGCCAGTTTGTCCAACATACCCCTTCTGGCAAGGGCAGATTATTAAATAAATTACGTTGGTACTTTTGCAATTATTAAGATCTGCCGGTCTAATTAAATGTTTGTTGAACTTCAAAGTGGGGCCTTGAATCACTGTGGTACAAGATTTACAGTTTAGACAGCTATATGTGCCTTGCACTGGTTCTAGATTCACCAGTGATTGTTGATTACTTGATGTTTACGATGTCATGCGTGATCTAACAATGTGGTCTTTTAAGGACTTATTTCGTTTGTAAGCGAACATGGGTTTTGGTACATGGTCCTCTTTTTCCACATTCACATTCAAAATATGCCAATTGGCACATATGGTCTGTTGAATTCTTTCATTGAGCATTGAATGTTTGGTAATGAACACTAGGTTAGGAGTATCTTTGTTCACCTTAGGTTCCAAGAGGTGCTGTCTATCATAAAAGCGCGCCCGCTTATATGAATCCCGTATGATTTTTTTGGGGTAACCTCGTGCTAAAAATTTGGATTTCATCATAACTGAATTGTTATCATAGTCTAAGATACTGGTGCAATTGCGTCTTAGACGTAAAAATTCCCCAAATGGAACGCTGTTCTTTTGGATTGCGGGATGGTAACTATCGTAATGTAGTAATGTGTTCCTGGCCGTGGGTTTAACAAATAAATCCACGGCCAGGGTTCCATCACGATGTTTGATCAAAACATCTAGGTATTCCACTTGGGAATTATCCACATGGTGAGTAAATCTGATATTCTGATCACAAAGGTTTATCCTTTGGAGGAACTGTTCCAGATTGTCTTCATTATCTATCCAAATGAAGAAGACGTCGTCTATATACCGTGACCAGGAGGTCACGGATTCATAGAACGGCGCTGCCTCATTGAATATGTTTTGTTCTTCGAACCTGGCCATGTATATATTGGCGATTGTTGGGGCGCAAGAGGCTCCCATACTGACGCCTTGTTGTTGTATATACAGATTCCCATTGAATTCAAATATATTGTCCGTGAGAACAATCTTCAAACATTCCAATATGAAAATGGTAGGCCCAATAACTTTGTACTTATTCATGAACCAATGGGTGGCATCTAGAGCTCCCATGATGGGAATGTTGCTGTAGAGAGCTTCTATGTCCATCGTAACTAACCAGTGGGAGGTGTTACAGAATTTTACATTTTCCACCAGATTAATTATCTGTCTTGTGTCTTGCACATGACCTGGGATCTTGGAGACATATGGACATAGGATAGCATCTATATATTTCGCAAGAGGCTCTGTCACTGAACCAATGGTCGTGACTATAGGCCTAAGGGGCGGATCTGTTACATTTTTGTGCACCTTAGGAATGCCATAGATGCTGGCAAGTCTCGGATTCTTTACATTTAAGTATTCCCACTCCTTTTTGCAGATTTCTTCTTCCCTCAGGGCTTTGTCTGTCAGTTTCTTTATCTTATTTTTAGTTTGGGCAGTCGTATCTCTTGTTATGGGCGCATAAAATCTTATATCACTTAACATTTCCTCCATTTTAGCGATATAGCCCAATGTGTCGTATACGACGATCCCTCCCCCCTTATCACATGCCTTCACTGTGATGTTGTTGTCTTGTTTGATATCTGTCATAGCTTTATATTGTTCAGATGTCAAATTGAATTTTGTTTTGGGGGTGAAGTTAGTTATATTTGTGAATTTATCACTTATAACTTTTTCAAAGATGGCAACTTGAGGTGGCAACTGATCAACAGATGGCGTAAATTGTGATTTAGGTTTTATCCCAGATAGATTCACTTCATCCATGATACATTCTTGCCCTGAGAAAAAGAATTTTAATCTGATCTTGCGTAAAAAACTTTGTAAGTCTCTAAATAGGTCAAATTTGTTCAACCCAGAATGGGGAGCAAAGGTGAGACCCTTAGATAGCAATGAGATGGTGTACTTTGTTAAGTTTTTCTTGCTCAGATTAAATATAGGTAATAATTCTAATTTCTCCAATACCGGTTGTTTCTCGTTTCTAGATATTGGTTGGGCATCATGGGCTGCTGTCCCGGGAATTGACTGAAATCCTGTTGTGGAGCATGCTGGAAGCGCGGTTGATAATGCGGCCTCCAGTTGCCTCTCCTCTGGCGCTGTCCTAAAAAAGATGGCCTATTTTGGTACCTCGCATTTGGTCTAGTTGGTTGATGACTGCCATCAAAATAAGTGCCTTCTCCCTCTGAACCTGATGATTCTGAGAAGGTATTTATTCTCTTTCCATATTGATTTGGTCTATTCCCCCAGCTGTCTGTTGGACCTTCAGTATTTGAGAAGAAATTGTCTGACAAGTAGGGATATACAGTTTCTTTTTTGAAGAATTTTATATCTTTTTGTAATTTATCTGTTTTTCTTTTTATTAGATAGTCCGAATATGAGTTCAGATCTTTTTCTATCTCATCTAATTTCTGTTTTACATTTTCTACTATCCCTGAACTTTTGATTTTTTCTTCTAACTCAGCTATTTCTTTTGCCAATTCCTCTAAGATGCCCTTTGATGTTTCAACAATTAACATCATGTAGTCTCTAGAGGGGGGGGCAGCCGTTCTGACTCCGGAGCGGCTCCTAGGCCGGGGGGCTCTAGTCCTCAGTGTCGGGCCAGGGGGCGGCCGCTCCACGTCGACTCCTTAGTGCCTGTGGGAGGTCAGTGGGCCCCCCGGGTGTCGTTAGCTGCGGAGCGGTGTCCCAGGGGAGGGCTGGTGTCTGCCGGGGCTCCCGCCACTGCCCGCGTCTCTCTCAGGCTGTACCCCGCCTTCCTGCTGCTGCGGGTGTGCCAAGTGGGGGCCCGGGTGTGTCTCACCTCTGTCCAGCCGGGGCTCCCGCCACTCCCCGTGTCACTCCCGGGTCGCTCCCCGCCTCCCTACAGCTGTGGGTGCGCCAAGCGGGGGCCCGGGTGTGCCTCACCTCCGTCCGAGGCTGCAGGTGCGTGGAGGCCGCAGTATTGCCGGGGAGCGCCCGTTTCGCCGTCCGGCCAGCGCCGCCCCAGGTGTCCCGTAGCTGTGCGGGGGTGGCCGCCGGACCTCTTGCGTGGTCCTCCGTTGGGGCAGTGGCGGCCCGTGAGCCTCTGGCAGTGCTGCGCGGGTAGTCCTTTTGGGCCTGCACGCTAGGCCCAAGCCTCGGTCTCCCCTGGTCGCCCCGCCGGCCAGGCGGCGCTCAGACCCGCAGGAAGGCCACAGGAAAGGTCGGGGTCGGCCCCGTCGGTGCCCGGAATTGAAAGTTCGCCCAGAGTGCTGCGGTGGGCTCCGGAGGGGTCCGCTGCCAATTCCGGGCGGCCACAGCTGAAAATGCCGGAGAAATGGCTCAGGGAAGGGCAGCTGTTCACGGAGCTCTACTCAGAAGCGTCCGTCGCCATTGCGTGCTTAGCCACGCCCCCATGTTTCAGGAATTTTCATTACTGTTACATGTATTTGTTTTATTGTATAAATCATAAACTCTGTACTTATTACATGTATTGATGACCAGTTCAAGATGGCTACCACAGAGCATGCTGATTTAGAACGCATCATTTATGTTCTGACAAAAGGTTCACGTGACCTGAAGGAAAGCTATTATTCAAGGCATGCATGGTCATGCCTCTTCTTGTGTTTAGCCCCCTCCCCTGCCCCCCCCCCCCCAGATCATGGACAAAGTACTAATAAACATCCACTGCTACAGTTTTGACGACCGTTTTAGGACCTTCTTTATTCTTTATATTTCAGCACTCTACACAGTGCTCATGTTTTTACTAGCTCCGTCTCCTCCCACCCACCCTCATGCCACGTCCACAGACTACAAGCTCCCCGCCACTACTTTTCCTTTTGTTGATACTTTCAGTTTTCCCCACCTCTTCCCTCCTGTGTCTGTTCACTCTCTTGCACCACCCAGTCCTTGTCCCATCAACAAATCACTCCCGACTCCGTCACTGCTTTAAACCCCCATTGTAGTCTATTTCGTTCCAGTGAGTGGTGGTGTTCTGCCCTTTAGTGTCCTGTTATTGTATAGCTGACGTGCTGATTGGAGCATGTGTGCACGGCTGCTATTACTCAGTGTAGTCTCTGTTTATTTTGTGTGTGTCTGTGTGTGTATTTACACCATATGTAGTTGTTCGGCAATGGTGTTTACAGCTGGAAATTCAGACCTCAAGTGAATCAGATATGCATTATCACAGGGCATGTAAGAGCTTCTAAAGTACCTGTGTCTTATGCTGTAATTTCATAGCCACTTTTCTCCTGTGTGAAATGATTGAACTTTTCATGTCTCACCTTGTTGCTTCTAATTTCATAGGGTGGGACTCTATTTCTTCAAATTTCTCCCATCTGGACACTTCCTTACATGTTCAGCATTCACCAGTGAAGTGTTTCCATGTGCCATTGTTACTTAACTTGATTTTTCTTCAAAAGAGCTAGGCTGAGTCTTTTTCTTTTTTCACAATCAGGGCACCTATCCCAAATCGTTTTTTAAATGTTATTTCTTTTTATTTAGAACAAGGTGTGACAGGTAAAAACATTGTACAATCATGCCTGTCCGCAGTACATCGATCTGCATTGTTCCCATTGTGTAAAGCATTGCACCATTAAAATGCGTGGGATCACACTACTCTGACTCGTGCCTTTGTCTAGCCAACTGCGGTTCACAGATCTCTCCCCTGTAACGGTTGCATTTGTTCATTATTTGTGTCCAATTGTTGGGGCAGCCTCTTGATTCATACACTGTCTTTTCTGTGAACGTACAATGATCCATATCATTTTTCCAAAGTCTCAAGGTCCGCTGTTCTTGTGCCCCCCACAACCCAAATATTTAAATGCACAGCTTTATATTGCAGTCAATCGTGACGCCCATTACTTCTTACATTCAACTGTCCACTCCGCCCAATTCTTCTGGATAGCTTAACATTCCCAGAGCATGTGTATGAATGTGCCGTCTTTCCCACATCTCTTTGTGCAGTCTGCATCAGTCCTATAGCCCATCTTCACGATCGTCGGCCCTGAAAGGTATATTCTGTGAAATATCTTAAGTTGTACGAGCATGAGCCCAGAAGAGATAGCTGTTTCCCTAGGAGAGGCGAGAGCCTCAAGCCATTCCCCGTCATCCAGTCCCGCTACGTCATGATCCCATTTGGTTTTAAGTCTGAGTAGGAGGTCAAGCATGTTGTTAACAAGCTTTTTGTAGATTAGTGAAATTGCCTTTTTGGGAAGGTGTCCATCGAGTATCCTGTCCTCTAGGGGGCAAAAGTGAGACCTGGTCTATGGATTGGTGTCCGTCTTTCCTTGGGGCCTGTCCTCTGCCGACCTCCTCTGCCCGCAACCTTGGGGTCATATTGGACACCTCCCTCTCCTTAGACAAGCAGATCAGTAGAACTGTGTCCACCTGTTGCAATGCCCTGAGGATTTTGAGAAAAATCACTCACTACCTCTCCCCTGAGGCACGCAAACAGGTAGCAATAGCGGTCATTGCCTCCAGACTGGACTATTGCAATGCCCTATACCTTGTCATTAGCAGTGGTCTGATCCAGCGCCTTCAGACCGTGCAGAATGCAGCTGCCCGGTTTGTTGTCGGCGCCCCTAAACGTTCCTCTGGCACTACCATCAGAAAAGACCTGCACTGGCTTCCCATGCAGGCAAGGATTAATTTTAAGGCTTTATGCCTTACTCACCGTGCCCTCAATGAATCTGGGCCGGAGGCTATTCGTGCCCTGGTGGCCCATTACATCCCTGGGAGAACACTCCGCTCTTCCAGCAAAAACCTGCTTGGTGTCCCCCGTATAGCCAAGGTCAGGTGGGGCGGAAGGTCTTTTCGCTTCCTTGCACCCAGACTTTGGAATACGCTCCCTAATGATCTCAAGGTGATTCCCTCTTACACTCTGTTCCGTAAGGCACTCAAGACCTGGCTATTCCAAGAAGCCTATCTCTAATTCCCCCGCTGGTTATATTTGAGCTCTCTGGTTACCATCCTCCGCGCCTTGATGCCTACGGGTTTAGTTGCGCTCTTTGCATATAAATTTCCATTAATAATAGTGGGGATGACTCTGGTGGAGTCTCTCCCTTTGGCATTGCCGCCTGAAGGGCATGTCTAATCTGTAGGGACCTGAATCGTTCTGTATCAGCTAATTCGTAATCTTCTGTCAACCCTCCATAGGTCCCCGACCGTGGAGATGCCTATCAAGTCCCACCTGTCTAAGCTCAAACTCGTTGTGGCAGTCTGCCACACCTGTACTGCGTGCCCGTTGGGCCCCTTCAGTTTCAATTTAGAGGGGGTTGCATATAGTGCATCCATAAAACCTCCCCCGGGGAGAAGCCACCTGTCCATATTAAATCCTGGATCACCTTGCTGCCTGTACTTACATTGGTTTACTGCAGCGAGTTGTGCCACCCAGTAATATCTTTGTATATCCGGGAGGGCTATTCCCCCGTCATACCAGCCTTTCGTTAGCGTTTGAATCCAAGGTGGTTTCCCCTCCCATAGGAGTTCTCTTAGAGCACAGTCAATATTTTTAAAATATTCTGCTCTCACTGGGTGTGGTGTGTTCCAGGCTGAGTCTTGATGTCATCATGGTCTGCCTACCCCTCAATGTCCATGGCAAAAGTAGTTATTTTTAAGATGCTGCTGATGCGGTGTATTTCCTCATGGTCATTACAGTCTAACACTGTGATTCTTAGTTATTTTGTGTGCAGTTTCATAGAGCGCCAACACCTCTTGAAGGTAGTGGAGCGCTTTACAATAGCACCAGCTACTTTTTTGTGTGCAGTTTTATATAGTGCCAACACCACCCATAGGTATGGGAGCATTTTACATTAGCACCAGTTCCTTTACTTTACACAAGGACGCATTAAGTTTTGTAGTCATGGGGAGATTACGTGATTTGCTGAGAATCAAGGATGTTAAACCGATGCCAAAACTCAAACCCATTTTCCCAGCTTCATAGTCGACAGCTCTGACCCTTACGCCACATCCTCTCCCAAGAGGACGCCACATTATCTCCCTAGCCTCAGCCTTAGTTACACATTTTGTGATTACGAGCAAATCATTTAATCTCCCCTTGCCTTCCTGTATTTGCTGTTGGTTGCCTGTCCACCTCTGGGCCTTTGCTGCTTGCCCCGCTGAACTCTTTTGCACAGATACTGTCCTCCACGTCTCTGCTTTTCAAATTTTTTTTAATGCCGTTTTTGGTAGTGCCAACACCACCCGAAGGTATTGGAGCGCTTTACAAGGTATTTTATACCCCTTTATTGTTGCTACCTCCCGCCATCTCTGATTGTTGCCTGCCCACCTCTCCATCTCCGCTTGCTTCCCTGCTTGACCTGTCCCCCCACCTCACCTGTCACTGCTGCTTTTATTTTTTTTGTACGATCCAATGCTATTAGAGCGCTCGTTCTGTCCTCCGTCTTGACATAGTCCCTTGTACACATACACACATACCACTAACATGAATGTGCGTGTACATAAAGAAATGCATTTCTTAAAAAGTTGTTAAAACATGAACAGCAATTGTTTATCTTTTTTGCACGATCCAATGATATTGGAGCTTGAACACGAGTCGTTGGTATCGGAGCACTTGTTCAATCCTTCATCTTGCCATTGTGCTAACACCAGTGATGATATTTGAGCTCTTTAAGTACACACCAGTTACATTATCCCAGTGGTCTTCAAACATTTTGATGCCGAGAACCCCCATCAAAATTTTTTAGGCAACAAATATTTCTAGAACCTGGTACTCCGTATCACTGACAACCATACATGTTTACCAGAGAAATGGTCAACCTGTGGTTGCACCTCATTAATACCAGTTTAACACCCATATATAGCAATAAGCAACAAAAAGGTGACCAGCACAGCTTTACAAATTGCCTTTTACCAAGTGCCAACACCTCTTGCTGCTTTTTAGTAACTTTTGAACCTTTTGAATAAATACATTTTTTTGGTTAAAATCAGCAGATTATGTGGCAGATGATGGATTATGTGGCAAATGTGACAAATCTATAATCATGCTAAAATTGCTGCAGCCTCACAATCACATAAATCCAGTGGCCCTTGGTATAATAGTTGTAATGCATGGGCTGCAACTTTATTGCACGGCATTAGAGGAAAACCATATTATATTTCATGGGATGTTGACAGCTTGGCATTTACAGTTGCATGTAACTGGAGGTAGCTGAACATCATTCATCAAAATTAAAACATACGTACATTTTTTAGGTCTTTCCCCGTCCGGTAGCTACATATAAAATAACGGGCAGTTTCAATGAATAATAAATACATTTTAAAAAGTTGTTACTCAGTGGGAAATGCAATATAAAACATTATGAAAACTCTATTAGTTAATGCACTGCAAAGGTCTGTGTGAAATTATAGAGCCACAGAATTAAATCGTGGTTGGTGCAGTGAAAAATAGTCACTTGTGTATTTTTAGTGCTATGAGTTCACAGCCTGTGACAGAAAGCACTGTGAATATGTAAGTCTTTATTTTATACTTGCATTACACACAGTATAAGATAGACTGCTACAAAATGTTTTATAATAAAACTAGCTTACCAGTCACACGTTGCTGCGATCTCTGAAGAAAGGAAATTCAAGGAAACTCGTCATGATAACATTCAATTTACATTGTGTCATTTTTATTGAAACTTATTCATTTTAATATGGAAAACATTTCAAAGTGTCGTTTTATTTCTTTTTATTTATTCGAGTGCTTGTGGATACACGATTTTTTGTTTTTCCGTCTTGTGCGTACATCAGTATTCGAAAGATTATGAGGGCCCTGGGGGGCCGATATTTAAAAAATGTTTATGGCAGAAACCTTCGCGGGAGAGTACTCAACAACTTCCCAAAGTTTCATGGCGATTGGATGAATGGTGTAGTAATGCATATGCCAGAAACCTTCGCGGGAGTGTACTCAACAACTTCCCAAAGTTTCATGGCGATCGGATGAATGGTGTAGTAATGCATAAAGGACAAACAGACAGTGCTTCCATAAATATACAGGCTGCTTTCAAATATAGGGGCTTATTTATAAGCACCTTGCGCTCCATAATTTTTTATGACGCTCTGGTTGCGCAGACCCATATCTACGAGGCCACGCGAAGTCACTTTGCGTGGCATTTCATGGCCTCCTAGATATGGTGTAAGGCAATGCTGCGCAAGTTGATGTGTTGCCTTACACTGCGTCGGGGGCGGGGGGGTGGGGGGGCGCTCCATGGGCATTGCAGTGGGGTTTCCCATGGGTTTTGGCAAATTCCCAGATTTACAAGCATCTGTAAACCTGAGGATGCGTCAAAACTGTACGCTGCCCCGGGGATGCGTAACGAGGAGAAATATCTTTATTTCTCCTCAGTTGTTTCCTCTTTCTATGTGTGGCACACATAGAAAGAGGAAAAAGCCTCCATGGGTTGTTTTTGCACAGAAAGGCATGCCTTCTTGTACAAAAACAATCCTGCAAACAATGCAGACACCCTTGCACCATGCCTGCGTTGGCGCTAGGCACCAAATTGTGTGCTGGCAGAAAGGACAGGAATGCACTGTATTTTATAAATACAGTCCAATCATGTCCTTTTGAATTGGCATAGGGCAACACAGCAAAAATACTTGCGGAGCTGCCATACACCATTTCCTTGTAAATGAAGCCCATAGATTTTAGTAATATATAAACCCTATGTAATGCATTTTTTTTACATAACTGTCCCTTCAACACATTCTCAGGGATAGTAAAAGCTATGTAAATTCAATGACAATTAAAAGCCAGCACTTCACCGCTCAGTTAACTCTGTGCACTAACACACAAAAAGTTTCAAGTGATTCAATAAATGAACTTCAACATGGAAGAGGTGTGGCGCCGCGGCCAGGGCGACTGACGCTGGAATCTGGGGACCACGGTTCGATCCCCGGCTCCGGCGGCAGGTCAGCCCAGCACCATGTGACTCTGGGCAATAGCTCGCTTAATCTTCCCGACGGCCCCCCAGCGCCTAGAGACCCTTACGGGTGATTGTGCGCTTTACAAATGTGGACTTTACTTTACTTTAACAGCACTCTCCTTTCCTGAGAAATCACAGCCAGGCAGACAGTTAAACACACCTTTCTCCCAGTGTACTGCTGGTCTGAAAGAAATGCAAATGTGCACAACGAGTTAATCTGCAAATCCTTTACGTTTGCAGATTAACTTGTTGTGCACATTTGCATTTCTTTCTGGCTAGCAGTACAGTGGCAGAAAGGTGTGTTTAACTGTCTGCATGGCTCCTGTTTCCCAGCACAGGAGAGTCACTGAATAATGGTCCAGGGAAGGCATTTTAACTTCCCTGTCTGGAACGTTATCTTTTACCAAAGGAAGAGCGTGACCCACTTCCCATGACTCCACGGCCCCCCTGGGGGTCGTGCCCCACAGATTGAAGACCTCTGCATTACACCATGACATTTATTGTCGTACGCAGGGGGAAGTGTAAGTGATTTGCCCAGAATCACAAACTGTTCAGCTGACCCCGAGATTCCAACCTGGTTTCCCAAGTTCCCCTGTCGGCGGCTCTGGCCATCATGCCACTTCCTTGCTTCACTTCAAAACTCCTCAACTGTTTCTAACTTTCACTTCCACATTTGTTTAGCAAGACCCCGTCAACACCAAACAAGCATTGCCAAAGCCAATAGACCAGCAATGCCTGAGCTATTGGCCTTCTTCCAAAAGAGTGCCTGTTGTCTGTACAAAACGACTCCTGGGGCCTGTAGGACGATAAATGAGCACTCCCTTGAAGGATTGGGATTTAGATAATTCAATATTAAACTTTAGTGCCTTGCATTCTGGGAGTGTAGCCAGATCAGTGATAAGTAGCATCGTGTCCCTATAGATCATGGCTTATGCCCCACCGCATTTCCAAAGTCTGTCCATCCGGTGTATGACGTAATTAGGGGGAATGGCTGCCACCAGGTCAGGGTCGGAGGCTTGATCCACTCAGGTTTCGGATAAACCATCCTATATTTAGCTGATGGCTATCCACAAGGTCTGCAAATTCAACATGATGTTTAACCAAAGATCTAGCATTTGCAAGCGCTCACACAAACAGTAATGAAAGAGATTATGGAGGTCCAGGCAAGCACAGCCTTTAATATTTATTATCTTTTATAATTTAATATCTTACCTTTAATATTGTAGGCACGAAGCTCTAGCCTCGTCTATCTTACCCTAGGAGGGAGATGAGGTTCAAAACTGGCAGGTGGACTAGCTTTGGGTGAAGTTGGGCACAGATGGGCGTGCCTTAGGTGCACCAGTGGCGTAGATGTGTTTCATGCAGCATTAAATGTCCATCCAGACAAGAGGGGCGTGTCCAAGAGCCCACGCTATGCAGCGCGGTCGTAAAAACAGGTGAGTCAAGCAATATATTAACCAGGGTCCAGCTACCCCACAATCCACTCACCAGGCTCCCCTGTGAGAGATAGATACTGGTAAAAGAAATAAAGGTAACACAAAGGGGGGAAATTCAATATATTTATTAAAGATTTGAAACTCCTAGGAGGTCCACATAAAAATGCATACATATTATTGCAAGTAAAAGAAAAACGCATAACAAGCACAATCCACAAACCATCATAAAATTATCAGGAGCCTGCCTTAGATTAGCTAAATTTCCTGTAAGTAAAAACAAACAATATTGTCAGAGATCCTAGATCATAAAGTACTTAAGATTGTCCACATTACAACTCCTAGGATGTACATAGGACATTAAAAAGTTAACAGTTCATTAAAAAAAGTCAAAAGTTCAATTTCAGCTGGAAAATCAATTTAGAATCAGCAGCAAGATGAGACATGGGCATATCATGACCTGTACAAAAGGCAATTCAGTAGCAGCCGGCTTATAAGCAAAATACCTCCTGAATCCTACTACATTTAAGTTTTAAAATTAACAACAAAACATAGTGGGAAGCAGACGCAATCTAATCCTAATTAAGAAAAATAGCGGTTAATAGTTGCCTATCAATGTGCAAAATACAAATTAATAAAAATTAAGATACTGATACTTCGCAAATGGAATGGCTAGCTAAGAGGATAGCAGTCCATTTAGAAAGTATGCTAAAAAAAAAAGAAAAATGTAAATATGTCACATTTTTAACACAATCTTGTAAGAACACCGGTACAGGTTTAAAATATATACATGAACTCCTTAAAATAATTAAATAGTTTTACACACACTGCTTCATTTTTTGGACAAAAGAGATAATCTCAAGCTGATGCTACATTTTTGACAGAGTTTTGTAAAAACATCGGGCGAAGCCAGCGATAACAGCTCAATGCCAATGCTGGACATACAAACACAACATGGTCCAGAGTCTGGTTACTCAGCATACACAAATTACAAATGTTCCCATTATTCAGATTCTGAGACCAGTTTGCTGTAAGGTCGTTTAAAGGCAGAAGATTCATATTACCTAAGATAAGCAAGTGTCGAATACCATGTTTTAAATTCAAAAATATTTTTTTGCAATTCTCTGTGAGTTTGTCCAAGTTATTAGTTTTAATCTTTCTTTAGAGTTGCAGGACTGAATGTCTCTAGCGAAACTAATTTTGCCACTCAGAGTCTTTAGGAGAGACTTAAATCCTAATGATGGAAGGGTGAGCACTGATTCTTCTTGTATACCAAAGGCTTTTAGTGCCAATGAGAAGTTACAGTAAAAGGAGTAGTTACCTGCCTTAACATCAAAGATTTCATGGCATAGAACACCTCTTAGTGAATCTGGCTCGCTATGTTTTAGCTGATAACCCCAACGTAAAACCCTGGATAAGCCTTAAGTATAGGAGCTTATCAAACCAAATTCCAATCTGATTGCTACCGTTAGAACTAATATGTTAAAATTCCATATTTTACGTAGTATCTGACCTTCAGACTTATCCATAAAACTCCAGTCCTTAACAGGGATTGATTTCATCGCATAAAGCAGGGCTGGAGGGATTTTCGCCTTAAAAGCCATCAATAACTGTAAAAAATGTCTTCTACCCATAGCGCTGTAAAAAATGCACAAACTATTGGTGTGCAATGTGTGAGAAGTTGGCCTGATATATGATGTTCACTAGTTCTAGTGGCCACCTTGTATCAGTCCAAACAACCCTTATGGTGATTGGTTGTAAGTCAACCTTACAGACCAGCTATCCTAATGGTAGCATGGACAAAGCAGTCTTAGGCTAAACTCTTTTGGCATGTGAAGCCAGCTGTTTTACCACAATATAACCCCTTGAATACCAGATGAAAGGACACCACACAGGTTGTTATGAAAATAAACAGTATATTTATTAATAACAACACCTCTGAACTCTTTATGAGGACAGAGGGCTAAGCACATGACAATCTCTTACGAAAAATACTACAAGTTGCACAAATTTACAATGGTGCCCTAGGGGCACGACAAACCATATACTAAGTAAGTGGAATGTGAGAGTCGATAAACGGAATGGAGCTGTCCAGAGGCTGTAGGATCGATGGGACCACGCTATACTAACTTCAGGTAAGTAATAGGAGGCCCACGGAACGCGAGTGCAGAGTGTGAACTCACACGCGAGATGCGTAACAACATCTATGGACAGTACAGTTCAAGTTAAAGGTGAGTACGTACAATCCTGACTAGGTATGACAAAAACGACTGTGGAACTGGACACTAGGACAGTTAAACTACCCTGGAGCACCGAAGTGCCCTTGTTACCTCACCCACGGGCCGCGGGTGCATAGGGTTCAAAGTGCGTCGGGTTCTCGCGTTGAAGTCAATGGCGCCTGAAAGAAAAGATGCTGCAGGCGGCCAGGAGGAAGATGGTCCGGTGCAATCCAAGGGTGGATTGTTGAAGAAGGAGACCTGAAAGCAGAGGGGACAATGTTCACAGTCACTAGCCAGTGACTGGAGTGGAACCAGATCAGGTGAAGAGTGGACGCTTGACTCTGCAGCCACGTGGACCAGGAGGCGTCTTCGACGACCAGGATGGAGGCACGAGCTGTCCCACGCAGGCTCTCGCTGTCGGCGGTGTCGGATCCGGGATTGGACTCAACAGGCCTTGGCAAAGGCAACCCACGCGGTGAAGGGAAAAGACGTCTGGTGTGGACTAGGAGAGTCCGGGTGCCCCTCTTTTGGAAGGGAGCAAGGGCCAGTCTGGAGCAACCAGACCAGCAGTGAAGATTCAAAGGTTCGTCGTCTAGGAGGCCACTAGCCAGCCGGCAAGTGACCAGACAACGCGTCGAGCAGCAACAAAGCAGAAGGGCCCCACGCAGATCTCGTGGAGGCTGGAGGGCTGATCTTCGGTGCAGGAGCTGCTCGGGGTTGGGGCTTCTCAGTCCCCAGAGCACTTGGTCGAGTTTACCTCGGGAGTTGTGCTGGAAGCGAAGTGCAGTTTCTTCCAAGATGGCCGGTCCCACGTGTCTCGTCGCACCCACGGATCTCAGCTGTGCTGCAGATGTAGGTTGAGGTCGGAGAGGTCTGGGAATCCGGGTCTCGTCGGGCTCTGAAGTCTGGATCCTCGAGGGAAGACGACAAAGGGAAGCCGCTGGACGCTTGATGGTGCCTGCAGTTGCAGGGTGGACACTCCTTGCCCACAAGGGAGATTCTTCAGTCTTCTGTGGAGCAGAACGTCGAAGGCCAGAGTTTCTTCTTGTTGAACAGTTCAGGATAATCTGATTTGGAATGGGACCAGCTCCTACCTTTATCCGGCTAAAGGGGGCTGCACTACTGACTAGGTCCCTCCCCTGGGTGGGACCAGGAAGGGGGGTGGTTACACCCCCTTTCCTTTGTCCGGTTTCCCGCCAGAGCTGGGGCAGGGATGCCCCAGCAACTGGTTTGAAACGGTGTATGCACAGGACACCTTGTGTGCCCCGGGCATGTCTCATTCCTTTCAAGCCTACCCTACCCAATACACAAAGTCCTGTCTGGGGTGGTGCTAGCACCTCCCAAGGCAGGAAACCCTTTGTCCAAACCGTCCTCGCTGGAAGGACTCCCATCAGCAGGAGGTCAGACTTGTGTCTGTGGTGGCAGCATCCATTTTGTGATGCCAAGGCTCGAGTTAACTTTAACCGGGGTTCTCAGTTACATGCATGTCGTGTCCCTCTAGAAGGGTGGAATGCTACCCCCGTCGCCAGAATTGGCGAGGGGGTAGTATTCCAATTCGTATGACACCTTACTCGACATGTTTTGATAATGTTATACCAGAGTTAGCATTTAACCGCGAGGTTGATAATGCACTTAAGAGTATATGGTATAGCGTTATCATGGAACAGCTATTAGGACTTGGTTCTGCAAGCTGCAAACAGGCTCAGCACATGCCAGAGCACCATCTCACATAATTCCAAGCACTCTGCCTTCAGGATTGATAAGGCCTTCCATAGGAGTGACTGATAGGAATATATGTGTCCATTTTAGGTTTAGATATAGGGAACTATACCTAAAGCAAAGGGTGATTACACCACCTTGCCCCAGCTGTCGTGCAGCCAGTTGTGTCTGTTTAGATGGCCAGCCAGGGGTGGCATAATACATGCTTCAGCCCCTGGTAGGCCCTGGGTACACCTATGCCCTGGATACCTAAGGTATACTGTACAGGGACTGATAAGGTGGCCCAGTACCAATTGGTAAATGCACCTAAGGTACATGGTTGTCAATTTAGAGAGAGAACAGCTAGGCTGTGGGTCTGATTAGCAGGCCCACAGCCAGGGAAAGTCGTAAACCAGTGAAGCAAAAAGCAAAAATCTGGGGTGACCATAGGATTGCAGACCCCACTCTCCTACACAATGTAGCTGTACAAGTGCAGTGTGAAATGTGAGATTTATTTTTCGAACTGCCTGTTAAAAGTTTCCCTAAGTAAAGGTTTGAATCTACCACCTCCAGCCTTACAGGACCGATTTGCCAATTAAAGTTATATGATTTTCTACTTTTAGTACTTTTCAGAATTAAAATTTTACTTTTGGATATGTTTATTTTCAAAAAGTGGCCCACAGTATATTTTTGTAAGGAAGCCAACTTTCTATTCAACCCAATAGGGGTTAAGTCCATTCCTACTATATCACCTGCATATTGTAGACATCCAAAAGGGCTGGCACTTATCTTCGGGGCATCTCCATCAGCTTGAGCAAAGCAATCGGGTAAATATGCTATATATAGGGAGAATAGCAGCGGTGCTAACAAGCAACCCTGTTTGAGTCCATTTTCAGTAGGGATTACTTTTGATACTCCTTGATTTCCACCCATTAAAATCTTGCACCAAGTTAGCGAGTGGAGTGCTATGATCAAGGATAGCAGGTGGAAGGCAAACCCATTTTTTGCAGTTTTCTCCATAATAAAGGTCGATCTACCTTATCGAAGGCTGTAGAGAAGTCAATAAAAGCCATAAATACATTTGAATTATGATAGATTGTGTATTTTTCCTCTATTAGTTTCAACTTAAAATTATTATCTGGCGTAGAATGATTTTTTTCTAAAGCCTGCTTGCTCAATAGGGAGGACTTTCTTCGCTACCACCATTCCGTAAGGTGGTCGAGGATTCTACACGCGAATATTTTCCCCGTCGCATCCAGTAAGACTATTTGTCAATAATTACCTGGATGCGATCAAATGCCCTTTTTGTATAGAGGAATTAAAATACTTCCTGACCATGGGATTTTCCCATTAGAGTGGCAAAAATTTAATAATGGAGCTCAATAGGTAGCCCACAAAAGAGGTTCCTTTTTGATTAGCGTCATGGGAATTTCATCAGGGCCCATTGCTCCTGAAGATCTCATTTTTTTTAATAGCCCGACCACTTCCTCGATAGAATGGACATAGTTGGGTACTGAAATTAAAGGCTGATCCAATGCCACAATATCAGATGTGCAGGAATCGAAATTCACAGAATACAATTCCAGCAAATACATTTTCCAATCCTCTTCTTTTATGGGTATTGGGAGAGATTTCACTCTAGTGCCGCAGCAGTCGGCGATTATTTCCCAGTACCTTTTTGAGTTATTTTTTGAAGCTGCCTCTTTTAGCTGTGTCCATGCACCGTCTTCCTTTATTTGCCTTTGGGAGCGTTTTTCCCCTGTCTTTCCTCTTTAGCAGGTTTATTAAATTACTTCACTCATGCGAAAAATACAGGAACTTGGCCTCACTAGTTTATTTATTTCCCTATTTAAAGTGAGCATTAGGTTAAAATATGAACTCCGTTGAACAGGGACATGAGTTGATTTGCCAGATTTAGCCAGAAGGCCAATGTTATGGGAAAAGACTTCAAGCAAATCAGGTTGAATACAGTCACACTCAACTGATTTTAAGAGCTGCTGATCTCTTATTAGTGTTGATAAGTGCGCTTTAAGTTTAGCGGTCGCTTGAGTGTTCCAGTGGCTGCTACCATTTGTTACATTAAACCCTACAGTAGCCCCTTTGAAATTCCAGGAGCCTACCTTATCACAAATGAAATCAAACTTAAACCAAATCAGCATGTGATCACTAAAAACATTTCCCAAGACTTCCATATCTGTAAGTTTGTGAAAAAAATCTGCAGAAACAATTAGATAATCCAGAATTGATCTCCCAGTAGGCGCCTTATGGGTATAATTTGCTGGAATATCTTTCCTCAACCTCCCGTTAGCAATTATAAGATCTAAGCTTCTCAGACCTTCTAGAAGTAAAACTCCTCTTTTGTGTGTCCTGCTATTATTCGGGAATTGAGCAGTGGGAATATTTAGGGCTTCATTTTTTTCAGTGTTAGAAAAATACTCTTAGACTATGAGATGAGGCTTTAGAGTTCAGATCTCCCACTAATATTGTGGACCTACAGTCTTCCGATTCCAGGATGGAGGAGATAAAGGAGAAAAGATCTTTTAATAGGTGTGAAGAGGATGCGTCGGGAGGTAAGTATACATTTATTATCAACCACGAGTCCAACAGAACCTGGCCAACCTTATAATCCAATTTAACTGCCTGGATTAGGTTAGAGGCGTGAGAAAATTCTTTATCGGACCAACTAAGGATTGTACTTAATGTAAAATGGTGACACTACCAACCAGAATATAAGATCCTTAAGTATTGCCCGGCGGTGTCGCCTCTTGAACCCGCAAGATATTTAATAAATGAAGAGGCAGGCGCTGGAGACTGGAAGGCAGGAAACAAGGTTTTATTCTCTCCGGAGGAGAAACACATCAGTTGGACAGCAGGTATCGTTCTGAGGTGCTCTACCCGCATCTCTGAGGCCTGGCCTCTTATACACAAGTTAATCACTTTATTGCATGAAACACATTCTCGTTAATACTTTGATGTACGAAAAGACATCCTCGGAATCTCCCCTTCAGGTCCGTTCCCACACATAGTTACAGTTGAAGTCCCCACCCCGGTCACAACAGGTGATGATTTTCGCGCAGTTGGATATTCCGCCGATTCACGGAATGTGTGGGGTTCGATCGGATCTCGCAGGGTGGGGGCTTTGATCGACCCGAGGGTCTTTTAATGGGAGGAAGCTTCCTACTGTACTGGGGGTAATAAACAGTATCCGCAGAGCCAGATGGTGGCCTGGGAACGAGGAAGACAAACGGGCACACAGGAAAAAGGGGTTCGTATCAAAAGGACCTGGGACCATGAAAGGAATGAAGGGAGGTGTCGTGCTGGGAACAGGATGGGATTCCAAGGCAGAGCTGCGCTGAAGAGGGGTTTATGACCCGAGACATGTGAGGGCGAGGGGGTTGTCAGCATGCGGGGGATGCCTGCGAGGCTAGGAGAGGGAGAGAGACGCGCTGGTTATCAGAAAAGGGCAGGGAAGCCATGGTGTTCAAAATGGCGGCTGTTTACGTGCACGAAAGGGTTCGAGAAGAGCAAGAGGGCGCCGATAATGTTGACGGTTTCAGCCCAACTTTCAACAGTCCTCCCTTTTCAACATATCTAGCCAACTTGCTTACTCAATGTCAATTTTCATCAAATTCCTAACCTCGGTATCATACAATGCCCTCACGCGTTCGCTTCCAAAGTCCATAGTTTTGGGGAAAACACAACTTGCACATAAAGAACACAGAGGTGGCAGACATTGAATTCCTAAGCATAGACCACATATTACAACTACAGGAATCAGGATAATGGTGAGCAGTCTCCAGCCCCAGTTCTTAACGGTGTCCCAGAACCAACCACCAGCGACCATTCTTCTTGTTCTTGGTGGACTTCCGAAGAGAGTGTGTGAAGATGTTCAATGGCTTTGTACACTGAGGGTGAGTTGTCCGGTATGTATGTACAACAGCTGGACCCAATAATGCGGCATGCTCCTCCACGGTCCGCCAGAACCACATCTAGAACAAGGCGGTTCTGAAGAGCCACCAGACGGACCGCTTGGAGCTCGGCAGTGTTGTTAGCAAAGATACCAGCTGTGATGTTCATGGTTGTCTCAACTGCCTGAGTCAGGTGTCGGATGGCACGGCTGTTTGCCATCGGGCCCCAGAGGGGGACGAGTCCTTTCATAGCATCGAGGAACTGCGCTCCTGTTGAGTCAGCTTGCTCAATGTCTTTGGCTCGTTTTTGTCTATGGTGATTCGCTGGGGCCACATAAGTCGGAGGAAGGATGAAGGAGATGAAACAAGTGCCCCCCCAGCCTTTGGGGAGCCAGGTGTAGGCCTTGGTGCCGCAGACGAAATACATGTTTGGGGATGACACAAAGGAAGGTGGATCCGTGGAATCCAAAGTTCTGGTAAAGCGGCAAGCGCTGCGGCCCACCAGCTGTGTCCCAAGTCCTTCTACACACATGTGGCCTGTGACGTTGATGACCGACAGGGCCACAGTCAGAGTGGCAGCCGTTCGTTTCCGCAGATAGGAGAAGGTGGGTCTGGTTGGATTGTTGAACACCTGCATTTCGATCCGTTCTTTAGCCGGGATGTCCATTTGGATTGAGTCGTTGGAGGTCTGCGGGCAGAAGTGTATCTTCGTTTTGTTTCGCCGGACCCCGTGGGAGAAATGCGTTACGGTTCTGCCGGAGGTGGCATTGTCCTTATAGCTTTCTTGCAGGAGGATCAGCCAAGCAAGGCAGGAGCCGTGAACAGAGAAGGGTGAAGGGATGAATGGTATTGAATGTCCAGTGGCATGGGGTAGCAACCCCCAGATCCAGCAGTTGGTGGCATTGGTAGCAAGATTGTGTTGGTGAAGCAGCTGCACGAAAGAGTTATTCCCAAATTACTTTCGCCTCTCTCTTAGTTGAGGAGAGAGCGAAATCAGATAATGTTCCTTCATGGTGGTAGGTTGAGCAGTGGTTAGGAATGTTTCATGAGCAGGTGCATGTTCTTCCATAATCCAGAGCGTGGTCATGAGGAGAAAGCAGAAGAGGATTGCGATGAAGAGTGCAATTGTCTTTGAGCTATGGAGTCTGTCTATTCTTGGATCTCTGCAGTGGGTATTTCCTGTTGTCTCCATCGTCTTCTTATTTGGCGCTTCCATCATCTTCTTATCTGGCGCTTCCATCATCTTCGTTTTCAAGGTGCTCGGTAGTGGGCAGAACCACAGACTTAGTTTAGCTTCTCTCCAGGTAACCCTTGGTAGTTTTGGGTCACCGTTCTGAGACCTTTTAACCTAGTCAGTTGCCTACTTAGCCGAAGCTCCCTCCTTTCGACGCAGGAAATACCCTTCTCGAGATGGCACAGTGGGATCAGAATGTTTGAAAGTTCAAGTGTCTCTGTGTCGGGATAGCAGTTCAATGATGGTCGGTCTTTGTTCAGGAGCTCTTCTTGGGTACTGACGTTGTCTGTCGTGGCCAGGGCTGAGGAGACCTTTTTGCAGTGATGGGCGTGCAGCCAGTGCTTCTTCCCCTCCACTCGAAGAGCTGTCCGAGTGGTGATCAACACTTGCCAGGGGCCCGTCCACCGGGGTTCCAAACTCTTCGACCGCTGAAAATTCCGGATCAGCACGAAATCCCCAGGTTGGATGGCGTGACCCGGACCCCTGGAAGCATCGGGGATGGCCTGCTGCACCTGCTGATGAATGACAGACAGAGTTTCAGTCAATTTATACAGATAATCAGACATTAGGACGTCCGGGACGTCATGAATGGAGGTTGGTTTTGGGGCAGACCAGACACTCATGGGTCGACCGAAGACAACTTCATAAGGAGTTAAGTGATGTCGGGTGAGGGTGGAGCGCATCGATAGCAATGCCAGTGGGAGGGCGTCTGG
This sequence comes from Lissotriton helveticus, assembly GCF_964261635.1. Classification (NCBI taxonomy): domain Eukaryota; kingdom Metazoa; phylum Chordata; class Amphibia; order Caudata; family Salamandridae; genus Lissotriton; species Lissotriton helveticus. Next base: position 1,504,357,728 of record NC_136069.1, on the reverse strand, counting down.
CCATTTCAGACCCGTGGTAGCCACTATCTTGGCCAGTTTAAGTTTTAGTGTGGCATTGTGTCGCTCAACAAGTCCAGCAGATTGGGGGTGGAAGACTGCGTGGAATTTCTGTTTAATACCCAACCCCTTTAAGATGAGCTGGATAACTTCGGCTATGAAGTGGGGGCCATTATCACTCCATAAAATACGACATAGGCCGTAACGGGGGAAAAATTCCTTTAACAGTACCTTTGCAGTGGCCATAGCGGTGTTGTCACGGGTTGGATATGCTTCCACCCACTTGCTAAATGCGCACACCACAACAAGTACATATTTTAGGCCTTGGCACCTGTCTAGCTGGATGTAGTCCATCTGCAGGACTTCAAATGGGTGGTTTGGGACCCCAAATCCCCCCGGGGTACTACAGTTCCTTTCCCGGGGTTGTGTTGCAGGCATATTAAGCATTGTTGGACCAGGCGTTTGGCGGAATCTGGGATTTTATCATTGTGCCAAACTCTGGAGACAAGTTCGATCATGGGGGCTGATCCTATGTGGGCAGGGGAGTGTGCCATGGTCAGTATGGGAATCAGGTATGAATCAGGTAGCAACCATTTGTTCGTGTCTTTTGTCCGCCAGCAGCCTTCGTCATCTTTTAACCCCACCCGTGTCCATTCAGTCAACTCGTGTTGTGTGCTAGCCGTTTGAATGTCCCTGATAGTGTCTCTAACGTCAGTCCATTTTTCCGCTTGTGACCTGGTCACGTACATATGTGTTGTCGTCCTACTTTCAGCTGTCGTTCGGGCAGTGATGTCGGCTAGTGCATTTCCCTGTCCAATAATGTCTGTCACCTTCTTGTGTGCCTGGCATTTGATGACGGCGAGCTTGTTGGGGAGAAGGACAGCTTCGATCAAGGCGGAGACTAGATCCCCGTGCAAAATGGGTGTGCCGTGTGAGGTCAAGAATCCCCTTTCCCTCCAAAGGAGCCCAAAATGGTGAACCACCCCGAAGGCATACTGGCTGTCGGTGTAAATGTTCGCTGTGGTTCCTGTTGCCAGGATGCAGGCTTGTGTCAAAGCAATCAGTTCCGCTGCCTGGGCAGATCGCTGGGTGATGCGGGCTGTTTCTACTACGGTTCGAGCCGTGGTGACTGCATAGGCAGCGGAAGTGGTACCGTCGGAGAGTTTGATGCAAGAACCGTCCACCCACAGCTCCCCGTCGGGGTCAGGGAAAGCCGTGTCTCTGAGATCAACCCTACTTCTGGTTTGTTCGTCCGTAAGAGTCACGCAGTCATGTACAGGGTGCACATTGGGATCGTTCTCTGGCAAGGGTAACAGAGTTGCCGGGTTCAGTGTGGTGCATCTTTTCAGGGTGATATGGGGCGCAAGCAAAGTCAGTTCGTATCCAGTCAGTCGTGCACTCGTCAGATGTTGCGTCTTGGTTGTTTGCATCATCGTGAGTCCCTGTACCTCGGTGAGGAACCCAGTAAGGGGCAGCCTCTCGTATCGGCATCATGGTGTTAGATTGCTCGGTTGGTGGTTCGGTCACTACGGAGGTCGTGGGTTTAGTTCCCGACTCTCGTTCAGTGAGGTGGCGGAAAACCTCAAGCGTACGCGTAAGGAGGTCCGACACATCACACTCGCCCTCATCCCCGATATCGACCTTCCGGTACAGAGTCGTTAGGCTCTCGGGACCTTTGTCTCGATATCGGTCCTCGTATGCGTTCAAGACATGGTAACACAGTCGCACGGTAAAATGTCGTCTGTGACTCCCTGTATACGAGTTAAACATATCCGTGATGTACTCTTCATCTTCCTTCCTTTCTACCAGTGTCCTTGCTATCTTGTCGATCCCTGCTCGCTCATCTTTGCTGAGTCTGCTTGTTCTTGCAGGGCTAGCCCCCCGAGTCTCATGGTCGTCTAATGTTGTCGTTGATGCAGTATTTAATACAAGGGGTTCGGCTGGCACAGAGGCCATGGGGGCCGAAGCTGTGGCGGTACCTTCGTTTGCACCTGGGGGTGGTGCGTGCTGCGCTAAGGGTTGGGAAGGGGCATATGGAGGGGGCATGTAGATGATAGGGGACCTAACAGCAGATCATCGTTGGCTCGTTGTTTCGAGGGCAAATCAGGGTAGAGCGTGGAGGAGGTTCTAACCGGACACTGGCTCGGTGTTTCCATTTCTAGTTTCTGTTTAGCTTTCTCTCTTTCCTTTATCTCTTTTTCTAGTTTCTGGGCAGCTAGGTGGGCTGCTTTTCGCAGCTCTTTTCCCAACCTACTCTCAGTTTTCTTTTTACGTTGTTCAGTTTCTTTGCGCCACATGCCGAAACTGTCAAGCATAGTGGGTGTTGTCTTGTTTTTACCAAGGGCTGTTTCTAGCGTTTTTATTTTATCATCATCGAAGGATCCTATCAGTGGCCACTGACTTTCTTGATCCTTTTTCGTATATTTATGCCATAGTTTGCTATAGGCTATAGCGATCAATCCATGCTTCATGAACATGTCCTTATTAGGGGTGCCTTCCATTGGGGCTGGATGGTCCATCTCTAATAAGCGGTCCGGGCTAAACAGGCTATTAATCAGTGGGGAGAAGACAGACATGACGGCTCGTAACGAGGGACAAAAAGTCAGCACTGCCTATCTTATCACTGTGTGCAAAGACTGGACAGAATATTTCTATTCTACGTTGTTTGCAGGCAGTGAATACCTCATGAATCAAATAACAAAAGACCAATAAATATTCAATGGGGAGAATGAGTAGGTCCGCAAAGATCTGCGTTACCTACCCCTTTCACTATCTGCAAAAAGGGTGGTCTCTTTCCTGTTTGCAGACAGAGAATCTCCAGAAAACAATAGTTTGCGAACAACAGTTCAGTTTCAAGTAATTATTCAGTGGGGGAGAAAAAAAATAGGCACGACGGCTGCCTTGCCTATCCTCCACTGCTTGCAAAGAGAGAGCCTGTTGTTTCTCCGTTTGCAGACAGCGAATCTCCAAATAAATAAAAAGAGCAATACTAGTATTTCCTAAACAATCAAGCAATTATTTCGCAACTCGTCGTGTTTACACGACCTTACCCGGACCGCATGGACAGTTTCTTGTCTTCCGAATCCAGCGCCCGATCGTCCTCTTTTCTCCGTTATCTTCGCGGCACTCCTGATGGTTCCCAGTCAGGACCGTAGATCACTCGAGAGAGGTCTGTTCGGAACCAGTGAAGTTCGGATGATTGGCTGTCAGACGAGGGTCTATCGGACAGACGCGCTCCCGATCGTTGCAGTCGTTCACTCTGTCGTCGGGACCTCTCCCACTGGATCCACGAGTCGCTGATGGGCCCCACGCTTGGGACGCCAATTGTAAAATGGTGACACTACCAACCAGAATATAAGATCCTTAAGTATTGCCCGGCGGTGTCGCCTCTTGAACCCGCAAGATATTTAATAAATGAAGAGGCAGGCGCTGGAGACTGGAAGGCAGGAAACAAGGTTTTATTCTCTCCGGAGGAGAAACACATCAGTTGGACAGCAGGTATCGTTCTGAGGTGCTCTACCCGCATCTCTGAGGCCTGGCCTCTTATACACAAGTTAATCACTTTATTGCATGAAACACATTCTCGTTAATACTTTGATGTACGAAAAGACATCCTCGGAATCTCCCCTTCAGGTCCGTTCCCACACATAGTTACAGTTGAAGTCCCCACCCCGGTCACAACACGTGATGATTTTCGCGCAGTTGGATATTCCGCCGATTCACGGAATGTGTGGGGTTCGATCGGATCTCGCAGGGTGGGGGCTTTGATCGACCCGAGGGTCCTTTAATGGGAGGAAGCTTCCTACTGTACTGGGGGTAATAAACAGTATCCGCAGAGCCAGATGGTGGCCTGGGAACGAGGAAGACAAACGGGCACACAGGAAAAAGGGGTTCGTATCAAAAGGACCTGGGACCATGAAAGGAATGAAGGGAGGTGTCGTGCTGGGAACAGGATGGGATTCCGAGGCAGAGCTGCGCTGAAGAGGGGTTTATGACCCGAGACATGTGAGGGCGAGGGGGTTGTCAGCATGCGGGGGATGCCTGCGAGGCTAGGAGAGGGAGAGAGACGCGCTGGTTATCAGAAAAGGGCAGGGAAGCCATGGTGTTCAAAATGGCGGCTGTTTACGTGCACGAAAGGGTTCGAGAAGAGCAAGAGGGCGCCGATAATGTTGACGGTTTCAGCCCAACTTTCAACACTTAATAAGATGGCAATTATATTGTGATTCTGCTCTTTCAGGAATATAAGTTTGTTTTTATTTGTGCTAAGGCCGGCTGTGTTCCAAGATATCACCTTAATATCCTTGCTAGGAAGAATTCTTGCATTTTAAGCCTAAATGTCTATTTGAGTTAAGAGCAGCTGCAACCCAGCTCCATTTCTTATCTTCCTCCTCTGCGGGAAGCACATATTGAATATTTTGTTCGGTATGGAGCGAGACCCTCCTACCATTTTTACCAAGAAAAACCTGCAAAGTACTCTCTTTCTCTGGAAATGGTGTACCTCGTCCGGAGGATTCTACATCAATAGTAGGCAACTAATAAAACATTAAAAATAGGGTGAGAACCCTTCCTAATATGGCGCATGACTAGGAGCCAGACAGCTCCCTAAATCCGCACAAGTAGTGCATACAAAAAAAATGAAATGGGCAATTCCAACCAGCTTGACAGAGCTGTGAAGACTCGCTTCCTCCCCATTAAATGTCCCTCAAGACAAGGGGGGAGGGGCATGGCCAAGAACCTGCGCTTTGCAACACAACCATAAAAATATGTGGGTCAAACAATAAACAAACCAGACATACTGGTAGAAGAAGTGAAGGCATGAAAACATTAAAAATAGGGCGAGAATCCTTCCTACTAGGGCGCCCTATCTACTTAACAAACTGCAGAAGGATCATAAAGAAATTAATGCAGTATTAAAGGCCCAGTTTAAAGGTACAACATCATAAACAAAGGTGAGACTTGCTCATAACACAGGTAGCCTTTCACAGCCATATTTCAGGGTTCAACATTTGATACCAGTATTAACATTATCGATTCCCCCTTTATCCTATTCAATCCACTGCTCAAATTAAAAACACATTTTTCCTATATTAATCCACTTTGGGTCCTGGAGTAGCGTGCTACTCCCTAAAAAGCGCTTCAATGCCACGTCTGAGGTAGTAGGTGCTTTATAAATACAATTACAGTTATAAACAATATATTGATTTCAACCTTATGTTTTTATTATGATGATAGTAAGAAGGTATAGGATAACTGAATCATTAATATATCCCCACAGGGAATACATAGAATGGGCGGTTAAAGAAAGAGAACCTGAAACCAGGTGGGACCAGAAAGAAAGAAATGACAGATGGTAGTAGGGGGGGTAACCAAATCTTTCTCAGTTGGCTAAATTCGCAGGTTATACCTTGTCAGGCTTAGTTTGTCAAGTGGTGAGTAATTAGTGAGCCAGTTCTGATGGCTATTGCATGTGCAGGGGGAAGGGACAAGTGGGAGTGTTTATGGTGGTTTGATTTCCTGTAAATAGGAGTAAAATTTGGTCCCTAAAAGTCTTGGTGATCAGAGTCTAAAAGCACTAGTCCATACTGAGTTATCGGAACTTCTTGCGAACAGGTCCACGCCCAATAGGAGTGAACAGATAGGTTTCCAGTCGGAAAGTATGGCTTTCGCCCCTAGAGTTAGGGGAATATCTATTAGCAGCTGGCCATTTTGATTGATGTTTATATGCTTGGGTAATATGTCAAGAAAGCCAATAATGTAGTTTAGCATGATTTGCCTTTGAAAGACTTTATGTAAGGGTTCTTGGATATTTTTCCAGAATAGTATGACCTACTTACGTAAGACTAGCATATGCTCCATGTCACCTTTCTAACCCTTACAGTTCCTGTATAAATTGCAGTAATAAAGATAAAATACAGAAGAGTGAGGGTAGAGGCTATTACGAACCGCACCTGACAAATTAATATTGTCACGAAGTATCAGGCAGTGCACAGAACCGAGGAGTACACCCCTTTATGCTCCTTAACTAGGAATAATCCTACAACAACATTTAAACAAGAAGGTTCAATTTGCTTTTTAAACCCTCATTCTCATCCGAAGACGAGTCTCTATGTACTGCATTGGCTTGTGATCTATCACTAAACAGATCACCCAGCAACTTCACGTCTATCATCATAATCCATAACCTTGGTCTACCAAGGAGCACTCCCCTCTATGCTCCTTAACTAGGAAAAATCCTACAACAACATTTAAACAGGAAGGTTCAGCACTATACAACAAATCTTAAACATTCAGCATCAGTATTTGTTAGACCTGGCACCTTGGCGTGAGTCTCCCTTCCACTTTTTTGCTGATGTGCCTCAAATGTTTTGCTGGTGTTCGATGCTCAGGGCACTGCGCCACGGCCAATCCGTGCCGCAGTGCAAGTGCTCCCAATGTAAAGTGTATGTGCAATTGATTTCCACGATTGGCTTATTTGGTTTACTGTCAGTCCCCAGTAACGTGCACGAGGAGTGCCGGGGCTTGTAGATACAAATGCTGCTAGTGGGCCTGCAGCGCTGGTTGCGCCACTCATAGAAGCGGCCTCGTAAGACATGACTCGGGTCCGCCATTGCAGACCCCGCGTACAGTCCCGTACTGTCACGCTGACTGCGCAAGTGCCCACACTTGCCAGTCCCTGAACCTTCCCTAACCTCCATATCAGTCGCCCCTATGGTAGGCCTACGGGCAGGGTGCATTGAAGCGTAAGGTAGGACAAGCCTAGAGTGTGGCATGTCCTCATAGTGAATTACCGCCCTTCTCGTTCTTCACTATGGAAGGGCTACCGGTTCTCTTAGGCCAAGATGAGCTGTCGGAACTATTACACGCTATAGTCCCGGCAGACTCAGGGAACACGGTAGCATGTCGAGTTTAGTATGCCTGAACTCAGAATAATAAAATACTTCCTTTAGTAAGGTTTATTTTAATATCCTGTGTTTGCAAACGCTACTTTTAGAAAGATTGCCTTTGCGCGCCTAACTATTTAGCCCGCCTCTGCCAGGATGTATATCTGTTGTCTGGGTTTGTGTGAGTGACAGGGCTGGGAGATTCCCGGGGACAGTTGGGACCCCCAGGTGGTGAATAGGGTGCTTGCACCAGGATGGGTGGGCGGAGTAGTCCTTGACTCTGAGTAGGGTTGTGCTCCACCACCACAATGCTGGCTCCACCCCCCTGCGGAGCGTCTGATGTCCCTGCCCGCACTCCGAAAGAAGACGGCAGCTTCCTGTAAACAGAGTACTCCAGAACCGGGTTGAACTAGGCTCAGGCCCCCTGGCCTGCAAAGACAAAAGAATCTCAGTATAAATATAGGAGCTCCGCTCCTTACAAATCAGATCCAGTTTTGACCACGACGAACCTCTGCCTGACTAGAAGGACCAAGAGAAGCTGAAGGACGGAAACCGGTCTGAATCCTGTAAGACTGGCCTGCAGTGGTGCCTTGCTGAGAACGGAGAGGAAAGGACCAGAAAGGACTATGTAGACTTGTGCCTGAAACGATCTCCAAGGGCTTGATTGAGAGCTTGCCCCCTGAACGGAACTCCAGGACCATTGGGTTCTATCTGCTTGTGCCCGTCTGCTGTTAGGCCTTAGTTCTTATTCCCTCGCCGGAGTTGTGACTCGGGTGCCTCCGCCCCCTCCCAGGTCGTGACAGCTCGGAGCCTGGTCGCCCCGCCGTAGAGAGCCCGCTCATTTCTGAGTCGCTCTCCGCTTCAGTGCCGGGCCGCCCGCTCTCCTGTCACCTCGCCGCTAACGGAGCGCGTTGTGCACCTCTCATTTTCTCCCGCCGGAATCTGCACGGAGTGCATTCCATAGCCTCGGACGGTCCGTACGTCGTAACGTACCTGACTGTCTCGCTTTGCCCTCCTGCATACCAAGACCCGTGCTGCACCTCAAGAAAGGCCTCCCCGTACAGTGGTACCGGAAGCCTGGTGTTGCACCTGTCTGCCGTAGAACGTGACGCCCTTCACAGATCCACGAGTACGACCCAGCGTGCTAATAAGTAGTACGCCCCGCAGGCCTGAACGGCGCCTCGCCCCGTGAGCTGCATCGACCCCATATCGCCGCAACCCTCCACAGTCCTGCTCCTCCACCTCGCACCCCGAGGGGGACCTGAGCCGGAGAGATCCTCTGGAGAACAGTCGGCCTCGTTCGGAGTCCGCCCTCACCAGCCGCGCCTGAAACGCCTCGGACTTCCACAAGCAAGGTACACGTGAACTCCGTCCCGAGTTCATATCGGATCCAGGGTCCGCAACGTTCTTATTTCCCTGTCATCGTACCTTGCCGAACAACGAACATTTAAAGACTAAAGCTTGCCTAGTACCATCTGTTGGCCTCGAATCGTTACATGTTATATGGTCTTGTGATAATCCTGCTTGAATCTATCTTTTATATAGAGTGTACGTATTTTTGATACAACTACACGACTGGTGTCCATTTGTGGTGGGTCAGTGGGTTTACTGTGTGTGATCATAAATGCTTAACTTACTATCGCCCTGAGGATTAGCCTTGTCTGCTCGCGCCACACTACCTAGAGGGTGAGCAGGGGTTATTCGAAGGAGTAGTTCCCTTGCCCTGACGTGGAGCTGAGGGTCCCTGCTTGTCACAAGTGCATACCGGTGCCAACCAGAGACCTCCGGTTCCAACATTGGTACCAGCGGTGAGGATTTCAGGTTTGCATTTATGATTTATATACAGTGAATTACTGATCACCACGTAGTGAGAGCAGACCAAGTAACGAGCCACAGATTACGTCCTTGCCGAGAGATCTCCAATCTCTGAAATCATGCCTGGTTCACTCCCCGTGAGAGCACTCTCTGTTATCTCTGGAATCGACGAAGTTGACTGGGAAGGGCTTGGGCAGATGAAGATTGATCAACTGAAAGCCCTGTGCGAAAAATTCCGAGTCTCCCAAGCGGGCTGCAAAACCAGAGCCCAGCGCATCAAGGCACTAACAGCTTGGAAGGAGTCGAGAGATCCAGAAAATCAGGTGGTAGTGGATCCACCCGAGAGCCTTATCGAAGTGCCGGGAGGCCGGTCGTCAGAAGAGCTGGCGGACAGGGCCGCAACCAGAGCGCATGAAGTGGAGATGGCCAGATTGAAAGAACAGATGGCAATGGAAGAAAAACGGCTCCAGCTGGAGCATGATATACGACTCAAAGAATTGGAGCTGAAAGCAAAGAGCTTGGACGCAGTTCCTGGTGGCAGCACAACGCCAGCCCAGGTAGAGTCAAGGGTCTACGTACCGAAGGATGTGGTGAAGGAGTATTTTAAGGGGGATGACATAGGGCAGTGGTTCCGGGCCTACGAGGTAGCCATGTCCTCCCACCGGGTCCCTGAGAAAGACTGGGGAGCGGGGTTGTGGGGACGGTTCCTGACCGAGGGGCGGGATACCCTGCTAGATCTGCCTTCTGAAGAGTCCAACTCCTACCCGCACATGAAAGATGCCCTGATGAATCGATTTGGGTTAACTCCTGAAATGTACCGACAGCGGTTTAGGAAGTGTGTGAAGATTCAAGGGGGTACGTATGTGGAGTATGTGACCTTTTTCTGCAGAGCGCTGGATGGTTGGGTGAAGGGCAGTAAAGTAACTGATTTTCAAGGGCTGCTTGATTTGATGGCATGGGAGCACTTGTCGGATAATTGTTTTCCTGAGTTACGCCAGCACCTGATCGATAGCAAGCTGTCCAACCCGAGGAAGCTTGCCGAGGAAGCGGACCGCTGGCTCAGCACCAGGGTCCACAAAGGTCCAGTGGGAGATTCAGCCAAAGGTGGGCAGGGTCCCCAGCAGAAGAGTGGGGGGGACAGGGGAAAACAGAAAGGGTTCCAAAAAGGCCCCCAAAGTAATCCCCAAGGGAACCAAGGGAAAGGTTCTCAGCCTCCTCCACCCCCGAAATCAACCGGGGCCCGACAGGTAAACCTGTTCAAAGAGGGCCCATCACCTGCTTTAGGTGTGGCGACCTGGGTCACGTTGCCTCTGACCCTAAGTGTCGCTTATTTGCAAAACTCGCACCCACTGGTGCTCCACCCCGGCAACTAGCTAATGTTAACTTTGGGGAGGAAGTAGCCGTCCAACTGGGTGGGGATCCCGTTCAGATGACCCTAGTCTCGCTAGGAGACAGTGAGATGGTCCCCGAAAACTACCTGCCCAATAACACTAAAAAATATGCGCAGGTAGTGACCATCAACGGTAAGAAGGCGGAGGCTCTTCGAGATACAGGAGCCAGTGTGACTGCAGTGAGGCAGCACCTGGTGTCTCAGGAGCAGGTAGTACCGCACGCCTACTGTAGGGTTGTCAATGCTGACAATTCTGAGAGCCAATGTCCGATGGCTCAGGTTTCCTTTGAGTGGGGGGGTCTCTGGTACTCTGCAAGTCGCTGTGAGGACCTCCATGCCTGTAGATTGTCTGCTAGGGAACGATTTGGAGAACTCCCCTTGGGAAAAGGTGGAGAAAACGACTCATCTGCGGATGGTGGGTCTACCGGACTGGGTGTGCGTGACCACACGGTCCATGGCAGCCAGTAGGGGTGTCGAAGAGGTCCAGGAGCCTGAGGGAGAGGCCCAGGAACCGGCCTTAGAGAGAAGGCGCAGGGGGCGCGGACAGCCAGCTCCCGAAGTTCCCACGGCCCAGGAGGAAGCAAACCTCGAGGGGGATGCCCTGGAGCCTACCGGGAACAGATCGCCGAACTGGGAGACCTGCCTGAGCTGACCCATTGGCAGCAGGAAGGGGGTCCCTCCAGGGAGGAATTCTGCAAGGAGCAGAGAGAGTGCCCTTCTCTCGTAGGGATGCGGCAGCAGGCTGCAGACCAGGCCAATGGTGTTCAGTCCGGAAAACACTTGGTATACTGGGAGAACGATCTCCTGTATTCAGAGCCTAAGGCTGCTGAACCTGGGCCAGCCCGTGTGCTGGTGGTACCCCAGAAGTTCAGACCTTCCTACTGGGTTTGGCTCACGATGTGCCGTTAGCAGGACATCTGGGGATGGACAAGACCTATGACAGGCTTGTCACCCACTTTTACTGGCCCCAGATGCACAGGAGCTCAGATGCTCACTGTAGGACATGCCCGACTTGCCAAGCCAGTGGTAAGTGTGGAGGGAAGAACAAGGCTCCCCTCCAACCATTCCCCGTCGTCAGTACCCCATTCCAACGAGTGGGAATTGACATTGTGGGGCCTCTGGACCCCAAGACAGCCATGGGCAACAGGTTCATCCTGGTCTTGGTGGACCATGCCACCCGGTACCCTGAAGCCATCCCTCTGAGGACAGTGACGGCCCCCGTGGTGGGACGAGCGCTGATGGGAATTTTCTCTCGAGTAGGATTCCCTCTAGAGGTGGTGTCTGACAGAGGTACCAACTTCATATCGAAATATATGAAGTCCCTCTGGCAAGAGTGTGGTGTAACGTACAAGTTCACCACCCCTTACCATCCCCAAGGAAACGGGTTGGTTGAGAGATTCAACCGAACCTTAAAAGGCATGATAATGGGCCTAGAAGGACCGATGAGGCGTAAGTGGGACGTCCTCTTGCCATGCCTGCTGTTTGCGTACCGAGAAGTCGCTCGGGTTCAGTCCCTTCGAGCTTCTGTATGGTCACCCAGTCCGAGGACCTCTGAGTCTGGTTCGGGAAGGCTGGGAGCAATCTCCCAGGAAACCTCCCCAGAATGTATATAGCTACATGCTGGCCTTCCGAAACCAGACCCGGCGATTCAGGAAACTTGCTGAGGCAAACCTGGAAGCCAGCCAGGAGGAGATGAAGCGGTGGTACGACCAGAATGCCACTCTGGTGGAGCTTCAACCTGGACAAAAGGTGTGGGTCTTTGCCCCAGTGGAGCCCTGTGCACTTCAGGATAAGTGGACGGGTCCATTTGAGGTTGTGGAGCGCAAGAGTCCTGTCACCTACCTGGTGAACTTGCAAACTCCCAGGAACCCTTTGAGGGTCCTACATGTTAACCGCCTTAAGCCCCACTTTGAGAGGTCCGAGGTGGGCATGCTGTTGGCAACCGATGACAGAATGGAGGAGGAGACCGAGCCTCTTCCGGACCTCTTGGTGGCCTCCGAGCGAGACGGGTCAGCGGATGGAGTTAACCTCTCACCCTCCCTGACCCCTGAAGAGCAGAGTGATTGCCGCCAGCTGCTGGGGCAGTTTTCTGACTTGTTCTCCCTGGTTCCGGGTGTCACAGATTGGTGCGTCCATGATGTGGACACGGGAGACAGCTTGCCGGTGAAGCACAAGGCTTACCGTGTGACTGACAGGGTACGAGCCTGCATCAAAGAGGAAGTCTCGAAGATGTTTGCTCTTGGGGTGATTGAGTCCTCCAGCAGTCCTTGGGCCAGCCCAGTGGTCTTGGTCCCGAAGGCTGCGACGCCGGGAGCCACGTCCGAACTACGGTTCTGTGTGGACTATCGAGGACTCAATTCGGTCACGAAGACCGACGCACACCCCATCCCCAAAGCTGACGAGCTCATCGATCGGTTGGGGGCTGCCCGGTACCTCAGTACGTTTGACTTAACGTCTGGGTACTGGCAGATCGCCTTAACTGACGGGGCCAAGGAGAGGTCCGCGTTTTCAACCCCAGATGGGCACTACCAATTCCGGGTTATGCCCTTCGGGATGAAAAACGCCCCTGCCACCTTCCAGAGGTTGGTCAACCAGGTGTTGGTTGGACTGGACGCGTTCAGTGCCGCCTACCTGGACGACATCGCAGTGTTCAGCAGTACGTGGGAAGAACACTTGCGACACCTGTGGGAAGTGTTGGCGGCTCTGCGCAAGGCAGGCCTCACGATCAAGGCAAGCAAGTGTCAGATCGGGCAGGGTTCAGTTGTGTATTTGGGACACCAAGTTGGGAGCGGCCAGGTGGCGCCCCTTCAACCCAAAATCCAAACCATCCTGGCTTGGGAAGCCCCCAAGACCCAAACGGAGGTGAGGGCCTTCCTCGGCCTCACCAGGTACCACAGGAGGTTCGTCAAGGGATACGGCGCCATCGTTGCCCCCTTGACCGAGCTGACTTCGAAGAAGCAGCCCCGGAAAGTGATCTGGACTGACGCCTGTCAGGTAGCATTTAACACCCTGACGAGGGCCATGCGCACGGCGCCCGTGCTCCTGGCTCCCGATTTCTCCAAAGAGTTTGTAGTGCAGACAGACGCTTCAGAGCATGGGATTGGGGCTGTCCTCTCACAGACGACTGAGGAGGGCTGGGATCACCCTGTGGCCTTCATCAGTCGGAGGTTACTTCCACGGGAACAGAAGTGGAGTGCGATTGAGCGAGAAGCTTTTGCTGTTGTCTGGGCCCTGAAGAAGCTAAGACCCTACTTGTTTGGGTCTCACTTTCAAGTTCAGACGGACCACAGGCCCCTCAGATGGTTGATGCAAATGAGGGGTGAGAACCCGAAACTGTTGAGGTGGTCCATTTCTCTACAGAGTATGGACTTTACGGTGGAACACCGCCCGGGCATAGACCACGCCAATGCTGACAGTCTGTCGAGGTTTTTCCGCCTTAGTGATGAGGTACTCCCTGGGCAAGGGTAGTTCTCCCCACATTTCAGCTGGAGGGGACACGTGTTAGACCTGGCACCTTGGCGTGAGTCTCCCTTCCACTTTTTTGCTGATGTGCCTCAGATGTTTTGCTGGTGTTCGATGCTCAGGGCACTGCGCCACGGCCAATCCGTGCCGCAGTGCAAGTGCTCCCAATGTAAAGTGTATGTGCAATTGATTTCCACGATTGGCTTATTTGGTTTACTGTCAGTCCCCAGTAACGTGCAAGAGGAGTGCCGGGGCTTGTAGATACAAATGCTGCTAGTGGGCCTGCAGCACTGGTTGTGCCACCCACAGAAGCGGCCTCGTAAGACATGACTCAGGTCCGCCATTGCAGACCCCGCGTACAGTCCCGTACTGTCACGCTGACTGCGCAAGTGCCCACACTTGCCAGTCCCTGAACCTTCCCTAACCTCCATATCAGTCGCCCCTATGGTAGGCCTACGGGCAGGGTGCATTGAAGCGTAAGGTAGGACAAGCTTAGAGTGTGGCATGTCCTCATAGTGAATTACCGCCCTTCTCGTTCTTCACTATGGAAGGGCTACCGGTTCTCTTAGGCCAAGATGAGCTGTCGGAACTATTACACGCTATAGTCCCGGCAGACTCAGGGAACACGGTAGCATGTCGAGTTTAGTATGCCTGAACTCAGAATAATAAAATACTTCCGCAAGTAAGGTTTATTTTAATATCCTGTGTTTGCAAACGCTACTTTTAGAAAGATAGCCTTTGCGTGCCTAACTATTTAGCCCGCCTCTGCCAGGATGTGTATCTGTTGTCTGGGTTTGTGTGAGTGACAGGGCTGGGAGATTCCCGGGGACAGTTGGGACCCCCAGGTGGTGAATAGGGTGCTTGCACAAGGATGGGTGGGCGGAGTAGTCCTTGACTCTGAGTAGGGTTGTGCTCCACCACTACAATGCTGGCTCCACCCCCCTGCGGAGCGTCTGATGTCCCTGCCCGCACTCTGAAAGAAGATGGCATCTTCCTGTAAACAGAGTACTCCAGAACCGGGTTGAACTAGGCTCGGGCCCCCTGGCCTGCAAAGACAAAATAATCTCAGTATAAATATAGGAGCTCCGCTCCTTACAAATCAGATCCAGTTTTGACCACGACGAACCTCTGCCTGACTAGAAGGACCAAGAGAAGCTGAAGGACGGAAACCGGTCTGAATCCTGTAAGACTGGCCTGCAGTGGTGCCTTGCTGAGAACGGAGAGGAAAGGACCAGAAAGGACTTTGTAGACTTGTGCCTGAAACAATCTCCAAGGGCTTGATTGAAAGCTTGCTCCCTGAACGGAACCCCAGGACCATTGGGTTCTATCTGCTTGTGCCCGTATGCTGTTAGGCCTTAGTTCTTATTCCCTCGCCGGAGTTGTGACTCGGGTGCCTCCGCCCCCTCCCAGGTCGTGACAGCTTGGAGCCTGGTCGCCCCGCCGTAGAGAGCCCGCTCATTTCTGAGTCGCTCTCCGCTTCAGTGCCGGGCGCCCCGCTCTCCTGTCACCTCGCCGCTAACGGAGCGCGTTGTGCACCTCTCATCTTCTCCCGCCGGAATCTGCACGGAGCGCATTCCATAGCCTCGGACGGTCCGTACGTCGTTACGTACCTGACTGTCTCGCTTTGCCCTCCTGCATACCAAGACCCGTGCTGCACCTCAAGAAAGGCCTCCTCGTACAGTGGTACCGGAAGCCTGGTGTTGCACCTGTCTGCCGTAGAACGTGACGCCCCTCACAGATCCACGAGTACGACCCAGCGTGCTAAGAAGTAGTACGCCCCGCAGGCCTGAACGGCGCCTCGCCCCGTGAGCTGCATCGACCCTGGATCGCCGCAACCCTCCACAGTCCTGCTCCTCCACCTCGCATCCCGAGGGGGACCTGAGCCGGAGAGATCCTCTGGAGAACCGTCGGCCTCGTTCGGAGTCCGCCCTCACCAGCCGCGCCTGAAACGCCTTGGACTTCCACAAGCAAGGTACACGTGAACTAATAATAATAATAATAATAATAATAATCCACATTTGTAAAGCGCACAATCACCCGCAAGGGTCTCTAGGCGCTGGGGGCCGTCGGGAAGATTAAGCAAGCTATTGCCCAGAGTCACATGGTGCTGGGCTAACCTGCCGCCGGCGCTGGGGATCGAACCGTGATCCCCAGATTCCAGCGTCAGTCGCCCTGGCCGCGGCGCCACACCTCTCCCTGTCCCGAGTTCATATCGGATCCAGGGTCCGCAACGTTCTTATTTCCCTGTCATCATACCTTGCAGAACAACGAACATTTAAAGACTAAAGCTTGCCTAGTACCATCTGTTGGCCTCGAATCGTTACATGTTATATGGTCTTGTGATAATCCTGCTTGAATCTATCTTTTATATAAAGTATACGTATTTTTGATACAACTACACGACTGGTGTCCATTTGTGGTGGGTCAGTGGGTTTACTGTGTGTGATCATAAATGCTTAACTTACTATCGCCCTGAGGATTAGCCTTGTCTGCTCGCGCCACACTACCTAGAGGGTGAGCAGGGGTTATTCGAAGGAGTAGTTCCCTTGCCCTGACGTGGAGCTGAGGGTCCCTGCTTGTCACAAGTGCATACCGGTGCCAACCAGAGACCTCCGGTTCCAACAGTATTCAAAGCAATAGACATATGGAAAAATATCCAGATCCAAGATGTGAGTTTCTTAAAGGATTTCTTTTTATTTCTTTTTGTCACAAAGGCAGAGAATCATAGCCAATTTTTTTGAGTTTCTCTACATAGCAAATCAGTGAACAGTTACAAGTATTACTCTGGTTGATAGTGTAGTCAGGGAGCGCAATTGTAGGTACAGTGTTAATATAGGAATACATTTCTGTGGTCCTTGTTACAATCCAGCCTTGCAAACATTACTGTGTGCCAGGAGAATGTTGTACAGAAAGGAAACAATAAAGCTTAGCAGTAACAATAGAAATATGAAGGGAAGTAAAGAACATATTAACTGTACGGCTACGGTGGAAGTGTTACAGGCATGGGGCAGTAACACGAGGTACTTTATTTTGGGAAAGCATTATAGGTTGGAGTAAGTAAAAACACTGCTGGAGAGACAACGTGAGATACGAGAGTGCCACGGAGAACCTGAGCTATGGTGGTGAGCCAGGAATGGGGTTCCCATCGAACGTTTAGTTGGGTATGGGGAGCATTAGAAGTCCAGGCAAGTCCACTCGTGTCTACTAAAGTAGTAAGGGCAGTACTGTGCCTCCCCGAGCACCAGAGGAGAGGAGTAGGGGGTAAACTTTTTGTTGTGTGTTATGTTGTGGAATCATTGTTCGCTTCGTCTCAGAAAGTTTCTATTCGTACATCCCACCTCTTTGAGAAAGGATAGTTGCGGAGACCTGGGCTTCGTCATGGCGATGACTAGGTTGTGACTATTTCCAGTAGTCCTCATACAGCATGCCAACATCCTCCTCCCATGCCAGCTTATGGTACAAAAGCCTGTTTGGACCTTTGTTGACAAGGGAGCGGTAGTTTTAAGAAATACATTTCCTTCCTTCAATCGGGTCTTCTATTTATTTTTCGTTCAAGCAGGCTATAGTCAGGGACTTTATCAGGTGCCTTAATGTGGCAAGTCAGCGTGTGTCTTAATTGGAGATATCTGTCGATTTGTGTTGTGTTACGTGTTGATCAAAATCTTCAGGTCAGTTCAGCTAAGGCTTTCATACGGTTTGCCCCCATACATAGCCGCGTCCATTGTTGCTTGTGTTCCGGTTCAGGGAGGACCTGGTCTTGTACTTCTGGCTAGACTGTTCACAAAGAGCAGAGTCAAGACTGATTTGCATATGGCTGGATCCAAACTGAGGTGACATGATATGAAAAATATCAATACATTTGAATGCAGCCCCAAGTGATTACCAGTGGCTGAGATTCATTCAAGCATTCCATCCATCACTTTCTTGTGTACCTTGGAAATGTCAATGGCATCCCAAGTGACAGAACCCTCCAGTGGTTCACCTGTTTCATCCATTCCATCATTGCCCTGTTTTGAAGATTAGCAGTGAATCCCATTTTGTCAGATTGTTTGTAACAGTCATATGAAATAGAGTGAGACTTAGTTCCAATGCCAAATGTGGGTCATGTGTACCAAGGTATTTAAATCCAGGGCTATTTGATAGTTATTACAGCTAGGACGGTTAATACCTCCTAATTGTTTTGTCTAATCGTCATTTGGGTTAAGGAATTTTTACTTTTTCACCTTCCCAAAAAAATGTGATATGTTCGTCTGTTGTTTTGAAGGAGATATCAAAAAGTTCTATTCCAAACATACTGGTAATAAAGCTTATTTGCTGAGCGACCGACTCATAATGCACTCTATCATACCCCACCATGTAATATATTTGTGGGGGCAATATTTTTGTGTCTTATTGAATAGGATACATCGGAAATATGTTTGCTCTGTCATACTAAGCTGGTTTTGCTGAGTATATCCAGGGTGTATAGATTATTTAGGGGGAAAACTTCAGTTTTGTCCAGAGTGAGTGGATGCCTGGAAGCATATACATAGACTTGTTTGGAGTCCTCCGAGAAGATCAGAATCTCACCTGTTTATGCAGCTACCTTATGGGTACAAGAAGAAAGGGCTATGCTTTTTATTGTGTGATTGTGCCTTATGGCAATTAACTGTGGTTCTATTGCTAATAGAAATGAAAGTGGTGCCAAGGGGCATCCTTGCCTCGACCCTTGCGAGAGCGCTATATATTCCGATAACATGCTGTTATCTCATATGTGGGCTGTCAGTGGGGCATAAAGTGCAAAAACATCCTTCCAAAATACTTCTCTAGAATGGAATTTGCCAAGTAAGCACTGGACAAAGGACTCTGAAACGCTAATGAAGGTCTTCTCTACATCCAGCAAACACAGCAATTGTGGGAGAGTCAAGAAGTTACACTTTTTCTAGTACATGTTCAAATAGTCTGACAATGTTGGAGGTTAATCCCCCTTCGATAAAGCCTATTAGGGCAAAGTGAATTCGTTTGTTGTTTGATTTTTCAAGTTTGAAGGCTAAAATGTTTGCTTATATTTTCTAATCAATATTTATCAATGAGATAGGCTTGTAGTTTTGAGTTTCTAGAGGGTCCTTGCCTTCTTTATGAATAACTGCCAGTATAGCATCAGCTGCTGTGCTCTTAATGGTTGTAGATTTTGCAAAATGAATTAATTATTTTCCCATAAAGTCAAGAAGAGGATACTGAATATTCTTATAAAAGATATCAGTAAAAGGTCTGTGCCTGGGAAATTGCCAATTGCAACGTATATTCATTGCTTTGATTATTTCAGGCTTAGTTATCGGACAGTTTAGGTTCTTTGTAAGCTGATTGTCTCATGGTTTGTTCAGTAGTTTGTCTAGATGGTGTGAGCAATCATTGGGGGCAGTTTGAACTGTACTTATATAATTTAGAGTTAAAATTGTGGAAGTAATTCCGGGTGATATCCTTATTTATATTGGTAGTACCTTTTAGAATGTTTTATGGCCATGATCTTTGTATTCAATCATTAAGTATTGAGGTAATTTGCATTGGTGCTACCTGCTTTATTTGCTTCTCCAAATCTTCTAGCATTATTAATCATTACCCCAATGTGGGCCCTTTGATTGATGATTTTATTATATCAATATTAAGGTTTTTCAAATTTTCTAGACCATCAAGAACCTTTGGAGTGT
Source organism: Lissotriton helveticus (assembly GCF_964261635.1). Taxonomy (NCBI): domain Eukaryota; kingdom Metazoa; phylum Chordata; class Amphibia; order Caudata; family Salamandridae; genus Lissotriton; species Lissotriton helveticus. The sequence goes on along the minus strand of NC_136069.1, from coordinate 1,504,338,496 downwards.
GCTATTGTTTGGTCCAGTGTTGCAGTCATTATTTCAAATGGTATAGCATTTGATTTTTAGTTTAATTCTTATTGGCCATAATATTTATCAGGATGCCTCTTATTTTAGCCTTCTTGGTATCCCAAATGATCTCAATTCTGGCTTGAGAGTCATTGTTTTTACAGAAATAATTTTTAATAGTAGCTAAAATATTTTAGTGTACTTATTATTTATTTTGCTTTTTTGTATAAACTACAGCTATCAAACTACTACCTGTAAAAAATTACCCAATAATAATATTTTAAGACCAATGTATCCCAATCATGTAGACTTTTTTATGTCCGTAATGACGTATATGGTCACGGTGGTCCTTATAATATAAATTCTCATCTATTCTAGACAGAATATTTTGAATTAAGCATAACGGTTGTTAATTACCTGTTCCACAATTATCAGTTAAATGTAATACTATCTCTTACAAGTCGAATTCTGAGAATGTGCATCCTGAGTACATGCTTGCGGTGCCTTGCCATTTACACAATCTATTTTGAAAGGGTGAGCACCCTACCTGAATCCCTCATTTTGTCCAGTGCTGATAGTGCTGTAAGACGCAACCTAAATACAGTGCTAGCTAAAGGGTACCCAGTATCAATAGGGTGTGGGAGTAAGATATGATGGGATTGATCTGCTTGACAGTGGCCAAGCATATTGACTGGAAAGGTGGGTGGGTCACGGAGAGTGTAACTGTGTCTGTCTGGAAGAAAGTATGAATCATTCTGAAATTCGAGTTTTGAACTGCATAGTGCAGTCAGAATTACTCCTCCTAGGGTTTCGTCTGCTGGGATGTGGAATGAACAGTAGATCATTATAGGGCACTCGAGCAGGATCCAGGGGCTTCCAAGAGTTGGACAAGGGAGCTTCCCTGACCTTCTGGCCAGGGAGTCACTGCTTCCCACCGTATTCAATGGACTGAGGTATGTATGATCCTTTGTGGCTAGACTATAGTTAGAAGGTAACATGTCAGCACTACAGCAGTGAGAGGCAAACTGATCTGCCCATCCGACAGTGTAAAATGTGTTGTCCGTGAGAATCTAGCGTTTGGCAGATATCTAGGCCTAAGTCTGAAAGTGAGATCAACTGAGGGGGCGGTGACCCCTTCACATTGACTGCACCGGGCTACCTTCTACCTCGGTAGTGTTGTTAAAACACTATACAGACAAAACACATTATATCAGTTGTCTCCAAATCTTTTAATGCCATGACTCTCCCCCCAGTGAAAAAAGAAAATTGTTGGGGCCCATCTTTCACTCTTTCACGATTATTCTATTAGATTGGCAGTGTTTAAATATATCTGGACTTCTTTAAACATTAAAGCTAGGTCCTGTTACCGTTTTAAAAATGCAATCAAATACATAATTGCCAAACATGCCATTTCTGGTCAAGCAGGCCTTACTGATGTGTACAAGTATCCACAGTGTGATTATTCGGATGGGTGTGGGGGTTTTAAAGAATATATGGAGTCCCTTCCCCTTTTTGACACATAGTCCCAGCTAGGATATAAACGACAAAAGATGTTAGTGATGGCCCATTACAGAGCGGCTTATTACCCCTCATATTTTTGCGCTTAAAACAAAGCACTGTTATTAGCATAATGCTTTTTTTGGCCAGAGTAAATGTTGAATTTGGATTACAAGTCCACTCCTTGTTCCTGGTGCCTTTCTGATGTTCAGGATTAATTTCCGCAGTGGATTTTGAAGTTAATGCTTTCTGTTTTTTACAGTGCCTTCACTGGTTGCTGTGGCACGGGGCTGATATAACTGATGTGACTACCCGAGGCTGGACAGCAGCTCACCTGTCTGCAATAAGGGGACAAGATGCTTGCATGCAGGTAACAGTAACTCCTTTCACATATTCTACTCATATAGGATCCATAGTGGAATAGACCTTGTGGGAGATAAACAGCAGACAGGTCTTCTCGTTGGATGGGAGACAGAGATATTTTAAATGGAGATCCAGTAATGGGCTAAACGAGTGCTATGGAAGGCTTCAGTGCCCAGATGAATTGCTATGTAAAATATGCATGTAATGGCTGTCATAGTAGGCTAACTCAAGAGAACAATTGTTGGTGGAAGAGTTGTGGAAACACCCCCCTAAAAATCACTTGATAACTTGCCTCCACCATGGGACATATTTTCCTTATAGGATTAAGTTTTCTATTTCCTAATTATATTCACATTACGTTTAGTTTCAGCTCAATTAACTTTATGTGTACTGTATCTCAGGATGTCTGTTCAAGGGGCATCTCAATGCCTTCAAAAATAGTCATAATTGTGGTTACTTCTTGTGCAGAATCAAATAATACTAGTACGGATTAAAAAAACTGAAAAAAGCAAAATGTAAGAAGAGAGTCTGGGTGTAGAGACAGACCTCTGTATTATTGTTCACAAGTTGTTTAAATACTTCACCAAAGTAAGAGTTTCATCTTAGAATATAGGAGAGGGTACTCCTCCCTTAAGTTCACCAGGTATGCAGACTCATTACTATTGACTTATCCCTGCTGGATATTTTTCTGCCTGGACCACAGTGCGACTGCATATATACCAAGGCATATACCAGCGGGGAAAAACAACGACAGCACACAAAAGTTGAGGTACATGGGAGGTGGGGAGGAGGAGTAGTGTAATAATAATTATATAAATAAAGGTACTGACATGGAGAGCACCACCCACATTTAAAAAAGATCACTTTGGGTTAAGAGGGCTAACTGTTCATTGCGTATTTTTTTTAACAAAGGTAGAAAAAACAAGGGTTTTATTGGGCACCTTTGTATAAAAAATACATGCATTGAGGTCAGGCACAGGTAGAAAGGGAATCAGAGGTAATGTTATGCTGTTATTTTATGCTATGCTATGCAGATTTGTAGAGTGCACTATCACCATGGAAGGTTTCCTGGTGCTGGGCAGGTGTGAGTCTAGGCACACTTAAGGCTTAGTGGGACCTCTTGAAAACCCAAGTCCCCATCTTGAATTTGAGTTCAGTATTGGTGGTTGAGAGTGATTTTGGCCGCTGAGTTCTGAATGGTCTGCAGCCTTTTGGTGCGTCTTTTGTTACTCGCTACATAGAGAGTGTTCCCGTAGTCCTGCCTGCTTGTCACCAAGGCATGCATGATGATTTCCCAGGCACTGATTGGGAGCCTATTACAAAATCTTCCTCTGCATCTTCAGGGTATGGAAAGTTGGGACAGTGATGGTAGTGACTTGGGCAGTCATGTCGACTTTGCTATCGATGATGATCCCAAGGTTCTTGGCATGTGTTGTGGTGGCGGGTGTTGGTCTGAGCTCTGTAGGCCACCAGGTGGAGCCCCACAGTGATGCGCTCTTCACGAAGATCATGATTACAGTCTTGTTAGTGTTGCCCCAGTATTGGAACTTTCATAGATTCCCATGCTTTGTATCATTCCCCGTCGTTGGAATGGGAGCCTCGGTAGTATAAAAACCATAGAAACAAAACAGAAACCTAGGCCTAGGCCTCATCTCATTTTGTACCCTATCACCCTCTTTTTGTAAAAAGAGACCAAACTTTTGCCAGGACCAATCGGAGCAGTCTCACCCTCTAGAACCTTCCTGAGAGAGCTCAGAGCCTCAGATTTTTCTACCGCACGTTGTGCTAGGGAATCTCCACTGAGCTCTGCTCAGTTTTTTCACTACTTTCTGGATTTTTCTTCAAGTTTTTCAGGAAATTCGACATGTCTGACAAGGAGAAGAAGGCCTTATTCAGGCCCTGTGCCTCTTGTGGGAAAAAACGACTTTTTGTGGAAGATAAGCATGATAAGTGTATTTATTGCTTATATCAGGACCACAAAGCCACAGAGTGCAAGATCTGTAGAACCTTCTCGTACAAGACTCTTCAGGACAGAGAAGGCCGGCTGTTGACCTGGCTTCAGAAGCTGAAGACTCGCAAAGAGGTACTCTCTTCGGATGAGGAGGATTCCACATCTTTGGCTTCATCTCACAGATCAAGGAAGAGGGGTAGGTCTCCCCCTGGTGCTTCTACATCTGAGCCCACTCTCCAAGCCCCTCATAAGATCTATGATAGGTCTGAGAGGGCTGGTCCCCTTCAATCTCCTCACGGCAGTGAAAAGGAGAGGCAGGGACAGGCTGCTGGAGGACTCACGGCCTTAAAGGACAAAAAGGAGGTTGCTCTCTCTTCGCCTCCGTCCAAAAAGAGCAAATCCAGTGACAAACACTCTTCTGTCACTTCAGGATCTGTGCCGGAGAAAAAACAGCGTCAGTCGACGATGAAAACACCAGGTACGTCGACGACAGTTGCTTCTGTTAAAGTTCCCGCTGTTTCTTTGGCTCCGTCGACGGGCTCGTCGGCGGTAGCGATCTCCACGACGACGACTTCGTCGACATTCAAGGTCCCGAGCTCGTCGATGACGACGTCTTCCTTGTCGACGACGAGGAGCAAAGTGCTGTCGACGGCATCGACGACGACAAAAACTACGTCGACAACGACGACATCTTCAACGTCGACGATAATGTTGATGACGACGAATACGTCTACGAAGCCGTCGACGATGATTTTGTCGACGACAAGGATTGTGTCGGCGAAGGCAATGGTACCGTCGACGATGCCTGTGGCAGCTCCGTCGACGACTGCTGCGACGGCGGCTCCGTCGACGAGACCGTCGACGGGTCAAAAAATGCATTTTCCACCTAAGAGGATGAAAATAACGCCGGAGATGACGTCTCCGCGACCAGTTTCTTCACAGCTGCCAACAATGCTTCTGGATGACGAATCTGAGGAGGATGAGATTGAGGATGGTGACAATTATGGGCCTGCCTATAGTCCCTCGGACTTGAATGTAAAGATGCAGGATACGGACACGGAGGAGTATTATGAACATGCTGGTGGCCCTCAGGTGCGTCCATATGTTCCGGAAGACCGACACACTCCTGGTTTGGGACAGGGCATGGTGGCCATGCCCTCCGAGCTCATCTCTGATCTACAAATGATGCTACAGGATTATCGTAGACGGTTTCCGTCTGAACCTTCTGGCCAGCCTGCGCATTCTCCACCGCAGATACAGTCGCAAGTGCAGCCAGCTGTTGGTCTTCCAGTGGTGCCCCTTTCACCACCACCAGTAACACCTTCAGTCCGGGTCCGCACACCAGATCCCGACCCAGTTCCTGCTGCCCAACCGGATACCTCTTCGGATGAGGAGGTCGTACAGGTGGATCCCTTAATGGATCCGTTACAAGACCCAGACTTGGACCAAGGCGACAGTGGGCTTGCAGATCTGGACGCCGCTGGTCGCGACACTTCCATCTCCCCTCCAGTGGATATAGGGGGTTTTCATCACTTGATGGAAAGGGCAGCGAAGAGGTTTGGGCTGCCTGTTACGAGAGAGGAATCGGAATGTTTCCTTTATGACTTTAAGGAACAATACCGGAGATCTGTCAAGTCTATTCCCATCATTGCGCATGTATGGGAGGAAGGAATGAAAATTATGCAAAATCCGGCAACAGTTATTCCGGTTCTCCCAAGACTGGAGAAAAAGTATAAAGCTCCAGGAGGCAGTCCAGCTTGCCTTCTTGGTCAGCCAAAGCCTGATTCAGTGATTTCTCAGGCGGCCCAAAGCAAGTCTAAGAATCCGTCCACACCTTTGACCACGCCTCCGGACAAAGACGGTAGGCGTCTAGATAACGTTGGGAAGAGATTTTCATCCATGGCCAGCCTGCTTGTTAGGGCGGCAAATGCTCTTGCCATCCTAGGCCGATACGACCGCCAGATGTGGTGCGACTTGGAACCCTTCGTGGAACTATTACCAGATCCCTCAAAGGAGGAGGCCAAAAAGGTGCTTATGGAAGGGGAGAAGTCTTCCGCTGAAGTTATCGACTGTGCAATGGACATTGCTTCCACGCCGTTTCGAGCCTTGACAGGCTCAGCAGTGCTAAGGCGCCAGGGCTGGTTAAGAGCCACCTAGTTTCTTCAGGAGGTCCAAACTAGGATCCTGGATCTCCCATTTGATGGGGAAATGCTGTTCGGCAAGCATGTGGACGATACCCTGCAGAATATAAAAAAGGACACGGACACTGCAAAATCCTTGGGGTCACTCAACTACCGTAAAGTCCCCTTCAAGGGCGCACGAGGCAGAGCATTTGCATCGTACAGAGGAAACCAACAGAGATATTCCTCTCAGCCTTCACAGTCTTATAAACCCCAGTATTCCAACCAGCGACAGGGGCAATCGGCGTCTTTCTCTCGCCATCAGCCGCGAGGCCGGCAGAACCGTCAAGGCCGTGACAACACCAAGCACCAATAGCGGCCTCCTGGCTCTACCTACTGTTCCTCCCCTCCCAGTCAGATCAGTGGGGGGCAGGATATCCTTTTGTCTGAACAGCTGGAAATCGATAACATCAGATCAGTGGGTCCTCAATATTGTAGAGCGTGGCCATATGTTGGAATTCCAAGATCTTCCTCCAACAAGAGCTCCGGGCGCCCTCCGCACGAAACATCTGGGACTACTCCATCTCGAAGCCCATCAATTGTTCCTCAAAGGAGCGATAGAACCGGTACCTCTCTCTCAGAGGGGCAGAGGTTTTTATTCGAGGTTCTTCCTCGTCGGAAGACGGCAGAGACTTGGCGCCCCATTCTAGACCTCAGGGAGCTCAACACCTATCTCGTCAAGCTCTCTTTCAGGATAGTCACTCTTCAGGAAATTCTTCCTCTCTTGAATCCAGGCGACTACTTGGCGTCCCTGGATTTGGAAGATGCGTATTTCCATATTCCGATACACCCAGCTCACAGACAATACCTACGCTTCACAGTGGGAAAGAGCCATTTCCAATTCAAGGTGCTTCCGTTTGGCCTGCGGTCGGCACCAAGAGTGTTCACCAAGGTGTTGGCACCAGTAGCAGCTTTTCTTCGGAAGCAATCCCTGGAAGTTTTCCCTTACTTGGACGACTGGCTCGTCAAAGCACCATCTTTCGAGGAAACTTCTCAAGCAGTTTCAACTTGCATCCATTTGTTCCGTCACCTGGGCCTTCAGCTGAACGAACGCAAGTCAGTCCTGCTGCCCTCCAGAACCGCCAGTTTCCTGGGGGCCATTTTGGACACCACTCAATGTACGGCTCGTCCTTCGGAAGAACGGCAACAGAAGTTGATGGTTTCAGCTCGGCAACTGTGCCAGAAGAAATGCCTTTCAGTCCGCCAATACAAATCCCTTCTCGGGTCGATGTCATCCTGCATACCATTGGTACCGCATTGCAGGCTGCGAATGCGTCCTCTGCAGGAAGAACTAGACAAGCAATGGCGCCAGACAGAGGGGTCATTCAACGACAAAGTGTTGGTCACATCGGCAATGAGAAAGGCGAGCGAATGGTGGCTTCTAAAAGACAATATCGCACAAGGTCTGACATTCAGGATTTCACCTTCACCCATTGTGGAAAAGTAAATTTTGCCATGTTCTGTGTCCCTACGCCTCATCCATCATATGTTATGTGTGCATGACCAATATGCATATGTTATTCCCCATTTCTGATTAAAGACGCAATTACAGTTGTGTCCACCTCTAGTATGCTATTTTCCAGTCCTCGTGAATACTACGAATATCAGGCCTATGTAAGTAATGTTGCCACGTTTCTCAGTGTGCACGTTATTCAATTATAAAGTCTCCGTTTCCAGGCCTCAAAAGGGCCCGGACCACAGATTCAGCTCCTGTCTCCTGAAAGCCTCGCTAAGGAGCGATACAGCCCCCACCTGTATCCTCGACCCTTCACTTACTTCCTGCCTTGCAGTGCCCGGTGCACCCCGGCTCTGCCTCTGAGTCTGCCAGAAGTATGTTATAGTTCCTGCTATCAGTTCAGTCCTCCTCCTCTGCATTCCTAAGCTACTGAACTGCATCAATAGTTTCCGTCATTGTCTAGCCTTCTCGTCTCCACGTTAGAGAAATACTGTATTTAATGGTCATTTAATATTCTTCACGCACTACATGTAGAATAATGCATGGTCCAGTCTTCGAATCAAGTTAGCTTTTCCCCTCATGACTTCTAGTTTATATCAACATGTTCCCTAAACATTAGATACCAGATAGGGTTTAGGTACATGTCGCTCCGACCCTTCAGACTTTAGTCTCTGCTCCTAGCACAGAGTTCGTAGCCCCCAGCTTCTCCTAGTAACACGTCATTGCCAGTTTTCGCGCACCATTAGGTTAGAGGTCCCGGCTCCTTAGGTAGCCCCCTCCAATGTTTCCGCCCATTCATGACATATTCTGTTACGTTTTGCATCACATGTCTAAGTAAACTCCCAGTTACACCTCTTATTTCTCTTATCTCTCGCGACTGCTACGCGTCACGCCTTCTACTCCACCTACTGTTACGCCCACTGCAATGTAATGCTATGTGTTTGCGCTATGTATATAAGTCAATGTTTTGTTATTAAATGTTAGCGCGCTCATCCCAGACCTAGCCCCAGCAGCTGCTGGGCCTCTTTTCCCCTGCTGGGCCCCAGTTGTCCTGCTGGGCCCTGTCATTCTGTTCCTATGCAGGTTGTCCTGATCCTGTCCTTATGCTGTAATAAACCTGCAGAAACTCCTACTACCTCGAATCTTGACTCTTATTTATTGAGCTATCTGTTATGCTATAAGTCTAGTCAAAAATAGGGTATTATTTATTTATTTACCACATAATGGCGCCCGAACAGGGACTTGCCCTTTCCCCACGCGTCGGTGAAGCCACGCCGACCCCCTGACCCTCTGCAGTCGTGACGGAACCATACTGGCCAAGTGCAGATATTTCTGCTTCAAGTATCCCTCAGGCCCACGGAGGAGACGGAGGAGGCGGTCCAGCATCCGAACGAGACGGTGGAGGAACGCGGCGAGTCCCGACCAGAGCCCAAGCCGAGAGTCCAAGGTCCGAGGTATCCGGAGGCCCACCCGTAACTGAAGTCCGAAGTCCGAAGTCCGAAGTCCGTCGTAGTCCAGTCCCGTCCGAGGCCTTCCGTTCCGTGCTGCCCGGTGAGTACCATTGCTGGGGTAGTGTCTAGACAGGGTCAGTCTAAATTGACTCCTGGTCCGTGGGTTGGTGGTACCCAAGCCCACAAACGAAGTGTTCACCTAGGTGGATACGGGTCTTGATGCGTTCCTTTATGGGACCGGTATGTTCCGTACTGTTACAGCAGTGCATCCAGTAACTCTAGTCTGTTCCGTTCTCGAGAATTCTGTTCTGTTTCTGTTTTCAGTATTTTCAGGTAGTATTCTGTTCGAACTGTTATGTTATGATATTGTTTACTGTATTTCCAATGTCGTGGTATGCCTGAATTGTTTTCCCAATTGTTATTGTTTTTCATGTACTGTATTGTGTTCCGATTCGAGTTTAGAATGCCGCTCTTTTCCAAGTTACGTCAGTTAAAAACTAGAAAGGGTCTGCTGGAAGCAGCAGTTCCTGTTCCGCCTAGGGACAGTCCAGGTCACTTTATGTATCAGAAACATGGCATAAGCGCCATATTGTATCTAGATTTATGGGTAGAGTATACCAAACAGTTAGAAGAAAAGTATAGATGGCCCGTATCGGGTACATGGGATGCCGAATGTATCATGCGAGTAGAAGAAGCATTATGGAAAAAGAAAGCCAGACAGTCACAGAAAGATGCCATCGAGTTATGGCGTAAGGAAGCGCATAGAAGAACGGAAAAGGAAGTCAGAAAGTCAGAGTTAAGTAGAGAATCCCAAGAACGAGCCCAAGAAAGAGAATTAATCGAGATAGGTGAACAAGTCAAAGTCGAACAGTCAGACAGACAGAGGCATGCCCTTATTAAGGGTATGTACCCTCTCCTTGCCGAAGGCTTGCCAAAAGCGACCCCAGAGGCACCCAGTAATTTCCCGCCACCATTAGTTCCGACCAAGCTACGTCACAAACCGACCGCAGCTGATATTTTTATTTCGTCCTATTTGGACGACACAGTTCCAGAATATGCAAATCCAGTTCGCGCTCCACCTGTCCCTGTAAATCAGGCATTTCCCGTTCCTCCAGACACCGGAGTACCTGTTACGGTACCCCCGGGTCAGCCTGTCATACAAGTTCAGCCCACGTTACAATTACCGACCCTGCAAGCACGAAGAATGTCAGTCGACGATTCTAGTATAGGGGCCGCAGGGGGAGGTCCTCCTCAAACCCCACCGCCACACAAGCGTCTATCAGCACTCGAATTACATGCTCAAGCATCACAACGTACTCCTAAAAGTAATAAGTCTGTTACAGAAATCAGACAAGCCCTTGCCGAATGTGTCTATGACACAGTCCCAGGCGAGTATAATATGGTTTTATATTCCGTACGCGTAAGAAGGGTGACCGAGTATCTAGTCACCTTACCAAATATGAAAGAAGATCTAGACAGAATATATCGTTTCATCCGTACAGGGGATGATCCAGAAAGTATTGGCGAAATTATGTCTCAAAGGAAAGCCGAGATTCAGCTCATGATATTAAAGTTCCTGATCAATTGTTTAATAAGAGAACAAGATTACCCGTCTAAAGATCCCGCCGAAATGAGAATTCTAACAAGGTGGAGTGATAATATAGCCGAGGGTAAGCACAAGACCATCAGTGCCATGGAGAGTATGTACAAGAAAATTCGTAAAGAAATAATAAGGTTACACGAACAGCGTAAAGCAGCACAAGTAAGCGAGAAAGAAAGTATCTCTGATCCTGAAGAGGAAGACGAGAATCCCGCCAGAATAGCGTATGTAGGAAAATCCAGATTTCCAGATCGCCATTTACGTCCAGAACCTAAGTCTATTTTTCATCATCTAGCACCAGAACGAGGTTCCCTAGAACAAGTATTTCAAGCTACCGATCACATCCTGAAATCACGAGTCGGTTACAGTGAACTAAGTACTATGCATGAACAAGAACTAGCCCGATCAGCAGTCCGATGGATTACTGATTCTACCACTTTTCCAGACGAAATAGTGGCACAAATGTTTCTGAAACTGCCCCCAGCCGAGCAACGACTGGTGGGTATGTATATGATCCAGCACCTCATTACCCTGTATGAGGGTCAACATTCTGATCCAGGCCCGTTACATGATATCCTGAACGAGTTACTCCAGTACAGATGGAGAGGTCTAAGTACCGATTTAATAAGTGTCATTCTAGAACAGCGCCACAAGTATAGAACGTTCCTGAACCCGCATTTTGTTCATGTCTCACCCCCAGAAAGTAAACCATTCTACATAGACAGACAGAATCCGCTACGAGAAGTCCACCCAGTCCAAGGGGCGGGTGGCGTAATGCAACGAGTGTTTGTATACACTCCGATATCAAAGATGGAACTTCTTGAAATGAAGAAATTAATCCCCTGTCACGACAAAGATCCAGCGGGGTTCCATAGAGAATTAAAAGACATGCTCCGTATGGGAGAATACACTTACCCAGATATCATTAAAATGTTAAAGGTCCTGCTACCCGCAGGGGTGTATGAAAAGTTAAAGGAAAAAGAATGGGAGGTGGGAGAGAAAAAGATCGATTGGGCAGCTCTAGAAGCTGAAGACAAGGCACGAGTACCAGGTACCGGTCTTGGAGATAAATGTAAAGAATTACCAGAGTTATTGATTCAAGTTTTACCCAGATTATTGACAACTAGGAAAGAAGACTGGGATGCAATCTCAGCCTGTAAACAGAAACAAGATGAGGATATTAGTGATTTTTATTCTAGATTTGAGAAATGTTTTAGTATTAACAGTGGTCTCAAGACAAGTAGTGAGTCATACCCTCATCTTTTCGTTACCAAATTAGTCGAGAATTCAAGTCCACAAATTAAAAACCGAGTTTTGAAAGTCGAAAGCACCTGGCAAGCAAATACTCCGTCCCAGATGCTCCAGATGCTTCAGTATCACCAGAATAGAATTAGAGAAGAGCAAGAACACGAAAGAAAACGTATGAAAGACACGAAAATGAAAGTGCTAGTTGCACAGTCTATTCCTCAAGACAGTCAGAAGAGAGGTCCGACTCAAGCCAGTCACCCTGCGGCTCCCGTTAAAGGGAACTGCAATTATTGTAAACAGCCAGGTCATTTTATAAACGAGTGTGCAGTTCTGAAACACAACATAGCTACTGGTAAGACTAAAGAAAGACCACGTCCGCCGAGACAAGAACAAGTTTCACAGACTCCTCAGTCACAGAATGCACTACAGACAGTTACAGTACCGCAGCCTATTGCTGCAACACAGCACGTTACATCGCAGATGTACCAGTATGCACAGTCCGAGTATCCAGAGTACCAGTCATATTCATGAAACAGCCTAGAGAGGGAGGTAGGCTTGCCTCTCATCGAGATACCTGTAGACCAAGAAGGTCCCTATGTTCATAGTCAAGTATTAGGGAAAGACAGAAAGTTTTTGATCGATACAGGGGCAAGTAGGACCACAATTAGTCACGCCGAAGTTCCAGGGGCTCCGCTCTCAGGCTCAAGAAATGTTTCCCTTGGATTTTCAGGAAAACCCATAGTTAATGAGATATCAAAGCCAGTTACTCTAGAAGTAGGTCCATTGTCCCGTACTACTGATCTGTTACTTACTAAGTCATGTCCAGAAAATCTATTAGGTATTAAGACACTGAAAGAATTAGGTGCAGTTATTTGCTGTTCCCCAGAGGGAATACGTCTGTTCCTACGTGACTTTAAGGGTCACTATGTATTACGAGATTTTGATTCAAGATTGTCTAATGTTCCATAGCATTTATGGGCGCAAGGTCCAACTGATGTAGGTTACATGCAAATCACACCCCATCGTGTGACTCTCAAACCAGGTGTAGTGTTACCACGAATCAGACAGTACAGATTGCCACCTGAGGCTGTAGCAGCCTTATCCAAAATTATTGACGAGCTCATGGCTCAAGGAGTAGTTGTAGAAACTGACTCCAATGTATGTAATTCTCCGATCATTCCAGTCATGAAACGTACTGATCCAAATGCACCCCCAGTATATCGATTAGTGATTGATTTACGAGAGCTTAACAAATGTATTATTCCTCAGTACCCAGTTGTCCCAGATATTTCTTCCCTGTTAACAGCCATTGATTCCGAAGCCATGTTTTTCACTGTTATTGACCTCAAGAATGCATTTTTTAGTGTTCCAATTCATCCAGACAGCCAGTTTCTTTTCGGATTTTGTTTAAATGGAAGGAGCTATATGTTTACACGCGCTCCTCAAGGTTTCACAGAAAGCCCTAGTATTTACAGTCAAGCACTCAAGAGACAACTAGACAACATTCACATGCCAACTGACACTGCCCTGCTCCAGTATGTCGATGATCTACTGATCACAGCCCGTTCTGAACGTGCTTGCGAGCGAGCATCACTTACAGTTCTGTATTTTCTAGCCGAGATGGGGCACAAGGTGTCACCTTCGAAGCTTCAATTCTGTGTCCAGCAAGTGGTATACTTAGGACACTTGCTGTCCAAGAGGGGTAGGCAGTTGACACCCGACCGTATCCAGTTAATAGCGAGTCTTCCCCAGCCAAGAACCCAGAAGGAGGTACGTGCCTTTATCGGCCTTACTTCTTATTGTAGACAATGGATTCCCCAGTATGCATTCCTAGCCAAGCCACTGATACAGTTAACGACACAGGAGGCAGCCGTATCGACTGTCCTCCCTTGGACATCTGACCATACACTTAGTTTCAACGAGTTAAAGAAAGCCCTATGTCAAGCTCCAGTTCTAGCTACACCGAACTACAGTAAGCCTTTTACACTTTTCGTTACTGAACGCGAAGGTACAGCATTATCTGTCCTCACACAAGATCAAGCAGGTCAATACAAGCCCTGTGCTTATTTTTCGAGCACATTAGATCCAGTCGCCCAGGCGTTGCCTGCGTGCCTCAAGTCAGTTGCAGCCACAGCACTAGCTATCAGACAAAGTGATTCTATAGTTTTAGGACATTCCCTGACAGTACAAGTTCCACATTCAGTAGAAGTTCTTTTAAACCGAACACAAACTCAGCACTTGACAATTGCACGTTTAACAGGTTATGAATTGACACTGTTCCAGCCACACATAGAAATTAGACGCTGCAACGTCCTGAATCCTGCTACACTGTTACCATCAGTTAGTTCAAATCCAGACACACATGATTGTGTGGAAGTAGTTAACATTACGACAAAGCCAAGACAAGACCTGACAGACATTCCGTTACCAGATCCTGACCTGACACTTTATGTGGATGGTTCATGTATGAGAACTAGTACAGGAGAACTAGTCGCCGCGTATGCAGTGACTACTGACACTGAAGTTATTGAAACACACCGTATTGATACTCTGTCCGCTCAAGCAGCAGAGCTAGTCGCTCTGACACAAGCCTGTATACATGCCAAGAACCTGAAGGTTAATGTTTACACAGATTCACGTTACGCATTCGGAGTTGTACACGACTTCGGAGTGCTCTGGCAGGAGAGAGGTTTTATGACTTCTCATGGAACCAAGATTCAGCATGGTCTCCTTATTCAAGCCCTGTTAGATGCCATACATTTACCGACATCTATTGCTATCATGAAGTGCAAAGCACATACGAAAGTCACTGACATTATTTCCCAAGGTAATGATTTAGCAGACCGCACAGCCAAGCTTACAGCACAGACTCCAGACATTCCAGTTAATATGACACATACTCCAGATCTGACTACATGCATGACAGTTAAGGACCCTACTCAAGATGTCATAGATATCCAGTCACATGCTACTCCCGATGAAATCAAGAAATGGTCTGTACAAGGAGGGGTCCAGACAGATCAAGGATGGTTAACGAAGGGTAGAGCCACATGGTTTCTCCCCGATTCTATGGTTCAAGTTATTATCAATACCGCACATAGTCCCGCACATTTAGGAGAAAAAGCTATGTTAGACAGTATCCAGACCATTTGGTTCAACAAGCATTTACGAGCTGCAGCCAAGCAGAAAGTCCGTACCTGTATGATATGTTGCCAGTTTAATCCAGGTAAAAGTGTCCCGGTGGAACAAGGTGGTTTCCAGCCCCCTGACCACCCTTTTGAGGTCCTCCAGATGGATTATATTCAAATGGAGCGATGTCGAGGTTTCAAGTATGTCCTTGTAGTTGTATGCGCTTTGTCCAGATGGACAGAAGCATATCCAGTCCCAGATTACACAGCCGCGACCACTGCCAAGCAGTTGGTTCGTGAATTCTTCCCTAGATATGGACTCCCTAGAGTCGTATATTCTGATAACGGCCAGCCATTCTCATCTGAACTCATGAAACACGTTTCCCTTTTGTTAGGGTACCAGTGGAAGTTCCATTGTGTACGCCATCCAGAAGCAGCTGGACTAGTCGAAAGGCATAATCAGACTCTGAAAATCCGTATAGCAAAAGTCTGTAAAGACAAGGGTGTGGACTGGTTAGTAGCTTTGCCAGTCGCTCTGTTTTACATGCGTATGGTCGCACATTCCAGATCAGGTCTGTCCCCGTATGAGGTCGTTTTCGGCCGCCCCCCTAATATGTGGGGTACTCCTAGACCCCGAAGTATTACCGATGTTTCATGTAATATGCTGACAGATTACCTAGCTTCCTTGATGTCTGCCCTCAACTCATGTCGTTCACAGGTTGCCGCCGCATTTCCAGACAATACCGAGGTGGCACCGCACGAGATCGTTCCAGGCTCCCTAGTGATGATCAGAAATTTCGACAGATCAAGTCCGCTGGAACCACGTTGGAAGGAGCCACGTCAGGTCCTCTTGACCACCCGAACTGCCGTCAAGTTGGAAGGCAGGAAGGGGTGGGTCCAACTTTCTCATGTAAAACTTTTCAAAGGATCGAAACCAGTCTTCAAAAACATTTCCAAGAACATTTCCCAGGATTCGAAGGATTGCCAGAACATTGTTTTAAAGGACTGTCCCGCACAAGACATTATTACAACCCCTCCCTTGTTAGAGAAAACTCCGCAACAGGAGTATAAGTTAAAGCTCAGGTCTAATAAGTCAGCCAGTTTGATTGTATAAGTCCTCCCCTAGGTGAAACGGTTAGACTGTTTCTGACATGTATAAAATAGACCCCCATAGTGAGAGAGTCAGTCAAAGCTCAATCAAATGTATCGTTTTTCTGAGTTTCATATTATTTCTCAGCATAATGACTTCCTGCACCAGCTATGCTTTCTATCTGTGTTTTTCAGTTCCTCATGTAAATATGTCTGCTCATGCTACAGTAGAGCACACGTTTAGTGATCTGCCTCCTCACGAATATGCATACCGCCTCGCCATGCGTAATAACACATTTATCCGTATGTTACATTATTCACACCAGACCAGCAATGCCACTAATTGTTGGGTGTGTGGTCGACTCCCCCCTTTTCAGACACCGAAGGGAGTTCTGCCACTCTTTCCTTATCCATTCTCACACAATGGTTCGTGTGGAGCATGGTCCACGTTAACGTCATCCTCAACAGATATGTCTTTTCTTAACAGTACATGTTTTCCAGACAAGCAAGGTTTCCCCCACAGAACAGGTTTAGATTTAGAAAATGAAGTATATAATTTAGGAAATTATTCGTCGAATTTCATGGTTCTGAATGTTCAGTCTGATACTACTCCAGACTCACCCGCTATTTCAGTACTACCAGTCAAAGGCGAATTATGTGTCCGTAGTTATGGTTCTGTACATATAGGTCATAGTGAATGTACTACTGTTATCCAGTATAGTGACAGTGGGAAATCTATTTTCAAAGCTTCACGTCATTCTTATTTTATTTGTGGTCAAACTGCATATGTCCGTCTGCCCCTCGATTGGGAGGGAACCTGTTACATTGCTTTCCTACTGCCACCTGTTTTTCTAGCCCCACCTGACTATCATAGGAATTCTTTCTTAGTACACACTAGACACAAGAGAAATCTCCCGATTGTCGATTATACTGAAACCGCCGCAGAGCAATTCATTGATATTGATAAAGGTGTTTTCCCTTATTTAGGCACAGTTGTAAATAGTAAGCTAATCCGTAGGTTAACAAGAACCCTTGAAGCAGTAGTAGATGAGACTGCCTCCGCTCTAGGTAACTTAACTGAAGAGCAATCCTTTATGAGAATTGTCGTTTTACAGAATCGTCTCGTCCTTGACGTCATACTGGCCGATAGGGGCGGGGCCTGTAGAATTCTCGGATCCAGTTGTTGTATTTTCATTCCTAATAACGCGCCGTCTGTTTATTCAGCTATAACCAGACTCCATAAAATTGCCCATCTGTTACACCAAGATCCAGGCACCTGGACATGGTCCGGTTGGTTCTGGAATATAATTTCCGCGTGGGGTTGGAAAGTCCTGTCCTTTTTAGGTATTGCAGTAGCGATCATATTTAGCTGCTGCCTCTGTATACAATGTGGCCCTGCGATTTGCAGCTTGTGTGCTACCTCTTGTATTCCCAGTCCCAAGCCCCGTTCTAAATCCCGTTCCAAGACAATTCGAGACGAGCAAATGGTACTGTATGAAATGATAGACGGTATCATGAATATTGATGTTTCCTGATGGAAACGTAGTGACAAGGAGGGAATGTGGAAAAGTAAATTTTGCCATGTTCTGTGTCCCTACGCCTCATCCATCATATGTTATGTGTGCATGACCAATATGCATATGTTATTCCCCATTTCTGATTAAAGACGCAATTACAGTTGTGTCCACCTCTAGTATGCTATTTTCCAGTCCTCGTGAATACTACGAATATCAGGCCTATGTAAGTAATGTTGCCACGTTTCTCAGTGTGCACGTTATTCAATTATAAAGTCTCCGTTTCCAGGCCTCAAAAGGGCCCGGACCACAGATTCAGCTCCTGTCTCCTGAAAGCCTCGCTAAGGAGCGATACAGCCCCCACCTGTATCCTCGACCCTTCACTTACTTCCTGCCTTGCAGTGCCCGGTGCACCCCGGCTCTGCCTCTGAGTCTGCCAGAAGTATGTTATAGTTCCTGCTATCAGTTCAGTCCTCCTCCTCTGCATTCCTAAGCTACTGAACTGCATCAATAGTTTCCGTCATTGTCTAGCCTTCTCGTCTCCACGTTAGAGAAATACTGTATTTAATGGTCATTTAATATTCTTCACGCACTACATGTAGAATAATGCATGGTCCAGTCTTCGAATCAAGTTAGCTTTTCCCCTCATGACTTCTAGTTTATATCAACATGTTCCCTAAACATTAGATACCAGATAGGGTTTAGGTACATGTCGCTCCGACCCTTCAGACTTTAGTCTCTGCTCCTAGCACAGAGTTCGTAGCCCCCAGCTTCTCCTAGTAACACGTCATTGCCAGTTTTCGCGCACCATTAGGTTAGAGGTCCCGGCTCCTTAGGTAGCCCCCTCCAATGTTTCCGCCCATTCATGACATATTCTGTTACGTTTTGCATCACATGTCTAAGTAAACTCCCAGTTACACCTCTTATTTCTCTTATCTCTCGCGACTGCTACGCGTCACGCCTTCTACTCCACCTACTGTTACGCCCACTGCAATGTAATGCTATGTGTTTGCGCTATGTATATAAGTCAATGTTTTGTTATTAAATGTTAGCGCGCTCATCCCAGACCTAGCCCCAGCAGCTGCTGGGCCTCTTTTCCCCTGCTGGGCCCCAGTTGTCCTGCTGGGCCCTGTCATTCTGTTCCTATGCAGGTTGTCCTGATCCTGTCCTTATGCTGTAATAAACCTGCAGAAACTCCTACTACCTCGAATCTTGACTCTTATTTATTGAGCTATCTGTTATGCTATAAGTCTAGTCAAAAATAGGGTATTATTTATTTATTTACCACATGATCATGACAACGGACGCCTCGTTAGAAGGCTGGGGTGCAGTGCTCAGAGAGCTTCAAGTCAGTGGACACTGGAGTCCAGAACAGCGCCAGAGCCATATCAATTTCCTGGAGCTGACGGCCATTCGGTTGGCTTTGCAGGCTTTCCTTCCCAGAGTTCGCAACCATACAGTGCTGGCCTGGACGGACAATACGACGGCCATGCACTACGTCAACAAGCAAGGAGGTACCAGATCGCAAACTCTGTCCACAGAGGCTCAACGGATCTGGGATTTTGCGATTCTACACAACATCACTCTGACAGCCGAACACCTGGCGGGCTCACTCAATGTCAAGGCGGATGCCTTGAGTCGACAGACAGAAGTGACTCACGAGTGGGAATTGAATCAGTCCATTCTGGACAGGGTGTTCTCGGGTTGGGAGACGCCAGCCATCGACCTCTTTGCTTCTCCGGAGAACGCCAAATGCAGGTTTTACGCAAGCAAAGTTCACCATCAGGGGTCCCTGGGGAACGCTCTTTCGATGGATTGGTGCAGCGCATTCTTTTACGCTTTTCCTCCAATCCCCCTCATTCCTCGAGTTCTCAGGAAGATGAAGGCACAGCCCTGCAAAATGATTCTAATTGCTCCAGCATGGCCCAGACAGTTCTGGTACACAGAGCTTTTGAGGCTCTCCCAAGCTCCTCCAATTCGCTTACAACCCATTCCGTCCCTGTTGTCAAGGAGTCAGGGGCAGGTTTACCATCCGGACCCGACATCGCTCCACTTGACGGCGTGGCTCCTGAACACAGAGAGTTCAGTCATCTAACACTCTCCCAGGAATGCAGAGAGGTTTTGTCTCAGGCCAGAGCACCAAGTACCAATAAGACTTACAAGGCAAAATGGAAACGATTCTGCTTGTGGTGTCAAGGTCAAGGTCTCCACCCTTACAAATCCCAACCTCATCAATTGTTGCCATATTTACTATCTCTGGCTAAGTCTGGCTCGGCACATTCATCAGTAAAAGTACATCTAGTGGCCATATCAAGGTTTCGACACAGTTCTTCAGGTCCTTCCTTATGGTCCTCTAGGATCGTTAAACAATTCTTAAAGGGCTTATTCCGGATTTATCCGCCAGTTCGTCCGCCTCCACCAGTTTGGCAGCTCAACCTTGTCCTGGCTCAACTCATGAAAGCTCCGTTTGAGCCTGTGCACAAAGCAGATTTAAAGTTCCTGTCTTGGAAACTTGCCCTACTCTTGGCTCTAACATCAGCGAGAAGAGTGAGTGAGCTTCAAGCCCTCTCCATAGTGCATCCATTCCTTCAATTTAAAAGAGAGGGTCTTATTCTTCGCACCAATCCCAAGTTTATCCCTAAGGTGCCATCTGAGTTCCACTTGAATGAACCTTTGATTTTGAGATCTTTCTTTCCACACCCTTCTACGCCTGCGGAACGCACGCTACATTCTTTGGACGTTCAGAGATGCTTAAAATTTTATTTGGAGCGCACATGTCCCTTTCGGAAATCAACCCAGTTGTTTGTGTCCTACAGCGCACCACGGAAGGGATTTCCTTTGGCAAAGAGTGGCATTTCCCGCTGGATCTCCAGTACGATTCAATTCTGTCATCAGGAAGCGGGCAAGCCACTGGACAGTAGAGTCCGTGCACATTCCACAAGGTCTGTGGCATCGTCGGTGGCTCTCTTCTCGGGAGTCGCCATTAAGGACATATGCAGGGCTGCAACGTGGAGCAGTACTCATACCTTCACGAAACACTACTGCCTGGAGTCTGCAGGACGAGACGACGCGGCTGTTGGTCAGGCAGTCCTGCGGAATCTTTTTCATTGAGAGGTGAGCTTCCCTACGATCCCTCCATCCTGGTGAGCACATTTTGTTACTTTTTCTTATGCTATATGTATTACTGATAAGGTTATGTGATGCCATGTATTTACAAAATGTGTTCTTGGTAATTTACTGCTAGCTACTCTGATACAAAGCATGGGAATCTATGAAAGTTCCAATACTGGGGCAAGAAAACAAGTTACTTACCTGTAACTTTGGTTCCCCAGTATTGGTAACTTTCATAGATTCCCATGCGCCCACCCTCCTCCCCTGGGAAAGCTCAGTCTTTTTACAGAGATAGTGGCGGTTTGCACAACGGCTACGAAAATCTGAGGCTCTGAGCTCTCTCAGGAAGGTTCTAGAGGGTGAGACTGCTCTGATTGGTCCTGGCAAAAGTTTGGTCTCTTTTTACAAAAAGAGGGTGATAGGATACAAAATGAGATGAGGCCTAGGCCTAGGTTTCTCTTTTGTTTCTATGGTTTTTATACTACCGAGGCTCCCATTCCGACGACGGGGAATTATACAAAGCATGGGAATCTATGAAAGTTACCAATACTGGGGAACCAAAGTTACAGGTAAGTAACTTGTTTTCTTCGTCCTGATCAGTCATGATGGCTTTGAACTTGATCCGGGCACTGGTCGTCTTGTCCGTGAGGGAGAAAATGAGTTACCTATCATCAGCATAGGAGAGAACGTTGATATTGTGAGATGGGATAATGCTGATTAGAGCACCCATGTATGCATTGAAGAGGGTCGGGCTTAGGGAGGATCTTTGCAGAACTTTTCACTAAAGTTTGTGGGCATCTGATGTGTACGCTGCCATGATGACTGACTTGGTCCTCCAGTTAGGAAGGAGTAGATCCATTGGATTGTGTGTCCTTGGATTCTGAAGTCATGTAGCCGTTGAATGAGGATGGGGTGGAATACTGTGTCAAATGCTGTGGAGAGGGCCAGGAGGGAGAGGGCCTCTGTGTCTTCTTTCCTGAGTCATGCGGAGGTCATCCGTGGCAGCAATGAGGGCAGTTTCCATGCTGCGGTTGGGTCTGAATCCAGACTCCGTCGTGTTGAGGAGTTGGTGATCATTAAGGTAATTAATGAGGTGTCTGTTCGTGATTTTCTCCAAGACCATGGCCAGGAATGGTAGCAGGCATATTGATCTGTAGTTGGCAAGCATTGAATGGTCTGCAGAGGGTTTCTACAGCAATGGGTGGATAGTTTCATGGTACAGTGTCATGCCTCCACTTGTCATCCAAAGAGAGGATGTGACATGCTACAGAAAGCATAGAAAAATCAAAACTTAATTTTGAGGAGAGGGAAGGAAGTGGGTAGGGACTGAGTTGAAAACTGTGCAGTCTGCTGAGGGTCTCACTGCAGGAACGTCACTGCTGTAGACTGTCAGTATTTCTTGAACCAGTTAACTAATGGTGAAAATAGTTTTTGAGGTGGTTAAATGGGAGACCCATGTGTTATTTACCTGACCATAAATGTCTTTGAGTCGCCATGGAAACTGATGCATAAGTTTTGACAAAAGAAAGGAGAAGTTGATTTGCACCCCTACATATAAATGCTCTCATTCTGGCCTCATATTCTTTGATACATTTAGAAACACAAATCTTGAATTGTCTGGCAAGGCCCGGAACAAGGTGGATCCCATAGACCTTTTTTCTCTTAGCAAGTGACAACTTGACATCATCTGGGGTGAATAACCTGCCATCAATATCTAACGCTTTCACATTCAAGACTTCAACAAGATAATAAACATAATGTCATAGCCAATTTGGCTGACAGTTGCTGACAAGTTAGATTAGAATTATCTGTCCAATTGCCAAAAGTCCTAAAACCATTTTAACTTTTGACAGAAATGAATATCTATGTTCTGGAGGATCAGTCAAGGATTAGTCAAGTGGTGTTCCCTAATCTGGTGACCATCAACCAAAAATGTCACCAACTGAGATTGCTGACCTGTAGGAATTAAAAGTGCTGCAAGCCAAACCTGAAGAAGCTATTTCAGCCTGGAAATTGGGAAGATTCGCCACATCTGTCCCTAATGGATTGAAACTCCGTTCACGACACCGCCTGGTACATCTGACCAATGCAGATTTGTTATATGCTTGGCACCAGGCTTGCAGAATGAACTCAGAAGATTCTCTAAAAAGTAGCTGAACTTATCATCTTTACTCAAATTTCTCCATGCCATAAACTGAAGTTGACCTGAAAGCACAAAGGGATGAGGAAGGCCTAACTTATTCATTAGAAGGTTCTGAAATGGAGAAAATGGGATTGGATGAGCGCATGCTGGTTTCAGAAGGACCAAGAACCACACTTGGGATCTCCCGTAGGGAGTCACTATGACTAGTTTTGCTTGTTGGTGCATGATATATGTACCATGAATCACAACAAATGGGGGGAAAAAGAATGGAGACCAGACAGTCAATCCTGTGGAAAAGTATCTGTTACTTTGCTCTGGATCTGGTCTCCAACTGTGAAAGCGAGGCAGTTGATATGCCAGCTGGGAGGCAAACACGTCTGTAGCAAAAAAAAAAAACAAAGTACCATAAAGTTTCATCAGGGATTGAAAAGAACTCTGATACAGTTTTCACTTGCTGGAATCCATGAGTTTGCTCTGCCCTGGTAGATTTTCCACTGTCATGCAGATCCTGCAATTAAGGCAATGATGCCAAAAATCCATCACTCAGCGTGCCAGAACCTTGGGACTAGTGCCCCCCCAAGTTGTTGCTGTAACAAACTACTGAGATGTTGTGCACCTTCAGCAACACAGAACAATTGATTCTGTTTTTTGCATCTCCAGTTCTTTTCTGACCAGGTTTTTTTGATGGAAAAATGACCACATCTGGCCACATTCAAGACTGCTGGCATCAGACTCTATCACCAAGTCTATCACCAAGTCAGGAATCAATGTGAAAATGGCCCAGCCATTCCACATTTTCATGTGGGACTGCCAACAGCATAGTTCCTGTCTGTCCTCCTCTAAAAGAGGAAGAGGGTCTGACTATGACAGACCATTCTTGAGGTTTTGGATCTTCAATCTCTTGAAGGCCCTGTAGTACATGGGCCCGTAAATATCACTTTACTAGAGGATGAGAGTAATCCCATGATTCTTGCAAGGATCCTCAAGTACATTTTAGCCTTGGTCAGAGTTGAACTCAACTCCTTTTTGGCCCATTTTATTTTGGAGGTTGGTAACTGAAGGGTTGCAGATTGGAAGTAGATCTGGAACCCCTTGAACTTCAAGGCCCTAATTATAAGTAATGTGGAACGGTTGTATGATAGTTAGTCACACAACAATAGGGAAACCCAGTATTCAGCCGGACCTGGGCCAATAATGGTATGAAAAATAAGTGGTCCAACTGACAAATACTTGGAGAAATCTTAGTATGATACCCACATCCACCAAATCAATTTGACCATGACACAATATTATACAATTTTCAAGGATTTTATAATGTAAATTCATTCAAAATGTTCAGCATCAATAGTTGCTTCAAAGCATGAAGAAAAATAAGTGCTCAAGGAAGTACTTGTGATGGGATGTTAAAAGTGAAGGGAAAGCGGTGATAACTACAATATTTACAATGATGAGATAGACCTGTCTAACAATATTTGAATTTCTAACTAATCGACTCCCAAGTAGCAAGAGTTTGTAAATGCGTGTTACATCCTCCACATCTGGGCATAAAGAACATGTACAGGTCAAAGTAAAGAAAAGTCGACGTTTCGATCCCAAAGCATTACGGACGGCCTATGGTTCCTTAAAAAGGGGTCTTCCTCAGGACAGTGAAAAAGAGCAACCTCCGTACAGCAATGCTGCGCAGGCTATGAAAAACTTAAGGGATCGGACTATGTAGCTCCTAATCCAGAAAATGAGGCACACAGCGCATAAACACAGAAGTCCAATATGTGACTTGAGTTGCTGCGAAACAGGAGACTTCTGAGAAGTGTTGCCAAAAATTCCCAATACTTCCAGTACTTAGGGTGACATCAATCACTTATAACAGTATGCATCTGTATAGTTCTTCGGTCCGATGTGAGAATGCTGTGTTTGTCTCGCTTCTTGGTATGGTAGAAGCACAATTGGTTTTACCACACATGCTGCAATCACACAGTCCAACCACGAATGCCTCTTAACCACGCATTCCTTTACCACAAAATTTCGTGCTATAGGCATGAATGGTAAAGGGGTTTAGTGGCTAAGGTCGCCACTACCCCACCTCCCCCGACCTTTCCCCCACCCCTGTCCCCGCACTGCCCCTTAAACTACCCCAACCCCCAACACTAAAAAGGACCCCAACTACCAATTCCACTGCCCTAAGGCCTAAAAATCCTACACTACCCAACCCCTTGCCCTCCCTTAAACTACCCCAACCCCTTCCACTGCCCTAAAACCTACCCGACCCCCACCCTAAAAACGAACCCAACTACCCATTCAACTCCGAATGCCCTAAGACCTGAAACCCTGCACCCTAAATGACACTACCCCGACCTGTCCCTTAAACTACCACAAGCCTTTCCACTGCCCTAAAACCTACCGCGACCACCTCGCGCAGCCCAAAAATCTACCCCAACTACCCATTCCCCTCCCACTGCCCTGAGGCCTAAAACCCTACAGCGCCCCGCCCGCGCTGTCCTTTGAACTACCCCAACCCCTTCTACTGCCCTAAAACCTACCCCGACCCCCCTCCCTTAAAAATTACCCAACTACCCATTCCCCTCCCACTGCCCTAAGGCCTAAAAGCCTGCACCCTAACTTACACTAAAGCCCCAACCCTCCTTCCCAACTGCGCTGTCCCTTTAACTACCCCAAACTCTTCCACTGAACTGAAACCTACCCCAACCCCCTCCCATCCCTAAAAAAACCAACCCCAGCCCCACTTACCTCACTGCGGCGTCTTCCTGCTTTTGTCTTCCAGCAGCTAGATCGCACACTGCCTTAACCATGCATAGGCGTGGTTATGATATATGCATGGTTAAGGCGTAGTAGAGCTTGCGTAGTCGGAACACGCATTGTTCAGACCGCAGTGTTCTGACTGTTTCCCATGTGGAACAAAACGTATGCATGCTTTAATAAGCAAATTTAATTCTGCATGATTATAAGATGTTTGGTTTTTCCTCATACAGGATTTTCATCCGGATTCCACATTGTTTATTCTAACAGGGGGGACCATACAGCGCTCTACTACATCAGAAAAACACCTTGCCCTTAACTCACCTTCCCCTCCTTCACCTCTCCTTCCAGTCTCCCCCTGCTGGTCTGCACCTATATTTATCACCTGCTCAAAGCAGGTGGTAAATGTATGTCGTTAAAGCACATGAAGTAGAGGATTAACTGTAGTTTTAAGACTGTAGGAATCAGTTCTGCACAGTAATTCCCCATTCCATGGGGTATAGTACTCAGCACTGCACAGTACTAAGGTGATTTTACAAGGTGGTAATGTTAAAATTGCCCCAGTAATGTGCAACTGGGAATCCAGACCTGTATGTTGAATTGGGGTTAGGTCTGACTTGGACCCATTGATTCTGAGTCTTAGGCTTAGCAATAACTCTGTGGTCAATCAAAATAAATCCCTATCGGAGCAGGAACAAGGCTGATTTTCATATTTTTATTTCCTGTCTGAGGTGGCAAAAAATGATGCACTGGCTTCTGGCTCAGAGTAATTACCAGTGGCAAAGATTCATTCAAGTAATCCACCCATCCTCAATTTGTAGGAGTCATGCTTAGCTTAAAAAATATTATTTGCAAGTCTTTCACATACAAATGCGCGGCAAAAATGTACCTGCATTTATACCAAATTCTAGACGTGGGCTTTCTAAGGTTTTACACAGAATCTTAGTAGTGTGTTTCAGTCTTGTTAGAAATTATCACACGAGGAAGACTACTTTTTCACAATTAATTATTTGATGTCATAAAGTGTGAGCCCCAAAAATAATTTATTTAGATGTTGGCAGTTCTGCTTCAAGGGCATGAACAGTTTAGCATCTCCTTGACTTTCGTTTCCCATGGCCTATGGACTATGAGACGTGTGAGAAAATGTCAAAGACTGAAATGTGGCATGAAGAATTTTCCCCAAAAAATTTAAAGACCTAAAAATCCAAACATTTGTTCACATATTTAAGACATGTAGATTTTTGGTTTCCAATTTAAATGTGTGCATTTTTATAAAATTATAAAGACAAGGTCTAAGTTAGAGGTAGTGCAGCACATTTGAGTTCTAGCTTGCAGTACATACAGTATTGAATCACAATGGCTCATTTGTAGTTTGCTCTAAGAAAAAACTTTGCAAATGCTCTTTTTTGTAGGCTCTTATAACTAATGGTGCAAACCTAACATCAAAAGATGATCGGGGCTGCACTCCATCACACCTTGCTGCAGCTCATGGACATTCATTCACTTTGCAGACCATTCTTCGGAGTGGGGTGGTAAGTTTTAATTTGTTTATTTTCAGTTCATTGTAAAGGTTTTCTTTTTCAACGTTTAAACTGATTAAGCCCTATTAATTCTGAGGCCTACGACTGCACCAAATTAATCAATAATATCCAGCATTGGTGTGTGTTGTTCCATGGGTCTCTAAGAAATACCAGTATATTTTCTGCATAGAGTGGTATAACTGATCCCACCTCCTCTGCATCAAACCTTTCTCTATATTATACGTTTGAACCATCTGCGGGAGTTGTACTATATCTAGCACAAGGACGCGAGAAGTTATAAGACTTGAATGGTCCTCATCTGTAGTGCTGTTATAGGACACAGGACACCACTGGCAGCCATGTTTGGATCAGCTTTTGTGTAAAGCAGTTTCATCATTTTGATTAAGTCAGGGCCAAATGTAAACTCTGATAACATCTGTAGAAGTTGATAGAGTCAACTGCATTTTTAGGATTAAGGGTTGGCACTAATACCCCCAACTTCTCAGTTACGCCAAGTAGTGCATGGAACAATCTCCTCGATTTGTAGCTGGTGGATCTATTTGAAATAAATCCTGCCAGGTCAAATTGTTCCCATAGTAGAAACAACATATTTACAATTACTTTTAACAGTACTTTGTTATCCAAATTAATGAGCGAGGCCTATATGAATCATGCTTTTAGAGTCTGTATTGGGCTTTAGAATCACTGTAATTACCGCCAAACACTACACCTCAAGTCTTGTTTAAAGTAAAATGTCATAATCTCCATTGCCAAAGACACATCTTCCCAGATGGTGCATGCCTGAATTGGCAGACTTCCAGCATTACACAGTAAAAAACTATAAGCATTACATTATACATACCCCAAACCTATACATGACAGCAACATATTAACCACACACTACTGTTCATTCAGCTCAGCTGCTCAGAAAACGGACTTTGGTCTTTGACTTTAAAGCTATACTAATGGCAATATGGTGCTACACAAATCTTGAAAGCAAAACCTAACTTCTCTTGTAGGAGAAGGTGGTTCTGGGTATGGGTATGGTATTTATATAAGTGTTCAATCACCAAATGTTTTTGGTGATAACTAATCACTGGAAAACTGGCATTTAAAATGCTGGCTTGTGATACCTGAAACCAGAATTACAAATTCAAAAGATACATTTTCAAAGACTTCTTAAACTTTTGGTAAAGATACTTGACCATTAGTAAAGGAGAATAGAATTCCACAGCTTAGCTGATGTCACTGAGACGACCCTATATCTGAAAGTAAAAGTTCTCACTCTCGGGATCTGAAGTAAAAACCTTTTGGGGAACATAGTTATCTTCTTGACTTATCTGAAAAACAATTTCTGGCCATGAAGTCCAGTTTTATTGCAGAAGAAGGATTTGTGTATGATCCTCAGGGGATTTAAAGGCAACATATTTCTGTGCAGTTTCCTGATGACGAGTGACATTTGATCACATTTCGTAGGCCTGCAGAGCAGACGCGTTACTGCATTTTAAAAAAGATGAAGGTGAGCAATTTTATGCATCTAAAAGAATGGTGTTGGTGTAATCTAACCTTGATTGAATCAAGGCCACAACTTCTAGGTTCCTGTATTTTTTTATCAAGACAAAGAAGGCAGGACCTTCAAATAAAAAAATTAAAACATTGTTTTTAGAAATTTGGGATTCAAGTACTATTTGAGTCCATAAAGATCCCATGGTCACATGCACAGAGGGTGGGCTATCAGGGTGAACCTTATACTTTGGGACATTTCAGCTCATTCACTTGAATTCTTGGAGAAATTAGCAGAATTTCAGATTTTTTCAAGAATTCAGTTACAAAAAATGGCAGATCCCCCACTGAGTCACCAGTAAACTATTTGCCAATAAAGACTCTAGTTGGAAGAGGACTTTGATAGTTACCCCCCTACCAATGTTTCCTTATACATCTCAAACTGTTCTGTCGCATTCACCTCCATTGAAAATGTCTGGAATAACCTAACGTGGGGTGGGGGTGGGGCGGGGTGCAGGTGTACTCCCAGTCCCTGGGTGCTTGAGTTCCACAACAATG
The DNA here is from genome assembly GCF_964261635.1 of Lissotriton helveticus. NCBI lineage: Eukaryota > Metazoa > Chordata > Amphibia > Caudata > Salamandridae > Lissotriton > Lissotriton helveticus. Next base: position 1,504,309,430 of record NC_136069.1, on the reverse strand, counting down.
ACACTTGGTTCAGGTTTCCATTGATTATTTTAGTCTGCTTGTGGCATTGTATGTTTTTTTTTCTGAAAGCAGCTGGGCATGTATTTCAGATGATTCGCGCTTAATTAAAGAACGAATCTCAATTGCATGAAAATCCTTAGAAACTCCGTTAGGAAGCAAGGACCTTGAGGGAAGCCCTAACATTCTAGCAAGAAACCTCACTGCAATACATTGTTTTAGCTGTCTGCAGAATTCTTAGACTATTTTACAGTAAAACACAGAACATTGTGGTATTTTTAGGATTATTCCAACACAAATGGAGCGGGCACTACGTTCCAAACACATGTTGCACCCCGAAGAAAGTGCAGGGGACTCCACTTTTCATCCAATATTCAATTTTTGTATCCTTTGTTCATTCCATAAATTCATCACATCTTTTTTTATTTTTTTTAAGTTGAAACGTCATAAATCCCATATGCTTAGGACATGCCTATCCAGGCCTTATTCACTAGCACCTGGGATTAATGTTAATCTAAATATCCCAGAATACAAAATAAAAAAACTGAATTTACGCTGCAAGACATACATGGGCCTGGGAAACATTGGTAACTATGGCTTAAAAGGGGACACTGGCTATGACTTGTTCAGAGAGGATTTGATAGGACTTTTTGTAAGGAGGGGGTTATTTATTTATTTCTAACTTTTTTTATAGCGAGAACATGACCCTAGTAGGTATCAGAGCACTTTACATGACGAGAAGTAGAGTAACGCTTGACCTGGTACACAGGAAACACATGCGTGAGAGCAAAACATATCAGAAAGTAAAATAGGATAACAAAGATTGGTCTTGATTAAAGTCAGTAATAGGAAGGTCAATCACCATAAGAGTTTGGTAACTATACATTTTCAATGTCGCCGATATATTGTCGTAGGGTAAAAACTTAGTCAGTAGAAAAGATTCAGCTTCTTTTTTGAAGGAGAAGGTAGAGATTAGTTGAACGTCCGGTGGTAGAGAGGTCCATATCTTGGGTGCAATAACCGAGAATGCTCTGGCAACAGTTTTCCTTTCGTGGGTTGGTGGGAATTTCAAGAGGGCACATTGTTTGGGGGATGAGACAGGGTAGGGATGTAGAAGGGTCACTGGTCTTTAAAGAGGGTACATCATTTGTCTTTCAAGAATAGGAACTGATGAGGCTTTCCAGAGGGAAAGGGGTATTGAGATTTCAAAAAGTTGTTCTAGATACGAGAGTTTAGAGGGGATTTGAAAGGTACTTTAATGTGGTTTTAAATAAGTGGACACTATATTTTTAAAAGTTGCCTCAATGGATGTTTGCAGAAGTGATGGATTCAGGTTTCAGAGAGGATATCTGAAATGGGCTTTGCAGAACAGGGTAGAGAGGTTAGAACTTTTAGATGGGTCTAGAGAGGTATTCGCAGAGATGGTCTGAATGTGGCTTTATAGTGGAATATTGATGGGGCTTTGGAGTGTATGTCTGGCTGGGTTTTTGCAGAAGGAGAAAGGGGGGAAACTATTTGGATGAGACTTTGTAAGGGTGCAATGATACAGCTGTCTAGGAGTCTTTGCATATGTGTCTGTTTGGGGTCTGAGGATGGGTTGTGGCTTTAAAGAAGGCATAACAATTGGTCTTTTTAGCAGTGTTTTGAAAAAACATTCAAAGTGGGTTATTTTAGGTGGGGATTTTAAAAGGAGATCTGGATGGGGTTTTGAAAAGGGGTTCTGGATGTTCTATTAAAGAGAGGGCCTACATGTTCTCTTGTTGAGGGGTGCCTGGATGGGGCTTTGTTAAAGGGTATCTGAATGGTGCTGTTAGAATGAGATCTGGGCAGGTCTTTGAAGGAGGGTATGTTTGGGTGAGCGCTTTGCAGAGTGACTTTGGTGGTAATTTGAGGAGGGTTTAGGATAGGACTTTGTTGTGAAGGGTCAGGCTATAACTTTGAAGAGGAGTTCTGGATGGAGGTTTGATGAGGGGCCCAAGTAATAAATCCCAAAATCCTGTCGGGTCAAACACACAGTTTTCCTTAAGTGAAGCCTGGGCTCAACCCCTGGCAGCTATGGCACAGAGCAGACAGGCTTAACTTAGGAAAATGTGTCATGTACTTAGCAACACTAAAACAGTCAAAAGGTCAATACAAACACAATGAATGTATACAAATAATTCAAATGTAATAAGAAAATTACACCAAAATGGCTAAAATCCAATAAGATGGACGAGGGATATGAATTTTTCAAAGACAAAAAGTGCTCAGAAAAGTAAAGCACCAACGGCTATGAATCAGAGGTTGAATGCACCAATTAGATTGTCTTCAAATGCAGTTTGTTTTAGTGGAAGTCGAAATTCTCCAGTAGGGCAAGGTTGAAGGACTTATCAAATGAAGTCCCTTCGAATCTGGCTAGCCACTGAATGAGGTCCCACTGACACATTGGCTTTACATGAAAAGCTCCAAGTGGGAAACTTCAACTTTCATGGTTTCCAAGGGTCCTCTCATCAATCAAGTGGGTGCTTTTCGTGCCTTCGCTCGGTTAAAATTCCTACTTTCGGATGTTAGGCTCTTTTTTTTGAAGCTCAAAATCTTTTGATGGGGCAAGCCTGAATCTGTGTTAGATGAAGTAGGATGTATGTCGTTACAACGCATGCTTTTTCCACGCATGCCTTTACAACGCAGGTATTACAACACAAATCATTACGACTTGCGTTGGGGGCACTGGATAGTGGAATAGTTTAATTTACTATTCCAACTCCAGTCCCCGTGGATAGTAGGGAAGGTTTTGGATAGTAAATTAAAATATTCCCTATCCTACAGTGCCCTCCAGCGCAAGTCGTTGTAACGACTTGCGTTGTAATACCTGCCTTGTAAAGGTACTGCGTGGTAAAAGTTTCGTTGTAAAGGATGTTTCCCGATGAAGTATGTGAAGTGTTCTGAAGGTATGGGGGTGAGGTGCTTCTTTTGTGCAGTTCACTAGTCATTCGGTGGAGGTTTTCTCCGGTATACTCCCTAACTAATGGGCAAAAAGTTCCTAAGTGCAGAACTTCATATTGGTGCAGCACATCTGTTTGCCTCACTGCAAACTATCCCCAAGTGAACCATTCTCAGTAAAAACTAAGATATCAAACTCTTTCTGCTCCTGGAGGGAGCTTATGGCACACCTGGGGGTGTGCTTTGGGTCCCCTCTAACTCAACCTCTCTAAACTGGTTCTGGGGCCAGCTCCCTCGAGATAAGAGTAGGAGGCTAAAGTGTGTTTTGTGATCAAAAACCCCTTTTCTGCAGGCCTCTCTTATTGTTTACCTATAGAAATATAGGTCTCCCTTAGATCCTTTTAAGTTAGTTAAGTTCCCGGATACTCCTGTACTTCCATGTGCGGCCTAAGATGGGCCTCATTCCTCCTCCGAGCCTTCCTCCCAGGCCAACGCCATTGTCTGTGCTCTAAAAGTAGTATTTCACACCTCATCAAAGCAGCAAGGGTTTCGGGCAGGAAACAAATAACTTTTTAATTTGCTTTTCCTGTATATTTATCAAAAATGCAACTTCACCATTGATTTGGATTTTTATTAAATATTTTTTTTTTTGAAAACTTTTTATTGATTTTAAAACAAGAAAACAAAAGAACAACACAACACAAGGCAGTACATTAAAACGTGTCATCACGTGGTCCGTGGGGGGGGGGGTACATAGAGGAATCAGGCAGTAGTGCAATCAATAAGTGGGGGAAGGGAGAGGGGGGGGGGGGAAAGGAGACCAAAATATACACAAAACAACTATATTCCTGTAGAGGAAACGTCAGGTTGGGAGGAGGACAAATCAGCATCAAATTCCGACAGTGGGGGAGTACATATATCTCCACGGTATGCGTTCCATTGAGTCCACACTTTCCCCCACTTGCCTGGTTTGCCACGGGAGACATACACCGTCTTTTCTCGAAACATGCACCAATCCATGTGTTGTGTCCACCCCAGAAGTGTCGGAGGCTTCTGAGCGCCCCACAGCTGGGCAATATCGCGCTTGGCCACCATGTTGCCCAAGGTCGCCCAGCGGAGCTGCGCTTGATTGTAGTCATTCGGCTCCCAGACATTCAACAGGCATCTTCGCGCTTCAGGCAGCAATCGCACTCCCGTGACCTCACTCATTACTTCATGCACACGAGTCCAATAAAGTAGCACAGCAGGGCATTCCCAGATAATATGAAGGAACGTGGCCACCATACCGCACCCGCGCCTGCACAATCCATCCATCGAAAAACCCATTCGAACCAGACGTGGGCCAGTTACATACACCCTATGCAAAATTTTCAGTTGGACAAACCGAAGACGTGCCGGGATAGCCACTTCCTTCGGGGAGGAAATAGCGGAATGCCAGTCCTCATCATCGAGTTCTAGACCATCTCTGGTCCGCAACCCTCGAAGACTATCTAGTAGATCAGTCCTGGTATTGATCAACTTTTTATAAATTAGCGAGATTGTGCTATCAGGAACGTGACCATCCAGAATCCTATCCTCGAGCGGGGATGCCTCCGGCTCGTCCGAGCCTAGTGGGAAGACAGACAAGACCGCATGCCGGACTTGCGCATATCTGAAGAATTCCTTATCATTCAGCCCATACGCAACTTTCAATTCCTCAAACGTCTTGACACTGCCCTTGATCCATACGTCATCTACCCTACTGATCCCGATCATGTCCCACCGATCAAATCCCTTCGATTGCCAAAGGGAGCCCAGTTTATCCGAAGCATATAGAGGGGTAGCTCGGGTCGGCCTATCGGCCCATCCCGTGGCTGCCGTAGCTCTACGCCACACCTGCACTGCTGTTTTGGTGGGGCCCGTAAGAGTTTCGCCAGCTGATTTCGCATATAGAGCCCTATTGTAGTGCCCACCGGGTAACAACCATCTGTCCATCGCAAAAGCAGGGTTTAGCGGGGGAGTGTAGGTGCCATGGTTGATGGCCCCCAATTGAGAGGCCCAGTAATAGCGACGAATGTCCGGGAGAGCGATGCCGCCATCGTACCAAGGGAGTGTAAGCTTCGAGAGGGCGATGCGAGGACGGCCCCCCCATAGTAATTGCCGCTGCAGACTCTCAATCTCACGAAAATAATCCGCCGGCACTACATCAAGCGTGTTTTGAAGCGCATAAAGGAATCGGGGGAGCGACATCATCTTAAACAACGCAGCGCGTCCCAAGGGAGAAAGGGGGAGTCTGCTCCAAGTCCCGACATCTGCCCGAAGGCGTCTGAGAGGGGGCAGCAAATTGCGCTCATACCGAAGTGTGGGGTCCAAGGTGACAAAAATTCCCAGATACTTGAAACCATCGAGTACCACCGGAATAGGACAATCACGGGGCAGGAGAGGAGTATCTCCGGAGAGAACATAAACGCAAGATTTAGACCAATTTATAACTAAGCCGGAATTTTTACGGAAAGAAGTCAAAACATCGAAAAGGACGATTAACGACTTTCGGGGCGATGTGAGGTATAAAAGGATATCATCTGCATACAGAGATACACGGCCTTCAAATCCCGGAGACCACCGAATGCCCTTCATGGAAGGTTCCCATCGCAGCCAAGCCGCCAGTGGTTCTAAAGCAAGGGCAAACAAGAGTGGGGACAGAGGACAGCCCTGGCACGTACCTCTACCGAGAGCAAAGGTGGCCGAGACACGTCCATTCACCACTACCTGGGATCAGCGTAGAGCAATCGAACCCAGCGGATAAAGGCGGGCCCAAACCCGAATTTGGAAAGGACCGCCCAAAGATAGGGCCATTCAATCGTGTCAAACGCCATGGTGGCGTCCAAAGACGCCAAGATGGCCGACTCTCTCAATGTCCCCGCTCGCGCGAGGACTCCATGCAAGCGCCGAAGATTAAGTGCCGTATTGCGATGTGGTATAAATCCGGACTGGTCCGGATGAACCAGATCGCCTATAACAGCCACCAGACGATTAGCAAGAACTTAGGCCAGGATCTTGGGTTCAGCATTTATAAGGGAAATAGGCCTGTACGATTCGCAGCGGTCACGCGGCTTACCCTCTTTATGTATAACCACTATGGAAGCCAACCTTTGATCAGGAGGAAGAAACCCTTCCTCCAGTGATTCCAAAAACATAGACCGCATATATGGTGCCAGCACATCTGGACGGAGCTTATAGAGTTCTATGGGGAGTCCATTAGGGCCCGAGGCCTTCCCGGAGCGGACCGAACGGATAGCGGTCGCAACCTCATCCGCCGTAGGCGGAGCCTCAAGCAGGTCCCTCTCAGATTCAGACAAGCATGGTAGCGAGATATCGCGTAAAAGCATGTGGGAGTCCTGCTCCGGTCTATCAGAAACAGGGGAGTACACTACCTGAAAATAATCGTCGAACCTCTCAACAATCCCAGCAGGGTCCGTGATACTTTCACCATTCGCGTCAACTATAACAGGAACCACTCGACTCGCGCATTCTCTCCTATCCAACCAAGCAAGCAATTTCCCAGCCTTATCTCCCATATCATACAGACGTCCCTGCTGTTCACGACTCATCTCCTTCGCTGCATCAGTCACCAGAGCTCTGTACTCATGTTGTTTCAGGTCCAACAGATGAAGCCTCTCAGGGGAGACCCCAGCATCAAACTCTCCCTCAAGAACGGTAATTTCAGTCTCAAGACGAACAACCTCCTCTCGTCTACATCTCTTAACATTGCCAATCGACGAGAGGGCCTGCCCCCGAATCACAGTTTTGTACGCCTCCCACAAGGAGACAGAAGTGGATACTGACCCCACATTTTCGGCAAAGTATTGATCAATCGCCTTAAGTAGTTCCGCTCTAATCTTAGGATCACGGAGGTACCATTGGTTGATCGGGGCCACACGACCCTCCGATCCCCCATGCGCGTTCACAACCAACCACAGTGGGGAATGATCCAAAATACCCCTGGCAAGATGTTTCACCTCCCCTATACGGGAAGTCTGGGAGGAGGGCATCAAAACATAATCCAATCTCGAAAGGCTGCCGTGGGCCCCAGAGTGGAAGGTATACTGTTGTTGCCCAGGATGATGTAAGCGCCAACAATCGGTCAGCCCCAGCGCCTCCATGAAGTCTCCAAGCCAGGATTGGAACTTAGCGAGAACTCGGGGAGGGTAACGATCACACATCCCAGATACTACAGAATTAAAGTCTCCCCCGACTACAAGCAAACCCTCGGGGACTCCCAGAATCACTCTTCCCAGATCTGCATAGGTCGTAGTCTGAAGACCTGGGGGTATGTAAACAGAAAATAACGTAACCACCCTACCCTCCCAACGCCCCACAATGGCGGCGTACCGCCCTCTATCATCAAGTATAATGTCGTCAACAGCAAGGGGGAGGGAGGTCCGGATCAGAATGCCCACCCCTCTGGAGCCAGAAGTGAAACCTGAGTGTGCAATGAGACGATAGCCACGCCTATTCATGGCGTGGCACGTATTACCCAGCAAGTGCGTCTCCTGAAGCAAAACCACATCAGGGGACAAGCGTCTTAGTAACTGCAAGACCACTCCCCGTTTAATTCTGTCTCCCAGACCATTTACGTTCCAACACAGTATCCTTAGTCCCCTACCCCCATCCCAGAGCCCACCCCAAGTCCCCCCCCAGACCAGCCGCGACACCACAACACAGAAGATCATCAGCATTATGCCTTGAAAAAAACAAAAAAACACATCCCTGAACTTCCCAACCCCCCAGAACAACATCATACCCCCCACCCCGCACCCCTGCGTTAGACTCAAAAGCCACCCCAACTCGCAGCGTGCCTGTCGCCCTAACATACAACTAATCTACGAAAAGAACCCCAGAGGAGGAAGTCTCACCCGCCCCTCACCCACACCCCAGTAAGACAATGGAGCAGCAATCATTATCAGTATAGCATCGAACCACTGCCGAAAGTCAAAACGTTGGTCCGGGAGCCGATGACGCTCCCTATTCCTGCTCCGTCGGGCCGCCCTCCGCTCCACCGGAAAGTTCAGATTGTTCAAATCGCCCTCGTCCCGGAGGCAGCGAGTCCAACCAGTCATTAGCCGCTTCAGGACGGTCAAAGAAAAATGTTCTATCGTTGTGGACGATACGCAATCGAGCCGGGAAAAGCATGGCATATTTCATGTCTCTGTCTCTGTCTCTCAGTCTCTTCTTCACTCCTTGAAATCCCAGCCGCTGCTTCTGGACTTGTTGGGTGAAGTCCGGATAAAAGCTGACCGCAGCGTTCTCATATTCCGTGGGGCCTGACATGCGGGAAGCCTGCAATATCACATCCCTGTCACGAAAGTTGAAAATCCGCGCAATGATGGGGCGCGGAGAGGCACAAAGCTTGGGCGGGCCACCCGGGACACGGTGGGCCCGTTCCACTGCAAAAAACTTGCTCAGTCCCTTGGGCGCTAAATGATTTAGGACAAGGTCCTCCACCAGTAGGTCCACAGCTGACGATTCCGTCTTCTCCGGTACACCGACCAGTCGGACGTTGTTCCGTCGTGCTCGGCCCTCAAAATCGTCCAAGCGACGGGAGAGATAGTCACGGGCGGATCTCAGATTACCGACCTCCGTCTGAAGGTCAGAGACGTCGGTGATAAGACTGGCAGTCTTCAGGTCGAGAGACTTGACCTTTTCGTTGGTTTTAGCTAGATCCGCCCTGATTAGATTGACATCTATGGCAACAGTGTCCAGCTTGAGGGTGAGGGCCTCATATTTTTGTCCCATCGCGGCCTTCATCCCAGCAATGACGCACATGACGTCTTTCAACGACGGGTCATCACCCAGCAGGGATTCGTCCTCAATGCCGGCCGGGGGTTTAGCCATTCCGCTCGGAGAGCTCTTAGTGAGGGTATAACGGTCCATGACGTTGGATTGGACAGAACCTCCTCGAGCGGCCGGTCTGGTCTTGCGCCTCTCTGCTTCAGGCTTGGTGGCCATTTTAGGTTGTGTGCCCCGGAGGGTATTCTGAGACCTAGTGAAAATGGCTACACTCGATGTGCCCGCAGAAGCTCAGAGAATAAAGTGAGGACCAATCACTAGGCAAAGAGCAAGAAAGTCCGGATCTCCAAGCGACGTTGCGAATAGATGAATGAAGCAAGCAACCAGGGCGACCAAGGCAAGGTCAATGACGTAGGATCGTCAAAATCGAAACCGAAAGTAGAAGACCGGGCAAGGGAGGTTAGCGCAGGCCGTTGTTATTCAATTACAACCCGGCTGGCAGAGTAGGCAAGCCCGGGGCAGTGCCATGGAGCAGGCCGCAAATATTCAGAAAGCCATATCTTCGGCTCCCGGAGACCAAATTGAGATTCGCAAACGGATAAGTGATCAGCAGGTTCTCGACCACAGAGACCCGTCGTCCAAATCAGGATTAGTTGCAGGATAGTCGATGGAGGTGGCGAAGGTCCGGGAGCTCTGAGCTCACGCCACCATCTTGGGTGCGCGCTAAGCTCCTCCTCTTTTTATTAAATATTTACCACCTTGGTTCAACCATCTCTGTTCTATATTCCAAACCAAATATTTGTGATTAACACATTAACTGTACTTTAACTTTTTCTCTCAGAGTCCAAACAGTGAAAATAACTTTTGGGGGCTAGTTCACTGCAGGGACTTGCAACTATTATATGATTACATGTTTCACTTTTTTAATACTATGCAGCTGACCTTGTGGGCCACAAGGTATACTTAGAGGTGACTTACCTAATAATTTCCCTCTTGTCGAAAGCTTAATTTTGATAGATCTGCCTGAAGGTTTAAAACTACGGGAGTCAGGCTGCATGCGTTGGCCTGAAGCAATGTTTTTCTTGTCAGCCTAGTGAATTAGACAATACGTGCTGCAGTCCACGTGTGACATTTAACTTTGTATGTCATAAGTGTATTTTCTTACAACATATACTATGGGCTTACCGGAAAGTTAAAAAAGGCAATTGGGATTAGCCAATTTTACCATGTTTTAGGGGTCAGAGCACATGAACTGGGGACAGGACAGCAGCACCCCCGTGCACAGAGTTAAAAAACCAGCAGGATCAGTCCACAAAAAAATGGGGTTGACCATGCAAAAAATAGGCACAGTATTCAAGATAGTTATGAGAAAATCATTAATAAGTTTCAGATACAGTTATTCTACCCTTTTTTTTTGTGATGGCTGATTCGATCTGCAGAATCAGACAACATAAACTGCCATGGTCTTAGTTTTTCTCAAGGAATAATTTGCATTTAGAAACTTTCCAACTGAGGGATCTGCCATTCCAAAAGTTCCCTGTTGTGTTTTAGTGAGTTTTTTTTCCCTGCATCATATTAGAATGCAGTTGTTTCTGCTTTACCAGTCCTTGATAGTAAATCTCTTTACGATTTTTAAAGCCCTAAAGGTCAGTGCCGAATCTGTGATCAACCCCCAAAAGATACTGGGCATAAATTATTAGGACCTAGAAGTGAGATTTCGATGGCTGTTTACTCCTCTTGTCTTGGGGGACATTCCACCCATTCCAATAGGTAACACAGTGGCCATGTTCTATTTCAACAGAGAGGGACCTGGTCTAGTTATCATTGCCAGGTAACTATTCAGCTGCGGTACTGACTGGGTATCCTAAAATGACCTCTTTCCTATGACCTTCTAATTGCAGGGGACAAAACAATATGCCCGTGTTGGACTTGGCCTTTTCCCCCCAAAATTTTTCGCTTTTGACCCCCTTATCTGGATTGTCTCCCCCATGGGATTAAACCTGTATAGGCCATGAGTGGTGTGAGACACCTTGAGAAAATGTAATTACCTGACATAATGTGAGCATTTGTGAAATCCCCCATTTTAAAACTGCACTCCCATTTTGGAAATGTACCTGACTGAAATGTATTGTTTTTAAAATGGATGCCATGGCCATGGGTTTTGCCACTGGACTGACATAGGTCAGCAGTCTAGATAATATTACCCAGCTACCCCTAGTTTTGGAGGGAAAGCCTGGCACCCAGGGTGCTCACCCCCTCCCCTAGAACCAGTTTAGGCTAGATGTGCCAACATTCTAGAAGGTCCTGGCACTGCCTGGGAGGAGGGTATAAATAGGGAGAAGGGTCACCAGAGAGTCAGTCAGCGCTGGGACAAGGAAGGGAGGGGGACCTGCTGTAAGGTGCTACCGCCACATGGACCTGTGAGCTGGGCCCTGCACCCCTATAAACCCCCCCCGCTGCTGTCCCCATGGGCCCCTGACAAGGGAGGGCCCCTATCCAGGTCACTGACGCTGTTTGACCGGGTATCGCGCCAGCGCTGTGTGAAGAAGCGCCCAGGAGGTGAGGAGTGTGCCCCTGAGGAACTGCTGTGGGACTGTCTGCCCCTTTAAAGCACCATGGGGAAGATCGTGCCCCCAAAAGAAATGCTGCTGGCTGAGGTGCTGTGAGGCCCTGTGAAAGCGCTGGGCCCTGGGACTGTTGTGGCCCCCTAGTGCTGTAAAGCCTATCTGACAAGCGCTATAACTGCGAAGCGCTGAGGAAGTGCTAGATTCCTGCCCCCTCTGCGTAGTCTGAGGAAGGAGCTGAGGTTGTGGGCAGAGGGAGGAGCAGTGCGCTGTGAATAGCGCCGTTTTCGCTGTTTTCTGAGGAGACTGGCAGCCTGTGAATAGCGCTGTTGTGGAGGCGCGCTTTGGGCCGATTTAAATAATTAATTAAAAAGGGAGCCTACCCCTTGTCGCAGCCGGAGATCACCGTCGCAGCCCGGGTGCTGAGGAGACTGTGAGGGGACTTTATAACAAGAAAGGGAGCCTACCCCTTGTCCTGTCCTCGCGCTGTGTGGCAGCGCCGAAAATCACCGCCGCAGCCCGGCGCTGTGTTGAGGAGATTTCCCCCCCCCCCTTGCTGGGGTGTGCAACGTTGCGGCAGCCCCCGATGCCAGGAGGGGGCCGCCGAAGCAGAGAGAGGGCCGCGCTAGGCCCTGAAGCCGTTCCGGCCCGTAACACGTGACGAGGGGGCCAGGCTGCGTCATCGGCCCGCCCCCGCCGCGCACGGATTGGCCTGCGCGGCCGTGACCTCTGAAGGCCGCGCAGGGATTGGTGGGTGGCCGGGAAGGCCCGGAGAAGCTGAATTCAAGCCCCGGGTCCCCGTGAGGTAGGAGGGGGACCCGGGTGAAGAGTCGTTGCGGGGCCCCGTGATCGCGAGAGGGGAGCCCCGATTGAGATTGACCGGAGCAGGAGCCTACCCTGCCGGTCTATGCCCTGAGTGTGGGGCCGGGAGGATAGGCGGGGCCGGGGCACACTGTCGGTGCCAGCCCCGCCTCCCCAAGCAAAGCAGGGCACCACGAGAGCAGCGCGTCGCCTGCAGGGCTCCGTGTGGTGGAGGAGCCCTGCCATCACGCACAGGAGCCGGCCGGAAGAAGTCTGTATTCCTGCGGGGCTCCCAGCCAGTGAGGAGAGCCCTGCACACCGGCACAGTGGAGTCCTGGGCCCCCGTGAGAAAGGTGGGGCCCGGCTGTCATTGTGAGAGAGAGGAGGGGGCATCGAGGCACATTGCCGGTGCCTGCCCCCCTTCACGGAAAAGAGCCCTGCTGGGGAAGAGGACCCCCGGAGTAGCCCGGTGAGTGGGGCTTTAATTAAAAACTGTGTGGGGAGTGAAGAGGGCAACGGGGCACAGGGTCGGTGCTCGCCCCCCCCCTCCTGCCCCGGGAGACATTGTAATTGAGCTAGTGGGCCCTAATTATACACCGGAGCCCCCGGGAGAAGTACTAGCAGGATTGCCAGGCCTCTGAGCTGGGCCACGACATTAGTAATCCCTGCCTGGGGTGACGAGGTGAATGCCAGCTAGTGTAGGGCTTGGGATTTGTGTTAGTGTGGCAAGGCAGTGCTTTCGCTGAATTACGCACCCCATAGAGGTTGGTTTGAGTGGGCCGGGAGGGAACAGATGCTGAGGGAACCCTCATTAAACGGTGCACCAGTGTGGAGGATTAGGCTCATGCTCATGGGTTAATGCCTAACATCGCTCTATAATGTGTAGGCTTAATGTTCATGCAGGGGATTGGCTGTTGTGTACACCCTGCTGTTTATGTTTATAGTGATGCCACCGTTCTGCCTGATGTTCCCTGAAATGTTAGGCCTGACATCTAATCTATATGTCTATACTCTGAGGAGGGTTGCCCTAGGTTGAGGTTCATAGGCCTAAAGACAGGCCCATGTTAAATGCATAATGTCGGTCTATAGGTTGGCCTGTCATGTAATACTAGGTCCCTGGTTGCATCCCATGTGGAATTGTTACAGGTGTTCCTGTCTATTATGTGCCATGATGTTATGATGTTTTCCCTTACAGGGGTTGGGTTGGCGTGATTGTGCATGATATATATACCTATGCTAATGTGGTATTCTGCATTTACAACCCCCTAAGGATGAGAGCCTGAGTTGGCCCCGCCAGATTGGCCCCAGGTCTAATGTTTTATTAACCATCCCTTTTTCCTTGCAGCATGGACTTATGGACTTATCCCTTTTGTCCCATGTAAATAATTCCCCATGATGTATTTGGCTCTGGCGCCAGTTGGCGCCTTGTTGTGATTACCAGTGTATTTTTCCTTTTTACCTTGCAGGTTGGAGATAACACTAAACTTATTCTTTTCCAACCAAAGGTGGTGTCGTGACTCTTTTGTGGTGTGATTGGTGTGTCGTCTGTGGGTACTGCGTGAATGCTTCACATGTCCTCGAAGTTTGGCCTGCCCGCTTGATGCCATGCTACCCCCTTTGAGACTTGGGCAACCCCCAATTCCAACATTTGGTGGCAGAGCGGTGGGATAGGACTTGTGTTTGTGCAGTACCACAGCGGCCACGGGTTACACTGCAAATAGAGCTTTGGAGGTAATCCGAGCCTTGTTGTGGGGATTATTGTTGCTTCCTCCTGAAAGTGTTTGACAATTGTGTCCCCTTGTTCCACTGGGAGGGTGTGTCCCGGGTGTATCTCGCCACGATGGGGTTGATTTACCAGGAAGTGGAACTGATGGAGTACACCGAACAGGAGGTGATAGACTTCCTCCTGGAGAGAGGGATACCCCCAGTAGGGAACATTAGGAGGAATTTGTTTCTCTATGCGGCCCTCAAGAGGGGAGAGGCCTTAGAGGTTAATGGGGACTTGTCTGACTACCCCCCCGAAGTGTTGAAGGGTCAGTGGGTTAGAGACCAGAGAGAGGGCTCCCCATCCAGAACCCTGGGAGGTAGTTGCTCCGATGAGGAGGAGGAAGAGTCTAGCAGGGCAGAGACGCCAGTAGCTGTGGAGGACACCGGAGATAGGGAGTCTCGCACTGGGTCCAGTCCCGGGGGCACTGCCCCATCCCTTTCCCTGTCCCCAGAAGAGTGGGTAGATAGGAGGGAGGAAAGGGAGTATCAGCTGTCGCTGGCAAAGCTCAGGCATGCCGAGGGCTTAGCGCAGCTGAGGGTAGAAGAGCAGCGACTAGAGACTGAAAAAGTCCTAGCGCAGGAGAGGATGGCGGAGGCGGAGAGGGCCTTCGCCAGAGAGAGATCAGCTCAGGTGGGTAGGTTGTCCCCTGAGAGTGGTTTTAGGAGTCTGGATTCACCGAAGAGGGTGGGATCCAGTGGTGGCAGCGAGTGTAGAGCCAGTGCAAGGAGTCCCACTCCCGAAGCCCAAGAGACTGTGCCTGATTCCCCGGAAGAGGAGGACGGGTTAGTGTTTAGGGGCAGGGGAAAGCTGTCCCATCAGTCCTGGGGAGAGTTTGAGGAGGAGTGTTGGACTGTACTGGAGGATTGTGTGGTGAGGAGAGCAGTGGAGGATTGGGAAGGGCTGTGCCATGCCGTTATCCGGGAGCACATGCTGAGGAGTTGTTTCCCAAGACTGCGTCACCATCTGTTGCAGTGCGGGTTCTCAGACCCCAGGGAACTTGCACGGGAGGCAGACCTCTGGGTAAGTGCCAGAGCGTCTGGGAAGACATTGGGGAGTGATCCAGAAAGGAGAGGTGCAGGGATCTTCCGACCCAGCGTGGCGGGAGAGGTGAGAAGCCCAGCTAGGTCCCAGGATAGTGGGCGGGTTGTAGGGCCTCACATCCCATCTAAAGGAGGGAGTGAGACGGGGAGGTGTCCCGAGATGCCCCAACTGCAGTCACAGGGACTGGAGAGTTCTTTTAGGGAACCCCAGGTTGGGAGTCTAGGCTGTCCCGGTGTGCCTTCTCGTGGAAAGGATCCCCTCATGTCAGGAGGACCCGGAGCATCATTAATTGGAGCTCCAGTGGTTCGGGGGTTTGACCAGTCACAGGGTTTAGATCCTGGACTGGGGTTCCAGGTTAAGGGGTTGCCTGACCTGGAGGGTGGGGTACCTGTAATTCAGGTCCCTACCAATTTGACTCCTAGGGGTACTACTCCCAGTGGGAGGGTGCGGAACTCTGGGAGGGGGTGCAGAGGGAGGAAGGTCTCTTCTCTGTCACCAGCTCAGCCACAGGGCGCAGATCCTGGGTTGGGTGGCCAGGGACAGGGTTTGCCTGCTCTGGTGGGAGGGACCTCTGTAACCAGAGTCCCCCCGGAAGTGACTCCCAGGGGTACTTCTCCAGTTAGGAGGGTGCGGAACTCTGGGAGGGGGTGCAGGGAGAGGGAGGACTCGCCCCTGTCACCGGTTCAGCCTGTGGGTTTCGGCTCCAGGTTGGGGAGAGAGTTGTGTGAGGGTGTCCCCCAGCGTAGGAGATGGAGGAACCCTAGGAGGAGAAGTAGGGGGAGGAGAGCCTCGCCCCTAAGGGCTGGTCAGTCTGAGGGTGTAGACCCCAGATGGGTGGACCAGTGGCAGTTTGGAGAGAAGAGAGTGGTCCAAGGGAATTACAAGCCTGAGGCTAGAGCCTCCCACTCTAGGAAGGAGAGACATCCCACTAGGGAACACCAGTGGGGTGGTGATGTTGGTGAAAGGAGGGATGCGAAAAAGAACCATTGGGTTCCAGAGTGGAGGAGAGACTGCAGGTGCTCCTGTAGTTGCAGGCCTGCGTCCACCTTTTTCCGCCCCCAAGCAGGGAAGCCCATCAAGGCATTGATATGTCTACCCTGGCTTTTGGCTGGGGGGGAGTCGTGTTGGACTTGGCCTTTTCCCCCCAAAATTTTTCGCTTTTGACCCCCTTATCTGGATTGTCTCCCCCATGGGATTAAACCTGTATAGGCCATGAGTGGTGTGAGACACCTTGAGAAAATGTAATTACCTGACATAATGTGAGCACTTGTGAAATCCCCCATTTTAAAACTGCACTCCCATTTTGGAAATGTACCTGACTGAAATGTATTGTTTTTAAAATGGATGCCATGGCCATGGGTTTTGCCACTGGACTGACATAGGTCAGCAGTCTAGATAATATTACCCAGCTACCCCTAGTTTTGGAGGGAAAGCCTGGCACCCAGGGTGCTCACCCCCTCCCCTAGAACCAGTTTAGGCTAGATGTGCCAACATTCTAGAAGGTCCTGGCACTGCCTGGGAGGAGGGTATAAATAGGGAGAAGGGTCACCAGAGAGTCAGTCAGCGCTGGGACAAGGAAGGGAGGGGGACCTGCTGTAAGGTGCTACCGCCACATGGACCTGTGAGCTGGGCCCTGCACCCCTATAAACCCCCCCCGCTGCTGTCCCCATGGGCCCCTGACAAGGGAGGGCCCCTATCCAGGTCACTGACGCTGTTTGACCGGGTATCGCGCCAGCGCTGTGTGAAGAAGCGCCCAGGAGGTGAGGAGTGTGCCCCTGAGGAACTGCTGTGGGACTGTCTGCCCCTTTGAAGCACCATGGGGAAGATCGTGCCCCCAAAAGAAATGCTGCTGGCTGAGGTGCTGTGAGGCCCTGTGAAAGCGCTGGGCCCTGGGACTGTTGTGGCCCCCTAGTGCTGTAAAGCCTATCTGACAAGCGCTATAACTGCGAAGCGCTGAGGAAGTGCTAGATTCCTGCCCCCTCTGCGTAGTCTGAGGAAGGAGCTGAGGTTGTGGGCAGAGGGAGGAGCAGTGCGCTGTGAATAGCGCAGTTTTCGCTGTTTTCTGAGGAGACTGGCAGCCTGTGAATAGCGCTGTTGTGGAGGCGCGCTTTGGGCCGATTTAAATAATTAATTAAAAAGGGAGCCTACCCCTTGTCGCAGCCGGAGATCACCGTCGCAGCCCGGGTGCTGAGGAGACTGTGAGGGGACTTTATAACAAGAAAGGGAGCCTACCCCTTGTCCTGTCCTCGCGCTGTGTGGCAGCGCCGAAAATCACCGCCGCAGCCCGGCGCTGTGTTGAGGAGATTCCCCCCCCCCCTTGCTGGGGTGTGCAACGTTGCGGCAGCCCCCGATGCCAGGAGGGGGCCGCCGAAGCAGAGAGAGGGCCGCGCTAGGCCCTGAAGCCGTTCCGGCCCGTAACACGTGACGAGGGGGCCAGGCTGCGTCATCGGCCCGCCCCCGCCGCGCACGGATTGGCCTGCGCGGCCGTGACCTCTGAAGGCCGCGCAGGGATTGGTGGGTGGCCGGGAAGGCCCGGAGAAGCTGAATTCAAGCCCCGGGTCCCCGTGAGGTAGGAGGGGGACCCGGGTGAAGAGTCGTTGCGGGGCCCCGTGATCGCGAGAGGGGAGCCCCGATTGAGATTGACCGGAGCAGGAGCCTACCCTGCCGGTCTATGCCCTGAGTGTGGGGCCGGGAGGATAGGCGGGGCCGGGGCACACTGTCGGTGCCAGCCCCGCCTCCCCAAGCAAAGCAGGGCACCACGAGAGCAGCGCGTCGCCTGCAGGGCTCCGTGTGGTGGAGGAGCCCTGCCATCACGCACAGGAGCCGGCCGGAAGAAGTCTGTATTCCTGCGGGGCTCCCAGCCAGTGAGGAGAGCCCTGCACACCGGCACAGTGGAGTCCTGGGCCCCCGTGAGAAAGGTGGGGCCCGGCTGTCATTGTGAGAGAGAGGAGGGGGCATCGAGGCACATTGCCGGTGCCTGCCCCCCTTCACGGAAAAGAGCCCTGCTGGGGAAGAGGACCCCCGGAGTAGCCCGGTGAGTGGGGCTTTAATTAAAAACTGTGTGGGGAGTGAAGAGGGCAACGGGGCACAGGGTCGGTGCTCGCCCCCCCCCTCCTGCCCCGGGAGACATTGTAATTGAGCTAGTGGGCCCTAATTATACACCGGAGCCCCCGGGAGAAGTACTAGCAGGATTGCCAGGCCTCTGAGCTGGGCCACGACATTAGTAATCCCTGCCTGGGGTGACGAGGTGAATGCCAGCTAGTGTAGGGCTTGGGATTTGTGTTAGTGTGGCAAGGCAGTGCTTTCGCTGAATTACGCACCCCATAGAGGTTGGTTTGAGTGGGCCGGGAGGGAACAGATGCTGAGGGAACCCTCATTAAACGGTGCACCAGTGTGGAGGATTAGGCTCATGCTCATGGGTTAATGCCTAACATCGCTCTATAATGTGTAGGCTTAATGTTCATGCAGGGGATTGGCTGTTGTGTACACCCTGCTGTTTATGTTTATAGTGATGCCACCGTTCTGCCTGATGTTCCCTGAAATGTTAGGCCTGACATCTAATCTATATGTCTATACTCTGAGGAGGGTTGCCCTAGGTTGAGGTTCATAGGCCTAAAGACAGGCCCATGTTAAATGCATAATGTCGGTCTATAGGTTGGCCTGTCATGTAATACTAGGTCCCTGGTTGCATCCCATGTGGAATTGTTACAGGTGTTCCTGTCTATTATGTGCCATGATGTTATGATGTTTTCCCTTACAGGGGTTGGGTTGGCGTGATTGTGCATGATATATATACCTATGCTAATGTGGTATTCTGCATTTACAACCCCCTAAGGATGAGAGCCTGAGTTGGCCCCGCCAGATTGGCCCCAGGTCTAATGTTTTATTAACCATCCCTTTTTCCTTGCAGCATGGACTTATGGACTTATCCCTTTTGTCCCATGTAAATAATTCCCCATGATGTATTTGGCTCTGGCGCCAGTTGGCGCCTTGTTGTGATTACCAGTGTATTTTTCCTTTTTACCTTGCAGGTTGGAGATAACACTAAACTTATTCTTTTCCAACCAAAGGTGGTGTCGTGACTCTTTTGTGGTGTGATTGGTGTGTCGTCTGTGGGTACTGCGTGAATGCTTCACATGTCCTCGAAGTTTGGCCTGCCCGCTTGATGCCATGCTACCCCCTTTGAGACTTGGGCAACCCCCAATTCCAACAGCCAGTTGACACGATCAGGTTATACAGTGCCTCTCACGAATGTTGGGTGAATCAGCAGGGTCTCGATTTACTCCTTTCCTTTCTGATGCACAAACAATTCCGTTCTGTGGCATCTTGTGATAGTGCCCTGTTGACAAGGAAACCAACCTTCTCAGGCACTGCCACAATAACAAGTAGGGTTTGGAAGCTACAAGGTCTTTCTCAAAAATATATCTTTTTATTTTTCCGTAAGAATGAAGAGGCGTTGCGCATAACACTGCCCTCTTTTATTACAGAGGTTCTGAAATAATGTATTCTACATCAGAAACTAATTCGTACTGCCTATTAACTGATAACTCTATTAACAAATATCAAAAGAGGTAGAATATATTGTTATAATGTTTGGTGGAATTAAACTACTCAATAAAGCTGAAAAGACATCTACTGTCAACTGGATAGTGTTGTGCATCTCTAAATACTATGACACGAGAGGGCATCATCTTCCTTTGAGGTGTCATGTTCATACTACCAGAGGTAAGCTTACATCAGTGATTTCGCAAAAGGATGTACGCATTGTAGAGACTTCTAAGACAGCCGTGTGGGCTACTCCCTGTGCTTTTTGTAAGCATTACGCGCTATGTATTTTCCCTTGAGGGTGGAGCCTTTGCCTAGGCACTGATGAAAGCTGGTCTGGATAAATGTGTGTGCCATCCTTCCAGTCACTTGGGTTTGTGTTGTTCTGAAGTGCAGAGGCACTGATCTGTCAACTATTCAAGACATGAGGTCACAAAAGATCCCTTGCCATTCAATTTCATGTTTATGGCGGTGGAATCATTGTTCTTTACATGTGCAAATGGCATTGTGGATGTTCCAGGATTATCCAGGGATAAAGCAGGGCATGCCCTAATGCTCAATATCTAGGTTCATTAGCAGCATTTGTACTGATATCTGTATTTTTAATGGTTAAGGCTCCATGAGATATTTTGGGTTCAGTACATGTTCTTTACTTTGACAAAATAGCTCATGGTAAGTGTGCAGCACATATGAGCGGTTTGTATGGTTATGTGTGAGGTCCTGTTGTGCTTGTATCATTACCTTCCAGTCTCATGAGTTGCATTTAAATTCCTTCACCAGAGCCGTATTAAGCAGGCAGATTGGGGTGTGGTTATGGCCAGTGGCTTCCTAGTAAAGTTGTTTCCTCAATCTCAGATTTGGTAGAATTTCCACTGTGTATCTTTTGGTGAATTTCTTGCTCGAAATAAGGCAAGGTCTGATATGATGTTTTCTATTCCATTGCAACGTCTTGGTGAGGTGTCTGCCGGCAGATTGGTGAAATGTTGGCGGAATTGTTAGATGACCCCTGGAGTAGGGTATTTCACAAACGTCTGCTCTAGATGAAGGAGATGGGCTGCCAGGGTGGCAGACTCTGCCAACGTTTGCGCTGACATGTTACCACCCTAATCTTAATGAGGTCTTTATTTATATTATTTGATAGTTTGATTATGCTGTGAATGATACAAAACTGGTTTGCTGTGGTGTGATAGAATTTATAGGCTAGAGAAGCCAAACCGGGTGGAGTGGCATTAATTCCCTGATGCACTGTAAATGGAAACGTCTTTTTATTTTTCAGCAGTATTGGGTTTCACCATGCTGCTCCTCAATGACAGATGCAAAAAGAACAAATGATGGGGGAATGACGAACAATGTCAAACACTCACTCACAGTACAGAGATCTGGGCCTAAAACCATCGTTATCTTAGCTCATCGCGCCATTTCAGTTTAAATTTGTGTGGCCTGTTTTTCAGTTCGTTTTTCCTTGTGCTGTTACTTATGGCTTGTTTGTTTATATTCTGTAGCCTCAGTTATCTGCCTGCCTGTGTTCTAGTCGTATTTGGGCTGTACAAATACTCACTTTATGAGCTATCATGCTCAGCCTGATGGAGGCTACTCACAGAACCTTAATCAGTCATAGCAGTGCTCAGGCACATCATGCAAAGAGAGAATTTTATGGCACGACACGGAGGCCAATATTATGCAAATCTCCTTTATTGTGGGAAATGATTAATTGATCTACAGAACCCCTTAGACCTAAGGTCCTTTTCTCATATTCCAAGAGACAACGTACCACACACAAGATCTCATTTTGAGGGAAAAAGGGATAGAAAACAGAGGTTGACAAAGTTTTAGTCCGCCTTTTAATGAAAAAGCAAACACCCTCAGGTTGAAAAGCCCTATTAGAGACATCTAAGGCCTTAACGTCCGAGGTACGTCTGAAGGAGACGAGGCAGAGTAGAACAGTTAATTTAAAAGACAATTTCTTCAAAGAGAGAGAAGAGTTCTCGCCCCAAGAGGAGAGTAGTCTGAGGACATCTCTCACGTCCCAGAGAGCGGAATATTTTGGTAGAGGAGGATTCAAAACCCGCATACTCCTCATAAGTTTTTTGGTCAGAAGATTTTGGCCTACCGAAGAACCATCTAGCAAGCAATGACCTGCAGCAATAGCTGATCTATAAACGTTAACGGTCCGATAGGCCAGACCCGAAGCGAAGATTTCAGTTAAGAAGTTAAGAACTTGAACTATATCAGCTGAAACGGGATCATAACCCCGTCGAAGGCACCAGCAAACCCATTTGTGCCAGGCCAATCTATATGCTTTTCTGGTACCGGGGGCCCATGATTCTGACATGAGCCTGAAAGCGCCTTCCGAAAGTCCAGGGATCTGCCACTGTCTCCTGAAATCTTCCAGGCCATCAGACACAGGGTGCCCTGAAGAAGGAGTGGATGGTATTCTCCGTGAGGTCCTACCAGTAGGTCTTTGAAAACAGGGATGAGGATTGGGAAATCCACGCTCCTTTCCAATAGGATGGGGAACCACGCTTGGGAACTCCAAAGGGGAGTTATTACTACTAAGGACTCTTTGTTCCTCCGGACTTGAACAAGGAGGCGAGGAAGCATGGCAAAAGGTGGGAATGCATAAGGTCTCAGACCAAGCCAGTTCTGAAAAAACGCGTCTATTCCCAAGGCCAGGGGGTCCGGTCTCCAGCTGAAGAATTTTGGCAACTGAGTATTGAGACGGTCCGCAAAAAGGTCTATCCCGAAGGGGCCCCACCGAGATTGGATCGCAAGGAAGGTGTTCCTGTCTAGTCTCCAGTTGCTTGAATCCACATAGTTCCTGGAGAACCAGTCTGCTACCCCATTGTTCAACCCCGGAATATGTTCGGCAATGACCGAAATGCCCTTGTTGAGGCAGTAGGCCCAAAAGTTCTTGGCTAGGTCCGAGAGGCCCTTGGAATGAGGTCCACCCATTTTGTTCACGTATCTCACAGCGGACACGTTGTCCATGCGAAGCATGACCGAGCATTTCATCTGATCTTTGGTAAAGCTCTGGATGGCAAAGGATCCCGCCAGAAGTTCCAGGCAGTTGATATGAAGATCCTTTTCCTGTTGGGTCCAAAGTCCCCCGGTCGAGCAGTCGCCGCAGGTCGCGCCCCAACCCTCCAGGCTCGCATCCGAGTGAATGACTAAGTCTGGTTCTTCTCCGAAGATTGCTCTGCCGTTCCAGGCTTCTGCATTTTTCAACCACCATATGATCTCTTTCTTGGAGTCGGTGTCCAGGGAGACCATTTGGGAGTAGGATGTGTTCAATCTGAGGGCTTTGGTTTTGAGCCTCTGAAGCGCTCGATAGTGAAGGGGACCTGGGTAGATTGCTTGGATAGTTGAGGAGAGTAGACCCAATATCCTCGCTAGGGTCCTTAGTGGAAAGGAGCGAATCTTTAGCACTTTCCTCAGCTCTTTCCTCAGTTTCCTGAGTTTGTCGCCAGGAAGTTTCAGTTCGGCATGGAGAGTATCTACTGAAAAACCCAAAAACTGAGTGACTTGGGTTGGAGAAGTGGAGGATTTTTTCGTGTTTATCACGAACCCTAAATGTTCCAGAAGATTTATGGCAAGGGTAGTGTGTCGAGAAGCGACCTCTTTGGATTCGGCCATTATCAAGATGTCGTTGAGGTAGAGGATCAGTCTGACCCCTTGGTTCCTTAGCCAAGCAGCTATGGGACGAAGAACCTTGGTGAAGCACCAAGGGGCTGAGGAGAGGCCGAAGGGAAGGCTGCAAAATTGCCAAAGTTTGCCCTCCCAGAAAAATTGAAGACATTTTTGGTGAGGGGGCCAGATTGGAATAGTCAGATATGCGTCCTTGAGATCTAGGCGAGTGAGCCAGTCGCCCTTCCTCAGAACATCTCTGAGAAGGTGGATTCCCTCCATTTTGAAATGTCGGAAGACCACCCACTGGTTCAAATCTTTGAGATTTATGACAGGTCTCATTTTCTTGTCCTTTTTCTCTACCAGAAAGACATTGCTGATAAAGCCGATTTCTTTTCCCTGCCGGATTGCACCTTTTGAAAAGAGGTCCTTTACTTCCTGGGAAACTAAAGCAGAATCTTTTTGTGAGAAGCGTATTTCTTGGGGAAGTCTCTTCTGGACAGGGAAGCCGACGAATTCTATTTTGTATCCTCTGACGGTGTCTAACACCCAGGGATCCTGACTTACTACGGTCCAATTCCCAGAGAAGAGGGCTAGTCTTTGGGAGATCTTACCGGTAGAGAAGGGTCTTGTCCTCCTTTCGCCTCTGAATACTCTTCCTCTGGATCGTTGTCTTTGGGGAAAGAAGGATGATGACTGGAAGCCATAACCGGACTGAAAGGACCTTCCTCCTCGTCCTCCAAAGGGTCTTGTCGAGCCATTTCCACGGCCGGGGAATCGACCCCGCATCCTCCCGGCCCGGGAAAAAACTCCTCTAGTATTGAAAACCCTTTTAATATCTTTTTGGGATTTTTGGATGGAGTTAAAGACTCCCACATATTTGGCCATATCCCTAATGAATTCTTCTCCAAAGAGAAGACCTTGGGAGGAAGCGCCGCCTTCCTTGTTAGATAGCTCAGCTAGTTTAGGGTCAATCTTGAGAAGCACGCTCTTACGTCTTTCATTAGAGAGAGCAGTGTTTGCATTGCCCAGGAGGCATATAGCCCTTTGCGCCCATTGTCGCAGTTCTTTTGGGTCAATGGGGGAATCAGAGACATAGGCTCCTTCGGCCATCTCAAACATTTTGGTCAGGGGGCCTGTGATATCCAGTAGTCTGTCCTGGCAGGATTTGAGTCCTCTGTCAAGTCCCCTCCTGGGGTCTTTCCCCGTCTTGGCAATGAATGCCACCACCTTACTGTCTAGTTCGGGGGTCATGGCTATTTTGTCGGGGAGGGAGGGGCGAGGACATTCGGACCTGAGGCGAGCCCTGACCTCCTTTGGTATCTCTTTGCGGAGCCAAAAGGACAGGTATTCGGCAATATGATGGGATGGTGTCCACTCTGGGGAGAGTGGATGCTTGATGAGGAGCGGGTCGAACATATGCTCCCCAAAGGGGTCAAGTATCCCCATTTTTGAGCCCGAGGCCCCTGATGCCTCACCAGATAAGTTTGTGATTTCGCCTTCCTCCTGATCGGAGTCAAATTCTGAGGAGCAAGACAGGTCAATTTCGTCTTCACCTCCATCGTCGCTATCAATGGGGATAGGAAGGCTAGGGCCTCTGAGTTGCCCATCCAGCGTGCCCGAGGCACCAGCATTGTCACCGCCAGAGCGTGAATCAGAGAGCAAAGGCTTTGCGCTTCTGGATTTTTTTAGCCATTTGGGGTGGATTAGAAGTGGACTGCCTTTTCCTTTGGCTTGTTGAGGCCTCGGTAGGATTCCCTTGGGTCCTCATAGGTGGCCAAGCCGATTTGGCCAGGGTTTCCAATTTTTTGTTAATGGTGTCCTCAAGGGATCCCATTACCTTGTCAAGCGTTTTGTTGATAAGGGTTTCCAATTTGTCCTCCATAGAGGATGAAGAAGGGTCAGAGGACATGTTGATAAGCTGAGATCAGAAAGGTAGTAAGCAGTGAGAATCAACTGAAAAAGAAAGAATGTTGGAAACAAAATGGATGTAATGTAGTTATGACAACAGGGGTAGTGGAAAGGGTCTTTCCTCTAACAATCCCAGTAAAGGGTTGTGAGTCCTTTGTTAGTTTCGTGTAAATTATGCCCTTTAGTCCTTCTTTTTTTTTTTTTTTAAATTATTTGTGCAGGTTGGTGGAGGATGTGAGCTCGACAGCGCCGAGGATCCGCGGAAAAACAAAGACTCCTAAAGCTAGTAGGTGGGAGAGAGCCTCGTAAGTGCTTCGCTCTATCCTCGTGTATAGAGCGAGGCTCATTTGCTCGTCTTTGCGTTGAAACCGGTCTCCATGGTAACACGGCGCGGCCTCGCGTCGGAGCGAGGGCGCCGTGTCATCACCATGGAGACGCGTGTGAGGCCGGGACCGGTGTTCAGAAGACGCCGGCCCCGGTGCGAGGTCCCAGCGCGTGCAGGCGAAGGGCGCGGGCCGGCGTTTCAAAAGACGCCGGTCCCGCGTGAGAGGCTGAGCGGTCTTCAGGGGAGACGAAAGGAATCGAGGATTCAGGCCCGTAGGGGGAAGAGGAGCCGCCCGGCCTTAAGGAGCCGGGGGGGGTCGGAGAAAGTGAGGGAGCGGGCGGGTGGGGAGAAACACCGTGCGCCGCTCTTGAGAGCAGGAGACAGGAAAGGGGTAGAGAGAAAAACACACGCAGGGAGGCACAAGGTTGCCAGATTAGGGAACAGGATAGCCAACAAGCAAGGTATAAGAAGGCATGTAAAATATATAAAATATATAAAATATGTAAAATATGCTGCCGATTAAAGGGAGGAGGGGAGTAGGGTGGGAAGAAACACACTCAATACAGTCTCCCTCGACCCAATCTAATACATATAGAGAGCACAGACAAGTAAAGTGCGGAGAGCAAATATAAGGTACTTATCTTGTGAGCAGCAGCAACAAAGAAGGAAGTCTACTGTGTGTGCATGGACTATATCCTCTCTATTGGAATGTTCATTCAAGTTCTAGATCTCTCATTGTTGCTGCTGTGAGCTACGCAATAAAGGAGATTTGCATAATCTTAGCCTCCGTGTCCTTAATAAAATCCAGATTTTCTGCCCAGCAGGCTGTGAAAAATCTAAATTGTCTCCTGTATAGCTGTGTGAGTTGTGGCCGATTAAAAGTCTGGCAAGGCTTTCAAAAGAGTCTGACAAAGCTAAATATTAACTGGCAGAGGCCAAGTCATTCTTTTCAGAATGTAGGCAAATCTGATGTTCAAGATTCTAAGTACAAATGTCACTTCCTTGCATGTGTTCCAATATTGTTACATTCTTTGTGAGCAATCTGCTCCACCAAGTGATTGAATTCGTATTTGTACAGATGTTTTAATACTGGAAGTTGTTACCTAGTTTGTGAATTTAATTAACTCGTTTTTGTTTTAGGATGCCGCTATTCCAGACAGGAATGGTTGGAGGCCAGTTCACTATGCTGCTTTCCATGGAAGACTTGGATGTTTGCAACTGCTGGTTAGGTGGGGTGCAAGTATAGACGAGGTGGATCTCAATGGGAACACTCCAGGTATTGTTCAAAGAAAGACTCTTTAGGCTCTCTATAAAGTTTTTCCTTTTGGTAGTCCACTGGTAGGAGAGATTGGAAAAAAACCCTTAACGAATCCAAATGTGAGATAAAAATGTAATGATTCCATTTACAAGTGTATCATTTAGATTTGCAGCTACTTACAAATAGGTTTGTAGAATGTATTCATCAACTTGTTTAAGCTCTTCACCTTAAGGTCACAAATGTATTTTCTTAATGTTTAGCCTGGCAAATTCAGTGTTGGAATTCATGTCAAATGTATTCGAATATTCTTCTCATCTGGGTAGGATTTGCAATAATTTAAATATTAGTGTTTTTTTCCGGATAAATACCGACACCCAGATGCACACTTCTTCACAACCTAAAATACTTACTTGCATCCACGTCCTTGTGTCCTCTATTTTATATACACATTATGAGACCATTAATATTTCAAACAATCCACTCCTTATGATTCAACTTGGAACTTTTTCTCTGCTGTGATGAAAGGATCCATTGAATATCTGTATTTGCTCTTTAGTGTGATTGAGCCGTTATATTTCTCTCATCATCTCTTTATTTGATGCTAGTTTACCTTGTTCTGTATGTTGTACTCTTCCTCGTGCCTGCAGTTATACTTTTTCATAGTAAGTGTTTCACCATTGATTCTCTGACATTTATTTTTTGGATTCAGTTTTAAATGAATATTTATGTTGTGATAATAAACCTGTCTTTATGATTTACAAATGCTTATTTGGTTCTGAGAGTAAAATGGCAGAAGCAAGTGTTCATTTGACTGTTTTCTCGTTCTTGGATCATTTCCTAATATTTCAAAGCGTATTTATGTAATACTATCAATTTTTTCTCTGAGAGACAATAGGCTTTGTTTTTCTTTTAATAAGAAAGGTGAGTGTTGTCTGATCTTGTCCAGGTGGAATATGATTCTTCACTTGCATTGTGAGAACAACCCTACTCTATGACAGCCATGGTCCTGAGATGCAGCACTGTGTGGGTTTGGAATCTGTGTGTTGGCATTTAATGCTATCTCAGAGTTAGTCAGCCTCCAGTTGTATCCAAACATAAATTCACAACTTCTTGTAATTTTTCGTCTTTCCGATGACACTCAACTGATCCTTACACTGGAGATCACACATCCAATATGTAAAAGTTCAAACAGTGCAGGATCTCAATAGCTATATGGAGAATCTGCAGTTCTCTTAAAATGAACATTTCAAAAACTGAAATCCTGGTTTTTAAGATCTGTACAGGACTGAAACTGATGAACTGAGGAGTTTGTGCTTGCCCCCTCATACTCAGTCTGCTAAAAACCTTGGTGTCATCTTCAAAAGTATCTTGACTTTCCACTAGCATATTCCTCAAGCTACCGTCAATTGTTGCTTTCTTCTAAAAGTGTTAAAAAGGTTCTTATCTTTATATCTCCTGACTATGAGAAAACTATTGTCCAGGCCACTTTTGTGGCAAGACGTGGGGCCTGATTACGATCTAGGCGGAAAGGGTCCCGTCGTCGAAACAGCATCGGATTCCCCACACTGCTAGTTACCGGTTCTCCTGCTGTATTACAATGTTGGCAGGTTGCTGGACGAAAGACTACCGGAGCACCGCCGATTCCGCCAGCCATTCGCTGTCCGCCCCATTGGGTGGCACAGTGAGCAAAAGAACAATGGATTAAAACCAGATCTGTTACTGGGTGTGAGTGATTGATTGATTCAGATGCTCCGTCCATCACCACCCCCTTTTGTACCGCTTTTGGCCGCCATAAGTGTGGCAGGGTATGCTCAGACGTGAGTCCCTTGCTCACTTTGCCACTGGATTCAAGCAAGCCGGGCTGAAGACGGCTGGAATGCCAGAAACCGGTCCTCGGAAGCTTGTTTCCGGTCCAGGGAAGACATGGCTTGGCAGTTCGGGCTGGACTGTTCCCATGAGGCACAGGGTCAGACTGATTTGCATATAGCCATGTCTGAACTGGGGTGGCAGAGTGGGCTAAAGAACGGTGATGGATTAAACCCAGATATCTTGACTGGGTGTGAGTGTTTGATTGATTCAGATGCTCCGTCCATCACCACCCCCTTTTGTACCGCTTTTGGCCGCCATAAGTGTGGCAGGATATGCTCAGACGTGAGTCCCTTGCTCACTTTGCCACTGGATTCAAGCAAGCCGGGCTGAAGACGGCTGGAATGCCAGAAACCGGTCCTCGGAAGCTTGTTTCCGGTCCAGGGAAGACATGGCTTGGCAGTTCGGGCTGGACTGTTCCCATGAGGCACAGGGTCAGACTGATTTGCATATAGCCATGTCTGAACTGGGGTGGCAGAGTGGGCTAAAGAACGGTGATGGATTAAACCCAGATCTCTTGACTGGGTGTGAGTGTTTGATTGATTCAGATGCTCCGTCCATCACCACCCCCTTTTGTACCGCTTTTGGCCTCCATAAGTGTGGCAAGGTATGCTCAGACGTGAGTCCCTTGCTCACTTTGCCACTGGATTCAAGCAAGCCGGGCTGAAGACGGCTGGAATGCCAGAAACCGGTCCTCGGAAGCTTGTTTCCGGTCCAGGGAAGACATGGCTTGGCAGTTCGGGCTGGACTGTTCCCATGAGGCACAGGGTCAGACTGATTTGCATATAGCCATGTCTGAACTGGGGTGGCAGAGTGGGCTAAAGAACGGTGATGGATTAAACCCAGATCTCTTGACTGGGTGTGAGTGTGTGATTGATTGATTCAGATGCTCCGTCCATCACCACCCCCTTTTGTACCGCATTTGGCCGCCATAAGTGTGGCAGGGTATGCTCTGACGTGAGTCCCTTGCTCACTTTGCCACTGGATTCAAGCAAGCCGGGCTGAAGACGGCTGGAATGCCAGAAACCGGTCCTCGGAAGCTTGTTTCTTGTCCAGGGAAGACATGGCTTGGCAGTTCGGGCTGGACTGTTCCCATGAGGCACAGGGTCAGACTGATTTGCATATAGCCATGTCTGAACTGGGGTGGCAGAGTGGGCTAAAGAACGGTGATGGATTAAACCCAGATCTCTTGACTGGGTGTGAGTGTTTGATTGATTCAGATGCTCCGTCCATCACCACCCCCTTTTGTACCGCATTTGGCCGCCATAAGTGTGGCAGGGTATGCTCAGACGTGAGTCCCTTGCTCACTTTGCCACTGGATTCAAGCAAGCCGGGCTGAAGACGGCTGGAATGCCAGAAACCGGTCCTCGGAAGCTTGTTTCCGGTCCAGGGAAGACATGGCTTGGCAGTTCGGGCTGGACTGTTCCCATGAGGCACAGGGTCAGACTGATTTGCATATAGCCATGTCTGAACTGGGATGGCAGAGTGGGCTAAAGAACGGTGATGGATTAAACCCAGATCTCTTGACTGGGTGTGAGTGTTTGATTGATTCAGATGCTCCGTCCATCACCACCCCCTTTTGTACCGCTTTTGGCCGCCATAAGTGTGGCAGGGTATGCTCAGACGTGAGTCCCTTGCTCACTTTGCCACTGGATTCAAGCAAGCCGGGCTGAAGGCGGCTGGAATGCCAGAAACCGGTCCTCGGAAGCTTGTTTCCGGTCCAGGGAAGACATGGCTTGGCAGTTCGGGCTGGACTGTTCCCATGAGGCACAGGGTCAGACTGATTTGCATATAGCCATGTCTGAACTGGGGTGGCAGAGTGGGCTAAAGAACGGTGATGGATTAAACCCAGATCTCTTGACTGGGTGTGAGTGTTTGATTGATTCAGATGCTCCGTCCATCACCACCCCCTTTTGTACCGCTTTTGGCCGCCATAAGTGTGGCAGGGTATGCTCAGACGTGAGTCCCTTGCTCACTTTGCCACTGGATTCAAGCAAGCCGGGCTGAAGACGGCTGGAATGCCAGAAACCGGTCCTCGGAAGCTTGTTTCCGGTCCAGGGAAGACATGGCTTGGCAGTTCGGGCTGGACTGTTCCCATGAGGCACAGGGTCAGACTGATTTGCATATAGCCATGTCTGAACTGGGGTGGCAGAGTGGGCTAAAGAACGGTGATGGAATAAACCCAGATCTCTTGACTGGGTGTGAGTGTTTGATTGATTCAGATGGTCCGTCCATCACCACCCCCTTTTGTACCGCAGGCCACTTTTGTGGCAAGACGTGGGGCCTGATTACGATCTAGGCGGAAAGGGTCCCGTCGTCGAAACAGCATCGGATTCCCCACACTGCTAGTTACCGGTTCTCCTGCTGTATTACAATGCTGGCAGGTTGCTGGACGAAAGACTACCGGAGCACCGCCGATTCCGCCAGCCATTCGCTGTCCGCCCCATTGGGTGGCACAGTGAGCAAAAGAACAATGGATTAAAACCAGATCTGTTACTGGGGGTGAGTGGGGAAAAGTTTCAGCACTCTGTCCATCATCTTGTTTTGTTTGCTATGTACGCCCTAAGTGGCCAAGGGTATGCCCAGACGTGGGTCCCTTGCTCGCTGTGCCACTTCATTCAAGCTAGCCTGGCTGATGAGGGCTGAAACTTTGAAGCCGGTCCCAGGATGCTTGTTTCTGGTCCAGGGAGGATATGGCCTGGCGGTTCGGGCTGGACTGTTCCCATGAGGAACAGGGTCAAGACTGATTTGCATATGGCTGGGTCCAAACCGGGGTGGCATAGTGAGCAAAAGAATAATGGATTCAACCCAGATCTGTGACTGGTGGTGAGTGGTTGAAAAGTTTCAGCTCTCTGTCCATCATCTTGTTGTGTTTGCTATGTTTGCCCTAAGTGGCCAAGGGGATGCCCAGATGTGGCCCCTTGCTCGCTGTGCCACTGTATTAAAGCTAGCCTGACTGATGTGGGGTAGAACCCCAACACCAGTCCCAGGATGGTCGTTTCTGGTTCAGGGAGGACCTGGCCTGGCAGTTCGGGCTGGACTGTTCCCATAAGGAAGAGGGTCAACACTGAATTGCATATGGCTGGGTCCAAACAAGGGTGACTTATTGAGAAAAAGAACAATGGATTAAACACTGGTCTGTGACTGGGGGTGAGTGGTTGAAAGTTTCAGCACTACGTCCATCATCGTATTTGCGACCGCCTCGATGGCGGTATGGGGAAAAACAGCTGTCAGAGGGCACTACAGACAAGGTTTCCGCCGTTCGGATTATGATGTACCTTACCGGCAAGCCAACTGTGGTGGCAAAACTGCCTCCTGAGTCCTCGAAATCGGAGGAAATGGAGTGCAAACTCACCCATTTCCTTCTTTTCCCGTCAGTCTCTGATCTGGACCCCTCCGTCAAGGGCCCCTCTTCACAGCAGCAACTTGACCCCGAAGAAAACGAGCCCATTGGCACCAAAATCCAGGTAAATCAGTTTGACACCTTTCTCCCATTGTCTGGACTGGGCACATATTGTCCACTCCAGCAATGGAAAAGTACCCTTTCAAGGTATTTTTCAGATGTGTCATGCTTTTGTGTAAGTTTTACACTTGTTTAGTCAAAATGTCCACACCTGCATCAACATATGAAAAAATATTTTTCAATTGCTGACTATGTCATGTGCCAGTCCCCACCGTTAGAAACACTGCCGCTGGCCAAGCGGTGACTTCGGAATACGCCGAGCGAAAGACCGTCAACTGAATGGGGTACTTTGGACTGCTGTGGCGGCAAAATGGTGGTAAGACCGCCAAACTCTTAATCAAGCCCTTGATTACTGTAACTCTGTTTTTCTTGATCTCCCCAAAAACACAAATCACTGGTTACACATGATCCAAAATGTAGCTGCCTACATTTTGCTCATAATTAGGAAATGTGAACCAATTTCCAGCCATTTGCAACACAAATCTCTGGGCCCGATTCGTAAGTGCATTCTGTGAATACCATGAGTAGTAAGTTTAGGATTTTGTCGTAAGTTAGTTCTGTGAATCGGGAAAGTAGTGTTTTTCCTATTGGCCCTTCTATATCTCCGACCCCCTCTATCTTTAAGACAGTCAGAAATATACTGGAATTCCTTACCCACCGAACTGTGTGACACTGTTTTTTTTATTGCAAGAACATACACATTCCACTTAGCACTTTTCAAAACTAAGGTACTATATACAAAGTTAGGAGACATTTCTGACTATCGCTGGGTAAATCTCTACCCCTGGTTCTCTTTAGAATGACAGTTAATCTCTGACAGATAGTTACTGATTTATTTTATAAGAGTTTACTGTCTGTTGCTTAACATTGAACTTAATTAGGCCCCTTGCATCTTTGCCCAAGCTGCCAGTGTAATAAATACTTCTGTAGCAGTGACAACTTTAGAAATTAATTCATTAATACAATAACTTTGGTATTCTGTGTCCACTGAAGAGGGAGCTGTCATCTTTATCACATTAGCTTATAAAGCTTCCGCATTTACCTATGTGAGCAATTATAAAACTCTGAGAGCTAACAAGTTAATATTTGTTATAATCCCAATTGAATTTACCATACAAAGTTCATATTGTTTAACAAACCAAAATGTAATATATACTTAAACACAACATAAAGATGGATCACTGTACAAATAAAACTCCAGTCAAATGTTAGTACTGAATTTAAGGCCATTCAAAGAAACCTAAAAAATCTGCAATGTTCTTAAAAATCTCATTTAATTCATGCTCCAAATCTTGAAAATAAAAGTTTAAATAATAGGGCACTTCTTCATTTCTTACAAGACACCAAGGGGTCCATTAGGACTGGCGGGGGCAATCCGCCCGCCATCTTTCCCTGTATTCCCCCCCCCGCCATATTAATATGGAGGGGAGGACCACGGCGGAAGAAAACACCGCCCGCAACTTTTCCACCCCGGTCGCCTTGCGGCCGGGGCGGAAAATGTTTAATATGGTGGCGGTGTCTATTAGACACCGCCAGCCATATTACGATGGCAAGAGTGCAATGCCGCCACGGAAAGGCAGGCGGTCTTCACTCTGGGGGCCACCCAGAGTGAAGGTGAGTGGGGGGGTGCACACGGGGGGGGTACCTGTGGTACCCCCCTTCTTTTTCATTTCCAAAGCGCCAGGCACCGCGCGGTGCCTGCCGCTTTGCAAATGAAAATGCTGTGATGTATTGTCAGCATTGTGGCGGGCGGTGCAGAGAGCACCGCCCGCCACAATGCTGAGAATACAGGATGTGCCCGCCACTGTGGCGGGCACATCCTAATGGCACCCCCGGGCCGCCCGCCATCCTAATGTGCCCCCAAATGTGTTCTGTCTTTTCAAGATGTATCCCTCCAATATAAGTTTCATTGTGATTCAATATTGGACAGATTCGGGAAATTCTGCCAGAATTAGGATCACAAGAGTAGATGTAACACTAGGCTGATTTCTTTTCTGATGCAGATTTCAAATAATTTGCTGATGTTAAAAAGCCCAGAAGGAGGAAACATGTTGGAATCAGTTCAACTTCACAGATTCCATAAATTATTCCCTATTCCATAGTGAAAAATTCATAATGGACCAGTAATACCACAATCCTGAGTTACCCTTCCCCACAGTATCAATAATTTGAAGTGCGGCATTACCAATGTGGTTTCCCACATTGAGGACATAGTGTGCATACTAGTTATTCTCATCAAAGTCCAAAACACATTAGTTAGCATAATGACTAAATAAGATATTTGAAAAAATGTTGGGTAGTTTTCCTGTAGGATAAGAAGAAATTGGGTACTTCAATGGAATTGTGTCCCTGTACATAGTGGATGGGGACATTGAAAATGGCTCATTAACTGTCGGATGACTTTCAGTGGGAGAGTGAGTAAAAATCTGACATCTGGCTACTATCAAGTTGACACCCAAAAGTGGAATACATGGAATGCACTATTATACTCTTATTATCTATATCTGATCTTGACTTAACGTACTGTGGGCCAGATTCACAAACTGCATTTTGTAGTACGTAAAGTAGTACTAGAGTAGTTCTACTTACTAGAAAATGCAATTAACAAACCTAAGAGTGTAAATCGTCACCTACACCTCTTCTATGGGAATACAGGTAGTGGCTGGATAAAGGGACATACTTATTACTAAATTGGAAGGGTTTAGGGAGGAATAAGACAGGGAGGGCTAGGGAAAGGGTAGGCAGAGACATGCACCACAAAAGAATATGCCCATTACTATTGACAGATGGCACACTTAAGTTATTACAGGGACTATCCTAAGGCATTGAAGATCACCAGTAACTAACTAATTCTTTACCCCCAATGAAGTCGTCCTCGTCATAGTAATGGCACATGAAGATGTACCCAAGTGCAAAAATCACGCATGACACAATTAAGTGCATACGAATCATACATATATTTACAACAATTAATTAATTGCTGTTTGTAACACCACTTTACCAAAATTGTTCTCAGCACGTGAGAACAGATCCATTTTTTAATGAGACAGAAAGGTTTTCGAAGTGGCCCATGTAGCTGCCCTACAGATTACTTGTAAGGAAACTGTAACAAAGATACATTCCAGGAAATCCTAGTATGATTGAAGTAGGAGTTTATTAGTAAATAACTCCACCCAAGCGCGAAGCGTCCCTTCAATGGAAGACCAAACGGTGACTGGCAAACGTCGTTGGAACCTCCATTGAACTGACCCACCACGTGTGAGTGTACATTTAAAACACAACAAAAGGGAAGCGGATCATCTAGCAGGTGATTACCATCTGCTACTAACCTACCTCTCCCCTCCTGAGGCGGAAAGCCGGGAGGTCTCCTTACTTTTCTTTTGGCTGTGTAACTCTGTTCGTGTATTTTAATATTGCCATTTTTAATTGTGTGCCTTTTGCAGCTCGTGCTCGCGCTTGTGTTCAAAGCGTGTAGGAGCACAGCGCTGCCTGCCACTTGATCTCCCAGCGCTTGTAAGCGCTTCGCTTTCCCCCCCTCCCTTGCCTGGGATTCTGAGACCGCCCTCGGCTGAGTATTGACGCCGAGGGCTGGGATCTCATTTTGGCCGCCATCTTGGGGGTAGGACTATTCACCCTCGCGCTCTAGCAGCGCTACAAAAGGGAAGCGGATCATCTAGCAGGTGATTACCATCTGCTACTAACCTACCTCTCCCCTCCTGAGGCGGAAAGCCGGGAGGTCTCCTTACTTTTCTTTTGGCTGTGTAACTCTGTTCGTGTATTTTAATATTGCCATTTTTAATTGTGTGCCTTTTGCAGCTCGTGCTCGCGCTTGTGTTCAAAGCGTGTAGGAGCACAGCGCTGCCTGCCACTTGATCTCCCAGCGCTTGTAAGCGCTTCGCTTTCCCCCCCTCCCTTGCCTGGGATTCTGAGACCGCCCTCGGCTGAGTATTGACGCCGAGGGCTGGGATCTCATTTTGGCCGCCATCTTGGGGGTAGGACTATTCACCCTCGCGCTCTAGCAGCGCTACAAAAAGCTCACCCTCTCCTCCGCACAGCGGACGCGATCAGCGGCCGCGCCGGATCTGCGCCGGACTCGTGCCAGAGTCCTGCCCGTCTGCGCCCGTCAGCGTCCCGGAGGCGTTTGGCGTGGCAGGTACTTCTGACCACTATGCTTTCCTACTCCACTCAGGAGCTCCTTTCGCTGCGCAATCGGAATGTGTCGTGTCTGTCAGTTTTTCCAGGCCGATATAGGGGTAAGCATAAGTGCCCTGTTTGTCTCTGGCACCCTGTCCGCTCACTACCTTCCCCTGTTCCTGTTAAGGAGAGTGGCTTAAAACATCATTGCCTACTCCTCAATACGAGGTCGTTGCATCGTCACACTCAAGAGATCTTTGATCTCCTGTCAACGACTAGTCCCACCTGCTTGATGCTTACGGAGACATGGACCAATGATTCCTCCCACCCGGACATTGTGGCTGCCATTCCCACTGATTATACCATCTATCGACAGGATAGAGACAAGGGCAGGGGAGGAGGAGTTGCCTTAGTTGTGAAGAACTCTCTTTCGTGCATGGTCACGCATACTCACACCATCGAAGGGGCTGACTCATTAGCTTTTACCATCTCCCTATCGCCGCAACAAGCACTGAAGGGCCTGATTGTCTACAGATCTCCGGGCCCAGTGGGTTCCTTTCTTGATGATCTCCAACAGGTCATGTCGGTCCTTGTCCTGAGATCGGAGCATTGCTTACTTGCGGGAGATTTTAATTTCCATATGGACGACCACAATGACCAAAATGCCATCAAACTGTTAGATCTCGCATCCACCCTGGGTCTCTCCCCTTATCTTTTTGGTCCGACCCACGATAAAGGCCATACACTTGATCAGGTTTTTTCCACCATACCTATCATGAATGTAACACTTCTGCCAATCGTTTGGTCTGACCATTTCCTTGCCCATTTTGAAATACCTTCTACCTTGGCCTCCCCGGCTAGCGCCACGAGACAGCAGGGCAGCAGTTATAGGGCACTTCATCGGGTGTCCCCAGATATGCTCACTCATGCTCTGGATGATCACCCTGTGGCTTGTACTGGGGACTTGGAGAAAGATCTGGAGAGCCTGCAATCCTGGCTTCTGGCCAGATTAAATGAGCTCGCTCCCTTACAGTCACCCAGGTCCGCTGCTCGACGGGTTTCTGCCCCCTGGTTCACGGAGGAATTAGCCCATGCCCGTAGGCAATGTAAAGTGGTGGAGCGGGCCTGGAGAGTCCAGTATGAGCCCGAGGCCAAACAACGGTATAAAACCATGATGAAGTCATACCATGAATTAGTCCGTCAGAGCAAGAAACGGTATCTTGCCAAAAGGATTGATGATGCTGCTAATTCCTGCAAGGAGATCTTCTCAATCGTGCGCGAATTTACTAGCCCCCGGTCCATCTCCACTCAGGGTGCTCCAGCGGAGACCTGGGCTAACACTATTGCCAATTTCTTTACCACCAAAATTAGGCAAATCCAGGTTTCCTTTTCGCCGAAAGCCCCAGATGATGTGTCTGTGATGCCGATCGAGACAGCGTCTCTGTCTCCCTCAGGCCCAGCTCTGCTTGATTTTCCACCCCTCTCGGTTGCCACATCTTTAGCCTTGATGAGGAACCTCAAGTCGGGCTCACCATTAGATCCGTGCCCGGCAAAATTTCTGGCAAAAATGGCAGATGCCATCAACCCCATAGCCAATCCCATTCTTAATTTATCCCTGAGCGAAGGCTTTCTGCCCCAGACCTGGAAGCAAGCCATGGTCATCCCTCTGATTAAGAAGCCCAATCTGGACCCAGAGGCACCCTCCAACTACAGGCCAATCTCGCTCCTTCCAGCACTGACCAAGATCTTGGAGAAACACGTGCATAGCGTGCTTTCCAACTTCCTGGAGTCCAATGATTTACTTCATGAATCCCAATCGGGCTTTCGCTCCAACTTAAGTACCGAGACGGCGCTCTTGGAAGTCTCGGAGATCGTAAAAGAGGTGCTGGACATGGGAGGCAGGGTGATGTTAGTTATGCTAGACCTGTCGGCGGCGTTTGACACCGTCCCCCATGAGGATCTCCTCACCAGGCTCCGTGACATCGGGCTAGGGGGGACGGTGCTCAACTGGTTTTCTTCCTTTCTGGCCAACCGCCGCCAGACGGTCTGGGTCCCACCCGGATCCGCCGAGATGCCGCCATTGGGAGTCGGAGTGCCTCAGGGCTCTATTTTGAGCCCCACTCTATTTAACATCCTTATGACCCCTCTGGCGACATTGGCGGAGTCCTATGGGGCCCGGATCGTCTCTTATGCTGACGACACTCAGCTCCTTTTCACCTGTCGCAAGAGCGAAGAGTTCGATGGAGAAAGGATCCGTGAGTGCCTTGGGGCTGTTTTTAGCTGGTTTTCACATAACAGCCTTAAGTGCAACTCGGACAAATCCGAAATACTATTCTTCGGATGCCCATCAGAACCAGACTGGCAAGGATGGTGGCCTGCCGACATGTTCCCTCCCACACAGTCCTCTAAGTGGGCCAAGAACCTGGGAGTTAAAATTGACAACGAGCTTTCGCTCAAATCCCAGGTTTCCACTCTTACGGGAACATGCTTTGGGATTCTTAGAATGTTGCGCAAGTTCTTTCCCCTGCTTTCGGAGCAACATCGGAGGATCACTGTTCAGGCCCTTATAGGGTCCAGATTGGACTATGCAAATGTCCTATATCTGGGCTTGCCTGAATATCTCCTCCAACGTCTGCAGGTCACCCAGAACGCTGCTGCGCGTGCCATTTTTGGCCTTCATCGCCGCACTAGCGCCTCTAATCTCCTTGTATCCCTCCACTGGCTTCCGGTGCGGAAGAGGATACTGTTTAAGGCCATGACTCTTGCCCATAAGGCCTTGCATGGCAATGGCGCCAAGTATCTCCAGAGGAGGCTGGACTTCTATCGACCTGCACGTTCCCTCAGGTCAGAAGCCTTGGCTTTGGCTCGGGTACCACGCATTAAAAAGGCTCGGCTAGGCGGCCGGTCTTTTAGCTTCCTTGCTCCTCAGCTATGGAACTCGTTACCGTTGTCCCTGCGAAACACCTCAAATCTGCTTGTCTTCAGGAAAGACTTGAAAACCTGGTTGTTTGCTGGATAATTCTTCCCCTCTTTGGGCCCTGTTCTGTTACTGTTATGTTTCTTGCTCTTTTCCATGGTCTGGAGCTCAAAGCGCCGGGACACTCCTTTGGAGTAGCCGCTGCGCTATAAAAGTCCCATTTTAACATAACATTTTAACAAAAAAGGACCCAAAACATTATTTGTAATCCAGCTCAGAGCTGGGAAACAACCAGCACCACACTTGGCCAACTACTGATACTGCAACTCCATACCATAGAAAATGATGGCGGTGGGGATTTCAAATAAAACCCCATAGGAAATAATGTTAAATGAAATAAATTACTCAATCTGGTTAAACATATCAATTAATTACATTTTATGTTAAAGAAACCTAAAGCCTAAAATAAAACATTTATTATTTTATATTAAAATGTTTTAATACTTTTTGCATTTAAAATGTAATGCAACATAATTGTAAATGTAATTACATTACTTTCAATTAATTCTGTATCTCACTTGAAATAGTTTAAATGCATGATAATATCTATTTTTTACATTAGGTAGAAATTTATTTTTTTAATAATCTTCAGAGACATAATTTTATTTAATATATTGAAAATAATAACATTTTAATTAAATATGGTGAAAAGTAAAAATGTTTATTAAACTTAAAAAATAGTAGCAATATTTTATGTAAAACATGTTGCAGCAGTATTCGCTTAACTGTGGTGTAATATTTAATGATTTTAAATGTAATGAATTAAATCAACATTTATTTAATATTTATTAAAGAAAAAAAATCCCTCTTAAAGTAATATGATTTTTGAAACCTTTATTTATTATTTTATCATTCAAGAACAATATTATGCATAACACGTAACTTTTAGCAGTAGCAAACAATGATACTAAAGTTAAACATTTATATTTATTTGTTATATTATTACAAATTGCAAAAACCTATGAATTAATTTAAATTG
Organism: Lissotriton helveticus; assembly: GCF_964261635.1. Lineage (NCBI taxonomy): Eukaryota > Metazoa > Chordata > Amphibia > Caudata > Salamandridae > Lissotriton > Lissotriton helveticus. The sequence goes on along the minus strand of NC_136069.1, from coordinate 1,504,269,489 downwards.
AGTTAATTTTTTTAAAAAAAGATTAAAGGTACATTTATTTTTAAAGAAAGTATTTTAATAACATCTTTATCATAACATAGTATTTTATTTTAAATCATATTTACATTTTTTAACGTTAAATTAATTTTATACATATGTATTTAAAAAGTAGAAATAAATTAATTTAATTTAAAAAGTATTTTCTATTGGATTCTATTTAATGTCCCCATCTCTATTATTTTCTATGGGCTAATGTTGTAGTATCATTGGTAGGCCATGTCCGGTGCTGGACTTACTACTGCTCCTTTTGGCTATTAACTTGAACCAGTAAATTTGGCTCAACCCTCTGTTTCAGGGGCAGTGGAGACATGTAAGACTACACTTTGAGTAACTTTACACTCGCAAATTGTGAATAGCCAAAAGCAGTAAAGTTACTTAAAAGTGTCAAGGTTAGCTCACACATGTAACTTAATCACAGGTAAGTTATCTTTGTGACTAGCCCCACATATTTATAGATGATACCCGAAGGTTCTATTTCCAAGGTTTGGGAAATATATATGGTAAAGGTGGAAAATAGGATGTGCGAGTTGGAGTGTAGAATAAGGGAAATGAATGGGAATGGGCAGAGTAAGGTTACAGTTACGTTCACGATGTAATATTGGGTTAGTAAAACGGACCTCTGTTGACAGCTACTACGTTTTTTTTTCTGCATAAAAGCATGTTTAAAACATTACAAATTACTTCAACTATTCTCAATGGTAGACAGTTAAACCCAAACTCCATAAAAATCTTACTTTTAGATAGTTATTTTCCCATATATCTTCCCTTTCCTTCCAAATTGTATTTGATTACAACCAAGTTTAAATAGTCTACGTACACAGTTACGGTAGAAAAGTACTGGTCAACCTATACACCTGCCCTCCTTCCCACCTTAAGCCTGATGATAGCCTGCAGTCCACTTCATGCTGGGTCCAAAAGAGAGCAGATAGATTGCATGTCCAATTTATAGGTAGTTGTGTTGGCGTTTCCTGACCCTTCAGAGATAGCATTTTGAATTCATGGATGCATTTTAGAGCTTCAAGCCCTTAAAAGCTGAGTTAAGAAATTACGACTATAGCGAGAATTTATACTTTTCATCCATGCTTGGTTGTTTTGACGTGCTCACTGATCATTTCAGAACGCCAAAGTATTTACATATTTTATAATGTCTAATAATGTTCTCCTTAACTGATAAAGCAAAGTATTTATAAGCATAAACGTGTAATATTGTTCTCCTCTATTCCCTAGAAACATATGCGGTGCTATTGGCCAAAAGCCTTTTGTGTTTGTCTTGTAAATATTTCCTTGTAATAGATTTTCTCTGTTGAAGATTGCTCTAGAGTGAGCCAGACGCTAGAGAATGAAGTGTGTACTGGAAAACATGTGCCATATTTAAACTGTTGATGTTCAAGCGAGAACATTGGATTTGGACATATTGAAGTTCTGGCATACATAGTCATAATAGAAGCGTGACTACCAACCAGCATTGTGTAGGTCATTTCTCTTACTCCGTCTCCCCTCTCTATTCAGTTTGGACTGTTGAAGGTCTATGTATGCATATCATTACATGTCGATTACAGTCTATCTTTAATTGAAAGCACCAGAATCATTGTGTTTGTTAATCTGGATGTTGGGTGAATAGACACTTGAACTTGGTTCTTGTTCTCACCATGAACTGAGTTGTGGCAGCAAAAGAACTACCACATTGACATCGACTTCCCCTGCAAGACCAAGTCAGGTTTGAATGTTAGAGATTTTTGGCCTATTCCAGTGGGCACATATTAGGGTTCTCAATAACTAATTTCCAATTACAAACCTGGCTCTGGAAAGCCTTTAATTACAAGATAACTTCGTATAAGTAATTGCTAAAGTCAGAGTGCCCTCCACTAAAGTACTACTTTAAATACAAGAGAAGCTTGCCATCAGCTATTTATATTATTCAAATCCATGGGGATGCTGCTGGACTAAAAGTAACAGGTAAGAAATAAGGGAATGCTATTCTACTCCAAGCATTTCCGCACACTGCATTGAAATTAAAATTCGCTCTGGTTTACATACAGCACTTCTTATCGTAGTTTATCTTTTCCTTTTTTGTAACACTGTAATCAGAGAGTAAAACTAAGGATGGATAACAACAGTGGTGGGTGGACAGATCCCACATGCAAGTTATACTCCCCATATCTCAGCAGCAAGTGAAGCCCCTGAAAAAACTCCTCCTGGATGCTGATCAGGGTAGGCTTGCCCAGAAACTGTAGTCAAGACTATCACAAACTTAAATAGGGGGTTCCTTTCCTGTCGCTGATTTAGTAGTAGCTTGTCAGAGATTCTGTAAGAGGTACCATTGGAAAGGGGAGGATCTCTAGTGGATCGTGCTTGGGGATCGCTGCAGGAGGGCAATCCATAAGCAGAGATCCACCACTGGACACCAGGGAGGGGGAAGTGGCCCCTTGGGCAAAGGCCTTGGCTCCCCCCACATAATTGTGGCCATATTTAGTCTTTCTGACACCCCCAGGGGGGCAGAAAAAACACTATATACCAGGGATTATTTATTGGGGAAATACTTAGGGGTGGGAGCTGCCCTAAATAGTCATTGTAATGCCCCCACCTCTCCCCAAAATTGCCACAGTCTTTCAAGTATTTTCTTGCTCTGTCATTCTGTGTGCCTCTGCTGGAATATGGATTGCCTGTATGGGTTTTGGATGACAGAAGGCCGGGGAGCAGGACTGGCTCCAGACAGTCTAGGTAGGCCAGGAAAGGGATGAATAGACCTGGGCTGCAATTGGGGAAGGGGGGGGAGATTTCCTTGCACCTCAAAGGGCCTGGTCTGCCTCGGACCATGCCGTCTCCACCTCCTGCCAGGAAGTCACACCAGAGAAGGCAGAACTGATTCTGGCTGGGCACAGACACTCTCTGCCTAAGAGATCAAAGGATTTTGGGATATAAATATTGGGGCCCACACCCCTGAACTTTAGAACTCTTTTGGACCAAGAACACTGTCAATAAGAAGAGCTGGTGAAGCTGTGAGGAGGAACTACCACTTTGCTGTGTGGATTGCTGTGTTGATCTGCAGTGGCTGCTTCTGAAAGGACTGGACTGGACTTTCTGCAATCTACTTTTGTGAGTTTCTCCAAGGGCTTGAGGTAGAGCTTGCCCCCTGTTTAAGAAGTCTCAGGAACAGCAAATACTTCAAGCTCTTCTGCCCTCAGCACTGGGGACTGTGTGTTTTGTGTTGCAACAGAAGAAAAAAACAACTTGACGATGTCTACAATGCCGCTGCCGACTTCGTGTCCTGAAGGCACTGCAGAGGGCACCACCTCAACGCCGCACTGTGACCCTGGTCTCACCGACAATGCCTGCTGATGCCGCCGATGCTCGCACCTCGACCTGTGGGCACGGCACTCTGCACCCCCTCGCGACGACGCCTTAGTATCCCCGATGCCGCCGCTCCACACCGAAATCTACGCCGCTGCTTGTACCGTGGTTCAAGGGCACCGCTCGTAAAGTTACAGGACACACCGTCCTCATCCCGCACCGCAGCCTTGGCCTACCGATGCCGGCACCATCGACTCCAGACAACAGCGCTTTAGCAACAACTCTGCCCCTGCTTGCACTGCGACCTGCCAGCCCCGCGACGAGCAAAGCATTCACTTGGCACGCAACCCCGGTCTCACCGACTATGCCATCTGACGATGCCACCGAGCGCTGCTCGTACTGTGACCTGAGGGCATGGCACACCGCACCGCTGCACTTCACACCGCAGCACCCGATGCCTGTCGACGTCAGTGCTCCTGACTTCAACTGAGAGGAGTTTGATCTGCAATGCGTGTGACTTCAAGGGCCCGATGACTCCTGCACGGACCTCCGTAACCGACACCTCCGGAACCGTGCTTTCGGAAGCTCAACGAGAGGTCGCCGGCGCCCTGCATTTCTAAAAGGTACTGTTTGCGGGTCTTCCCGACACCGTAGCTGGCCCCCGACACCGCGGTCAGCCAGAACTGTTTGAATTTGTTTGCTCACGATGCCGTGATAGCCCCAGACAGAGCTATCGGCATCAAGGAACTGGTTTTCAAGCATATTTTGATAACTGAAGACTTTTAAGTACTGTATTGTGGATTTTTATCATTTTTGGTCTTGTCTTAAGTATATCAAAATATTGGATATTTTTCTAAACTGGTGTGGTGTCCATTTGTAGTGCTTACACTGTATTACTGTTGTTTATGTGCAAATGCTTTACACACAGCCTCTAAGATAACCCTGACTCCTTTGCCACGTTTCCAAGGGGATGAGCAGGGGTTATTTTAGGAGTGTAACTCCCTTATCCTCACTAGAGTAGTGGTGTCCGCCTGGCTTTGGCACATACCCTAGCCTACTAAAAATCCAATTTCTAAACGGGGCAATATTGGGTGTGCCCATTAGGCACCAGGGAATATTGTTTTATTAAATATAAAATTGGGGTGCGGGCTGCCCACTATGGGCATGCCAGTGCCCCCACCCAGCAACACAAAAGGGGTTGTCTTTCGGCCCCCAACCGGGAGGCAGATGGGGGTTATTGCCCCCGGGTGGCAGAATGCCCACTAGAAACTAAAAATGTATTCTTTTTTCTAAAAGAGTGGTGGAGGCTGCCCAGAATGGGCAAGACAATTCCCCCAACCACAATTATAAAAACAGAAGTCATTCTGAGCCCCCATGGGGGCAGAGAGTCCACTATGCACCAGGATTTTTTTGTTTTGAATATGTATGGGCGGAGGCTTCCCAAAATGGCCCTTGATCTGCCCCCACGGGGGCAGAAAGCCCCCTAGGCACCAGCGATATGTTTATGGGCATGTCAGGGAGCAGCCTCTTAGGCAAGGGTGCCCACCTTTTTTGTGAACACATTTTAGCTGCTTCTGTCCCCTTAAGGGCAGATCAGTGAAATGTTTATGCTCCTCTGCCCCCAGGAGGGCAGAATACCACTAGACACTAGCAAAAGCTTCTGTGTGTGTGTGTGTAAACTGGAGTTTGGCTGACAGTCTGTGTGTACTGGCGTTTGGTTGGCTGTGTGTGAACCTGCATTTTGCTGGCGGTATATGTGGACTTGTGCTGAGCTGGCAGTGTGTGTGAACTAGTGCTGGGCTGGCAGCGTGCGTGGACTGTCGCTTGGCTAGCGGTCTGCCTGGATGGCATATGTCTGGCAGTAGGTGCGTGTTAGACTTGGCCCTTTTTGCAGGGTCATTCCTGTACTATTTGCCTTCCTCCTGGTATTTTTTCTGATCTGTTGTTGGTGGTTTTAGGACTTGGACACTTTATCACTGCTGTTCGGTGTTAAAGTGCATGTGCTCTCTATGGTAAACGTGGTAAGATTGGTCTACTCCTGTTTGGCATATTTAATTTACCTATCAGTCCCCTGTAAAGTGGTATCTCATATACCTTACTTGGTTCTGAAGGACGCTGGGGTGCCAGGAGGATCTGCCACAAAGGACTCCCTCCCTGCTGGAGGGCCCTGTGAGCTGGCCTGCCTGGGCCCAGCTCTGCCCCTTGTGACCTTGGACTCAGCGTGTGGCGAGCGCTGGATTTTCCCCCTGCTTTCTTGAAGCTGATTGCCATTGCACTGAAAAGTGCACCCAGCGCGAGAAGAGTGCTGCCAGGTCCTTGTGTCTTGTCTCCAGGGTAGAGCGCAGGACGAGCACTGTGATTCTCCCTTCATCGCGTGGAAATCATGCCAAGTCATGGAGGAATGAGAGGGGTGAGCTGAGGGAAAGAAGTGCTCTCCCTCTCCCTGCTGGCAGTTGCCATGCTGAAGAAGCTGCCGAACCTGATGGAGATTCCGCTCCGTAGTCCAATAAGGAACTGGAAGCCAGGCAGATGTTGCCTGACTGTGGCCGGAGCTTTGTCCAAGGAAGCCTGATTGCGGTTGGGGCTTGCGGAAAGGAGAGAGCCGCAAAATGGAAGGCAGGCGCGCCTGAGCCTGGTTGAGGGTGGGGATGAAGAGGGCAGAGCCAACAGGGACTTCGCTCCGTACTCTGCCGGTCGCACCAAGGGCTTTGCCGAGCTTCGGCGGGTTGCCGTGACGACAGAGAGGCAGTCCTCTGAGAGCGTAGCTGATGAGATTTAGGAATCATCCCGGCTCCTGTTTGATACAGCCACCGGCTGTGAGCTAACTCGCTCAGCCCCCACGGAATGGTGAGTGGGGCTGGGCTTTCCTGCATTGAGCTCCGGCCGCCATGGGGGTGGGAGCATTATTGATTTTGAGTCAGGGCAGAGGAGGGTGAGCCAGGTGTTGGCTTCCCTCCCCCTTCAACGACCAAGGCCGCCCTGAGTGACTTTTGTGTTGCCCTAAGTTTGGGGGCAAGAATCGGTGTTCGCAGCTGCATTGCCGTATCGCAGGCAGCTGCTTGATGGACACACACAGTGGGGAGAACCCTGACATTTGGACAAGGGCATTGCAGGGACGCCCAGGACGGGGCCCCCGAGGAGAAGGCCAGACGGCCGGGTGTTCACCTCTCTGTTTTGGGTGCGTAATGCACTAAGGTGATGTGTGCACCTTAGCAGTGATTACGGTGCCCTAATGATGGGTTTGCGCCTAATGCTTCTTACTAAGATGCCCTGATGATTATGACGTATGCCTAATGTGTTTAGGATGAGTGCCTTATTGCCAGTAGTTGCTGGTTGGTTTCCCTAACTGTGATATGATGGTTATGACAGTGGCCCGATTGGCCCAGTAGTGTATATAATCCCTGTAAAGTCATACCAAGTGCCAGATGGCACAGTGTATATATATGATTACGTTCTAAAGTGTTTTGTGAGTAATTGAAAGGCTATTTTTGATATAACCTTGTGTAGAGTTTTTTGTGGTGTGTCTAGTATGTTGCTGCTGTGTGATTGTGTTGCACAAACGCTTTACACATTGCCTCTGGGATAAGCCTGACTACTCTGCCAAGCTACCAAGGGGGAGAGCAGGGGCTATCTTCGGTGTGTAACTCCCTTGCCCTGACTAGAGTGGTGGTTTCTACCTTGCTTAGGCGCCAGCCCTAGCCAACCATAAATCCCATTTCTAACAGTGTAGATAGCATTTGGCTGGCAGTGTGTGTGGACTGTCGCTTGGCTGGTGGTGTGTATGGACATTGCTTGGCTGACGGTGTGGCTTGCATGGATCCTCCAGTGCTTTATTACACAGAATCGCCTGCAAACCTAATGTTTTGCTAAAAAGTCACTATGGGATCACCACGCTGGCAGAAATACCCACCACTCAGCGTTCCCCTAGGTTTTCCGATAATAATTATACCACACTTGTGTGGGTGCCTAAAGCAGAGAACCTAAAAATGTATAAAATGAAAATTGAGGTAAAACCAAAGTGGGTTCAAAAGGGCAGTTTTTTTTCATAAATTTTTAGGCTGACTCTGCTTTGTGCACCCACGCAAGTGAGGTATCATTTTTATTGGGAGACTGAGGGGAACACTGGGTGGTTGGAAATGTGTATCTGTGCGGTGATCGCACAACCTTGCCACACAGAAATGTAAGAAAAATGTGACTTTTTAACTAAATTTGACATTGACAGGGGATTCTGGAAAAGAAAACTTTGAGGGATCCATGCAAGCCACACATCCCTGAACTCCCCTGGGTGTCTAGTTTAAAGAAATGTCTGGGTTTGGCAGGTTTCCCTAGATGGCTGCCAAGCCCGGGACCAAAAACGCAGGTGCCCTCAATCGTTCACAAAACAACCTGTTTTTGCAAGATATGCACCTGGGTTTTTTGTTCCAGGCTCGGCAGCCATCTAGACATCTGGGAGGGGCTAGGGAGGTGTGCTTGCGTGTATCTCCCAACTTATTTTTTAACCAGAATCCCCTGCAACCCTCTATTTTAGCTACAAACAAAATCCTGTTTTCCTCCCATTTCTGTATGGGAAAGTTGTGGAATCACCAGGCTTGCACAAATTTCCGACCACCCAGTCTTCCCCCAGGTCTCCCGTAAAAAATGCTACCTCACTTGTGTGTGTGGGCCAAGTGCCTGCGACAGGGAAGGCCCCAAAATGTATTGTTGAGGCCTCAGAATGATTGATCACAAAAGGACCTGGTTTTGCAAGGGGGTCACCTGCGCTTTTGGTCCCGGGCTCAGCAACCATCTAAGAAAACCAACCAAGCCCAGACATTTCTGAAAACTAGACACCCGGGGGAGTCCAGGTAAGTGTGGCGTGCGTGGATAAACCAACGTTTTCCCAACCAGAATCCCCTGCACACCTAGAATTTAGCTAAAAAATATAATCACATTTATCTCACATTTTTGTCTGGGATGACCGTGCCAGCACAAATTGCCTAACACCCAGCGTTCCCCTCCATCTCCTGAGTAAAATTATGCCTCACTCTGCATTGGACACCCACTCAAGTGAGGTATAATTTTTATCGGGAGACCACGGGGAACGCTGGGTGGTAGAACATTTGTGCTGGCGTAGTGATCATAGACAGAAATGTAAGGAAAATTCGATTTTTTTAAGCAAAATTTGAGGTTTGCAGGGGATTCTGGGTAAGGAACCTTTGAGGAATTCATGCAAGCCCGGGACTCTCACCGATTTCTATCTTTCAGAAACATCTGGTTTTGGTAGGTTTCCCTACTCGGCTGCCAAGCCCAGGACTAAAAACGCGGGTGACTCACTCGCAAAACCAGGTCTTTTTGTGATCGATAATTTTCAAGTCTCCCAGTAAATTTTGGATTGTTTCCTGTAGGCCTACCCACACAAGTGAGGTGCTATTCTTATCAGGAGACTTGGGAGAATGCTGGGTGGGTGGAAGTTTATGGCTGTCCGCAGATTCCAGAACATTCCATCAGAGAAATGTGAGGACATTTATTTTGGGGGGGACAAAGTTTGTTTGCAAGGGATTTTTGGTAACAGAACCTGGTGAGAGACACACAAGTCACCCCATCCTGGATTTCCCGGGGTGTCTATTTTTGAAAAATATGCAGGTTTGCTGGGTTACTCTAGATGCCAGCTGAGCTAAGGCCCAAAATTTACACCTAGACACATTGCAAAAAAGGGTCCGTTTCCTATGGAAAATGTGATGCATACACATTGAGTTTTGAGCCGTTTCCTGCCGTGGGCACTAGGCTTACCCACACAAGTAAGACACCATTTTTATCGGGAGACTTGGGGGAATGCTGGGTGGGTGGAAATGTGTTGCTTCCCATAGACTCCAGAACCTTCCATCACAGAAATGTGAGGAAAATGTGTTTCTATTGACAAAGTTTGAGGTTTGCAAGAGATTTTGGGTAACATAAGCTGGTGAGAGTCACACATGTCACACCATCCTGGATTCCCCTGGGTATCTAGTTTTCAAACATGTACCAGTGTGCTAGGTTTCTCTAGGTACCGGCTAAGCTAGGGCTCAAAATCCACAGCTAGGCACATTGCAAAACAGGGGTCAGTTTTCAGTGGAAAAATATGATGTATCCATATTGCGTTTTGACCAGTTTCCTGTCGCGGACACTAGGCCTACCCACACATGTGCGTTATTGTTTTTATCAGGACACTTAGGGGAACACAGAATAGTAGAACAAGTGTTATTACCAGTTGTCTTTCTATGTACTTCTGCCTTAAATATGCAAGACAGTGTGCAAAAAAAGACATTTTGAAAAATGCCCTCTAATTCATATTCTACTATGGCTAGCCACAAATTCAGAAATAAGCAAATATGCAAATAACCACTGCTTCTAAACTCTAGAGCTTGATCCCATTTTGGAAATCCATAGGTTTCCTTGATCCCTATTTTTCACTCTTTATCTTTTACCAAATGAATTGCTGTATCCCGGTACACAATGAAAAACATTTGCAAGGTGCAGCTCAGTTATGGACTCTGGCTACAAGCCCTATATATCCCTGCAATCAGAAGGGCTACGCGGTATATTGCTTTAAAAAATCTGCTATAGTTAGAAGAAGATACAGGTGAAAATGTAGGCACAATTGGCTGTTTTTTTCAATTCAATTTCAATATTTCTTTTATTTAATCTGTTACTTTCTATAGGTAAACCTTGAAAGATCTACACAAATGACCCCTTGATGAATTAGGAATTTTAATTACCTTTCAGAAATGTACAGCTTTATGGGATCCATTCTTGGTTTCACACCCATTTCTGCCGCTAACTGGAAGGAGGTTGAAAGCACAAAAAATAGGAAAAATACGCTATGTCGTAGTAAAATGCCAAAACTGTGTAGAAAATTTAGTTTTTCTGTCAAATAACTGCCTGTTCCTAAAAGTTGGGGAAATTGTGAATTTAGCACTGCAACCCCTTGGTTGATGCCATTTGCAGGGAAAACAACAGACTTCTGCAGCACTTTTTTTCCCCAAAACCCCCAAATTTTAATGCATTTTGCCTAATTTGCTCAGCTCCCTCCTGGGGAATCCACAAACCCTGGGTACCTTTAGAATCATCATCATGTTGGAAGAAAAGGACACACATTTAGCATGGATACCTTATGTGCACAAAACGTTATGGGTGCCTAAGCGCAAACTATCCCAAACAACCAAAAAAAGGCTTAGCAAGGGGGTGGGGCCATGGGAGGCCAGGCAGCGAAAAGGTTAAATCCTTAAAAATTGTGCAATTTAAGGAGGGTTAACTTCTTTGAATGTTGATCGACAATACCGACAAACATTGTAAACTGCTAACTGATGCTACATTTGCACTTTTTGTCCTCTGTTCTAGTTGACCTGGTGATTGGTTTTGGTCCCCATAAACAGGGGGCACATTATCAGATAGCTAGTGATTTATAGTTCGTAAAGGCTGCCTGCCATGAATTTAACAATTTCATTAACAAAATCTGTACAACTTTACTAATACAAGAGTGCCATCTACTGTTTGAAATGGTAAATCAGATTGGATGCTTATTATGGATGACATTATTTACTTTGCGATTCACTTTAAAAAAGAAGGCGGCCTGCAGGGTAGCATGGCAGATAAACAGCACAACACCTGTTTATCTCAATAATCAGAGAAGAGCAAGCTCCCTGGTAGAAGCTCAACCAATTAGGCAATGTTTTACAATAGGAATCACAAAGATCAGAGTTTCATTTCCCATGAGTGGATATTTTTTAAGAGGAGAGGCTCAGAAGAATGTTCTTAGAGGATGGTTAATGGATCCATCAATGCGACGCGAGCACAGAAATATTCAAACTTTAGTGTGATCCCTCAACTCCACCTTTTTATTACAAAAGAAGCTTCAAGCCGCGGTGTCCAGAGCCTAGTTATAGGAGAATTTAGGTTTTGATCAGTTTGCCCATTTTCTACGTATACTTACTTTCCCCTTTTTGCAGAAGTCCTTATTAAGCTCCAATAGTCCAGCAGAAGAGTGATGTTTATCATTCTAGACTGGCCCTACCATGCTTGTATCTAGATCTGCTTCTCCTGTTACAGAGACCACACCAGGCTGTGCAGGCATAGCTCCTCTGCAGAACCCCTGGCTAGATCCTACGCCAAAGCCTGCTATTGAAAACCCTGATCGTTTTAGATTAATCCTTAATATTACGTTTTTTTATTTTTTATTACAATTGAGTATTCCTTAGTAATAAGGTTTTATTGAGAAATTGCACACTTCCTTCCAAAAGTAATTTAATGTTTTTATAGAAATAAAACCTTTTTGTTTTTTCTAAACTCTCTTTTAAAGAAGAGGTCTGTATTCACATTTTGGTGCCAGAAACAAAATCTCAGATACTATCTGGACAACGCTAAAGAGATTGGAAAGTGAAACACAAGTGCCAAAACCATCAAAGGTGTGAAACCACTAAGAAACCATGCAGAACATAGTGGGTAGTGCAATATGCTAGTATATTGCTGGTAGAAGGGCAACATATTCCTTGTCGGTTAGCTATAACCCTATTCCACGCAAATCAAAGCAGCTACTGTTGCTTTAATTGTGAGTGATGCCCAGCTGCATGCATTTGCACCAAGCACTAAAGCTGGGATTTTGACTCCAGAATAAATGAACAAATAGGTCAAGTTTCACAGTTAAAATTGCTTAGCTAACCGTTTTCACAGTTTCACTCTATTTTGCTGGTTTGTCTATTCCAAATATCTGGAATGAAGTGGCATTCTGTTCTATGGTCATGAATCTGAAAGCAGTGAAAGGGTTAATTCGCTAAGATATGGGAGTCAAAGGGGGTACAACATACAGGGGCATCTTGTGGAATTTCAGCACACCAACCGATGCCAAGAATGCCACTGGTACTACTGTATCAAGGGTTAAAACGTCTCAATATTTAGAGTAGTTCTCAAAAGTTCCATAATTTAATTCCCAATATCTCTTTTACATTTTCTGAAATAAACAAAACGTCTTTCTTGTAGGGAGTATTTATAGAGTGGGTGGTGAGGAGTTTGTTGTGCTTGGTCTCTGCTGCCGTCGGCTGTTGGACGTCGCGCGAGCTACCTCCCTGGTGCTGCGCACGTCCAACGGCCGACGGGGCCGCACCCGTTTCTTCGATCGTTCAGCACTGGCGCTGAACGTTCGAAGCAGCAAACAGGTTAAACGGGTGCTATTTGTACATTGTTTTTATATGTAGTTTAAATGTGTTTGGGTTGCTTTCGGTATTCCATGAGTAGTCACAACCTTTATAAGTCCATCACTGATTCTTTCTTTCATTTCTTTATTCACTCAACATCCTCCTTCCTTTGAAACAATGGCATTTTGTATATTTATACTGAATGATCTTCTTGTCCCGTGCAGCGCATTTTGCCGCGATGGAGGGCCATCTTCATTGTTTGAAGTTCTTGGTCAGTAAAGGGATTAGCATCACTCACACCCTGAGGTCCACCAATCACCACGGAGAAACCCCCAAAGACCTGGCTGGGCGCTTCTACAAGAACAACATTGTACAGTACATAGAAGGAGTGGAATATGAGCGGGACCACCCAGAAGAACACACAAGTAGGTGGTGACAACTTCTCTCCTTCTCAATCTAAGCGTGAAATCATAAGTCATGTTCTCTTTGCTTTGTCCTTTGTGTCCGGGAGGGTCCTGGAAGTACTTTTAAATCAGACGGTAGAGTTTTTTAATCCTAAATATCATGCATGTTATACCCCTTACATGTTTTCTATAACCTCATCAAATACTCTTCAGGACCATGAGTAATCACTACCTTTGTGTATTTTTATAAAAATTATAATATGTTTGTAGGAAAGTTCTTAAGCCCCACTCTGGTCTGGTGACATGACTGAAATTAATATTGTTCATGTTATAATTGTTCATCTTACAGGCTTTGGAAAAGCCTGCTGGGATCCTGACTTGTAACCTGAAATATAAACACTTATTTGTGCAGCAGTACTGTTGACTCAATTAGTTGTATTATTACCTGCTATGACATTTCTAATTTTGTTTGGCTTATGATCATCTTTACTGGAATATGCGTTTATGTTTAGAATAGCGCACTGCATGGGACAATGTGTTGTCAAAATGTTGTGGCTGGGAAGGTGATAGCATCTACTAAAGAAGCATTTGCAATGCAATCAGTCTCGCCATTGGGACCTTATATGTATTAAGCTATGCAGCACATTAGCCTGGGTGCTGAAACATCTACTGCTCTTTAACATGGAGGAAAAGTAATGCAAAAAATTGACCCGCACCAAGGTTTATATACAAGTACTAAATTATCAGATTTCTATATTTCACAAGTGTTATCGATGTTCAGAAGAAAACTTCCCACAAATAAGAATCTCAAAAGTAGTTGATTGAAGATTTTCCAATTTTCTTTATTCAATGTTTCAATTAAAAATAACAGAATTGTTTGTTGCAACTGAATAAAGAAAATTGGAAAATCTTCAATCAACTACTTTTGAGATTCTTATTTGTGGGAAGTTTTCTTCTGAACATTGATAACACTTGTGAAATATAGAAATCTGATAATTTAGTACTTGTATATAAACCTTGGTGCGGGTCAATTTTTTGCGATATATGTTTCATTGACTGTTTAGCCACTATCAGGGGGTGTATATGGGTCACATCCTCGACCGTGTCGCACAAGGAATCTTTTTGCTAGATAGGCATTACTAATAGTGAAAATTTGTGCCGGTCATTATAGCTCTGACCCTTGATCGTTTTTAGGAAAAGTAATGCACCAACCTGTGTGACACACTAGTTGTGGGAACACATGGAGAGAAATATTGCTTTTCAGCTGGAAATTGTATAGTCCAAAGCTCCGGTTTTAATATCATGGCCTTCGGTGGTCATATCACTCAAAATACAAGATTTGAAAAAAATATTAATGTATACGGGTGCTTGTGGAGGAAAATGTCTATGGACTGGAATCTAGAGAATGCTAAAGTAATTCTGGTATTGCACTGACTTCTGCTGGTCGTTTTCAATCAAGAAAGTTAAATAGAGGCAGTTGCCAGAAACATTTTGAAAAAGAAAGTCCCTCAATAAAGTAATTCTGGTATTTTACTGACCTCTGCTGGTCGTTTTCTATCAAGCCAGTTAAATAGAGGCAATTGAACAGAAAAAAAGGACCTAAGCGGAAGCAGACAAGTCCTAGGGCTGACCTCCAGAGCCCACAAAGTACATACACATATAAGTATATACTAAAGTATATACAAGAGGTCTCAAATGCTTGATCTAAAAATAAAACGACGTGGTCAAAGGAAAAATCATTTGTAAAAGTTAGTGCATGTGCTTTTAGTGAAGTCTATTGTCCAGAGACCCACCTGTGAGTGCTGTAGAGTAGGAAAAGAAAGTTACCTTCATTCTGTCAAGTCTTTCTGGACCTCGGTCGCTCATGCACTATCTGGTGACGTCCAGGTTGCTCAATGGCTGCTCAGGAATTTTCCTGAGTTGATGACAACAAGTAAGTAAGATGAGGGTCTTCGCTCATCTCGTTTGGTTGGTTCTTGCGATTATGGTTCAATGTAGCTGGAGCACTCTGTAGATTGAGACCAATTAAGCCTTGGGAACCTTGGCTTGACTTTAAAGAGGCTCTCAGTGAAGAAGTCCTGTGAAAACAAAAATACTCCAGGAGGATATGTGCTCTAGCGGAAGCCGAGGACTGATCTATAAAATATCAAAGTATCACACAATACTGGCTCACCCTGAATGCTAGTCCAAGCTTCTATCATGCAGCAGACTAGACAGGGCCACTTTGAGCGCACCGGCACATATTTTAAGAATAGCTCTCAACTTCTTACACCTCTGGAGCAGATAATCTGGGACACAGAGAGCTATAAGGCACTGTATCCAAGAACTGATGCTGAACTTTCAGTGACCAGATCAGTTCGATGACTCTGACCTCGCTCGCTCTCGTTCCTGGTGACTAAATGAATGAATAGAGCAGTCCTTTTCTGGGCGAACCATGGACTTTCCGATTAAACTAAATGTGAGAAGGAGAACTTTCAATAAATGAGAAATGCATATAACGGAGAAGAGGCACAGCTTCATCGGTTTTCAAACAGGATAAATGGGCTACAGCAAAGTACACTTTTTGTGGTTCTCTGGGCTTTGTCACATCCTAGAGGAACTAAAAAGAAGTCTCATACCGTGTCGAGTCTAAATTATTGTTTAGTCAGACATTTTGGCAACTTCTTTGATCCCTTCACTGAAGGGAATTCTCTCTAACACATCAAGGGTCCCCTCTCCTTCCATCAGAGCAGGCATTAGCATGCCTTCCCAGGTAATAAAGATGGGGTGGCCTTAGTTTAAGCACTAGCACACACACTGCTGGTTGATTATAAATATACCATACTAGGGAAAAAGTATATCAAAGAGTCATATTTTTGCATGTTTTTTTTTAATGAAAATCTCAATTAGATTTCCTATGAATAAGAAGGTGTGGTGCTCTGAAGTTTGGTGTCACTTTAGCATCCTAGTTACCCCCTGTGGTGATCCTAGCTATATTGTCAATCTCAGAACTCACAAGCCCTATACGTGCATGCCACTCTGTCTTTCTTGTTTTATTTTTTGATTCATAAAATAAAAAATTTACATATTTAAAGAAATCCTTTTAAAGTTGCCTATTGTAAGACGTTTTAAAAAAAAGTCTCGTGGGGTTTGAACCATGTGACTGTCCAACCCCATATGAATTTAAACAAGTACCCTCATCATTAGCAGGGATCCATTCCTGATGTTCCACATCATGGTTTTCCCTCCGTTCTCTTCTTTCCTGGAGCTGTAGTTTAAATTCCCACAAATAAGGCACAGCCTTTTTTTCACTCCACCCCCCCATGCAAGGGCAAAACAATCTACAAGAAAGGTCACTTAATAAACGTGTGCTTTTTGGACAAGCAAAGACTCCATCAGGAATGTAGCCTACAAATATTCTACAGATGTTTCCCTCTCCTATATAAATTATCCAGACACTTCCAATGCTTGTTCCCTCCAACTTTACCAATTCTTTCCTGATCACCAACCCCGTCAAAGTTCTTGAAAAGTAGTTTCACTCCAACTTAAAAATCACATTGATCTTCATACCATTTGCACGACCAGTCTGCCCTCTGACCAATACAAGGGCATATAAATTTAGCCTGGATGGTGCTCGATAAGGCTGTGCTTCAGACAGTAAACCATTATGTGAAGCAAGTAGGGGGGAGGAGTTGGCCTAACGGCTAGGGCGCTCGACCTCGGACCTGGGTTCGAGTCTCGGTAACGACGCTCCTGTGATTCTGGGCAAATCACTTAATCTCCCCGTGCCTAAAATGAATGTGTGTCCGTCCTCATGTAACGTAACTGATGCTATGTAAAGCGCTCTGATACCCGATTCGGTTCGGGTCTAGTTCGCACTTGTAGGAAACCGGCTATTTCTGGTAGGCTAAGGCTGTTGCCAAAGCCAGGCAGAAACCACCCTTCCAGTCAGGGCAAGGAAGTCACACGCCAAGATAACCCCTGCTCACCCTCTAGGTAGCTTGGCACGAGCAGTCTAGGCTAAACTCGGAGGCGATGTGTAAAGCATTTGCGTCAGCGCACAACAGCAACAACATACTAGGTACACCACAAAAGAGACTCCACACAAGGTTATATTAAAATAACTTTTGTATTGTCAAAATATATCAGATAGAAATTACACATGTACATTGTGCCAACTGGCACGGCAATATTCACAAGGGATTATTTACAAGACAGGGCCACATGGGCCACTGTCTGAATCAACACTTTGCAGGTATAGAAATACTTGTCCGTAATTAGAATAAAAGTATATAAACTTCACTGTAACACAAAGTAACAGTTATAGATCACACCCAGTAACTACTGGGAACAAGTAAGTACCACCTACGCAACCCTACCCCTTAGGAGACTGTCACGCAGGGGACCAGGACCTCACTGGGACCACCTGTACTAAAAAGAACAACCCCCTAAGTATCACACAGCATTTAGGGGTCTAAGAAAGAACACATTACCCATGATGTATGAAACACATTCAGAGGAGTAGTAAAGGAAAACCACCTAAGTAGCACACAGCGTTTTAGGGGTCTAAGAAAGGACACATTACCCATGATGCATAAATATACATTCAGAGGAGTAGTAAAGAGAAACACATAATGCATAAACCTACACATTCAGCGGTGTTAAGAATAAAGCACATGATGCAATAAAATTACATTCAGAGGTACCAGAATAATACAGTAGCGCAATAGTCACATGATGTCTAAAAACATTCAGAGGTGCAGGAATAAGACATGATGCAAGAAATCACATTCAGAGGTGCAAGAACCATACAATTGCGCAAAACCTACATAAGCCACCACCTGTGGCAGTCCCTAGGCCAACTGGCCTTGTTGGGGCTAGAACGCCCTGAGTCTCAATGTCAGGAGCCTAAACGCTGCAGGGGCCCACTACTTGCTGGGCCCCTGGGAACACTCACAAGGGCCTAAACGTTGCAGCTGGCACTAAGTGCTACGCAGCTGTGAAGGCCTGGCACCACTGTGCCCTCGCTGTCCCACACAGGGACTCTCTCCTGGAATTGCGCCTAAACGGTGCAACTGCCCACTAATTGCTGGGCCGCTGGAGAATCATAAAAACTGCGCCAGGGCCCTCACTGGCCCTCAGGCGCAAACTGCGCCACGCGGGAGCCACACAGGCTCTACAAACATCTACATCCCCGTTGGAGCCACACAGGCTCTGGCAGGACACTGCACAATGTTGGAGCCACCCAGGCTCTGGGCATCCCATGCCCCACATGTAGCCACACAGGCTCTGCACCCACGGTGGGGCGACCCACTGCCATTCGGGGCCGCCCTGTCTCAGTGCCTCGAAGCGGCACCAACATGCAGCAGTGCGGGCCCTCAAGAACCCCTCGCGGGCTCTGTAATCCCGGTGGGGCGACCCACTGCCATTCGGGGCCGCCCTTACTCGGTGCCTCGACCGGCACCGCACGGAGCTTCCTCCCCCGCAGCCCTTCACTCACCGGCTCTTCTGTGCGGCGGGGGCGGGCTCCGGCGGCATCTGCGGAGCTCCTGCTCCACGCAGACTCTCCTCGCTTTCCCCGGTCCCCCGTCTCGGGACCGGGACCCAGGGTGGAGCCAGCAAGGCTCCCGGAGTCAGTCTCCTCTCGCGGGGGCGAAGGCGGGGCTCTCCCGATCACATGGGAGCCTCGCTGCTCCCGCGCTGGACTTCTCTCTCTCGGCAGGGCTCCCTCGGCACACGGGAGCCCTGTCAGCTGGCCGCCACGTTTCTCTGGGGCTCCCTCAGCCGAGAGGAGCCCCCGTCCATCGCCGCCATCTCCCGCCCTTCCTTTCTTCTTCCCGCCGACTGCGGGGGCGGGACTTCCGGCCGGCCGCGACATGATTGGCCGGCCGGTCAGTCACTTCCAGGGCAGCGCGGCGGCCCGATCCTTAGGCAGGCAGGCGGGGGCTGATTCCTCCTCCGGGCCAGATGCCTTAGCGAAAATAAAGCGCTCCTAAGCGCTATTGTCCCAGCGAAGCGCTCACAGGAGCTAAAGAGGAAAAACACAGCGCTCCCAGCGCTAGAAGGGCAATACAGCGCTCTCTCAGCGCTAGATGCAGATAAAGCGCTCCCTCAGCGCTACAGGGACAAGTCCAGCCAAGTCCTTCAGGGGTTACAGCAAAGTCCCTCCAGGGTAAAGCGAAGTCCCCCATCCTTCCAGGACAGGCAGAGGGGTCCCCCAGAAGTCCAGGCATCCAGGGGCTGGGCAGCGCCCGCCCCTGGTAGATTCCAGTCCGAAGTAAGAACAAGACAAGAACAAATTGGAAGGGAACACAGCCCCTTCTTATACACAGAAAAGGCTTTGAAGTCTTTTGAAGTCTTTGTGTAAGCGAGCCCTAAGCCCTGGGTGTATCTGGTTTCCCTCCCCTGTCAGCCTCAGGTCAGAGGTGACAGGGGGCCATCCGGAGGGAGAGGCAGCAGGGTGGGCTGACAGGCACCGCCTGGTACCACCAGAGGTCTTCCCTCCCATCCGTGACAGCAGATGGGGGCCTTTCATCTATGGCTGACTCAGACCCCCTCCTACTCACCAGACGGTCCATCTACCAGCAGGCCCAGGCATGCCTGGGCCAGGCCCATCAGCCAATCACGCGCCAGCAGACTCACTACACAATTATGCCAACTTCTAAAAGTAGCGCTTCTAGACTAGACACAGCCATGCCGCATATACCATTCTGCAGCATTCATTCTCACGAGTTTACACATATCAAACTCGACCCTGCACTCCCCATGCATCAGGAATCTACCATGGGCATACATATTCCCCATTCATTCCTATGGGAGGGCAGGTCACTCACCATCCCTACACAGAGAGCACACGCACTTTACACTGTACCACAGTAAAAAAGTGCGCAGAGGCCTAAAATCACCAATCCAGGTTCCAAAAACAGGCTAGGAAAAAGCAAAAAGTCACGGGGTGAACCTGCCCAAAGGACCGGGTCCAACAGCGCTATATAAAACTCTGCAAAAAAAAAAAAAATGTAGCCTACGGGTGTTTTAACTGGCTCGAAGGAAATCAATGGCGCCCTGCCCTTCTGCAACATAGAGACGCAACCCTTTAAGATGCAGTAAATCCACTTCAAAGACAGATACATTTCTGCCTCCTGGTCTTCCTTGACTTCTCGTCTACCTTTGAAGATGTCGACAGCCAGGCTTTGTGTTACATCCTTATTCCTGCATAGACATCTTTGACACCATCTAAAACGGTTCATATAATTTCTCTCAAACAGACAAATGAGCACTTCCAAATCACCCTTAATCTTAAAAAGATTCAGAGTTTCTCAAGACTGCTTCCTCACTTGAGTTATTTATCGGCTGTACATGTAAATGTAAATGTAAATGTAGTTGAGCTTATATAGCGCACAGCTACCCGCAGTGGGTTTCCCGGCGCTTGCTTAGGGAACCCTTCCTGGTATTCCCCTGTGAGATAGCAGGGTATCCACAAGGTGAAAGTCAGGCATCCCGCCGCGAGGGGCCGTTGTGGAGCCACCTTAGTGTTGCTTGCTGAACGTCACACTTGACCCATATATTCATATATGTAAATGGGAGGAAACCACAGGGTATATCCTCCAATTGAACTATCATGACAAAGATGTCCAAAAGGAAAAAGAAGGAAAGAATGACACCTGTCATAACACCTCAATTATCCTGTGCTAAAGAAAAGGTCCCACCTAGGCGGTTAAATCTGGAAAAGTGTGCCTTAAAGGACGAAAGACCTCACCTACCCAGGGTGGTATGCTTCATCATCGGGCTCCTCCTCACACTTATGTAACAGGACATCAGTGTGGGCTTCTACCCTATAATCAGAGAAGCTCTTAGTGATGGTGCAAAGAACTGAGTACCAAATGACTTGATATTGGCGGGGTAAATAAAAAGTAAAGAGAGGGGAAAAAGATAAGGGGTACAACTACCTCTGTGTGGACCAAGTGTCATTTAATAAAAAGTACCTAGTGGGTAGGGTTAAAAAGAATAGGGGAATTAATTATTCTGTATTTGTTATGGAGGTCAGCAGGTTCATCCCTATTTCATTCACCAATAGGGTGCCATGGGCTTTCATCAGGACCAGCCCTCTCTGATTATGAACCTATTTAGTGCTATGGCAGATGTCATTATTCCTTTCTTTTTCCCTTTGGGAATCTACATGCTGCAGCCTCTGGGTGGGGTGGGGGTGGGGTGGAAGGAGGGGGTGTGAGGAGTAAGGGCAGGCTAACTTCAGGTGGGGGAGCATCATATTCTGCCCTCGATAGAAACACAAAATGTGGAAAGAGGCTCGAGTGTTGCTGTAGACAAAGCCTCGTGTGATTTTACCCGGCGGATTTACTGCCCAAAACAATTGGATTCAGTGTACGAACACCTGGGAAAACCAGGTGCGTGAGTACTGGCCCAGCCAGCCCTATACAGTGATTGTGCTCATAATCATAAATAAATTTACCACAGGGGCTGCCCTCTCTGAAAAATTAAAAAGTTCTCATGTCACTTCATTACAAACCATTCAAGTGTGTATATTTTGTGCACCATTGTTGCCAGAACAATGCTACTGCCCTTATCGTAATTTGTAAACGTTCATGAATGTCACCTGGATTCTGCGGTATGTATTCCCAGGTCTCTCTAAAATACTCTACCTCCTGCAGTTAGGTCTGCACTATAGCTTAACTTGATCTGAAGACTGAATAAACAAGTCTTGAATATACAACCTGGCTCCTGGTGTCTTTCCACTGAGGACACAACAATAGCAATATTCGCAAAATAAAAATAAAATACATATAGAGGCCCAATGCAGTTATAGCATGAGATTCACTCCCTCTGGATATAAAAGGGCTGCATTCTCTTCCGGTTTACAGGAGAGCTGTTTGTAGCATTTTCACAAGCAGACTACTGACATACATGCACTGAACAAGGTCAACAGGAGTGGTGAATGCAAGGTGGGATATCACTGATAACTAGTAGAGTTTCAAACCCATAGCAAGTACATCTTTAGGTCGAATGCAAAGAGAGAGGGAGTGACACTACTGGGCCAAAATATGCATTCTAAGAAGTTGGCTAAAAAGCTTCATGCTTTCAAGCATTTCTGATGGACATTCATCAGAAAATGCAAGAAGTCTTGGGCTTACTTTTCTGCTGCAGTGTTTGGGTGTGTTTTCTCCCAAGAACTTTTTAAAATAGTTTATGCAAAGACAGTTTTTGAATCTATTAAAATATATAGATTCTTCGGGAAATTCAAAGAATCTGTCATCAAATGTGAATTGACTGCCTATCAATTGTCAATATGTTTAAAGAAAGCTCTGTCTCTTCTACCTGACAGTTCATCACATGTCCGAATTTGCCTCTTCCAAGGAGATTTTCATGTAGTATGACTGGGAGTTTCCTAGAAAAAGTTTGGATAGGAAATAAAATGTTAAACTGTTTATACATTCTCAGATCCTCTCATCAGAGCTATACTCTGATAATATAGAGTTTACAGTTTTAGAAATCAGAGCTAATGCTAAGGTTACAACTACTTTAAAGATTGAGAAAGCAGAGTAATTAATTAGTTTACACCACAGGGTATGCTGATTGCTGTATCCTTGCTTCGATTTTAGGATGTCTACAGAAGGTACATTTATATACAGCCAGTCTAAATTAAATGTATTTACATTGTCAGTGGCTGTCTTGAAAATCCGGATCATATATTGTGTTCCACTAGGCTAGATCTGAAAGCTTAAGCCTCAGATAACACTCAGGAATGTTCCCTCATAAAAGTTAAGTTGAAAGGACATTATAGTTACAATGTTAAAATTGAAAATGACTGAAATTTGCCAATTGTAATTGACACTCATTCCTGAAGCTTCAATTGAAATCTTCCCAGGTGACACAATGAATGCGCAAAGTATTGCATGGTCACATCTATTAAAAACAGAAGGCATCCCACAATGTCACATGGGGCCTTGAAACTCTACCAGATGTGACATATATTTCATGATGAGTAGCTAAAGGAAACATAACAGGAGCAGCTAAGCATCACCAATATGCCCTGTAGTTTTTGCACACTCTCAAACAATGTGTTTTGGACTTGGCCTTCTCATGTTTTCTGAATTTGTTTTTGTTGGTATTATGACTGTGAACGTTACCAGTGATAACGTACTTGTGTTGACTCCCTTAAACATTGTAAAATTGGCCTGCACCAGATTGCCACATTTGACTTACTTGTAAGTCCCTATAAAAGTGGTACAGCAAGTATTCACGATCTGTAAATTAAATAGTAGTAGTGGGGCTGCATTACTTATTGTGCCACCCACCAAATTAGCAATTTAAAACATGTCTCAAGCCTGCTAGTGCAGCCTGCTGGACAGTTTAAAGTGCCAATTGGACCAGGCCTACACCTTCCTTTTTAATATATATATATATATATACCTCACTGCTAAGGTAAGCCTTAAAGGCCCATTGGAAATGATGCATTGTTTTTAAACAGCGGGGCTTATGGTACACGTTTTATATGTCCTGGTGATGAAAAGATCATGCATTAGTTTCACTACTGTAAGGGCTTTCTCTCCCCTTGGATACCATTGGATTACCCTATTACATTTAGTCATTTAATAAATGTTTTACCTTTGATTGTGCAAAAAGAACAATTGATGGACAGAATGCTGAACAATGTCAAACACTCAACCCCAGTACAGAGATCTGGGCATAAATCCATTGTTTTTTTGCTCACCATGAGTTTGGACCTCACCATCTGCAAATCAGTCTCGACCCTGCTTCCCTTGGGAATAGCCCAGCTCGAACAGCCAAATCAGGTCCTCCTCAGATCTAAAAGTATAACTATTTTGCTTACACCATGATGATTCTGTAGGACCTAATAATTTCCTGTGCAAGAAAACTGTATATAATCCCCAGATTTTGGGGGTGAGCCTAAGGTTTCCGGTGATCCTACTAGGGATGCTTCCTGTTTTCTTCTTGATTTTGCTGCTCACTTGGAACTTGGACTTTTCTGATTTTGTACATTATTCTTTATTTCGCTAATTACAGAGAGCCTTAGGGCCTTATTATGACTACCGCCATAGTAGTGGTGGCGGTCCAACCGCCATATTTTGACTAAGGCGGCCTGACCACCACAGAATCACTACTATTGCCTGGGATCCGTGATCCCTGACGGTCTTGCAGCGATGTGAGGCGGGTAATATGCTGGAGGTGGTGCTGCAGCACCACCAAGCATATTACTAGTTTCCTCAATGCCACATTTTTCATGGCGGTGCGACCGCCATGGAAAGTGTGTCGTTGAGGACACAAAGGGGACCCACTGGGCCACTGTTGCCTCTGCACCAAGGGATGCATGCACGGGGCACGTAATGAGCCCCCCTGTCTGCATGCCTCTTGGTTCATGCAGGGCATGGACTTGACAATCCATGCCGTGCAGGAACGTGCAATGGCGTTCCCATTGTGGTGCCTTGCTAAGGCTCATGCATGAGCCCTAGCACTGCACTGCTGTGGGCTTGCCGCCGCAGAACTCAATATGGTTTTGGTGGTGTGGCAGCGGGGCGCTGACATGGCTGCCTGCTTCCACACCGCAAAAGTCATAATAAGGCCTTAAATATCAATGACTTCATGCATTTGCATTTACAATTTCTTTACTGTACCCTTTGAGATTTTATAATACATGTGTACAATATCTATTTCTGTTCTAGAGCTCAATTAGTGAGTCTGCCTTACTAAATTGACTGTATGTTGATGTACTGTAAGGTGCTTTATCTCGGGGACACATTGCTTCATGAAATTGAGGTTTAACACCATCTCCGATTCATCCACCCCTGAGCATGCTGTTATTTTGGGAAGGTACATTTTTAGGTTTTCCTGGCGCTCACAATAGCGAAAATGGAGAATGCAGGTGTCCAATATTGTCTATCAAGGCAACCAGTCTATCATATGTAACCCTGATGTAGGTTTGAAGATGCAGGTTGAGTACCTTCCTTCTATCTTCTATAACTATTCGCAAAATAAAGAATTGTTCACCTTTTCTGCATTGAGTGAGATAATGGCCTTTTCCCATTGGTCTAATTCGCTCTGTACCATAATCATGAGTAGCCATCCAAGACATTTGTCTTTTTTCCCAGGAAAAATTCTGTCTGGTTAGAATAAATCAATGTACAAACAACCGTCTCCACTGTCCTAGTTTTTATTTTGCCAGTGTCATCATGTCACATATAAATAAGGGCAGTGCCCTGAAGGCGGAATCCGTATAGTAAGGGCATGGCACTATGTAAGCAAAAAACAGAACCTCATCATCCGTAACCTTTTTAAAAAGTGTTGTTAGATGCAATATCAACAAACCCTGTATTCCAAGTATTATTCTGTTCCAAAACTATCATCAGCAGGTACCCTGTGCGGTATCATACCCCTCAATGTCATGAGAACCTGATGCTAATACAGATCACAATTCAGTACTTCTGTCTGCTCTCCACTCATATATGTTAATATATTAGTCCACATTTGGTTATTATCCTATCCACGTGAGCTGTGTCTTCTAGCGGATTTATGGAATACAATTTCCCATAGTCTTTCCAGAATGGGTGATCAGGGCTGAACAATTAATACATCACTGTCTGTCAATTTTCAATGCTAGTTTGTGAGTTAGGCCTCTCTCACTTCTGGTCATTCAGGCAAAACACCTATGCACCTTGGTCCCCTCCCAAGATACTTGTGCATATTTGCCTATCCAGTCTGTAGTCGCTATGTTCTATCCCTTTAGAGAAGTGAGTGTATCCTCAGACATCTGTGTAAGCCTGTCCCACTCAAATAGCCATGTATGGCAAGCAAGCTCATCAAGTTTCCTTCCCATTGATTTTGTGACTTCCACCTCAGATGCCTTGTATATATAATATTCAGGCCTCCCAGATAAGTGAAAAGTATTCTATGGAGGCTGCCCATGTGTCACAATAGTGTTGTATATGCTGCTCTCATATAGTGTGCCTAAGATTCTCATCCCTGAGTGCCAAGGCATGCAGGCGCCATGACAGACCTCCCTTTTCACACCCATCTATAAAGTATGCCCAAAGGCAAGTGGTCTGGCAAAAGTCTTGGCATTGTGTTTACACCCACGATTCAGAACTTCAGAGATTATTGGGTAAGCATTGTTTCAATGGTAGTGTGAGGCGGGTGGACTGCCTAATAACAGGAGTATATCCTGGGGCCTCTGTTGATTAACCTGCATCAATAAATGAGGTGCTGGTCTCAGCAGGTTGTCTGCAGCACTAGTGATAAGTCTGTGCGATAATGTTAATTTGTCCAATAGTAGATCTGCTTCAGAGCAGTCAATGGTCCCCAAAACGTAATTTAGTAAAGGCCATGCTTAGTAGAAGCTGTGACCAAAGGCACAGCAGGGCCTGTGTTACAGACCGGGTGCACTGTAACCGTGTTTGACAACGGCGCACCTTTAAAGAAGTAAGCCGGGTGCAGACGGGGATAGTGTGCCCTTTTCCAAGTAATGCGATGCCTCCATGGCAGCCAGAAACTCACGCTGCCCTGGGGCAGTGCATTCAGTGAACTATGGAGCGGGTGACTGAAGCAGCCGCCCTGTCTTTCTCTGCCACCTGCCTATATTAAAGGGGGCAGAGATGCCGCAGCAGGCGGGTGCAGTGGGTGACCTCAAGCACCAGGGGGATATTGAGGGGGTCCAGAAGGCTACCCTAAGGGGGTGCAGTCACAGTGCACCACCTCCTAAGGCCCTTGTTATACCATGTTTGCCTCTGCGACCGCATCCATACTAGAGCACAGGTGCAGCGGCAAAGTGGAAATGAGGGAACACCCTCTCAAGATAACTTTGGCGCTATCAGTATTACAGAAGGGACCACGCTAGTGTCTGCCACCCCTTTCGTAAAAAACACAGTACCCTGGTGTGCACAAAGCAGGCGCACAAGCACATTGCGCCTCGGGACACTATGCGTCATACTTTCTTTTAAAGACACAAGGGCATTGTGCGTATCAATTTCTTCACACATTTCACTGCACATGAGCTCTAAATAATTATTTGGAAGAGTAATGTACCCAACGATCAGGAACAGAGTAGGAGAAACTGCACTTTTCAGTCGTAGCTGTAAGAGCACAAAATAATACCAGGGCCTCCTTTTAACCACAATGCTCCAGCTCAGATGAGAGAGAATCTTGCTTAACAGGTGCCTGGAAGTACAAGGCACATGACCCTAGAATGAACCTTCCAGCCACATCAGTTTGCTGGAGTTAAGGTTTGCCTAGCCCTTAAAGTATTTCATCTCTTGATAACTTTCAAGCCTGCACGTATGCAGACATTTTTCAGCTGCGTAATATACCTTTAAAGCAGAGACAGACATGATTGAGCACTGACTAGCAGGAAGTTCAGCAACGGTAGCTCAAGTATAAGGAATGTAGAAGTGGACACATTAAGCAGATCCGTCGCACAAAATGAAAAGGATTCTCAACAACAAAGTGCTTACGGTTTTTCGGCAATGCAGCACTTTTTAATAGACCCTCATGCAGGCGGCGACTCACATTTCTGCCACATGAAGATGGTTGAGGAAAAGTCAATTTGGGGAAAAAGGAAAGTGACACTACTTACCAGCTGGCAAGAATGGTGCACTTACAGACTTTGGACTGCACACCCTGGTAAAGGTCAGAGGAGACTTTGCTGGTCGGGCACGTGGCGTGCATTGATAGACAATCTGCCCAAGTGACCTCTACACACCCAGAAAAGGTTAGGACACATACAGGTAGATTCATGAAAGAAAAATCGTCTCGCAAAGGGCCAGATTCTGAGATTCTGGCCCTTTGCCAGTGCAATTTTTGCATTTGGGATTAATCATCCCAAATGCAAAAATCGCTAATTGTGAAATTGCATATTTGCGAGGAATAGCATTTAAGGAATCTCTATTTGAGATTCCTTAAATGCAATTCATTAACCAATTTTAATTTGCGAATTCGCAAATTTTGGCCGCTATTTACCAGGAATTGTAACTTCGTGGTAAATAGCGAAAACATAGAAAAATGCACTTCAGTGCATTTTTCTAAGTTGCATGTTACACACACACGTCCTTTGGACATGTGTGTGCGCAACACATGTGTACATTTGCATTTCAGGGGTGCTACAGGGTGTCCTTTGGACACCCCTGCACCCTTGAAATCGCATCCTTATTTGCGATTAGCAAATTGCTAATCGCAAATAAGGAAGATGTAGGAATCGCAATATTTTTTGCAATTCCTACATGAATACCGTTTTGCTAGTCCTTAATAGCGATTGCTTATGAATCGCTATTACAGACTCGCAAAACGGGACTTTGATGAATCTAGCTGATAGTTTGAATGAACCTCCATTCCCTGGCCCTTTAGTGTTACAGCTGAATTCGATGTAGTCCGCTTCATCCATTGGCAGCAGCATGGACAAGGACAGGGGTGATGACAAGCAACAAACCAGCTGACTATGAATGTTGGTTCTCTGGGGCACATCTTTTTTTGCACCGGTTTTATGGAGGAACGATTGTTCCCAGCTTGCCTGTTGCCACTTAAGTGGTGATAGTTGTATGGGGGATAAAGTGGGGATTATTTTTCGGGCTGGAAAGAATGCTTCAAGCTGAGACCCCATATTTAGTAGGAAATAAGTGAAGGGCGTTCAGGCTCTCCAAGGGTTTGCAAACTGAGAAACAATTGGCCTAGGCATATTGGGAGGTGTGCGGGGCACTGGGCTAATAAAAACGTGAACAACTACAGGGAGAAAACAAGTTGGCTGGTACAGAATCATTCAGATATTTGCAACTTCATCATGCTCTACAGGTGAACACCCCTGAAATCCAAGGGGCTGATGGACTATCTGCCTGCATCACAATGATTTACAGAACTATGGTGAATAATTTCCCTAAGGAATTAGGATGTCTTAGGTCCAAATAGGGGAGGGATTATGCCACCTGTGAGGACCCCAATTGGGAGTGAGCTCCACTGCATCTTTGGAAGGTTATGATACAGGGCAGGTTCAGACTGTACGAATCAAGATACAGTGCACAATATACTGCATAAGGTTAAGTTTGCAGTTAATGGGTTAGATTTTGAGATTGTGGGATGAAGGCCTTTTCTGATCCCTCTGGGAGTGTCCCAGATTATGACTCTTTTGGTAGGGTATGTGGGAATACTCCTCAAGGTAAAAGACATACACTTCTAAATACACACGAAACTTGTGCATCTGGTATGTGGCCTGTTATGCGATGCAAACATAGGGGTTCCTCAAATTGCTTGAGGGCATGACTTGGTATAAAAATATGGGCCCGTGTATGGGGGATAAAAGGATGGTTTATGAAAGTAGGGGGTTGCCCCTTTAAAATTGGGCTCTATGGATGGATACCTTTAGCTGGACTTTGGGGCTTGCACACACATGAACTGCATCTGAGTGCTATTATATGGTGATATGATAGAAAGTTGACTTTTACTTTGTATACAGGTCTGCCATATGCTACCAGCAATGAAGTTGATACTGCTGTATGATAAGTGTTATCTTTATCTCTGTGCCTTGTGTCATTGACACTGCAAGAACTGTTATGTTGTTTGCTTTACTCAGGAAAACCTGATAAAATAAAAATAATGGTATTTTATGGTGAGTTCCTCTACTGGAGTGACGTATGGCTCAAGTCATTCCACAAGGAGTCTACCCTCAACAGCTCCAGAACTGTGGCAAAATATTCTGAGGTATATCTATCCAGCAGTGACGTAAATTTTAGTGCATGGTTTCGAGTCCTACTTGTGTGAACTGCAGTCCTTGTGCTGATGCGCAGTGGGTCAGACTTCTGAGGACAGTGATTCCCTAAAGCGATGCGGCATTCTTCCCCTCTTGTTCCTCCTCAGGTCTCGGATACAGACACCTCTAGCTGTCTGTAGGCAGACCTATTTTTTATCAATACATAACAGATACTAAAAGTGGGCTCTAGTTCTTGCCTCTTGCTCATGTGTGGTTGGTTTTGTTGTCTCCGAAGTGTGCTCCTGATTCAATGCCTTTCCTCCCAAATTCTTGTGTTTGTCCCACCCAGGAGCATTTCAATCTCATTAGTGATCTGATTGGATGAGTCGTGTCCTATCACTGCAGACCTGCAGGGACTCTTTATTTATTTCAGATTTAGCAGTCCATGGGTCTGCCTGAGTTCCCTAGTTCTCTTCCACCATGTGCTCTCTATCATCCCCTACTCTCCAATGCAACCAACCCACTGTATCTCCCATCCTATCCCCATGTTTAAAATAATTTTTGTTAATTGTATTTTTTTTATGAGGCCCTGGCAGTAGCAAAGTGCTGCAGGGTCGCTTTCTCCCTCACGTGCACTTGTTTTGATTTTGTTTTCTGACTTCAATGTACTTTTCGAATGAAATTAATTCGTAATTGTATAGCGCACTTATACCCTGAGGCGTCTTGGCACTGTACGCTTACCGCTGTGGAACCCTTCCTCGCTTTTCCCTGTGAAATGCCTACTCCTGGGCACCCCCAAGGTGAAGCCAGGCATCCCAGCGCTGTTGGGGCCATTGTGGAGATTAAGCAAGCTATTGCCCAGAGTTGCAGAGTGGGACCCATGATTAGAATAGGCACCGAGGCGAGAATTATCAGGTCCGAGGAAATTGAGCCCAAGACCCGCCGAGGCAGGAATTGAACCCTGGTCCTGGGCCAGACCTCTGCACCAGGGTCTGCCGCTCTAACCATTGAGCCACACTTCTCCGTTTCTTAACTATCATAATAAGTGTCTCTTCTTCAATAAAATGTTTAAAGATCTAAAAATGTACTCAAGAACGTAATCAACTCGCCTCGAGACATCAAACGATTATAAGTATGAGAAAGATCCCCATTAGCTTTATGGCTAAGTATCTTTTCTATCTTCATGTTGCTATGTCTTCCCAAGGAATTTACTGTATGTTGTCTTTCTTTAGATCTATCATTTCCTGCTCATGTCGCTGCCTACCGTGGGGATCTGGTGACTCTTCGAAGATTAGTAGAGAGTGGAGTTATTACCATAAATGAGCGAGATGATAAAGGAGCTACTCCAATGCATAAAGGTTAGTCTGTGTAATCCGCTAATGTTACTTCTCATTCTGTGCACATGAGGAAATGATCCAGTGAATCAACCTGGCAACTAATGAAGTTTCACTTTTGTTAGAAACACAGAGAAAAGCTATAGGCGGGTGGGATACTCCATCAGAAATGTTGCAGACATCCTGTCGAACAAACCCATTATTCCTCATCTCTGTTTATACTCTGTGGAACTTCCATGGTTCCACCGGTGGAGCCTGCGGGCTCTACCGACTGAGACCTTTCACTGATGGGCCTTCGGATATTGGGCCACCTGCCAAAGTACCTAAGACCATCTGCTAAATTCTGATTTTATGTAATTTATGGTGTCATCAATGTTATTCTTTGTGATTATTTTTCATTTAATTTCTGAAGTCTTAAATGTATTAAGGCACTGGTATGTTAATGTAGTGGATCTTAGGTTTTGGATCAGAACCATAATTCCTATTCAAATTACGTTTTGTTCCACAGATTGTGAAAGGGGTTCTTTTATATAAAAGATTATCATGAAACCTTGCTAGAGAACCATAATGTATCTTAAGCAGTGATTTATTTTGCAAATTTCCTTTTTCTCCTAACAATATACTTTTTTTCTCTGCCCACAGTATATACTGTAGTACACAAAAAAGCGAGTGATGGCATGCTTGAATTAATCTCAGCCACTGATAATTACTCAGGCCGCATCTCAATTCATTGATATTTTGCAAGCCATGCCACCTCAGTTTGGACCTAGCCATATGCAAATCACACTTCCAATGGGAACAGTCCAGCTCGAACTGCCTGGCCAGGTCCTTCCTGAACTGAACTACAAGCAACCCCGTACAGGTTTCACCCTAGTTAGGACTCATCAGCCAGGTATAGTTTGTTTAAGTGAGACAGTCTGCACAGGACCCACTTCTGGGCATACCTGTCCTAATTAGGGCAACACACTTACGTATACAAAAAAAGTGATGGGTGGAAGGCTTAAATTAATCACAGCCACTGGTAATTACTCAGATTGCATCCCAATCTACATTATGCAAATCAGTCTTGACCCTGTTCCAATGGGAACTGTCCAGCATGAACAGCCAGGCCAGGTCCTCCCTGAACCAGAATACAAGCAACCCAGGACTGGTTTCACCCTAGTTAGGGCATATCAGCTAGGTATAGCTTGGTTCCATTGACACAGAGTGCACAGGACCCACATCAGGACATATCTGTCCCACTTAGGGTGACCCACTAAAGTATAAAAACAAGTGATGGATAGAATGCTTGAATTAATCTCAGCCACTAGTAATTACCCGCACCCCAATCAATCATTATTTTGCATACCATACTACCTCAGCTTGGACCAAGCCATTTGGAAATCAGTCTTCACCCCGCTCCAATGGGATCAGTACAACCTGAACTGCCAGGCCAGGTCCTCCCTGAACTGGAATGCAAGCATCCCAGAAGGCAAAAACACTTTGAATCAAAAGACTCTGGAACCAAAGATCCAGTAAGGAGTCTGTTCACTCCACTTTATACCACTTCATTCCACTCTACCCCACTCCATGCAACTCTACTCTGTGCCACTGTAAACTACGCTACTTTATGCCACTCCACGCCACTCCACCGTACACTATGCCACATCACTCTATAGGCAACTTCATGCCACTTCACACCACTCCACTCTATGCCACTGTGCTCTACTCCACTGTACTCCACTCTACATCATGCTGCTCTATGCCAGTCTGTGTCACTCCACTCTACCCTATGCCGCTCCACTCCAGTCTATGCCACTCTACTCTACTTCATTCCTGTCTGCTCCTCTACACTCCACTACTTTATTCTATGCCACTCCACTCTATGCCACTCCACTCTATGCCACTCCACTCTATGCCACTCTACTCTACGCCACTCTACTCTACGCCACTCTACTCTACGCCACTCTACTCTATGCCACTCTACTCTATGCCACTCTACTCTATGCCACTCTACTCTATGCCACTCTACTCTATGCCACTCTACTCTATGCCACTCCACTCTGTTCCACTCCACACAATGCCTCTGTCTGCCACTCTACTCTACGCCATGTCTCTCCAGTGTTCTCTGTCACTCCAGGCCACTCTAAGACACTCTACTCCAGTTCACTGTATTCCAATATATGCCACTCTACTCTACACCACGCCTCTCTACTCTATTTTACTCCAATCCACTCCACTCCATGCCACTTCACTCCACTATACTCCATTCCACTCTACACAACTTCACTCTACGCCACTCTACTACACTACACTCCATGCCAGTCTATGTCACTCCATCCCACTTTACTGTATGCCTCTCTACTCCACTGTTTGACACTCCATGCCTCTCTACTCTATGCCCCTCAACCCTACTCCCCTATAGGCCACTCCATTCCAACCTATGTCACTTAACTCTCCTCTACATCACTACACTCTGTGCCACTCCACTCCAGTCTTCGCCACTCTACTCTACGTCACTCTTCGCCACTTCACTCTACTCTACCATTCCACTCTAAGCCATTGCACTATGTCACTGTACTCTACTCCACTGTACTCTATTCCACCTCTATTCCTCTTCACTCTAAGCCACTCTACTTTACCCCACTCTATTGTGCGCCAGTCTGCTCTGTTCTACCCTACGCCACTCTACTCTATGCCACTACACACTACTCTACACCACTCTACTTTACGCCACTCCACTCTTTGCCATTCCACTCTACCACACTCTATATCCTTTCACCCAGTCAAGGCAACTCTGCTTTTTGCCATTCTACTTTATTTTGCTGTACTCTACTTCAGTCTACTCTACACCACTGTAAGACACTCTACTCTGTGACACTCCACTCTATGCCACTCTTCTCCACTCCACTCTATGCAACTCTGCTCTACACCACTCCACTCTATACCACACGCCACTCTACTCTACAGCAGTCCACTCTATGCCACTCTACACCATGCCATTCCACTCTGGGCCACTCTACTCCACTTTTTGCAACTTCACTCTACTTTGAACGGCTCCATGTCACTCTATGCCACTGTATGCCATTCCACACCACTCTATGCCACTTCACTCTATGCCACTCCACCCCACTCAATGTGCCTCCACTCTATGCGCCTTTATTTTATGCCACTCCACGCCACTCTACTCCATGCCACTCCACTCTAGGCCACCCTATGCCACTCTCCCTTGGCCATTCTACTCTATGCCACTCCACTGTACGCTACAACACTCGACTCTACACCACTCCTCTCGACTCTGTGCCACTATATGCCATTCCACTCCGCTCTATGCCACTCCTCTCTACACAACTCTACTCTATTACACCCTATATCACTCTACCCCACTCAGTGTAACTCTACTCTATGCCATTCTACTCTATGCTGCTCTACTCTGCATTACGCCACTGTACTCTACGCCACTCTACTCCACTCTGTGCCACACTACTCTATGCTACTCCACTCTACACCACGCCACTCCACTCTATGTCACGCTAGTCCATGCCACTCTACTATAAGCCACTCTACTCTAAGCCACTCCACTCTGCTGTTTTCTAGGCTACTCAACTGTACACCACTCTAATCCAAGTCACTCTATGCCAGTCTACACCATTCCACTTTATGTGGCTCTGCTCTACACCACGCCACTCTACTCTATGCTATTCCAGTCTGTGCCATTTTAATCTATGTAACTTCACTCTAAGCCACTCTACTCAACTCTGCGCCAACCTACTCTACACCAACCTACTCTACGCCACTCCACTCAACTCTACGCCACACCATTAACTTTTAGCCATGCTGAATAGCAGCCACGGTGCTGTGCAATATGGCTAAAAAACCTTGGCAAAGCCATTAGCTTACTTAGGCGAGACCCTTTGCCAATGCTTATTTTTATGAGGCTTTGGAACAGCTTACCTGCACTCATTTTGCATATATAACAGTCCTTTATAGCCTGAGGACTTGTTGAATATTAGGCTCAGTCATTTATATGGATGTATACCAAGCAAATGGAGCATGCATTTATGTACACTTATACCTAATGAAACGATTGGCATGGATGAGTGGCAATCTTTGCCATTTACTGAATTCTCTAGAGTGTTTTGTTGGACAATGCGATATAATATCTAATGTAAACAAGTTAATCAGATCTAGTAATCTAGGACAATGTAATTATGTAGCATGTAAAGATGACTTGCTACTGAAAACCTGTGCTTTGCCCTTTCTTGAGTTAGTGCACCTTTTGCTATTTTTGCACCTGAAAAGAATTAGGGCAACCATCCTTTAGTAAGTACCATCTGTTCTAGAGCAGCCGGTTAGGCCCAACTGGTTTAACATATCAATGGATAGCTGGTGGAGGTTGAATTCTAGGAGATACCTCTTCTTGATCTAGCATTAAATAATCTTATTCTCTGAGGGTTTCTGAATTAAAAAAGGTGGTTCTATTTTACTATACTGTTTGTGACATATTCCCTCGGTCCAGACACGTGACTAGGAAAAGACTGATATCAGCATTTAGCATTTATCAGTGGGTCTTTCACGCGTAAGATCTATGCTCATACTCAACTACGGTGGGCATGGCTGTGAGAATAATTACATTCATAGTGTTTCTTGACAGTTCCTTGGTTAATTAGCGTTTACATTTTTTTAACCCCTTCGGGGCTGATGACGAGCTGAGCTCGTCATGAGCGTAACGTGCCGTGCGCTGATGACGAGCTGAGCTCGTCATGTAACGCGGTAATTTGAAAAACGCAGCGCGCAGCGGGAAAACCGCTGGCGCGCATGCGGTTAAACTGTCAAGTTCACGATATAATTACTGGGAGTCGCATTCCCGGTACTATCTAGTCAACCAAAATCCATTAATAGTTGGCTACTAAGGTTTCGAATCTAAGCATGCCATTACAGACAATGATACAATAATAATAATTATATATAATTTCCTTGCTGACGTCCACAAAGTTATGATGCTCAACACTTTGTCCTAGAAATGTTACAGGGAGAAATGTGGTTGATACCAGCCTCAATTAGCCATGAACAGTCCCTAAGAGGATGATCAGTGCATAGAATCTGATGCTACATCCTCTGGAAGGCTGTGAAGTTGTGTTCCTAGCACTCTTAATAACTATATAAGTAGTAGAAACTTTACTTTTCATCACATTCCTGCATAGTGACATTCAATCTTAGTTCCTTTTTTCACTTCACCTGTTTCCTTCCTTTACTTCCTACCTTGCTCTCATTTTTTACTCCCTTTCTCATCCTCATCGTCACTTTGTCTGTTTCTTCTCTTTCTCATAGAACACTTGTATGACAGGGAAGAGCGTCACTGCATAGGTCACTCAATGTGCCTTGTATTACCAGTTACAGAGACTGATACCTGTTAATTACACTTTCAGAGTCTTGTATACATAATCATAAAAGGAAGGATTTTCCCATTCATCAAATATTGTCCCTCGCTTAATGATAGTTACCACACAAATATCCACTTTGTCCTAAAGATGGTTCATACCAATCGAGCTTGTCAAAAGATGCTTTTCAAATAGTCTAAGTTCTGCAGGGTTTTCAAGCAGCACTTTACCACATAACAGTGGCATTGTTAAGATAAACAGTGGCTTGTTGACTCTAGAGGGTGGCTGAGCGAACCTGGGGCTGCTTGGTGCCTCCATTCCCAGCCTTGTTATAGAAGGTCGTCAGTGTAGACCTGTAGAAACAAGAGCTGCCACTGGTTCTGAAAAGTCTGATTGTGTTTCTTGCATGTCATTTCGCTTCAAGGGAATCTGTCATTCTGCCCAGTTGGCAGATTTACCTAATTCTTGGAGTATACAACCTTTTATTTTTGGAATTGCCATTGTTTATAAGAGCAGTATTCTGAGGGGAACAGGGGAGAGCATCAAACTCAAAGAGTATATTTATTCCATTGTTTGTTTCAGTAGCGGGTATAACGTGATAGCTTCTAAACTGAGAGTAGTGTAACTATGCAACCGCCAACAGTTTCTGCTTCATGGACTTACAGGTTTCCCCAAACCCTTTCCTCTGCCACACAACATCCATGCCAATTCTGGTGAATATGAGCCACTTTCTCTAGGGTTTTGGGTTAGTCTTTCAAAAAGTCTTGCTGCACTAAGTAATCTCTATAGTTGAAAGTAACAAACACTTTAATTGATAAGCATTAAGACTCAGGTTAACCTATTTGATCTGCTATATTTTTTAATCCATTTCTGTTGAATGCTATTGTTCATCTGGTCCTTTGGACTACTCAGGAGAAGCAAAGGCTGATTTCGAAGTATTTTTCTTTACAGTTCTATGGTTGTTATGTGAGAATTTGTTGATCTGCTATTTTTTGCTTTAGTTGCCTGTGAAGGTCCTTACTTCTACGTACTTTTGAATACATATTTCAGTAAGTAGCAACTCCAGTCTCACCAAGGTGTCCAGGCCAACTTAACAAAGAAATGTTGATCATTGAGCTATTTTTAGTGTGTAATATCATAAACATGTTCTACTTTCCTCTGGTTTTATTCCATTGTCTAAAGAGAAGTACATTAAAGAGTTGTTTGGTACTGTTTCAAATTTCCGGTCACATTCCATACGACAACCTTTACTATTTGATGTTGCCAAGTTTTGGTGAATTCGTGTAACATGCTTCTAATAGTTTTCTATGATGTATTTCTCCTGTAACGGAAACCCAACAAAACCTGGTCCAATTTTGTATGACACGGAAAATAATCTCCATTATGATGTTTTCAACAACCTACTTGTTGTTTTTGTGACGGTCATTAGTCTCAACCGTTTTGTTTTACAATTCTTGATGAGATTGAGAGAAACATTCTCTTTGACTCTTTAGGCTCAATGAATACTATTAAACTCATATATTTGATTTTTATTTAATTGATAATTTATTGTACTGTTTTTATTAAATTAGAATTTGAAGATCTTTCATTGGAGATTTATTTTATCGCAGCATTTTACTGTCTCCTTAATTATTTTCTATACCGAATCTGCAGAAAACTGCAAATGATTTCATGAACATTCTATTTCCTCCTTGTACAACCATAGAGTTTGCCGCTGTCCGCGCCACCCGCAGGGGAGCATGGGCGGGGCAGCGCCCTAGTCCCACACGACGCGCGAACTCAGCTCGGCAACGCCCCTTCTGGCGCCCACCTCCAAATTCTAACAAGGGGAGGTCTCAATTGGGAGGAGGGGCGCCCCTCTGGTATTTAGGTTCCCAGCGCCAGTGCTCTGCCTCTTTTCCGTCCTTCGGCTCTCCCGGCTCTGCGCTGTTGATGACGAAAGAGAGAACATCCCTAGCATTTGTAATACCCACTTGACCCACAAAGGAAATTCTCCGGCGTTACAGCCTATAATTTAAAGACCATTAGACCGTTCCTCTGGTTGGACCAGATCTAAATATTCTGAAAGGGGTGGTTTAATCATTATCTTAACAAGCCCCCTTTTTAAAAACTTTGATCCACCAATTAGGGGATTTGTTGGGAAATTGATCCAATAACTGGCTTTGCCCAAAGTAACGCATAGCTGCATCTAATTTGGTTCAGAACAGGGTGATAATCATGGAATTGCTTTGCATATTTAATCACTGTAAGAACATGAGAACAAACACTTTCTAGGGATTGCCTTGACAAGAGCTCCAAAGTTTGCAGCCCGCTAACGGAATACTTTGAGTTCAAAGAACTATTTGGAATTAATAGTATGTTCCCCATTTCAAAGAGTTAAAATAAACAGCCAGGGGAGAGAGAACATGTCCGGAGCAGAGGAAATGGGTTGCCAACAATTGGTCAGGAACTAAAATCGCACGTCGACACCCATTATGTTATTCATTCCCTCAAGGTCATCACGGGCGCCAACCATTTCCAGTCCTGGGTTTATGGCAACCTATGCACCCCGGGCGTCGCAGTCGATATGTGCTACCGGGTTTGCAAAGAAGCCCGATAACTAGAGGTATGCAAAACATGACGGGTTTGCGAATTACGCATGACGATCCCAAGATGAACATATATTACGTGACATACACTTTGCATTGTGAGCTGCTTTTCTCTTTGCGTGTATAACTCAATAAATTTTTTTTTTTTTAAATTATTGGGCATGAGAAAGGTTGAGGAGTAAATACCTCGTACCAAGAGAAAATGTCTTTCAAATGAGGCGTTTTTCTTTCCACTAACATGAGCTGCAGGTGAGCAAAAATAATGGAAAGTTTGGCATTATGTAAATGACAACAAATTTTCCTCACTTCACATAATGCGAAATTCTGCAATACCCGGCATAACAAACATTAATTGTAAGCCTACAGACAACTGTGACTGAGGTCGAAAGCCAATATATGGAGCAAAGGACTCGCAACCCCCCTAAATACTTATGTGAATTTATATAGAATGAAGCTGACTGCGAAGCAGTGGATCAATGGACATTATTAGAAAAGGGGGTGCATTAGAGCCAGTGGCGTAACACAAGTTTTGTGTCTCTGGCAGATCTTTCGAGGGGTCTGCGAATCGGTACCTCAGTGGTATTTTTTAAGGCTTAGGGTTGAAGTGAGGCCCTCTGGCAGCAGTGGGGGGCCCTGCACTGCAGGGGTTGCAGGGCCAAAGGGGCAGAATGAGAGGCTACGGGATAGCCGATGGCCAGATGATCCCCCATGAGTTCGTGGGTCAGAGTGGGGAGGGGTGGCATCTGGGGAAAGCCTTGATTGCCAGAGTACGACAAAGTCACACATTGGTCAACAGTAACCATTGGCTGCTTTTGTGTACTTAGTATGATAAAGGTACTTCCACCTCCTTGCAGTATGCACGAGAAAAAAGTCAACTTTCAATGATGCAATGTTGCAGCCTTATATAGCTTTAGGAGCAGCGCTTGAAGAACGGTGGGTATTGCACTAGCCCCCTTTTGTGCCAGAATTACCATTGCAGTACATTTTCATGTCCCGGGGTATAATACATCCAGGCCACAGTTAAAGTTTGATGATATTGCGTATATTCATTACATCTAAACGTATGGAATTATCACTGGGGGTTAATATAAACATACAGACCAAGCAATGGATCCTTTCATGCCTTTAGTAGCTAGAGGAAGGTTAGGAATACTGACGGGGGGCTTGGACCATTACCCTATCATCAAGCATTGGGGGATAGCAGGCTCTTAGGTGTCTTATGGGACGGGCCAGGGCCGTTGGCAGGGACATGACGGGACCCCAGCGAATCCTGGAAGCCTATAGCTCAACATGTGACCCACTATCTAGCAGCCGTCGAAAAAGCTAGGAGCCACTGAGCTAATCTGGTCTGAAATTGTTCCCCGCAAAGCATGGAGGGGCGCACGATCACAGGTGGCAATAGAACAGTCATAGTCCCGCAAGAGAGTCAACAGGTCCATGCAGAAGTTCATGGAGAAAAGGGACTGGGGTTTATTAGGCACGCATTCATACAAGAAAGAACAGATGGTTATTACGAGAGCGATGGGGTGCACTGTCTGGGTTGGGTATGGATGTTTTCCTCCTAGACGTACAAGAGGATTTGTCAGCGGCAGGTTGTAAGTAGCAGTTTGGTGGGGGGCTCTGTCATCGACGGGGGCCTCCTCCAGAGCTGTGGCGGAGTACAGGGCGATCTGGAAGCAGACGGACAGTAAGGGTACCTCTGCGGCAGAATGGTACAGTAAGGGTACCTCTGCCTGGCACTGTAAGGGTGCCTGAGCCAAGGACCTGGAGCCGAAGGAGGTTCCGGGAAACCGCAACGGCGCCCCGTTAGTCCTTCGGGCGGTCGGGGGGCCTGAACCGACCGGGGGTGTGCCACATCGCCCCGGCCTGACAGGGGGGGCGGGCGGGAGTATAACAAAGTGGAATAAAGGCACCGTCAGAGCATCGTCTCGCCGTGCAAGATGGCTCCTTAGGCAAGCGGGACAGCGAGGGGCTGCCTGCTTTGGATCGCCTGTAAGATGACCCACCATAACGAACGTCATACCATACTTGTGTTGTATGAAATAAACCTGCAGCAGTTCTTTCCCATAAACATGCCTCCTGAGTTTCTGTTGGGAAATATAAGTGTGTATTGCAAGCAGGGGGAGCGCATGGCGGTGTGGGCACTAGTACTGTAGTAAAAGAAATAAGCATACCTCTATAACTTGGTTTTCTCCAGTATCTGGAACCAACAACCAAATACATTCTGTTGAAACAATATTACCTTGTTTAGCCTCCACATTTCCTCTGATATCTTAGTTGTATATCTATATATTTATACGGAGTACTGCACCAATTTAAAATTCTGGTTTTGCTGAAAAAAGACCATGGTGCTTTTGGATACAATATGAATCTAAGATGGTAAAAGTGTTATGTGAAAATGTTGAACCTGAAACGTACAAATAGTTTGACAGTGATAATGAGACATTAATATTTCTTTGATGAATGTGTGAGGGTTTGACATTTTATCTTTAAATCCTATGAAAAATTACAATCACCGCTCTTATAGGTATCACTAACTTGATACTATAATCTATTTTTATAGGATGTCCAGGAAGGAATTTAAGTAAGGGGCCACCTATCTGTCACGTGATGAATATTTTCTTCTTGCATAAGGGTTCGCCAATGACATATCCTCATGAACTATCAGATTCCTAGCACAATGTTGCAATCCAGTTTTAATTAGATATGTGCCGGTTACTTGTTTATATTTTTTTATATGATCTATTTCACTCATTGCAGCTGCTGGACAAGGACGGATAGAGTGCTTACAATGGCTGATTGAAATGGGAGCTGATCATAACATCACAAATGAAGCAGGAGAAACACCACTGGATGTGGCTAAAAGGTAGTAGCCCAATGATGCATGAATTTTGAAAAAATTTTATTCTGTTTTTCTGATCGATGCGAAGCATGATCACCAAGCAGTAAGATTCAGCAACACTTACTTACTCCATCCTCTGTAGACATATAGGACTTATCACCAGGGAGCAGAATGGTTTAACCCCTTCCGTGCTCCCGTTGGCTGTCGCGAGCACTACTTCGCTGGTGCTGCGAACGGCCAACGGCCGACGCAGCCCCGCCCACTCCGTGGAACTCCCGCACTGGTTAAGAAAGGGGAAGAAGGTACAAAGAGCGACATTGGTGAAGTTTTGTTGTTTTTACAGTCTTGATGCATGAGTCAGTTCCAAGTCTCTCTGTCGTTTGTTTCTCATTGAGTAACTGATCAAAGGTCTTCTTGGGGGTTTACCCCAGGCCTCAGCCACAGTATCCTTATACATCTTTCATTCATTGTTTTAAGGGGACACATTTGTAGCATTTGTAGCATTCCTGTTCTGCAGCCTAGCGCTAATGCCTGCACCCTTGCCCCATTGAGCAAGGGTGCCTGTGTTACAGGCAGGATTGTTGTTGTGCAGAAAGGAACACCTTACTGCACAAAAACAATGTAACACACGTAGAAGGAGGGTAAAACGAGGAGAAATAAACATATTTCTTCTTGTTACGCCTCACCTGGGAAGGCTTAGCATTTTGCCGAATTCCCAGGTTTACTAGCCGTAGTGATTCTGGGAATGCGCCAAAATCCATGGGTGGATGCGTGAGAACACTCAAGCTCCACTCATGGAACTCCTTCCCAGGGGAGTAATGCAAGCAGCGACTTGCGCTTCCGTGTCTTATTCCAGATTTACTGAGCCACGTAGAGCCACGCAAGGTGCTTTGTGGGGCTTAGTAACTCTCACTGAAGCCCACGTGTTGCCTTGCTCCTCCTTGCGTGACGCAATGGCAACGCATGGGCTTCGTAAATCTGAGCCACAGTTCTCTTTATCCAGTCCTGCCTGCTAACAGTCACCCATAATAGACTTTCTGAAATATTGCGTTGTTTGATGATGTCAGCTTGGGTTTAGAGCGGCACTGTGACATCATGCATTTGATGCCCCTGTTAATAAATGTGCCCACTTTCCCATAGGAATCATAATTTCATGTTTTGATATATCCTTCCTGGTCATTTAATAAAGAATATTCCTGTATAGGTCAGGTGTACATGTGATTCTACTTTTGTTCTTTTCTGCTGTATTTGAAGAAAGTACCAATCAACCCTTTCATGGCAATCACTTGAACTTCTAGAACTATGATGCTTTGTTTCTTGTCTCTGAGTTCCATATGATTGGCTGCCGTCTGTGACATTTCCTTAGTGTTGTTTATCATCGCATATTGTTCTCTTGTAATGGTAGCTGTATTTATCAAATTAAACACCGCATTTAAGTGAACATTTCCACATTTTCTTTTTATTACCCACTCTTTGTGCTCTGTACTGATTCAGAATACTTCTTTAAAGAACATCAGGGTCTATCATGTGTACATGAGAAATCTATCAGAACTTGTGCTGGGCGGACATATGTTAGATCCTTGGGTGAAAATCATACATTACAGGGACCTATAATTAATAATTTGTCACTGATTCGGAATACTTCTTTAAAGAACACCAGGGTCTATCATGTGTACATGAGAAATCTATCAGAACTTGTGCTGGGCGGACATATGTTAGATCCTTGGGTGAAAATCATACATTACAGGGACCTATAATTAATAATTTGTCAGACGTAAGAAATATGTAGCCTGAAAAAATGCACTGGCGAGTCTCGATTTTTTTATATAGCATAATCACCATTTCTACTGCCATATAATCTCTACATTGGGATAAAGTTATCCATATAATTTCTCTGGAAGCAGAGTAAACACACAGGAACCATTCCTTGGGCAATGTACTAAGGTTATTTGCACTTGCAAACCTTGTGATTCAGGATTTGCATTCACAAGACACCTTTTCACAATGTAGAAATCCGCTTTTATGAGTCAGAGAAGCCTAAGGGGTTTTGCCAACCTTTCTAAATCTAAATCTCAAACAGGAGGAAGCTTGAAGGAGGCATGACCCTACTGGTTGCAAGCCTCAAAGTAACCCCCCAAACGTTTGTAACCCAGTAGCTTCTCAAACTGTTGCAAGGCTACCACGTCTGAAGTTGGGGCGGTGACTGATTTGCAAAAGGGGAAGCTGTCGCATACACCCTCACAAAGGCAGAACATTGAGAGGCACACATTCATT
Organism: Lissotriton helveticus; assembly: GCF_964261635.1. Classification (NCBI taxonomy): domain Eukaryota; kingdom Metazoa; phylum Chordata; class Amphibia; order Caudata; family Salamandridae; genus Lissotriton; species Lissotriton helveticus. The sequence goes on along the minus strand of NC_136069.1, from coordinate 1,504,225,533 downwards.
TATTTATTAAGTGAACGTGGTTGCAGTCTTTACTGATCAACAGAGTCTTACATAACCCTTCTATGTGCATCCCTAGAGGAAACATGTATATAGATTATCTCTCTCCGCCCAGTCCCCCTCCCCAGAGACCGCTCATCTCACCTGCACAGCTTTAGGGAAGGTGCCTCTGATCTTCCTGTGCCCTCTCACACACCAGGCACTGCCCACCTCTCCTGCGTATGAACTACATAGACTTCGAATAACCCGTACCACATCCTCCAGCATAAACCGAGACCCCAAGAGACATTCGGAAGGATTTTCAAATGTCTTTGCATAGCAAATTGTAGATAGTGATGTCTTTTGTATTTTGGGATTTTTTTCTACTTAAAATTCCAGCACAAGCACAACAATGCAGTTGCCAGCTGGACAATTATACAGTCAACTACCCATAGCTCAATGATCAGGTCCATAACAAGCACAATTAGCATAATAATTTCCAGAGTCCGCAAGGCTCCAAATTGCTTCCATACATATGAGAACAGATAGGGATGTCTAAGGTAAATGTGGATGGATAAGAGCAAAGTCTGATACTTGAATGTGAAGTCAGCATGGTAACAGAAAGAAACAATACATGACTTGTGTAGAAACCGCTGTTTGGAATAAATCCACCCTGATTTACAATGTCTTAAGATCAATATGCCCTTTGCCAAGTGTAAATAGTGCAGGCCTGGGTTTACACGAGTCTTTCATTTAACACCTTCACTGCGGCGGCTATTCCGCCGCAGTGCTAAAGGTTTGGGGCGGCCGCGTGGCGGGCGCATGCTGGTGACGGAACCGCTCCGTCACCAGCGTCGGTTGAGCTGTGCTCGTGACGGAGCGGTTCCGTCACGGCCCGCCCCGCTCAATGGAACCCTCAGCGCAGGCGCGGAATTCGCGCCGCGCATGAGCGTTCTATCGAGCTGGGCGGGCCATGACGGAACCGCTCCGTCATCAGCACAGCTCAACCGACGCTGATGACGGAGCGGTTCCGTCATCAGCGCCGAAGGGGTTAAATAACTCTGAAAGGAATACTCTTCTGCATGATCAGGCAATAACTATTCTCCTTATGGTGTATGCGCCTGGTAGTTCAGGGCCGTAGAGGATTGTGTTGAAGTATTCTATCAGTAATGCTGCCTTAAAACTACTCTAAAAAGCATACTTCACAATACACAATATGTCTAAAATAAAACAAAAAACCTAGACGAGTAGCCAGACTATAACATAGGGTAAGTGGTTCATTGGTAAAGGAAAACTCTACCAAAGTGCCAATAAAACTGAATCAGGGATATTTTACCAACATTCCATACCAAATTTATTTGGGAATAACAATATTTTATTGACCAATTTTTGGAGCTTGGGGATATGTGTTATGCTACATTTCCCTGAAAAATCCACAGAATTAATACCAAAATGTGCTATTTGAATCTTTGTGGAAGGAAATCCCTCAAAACTTAAAGGTGACAATGTTATGGACTATCCCTAATCATGCATTAAGTGCTAGCTTGACTCTAACAGGCATTCCAATGTTTTTTGTATTATTTGTTTGTTATTAATGATCCATAGCATGAGTATTTAGTGGTGGACCAATATTTACCAACTAGCAGAAACTGATGCCCATTCATTTGACTACTTACTTTTAGGTCTGGCTTGACAGTACAGCTCTGAGCACAACCAATTTTTAACAGTATTTGAATATGCACTTAGTGTGAGCTTTGGCTCCCTCATAGAGGATTGCTTCTTTTTCACCCTCTAGCTTTTTGGTGTGTCATTTCACCTGTAAGGAAGAGCGTGCACTGCAATTTACAAAGGGCTATTTAATGTATTTTCTTTCACTGCAACATACTTTTTAGGTCTGGCATTAGCCAATACCTTTTGATTTTACTAAAACTATATGTGTTATATACCTATTTATAGGGGCTGTCAGCTAGCCCTTTTCATTCATTGGTCTGTTACTATGTCATTCAGATTCGTCTTCCACTCACGGTAGTGAGTGGATCACAGTTTAGTTACTCGTTAACACCACTCGGATTGATGGCATTCTGTCACTTCAACGCCTCGTCTGTGGTAGTAAGCTCTATATAAATACAATTACAATTTCACAAGGAGCAACACCACACATAAAGTAGTTCTATTCAGTGTCAGGGACTGATATGGCAAAGTAGGCATTCTGCCATGTCACAAGAGGCAAAACCACACCCAAAGAAATACAATCCAGTGTCAGGGACTGCTATGGCAATGTATGCTTTTTGAGACCATACATTTTTTTGCTTTTAGCCATTTTATTCCAGCCATTTTTGTAGAGGGAAAAGGGCCAGGTAGCTTCACCAACACTAAAGTTTTGCAAAAACGATGATAAAATAAAGCAGGCACTGACACAAGCAAAAGGGTAGGTGCCAACACCAGAGCTATTTCCTTTACATATCACTTTCGTCCTGCAGCTCACCACTGAGCACACTCGGTGTCTCGCTTTTTAAAACAGAATAAATGGTATTTCCACTTGTTAAGTAAACATAAGCATCAGGTATGTGCTTCCAGCCGTGTGACATAATCAGGTCATGAAGCAAAGTCTTATGGCAGAGTGGAGGTAGACTGTCCTTAACCAGTAGCCTCAAAAACACATGTGTTGTCTGTGCTCTATTGGAAAAGTTCAGTACTTGTATATTAATTCACTTTTATTGGTCATTTAAGAGCTGCATTTAGAAATATACAACAAATTGGCATACATGTATGATTGCTATGGTGTATGAGGGTTTGTAAGTGACTTCCAAATACACGATGCATCTTTCTGCATAAACATAATATGGAAAGTAAACATTGTATATTAAATGTCTACAGGGCACAGATAAATGGTCTTGTAAATCTGCATGGCACTCAAAAATAATGCAGCCGAGCTAATAACAGCCTTAAAGTTACTGACCATGCCATTCACTGGCTGCCTTTCAGAACATTTCTTTCATTAATAAACTCTACAAATAGGGCCCTGAATGCATACCGTGTCTCCCCCAAAGACTACGAGCCAGCTGGACATCTCTGATCCTAACTCTAATAGTAAACACAGGTTACTCACACCACCAAGAACTGCACAGTTGCTGTTGGCCTCATGACACTTGTGTCTCTCAGCCAGTGCTGAACATTTAGCCAACAGACCTTTAAGGCCTGGGGTTTTAGTACCCTGTATGTAGTGATGAAAGTGAAACTACATGCTAGGCAGGAAAAGTGCTGTTGGATTAAAGCCAGGGACTGACTGAAGGTAGCACCTGGTAGCTAGCTATAGGCCTAACGATTTAAAGATATAATACTCTTGAAACAACATTGTTAGGATGATTAGATGGCTCCATGTTCCTGGAACAGCGATATGGCAGACCCAGGCTTCATCGAATAAATCAGTGCCTTCAGGGAGTGGGAGGCTTCACTCTAATTGAGTCAATTGAACACAGTCAAGCTGATAAAAGTGGTTCGTAAAATTAAAGGTCACCCTGGCAAAATAGTGTGCCAATGATCAGGAGCCACCTTATCACTCTACTAATGCACAACATAACACACCGTTGGTGTTTTGATATCTTACAAGGCATACCCGTCAGCTGACTTAAGTTACCCACCTATAGTGCAATGTTGGCCCCAGCGTCGTGGTAGCAGTTCTGAGGGCTTTTATTTACAAACTATCCGGAGCTATTGGCTTTGCTAATCATTTTTGAATGTTAAAATGTAATGCTGCTCATTTGAAGCTGCTGACTGATTGGCGATCAGATCAATACAATTTTACAGACTGCCATGTTCTTGACCTGGGAGGTCAGGCGCTTAATCAACCACGAAAACAATTCTCCGGGCTTGGCTTAAAATTCTGGTCAAAATTTGAGTGTCGGAGTACATTGAAAACCTGACTGATTCCATACCTTGAAACTGATAATACATGGTACATTAGAGATAGATAAACCTTGACAACGTTGTCTCTTAGATTTTTCTGGTGGCCCACTTCTCCCAACCTCTTCGCACCCAGCTTTCTATGATATGATCCTATATAAAGATTGTACTAATGACTTGCTGACAAAATATAAATTATGTGTTGCAGGTTTGCTCAGCTGGCAGCAGTGAAGCTCCTAGGAGGATCTCTGGAAGATGATTCAGATGAAGAGTTAGATGAAAAGGATCCAAGCTTTTTCTATAGACATGGAGTAGAAGGGAGCACTGATCACCAGGATGACTTAAACTTGACTGCTGAGGACAAAAAAGAGTCTCGAGGTATGTGTGTATTACTTTCAAGAGTTTTGTATCTTTTAATTAGTTTTATCATGGTTAATAACCATTCTTTAGCATTGGTTCCTCATTAAAGTCACAGGTTTGGTTTCATATCGACTAACACTATGGAAAGAATTTGAACAATATATTGGTTGTTGTATAAGAGAGGCAATGTTCATTTCCTTCAGTGGAGCCACTGCGCAGGCAGCACAACTGTAGGCACAGAGACCCCTGTCTGCCTGACAGAGATGTCTATATTTGGCAGGTGTGCCAGGGAAGCAGATGCCATGGCCTCTGCTAACCAGGTGGCCCTTCAGGCCTCCCACCTGGATCTAAATGAGGCCCCCAAATCATTTGGTAGCAGGGCACTGCCATTGACACATGACTGCTCATCTCTCCTCCTTCTTGGCTGCAGAGATTATTGTTATCTCATATCATGCCCCTAGCCACAATCCAAGAGACCTTTGCGAGGATTTCAGCTAGGATTGATTACGGCAGGAAAGTATGGTGGAAGGGAAGGAGGATGGTTTGAAGAGAGAAAGGTGTGCTGCATTACAGCTTTTTAAAGGCTCCATATGCGTGACAACTTACTTATGAAAATTCTATACCTGGAGGGTGTAACTGCAGTATTGAGGCCTTTAAAATGTGGAGTGTATGTTCACTCCAAGCAGTTATCAAGTGGAATTTATTTATTTATTTATTGAATTTATTGAGCGCGACAGCTACCCATGAGGGTTTCCCGGCGCTAGAAGACAAATGCAGCAAAACTCCTGCCGGAGATGTTATTGGTCGAAAAGCCAAGTTTTCACAGCTCTGCGAAAGCGCGTGTGGCAATTCTCCATCCGAATGTCCAAGGGAAGTGAGTTCCACAGTCTGGGTCCTAAGTTCGAAAAGGAACCTCCACCCATTCTAGTGAGCCTAAACTTAGGTACACTAAAGAGATGATGCGACGAGGAGCGGAGTGAGGGAGCAGGGGTGTATGGACTGACAAGCGCCTGAAGGTATAGGGGAGCTACTCCGATTTTAATCCTGTGCATGAAGATCAAGGCCTTAAACTTTACCCGATTTTCAAAACGAAGCCAATGAAGCTCCCTCAGGCGTTCTGTAATGTGGTCTAGTTTCCGGCAACCACAAAGAAGCCGTGCCGCAGCATTTTGTACCAATTGAAGGCGGCGTGTGACGGCCTTGGTAGACCCCAGGTAGAGCACGTTACCGTAGTCCAGCCTCGAGGTTACCAAGGCATTCACAACGGATCTCTGGGTATTGGAGAGAAGTATCCAAAAGATTATACGTAGCCACCGCAGGATGGTAAAACAGGTGGCTGCGACTTTATTAGCCTGATCTTTCATAGATAGTCCCCTATCAATGATTACTCCAAGATTCCGCACTCGTTCTGACGGTGTTGGTAAGGAACCCATGGCAGTAGGCCAGTGTCTCAGGTTCCAAAGGTCAGGTTTGTTTCCGAGGACCAGTACCTCAGTCTTTCCACCATTTAATTTGAGCAGGTTGCGATTCATCCAACCGGATATTTCGCTCAGGCCTGCTTGCAGGGGGAGGGGGAAGTGGAATCCATTTGAGATAAAGAAAAAACAATTTGGGAATCATCTGCATAAGTGAATAGATTTAATCCAGAACGTTGTGCAACATGAGCCAGGGGTGTAACATACAAATTAAAAAGGAGGGGACTAAGGATTGATCCCTGGGGTACACCGTGCGGGAGGGATAACTTTTTGAAGATGATGAATTTGAAAGGTACGATCAGACAGAAAGGACTTAAGCCAGTCCAAGGCTTTTCAGCCAATACCAATGGAAGCCAGGGACCTGAGAAGGATACCGTGCGATACAGTATCAAAGGCTGCGCTGAGATCGAGTAGAATCAGCGCAACCGTTTCTCCTCGATCCAAAAGCAGGCGAAGATTTTCTGTGAGGCCCAAGAGGGTAGTCTTCGTGGAGAAACCCGGACGAAAGCCGGACTGGGAAGGATGCAAAAGACTATTTACTGTCACAAATTTAGACAAATGTACATGAATGTGCCTTTCTAGGTTTTTGGAAAAAGCTGGTAGTAACAAGATGGGACGGAAGTTAGAAGCAACCTTAGGATAGGGTTTCTTCAGTAGCGGGGTGACCATTGCGTGCTTCCAACAACTGGGGACAGTGGCAGTGCTCAATGAGTGGTTCAGCATTTTACAAAGTGTAGAAAAATGAGGGGAATCCAAAGAGCATAATATCGGGACAGGCAAAGGGTCCAGCGGCGAACCTGACTTAACCTTGCTCAGAATCTCCAAGAGAGTTGAGGGGCAAAGATCCGGCCAGGACGAAAGTTGAGCCAAAGGGGGCACTAGAGAGTTAGCATCCTTCTCCCTGGTCAAAAGGGGGGTCGTCAAATTATTATTATTACTACCTTGGGCAGAAATGTCCTGGTGTATATTCACAATCTTAGAGATAAAATACTGAGCGAGCTCATCGCATTTGCTGCTAGATAGAGGGGAAAGTGCCGCTGTGGTCTGTGAACCAGCAAGCTCTCTAACCACGTTAAACAGTGGATTTATTCATTGCTTCAGTAATCATTCTATTGACATGATTAGCCCTTGTAAGGGCACACACCTTGTGATAACGTTTCAGCTCAGTTTTATAAGTGATGCCGGCTGCGAAAGAATAGTCTTTCCTCCAGACACGTTCTAATTTCTTACATTTAGATTTATCAATGCGAAGTGACTCGTTAAACCATGGGGCGGGAGATTTGTGAATTATCCCTTTCTTATGGACAGAAGGAAGACAGATATTAATGGCTTCAAGGAGCCAAGCGGTCACAGAGTTAGCCACCACATCCATGTCATCAGAATCAGATACATTAATGGGCTCAAGAGCGGCAAAGGCTTTATTAAAAGCAACAACGTCAAGTTTTTTCCAATCCCTCTTCCGTGTACTCACGGCGGGTCTATGTTTAAATATGACCTCATTACTGGTGACAGTGAATTTAACTAGGTAATGATCAGACAAGATGACCGGCACCGCCGGAGAACACTTTATTTGGGCACTGTTAGAAAAGATTGGATCCCAAAAATGTCCTCCCCTGTGGGTAGGGCCCGTGTTTTGTAGGATAAGATTCATGGAGGCAAGGTCTGCAATGAGATTGCAGGCCATACTGTCTTTAAGATCCTCTAAATGCACATTGAGATCGCCGACAACAAAAAAGTTGCTGGACGATGTGAGGACTGATGCTATAAATTCAGAAAGTTGTGTCTGCCAGGAGTTAACAGGACCTGGGGGACGATACACTAGCAGTCCAGAAAGGGTGGTTTTAGGATGGAGGGCCAGCTTAAAATACGCTGCCTCACAACTACCTAAGGGGACCGGATCAAATTGGCATTGATAAATATTTTTAAATATTATTGCCACACCGCCCCCTATTTTCCTAGGACGATCATTCCTGACAATAGCATACTCAGCAGGCAAAGCTTCTGCAATATCAGGTCCAGAACTATCATGGAGCCAAGTTTCCGTAATAAAAAGTGCATCAGGAGATTCGTCCGTAAGAAGGTTGAAAATCTTGCATTTATGTTTGGGTAAGGATCGACAATTCAAGCTAAAAAAGGTGTAATTGGGAAGAGAGGGAACCACCGGTCGTAGTGCTATGCTACGACATAATTGCGGAGCGTGCAGATGAAAAGAACAGTGAAGGCAGCATTGTGGGAATTGGCCCAGCATGTTAAACCTGGCTGTCGTATGATCCATCATGGGCCTAAGAGCAAGGATCTGGTCGGCGTCATAGCAAAGTCTAGGCCGCTGGATTTGTCCAGGGGATATGGCCCCTGGGCCCGTATGGGCACAGACGGGAGCAGATGGGCATGCCTTTGGCGCGCCTTCGTCGCGCCCGCTGCGCGGATGGGAGATGATACACATTTATACGGGAAGAGGGTGGGAGAGTCTGAAAGACTAGACCGCGACCCCTGCACCTCCCTCTAAGATGGCGGCTCACCCCCGGATCAGGCCGCGACAGCGCCTAATCGGCTGCGCGGTCTGATGTATGTGCAAAGAGGTGGCCGTGTGCAAAGAGCAGGTAAGCAGCAAGACAAAGTGAAAGTTTAAAATCAATTAAAATCACACAGATAGAAAATGCTGCCAAGCTTCCCCGGCTTTCCGCCTCAGGGAAGTAAAGTGCAAATGTCGATCAATGCGCATCAGGGCCAGCGCCGTTTAAATGCATGAGAGGGCGAGAGGGTCTGAAAGACTAGACTGCAACCCCTGCACCTCCCTCTAAGATGGCGGCTCACCCCCGGATCAGGCCGCGACAGCGCCTAATCGGCTGCGCGGTCTGATGTATGTGCAAAGAGGTGGCCGTGTGCAAAGAGCAGGTAAGCAGCAAGACAAAGTGAAAGTTCAAATTCACACAGATAGAAAATGCTGCCAAGCTTCCCCAGCTTTCCGCCTCAGGGAATGTCGATGGAATAGTGAGAAGCTGTTACGATCCCACTCACCTGAAAACCAGGAGCAGCGGAAACAGAGATAGTCCCCCCTCTCTCCTCCAGTCAACCCTCCATGCTGATCAAGCAGCATGGGCGATTTGTCCCAAGGGGAAAGGAAGGAAACAGGAAAAGGAAACAATAAGTTTGGGAGAAGTCATCAGTACAGCAGGGCCACAGAACTTCCTTTAGGAGGACTAGGACACAGGATGGGGTCGACCTGTCTTTGTTTGGGCTTCAGTTACTGCCACACTCTGGAAAACACAACCACACAAGAAACAGGTAAGTGGCAGGAAACCATACAACATCGGAGAGCCCTGTTTCAATCTCTGATAACCCTTGCAATCCCTCCCCTTTCTCCCGCGTTTCTATAATACTACTCACCACATTCAAAAGAGGAAACCACAACCACCAAGAATGCATCCAGGGAAGGTAAATGATGAAAATGGGTGAATATCCCTATTCCAAGACATAGGGGGCAGGTGCCCAGTGGTAGCAGCAAGGAAAAAGGTATATTCACTGAGGGAGTGCAGAAAGAACCTTGGGTTGGTCCCCAATAGAAAGTAAGTCTAGAAGTTCAAAAGGACAGTGCACTGACCCAAATATGCTACCAAAAATAAGGACATACGGTATTAAAGAGGATTGCAGTCTGGTAGGGACGATTCAAAGGTGTGTAGAAAGGATGAAGATGATCCCAGAGTCATGTACTCTAACCTGTTCTCTGAGGATCCAAAGAGAGAAATCCAATGCGTGTGCGGTGGACTGCTAAGCACACGTGCGTAACGATGAGGAACTACACCCACAGTTCCTGAAGGAAACGAAAAGGATGCGTGCACGGCGGAATGGCACATGGGGCGTATTCCAAAATCGGTTTGCCTCTCGCAAGTGTACGTGATCAAGGGTTGAGAACAGGCAGGAAAGGGAAGACAAGTGTTGTACGATGACCCCCCCAAAAAGGGTAGGTAGGCCAGTCACACAGGGTCTAGAAGTGCCACACAGAGTAAGGAGGAATCACAAGAAAGCACTAGAGCCTCAGCAATACTTATGTTCCCTGTCAGCCCCAATCCAACAGCACTTGCATACATCTAAGAACTGAGCAGATTTCACATCTTAATGTGTGATTAAGCTGATAGATTTGGCAGCCTGTCAGGTCCTTCAGTTTCCTTATCCAGGTAAGAGGTCTTCATGTTCCAAGCTGTAGTTTTCATCCTGTAAAAATTTCTTTGAACTTCTCCATTAAGAGATCCTCACTGATATTCATGGACACAGAATATCCCTACCTATGTGCAGAATGGCAGAACACTTAACAGGATGTCTGTTCCATCCTTTCCATTTATAGTGTCTTCTGGTATCCAGAAATCTATTAGGGCATTTAGCATTTTCTGAAAATGGTAGGCAGGATTTCCATCCAGTTTCAAACAGCATGTCTTGTTCCTTGAGTTGCTCCCTTCAGATTAAGGACTTTAGGTTGAACTACCACATTTCCAACTTTATCTGGAGGCATTATCACCCCTGTATCTTCCATTCCCAGATGTCTCAATGCTTGTGCCTTCTGAGTGGATAAGATGGATTGATGTTTAGACCTAACTAAAAAGGCTTCTGTGAACACAGTGAGCCAATTATACCAAATGGACTCTTAAAAAGCCAACATAAAGTTATCCTCAACCTGTGGGTAAAATGTAGACATAGTCAAAAGGCCAAATTCAGCTTTCCCATGCTCAGTTCAAGCAATCTTCAAGAGAAAAATCCACATCCAATATAGATTCACGGTTATTCATGTCATGTTCTAAATCATAAAGAGCTCCTAAATTATCCAAGTTCCCAATTAATAATTCACTCTTGATTGTCATTTCAGGTAATAGCTCTCTAGTTTAGGTTAAGCACTAGAGTTCTGGAAGGGAAGTTTGTGAGTGAATTATAATAAATCAAAGCAAAAATATTTTACTTTTCTTTTCTTCCTTTTTAGAGCTCGGCCTACATCCCACGAAGTGGGTGTGGCTTAAGAGTCCTTTTCTGAGGAGTTCCAAAATCTAACCTACGAATTCCAGAGAAGCGTGTGAATTTTGTTCGTTATTTATGGCAGCTGCATGGCAATTGGCCCTCGCATGTCTGTGTTGTTACAAGCCAGCACGCAATAGGCCATAGGCTGTAGAGTTGCTCCGCTTCCTGCATATTCCGTGTGGAGACGCGCAGCAGAAGGCTATATTTCATCAATTATCAGCTGTCAGGGGCTGCGGAAATTGAAGGCAGATGCTCTGCGCGCATTCACCTCTTTCCAGTTACTTTTTTTTCCAGCTGTGTGTGCGCGCATGCTGGCTCCCTGCCAAAGCTTGTTTTTTTTGCTAGGGGAGAGGGCTAATGGTCACTGCTGGAATGTTAATCGAAAGTTTACGGAAAAAAAAACACGCGTGCAAAGTCGGGGCTACTTGCAGTTGCTACTGACGGAAAATCAGCTGTTCGCGACAGTTTTACAAGTCTGAACCCAGAAGTGTCTTCGTTTGAATAAGTATATTAGTGTTTTTGAGAGGTAGCCAGTGCCGGCAGTAATGCTGGTCGGGAAGCCGCCTGTTCCAAAAAGATTGCATAAACATCCTTGTAAAGGGAACATTATATTGGGGGCGAGGGATGGTGGGGGTTGCATAGGCAGAGGGAAAAGCGGCACCGTCAGATGACTGCAACAGAAAGAGCGAGCAGCACTGTTACAGAGTCACACGGTGCAAGCTGTCCATGGGGCATGCTGAATATGATGTGCTCCGGGGCGAAGTTTCACGTGGTGCAACAGCTGCAGTGACTCCAGACCCGTGATTATAACTATATTTTAGGAGTCAAGCAAGCGGCTAGGGGGCATTTCCTTCTCTGCCCTCGGGCCCATGGCACACTGGCTCCGTTATTGGTCTGCTCGTCCTAGTCTCTGGGTATCTGTGTGTGGCGGCGGGCCTGGAAATGATCAACTGCTTCTGCCATGGCCACCCTCCCACCCAATTCAATAACTGACAACATACATTTGTAATACCTCCAGGTTCCGAGCTATGAGCACCAGGCTCCTCGCACCAAGAGTCGCAGGATCGTGGCCACCCCCAACCTCCTTGGAGACGCCCATTGCCGGCTCAGCACCGCCCACCGCCACCTGGCACCTCCCGCTCAACACGCGGAACCCTGGAGGAAGAGCAGCAGGCGAGGGGACTCCCCCGGGACTGGGGGAAACTTACACAGTCTGACGTTACTACACATGTCCACAGAGCTGCAACAGGGGCGGGACCCTACACTCCCTGCTACGCGGCTGCTGTGCCCTACGGCCCGGGTCTTGACCTGTACACACCTCCCCCTTGTACTCCACCCATCCCCTGCCCCCTCACTCCTCCACTGTCCCCTTTACCCTCTCACCTGAGAACTTTTGCACATGCTCTCTGCCCGGCGTCTTCTCGCGGTGCTCTGTCGCGCTCTCTTTTCTCTCTTCTGTGTTTCCTGCCCCTCACTTTCTCTCCCTCCTTCACTTTCTCTCGCCGGTATTCACCTGCCCTCCCCTTCTGCCCAGATCTCCTCCCGTGCCTGGAACCCAGGTGTTAATGATTCCTGTGGAGGAGTGTTGCCATTGGGGGCGGGGGGGTATGTGTGAGGTTGGGTTCCCTTGGCGTTGGGGCTCAGACCATCACGAGTCACATTCGCAAGCTTTGCCACCTCTCCTGTCGATTCTCCTAACTTGGCCCATTTAAACCCGGCACCAGGCGGCTAAAGGGGTCCCGAGGGAACTGAGCGACGAGCGGCTCTGGCACCTATTCAGCGCCCTCCCTGGGTGAGCTCCGGCTTCCCACACACATAGGACGAGTCCACATCAACGAACAGCATGCGCGGCACGGGGTGTTCACAGGAAACGGAGGGGGGGGGGGCGGAGGGGGCTCAAAAGTAGTTTTTTTTCAGATTAACATACTGTCTTCTGGGTGAGGGAACCCGTCGGGAGTAGACAGGGAATACAAAATGCAGGGTGAGCAGTGTGTGTGTGCGCGTGTGTAGGGTGAGCAGTGTGTGCAGGGTGAGCAGTGTGTGAGTATGCAGGGTGAGCAGTGTGTGAGGATGCAGAGTGAGCAGTATGTGGGTGTCCAGGGCCAGCAGTGTGTGAGTATGCAGGGTGAGCAGTGTGTGAGGATGCAGAGTGAGCAGTATGTGGGTGTCCAGGGCCAGCAGTGTGTGAGTATGCAGGGTGAGCAGTGTGTGAGGATGCAGAGTGAGCAGTATGTGGGTGTCCAGGGCCAGCAGTGTGTGAGTATGCAGGGTGAGAAGTGTGTGAGGATGCAGAGTGAGCAGTATGTGGGTGTCCAGGGCCAGCAGTGTGTGAGTATGCAGGGTGAGAAGTGTGTGAGGATGCAGAGTGAGCAGTATGTGGGTGTCCCGGGCCAGCAGTGTGTGAGTGAGTATGCAGGGTGAGCAGTGTGTGAGTGTGCAGGGTGGGCAGTGTTTGAGTATGCAGGGTGAGCAGTGTGTGAGTGTGCAGGGTGGGCAGTGTGTGAGTATGCAGGGTGAGCAGTGTGGGAGTGTGCAGGGTGAGCAGTGTGTGAGTTTGCAGGGTGAGCAGTGTGTGAGTATGCAGGGTGATCAGTATGTGGGTGTCCAGGGCCAGCAGTGTGTGAGTGTGCAGGGTGAGCAGAGTGTGAGTATGCAGGGTGAGCAGTGATTGAGCATGCAGGGTGATCAGTAGGTGAGTATGCAGGATGATCAGTATGTGGATGTCGAGGGCCAGCAGTGTGTGAGTGAGTATGCAGGTGAGCGTGAGCAGTATGTGGGTGTCCCGGGCCAGCAGTGTGTGAGTGAGTATGCAGTTAGAGCAGTGCGTTAGTGTGCAGGGTGAGCAGTGTGTGAGTATACAGGGTGAGCAGTGTGTGAGTGTGCAGGGTGAGCAGTGTGTGAGCATGCAGGGTGAGCAGTGTGTGAGTGTGCAGGGTGAGCAGTGTGTGAGGGTGCAGGGTGAGCAGTGTGCGAGTATGCAGGGTGAGCAGTGTGTGAGTATGCGGGGTGAGCAGTGTGTGAGTATGCAGGGTGATCAGTATGTGGGTGTCCAGGGCCAGCAGTGTGTGAGTGTGCAGGGTGAGCAGTGTGTGAGTGTGCAGGGTGAGCAGTGTGTGAGCATGCAGGGTGAGCAGTGTGTGAGTGTGCAGGGTGAGCAGTGTGTGAGGGTGCAGGGTGAGCAGTGTGCGAGTATGCAGGGTGAGCAGTGTGTGAGTATGCAGGGTGAGCAGTGTGTGAGTATGCAGGGTGATCAGTATGTGGGTTTCCAGGGCCAGCAGTGTGTGAGTGTGCAGAGTGTGTGAGTATGCAGGGTGAGCAGTATGTGGGTGTTCCGGTCCAGCAGTGTGTGAGTGAGTGTGCAGGGTGAGCAGTGTGTGAGTATGCAGGGTGAGCAGTGTGTGAGTGTGCAGGGTGAGCAGTGTGCCTGTATGCAGGGTGAGCAGTGTGTGCGTATGCAGGGTGAGCAGTATGTGGATGTCCAGGGCCAGCAGTGTGTGAGTGTGCAGGGTGAGCAGAGTGTGAGTATGCAGGGTGAGCAAAGTGTGAGTATGCAGGGTGAGCAGTGTGTGAGTATGCAGGGTGAGCAGTGTGTGAGTATGCAGGGTGATCAGTATGTGAGTATGCAGGGTGAGCAAAGTGTGAGTATGCAGGGTGAGCAGTGTGTGAGTATGCAGGGTGAGCAGTGTGTGAGTATGCAGGGTGATCAGTATGTGAGTATGCAGGGTGATCAGTATGTGGGTGTCTAGGGCCAGCAGTGTGTGAGTGTGCAGGGTAAGCAGTGTGTGAGTATGCAGGGTGAGCAGTATGTGGATGTTCAGGGCCAGCAGTGTGTGAGTGTGCGGGGTGAGCAGAGTGTGAGTGTGCAGGTTGAGCAGTGTGTGAGTATGCAGGGTGACCAGTATGTGAGTATGCAGGGTGATCAGTATGTGGGTGTCCAGGGCCAGCAGTGTGTGAGTGTGCATGCTTTCTCCGGGCACAAACACCACCAGCCGTCAGTGCACGCTTTCACCAAGCACAAACACCACCAGCTGTCAGTGCACGCTTCCACCAGGCACACACCACCAGATGTCAATGCACGCTTTTCACCAGGCTCACACACACCATCAGCAATCAGTGCACGCTTTCACCAGGCATACACACCACCGGCCGTCAGTGCACACTTTCACCGGGCACAGACACTATCAGCCGTCAGTGCACGCTTCCACCAGGCACACACACCACCAGCCATCAGTACACACATCAATTGTTAATGCATCCACAATTAACTATTGTAGCAATGGCAGTATTGCAAACTTTACTTTTAAACATAATCATCTAAAGCTCAGTGTTGGAACTGGGGTAGCCTGGCCTAGGGCAAGACTAGCATTTCAGAGGCACAGTGTTAAGGTTGCAGACCACCCAAAAGTAAAACCACGCAATATCACACAAAAATAACGCTACACCAAAAATGTGGAAAAATAAGTACTGCTTTATAAAAATAATATACTCTGTTCTTTTATACTTTAGAATTTACAGTTCAGTACTTTGCAATCAATTAAGTGAAACAATCCGCTAAAGTTTTGGGGAGAGAAAACTATTACACAATGTAAGCACAGGCAGATATTATAGAATTAATAGCAAGCTACTTAGCAGGTCTATTTGGCATTAAAAATTCACATTGACCATAACCTTTATCACATTTGGATGTCATGTACATCAATAGCGCCAACTCTAGAATTGGTAACCTGCTTCAGGAACTGTTATTAAAAGAACATTGCATCAGATAGCAACATCAGTAATCTGCATTCAATTTTGTAGAGATTCTTGAGACATATAATTAGATTTCAATGAGGTGCCCCTAATCCTCCTCCCACAGTTCCTAACAGCTCAGCAGTTACTGTGGGGATTCAGAGTTATAGGATGTTTATAGGGATATTAACAGTCTAAAGAGAAGCTGCATTATTATCTATTCAGCTGGCCCAGCTTTCTCTATACAGCTGAGGGCAATGACCAGAAGTTATCACTATCCCCCTGGGTTCAGAGCTCCTTACTGTAGCGTGGAGACGATGATGTCCCAGTCTCCACGCGTCGCTGGTGATTTGAGGCTCCTCTAGGGACCCCCAGGCCTCTCTCCACCTCTTCCCGCCGAGCCAGCTACTTACTGGTTGCTGGGGCGGGGAAAACGACGAAGAAAATACCTTCCAGGCCCCACCAGCTGTTTCCTAGATGCTGGGGCGGAGAAACAATTGCGAGCACACTTTGGGTTCCCCCCCCTTCCCACTCACGCCGGCTCCTTTCTGAGGCGCTCGAGCGGGGAAAGGGAAAGACGATGCCTGACACCTCAGTTGCTCCTCAGCTCCCGGCGCCTCTCAAACTGATCCCGCCTCCGCCTTCCTGGAGAGGCGTGGCGCGAGCGGGCATGCGCGAGTGAGCAGTGGCTGACTCCGGAGTCTGCTCCACTCGGCTTCCTCCCGCCCCGCCCTCAAATGTCCGGCAAACCTGCTCTAATCACCGGAACAGCGCTGGCAGGACACAGCGCTTTCAGCGCAGGAAATCGATCCGCTTCTCGCTCAGCGCGGCAGGCGCCCCTGGGGTCCCGTTCACACAGGGAAGCCTCGCAAGGCTTCTCAGGCTCAGTGGAACCTGCGGGGGCGCTGCCACATAGCGCGACAAGTGCCCCAGGGGTCCCGCTATCGATGACACGCAGGATACAGGTTCCTCAGCTCTCTCTGCCGACCCACAGGTGAGAAAACTTGCTACACACCACAGGTTCAGTTTAGGAAAACGCAAATCTTGAGTTAGTCCAATGAAAAGACCCTCTTTTCTTCACTATGACGAGGAGGGGGGTTACAAATGGAGAGGCTCCTTCAGAACAAGTCCACAGAGCACTTCCTCAGCACTAGACCCCTAACTCTCCTTACTGGACAGATTCAGGACACAGGGGAACTCTTAGGTCAGTTCCCAAGGCAGGGTACTTCACAGCTCCCAAGGTTACTAAAGTTAACCCCTTAACCTTTCTATCCAGGGTCAGCAGGATGGGCTAACCTGGCTAGGACAACAGGACTAGGAGGTGGGAAAGTCTTGACAGGGGGCTACTCTTGTAGAGGGAACCACCCTTCAGAATCCTACCCCTACTAGACCTCAACCTTCACTCTAGCTGCTCCTCACTGACAGACAAAATGGCTGCCCCGCATTCCGCCTTATATAGGCTGCCCTTCAGTGGTCCAGAGTGGACCAGAAGGTTCTAGAATGCCCTATGCTAGGCTATGGCCAAGTTCTGGGTGTGACAGTTAGGGCAGTTGGTGGCCACCATTTTAGGTAGTGCCAACTTTCCTGTCAGAACAGGCCTCAGGGCCTGAGGTAAAAGATTATGGGGGGGAAAAGAACACCTATCCCCTTGACCAACACCTAAAAAAAATAGTAGACAGAAAAATAGTAAGGGTATGAGGGGCAAAAAGGGGACAAAATAAATAATAATGAGGAGGGACTGCGCAAAAAAATCCAGACAGGTCTAACACGCGTCCCCCCCAGCTGAAAGTGGGGAGAACTACCCAACCCCTTGGGAGTCCTTGTCACTAAGGCGGAAATACCTGGAGAGACCGTCTGCATTGGCGTGGTCCACTCCAGGCCGATGTTCCACCCGGAAGTCCATTCCCTGTAGGGAGATAGACCACCTCAACAGCTTGGGATTTTCCCCCTTCATTTGCATCAGCCAACGAAGGGGGCGGTGGTCAGTCTGAACCAGGAAGTGCGAGCCAAAGAGGTATGGCCGCAGCTTCTTCAGAGCCCACACCACCGCAAAAGCTTCCCTCTCAATTGCACTCCACTTCTGTTCCCGGGGAAGCAGTCTCCTGGATAGGAAGACTACAGGCTGATCCAGGCCCTCTTCATTTAGTTGCGATAACACTGCCCCAATGCCATGTTCGGATGCATCTGTTTGCACAATAAACTCCTTGGAGAAATTGGGAGCCTTCAGGACCGGTGCTTCACACATTGCCTGCTTCAACTTTTCAAAGGCTTGCTGACAAGCCTTTGTCCAAACTACCCGTCGAGGTTGTTTCCTAGAGGTGAGCTCTGTGAGGGGCGCTACAATAGTGCCATACCCCTTCACAAAGCGACGGTAGTAACCTGTGAGGCCCAGGAAAGCTCGGACCTCAGTCTGTGTCTTGGGGGGTTCCCAGGCCATGATTGCCTCAATCTTTGCCTGCAGGGGTTGCACTGACCCCCTACCCACCAAGTGTCCCAGGTACACAACCGACCCCTGCCCAATCTGGCATTTGCTGGCTTTGATGGTCAATCCAGCTTGTTTCAGCGCCTGGAGAACTGCTTGCAAATGTTGCAAGTGGTCCTCCCAACTGCTACTGAAGACAGCAATGTCATCCAGGTAAGCAGCCGAGAAACCCTCCATTCCAGAGAGGACCTGGTTCACCAGTCGCTGAAATGTGGCAGGGGCGTTCTTGAGACCAAAGGGCATCACACAGAACTGGAAGTGTCCCTCGGGCGTGGAAAAGGCTGACCTTTCCCTTGCTCCATCTGTCAAGGAGATCTGCCAGTACCCTGAGGTGAGGTCAAAGGTACTGAGGTATTGGGCAGCTCCTAGCCGGTCAATTAACTCATCCGCCCTGGGGATTGGATGAGCATCAGTTTTGGTAACTGAGTTCAGTCCTCGGTAATCCACACAGAACCTCAGTTCTGGTGTGGTGCCCGGTGGGCGGCTTTTGGGACTAGCACCACCGGACTGGACCAAGGGCTGCTGGACGGTTCTATCACTCCTAGCTCCAACATCTTGGCAACTTCGCCATGGATGCTAGCCTTCACCTTGTCCGACAGCCTATAGGTCTTGGATTTCACTGGGGGGCTGTCTCCTGTGTCCACATCATGGGTACACAGGTGGGTTTTTCCTGGAACAAGGGAAAACAGTGAAGAGTACTGCCCCAATACCTGTCGGCAGTCCTCTCGTTGCTCAGGAGTGAGAGACGGGGAGAGAATCACTCCCTCCACCGACCCATCCTTCTCTTGACATGAAAAGAGGTCTGGGAGAGGCTCGCTGTCTGTTTCCTCAGCACCATCAGTCACCATCATCAGGATGACCTCTGGCCTCTCATGGTGGGGTTTGAGGCGATTGGCATGCAGCACCCGGAGGGGCTGCCTCGGGGTCTTAAGATCCACCAAGTAAGTGGCCTTACCCTTTTTCTCCAACACCTCAAAGGGGCCTGTCCAACGATCCTGAAGGGCACTTAGCTCTCCAGGTTCCATCACCCAGACTTTCTGGCCAGGCTCCAACTCCACCGGGTGAGCATTCTGATCATACCATTCCTTCATGACTGCCTGACTGGCCTCCAAGTTGTCAGCAGCCTGCTTCCACAACTTGGCCATCTGGCTTCTGAAGGCCAACATGTAGCTCACCACATCCTGGGGAGGTTTCCCGGGAGACTTCTCCCATCCTTCCTTCACCAGGCTGAGAGGCCCACGCACTGGGTGCCCATACAACAATTCGAACGGGCTGAAGCCCACTCCTTTCTGCGGCACCTCTCTGTAGGAGAACAGTAAGCAAGGTAGGAGGATGTCCCACTTCCTCCGTAAACTCTCTGGCAGACTTCTTTTCATGCCCTTCAGGGTCTTATTGAACCTCTCAACCAGTCCATTGGACTGGGGGTGATAAGGAGTGGTGAACCGGTAGGTCACCCCACACTCCTTCCACATGGTCCGCATGTAAGCGGACAGGAAGTTAGTCCCCCTGTCAGACACAACCTCCTTCGGGAATCCTACCCTAGTGAAGATTCCCATCAGGGCCCTAGCTACCACAGGTGCAGTAACAGTCCTCAGAGGGATGGCCTCTGGGTACCGTGTGGCATGATCCACCAGAACCAGGATGAACCTGTGTCCAGCTGTGGTTGGTGGATCCAATGGCCCTACAATGTCGATGCCCACCCTTTCAAAGGGGGTGCTAACGACAGGAAGTGGTTCCAGGGGAGCCTTTAGCTTCACCCCTGTCTTCCCACTGGCCTGGCAGGATACACATGTCCTACAGTATGTGTTGGACGCCACTTTCATCTGAGGCCAGTAAAAGTGGAGGACAAGCCGTGCAAAGGTCTTGTCCTGGCCTAAGTGTCCTGCCAGGGGTATCGCATGAGCCAATTCCAGTAGAAAGGCTCGGTATTGCTGCGGGACCACCAAGGCCCTTGATGAGCCAGGGAGAGGTACCTTGGGTTCACTGTAGAGGAGGCCACCCTCCCAGTAAATATGGTGGTGTCCCGTAGCATCACCTGCTGCCTGGGCTTCAGCCTGACGCCTCAGTCCCTCAAGGGTAGGGCACTCCCTCTGCCCCTTACAGAATTCTTCTCTGGTAGGACCTCCCTCCACATGCCATTCAGCAGGGATGGGTAAATCCTCCAGAGAGTCTACTTCCCCCTCCACGGACTCCTGGCCTACCACTGCAGGTGGCCGATCTGTCACATGGGGCGTGGAAGCCGAAGCAGGCTGTCCCTGTCTCCGTTTCTGACCCTTTTTGGCAGCGGGTTGGGCCATTATTCCAGGCTCCAACCCAGGCGAACTCCCTCTCCGGGCAGTCGCAGACCGTGTGCTTACACAGGCCCAGTCAGGTGTACCCAGCATCGCAGAATGCGTCCGGTATTCCACCTCTCTCCAAGTGTTGTGCTCCATGTCATTCCCCAACAGACAATCAACTGGCACGGCAGGGCTTACGGCAACTCGAAGTGAACCTGCAACCCCTTCCCACTCAAAGGGAACCTCAGCCACTGGATAGTGACCCATTCTGCCGTCAGCCATCGCGGCGGGGTGGAGTACATTAGGAACAACCTGCTCTGGAGACACCAGTTGACTTCTCACCATAGTCATACTGGCTCCTGTATCTCTCAGAGCCTCCCCTCTTTGGCCATTGATGGTAACCCATTGCCCATACTTGGTAGTATTTGGGGGCACCTGGATCTTTGGCACCATCTCCCGCTCTCCCAGGGACACTAAGGTGACACCCGCCCACTCACCCCCCTTATCTAAGGGCAACTCCTCCCCGAGCGCTACACTAGCTACTCCCGGTGACTTTCCTCCGGTGGGAGGGGGTGGTCTTTTTGGGCATTTGACATCTCCCTTATAATGTCCAACACCACCGCATTCAAAACAGTGGAGAACCCTTGGCTGCTGGCTTTGGCCAGGATTAGGGTTTCTGGGTGGGTTTGCCCTAGGGGTGAAACCTGCTCCCTTACCTTGGAAATTATTTTGGGGACCTTTGGAGAACTCCTTCTTTTTATCTCCTCCCTCTTTCTTCTGGGGGGCGCCCTGTCCGGCTTTTTGAGAATCCCCTCCAGTCCCCTTGGAGGACACCCGGGTACTTGCCCAAGTGTCCGCCTCCTCTGCAAGCTTCCGGGGATCGGTCAGCTTGCTGTCCACCAGGTGTTGGCGCAACTCGGGAAAGCATTTCTCGAGGAGGTGTTCTTTCAAAAATAGATTGTACAGCCCCTCATAATCTTTTACCTCGCTGCCCTTGACCCAACCCTCTAAAGCTTTCTTGGCGTAGTCTAGAAAGTCTACCCAATTCTGGTTACTCATTTTGTGACTTCCCCTGAATTTTTGTCGGTACCTTTCAGGGGTAAGTCCAAACTTCTTCACCAGTGCCACCTTCATGGCAGGGTAGTGGGTTTGCTCATCCTGCTCCAGAGCCAACAAAGTGTCTCTGCCAGCAGGTGGCATGTATTTATACAACCCACCTCCCCAGTGAGTCTCTAGGATCCCATGAGCCCTTAAAGAAACTTCGTAGGCGGCTAACCATTTGGCAATGTCATCACCTGAGGTGTAACTAGCGATGACATCTTTAGGTAAGTAAGGTCTGGATTCCCTGGTGTCTACTTTCTTTTCGCTGCCACCATTGTCTGGAGTGGGAGGCCTTCGTATTAGGACCTGTAGGTCCATTTCCTTGAGGGTTCGCTCATGAGCTAACCTCCTTTCCTCCCTTTGCATATCCATCCTAGCTAACTCCAGCCTCATTCTCCTCTCCTCCCTCCTATCTTCTAGCTCGGCTTCAGTTAGACCCTTCTCTGAGACGCTACTGCCTGCCCTGGGAGGTGTCTTGGAACCTGTCAGTAGATTTCCCCCCTCCGTTTGGTACAGCATTGCAGCCTCAACGACAGTGTCCCTGTCACTCCCTTCTGACACTGGTACCTCCCCGGAATGAGCCTCCACCCATGCCCGTATGCTGGTCTGCAGCTCGCCTTTCTTGGCACCTTTGTTGAAAAACACACCTTGCTGCTGACACCAGTCCCTTAGTTGGGTCACAGAATAGTTATCCAGCTCTTCCACATTTATCTCCATTTCTGCTAGAGTATAAACTTTTCACACAGGAGGAAACCGAAAGTGTCCAAGGGTCAACCTCCACCCACCACCAGAAATAAATTTAGAAAAAACAAAAATGTAAATTAGGAGGGCCGCAAGGAGAAAACTCCTGGTGTAGGTTTAGTGTATTGCGTTGAATTACTAGTGAGTAGCTGCAACCAAGTCAGTTATCCCACCGCTAGGCACCAAATGTTGGAACTGGGGTAGCCTGGCCTAGGGCAAGACTAGCATTTCAGAGGCACAGTGTTAAGGTTGCAGACCACCCAAAAGTAAAACCACGCAATATCACACAAAAATAACGCTACACCAAAAATGTGGAAAAATAAGTACTGCTTTATAAAAATAATATACTCTGTTCTTTTATACTTTAGAATTTACAGTTCAGTACTTTGCAATCAATTAAGTGAAACAATCCGCTAAAGTTTTGGGGAGAGAAAACTATTACACAATGTAAGCACAGGCAGATATTATAGAATTAATAGCAAGCTACTTAGCAGGTCTATTTGGCATTAAAAATTCACATTGACCATAACCTTTATCACATTTGGATGTCATGTACATCAATAGCGCCAACTCTAGAATTGGTAACCTGCTTCAGGAACTGTTATTAAAAGAACATTGCATCAAATAGCAACATCAGTAATCTGCATTCAATTTTGTAGAGATTCTTGAGACATATAATTAGATTTCAATGAGGTGCCCCTAATCCTCCTCCCACAGTTCCTAACAGCTCAGCAGTTACTGTGGGGATTCAGAGTTATAGGATGTTTATAGGGATATTAACAGTCTAAAGAGAAGCTGCATTATTATCTATTCAGCTGGCCCAGCTTTCTCTATACAGCTGAGGGCAATGACCAGAAGTTATCACTATCCCCCTGGGTTCAGAGCTCCTTACTGTAGCGTGGAGACGATGATGTCCCAGTCTCCACGCGTCGCTGGTGATTTGAGGCTCCTCTAGGGACCCCCAGGCCTCTCTCCACCTCTTCCCGCCGAGCCAGCTACTTACTGGTTGCTGGGGCGGGGGAAACGACGAAGAAAATACCTTCCAGGCCCCACCAGCTGTTTCCTAGATGCTGGGGCGGAGAAACAATTGCGAGCACACTTTGGGTTCCCCCCCCTTCCCACTCACGCCGGCTCCTTTCTGAGGCGCTCGAGCGGGGAAAGGGAAAGACGATGCCTGACACCTCAGTTGCTCCTCAGCTCCCGGCGCCTCTCAAACTGATCCCGCCTCCGCCTTCCTGGAGAGGCGTGGCGCGAGCGGGCATGCGCGAGTGAGCAGTGGCTGACTCCGGAGTCTGCTCCACTCGGCTTCCTCCCGCCCCGCCCTCAAATGTCCGGCAAACCTGCTCTAATCACCGGAACAGCGCTGGCAGGACACAGCGCTTTCAGCGCAGGAAATCGATCCGCTTCTCGCTCAGCGCGGCAGGCGCCCCTGGGGTCCCGTTCACACAGGGAAGCCTCGCAAGGCTTCTCAGGCTCAGTGGAACCTGCGGGGGCGCTGCCACATAGCGCGACAAGTGCCCCAGGGGTCCCGCTATCGATGACACGCAGGATACAGGTTCCTCAGCTCTCTCTGCCGACCCACAGGTGAGAAAACTTGCTACACACCACAGGTTCAGTTTAGGAAAACGCAAATCTTGAGTTAGTCCAATGAAAAGACCCTCTTTTCTTCACTATGACGAGGAGGGGGGTTACAAATGGAGAGGCTCCTTCAGAACAAGTCCACAGAGCACTTCCTCAGCACTAGACCCCTAACTCTCCTTACTGGACAGATTCAGGACACAGGGGAACTCTTAGGTCAGTTCCCAAGGCAGGGTACTTCACAGCTCCCAAGGTTACTAAAGTTAACCCCTTAACCTTTCTATCCAGGGTCAGCAGGATGGGCTAACCTGGCTAGGACAACAGGACTAGGAGGTGGGAAAGTCTTGACAGGGGGCTACTCTTGTAGAGGGAACCACCCTTCAGAATCCTACCCCTACTAGACCTCAACCTTCACTCTAGCTGCTCCTCACTGACAGACAAAATGGCTGCCCCGCATTCCGCCTTATATAGGCTGCCCTTCAGTGGTCCAGAGTGGACCAGAAGGTTCTAGAATGCCCTATGCTAGGCTATGGCCAAGTTCTGGGTGTGACAGTTAGGGCAGTTGGTGGCCACCATTTTAGGTAGTGCCAACTTTCCTGTCAGAACAGGCCTCAGGGCCTGAGGTAAAAGATTATGGGGGGGAAAAGAACACCTATCCCCTTGACCAACACCTAAAAAAATAGTAGACAGAAAAATAGTAAGGGTATGAGGGGCAAAAAGGGGACAAAATAAATAATAATGAGGAGGGACTGCGCAAAAAAATCCAGACAGGTCTAACACGCGTCCCCCCCAGCTGAAAGTGGGGAGAACTACCCAACCCCTTGGGAGTCCTCGTCACTAAGGCGGAAATACCTGGAGAGACCGTCTGCATTGGCGTGGTCCACTCCAGGCCGATGTTCCACCCGGAAGTCCATTCCCTGTAGGGAGATAGACCACCTCAACAGCTTGGGATTTTCCCCCTTCATTTGCATCAGCCAACGAAGGGGGCGGTGGTCAGTCTGAACCAGGAAGTGCGAGCCAAAGAGGTATGGCCGCAGCTTCTTCAGAGCCCACACCACCGCAAAAGCTTCCCTCTCAATTGCACTCCACTTCTGTTCCCGGGGAAGCAGTCTCCTGGATAGGAAGACTACAGGCTGATCCAGGCCCTCTTCATTTAGTTGCGATAACACTGCCCCAATGCCATGTTCGGATGCATCTGTTTGCACAATAAACTCCTTGGAGAAATTGGGAGCCTTCAGGACCGGTGCTTCACACATTGCCTGCTTCAACTTTTCAAAGGCTTGCTGACAAGCCTTTGTCCAAACTACCCGTCGAGGTTGTTTCCTAGAGGTGAGCTCTGTGAGGGGCGCTACAATAGTGCCATACCCCTTCACAAAGCGACGGTAGTAACCTGTGAGGCCCAGGAAAGCTCGGACCTCAGTCTGTGTCTTGGGGGGTTCCCAGGCCATGATTGCCTCAATCTTTGCCTGCAGGGGTTGCACTGACCCCCTACCCACCAAGTGTCCCAGGTACACAACCGACCCCTGCCCAATCTGGCATTTGCTGGCTTTGATGGTCAATCCAGCTTGTTTCAGCGCCTGGAGAACTGCTTGCAAATGTTGCAAGTGGTCCTCCCAACTGCTACTGAAGACAGCAATGTCATCCAGGTAAGCAGCCGAGAAACCCTCCATTCCAGAGAGGACCTGGTTCACCAGTCGCTGAAATGTGGCAGGGGCGTTCTTGAGACCAAAGGGCATCACACAGAACTGGAAGTGTCCCTCGGGCGTGGAAAAGGCTGACCTTTCCCTTGCTCCATCTGTCAAGGAGATCTGCCAGTACCCTGAGGTGAGGTCAAAGGTACTGAGGTATTGGGCAGCTCCTAGCCGGTCAATTAACTCATCCGCCCTGGGGATTGGATGAGGATCAGTTTTGGTAACTGAGTTCAGTCCTCGGTAATCCACACAGAACCTCAGTTCTGGTGTGGTGCCCGGTGGGCGGCTTTTGGGACTAGCACCACCGGACTGGACCAAGGGCTGCTGGACGGTTCTATCACTCCTAGCTCCAACATCTTGGCAACTTCGCCATGGATGCTAGCCTTCACCTTGTCCGACAGCCTATAGGTCTTGGATTTCACTGGGGGGCTGTCTCCTGTGTCCACATCATGGGTACACAGGTGGGTTTTTCCTGGAACAAGGGAAAACAGTGAAGAGTACTGCCCCAATACCTGTCGGCAGTCCTCTCGTTGCTCAGGAGTGAGAGACGGGGAGAGAATCACTCCCTCCACCGACCCATCCTTCTCTTGACATGAAAAGAGGTCTGGGAGAGGCTCGCTGTCTGTTTCCTCAGCACCATCAGTCACCATCATCAGGATGACCTCTGGCCTCTCATGGTGGGGTTTGAGGCGATTGGCATGCAGCACCCGGAGGGGCTGCCTCGGGGTCTTAAGATCCACCAAGTAAGTGGCCTTACCCTTTTTCTCCAACACCTCAAAGGGGCCTGTCCAACGATCCTGAAGGGCACTTAGCTCTCCAGGTTCCATCACCCAGACTTTCTGGCCAGGCTCCAACTCCACCGGGTGAGCATTCTGATCATACCATTCCTTCATGACTGCCTGACTGGCCTCCAAGTTGTCAGCAGCCTGCTTCCACAACTTGGCCATCTGGCTTCTGAAGGCCAACATGTAGCTCACCACATCCTGGGGAGGTTTCCCGGGAGACTTCTCCCATCCTTCCTTCACCAGGCTGAGAGGCCCACGCACTGGGTGCCCATACAACAATTCGAACGGGCTGAAGCCCACTCCTTTCTGCGGCACCTCTCTGTAGGAGAACAGTAAGCAAGGTAGGAGGATGTCCCACTTCCTCCGTAAACTCTCTGGCAGACTTCTTATCATGCCCTTCAGGGTCTTATTGAACCTCTCAACCAGTCCATTGGACTGGGGGTGATAAGGAGTGGTGAACCGGTAGGTCACCCCACACTCCTTCCACATGGTCCGCATGTAAGCGGACAGGAAGTTAGTCCCCCTGTCAGACACAACCTCCTTCGGGAATCCTACCCTAGTGAAGATTCCCATCAGGGCCCTAGCTACCACAGGTGCAGTAACAGTCCTCAGAGGGATGGCCTCTGGGTACCGTGTGGCATGATCCACCAGAACCAGGATGAACCTGTGTCCAGCTGTGGTTGGTGGATCCAATGGCCCTACAATGTCGATGCCCACCCTTTCAAAGGGGGTGCTAACGACAGGAAGTGGTTCCAGGGGAGCCTTTAGCTTCACCCCTGTCTTCCCACTGGCCTGGCAGGATACACATGTCCTACAGTATGTGTTGGACGCCACTTTCATCTGAGGCCAGTAAAAGTGGAGGACAAGCCGTGCAAAGGTCTTGTCCTGGCCTAAGAGTCCTGCCAGGGGTATCGCATGAGCCAATTCCAGTAGAAAGGCTCGGTATTGCTGCGGGACCACCAAGGCCCTTGATGAGCCAGGGAGAGGTACCTTGGGTTCACTGTAGAGGAGGCCACCCTCCCAGTAAATATGGTGGTGTCCCGTAGCATCACCTGCTGCCTGGGCTTCAGCCTGACGCCTCAGTCCCTCAAGGGTAGGGCACTCCCTCTGCCCCTTACAGAATTCTTCTCTGGTAGGACCTCCCTCCACATGCCATTCAGCAGGGATGGGTAAATCCTCCAGAGAGTCTACTTCCCCCTCCACGGACTCCTGGCCTACCACTGCAGGTGGCCGATCTGTCACATGGGGCGTGGAAGCCGAAGCAGGCTGTCCCTGTCTCCGTTTCTGACCCTTTTTGGCAGCGGGTTGGGCCATTATTCCAGGCTCCAACCCAGGCGAACTCCCTCTCCGGGCAGTCGCAGACCGTGTGCTTACACAGGCCCAGTCAGGTGTACCCAGCATCGCAGAATGCGTCCGGTATTCCACCTCTCTCCAAGTGTTGTGCTCCATGTCATTCCCCAACAGACAATCAACTGGCACGGCAGGGCTTACGGCAACTCGAAGTGAACCTGCAACCCCTTCCCACTCAAAGGGAACCTCAGCCACTGGATAGTGACCCATTCTGCCGTCAGCCATCGCGGCGGGGTGGAGTACATTAGGAACAACCTGCTCTGGAGACACCAGTTGACTTCTCACCATAGTCGTACTGGCTCCTGTATCTCTCAGAGCCTCCCCTCTTTGGCCATTGATGGTAACCCATTGCCCATACTTGGTAGTATTTGGGGGCACCTGGATCTTTGGCACCATCTCCCGCTCTCCCAGGGACACTAAGGTGACACCCGCCCACTCACCCCCCTTATCTAAGGGCAACTCCTCCCCGAGCGCTACACTAGCTACTCCCGGTGACTTTCCTCCGGTGGGAGGGGGTGGTCTTTTTGGGCATTTGACATCTCCCTTATAATGTCCAACACCACCGCATTCAAAACAGTGGAGAACCCTTGGCTGCTGGCTTTGGCCAGGATTAGGGTTTCTGGGTGGGTTTGCCCTAGGGGTGAAACCTGCTCCCTTACCTTGGAAATTATTTTGGGGACCTTTGGAGAACTCCTTCTTTTTATCTCCTCCCTCTTTCTTCTGGGGGGCGCCCTGTCCGGCTTTTTGAGAATCCCCTCCAGTCCCCTTGGAGGACACCCGGGTACTTGCCCAAGTGTCCGCCTCCTCTGCAAGCTTCCGGGGATCGGTCAGCTTGCTGTCCACCAGGTGTTGGCGCAACTCGGGAAAGCATTTCTCGAGGAGGTGTTCTTTCAAAAATAGATTGTACAGCCCCTCATAATCTTTTACCTCGCTGCCCTTGACCCAACCCTCTAAAGCTTTCTTGGCGTAGTCTAGAAAGTCTACCCAATTCTGGTTACTCATTTTGTGACTTCCCCTGAATTTTTGTCGGTACCTTTCAGGGGTAAGTCCAAACTTCTTCACCAGTGCCACCTTCATGGCAGGGTAGTGGGTTTGCTCATCCTGCTCCAGAGCCAACAAAGTGTCTCTGCCAGCAGGTGGCATGTATTTATACAACCCACCTCCCCAGTGAGTCTCTAGGATCCCATGAGCCCTTAAAGAAACTTCGTAGGCGGCTAACCATTTGGCAATGTCATCACCTGAGGTGTAACTAGCGATGACATCTTTAGGTAAGTAAGGTCTGGATTCCCTGGTGTCTACTTTCTTTTCGCTGCCACCATTGTCTGGAGTGGGAGGCCTTCGTATTAGGACCTGTAGGTCCATTTCCTTGAGGGTTCGCTCATGAGCTAACCTCCTTTCCTCCCTTTGCATATCCATCCTAGCTAACTCCAGCCTCATTCTCCTCTCCTCCCTCCTATCTTCTAGCTCGGCTTCAGTTAGACCCTTCTCTGAGACGCTACTGCCTGCCCTGGGAGGTGTCTTGGAACCTGTCAGTAGATTTCCCCCCTCCGTTTGGTACAGCATTGCAGCCTCAACGACAGTGTCCCTGTCACTCCCTTCTGACACTGGTACCTCCCCGGAATGAGCCTCCACCCATGCCCGTATGCTGGTCTGCAGCTCGCCTTTCTTGGCACCTTTGTTGAAAAACACACCTTGCTGCTGACACCAGTCCCTTAGTTGGGTCACAGAATAGTTATCCAGCTCTTCCACATTTATCTCCATTTCTGCTAGAGTATAAACTTTTCACACAGGAGGAAACCGAAAGTGTCCAAGGGTCAACCTCCACCCACCACCAGAAATAAATTTAGAAAAAACAAAAATGTAAATTAGGAGGGCCGCAAGGAGAAAACTCCTGGTGTAGGTTTAGTGTATTGCGTTGAATTACTAGTGAGTAGCTGCAACCAAGTCAGTTATCCCACCGCTAGGCACCAAATGTTGGAACTGGGGTAGCCTGGCCTAGGGCAAGACTAGCATTTCAGAGGCACAGTGTTAAGGTTGCAGACCACCCAAAAGTAAAACCACGCAATATCACACAAAAATAACGCTACACCAAAAATGTGGAAAAATAAGTACTGCTTTATAAAAATAATATACTCTGTTCTTTTATACTTTAGAATTTACAGTTCAGTACTTTGCAATCAATTAAGTGAAACAATCCGCTAAAGTTTTGGGGAGAGAAAACTATTACACAATGTAAGCACAGGCAGATATTATAGAATTAATAGCAAGCTACTTAGCAGGTCTATTTGGCATTAAAAATTCACATTGACCATAACCTTTATCACATTTGGATGTCATGTACATCAATAGCGCCAACTCTAGAATTGGTAACCTGCTTCAGGAACTGTTATTAAAAGAACATTGCATCAGATAGCAACATCAGTAATCTGCATTCAATTTTGTAGAGATTCTTGAGACATATAATTAGATTTCAATGAGGTGCCCCTAATCCTCCTCCCACAGTTCCTAACAGCTCAGCAGTTACTGTGGGGATTCAGAGTTATAGGATGTTTATAGGGATATTAACAGTCTAAAGAGAAGCTGCATTATTATCTATTCAGCTGGCCCAGCTTTCTCTATACAGCTGAGGGCAATGACCAGAAGTAATCACTATCCCCCTGGGTTCAGAGCTCCTTACTGTAGCGTGGAGACGATGATGTCCCAGTCTCCACGCGTCGCTGGTGATTTGAGGCTCCTCTAGGGACCCCCAGGCCTCTCTCCACCTCTTCCCGCCGAGCCAGCTACTTACTGGTTGCTGGGGCGGGGAAAACGACGAAGAAAATACCTTCCAGGCCCCACCAGCTGTTTCCTAGATGCTGGGGCGGAGAAACAATTGCGAGCACACTTTGGGTTCCCCCCCCTTCCCACTCACGCCGGCTCCTTTCTGAGGCGCTCGAGCGGGGAAAGGGAAAGACGATGCCTGACACCTCAGTTGCTCCTCAGCTCCCGGCGCCTCTCAAACTGATCCCGCCTCCGCCTTCCTGGAGAGGCGTGGCGCGAGCGGGCATGCGCGAGTGAGCAGTGGCTGACTCCGGAGTCTGCTCCACTCGGCTTCCTCCCGCCCCGCCCTCAAATGTCCGGCAAACCTGCTCTAATCACCGGAACAGCGCTGGCAGGACACAGCGCTTTCAGCGCAGGAAATCGATCCGCTTCTCGCTCAGCGCGGCAAGCGCCCCTGGGGTCCCGTTCACACAGGGAAGCCTCGCAAGGCTTCTCAGGCTCAGTGGAACCTGCGGGGGCGCTGCCACATAGCGCGACAAGTGCCCCAGGGGTCCCGCTATCGATGACACGCAGGATACAGGTTCCTCAGCTCTCTCTGCCGACCCACAGGTGAGAAAACTTGCTACACACCACAGGTTCAGTTTAGGAAAACGCAAATCTTGAGTTAGTCCAATGAAAAGACCCTCTTTTCTTCACTATGACGAGGAGGGGGGTTACAAATGGAGAGGCTCCTTCAGAACAAGTCCACAGAGCACTTCCTCAGCACTAGACCCCTAACTCTCCTTACTGGACAGATTCAGGACACAGGGGAACTCTTAGGTCAGTTCCCAAGGCAGGGTACTTCACAGCTCCCAAGGTTACTAAAGTTAACCCCTTAACCTTTCTATCCAGGGTCAGCAGGATGGGCTAACCTGGCTAGGACAACAGGACTAGGAGGTGGGAAAGTCTTGACAGGGGGCTACTCTTGTAGAGGGAACCACCCTTCAGAATCCTACCCCTACTAGACCTCAACCTTCACTCTAGCTGCTCCTCACTGACAGACAAAATGGCTGCCCCGCATTCCGCCTTATATAGGCTGCCCTTCAGTGGTCCAGAGTGGACCAGAAGGTTCTAGAATGCCCTATGCTAGGCTATGGCCAAGTTCTGGGTGTGACAGTTAGGGCAGTTGGTGGCCACCATTTTAGGTAGTACCAACTTTCCTGTCAGAACAGGCCTCAGGGCCTGAGGTAAAAGATTATGGGGGGGAAAAGAACACCTATCCCCTTGACCAACACCTAAAAAAATAGTAGACAGAAAAATAGTAAGGGTATGAGGGGCAAAAAGGGGACAAAATAAATAATAATGAGGAGGGACTGCGCAAAAAAATCCAGACAGGTCTAACACTCAGCATGCCACCATTGCTACAATTCCAATCCAACCCACATAATTCCACTACACACCACATGCATACACTCCATAACACATGGCGAAAAGACATTGCCATTTACAATGCTATTTGCTCCAACTCAAATAAATCGGAGACCTATTGCATTTCCAATGCTTCTTTTGGATTGGAATTCCTGCCCGGTTGAATCATCCCTGCAAACCTGAATCGCATTTTTCCTGATGGTTTGTGGGTAAGCTTCGTTATTGGAGTTTTATCACACGTTATAGGTGTTTGTGCTGTCAACGTGTGGGTTTTATAAATACAAGCACATTACTTATGAAATGTGTATACTCTCCAACATTCATAATCTCAGATATCTCATTCAAACCTATTCCTTTACACTTATCTTATCTGGATATTTTTAAAGATTTTTATACATTTTGTCTTAAGCATCCTGATTTCCTGACATAAATGAATTTCTGTAGTCATTTAATTTAAGTGGCAAATTTGTTTTCATCAATGTGGAATTGTTTTTCTAATGTCTTCAGTAGTCACAATAAAAATAATTGCAAAACAATTTCCCAATCCTTGTGTAATGCTTAGTAGAGGGAAATGTAGAAGGCACAATTCCCTATGAATACTGTTATCAATATAATTTGGAAAAAATCGTCTTTCAACCACTGAATATTTCTTTGTTTTAGTCTCTCCAATTGTGCTAACCTAATTTTTACATCATTTTGTTCATCAGATTGGTGTTTACCTGTCAATGATATATCATGTTGTCGTTTGATTTAAAATTAGGAAGTTGGTTTCTTTTTCCTAATTTCTATTGATTATGCTTTTGCCATAATAGTGTAATAAGTAGATGTCAGGTTTAGGGATAATACACCACATAAGAAACATAAGAGAGTCAGGAAATCTAGCACATGGACGAGAAAATAGGGTAGTGGAGGCTGCAGTTATGGAGGATATTGGCTTCAAGGGTTGGGTCTGAAACATACTAATCCAGACAACTAAGGAACCTAAGTTGACTTCCAGATCAAAGTGGGCATAGGCTTTTAAGATGTCAGTGGATGCTGAAGACTGTGTCTGACAACATCTGCAGTTTCAATTCTTTCGCTTGGTGCTCTAGTTCACACCATAAATGTAATTTCCTCACTTTGTTTTTTTTTTCCTAATAGGTTCCCTTGGTTTCACTCCTCCGTATTCTTTGTATTGACCCATGTTTATCTTGGACTGACTTTAGTATTTGACCGGTTATAGTTTTTGCGCTGACTGCAAATTTCTCCTGTGTTCAGGCTTTGGTGACTACAACCCTGCTTTTTGGACGTGGCTTTGAGTTTCCCACTTTATTTTGTTTGTTGACTACATTTCTACCTGCCGGCACAGACGTGTTCAGTCATCTTCAGTTCTCCAGCAAGTTTCTAAGTTTTTCTAGGGGTTAGTTATAGCAGCGCCTCATCTCATACAAGCCAAACTGTGTCATAATTTTGTCATCATACTTGCATACTATCAAACTCCTCTTTTGTCACTCAAATACTCACTGTCAACGCTTTCCTTTCTTGACATTGAGTTGGAGTGTGACATCCTGTTCTCCAGAGATCCCAGTCCTGGTCTTCTAACAACCATCCTGCTGGTATGCTCTCTCGCTTTCTCATCCCTCACTCCAACTTGCTCTTTTTGAAACAGGTGCTCCCTACTCTTCTGGAGTGTGCTACAGGTAGTAGGATTCCTACAAGAGAAGAAGGTGGGACTAACCTCACTATCATTCGAGCTACATTACAAAGGTTGTGACAGTTGATGATAGAACTTTAGTGAAACAAGGCAACTATTTAATAAGTTCTTGTCAATATATGCAAAGTATAGACCTCCCGAGAATGAACTACTTGTAATCTTGGGAAGTCTTCCTTTTCTTTGTTCAGTGGTTTGAGTAGCACCTGGCTTAGCGAAAGGTCCGTCTTGTCTCCATCTTCCCTTTTATATAAAGTGACTTAATACTGGCAAACCCAGGGCAAAACATATCTTCCAAATTCGTTCTGTTTGCTTTACTAGGTCAATTCAGCATTTGGATTGGCAGCTTACAATTCCAAGAACCAAGAGAGCCTAAATAATATTTCTGCCTTTCTTCCTTGGAGCACTGCAGATTTTTTTGGGGTCAGGAGACAACTTTGCAACGACTTTAGATTAATAAGCAGGTAGTACTTACATGTGCACATCTTTCACACAGCAAGATACCCTCAATAACCTAATGAATTTATTTGCTGAGAAAATGTTGTTCTCTTCATCAGTTGTTTGAAAGCCATAGCTAAATATTTGGCCGTTAGTTCCTGCACCCAAATGTAGGGGTCTTTCCACCCTCCCTTAGGTATTTTTTATAATTCATACACAATTTTCACGGCAGTATAAAAATACAATACCAGTAACTCACAAAGGAAAAGATAAAGTAACAGTGCAATTTAGGCAAAAGGTTGATCCGCCCACTATCCACAAACCATTGCTAAACAAGTAGTTCTTCATTAACCGACAGCATTTAGAACAATTATTCCAATTAAACCATAAAACCTCTTTCCAGAAACCAAGAACAATCTTATTTCTGCAACTGGCAAGCACAGGGTATAACTTGATATAATTACTGTGATATTATAATACTACAACTGATTTTTATCCATAGGGTTCATTTTATCTAGCCCTGTTTGAACAGCTGCTAGAACTCGAAGTTATCCACTCACTGGAGATCAATTATATTTTTGAAGGGCTGTCAGGAAAATTTATATTGTGTAACCCTGAATCATATTACAAATTGAAACATGACTTTGCTGTTGGCAAGCCCCATGGCCTTTGAAATAGCCACTGTCGGCTGGCCAATAGCAGTGGCCACAAATTTCACCTTAGGGACAGCTAGAACATATCTCAACATTGATAGAGTTAGTGTTCAAAGCATAAATAGGCCTGCCATTTTATCTATAGGTTTAAAGACTTTTATCTTGATCTCCTTAACCGGAGCACATTCTCACTATAAGTGCATACAATTTCGTCCTAATTGAAAACAGTTAGTACAGTTATCTTGAAGTTGAAGTTGAAAATATTTGTAAAGCGCACTGTGACCAAGCGGCTTCCTGGCGCTGGAAGA
This sequence comes from Lissotriton helveticus, assembly GCF_964261635.1. Classification (NCBI taxonomy): domain Eukaryota; kingdom Metazoa; phylum Chordata; class Amphibia; order Caudata; family Salamandridae; genus Lissotriton; species Lissotriton helveticus. The sequence goes on along the minus strand of NC_136069.1, from coordinate 1,504,190,827 downwards.
TTGACAGTGTCAGATGGAAGAGGCATCCAGGGAATTCTGGGTTGTAAAGGCTTGGGCATACAGATAGGTCTTGAGCGCCTTACGAAAGTGCAGATAAACAGTGATGGACCTGATGGTGAGTGGAAGACTATTCCAGAAGCGGGGGGCGAGAATAGAGAATCTGGTACCACCAGTTCTGGACTTACGGAAACGGGGGACACTGAGGAGTGCCTGGCTGGAGGAGCGAAGCATATACATAGATAAAAGGTTAATATATTTGGTTTCAAAGTCACTAAGTTAGCAAAGGGAAAACAAAGGCTTACAGAAACCAAATGACTTTCACTGTAAGCCAAAATCAGGTCCTTCCTATTCTGTTGCCGCCATAGACTTTTCTAAAAGGCCAAGCTGGCTTTTCCTTATTGGTGCAAAGATCATGGGTAATCTATTTGGTGCATGTATCCAGGTAGGAGAGAGCATATTTCCCTTTTACCGTCGGTGGAGGCAGATAACTTATTTATTTGAAAGGTTTTATATAGCAATGGCTAGAACCGGGGGTATCAGAGCACTTTACATGTGCAAAAATCAGATTACATGAATTGTTCAAGACCATAGTATAAACAATAAATAAAATCAAATGCTCTATTGAGGTATAATAAACAGACATAGCAAAAGCAGATATATTTACATATATAGTGGCAGGAGGGGGGATTCAGGGCTGAGCTGCATGTGAGGTAGAAATTGGAAAAGGAGGGATAGGCGGAAACCATAGCCTGGCGGGGTTTCAAGATGAAGGATGAAAGGAAGGTGGGAGTAGGGGGGGCAGTATGAGGTGAGGATAACTTAAGACCAATATAAAGATTTGCCTAAAACCTTTCCTTCCGCTCTGCTTTCTTACCCTCTAGAGTTTCAGAGCTCATAGTCAGAGATTCTCGAAGAAATTAAAAGGCTTCTTTTGTAGGAGAAATTGAGCACGATCTGGAGAAAGAAAATATCTTTTTTTATTCCAGATAGATTTTTGTGCCCAAGAGGACTGGGGGCATAAACCAATTCTGGATCATTATAACTTGAACCAGTAAGTTGTTGTAGAAATCTTTCATGTGGCATCTTCACGTGCAAAAACTGAAAACCTTGCAGATTGGGGTACATGATGATAGCTGCAGATGTCCTAGTTTTGTATTCCCATTCTCATCAATAGAGGGTATTGCTGGTATTTGAGATTTACCAATGTCAGAAATCAGCATTATCACTAACAATGGGTGCCCTTTGGTCTGAATTCAGCTTCTAGAATGATCACCCAGGTTCTATGTGTCTTGGGTGCCCATGCATGTCTTCAGGTGTTTACATTTGCTTTCTTTTGGGTGACTGGATAGTCATGGACTGGTTTTTCACTTCTTGCCTGGTAGATCTTTGGATTGGTTGTTAAACTCTTTTCAATCTGGCATGTTTCATATTCTTGATTTGTGTTCGCAAGAGCTGGGATAGTCTAGTCAGAAGGTATAGCCAGAAGTTGGTCAGCTGATTGTATAATTGAAATTGGGGTCAGAAGATTTTACAATTGCATTCTTCTTTGGCATTGTAAGTGTCTCTCAACAACTTGCTTGGGATTGGAATCAATCTGTCAGTCTCTTCGGTGGTGAACTCAAATCCCAACCTCATGAGTCACAGATTCCTCCAGTACATTTGAAGGTCTCATTGCTAGTTCAACTATCTCTGTTACCTTGCTATTCAGATCTCAAAAAACATTTTCCTGGCAGTCTCCCATCTTAAAGGGAAGTAGAATATGGAGCCATACTCACTCAGCAGTATTGAACACACTACACATGAGTGAGATATAAACTGAAGAATTCTCTTGATTGTGTTTGGAACCTAGGGTTTCTTTGGTTAGTCCTCTTTGTATCAGTCCTTAAAGTTCTGTACCCACCACAGACCAGAGGAAAGTTGTTAGTTGAGGCTCTCCTATTGAACTGATCAGGGGAGTGTCTTCACAAATTTCTTCCATTTCACATGGCTTGTCTGATTCTTCTGAAGATAAAGAAATGCTGCTATGATGTATTGATTTTAATAGAATCCTTCAGCCCGCCAGATATGGTCAACAGAACTCATTGTCCCTTCGAACAACACATTTCTATTACTTCTTCAGACCCTGTATCAGCTTATTTAGTAGGGATATATGCCAACGAGGTGCAGTCCAATTTTACCATGTTGGAAGGAGAGAGCACAAGCACTTTAGCACTGATTATCAGTGGTAAAGTGAACAGAGTCCTAATACCAACAAAAACAAATACAGCAAAACAGGAGGAGTGAAGGCAAAATATTTACCACACCAAGGATGTCAGGTCAAAAATAGAATTCATAGTCAGGAAAAGACAGCATTGGAAGTCCCATGTAACATAGGATTGGCCCTCCTATGCCATAGAGCTAATGATTCTGAGGCGGCTTCTGTGCCACAAAGGGGCTTCCAACAGCAGGTCCAACTGAGTCTGCACTGCCAGAAACATAATGGTTGTCTCAAATCTAAATGTGGCACGGGAATCAAGAGATGTAAAAGTGGAGTATCTAATTTGGGACTGATGTCCTATTAGCACACATCTTTAAGTGGCCCCCCTTAAAAGTACGAGAACCACCATGAAGGTAAGTTTTTTTTCAATCCCTTCTCACAGTATTTGAGCAAGCAACTTAGGAGTTCTCTCTCAGACAGACAGACAGACATCTCACTTCTTAATCATTACTCTCAAGTGTGAAAATGTACCCTCTTTTTCATAACCCAGTTTAATCTAGAACTTTTCCCAGCATTACAATGTGTTTTGAGTACTGCCTCCTAAAATTCCTATACCTGTAACCTTGCCATCTTTCGAACTTCTTTTAGGCAGCACCAATAATATGGGGGCTGAGGGAGGAGAAATAAGCTTCAAAGTGATAGACTACTCTCCGGGCAAGCCTGTGAACTCTATGTGCATCGCACAGCATGTTAGGTGGGATGGAGGTGTCAGCCCGATAGAGGGTATTGCAGGGTCGGAATGTCATGAAGAGAGGGATAGCAGCACGTACAGTACTAAGTAACAGATAGTACAGTTAGATTAACTTTTTTTATTGTAGTTATCTGCAATTGAAAGTAGAAGGAGTTAGTGTGATTGACACAAGGTCACCTGACTTTGGTCACAATTTGAAAGTGGTACAAGCTAATGGTCTGCAGGCTCAAGAGTTAAAATGAGAACTTGAGTAAACTTAAAAATTCTAATAATAAGAGGGGTTCCCACTCGTCCATTTTGACATTGTGTGTTTGTGAACCTGCCTTAGCAGGAACAGTGGCAAAGGGCTGCCTGCCTCTGACGTTTGTTGTGGTATGCACTACAGGTCCATTCTGAACCATAAGTTGTTTGTGAGTGGTGGTGGATTTGGATATGGGGTGGCATATTGGAGGGTTGCACCCCCCACATCCACAAATAGTCCTATATATAGCATCCTACTACCCCCAAACACAAATTAGCACAGACACTCTGCATGTGCTGCCCTCAAACATAGCAAGCACAGCCACATAGACATACTTCAACCCAAAGATACTGTCCTGTGAGTGGAATCTGGACAGCCACCTACAATATATGTAGCTCCTTAGCTAGAGTCCTGCTACCCCCACCATGCAGTGCAAGCTCCACTATTCGAATACCTCATGCCCAGACACCTTCAAACCCCCAAACAAAATTCCAGGAATGGCTTCCAGCTATCTCCACTCAGAGGCATTTAGAAACAAGCCTGGTGTCATGTCGACCGAAAATATAGTGTCAAGCCTGGGACACCTCTTCCACAAGCATAGCTGAGAACCTGATTAATCTGGGCAGCCCGTGGGCAACAAGAAATCAATCTAGGAGTAGGCTGAAAATGCCTGTCTTCAAAAAAATACAGCCACTTATTGGCCTGGCTATCTATCTCTACTACTTGTCATTTAGAGGATGCAAGATTATGTTCTACCTTCTCATAAAGGCCTCACACAATGCATTATATTCGCTCCTCCTTTTAAAATGTATGTCCAGTCCTAACATGCTTTTTGTGAGAGGGGATTTTGTTATTTGTTCATTTTAGGGCATATTTTATTGTCTGTATTTACTGTGCTTGTTCACTACAACTTGTGGGTTGATCTTGTGTTTTTAATACATCTTCTTCCCACACCTTGTCAATCTGCCAATCAAAGCACAGATAGATAAAATATGGTCACTGTGTACAGAGCAGCTGACTATGGAAGCTGGTGTATACCACGATGAGAACAAATCAATCACTTACTTTCCCAAAATCCCTGGGCAGCTGTCCTATGTTTGTCAAACATTCAACATCCAGTAGGTGAGAACAGGTTCATCATCATAATATCATTAGATTTCTGAATCTAATACAATTATCCACATGATTTCACATTTCAGTGACACACTAATTTAAACTTTTCTGGAATTCATTCAAGCACATTGAAATGGACACTTTGGGGTTTAAAAATTACTGGGGGGAAGCGGTGCACCTCACTGCACGTGCTCACCTTGGAAGTGTTTGGGTTTTTGTCTGTGTGTACTTACTGAGCTGAACATAATAACGAATGTTAGGAAATCATATCGTCTAGGAAACAGATCCAAATTGTCATACTCTTTTAGGAAAGAGATACCATTTTCATGCTTATTTCCACTCCATTTTAAATAATTGTTTCATACAATTTTAAACACTAGAATTTTTTTTTTTTTAATCATTACTGTTTACAATATTAAGACTGTGTCTAAATACAAATATAAATGTATTTAAAAACATATCACCACTGTATATTCATATTGAAAAGTCAAATACATTAGAGTAGGCAAATCATACTTCTACTAAAATGTTCTGTGTTTCAAAGTATTTGGGTGATATGCCATTCCCTTCGGTGTAATGCTTGAAAGTGCATTCTATTAGAATACAACAAATTCAATCTACCTCAGGCATAGTCTGCACAGGTGCAGCTTTGCTAAGGTTCACCTTTGCACCCACCAACTCCAGGAGAGGAAGTAGTCTAAAAAAGAGATGTGTGTGAAAATGCACTTGCCTTGACTGAGAATAGTTAAGTAAGGCTGTATGCTACCTGAATTTAAATATGCAGGAAAATAGGACCTGATGCTCAATTCTGTTGTCCATCTTTGAGCTTCTTATGCTACAATCTCCTCGTGTTTGTCACACAGATTGAGGCAGCTCTTGCTCCCATGCCTTAGACAAACAGATCTTTTCTTGACCAAGGTTAGTCTGCTGCTCTTCTTTTACTTGATTTTATGACAAAATTTGACACTGTCGACTATGGCATTCTGTTAGCCAATTTGGAAAAGGCTGGTTTTAGGGGGTTAGTGCTAGCCTGTTTTCCCTCCTGTCTGGAGAATGGATCTTATTTGGTAGCTTTGCTGCCTTTGAGCTCCTAGGTGCAAAGAAGTGCATATGGTGTTCAACAGGACTCTTTCCTTTCTCCTGCAGGGCTCAATATCTATATCCACCCTTTGATTACTCTTAATAAATCTTTTGGCTGTTCTATCACTTTGTACGCATTTCGACACTCAGATTGTTTTGAGTGAAATGCACCTCGCTCCTCTGCAGACCATTCTACCTGTCTTTTTTTGGTTCAGCAATGGATGCCTTTAACTTTCTATAGCTCGTCACAAAAAAAGTGAACTCCTAGTAGTGGTCAGAAACGCATATAGGTAACATAATTCCATTTGGCCCGCCTCCGTGGGCAAATCGCCAACACCATCTATCTGTATGAAATTGCGTAGAGTTAATGTGCACCACAATCTTTCAGTGCTACACCAGATAAAAGCCAGGACCTCTACCTGTGTACTTAACTTAAAGTAAGTTGACAGATGTTCCTTTTCCTTTCTAAACAGTTATATAGTCATTTCATTGCAACTACCAGTTTGCTCAGATTATACTATTGCAACTTTATCGATCTTGGCCTTCTTTGTGCTGTTTATACCAGTTGCAAACAGTTGTGGTCTGTGTTATTTGTGGGTTAACACAACAAAGTTACCTAACTCAGGCACATAGGGAATGACACCGGTTTTCAGTGATACAAAAGATTGTTTTCAAGGCGCTACTGTCACAACCCTTGCTTCACTGGACACAGAAGTGGGGCCCAATCACTCTAACCCATCTTATAAATTAACTCGCAGCCTGCATCTAATCTCCAGAACCGTGAAGGAAAACCAGAAATATGGAGAAATTGGGGTGTTGACGAGAGAGAGAGACTAACTCTTGCCAGCAGGTAGATTGGTTGGTTGGTTGAATACCTGGACTGGGCTTTCAGATTACACGCAGCACATTGTCTCACATTCACAACACCACGACTGGAGGAACACAGAGAGACAGGAATAAGGTAAGTATAGCAGCAGATATAAAATCAATGCACAAACACCAGGGAGACAGGACATAATGCTTAGGCTGGAGGCTGAGGAGTTTCACTGATACTACCTCCTGAGTAAATCAGAAAACTCACCAAGAACCGAGGATTATTGAACTCCACGACTTCGGGGAAATGGTAAATGAAGCAGAGATACTGAACGGACTGCATGAGAGGTTTCACTTAAGGCAGAAGTCAAAGCCAGGACAGGTGGAAAGTATCATCAGAGTCAATGGAGGGAAGTGAAAGGAGCGGCCCAAAGGGGAACTAGGGAGGAGAAAACAATATATGTGCGGGAACTGACCCTGTAGTGGCTAGGGGCACCATGCCATCAAGGAAGCTCTGGAAGTGCCTGTCTTGCTCGAGTGTAGTGTCCAGTGCCCTATTCTCCATCTTCTTCGCATAGGAAGTTTCCTGGGTCTTTTCTGCTGAAATGTACCTCGAGATCTGACAGTTCGGCATAAGGTGATTTATGAACACAAGAAATCCCCATTTTACTTCTCGTTGTGAGCCATACAACTCATTGGGAAATTAGGCTCAAATAACCTCTAAAGAGGTTTTCTGATCACAGCTGCGTAACTCCCTGTCCTTGGGGATAGAAGCCATTTGCTCTCAACTTTCTTTCAGGAAAGATTTAAAAACCTTTTCTATTCTGTTTCAGTCTCTCTGAGCCATTGTGTTTCGATCGCTAAAATGTGCATTGAACAAACATTGTGCTCTATAATGCAATCCTTGCTTGCCCTTTGGAATGTCTTCTACTATGAAAGATGATGTCAGATAATCGTCATGTATATGAGTTCTGTGTAAATGCATGGCTGAGAGGGATTCTGCGTACTCAGGTCAATTCTTTGGAAATGTCAGTACTTCACCAAGTTCTTTTTCCAGTTAATTTAATTTTAACCCACTAGTGTGAATGTTATAGGTGTTGATGACTCAGATTATTTGTGCACTTATTAGTTTTACCTCATGCATTTTCCAGGTATGGGACCTAATATGGCTAATGCAATATTGTTACATTAATAACCTGATCATCACAAACCCTTTGGGAATATTGGGCTTTTATAAGGTCAATGTGTATACATTTCTTATGCCCACATGTAGCTTCGACTGCAGCTCCTCTTCTTGCCGTTACAAATTGGAACACTCAATAACGTCCGTGGCTTGGAAATTGGTGCCCTATATTGCGTACAAATTTTCCAAGTGGAACAGTATGACTAGACTAACATATCTGCTTAATTTCAGATCATGCTCCAATTTGCGAATGCTGTGTTTTATGTATGATGTTTTACACTGATGTAGTTTATTCTATTAGCTTTAGCTTTTCAGAACTTCAGACCTGTTTTGTTGTTGTTTAGTTTTGTATAATATATATTTTTTAAACATTACTAAAATATTACATCAAAAGCATTTGGCATCCTTGTAAAATGTTTTTTACTGCATCATATGGTAAACGTATTGTTCTTCTACATGTGTATTATGTTTGTAAAGAAATGTTAATATATCTTGTAGTGAGGGCATACAAAAAGATTGGAGAACTTCAGAGACTTCTCAATATTGCTCAAGCTAACTACAAGCAACTAGGAGGCATAATGGAAGAAGACAGAAAAAAGAGAAAAGAAGAAAAAGCATCTGAGAAGTAATATTTCTAAAGCACATATTTTAATTGCTATTATTCAAAGCGTGCACAAGCAATTTTAAATAATCGGAACCTTTTGCAATATTTGTGCAAATGGGTACTAAAACACCAAAAGTATGGACCTTTTTCTTCGTGCAAAGCTGTAAAACAATATAATTTGTAACCTCTTTTAACAAAGCAAACTTCACCAAACAAAATCTTTTTAAACACTGTTCTGAAATGTAGAAACTAATTACAATGTTAATGCATAGGTCGATAGTGCCAACGGTTGGCAATGTTTTAATTCATACTTTCCATACTTTTCTTATATTTAAGAGTCCAGAATAAAAATATATCAAAGCTGTCAGGGTCAATACTCACTAGGAGACTGCAAGGAACCCTTGAGCCGGAATTACTTGAATCACTGACTCTACCCTAGGAACAGGGCAGAAAGGGCAAGAGACAGAGTTCTGGACTGGGGCAGGATAGTTTAGCCCTGTGATTTTGCCATGACTTGTGACGTAAAGTAACAGCAGTCTGTACCAGAACTTCAGGTTGAGAAAACATACCACTAAAAGGAATATTAAGATGTGCACCTCTTGGGTTAGGTGAATGGGAAGGGTAGACGTGACTGCGATATCTCTACGATCTTACTGTCTATGGTAGGGATCTCTAACTTTTTGTAAACTAATGATTTCTTCATTCAGGTTTAAGTAAGATCTGTTATCCTGAAGTCTTGTATGACTAGCAGATTGAGAAGAGAAAGAGTTAGGCATAGACTTCCACTCAAACACTTCTTTGGCACGTTTTAAGTTTCCATTAGAAGATAATCTTGTAGTCCTGTTTTGTAAATTTACTCAAAAAGGTAATGGCTAGCCACTATTATTATGCATGTTTTAAAATCAGTTACTAAGTACCTTACTCTGCTTGCACTCTCTTTTTAGGAGCTGAAATATTTGTATCCCTAAAATTGTGACTGAATCTCACACTGCCCAATAGAAATAGGTCGCTTATGATAAGATCCACTTGGGTTGTTTCTCATCTGTTCTTTGCTTATGGTTAACTGCCCTACACTATGGTCCACAACCTGACAGAACAGAACTGGCCAGGAAGGTGATAAATGTTTCTGGTGGTTCTCAATACTACCTCACTTCATCACATTAATGAATCAAGAAACAAATGCTGTATTACTATGCAGTTCAGACTGGGTGCAGGAAGTCAGGTGAGAACTGGGAACCTTGGTACATATAGTTCCTCCTTTCCCAGTCCCTCTTTAATGCAACTACACAAATATGTTCTTAACTTTTTCATGACCACCATACCCTTCAGTTAGCAGCAATGAGGGGGAATGTGTCTTATGCTCAGTACTGACCATGAGAGAGAGAGAGAGAAAGAAAGAGAACGAGACAAATCCACCAGGCATATCCAAAACACTAGGGACCTGTGTAGAGTATAAAATGTACACATAGTGTAGTCATTTTAGGTGCTCCAGGGAAGAAAATTACCATTTGTGAAAAAATATCAATCAGTAGAAAAACCCTATAACAATTATTGTGACAAATTAAGGGTAGACTGCCTCCAACATAGATCACAAGTCAAAAAATTATTATTGACTGAAATTCTATTGCAAATGATAGCAAGGGAATCCAACAATACAATGAGGTGGTGGTGCAGTGCTCCAAGTGCCTCATACTTAAAATGTTGACATCACAATAAAAGAATACCACATTAAAAGAAAAAGACACTACTGGTTGTCCAGAGAGGTATATCATAATAGTTCTGGTTAATGGATGGTTAATATGGAAATTAAAATGTGCAAACGCATATAGTAGATGGAATGTTTAATGCAATCGGTGTTGTGAGTATGTTCTTTATACAGGGTCTTTATCAGTACTGAACAAAGACAGTGGTAGGTATATTGCCCTAGAGGGGGTAGCACTCTAGCACTGCTAGCAGTATTCTCCCATACACTGACATTGTTTTCAATTTCTATGTAATGGAATGGTCACCTCCTTGTCTTTCCAACACTGGCTAGTCCATGTTGCAAAAGAAAACACAACACTCTGGATAGTGCATAGAAGTCCAAATAGTGTTTGATGCAAATTAGCCAGCAAGCGTAAAAAGAATAAGCACAGCAATTACCATTTCAACAAATGAGAGCTTCGCCCTTGATCAGCTGGAGCCTTTAATGCTAACATCCGTAAATGTTTCTGTTATATTTATACAATTTATCGCAATACAACTGAATGAAAGCGATAACGCATGATAGAGAAACTTGCAGACAGCTACGTATGAGCAGGTGCATGGATCTTCTTATGGGAAGGAATGTGAGAAGACCTTAGGATAAATATACAGTTACACGATCTAATATTTTACAAAATTCTGACTTTATTGTGCTAACTTCAGAAAGAGGCTACGCTTTGTTAGCATGGTTCAGTTGAAATGTGCAGTGTACTACACGGAATATCAAAACCATCGTTCATTTCAAATGTGTGTAAGTGGGCGATAATGCTAAGGCTTTAGTGGTCTTTAAGCTGATACAAAAAAAAAATCATAATTGATAAAATGTGACCACGAGCTTCAAGACGTACATGAGCATTAGTATTTTCGTTGTAAACATATGTGCATTAAGCCACACATACAAGAAAATTCACTTTCTCAAGTCCTTGCCTGTTTCTAATTGCCTCCTCATTTTTTTAAACCTTTTTTGTATTAGCAATGTTGCACTAAATCACATCGCACAGTGTGCAACACACATAAGTGGCGGCCGTCTCCCTGCTAACAAAGGATGTCTTCGTTTTACATTCTACATATAAGATGCTAAATTCTTACATTCATTTGGACACTTCGGTAGCAATGACGGTGCCCATGCATCTATCCATCTCGGATTCCTTCATTTAACAATTTTTGTCCAAATTTATCAGAATACTACAAATAAATAAAAGAGAATAAAGAGACAATTGAACTAGTTATACAAGAAGTGAAAAGGAAGAGGGGAGGGGCATAGCAGCGATCAGTGGCGGGTCTCTTCATTGGTGAAAGATGTAAATCTTCTAGGGCTCGGCTATCAAGTGTCCGGGGTATGTTGTCTGGGAGAGTTAACGGAGCGGCCATCTCTGCCCTACAATGGTATTGACCTATTTGCTTGTGGAGAGTGAGGGAGGGGGGTGGGTTTGTCGTTTCTGAATTCTGTGCGGAATGGGTGAGTTTGGGCACCTGTGTTGCTTGTTCTCTCTCTCCGGTCTGGTCTGCAGTTGAGTGGAGGGCCTCCAGCATGCTCCGCCAGTCATCCAGATCTTGCTCTGTTTTCTCATCTTTGCGTACCATTTTCAAGTGACACTCTTCAGCTCTGCATGTCTGTCCTTCATTTGTCTATGTCTGGGTGTATTGTGGATCCAATGTATTGCAATTCGACGCTTGTCCACGGTCAGACCTAGAAGTGCGAATTTTTGCCTCCTGCGTACCCCCTTTTTTGGCACTGGATGCACTCCTAGTAGACACTGCTTAATGGAGGTCTCCACATGCGCCGCCGTAGCTATGCGGAGTGCCTGGCTCTTCTACTGCCAATATGTATGAAGGTGGACACAGCTCCAAGTCATGTGGAGAAATGTGGCTGGGTCTGTGCTGCATCTTGGGCATGCTGCGGATCTCCCAGGGGTAAAACGTGCCAATCGCTGAGGCATCAGATACGCGCAGTGTAAATAGTAGAATTGAATAAGTCTAAATCCGGCATTGCTAGATACCTCACGGACCAGTGGGAATGCTCTTATCTTTTCGCCCCCTGTAAGTGGAGTTGGTAGGTCCATCTCCAACCTGTCTTTGACTAGAGATAGCTCAGTAGTATGGTGGAGCCCAGGTCAAGAAGTAAGATCAATGTGTGAGATTCTGCTGGTTCATCTGGAAACAAAGTCCACACATCGTGGGTCATGCGTGCTATTTTCACATACTGCAAGAACTGGCCGTCTGGAACTTGGAACTATTCTTTTGCCTCATCGAATGTTAAAAATATTCCATTCTCCTAAAAGTCTCCAGCTGTCAGTCATCCCCCTTTGTACCACTTTGTAATGTCCATAACTGTTTGAATTTGGCAGAATCCTTGTGGCCATTGTAGAGGGAGCGCGTTGGCATACAGGGCATTTCGAATGACTAAGGTGACTGATTGTTTTCATGTCTGATGCCACCTGTCGAACCACGTGACGGCAGTCTCCAGGGATCCGGGAGCTCATCATGAGGCATCTTGGGAGTTCTATTTCATTGCTTTGATCCGCCAGTAGTTCCTTCTCCATGTTCCAGCCTTCAGCACACCACTGTGCTGCGTATTGTAGAAGTCCTGCAAGGTAATAGAGCCTACAGTCAGGGTGGCCCAGCCTCCCAATTCCTGGTTAAGCTTAAGGACATCCTGTTTTACCCTTATGGGTCCTCCAGCCCATACTAGTGAAATTAGGAGACTATTCATGGTATCGAATGTGGCTTTTGGTATTCTGCAGAATACGTTTTGGAGTGCATAGAAGCACCGTGGGAACATTACCATTCTGGCCATGGCCA